>NC_045771.1:100879010-102295260 GCF_008692025.1 Phocoena sinus
TTATACATGTACCTGTACAAGTGTTTCTTTTGGGTCATACTTTAGTGTAAAATTACACACTCAAAAGTATGTCCACACTCCACCTTGGTACTGGCCGTCATTTTCTGAAGTGACTGCTAATTCCTCCTCACACTACCCACAAGAGACTCTCCTGCTCCACATCCTCTGGTGTTAAATGTTGTCCCTATCTTCTGTTTGTAGCAGGCATTTACAGTAATTTTATCATATCTTTGGTTGAAAGAATTCTTAATGGTGATATCTTTGAATATATTGATAAATTCATTTAACATTTGTACCTCCTGTGTCTGTTTACTGTTATTATTAATTTGTTGGATTCTTACAGGATTACCCAGTGTTATCTTCAGACACCAATGCTTTCCAAACTTTCCTAAATACTAAGACTCACCTGGGTGTCTGTCAAAAATATGGACCCTGGGGCCCCACTTTACGTCTTCCAAATCAGAATCTGTAGATGTTGGTTTGGGCTGGGGATTCCCTCCTTTTAAAAAATGTCCTTTGATGGTACCAACCTCAGTCAAGATTGAGAAATGCTGCCCAGCCTGTATGGCTCATCTTTCCAGCTGAAACCCAGAGCTCCCCGCTGGAAGTCACCACCTTGTTGTATTACAACTTCTGTAGTAGAAAAAAGTGTGTGAATGGATGGGTGTGACTTTCACATAAGAACTCGGTAGTATGGACGGCCATATCTAAATAAGGACACTTCTAAAGTAATTACAACTGCACAATTATCACACTGAGTTTATTAAATGCTTAGTTCAGGTAACCATGCAGAGGGCAATGGAGGTCAGTAAAATAAAAATTTTTGAAATTTAGATTTTTTTTTAAGGCAACAGCGAATGCATTATCTACCTCAAACCTTTCCTGTCTCCAATGAGGAATTGATTCCAATTGAAAATCATGCCCTGCCAACTTAATTTTTTTTTTCTTTATTTTTGCGATACGCGGGCCTGTCACTGTTGTGGCCTCTCCCGTTGCGGAGCACAGGCTCCGGACGCGCACGCCTAGCGGCCATGGCTCACGGGCCTAGCCGCTCCGCGGCATGTGGGATCTTTCCGGACCGGGGCACGAACCCATGTCCCCTGCATCGGCAGGCAGACTCTCAACGACTGCGCCACCAGGGAAGCCCCCAAGTTAAATATTTTATATTTCAATCCCAAGGGACCTGAAGACCACATAGACATCAAAATAGTTCTCCTTTTTGAACAATTATATACAAATCCTGGAGAATCACTCCCATACAAATATAGGCCTGATGAGGTTGCAGTTAATAAAATGGGGATGATTAGGATAGGAGTGGATTTGGAGAATAATTGGGAGTTTGGTTTGGGGCATGGTACTTTGAGATGCCCATTGGACAGTTAAATGGAGATGTTGAGTAGGCAGTTGGATATACTAGTCTGGTGTTTCCGGGAGATGTTCTGCTAGAGATACAAATTTGGGAATCATCAGGGTAGAAATGTTTTTTAAACCTTGAGATGGAATAAGATCATCAAAGGAATGAAGGTAGCAAGAGAAGAAAAGAAGTCCTGGGGTAGCATCTTGGGAACTGCAATGTTGAGGACTCAGAGGGAAAAACCAGTGAGGTAGGAAACAACCCTGGGGGTCATGGCGTTATGGAAACCAAGTGAAGAAAGAGCTTTAGAAAGCAAGTGACCACTGGGTCAGTGCTGCTGAGAGGTTATGTAAGACGAGGGTTGAGATATGACAAATCTGGCAATGTACAGAGTATTTGTGACCTTGATAAGGGCAGTTTTAGGAGAGTGTTGGGACAAAGGCCTGACTGGAGTGGGTTAGGGGCTAGGGATACAAGAAATGAATTATGGATGAGTCTTTAGAGATTTCTGTAAATTGAAATCTCTATTGAAAGGAGTAGTGGGGTCAAGAGAGGGTTTATTTTTAACATGAGAGAAATGGTAATGTGTTTTCATAGTGGTAGGAATGGTCCAGGAGAGAAGGGAAAATTTTTAATGCTGGGGTGAGAAGAGAGGGGATCTACTGCCCAAGCAGTGGGACTGCCTCATCCTTGCTAACAGAAAGAAAGAACATATGCATATAGAATTGATTTTTTTTCCAGGTGAGGAAATAAATAGGCAGGTGGTTTGAGGGTACTTGTCAGAGAGTGATATAATGATGTGCCATGGGATTTAAGCCGGTGGGAAATAGAGGACAAGTGTTGGATGAGGGACAATGGATTATGGGTCCCAGTGAGTTGAAGATTTGTTGAAATTAAGGTCTTGGAGGGAGTGAACTAGAAAGATAGAAGTTTGTGATTGAAAAGTAGAATGCTTGAATTTAAATTATGGAGGTTGTGTTGTTATTGATAATGACCAGTCATAACACTGGTCACCGTGGGAAACAGCAACTAAGGTAGGGTGAAAATCCAGATCCTTGGAAGTGAGGAAGAAAACAAAAAGCAAAAGTATTGGAAAGATTATTTTTGTGGATATTAACATCACCAAGAATTACATTAGAAGTAGAGGGGTGGAGAGAGCAAGCCAGGAATAAAGTCTTCCAGGAATAAGGTGGGAGGGAGGAATGACTCAAGAGTATACCAACAGTGTATGCAAGGGTTCCCTTTTCACCGCATCCTCACAAACACCTGTTGTCTCTTGTCTTCTTGATGATAGTCATCCTAACAGGTGCGAGGTGGTATCTCACTGTGGTTTTGATGATTAGTGATGTGAGCATCTTTTCACGTGTATGTTGACCGTTTGGATGTTCTCTTTGCAAAAATGTCTATTCTTCTGCCCATATTTTAATCAGATTGTTTCTTTTTTCGTTGTTATTAAGTTAACTGAGTTCTTTATATATTTTGGATATTACCTCATTATTTGATATATGGTTTACAAAATTTTTCTCCCATTCTGTAGGTTGTCTTTTCATTTGACTTTTTTTTTCTTGTGTGCAAAAGCTTTTCAGTTTGATGTAGTCCCATCTATTAGTTTTTGCTTTTGTTGTTTGGGCTTTTGGTGTCATGTTAAAAAAAGATCATTGCCAAGATTAATATAGATGAGCTTCTTCCCTACCTTTCCTTTTAGAAATTTTATGGTATTAGGTCTTATGTTTAAGTCTTTCATCCATTTCAAATTAATTTTTGTGAGTGGTGTAAGATAGAAGTCTGATTTTATTTTTCTTCAAACATTTCCCTAGTTTTTGCAGTACCATTTGTTGAAGAGACTATCCTGTCTCCATTGGATATTCTTGGTTCACTTGTGAAATATTAATTGATCATATATACTGGGATTTAATTCTGGGCTTTCTATTCTGTTCCATTGATCAGTATGTCTATTTTTGTGCCAGTACGAAACTTTTTATTACTATGACTTTGTAGTATAGTTTGAAATCCAGAGGCATGATATGTTCAGCTTTATTCTTTTTTCTCAGGATTGTTGTGACTATTTAGAGTCTTCTGTGGTTCCACACAAATTTTAGGGTTTCTTCTATTTATGTAAAGAATGCTTTTGGTATTTTGATGGGAATGGTGTTGAGTCTGTAGGTGGCTTTGAGTAGTATAGCCATTTTAACAATGTTAATTCTTTCCATCCATGAACATGAATGTCTTTCCATTTGTTTTTGTCTTCAATTTCTTTCAGAAAAGTCTTGTAGTTTTCATTGTATAGCTTTTTCACTTCCTTGGTTAAGTTTACTCCTAGGTATTTTATTTTTTTGATGCTATTGTGAATGGGAAGATTTATTTCTTTTTCAGATGTTTCATCATTAGTATAAAGGAATGGAACTGATTTCTGTATGTTGATTTTTTATCCTGCCACTTTTTTTAGATTGATGATTAATTCCAACAGTTTTTTTGACTGACTCTTTGGGTAAATTAAAAAATTGTATGTATAAGATCATATCATCAGCAAATACTGATGATTTTACTTCTTTTTTTCTAATCTGGATGACTTTTATTTCTTTGTCTTGCCTAATTGCTCTAGCTATGATTTTCAGTATTATGCTGAGTAGGGGTGGTGAGAATGGGCTTCCTTGCCATGTTCCTGACTTTAGAGGAAACACTTTCAGTTTTTCTCCATTGAGTATAATGTTATTGTTGGGTTCATTATACATGACCTTTATTATGTTGGGGTATGTTCCTTATATACACAATATGTTAAGGGTTTTTATCATGAAAGATGCTGTATTTTGTCACATGCTTTTTCTGCATCTGTTGAGATGATCATGTGATTTTTAACTTTCATTTTATTGACATGATGTATTACATTTACTGATTTACATACGTAGAACCGTTCTGACATCCCAGGGATAAATCCTACTTGGTCACGTGCAGAATCCTTTTGATGTGTTCTTGAATTTGATTTGCTAACATTTTATGGAGAATTTTTACATCTATATTTATCAGGAATATTGGTCTACAGTTTTCTTTTTTCTGGTATTTTGATATGGTAGTGATATCAATGTAATGCTGGCTTCATAGAATGAGTTTAGAAGTGTTCCCTCCCCCTTGATATTTTGGAAAAGTTTGAGGAGGATTAGTGTTAATTTTTCATTAAATGTTTGGTAGATTTCACCAGTAAAGCCATCTGGTCCTGGAGTTTTCTGTGTTGAGTGTTTTAAAATTACTGATTCAGTCTCTTTATTCATTATTCGTCTCTTCAGATTTTCTACTTCTTTCTAATTCAGTCTTGGTAGGTTGTGCATTTCTAGATATGTATCCATTTCTTCTAAGTTATGTAATTTGTTGTCATAAAATTGTGTACAGTAGTCTCTTACAATTCTATGTATTTTGGTGGTATCAACTGTGTCTCCTCTCTCATTTCTAATTTTATTTATTTGACTCTTTTTTTTCTTAGTCTAACTAAAGGTTTGTCAATTTTGTTTATCTTTTCAAAGAACCAGCTCTTAGTTTTGTTGATTCTTTCAGTTGTTTTTCATGTCTATATTTTATTTTCACTATGATCTTTCTTATTTTCTTCCTTCTGCTAACTTTGGATTTAATTTGTTCTACTTTTTGTTTCCCTGATGTGTAAAGTTAAGTTGTTTATTTGAGATCTAACTTCTTAATATATGCATTTATTGCTATAAACTTACTTCTCAGAACTGCTTTTGCTGCATCCCACTATATTTAATATGTTATATTTCCATTTTCATTTGTTTCAAGGTAATTTTTTATTCCCTTTGGATTTCTTTTTTGACCCAAATGCTGGTTACAAGTGTGTTGTTTAGTTTCCACATATTTGCTGATCTTACTTTCTTCTTGTAATTGATTCTAGTTTCATACCATTGTGGTCAGAGAAGAGATTTGGTATAATTTCAGTCTTTGTAAAATTGCTAAGATTTGTTTTGTGGCCCATCATATGATCTATCCTGGATGAGTGTTCCCTATGCACTTGGGAAGAATGTATTCTGCTGCTGTTAGATGGAATATTCTATATACGTCTATTAAGACAATTTGTTATAAAGTGTGGTTCAATCCCAATGTTTCCTTGTTGACTTTCTGTCTGGACAATCTCTCCATTGCTGATAGTGAGATATTGAAGTCCCCTATAATTACTGTTTTATTATCTATTTCTCCCTTAAGATTTGTTATTATTTGCTTACTATATTTTGGTACTTGGGTGTTGTGAGCATATATAAATATAAATTTATATATTATATATATGATTGTTATATCTTCTTGACGTACTGACCCCTTTATCATTATATAATGACCTCTTTGTCTCTTGTTACCCTTTTTTGGCTTGAAGTCTATTTGTCTGATAAAAATATGGCTACACCTGCCTTCTTTTGGATTCCATTTGCTTGTAATATCATCTTATATCCTTTCACTTTGAGCCTATGTGTGTCTTTAGAGCTGAAATGAGCCTCTTGTAGGCAGCATATAGTTGGGTCTTGTTTTTTTAATCCATCCAGCCACTCTGTCCTTTTGATTGGTGAGTTCAGTCCATTTACAGTTGAGTGATTATTAATATGTAAGGACTTACTACTGCTATTTTATCTTTTGCCTTCTGGTTATTTTGTCTTTCCATTGTTTCTTTTTCCTTTTGTTTCTCTCTACTTTTAAGTTGGTGGTTTCCCATGGTGATTTGCTCAGTCTCCCCTTTTTAATGTTTTGTGTCTCTTCTCTATCTTTATGCTTTGTAATTACCATCAGGTTTACATAAAACATTTTATAGATAAAATAGTCCTTTTTCTGCTGATAGTAATTTATCTTCATTTGCCTATAAAAGTTTCATCCTTTTACTCTTTCTCTTTTGTATTTTTGATGTCACAGATTATCTCTTTTTACGTTATGATTTTGTTATTGAATTGCAGTAGCTATACATATTTTAATGCTCTTTTCCTTTAACCTTTGTGCTGTAGTTAAGATTTTAATATACTATTCTAAAAAAGAGTTACAGTTTTCTAATTCTGACTATCTACTTATCACCCTGATCAGAGTTTTGTGTACTTTTTGTTTCAGATTGAAGATCTCCTTTCAACATTTCTTGTTAGGCAGGTCTAATAGTGGTGAACTCTCTCACTTTTGTTTGATGGGAAAGTCTTTATTTCTCCTTCATATCTGAATAATAACTCTGCTGGATTGAGTATTCTTGGCTGATGGTTTTTATCTTTCAATACTTTGAATATGTCCTTCCACTCTACTAGCCTGTAGAGTTTCTGCTAGAAATCTGCTGATAGCCTAATGGGGGTCACTTGTAGGTTACTGTCTTCTCCCCCAGGCTGCCTTTAAAATTCTTTATCATTGACTTTTGACAGTTTTAATATAATGTGTCTTGGAGAAGGTCTTTTGCATTGAGATAAAAAGGTTTTCTATTGGCTTCATGGGCTCATATATTCAGTTCCTTCCCCAGGTTTGGGAAGTTCTCAGCTATTATTTCTTTAAATACACTCTCTGCTGCTTTCTCCCTCCCCCCTTCTGGAATACCCATTATTCTTATTTTGGATTTTCTAATGGAATCAGATAGTTCTTGTAGAATTTCTTCACTTTTTAAAAATCTTAGCTCACTCTCCTCTTCCATCTGAATCATTTCTAGACTCTATCGTCCAGCTCGCTAACTCTCTCTTCCATCTGATCTGATTATTTCCAATGTGTTCTAATGCATTCTTCATCTATCTCATCTATTGAGTCCTTCAGCTCCAGAATTTCCGTTTGGTTCTTTTTTAGAGTTTCAATATCTTTGGTAAAGTACTCCTTTTCTTCATTAATTTTATTCCTGAGATCACTGTATTAGCTTTATGAGTTTTCCCATAGCTCACGGAATTTTGTCGTAACAGCTCTTTTGAGTTCTTTATCAGTTAGATCGTGATATTCTGTCTTTGGGTTTGGTTGCTGGAAAATTGTCATTTTTTGTGTGTGGAACCAATTACTATGCTGCTTGCTGAGTTTTTCCTTTGCTGCTACATTTGAAGTAGTGAAAGCCTTTCTTATTCAGGTAAAGCTTTATTTTGATTCTAACAGTTCAACAGGCTGCTGGCAGTTAGGAGCCTTCCTTTTGTTTTCCAGAAGGTGGCGCTGTCCACAAGTTTTTGGTTTCTCTTAGAGGAGCTGATGAAGCTAAGGTCAGAGCATGGTAAAAAGAAAGTCTGGGGGCAGAGTGAGGGGAGGTGTGTACTTAGCATTTGGAGCTTTGGTGGGGGAGGGGGGTCCATGTCTGGTAAGGGATCCTCAGGTGGGGGCGTGTTCCAGAGGTCTGGGCCAGCATCCGGGGAGACAGCAGGAGAACTTCCCTTCAGATCTCTTTGCCTACTTCCCTTTCCTTTCCCTCACCCATCACCAAGTCTCTCCTCAGGGAGAGCAGGTCCCTCCAGCTGCAGGACACACAGCAGGACAGAGCCCCACTCACTGCCTCACCTCCTCTGCCAGAAAGGTCCTGCTGTCCCACTCTGCCTGACCCAGCACCACGTCTGCTGCCACTCCCCTTACTTTGCAGCCTCTGAGGTCCAGTCTGCCCACTTTTGAGGGCACAGATGGATGGATCTCTCAGGTGACCTGGTATTGACAACAGATTTTTGGGTCTTAATTTTAAAATTCTGAGCTAATTTTAATCCCTCTGCAGCTCTGAATACCAAGCTTAAGCCTACTTTTATCTTATAATGGGTCAGAATCTTAAATGAAGCCCTCAAAATCAGTGGAAAGAGCTCCTTCCCTACTGCATATCAAGTAAATTTGGATTAGCTTCTTGATTTATTCAATACATATTGAAAGCCAGGCTGCCCCTAAGAGTAGAAGGAAAACCTGTTCAGAGCAGCTGCTTGAGGGCCTGAGTGTTTCTGTAGGGCCTTTGGCTGTTGGCAGCATTGAGATAAGGGTCCTGTCAGGTGGGAGAATCTTAATTGTATAAGATGCCACACACATTTGTATAATTGGGGCATGTGTAATTATATATGATGGAGATCACTAGTTTGTGGCCTAAATAGAAAATACTTACAGACATCTAGATGTGTTTGGTTGTTTTTAAAAATTTAATTCATTTATTTATTTATTTTTGGCTGCGTGGGGTCTTTGTTGCTGTGCGCGGGCTTTTCTCTACTTGCAGCGAGCGGGGGCTACCCTTCGTTGTGGTGTGCGTGCCCCTCGTTGCAGTGGTTCTCTTGCTGTAGAGCACAGGTTCTAGGCATGCGGGCTCAGTAGTTTTGGCTCGTGGGCTCTAGAGCACAGGCTCAGTAGTTGTGGTGCACGGGCTTCGTTGCTCCACGGCATGTGGGATTTTCCCGGACCAGGGCTCAAACCTGTGTCCCCTGCATTGGCAGGCAGATTCTTAACCACTGCACCACCCCGGAAGTCCCGATGTGTTTGGTTCTTGAGTCAAATTCATTAAGACCACATTGTCACTTGAGGAAGAAGTGGTTTCAGCACTCAGATATTCCAGCCCTGACTCCCTGGTCTCCTGTAAAGTCAGTCTGTCAACATTAGCACTGCAAATTTAACATAGTCTTTACATGGAAGTCCTGCTTCTCCTGTCATTTGTAGTACAAACAGGTCTTCTGTCTTTCAGCCTTCTCATTCTGGCAAAATAGAAACCCATGATCCCTCTTCTAATCTAATCTGTTTGTCACAAACACATCTTATGTTAATCAGTCTCTTTCATTACTGCAATGTTTCATCTTGATCCTGTCTTGTAGCATTCCCAATGTCACTTTAGTGTGTAAAATATATGCTGAAGTTCTAAGATTTGCATACATGATGAGACACTTGTGAATGTTTAGTGAAAAGTACTGTTATCTTGATGCCACCATCTCTGTATCAGGAAATTCGAATAATCACCTTTGATTTAAGTCCTTGAAGAATTGCTTAAAGGACTGTTTTGATGCTTGAAACTTATGCTAGTTTAAAATTTAGGTTCACTTCTATTTACTCAATATAGTTTTGTTTTAAAAGGAAGGTATTTTACTTCTTTTCATGAGTTGGTAGAAAGTGTAACTATCGATATTTTATTTGCGTTTGAGCTTCAAGAATTACTGTGTGTGTGTGTGTGTGTGTTTGTTCATTGTATAGCTGCCAGATTCTTGGTTAATAATTAAGTCCAGATAAAATTTCTAATATGTACTATGGATAAAGGAAATAAAATTTGTATAATCCTTCATTATTCTTCTAGTTATTTAGTATTATATAGATATAGCTTACATATCTGCTTTTCAAACCAGGAGAAAGGTGTGAGTGTCCTACTGGACTAGCAGTAAAGTTTTCTATAGTAATGAAAAATTGTCCACACTTTGAAATCCATTGCTTATGAGCCATCTGACTTTCATTTATGCAGTATTTTCTCAAGATACTACAATATTTTATATTTATCTAAACTCATTTAAAATCTATATTTACAGTATTTTTCTTCCTCTCTGTAGTGTATACAGATGAAGACATTTATTACAGCCTTCAATTTATTTGCTGTTTACTTAATAGCCAGGTTCACTTAATGTGACCCTTATTAGATAAAAAGGAAAGAGTGTATCAGTAGATTTCTTTCATCAATTGGATGCAATTACCTGAGTGATTATTTAATGAAAGGATAATGTCAGAAGAACTGTATTGGAGGAGCTATTTTAAGACCAAAGGACAGTTTTATGCAAAAAGTTCACACAGAAGGTAGGGTTATCATCAACATGGGCTTAACAGTGAGTAGCAGCCAATTTTCTTCTCTTTTCTCTTATTTCATGCTTTAGCAATCAACACAAATGATATGGATGATAAATGTACTTTATCAAACAAGGAATGTTAAGTTTAGAGAATGCTTCAGTTTGTTACCTTTTAGGAACTTTGCAGAAATACAGCAGTCACCCAGAATAAAGCTGAGACCCACTTCCCGTTCAGTATGAGCCCTGCCCAAGGTGAGAACATCCACACACCTGACACATCGTTTGGACAGTTCTATTGAGATGCATGGAAATGGTTTTATTTCCTTGATCTAGACATTCATAAAATAAAAACGATTGTGCTATAATATGAAATGTGTTTTTTATATTTGTAATAAAATAGGTTAATTTAGAATTTTTTCCATTTTCTCTAAAACTTAGAATGAGAATTTATGAACTGCCAAAAGCAAGAACAATTACAGTCTTCGTGGTGATTATTGCTGAAGCCTTTGTTTGGCATTGGTTCTGGAGGGGTGTTATTTCTTTTATTTCAAAATGCCAGATTTAAGACACATCAGTAAAGAACTGTATTTACTTGAATGTGAAAAGAAAGCCCTTGGTGGGTTTCCTCAGCTGGAAATCTGTACGTTATATTCTTCCTCTTCTTAAGAAATTCTGAGAAGTGATGCACATATAATAAAACCAACCTCAAATTCAGCAAATCTTTTCAGAAACCAGTTGGCAAAGTCAAAATGATTAACTGCTTACCTTTCAACCCAAGAAAAGACCAATGCCTCTGAGTTTTAGAAGTTTTTAAAACTTCCAAATTGTTTAATTAAATTCAAATTTTTTCTTTTAGTCATGTTACCTTAAAGACAGTCATTCTACTTTCTAGAAATTTTCCCTTAAAAATTAAAAAATGTAATTTTTAAGTAAGTGTCCAATTCTCCCCCGCTGTCTCCTTCAGTGGCACATCCAATCACCGTTTGTTAGCCAAGTGTCTCAGTTATTTATTGTTAGGTAATAAACCATTTCCAAATTTGGTGGCCTAAACAACACAGTTTATTATTTCTCACAGTTTCATGGGCCAGGGCTCAGTTGGGTGGTTCTCTGCATAAGGTCTATTATACATATGCATTTAGCTGAAAGCTTGGTCGGGGGGATATCTAAGGTGTCCTCTCCTTCTACAGGGCCAAGCTCCATTTAGGGTTCTGGTCTGGGCTTCCTTACATCCAAATGGCTGAGCCTTAGGAGAAGAGTGTGGAAGTTGAAATCCCCTTCAGGCCTGGGCTTGGAGGCCCCAGAACATCACTTCCACTGTTTTCTATTGGACAAGTCAAGTCACAGGACCACTCCAGATTCAAGGGAGGGAAGACAGATTTCCTTTGTTGATGAGATGAGAGGCATACATGTACACGAACAGAAGGAGTTAATGGCTGCTTTCATTAACACGATCTATTACCCTAGAGTGGTAATATTTGTTTATTTCTCAGATAGCAAACATTTATTCAGCCCTGGGAGACAAAATGGAGATGGAGTCCATAAATTGACATGGTTCCTATCTTTGTGATAATTATCGTGTTGTAGAAAAGATCGACAATTAAACAAGTACACAGCACCTGTGTTTTTGGCAACATGGCAGATTAAATAACACAGACAAAACATAAAATATGCAGAATAAACTTTGACAAATTTTTGAATGCATAGCCAGGAAATTTCCAGTGACACAAATAAAGAGGATAAAATTTAAAGCACGTTAAGTGTGTAAAGTGTTGCTACGGTGGTTTATAAAGACATCCAACAGGATATAAGCTTTAAAGGCTAGAGGCCAGGGTTTGAAGGTGTCCAGGGAGAGGAAGGGTGGAGAATGGAAACAGACTGCTGCATCTTTCATGTAAAGAGTCTAAAATTTCTACCTGAACAACCTAGTGAAATATTGAAACACTAAACCTGGGCAACCAATGGGCATGGAGCCAATAATTTGTAAGAAAACCAAAGCTGAAAAATGAAAACAAAACTGTTATATCTGTAAAATCCTTGGGATATCAGGCAGAAATTAACACAAATCTTCTCCGTACGGGCACCTCACATTTATAGGGCACAGAGTGCCCACAGAAAAAAAGTAACCCCAAAAGTTGAGCTAACAATAAAACATTAGTCACCATAGATGGTAGTTTCCTAAGGCTGCTCACCAACATTTCTGGGTTTTTCCCGTTATGTATTCAGTATTAATGCATTTCCCCATTCCCTCGAATGCCATGTGAATGGCACGACTGGCTAACAAATTGTGAGTGGAGATTACATGTGTCATTTCTTGCTGGGAGCATTTCAGAGTGTGTGTGCTATTATTTGTAATACTCTCATTCTACCCTGGTGATTGATTGTGAAAGCATATATGTTGATGCAACTCTGAGCCCTCATACTGAGGACACTGTCTTAGAGAGTAACTTGAACCTGAAGCCTGATAGATAGGCATCTTAAAATCATTTAAATTTGGAGATTATATGCTTCCATGGCATAACTGAGCATATCATAATTAATAAAGTGTACAAGGAAATAAACAATTCAAAATATAGCACTTAAAGAACTTTAAATAAAGGATAATCTGAAAGTCAAATAAGTATAATGTTGATTACTTTATTTTAAAACTCTATTTTTAAATAATTATAAATGTAAAAGAAGGAAAAGACATTATAACCAAAGAAAAAGACAATGCAAAAAACAGAGATTTAAAAAGTAGCCAATGGGATTTCTAGAAATGCAGAAATGTAGTTATTTAAATAGAAAATTCAGGCATTCAAACAAAATCACCAGGCATGTTGGGAAACAAGGTCAAGTGAGTGAGAACTAAAAGTAATGTCAGACAGTAAAAATAAAACCATAAGTGATTGAGACATTGAACTTATTAGGTAAAGATTTTACAATAACCATGGTTAATTTCCTGTCACTGTGGAGGGATGGCCATTTCTCAAGACAGCTGCAAGTTCTCCAGACAGGAGCAGAGATAGCCCTACCACAAGAAGCAGAAATGTGACTTGGAGTGACCATCAACCAGCACAAAGACCAGCCTGCACGGCATACTGACAGTGTGGAAGCAGGCAGCAAGAAGTAGCATCCTCTAAGGCATGTACTCACCAACTTAGAGTCACCAATGTGGTCTGTAGGGGTTCCAGTAGTGAGCTATGTTAAGATACTGGGGAAGAGTGCTATGCTCAGTTGGTACGGCAATACCCAACAAAGAGTCTTCTTCTTAAGCTCAATTAAACATTCAGACTCACAGAATTACCAAAGGCTACTCTTAGAACATAATTACTTAGAAAAATATAGGACAAGAAGCACAGCCTGCCTGGGAAGGCAATCTGCTTTACTCAGACTACTAATTCAAGTGTTAACCTCGTCTGGAAACACCTTCACAAATACCCTGCAAAACAGTGTTCAACTGGGCACCCCATGGCCCAGTCGAGTTGACACATAAAATTAACCACCACGTCATCCTTGAACAGAGAGAGAGTAAGTGATAAAATTTGGGAGCTGACCACATAACGAACCCTATGTCTGGTTCTATCCAGGGGAACCTCTTAAGCTAATTATGGAGCAGAGTGGGATGAGAATGGGGCATGCACACCTGAATGTCAGACCACAGACAATGCTGTCGAGGAATTAATAAAGGCAAGTCATGTGAGAAGGTTGGGGGAAATCTGGTTGGGAGCTACTGGAGGATGTAACTTTTCCGGCTATAACCCAAGCTCCTTAGATATACTAAAAATATCAGATTTTGAATAGAGGGACAAGCCACATGGTATAATTTTGGCCATGTTGTTAAAACAATGCCAGAAGCATAGAAATGAGATGACTGAATCATGATTTTGGAAACAGAATACTGTGTGATCAACCTAAAGTTGGAAAGATTTTTCTAAGATGAATATCATGTATTCCTTGTTTAAGCCATAGTACCTTAGATTCCTTATAGTTTTTGTGGACCACGTTGTATTATTAGAACTCCATATTTATAGTTACTTCACAGAATCTCTTATAAATTTTTCTTACTTTGAATGCAGCTGCACACATCTTTAAACAAAAAGTTCATATTTATATATTTTTTCATCTTAACTGAATTGCTTCAGCACTGTAGAGAAATATTGATTTTCAGGTCCTATTAAATGTCTATTATTGCTTATTAGGAAATGCTCCCTCATCCTTGCCTTGGTTGATGAATATCTGCTCTCTTGCTTTTGCTCCTTGTGATTTACTTCTCTCTCAGTGCAGCAGGAGGTACATAATTAACACTTCATACGATAAAGAACTTTGCTCCCCCAGAGTTCAGGAGAATCTTCCTTGGTGCCAGTGAAGTTCTGAGTTATTTTCTGCTCCTATTTTCTGAGGGAACGGGGAACTTGAAGAGATTGTAAATCTTAAATCCAGTGTCCTTTGAGTGACCTTGCAGGTCTCTCCTGTTCCCAAGCCCATTGGTGGTACAGTGTGTCCAGCAGAAAGGCGCCAGCTGGGGCGTCCACTGGTCAGAGCTGGGGGCCTTGGCACCGAGCAGGATCATCCAGGAGGAAGGGGACACTTCTAATCCATCCACCCAGGAAGGCCACCGTGTGCTTTCAGAGTCTTGTACATTCTGGCCCCGCCGTTTAAAGTTAATATATATTTTTTCAACTAGCTAGTTAAATGTCATAGTAATAAAACCATGGACTTTAGAGGGAAAACCATACATGTTTGAATTTTGGTTTTACCATTAATCACCAATTTGATTTTTGTTACGTTAGGGTAGCTGCATGAGCCCCTGTTTTCACATCAGTTTTTTCTTTTTAAATTACGAAAGTTATTCATACTCATGGAAAATGAATAAACACACCAAAAAAAAAGGGGTGATATCTCAGAATTCCACTGCAGGGGGGACTTGGTGTGACTACCTTCAAAGTTTTTTCTCTGCCTACACATGAAAATTAAAATTAGAATCAGAGTCTATATGTATTTACTTGCTTAAATTACAAATATTTTAATTCAACTTTATTTTCTTGACTGCATCTTAGGAATGTACCGGAATTTATTTCACTAATCAGCTATTGCTTTACATAGATGCATATTTATGCACATTCATGACTTTTTCCTGCTAAAGATAGTTTTCCAAATGCCTTTTTCAAATTTATGTCTACAACTGTCATATGTGAATAGTATATAAGAAATGTCTATTGCTATATATTATCATCCTTTCAAGAATGTACACCTTTTTGATAGATAAAAATTATATATTTTTTGGTTGCTATAATTTGCTTTTCATTGAATAACATAGGATTGAGCTTGTTTTTTATTTGTTTACTTGCATTTGTATTTATTACTTTGTAAATTTCATGATTCTGACTTTTCCCTACCTTTCTATTCTTAAAAAATATTTTTCTTCTTGGTTTGTAAGAGCTCTTTATATATTTTTTACAAAGTTAAACTTTTCTATGTCCTGTCTGTGTTTCAGGGGACTCCACACCAAAGATTAGACGAGACTGCCTTCTCAGTTTATTCATTGAGTCTCTGTAACAGCCAGAGAGAATTCAAGAGGGTGACATTAGTCAGAAGAGGTTTTTTTTTTATTATTATTTTTAGTTTTTAAGTCCCCTTTACTTTCTGGACAAATAGTATTTATGATTGAGTACAATCTGCAGTGGTTCTACAGCTTTCTGTTGGCAAGGTATATTTCTTTGATCTGTTTCCTAGATCCATTGTATCTTAGGAGATGAGGACAAAGATGAGGCTGGTCAGTTGTTAAACCTTTGTCGACACAATCTAGTCACTACATTTTCCCTGGATGAAGGACGCACCTCCCTCTTTAGTTTGTGGGATGATTGCCAGTGATGGCATCCAATTACAGCTTTTCCGTTCTTGACTGGGTAGAAAGTTGCACTTCCTTTACACTCCAGCAGAAACAGCAGAGCCAGCATGAGAACATTTTCTGATACAGAGCAAGCTATAATTATTTTTACCTCATACTTCTGTTTTTTCTGTTGATTATAACTTCTATATGAGTCTGTTGGAACAGCAGTCCTCTGATGTCAGTTTCCAAGTTTTTTCCTGGAGGAAGGAAGGACAAATTTTTCTTATGGTAAATGGCCAAAACTTTTCATGCTAAGGCAAGATTTCTTTTGGTTCTCTGGCACAGTAAGTTGCAAATAAAATTTTTCAGCGTATAATTTGCCTTTTAATTTTGTTTACAGTGTATTTTTCCAAAACTCTACTGTTAATATTTTCAAACATCCAGAAGCACTGAACTAACACAATGAATACTTGTATAGTCTCTACCTGTCTTCACAACTGTGAACAATTTTCCCTATTTATTTGGTGTGTTCTCTCTATAGTTCCCTAAACCATTGGCAAATGAATTTCAGAAATCATAATACATCACCCCTAAATACTTCCAAATGTATCTGTAAAAATATTGAATTATATAAATAAAACGTATCTATATATAACCATATACCATTTGCTACACTTAATAAAATTAACAACAATTTTATATCACCTAATATCCAGTTCAAATATGATGTATTTTTGACATTCAAATTTTTAAATCGTCAAAACTATCAGTCTTTTCCTTTGAGCTTTTTTCTTTGATAATATGCTTTAAAATAAGTTCTGTATTTCAAAAATTAAAAATATTTTATTATACTTATCTGTATTCTTGCCCTTGTATGTTTTTTTTCCATTTGAATTTCTAATCTATTTAGGATTCATTTAGATGAATTTGGTTCTAAGGGAAAAAATCAAATTTAATTTTTCCACACTGTTAGATGATTATCTCAGCATGATTGATCAATAATATTTCCCCCACTGATTAAAAATGACACCTTTATACTCTACAGGAATCCACTGTGTATTTGGTCATTTCACTGCTCTGTTTATTCCTGTGCCAGTGATGCCTACTTACAATTATTATAGCTTTTCCTGAGTTTTAATATTAGATATCCATATGTTCATTCCAGAAATCCTCAGTTACTTCTATCTACACCCCCTCATGGCCTCCAATCTGGTTTTGTCATCCTTGTACTTAGTGACTAGATTTCATTGAATACAAAATGTCAGTAAGAAACCACACTGCACAAAATGTTAGAGGCACCCCATTTATTGTGACAACTACAATTACCCATGCAGATTTCAAAAATGCCACCTAGGGGTCCATTTGTGATAAGTTAGTTTAAGCATCATTTCATTAAGAAATGTCTTGAGATTAGGTAAGCACTCCTGTTATACATGCCAGAGCACATCTGAACTCTCTTCAAAAAATACTTGTCTTGTTCATCAGCACCTATTACATACAGTGCCTGCCACTTGGTCCATGATTAATAAACATTTGTTAAACGGCTTAATGAATAGAATGGCCAGATATAAAGTGTACTGGAAAAATAACAATGGCAGCACAAGCCCATACTATCCAAGAATAAGAAATGTGTGAGTAAAAATTATTACTAAAAAGAATAAGACAAAGTGAAATAGATAGTTTATGGCTGAAAATATGAAATATTATAAATTAGACACCACTATCATTGGATCTAAATGATTTGTTGGTTTAATGCAATTTGAATCTAATTTTAACCATGACTCAATATTTCTAAAGGCCTTTGGAAAATAAACAGATGAGACTAGCTAAGGCAATATTAAAAATTAAAACAATAAGATGGTAGTACAAGAACCAGCAGACAAGCTACTGTAACGAAGCAGACCTAAAAGAATCCTGGTTTATATAAGTACTGTGCATAAAACAAAAGATGAAGAGAGAGGCTATTCAGTACAGGGATTTGGAAAAACTGGCCAAGTATTTGGACTAAAAAAAGATAGATACTCACTTCTACCATACACTGAAATAATTTTGATGTGGAATAAAGAACTAAGTGTAAAAAGAATAAATACATATTTTATTTACAATCTACGTCTTGCCTTCTGATGAAGTGGATGCAAAAGAGAGATAGTTGGGTGACGGCTGCATTTGATGGTGAAATTAGAGCATTCAACAGGAAATAAAATCGCCATATGTATGAAGAGAGGCAATGAGAATGTGTGTGTGTGAGAGAGAGAGAGAGACAGAGAGACACACAGAGAGACAGAGCGACAGAGAGAGAGAGACAGAGGGAGCAAAGGAGATACCAGGGCAAACAGAACTATGAAGCTGAGGATGAGAAATCACTAAGTCACTGAAATATTAAAGAGAACTTATTTTCAGGGAAGTTTTTTGTTTATCTGAATATGTGAACTGGTTCATTTCTCTCTTCCTCTATATCTGCGTGCTCCCACCCCGGCACGCACACACTGTCGTCCGATCTCATTGTCACCCACCTGAACACCATCACCTCCTGCCAGGTCCCCCACATCCTCTCAAGCGTGAGGGATCCAGACATCCCGTGTCCTCACGTAACTGCTGTGGAAGGAACTGGACCAGCTTCCCATCGCTCTTAAATGGCCTCCAAAGTCCCCCCAAGGTCTCCAAACTCAGCTCGCGCTGCTCTCCTCCTTACTCTATGTGCTCCGTCATATCTGAAGAGTTCTCTGTCCCTCAAAAGTGCGTCCTTTCCCCTACTTTAGTGCCTTCACCACATACTCTCTTCCACGTGGAACACTCTCCCCCAGCCAACGCCTCCTCTTCAGCCTCAGATTTGACTCCGAGTTTTCCCTGGACTTTCAGCAGCATCATGTCCCTACACTTCATGCTCCCCCGACCTGCTGTCTTTTCAAGTGAAGGGGAATTGGGTTTCTTTACAAGTGTTCTGAATAAGCTGACGTAAGCCCTCAAATTTGCCCAAAGAGATCAGAGTCGGTTGCTTTACTCTGCACCTATTTGGAGTTATTTTATGTGCCCATAAGTTTTGTGACTCAGTGACTCATTCAGCCACTTCATGATTCACTCACATCTGCTCAAAGGTTTCAACAGCATCATCACTCCAGGTGTCCCACCTGGCAATCATTAATCAATGCTTGATTAAAATATGACCTTTTTCATTTTTTAAAATAGTGGTATTTCAAAAAAAAACCCCTATAGCACACAGCTTCACATGGCCTTTCATTGTTTTTGGTTCACAATCTATAAACCGTTATACGAATTTCTGGAAATACACTTCCAAAGCACATGAGTATCCTAAATTATTTAAAAATTATTATCGAAGTAATATTTTAATTGACTTAACGAGGTGCCAAGATAACAAAGAGTATCTTATAAATGTTATACTTTCCTTAGAAAATCAGAACTTACTTGGCTGTAGGGTGACAAAACATCTTGGTTTTCCTGGGACTAAGATTTTGCTAGGATCTTGGATTTAAATGCTACAGTCAGGGTAGTTGTCCCATGTCCTCCACTATTGTTTCATTTTTCCACCTGCCAGGCATTGTCTTGGTGGAACCAGCTTAAGTCAGCGCAGACCAAAGCAGAGACGAAATCCACCCATCCTGTGGGACCTGGACTCTGTTTACGCGCTGGGGATTCGCTCCAGACATCTGTGTAGCATGTGTCACAGCAATGTTCATTTCTCCCCTGCCCTGTTTATCTAATGATTGTATTAGATTCTAATTTGATTCTAACCTTTATGACCAGACTCAAATTTTGGTTTAAGTGCTTAACAATCCAGTTCCATGTTGGGAGTAGATTAAAACTCTTAATATCACTTAGCTTGTCTGGGCCCTCAAATCCTATGTAATTCCTGCCAATAATTCTGACAATCAAAAGTCCTCCTCTCTGGATCTCTCCACTACCAGCTGTGAACTATGGTCTTGCTATGACTATATCAATCCTAGGAGCCATGTAAGTATTTATATGTGTTTCCTCAATTAATAGGGACAATTATTTTTCCTTGAATTTCTTCTTCTACCCAATTTGCCTAATTGAATCTCTTCCTCCACCTCAGTGGTTCTCAAACAGTAAAAGAATCTTATGCTTTACTCTACTTATGCAAAGCTTTAGTGCAGAAGAATCTCCAGGAGAGCTTTTAACACACAGTTCTCTGGGCTCTATCCCCAGAGATTCTGATTCAATAGGTCATGGAAGGGTCCACGTATTTGTGTTTCTAAGAAGCTCACAGGTAAAACTGATGCTCTTGAATCAAGTACTGTCCAGAGGGGGCACCTCTCCGGTACCCAGTTGCTTTTCTTCCAAACCTCTATCAAGCTCAGTTCTAACTTTCTCTCCTCCTTATCAGTTCATTTTGGCCACCGAGGTGCTTGCACACCAAATGACTCAGACAAAGCTGCTGGCAGACAGGCTGGAGTGATCGGCATCCCTGCTGACAGTGCCTTTAGCATATCCTTTTACCTCACAAATCACAGAGCCTATTTCAACTTTTACTTCACTGTCTAAAGAGGGGTGCGCGTTTATCAGATTAAGTCAGCAGCTGAAATAAGATTTAAATTCATTTAATGTTCCTGTTTCCTCAATGTATATTTACTGGATCTAACAATGTGAAGTAGGATCAAAATATAAAAATTTGCCCCAAGTAGGTTCTGGCTCTGAGGCACAGTCTAGAATGCCTTAGTGGATTGAGTGTGAATTTAATAAAATGGATATTCAATAAGTCTCCTGAAGTATTTTCATTTCCCCTCTCAATTTGAATTGTCAGAGTATGTATAAGATAAAAAAAAAACAGCATAAAGCTAACATTATGGAATGGAAGCATGTATTATTTAAAAATATCATATTATTTTATTGGTTATATTGTCAGCTATGGGGAATTTTAGCCAGGATCTTGTTAGCAGTGAAAGATAGGAAACAGCTATGAAGCTTGCTGAGGTAGGATTTCTCGTGTTTTTCTTCCTGAGAACAGATTAATAGGGACTTTGATGACTTGGGACTTTTCTTTCATGGTTCACAGAGTGAGAAATGCATATATAGAATAGCTGAAAAAAAGATTTAAGATTAGAAAAAGAGGTGATTTATTCACTGGTTCATATTTATGATGGAAAAGAAGGAAAAATTCCTAAATAGCTCTTTGGTCAAAGAGGAAATAAAAAAATATAATCATAACTTACTGAGAAAATGAAGTTAATGAAAAGACTGTATAAAAATTTATCTGATTTGGTCTGATAAATCACGTATGGTCTGAACCCTAAAATAATTGTTTTTGTTTTTGTTTTTTTGTATTTTAAGACTTTTTTTTTTACAGAGTTGTTTTAGATTCACAGAAGCATTGAGAAGATAGATTTCCCATATACCCTCTTCCCACACACAGTCTTCCCCATTAACATCCCCACCACAGAGGTACATTTGTCACAATTGGTATCGACATGTCATTATCACCCCAAGTTCATAGTTTACGTTAGGGTTCACTCTTGGTATTGTATATCCTATGGGTTTGGACAACTGTGTACTGACACATCCACCATTATAGTATCATACAGAGTGTTTCATTATCTCTCCTTCCCACCAACCCATAGCAACCAGTGATCTATTGTCTCCATAGTTTTACCTTTTCCAGAATGTCATAGAGTTGGAGTCATACAATATGTCACCTTTTCATACTGGCTTCTTTCCCTTAGTAATATGCATTGAAGATTCATCCATGTCTTTTCGTGGCTTGATAGCAAATTTCTCTTTAGCACTGAATGATATTCCATTGTCTGGATATATCACAGTTTATTTATCCATTCTCCTACTGAAGAACATCTTGGTTGCCTCCGAGTTTTGGCAATTATTAATAAAGCTGCTATAAGTATCTTTGCACAGTTTGTGTGTGTGTGTATGTAGACATAAGTTTTCAGCTCCTTGGTTAAATACCCAGGAGTGCTATTACTGGATCATACTGTAAGACTATGTTTACTTTTGTAAGGAACTGCCAAATTGTCTTCCAAAGCAGCCAAACCACTTTGCATTCCCACCAGCAATGGATGTTCCTGTTACTCCACATCCTCACCAGCACTTGATGTTGTCAGTGGTCTGGATTTTAGCCATTCTAATAGGTGTATAGTGGTATTCCATTGTTTTAATTTTCATTTCCCTGACATAATGTAGAGAACATTTTCGTATGCTGATTTGCCATCTGCGTATCTTCTTTGGTGAGGTGTCTGTTAATGACTTTGTCTCATTTTTTTTAATGAGATTTTTTTCTTGTTGAATTTAAGAGTTCTTGGCATATTTAAAATAACAGTACTAGGCTTCTCTGGTGGCACAGTGGTGAAGAGTCTGACTGCCAATGCAGGGGACACGGGTTCGAGCCCTGGTCCAGGAAGATCTCACATGCCGTGGAGCAACTAAGCCCATGTGCCGCAACTACTGAGCCTGCACTCTAGAGCACGTGAGCCATAACTACTGAAGCCTTCATGCCACAACTACTGAAGCCCATGCACCTAGAGCCCATGCTCCGCAACAAGAGAAGCCACTCCAATGAGAAGACTGTGCACCACAACGAAGAGTAGTCCTGCTTGCTGCAACCAGAGAAAGCCCACATGCAGGAATGAAGACCCAACACAACCAAAAATAAATTAAAAATAAATAAATAAATAAAATAAAATAACAGTACTTTATCAGATGTGTCTTTGCAAATAGTTTCTTCCAGTCTTTGGCTTGTCTTTTTATTCTCTTGACAGTGTCTTTTGCAGAACAAAAAATTTTAATTTTAATGAAGTCCAACTTATCAATTGTTTCTTTCATAGACTGTGCCTTTGGCATTGTGTCTAAAGAAAAAAGCAATCACCAAACTCAAGGTCCTCTGTACTTTTTCCTATGTTATGTCCTAGGAGTTTTATAATTTTTCATTTTACAAATATGTTTGTGGTCCATTTTGAGTTAACTTTTAAGAAGGTTGTAAAGTCTGTGTCTAGATTAATTTGTTTGTTTTTTACATGTGGGCATCCAGCTCTTCCATCACCATTTGTTGAAAAGAACATCTTTGCTTCATTGTGTTGCCTCTGATCCTTTGTCAAAGATAAGTTGACTATATTTATGAGGGTCTATTTGTGGGCTCTCTAGCTTGTTTCATTGATTTACCTGTCTATTCTTTTGACAATACTACACAATCTTGATTACTGTAGCTTATACTAGGACTTGAAGTTGAGTAGTGTCAGTTCTTCAACTTTGCTCTTCTACTTCCATCTTGTGTTGATTATTTTGGGTCTTTTGCCTCTCCACATAAGCTTTAGAATAAGTATATCTATATTCACAAAGTAACTTGCTGGGATTTTGACTGGAATTTCATTGACTCTATAGATCAAGTTGGGAAGAACGGACATCTTGACAATAGAGTCTTCCTTTCCATGAACATGGACTATTTCTCCATTTATTTAGTTTTTTGATTTCATTTGTCAGAGAGTTGTAGTTTTCCTCAAATAGATTTTGTACATATTTGGTTAGGTTTTTAACCAAGTATTTCATTTTGGGGGTGCTAAGGTAAGTGGTATTGTGTTTTTAATTTCAAATTCCATTTGTTCATTTACTGGTATATAGGAAAGTGATTGACTTTTGTATGTTAACCTTGTATCCTATAAGCTTAGTATAATTACTTATTCATTCCAGGAGATTTTTGTTGATTCTTTTGGATTTTCTACATAGACGATCATATTATTTATGAAAAAAAAGTTTATGTCTTCCTTCCCAGTTAGTATACTCTTTAGTTCCTTTTCTTCTCATATTACATTACCTGGGACTGCTTTTGTTTTTAAACAAAGAGATGAAATCAATAAACCAAGTGTTTATTCAATAAGTTAGAATAGATAAGGAGATTCTGGTCAAAGTGGAATATTTGGTGCACTGCATATCCTCAACCCAACACAATAATAGATAAAATGTAAAAAGACAAAATAGAGCAATGTTGATGGCAAAGGTTATTGGACTGTGGCTATGAGTATAACAATAGTGGGGGTTTAGCACCTATTGGGTAAAAATTCCGGAACCAGGCTCACAGTTTGAAGCCAGATGAGGGGTGAACCCTCTTCCTCATGAAAGAAGATAGAGAAATACAAATAAAGTTTCATTATAGAAGATCTTGGCCTGGGAAGGCAGCTGAACAAAGACACAGTTTCACATCTACACCTGAGCCAAGGTAACTCCTGGGTTAATAGCATTGACAAAATAGCATTGTCCCCAATATGAATATGGACTAAGAGTCCTAAAACTACCTTTCTCTAAACTGGTATCTGGAAGACAACGTAAAAATCTCTACATAGGAAGAAGTATACAGGAAAAACAACAAATAGAAAATGAAAGCCAATTAAAAAAAAGAAACTGAAAAATTCCCCAAACACAAGCTTACAAAAATTTATAAAATGCATAAAATATTTAAGGATAAAAAGAGAAGAAAAAAATCAAGAAGTGAAATATTAGATTACTTCAGATAAAATTATCTGGAGTTGTTCTCTAAATATTTGCAATAATCACATTTAAGATGTAAAAAGATATAGGAAGGAATGGCATCTATAAAAATGTGACCAATATTATGTTAAAAAGTAGAAAAGGTAAAAGCAGCAAGATATAAAGAAGAATCAATTAATCAATCAGTTAGAAATATAACTATTTTAAAAAGGTAGATGGGAAGGATTTTAGACCAGACACCATTGAATAGTGAGGCAGTGAACAGAAGTTCATACTGAGAGATTGTCTCAGAGTGCTGCTGAGAGAGCTGGAGCCCAGACTGTGAGATAATAGTAATGGGACCTGGAAAATGGACAGAGAATACACCATATGGATATGATGAGAGTTCCAGAATAAGGAAATAGAAGGAATGATGAGGACACAATATTTTAAGCATTGAAACAAAGCCACTTGAGACCTGAGATCCAGGGAGCAGCTCAAGCTCTCCAAGCTAGATAAAAAAACAAATCCACATCCAGACACATAACCTACTGCAGAATATAAGACTGTAAAGAAAATCTAATATGCATCCTGAGGGCAATGACCAATAGTCTACTGATGGCAATGGTAGGCTTGGTAAACAGGGATCGTACTTTCAGAGTGCTGATGTAGCTACTTTTACCTGTGTGCTGGGCAAGCCCAGATGGGACGACAACATAATTGCAAGTTTTCTTGCTCTTCCAACTCCTTTAAAATATTGTCGGTGAGGGAAGTCATTTCTCTCTCTCAGAGTGAGCAGGCCCATGATGCTTCTGAGCACTCGTAGGTTAATAAAGTTTTATGAGCACTTTAAGCTGTGAAATACATTCAAACCGAGATGTCCGGTTCCATCCCGTAGTTAAAGTTCCTAATTTCTCTTCATTCAAAATTACTCTGAAGTTGCTGGAGAGGGGAGGTCAGAGAGGGGAACAGGAAACTTTCCCTGGACTTGATCAGAGCTGGCTCTGCACTTTCTGGGCCTGAGTAATGTTGGAAGCTGGCTTGATTTGCATGGGCCTGACCCACATGACTTGTGGTGTTCTTTACCCTCTGTCCTCTGGTCTCTAAGAATCCAGTGATCCACCTCCAGCTTCTGGTGCTGAGACCCCCTGCCCACTGGAAGCCAGACCTCAGAGGACTCACGCCAGTGCTCTCAGGGTGCCGCTCACATTTGGTCCATGGGTTAATTGCATGCTTCCCTTTGTCCTGACAAACGCTGGGGGTGCTGGCTGGTCCCACCACGGTCCCCTCTCCCTCAGCAGCTAGACTGCTGTCTCGAGCTCTTCAGATTTCACAGGCAGGATTCAGAAGCCAGTTCGCCGTGTCCACCATACTTCACAGCCCACATATGAAACTCTCCACGTCACCCAACTGGAGCTCGATCTGAGGAGTTGGCACCACTGACCCCCCACCATTGCCGGGGGTATGGAGGGAGGACACAGTGAAGCTCCTCCCCACTGTTTCTCGTGTGATATTTTAAAGGTTTTCCAACCATTGTTGAGCTGTTTCCTGTAAAACTGTTCACATCTTAAAGGGTTATCTGTCTTAGAACCCACTTTGTACATTGGTACCTTGAATTTTCCTACTGAATATCCTATTACACCAACTAAATTATCATTCAAGGTAACTTAGACATTTTTAGATATAAAAAGACTAAGAGGTTTGACAATTGCTAAAACGTATCGAGATGCATTTCTGTAAGAAGAAAAATGAACTTGGAGGGAAGGTATGGATATAATGTGTACAGAAATTATTTAACTATGAGACTATATTTACTATTACATTTATTTATAGTTCTTGTTTTATCAAAATCATGCAGGCACATAATTTAAGGAGTCAAATAATTCTATAGGGCCTTTTGAAAAATCCAACAGTTTCCAACCCTTCCAGCCCCCAAGATCCCTTTGTTCATCTTATCCAGTCCCATTATTTAAAAAAATCAAATCTACACCATGAACTTACCAATGGAAGTGTCCAGTGCAGATCACTCCCCTGAGCTCTGGACACGTGTGTCTGGCTGCCTACCTGAGCACAGCACTTGGAAACCTAACAGGCATCGCAGATTAATAGGATTCAACTGAACTCTGGATTTTCACCTCCAAACCTGCATCTCACTCCATATTCCTCACATCTGTAAAAGAGAACTTTAGGATACCAGATGATCAGACCAAAATAAAAATCTCTGTCTTTACAAATCCTACCTCAAATCCATCAGTGTATCCTGTTGGCTCTATCTTCAAAATATTCCCAGAATCTCACCATTTCTGTCACATCCCCATGGATCTCACTATTCCACTCTGGTCCACTCATATCGCCCTCCCTGCCATTCCTCGAGCATTTCCTGCTTCCCTTAGCATGTGCTGTTCCTTCAGTCTCAATGCTGTTCCACCTGGAGAGCCTTCTGGCTGCCTCCACACTCCTTTCAGGCCACTGCTTACCTGGTGCCTCATCAGTGAGCTTTATCCTGACCACTCGATGCATAGGGTCACTTCTCCTGGCACTGTCCTTTTATCTCCTCTTGTGTACTTCACTTGTATTCAATATCTACCACCATTTCACTCTCTCCCACTCATTATCTCTCTGTCTCTTTGTTTCTGTCCCTGTTTCTACACACACACTCTCTCTCTCACACACACATCTTGTTCATTTGCTTTTGTTTATTAGTTTATGAAATATCTTCTTTCCCTAGAATGTAGGTTCCATGAGAGCAGAGACTTTATTTTACTGCTGGACCTAGAATAATGTTTGTCACATAGTAGGGCTTCAAGATATTCATTCTTTAGTTTTTTTTTTTTTACTGAGTTATGAAATACATGCAGTAAGGTGTGTGAGTCTTGTGTACAGCTTACTGAATTTTTACATATGCACGGAACCGCACAGAACCACCGCCAAGATACAGAGCATGTCTGTCGCTCCAGAAGATTCCCTTGGCCCTTTCCACTCAATACTCCCTCCAGGAGGTACCGCTGATCTGATGTCTGTCACCATGTGTTAGTTTTGCCTGTTTTTGAACTGCGCATGCATGTGTCTGCCTTCTTTTGCTCAATATGATGTCTGTGTGATTCATCCATGTTGTTGCTCTACTACTAGTTCGCTCTTTTATTTTCATTGCTGGGATGTATTCTATTGCATGAATATACAACAATGTATTCACTCATTTTCTGGTTGGTGAAAATTTGGGCTGTTCCAGTTCTTGGCAAATGTGCATGTCTTCTGGTGGACACACTCATGTCTCTTGGGTATATGTCTAGGAGGGCAGGGCGATGTCATGGACTTCAGTAGATACTGCCAAACAGTTTTCTAAAGTAATTGTACCATTTTACACCCCCACCAGCAATAACTACTGGTTATTTCCCCCTCATTTTTCTACCCTTACCCTTTCAGGAAAGCGAAATTGCTTGTCTGATTGGAAGTCATCACTTTAACATTGTAGGAGCTAAACAATCTTGTATCCAGACCAAATTCAATCTAACATCTTCAGAACTAACTCCCTCACTATGGATGCCAGCCCGTTACAAGAGGGCCAGAGCACAGATGACTTGGGTCTCCTATTTTTCTACAAAATTGTCAACTGATTCCAGTCAAGGTCTATTGTTCCATGAGTATGTGATCTACCAGAAATCAAGGCAGCTATTTCATCTATTGATACCTGTTTGGGGTTGAAGTGTGTCCCTCAAAGACATGTTCCAGTCCTAACCCCTGTGCTTGTGAATATGATTTTATTTGGAAATTAAATTTTTTGTAGCTGTAATCAAGTTAGGATGAGGTCGTAATGAATTGGGGTGGGCCCTAATCCACTGACTGGTGCCCTTATAAGAAGGAGAGATTTGGACACAGACACACAGAATGCCATGGGTGATGGTTGATTTTAGGTGTCAAGTTGACTGGGCCACAGAGTGCTCAGGTATTTGATCAAACATTATTTTGGGGTGTCTGTGAGGGTGTTTTGGATGAGACTAACATTTAGGTAGGTAGGCTGAGTAATGTAATGCCCTCCCCAATGCAGGTGAGCCTTGCCCAATCAGCTGAGGCCCTGACTAGAACTAAAAGGCTGTCCCTCACCGAGTAAGGGGGAATTTTTCATGCCCGATTGCCTGGAATTGGGACATTGGCTTTTTTCCTGCCTTCAGACCCAAACTGAAAGTTAGGCTGTTCTGAGTCTCAAGCCTGCCAGCCTTTAGTCGATGGACTAAACCATCGACTCTCCTGGGTCTTCTTGCCAGCCTCTATAATTATAGGAACCAATTCCTTATAATAAGTCCCTTTATGCATATATATCCTGTTGGTTCTCTTCCTCTGGAGGACTCTGACTACTGCACCATGTGAGGATGGAGCCAGAGATTGCAGGGGTGCACCTACAAGCAAAGGGATGCCAACAACATTGGCAATCACTAGAAACTGGGAGAGAGGCATGGACCAACCCCTTCTTCAGGGGCTCAGAGCCCCCAGAGAGAACTAACCCTGCCACACCTGGATGTCAACCATCTAGGCCCCAAAACAATGAGAGAACACGTGTCTGTTGTTTCAAGCCCTGATTTGTGGCCTTGTGTTACTGCAACCCTAGGAAACCAATACAGTGCCTTTGCCCAGTGAGTCCCTGTTGATAGTTTGATCATCAGAGCCCACAGGTGAAAAATAGAAAGTTCAGGGCTTTTTTTCCCCTTGAACTATGTGAATTTTCTACCAGGTATTTTTAAAAAATATTTATTTACTTATTTGGTTGCATTGGATCTTAGTTATGGCAGGTGGGCTCCTTAATTGCAGCTTGCTGGCTCCTTAGTTGCAGCACACGGGCTCCTTAGTTGTGGCATGCAAACTCTTAGCTGTGGCATGCATGTGGGATCTAGTTCCCTGACCAGGGATCGAACCTAGTCCCCTGTGTTGGGAGCGTGGAGTCTTAACCACTGTGCCACCAGGGAAGTCCCTCTACCAGGTATTTAACCATAGAAGCATCTTAGTAGGTGTCCTATCACATGAGCCACATTAGCAGGTATTGTAGAGGTCCTCACTGTGAGAGACCTTCTAGTTCAAGACGTTCTCAGCCCTCTTGCCTGGTGGTTGCTGCTGCAGAGAGAATCCAGCAGCCGGATGGCAGTACCTACCCCACAGCAGCACCTGCGTAAAGCCAGCCCCACTCAGTGGGCGCTGGTCCAGCCATGGAATGTGGAGTTGGTGGTGTAGTAGTGGGGGAATCTTCTCCTAAAACCACTAGTTATATTCTAAGCAGAGAATCACTACTCGAGTGCTGTGATTCTATTTATTTTAGTTTTAATTTTTTTCTTCCAGTTTTATCGAGATATAGTTTACATACAGCACTGTATAAGTTTAAGGTGTACAGAATAATGACTTGACCTGCAGGCTCACGGGCTCAGCCGCTCCGCGGCATGTGGGATCTTCCCAGACCGGGGCACGAACCTGTGTCCCCTGCATCGCAGGCAGACTCTCAAACATTGCGCCACCAGGGAAGCCCAGGATTTATTCTTTTGACAACTTTTACATATAGCATACAGCAGTGTTAATTATATTTATTATGTTGTACTTATTTACCTTATAACTGGAAGTTTGTACCTTGTGACTGCTTTCATCCAATTCCCCCTTCCCCCAACCTCTGCCTCTGGTGATCACAAGTCTGATCTCTTTCTCTATGAGGTTGTTTGTTTGTTTTTGAAGTATAATTGACCTATAACACTATGTTAGTTTTTGTTACAAAACATAGTGATTTGATATTTCTATACATTTCACAATGACCACATGGTAAGTCTAGTTACCATCTGCCACCAAACAAAGGTATTATATCGCTATTTTCTTCACATGGCACATTTCATTTCTGTGACTCATTTATTTTTCAGCTGCAAGTTTATACCTCTTAATCTCCCTCACCTATTTCTCTTCTCCTTTCCCTCCTCTCTGGAAACCACTTGTTAGTTCTCTGTATCCATGACTCTGTTTCTGGTTTGTTATGTTTGTGCATTTGTTTTGTTTCTTACATTCTACATGTGAGATCATACAGTATTCGTCTTTCTCTGTCTGAATTATGTCACTTAGCATAATACACTCTAGGTCCATCCATGTTGTCACAAATGGCATTATTTCATTCTTTTTTATGGCTGAGTAATATTCCATTGTATATATACACCACGTCATCTTTATCGATTCATCTATTAATGGACACTTAGGTTGCTTCCATACCTTGGCTATTGTAAATAATGCAGCAATGAACATAGGGGCACACATATCTTTTCTAATTAGTGTTTTCATTTCCTTTGGGTAAATACCTAGGAGTGGAATTGCAGGATCATACAGTAGTTCTATTTTTAATTTTTTGAGGTATCTCCATATGATTTTCCAAAGTGGCTGAACCAATTTACATTCCCACCAACAGTGCACAAAGGTTCCCTTTTCTCCACATCCTCACTAACACTTGTTATTTGTTGTTTTTTGATAACAGCCATTCTGACAGGTGTGAGGTGATATCTCATTGTGGTTTTGATTTGCTTTTCCTGATAACAAGTGATGGTGAGCATCTTTTCACGTGCCTGTGGGCCATCTGTATGTCTTCTTTGGAGAAATGTCCATTCATTTTTCAGTTGGGTTGTTTCTTTTTTTGATGTTGAGTTGTATGAGTTCTTTGTATTAGATTTTGGATATTAACCCCTTATCGGATATATTGTTGGCTGTGATTCTATTTGATACACACCTGCAGCTCCTTGCAGCCCTGCAGGTGGCCCTCCGGGGTGTCTGGTAGCCTTGCCAGCAGCCTGGCCCTGTCAACCTGCCATCCCAGTAGCGCTTACGCTCTGCACGGTCAGGCCCAGAGGTCCTAAATGGATTTGGGTCCCAATCTTGATTTTGGAGGCAGTACTGGAAAGATAGCTATCCCAGGGGAGAACAACAGTAGAACATAGATCAATGAGAGAAAAGCAAGCACAAAGGAGACAGATGAAAGCAAAACGAGGAGCTCTGCTGCAGTGCCCTGATGATCTTGCTGTCTCCACACGGTCACACGGAAAGGGAGGCTTAGCCACGGCTAGACTCACGACTCGCGGGACGCCGGGTAACAGCTCTGGAGCACAGGGAGACACGCAGCCCTAAGCAGCTGTCAAAGGCAGTTGCCCGTCTCCCTCCCTACCTCGCGGGAGGTGCGTGGCATCTGCACCCCGGTGTCACTAAAGCATTGGAATTCCTCCGTATGCCCCTTGGGTACAGCTGCAGCTATAAACCACGTGGCTGCAGTTAGAAATGGCTCTTCGGCGGCCAGTGACCCGCATGCTGCTTGTCATCTGGACCCTCTGGTTCAGTGTCATCCGTGGAACTAAGGACGTGGGGATCTGACACCAGACTGTTTGGTTTCTGCTGTAAGTGATAAACCGTGCGAATCCACGCAGGCAGGTGGACCTAGCAGGTACAAGGAGTGATGCTTGCAGCTCTGTTCATCCCTCATGACTGCCTGCGGTCTGCTGACTGCATGTTATCAGTGGAAGAAACATAATCTCCCGAAGCAGAAATAAAGTTCTGATAAGTGCATTGGACGACTTACTCCACTGCCCTGAGCCTTAACTTTCTCTTTTGCCAAATAGGGATTGTAATACCTATTTTTCAGAGTGGCTGTGAGAAGAGCATGAGAGACTAAATTTACTGGGTTTAGAATAAATTCATAAAATCAAAGTCCTCTACCTGGAAGTAGAGAACCAAATGATGTGAGATTGTTTTGTGCTAAAACATTTTCTTAAAACACTGTAAAATTTGAAGTGAGCTATGATAATCTAGTTTCAATATAATTACATCCATTGGGTGTTTATATCATTTTTACACTATATTTTTTGCTATTAAATAAGTGAAAGATTCTTAGCTATTGCTCTAATTAGCATTTTTGGTTATTATTTAGGATCATATTCTCTCATGTTTTGTTCATTATTTGTAAACCTCTATACAGTTTTGTGTGAAATATTTTAATCTTTTCCCAGATATCTAATGGGATTTTAATATAAAGATCAATTAAAAATATAAAATTACATTTAAAAAATATGATTCTTTCCCAATTGTAATATTAAAAATGTTTTCTAATCTGTTGCTTTTTAGGGTGTTTTGTGTTCTTCCTTCTGTAGCTTGTAAATATTTTATGTTCAAATACACTAGTTTATCCCACTGTGATTTCTTCTACTGCTTCAAAGCTGAGATTGCTCTCATGATACAGATCTGGTAAATATTCTATTACTTGTAGATTTTCTTTTTAGATTTTTAAAGTTTTATTTTTGTTTGATTTGGAAGTTATCTTGTTTGGATGTACCTTAAATATTTTTACACAGTTGATAGGCATTAAAAATCTTATCATATCAATGATATTTCAATATATACTTGTTCTTGACCCTCCTGATCAAGTCATGTGTTTTAATGTACAGTTACACTATTCATGTCCTCTCCACTTGTTTTTCTTTGTTGCTAGTATCTGAGATCAAACATTTTCCTATTGTTTGTTCACTGTATTTATTTGACCTATTTAAAAAATAAAGGGCATTGCTTTTTATCCCAGTTACAAAAAACAATAGATTCTCATTTATAGATGTGCAAAAAATACAAAAAAGTAAAAATAAGAAAAACTCATAACCTAAAACATAATCCTTTTTTAACATTTGTTATATTTCAATTTTTATTATATGTATTTTTAGTTTATGAAGTTCCAAAATCTATAAGATTGGAGCAATACTTTACCTCCTCATAGAGTTGTGAGGATTGAACAAAATTAAATGTATGAAGCATTGAGCAGTGTTCAACATACAGTATTTAATGGATATTAGCTATTCTTTTTTTATTTACATGGTTGTAAAATTTTGCGCTTTGTTTAACTTTATATAAGACTGTATACTTTTCCCCATTCAGATATAAATATTTTTAATCAAAAATTTTAAACACAGTCTTAACTGGGTTTATAGTATTTCCATCATATGTGAATATGTCTGTGTATGTTTGTGTGTGTGTGTGTGTGTGTGTGTGCGTGTGCGTGTGATTCAACCTGCCATTTTCCTGTTATATATTTTTGATTTTTCCTGTTAGTATATTTTGGTTTGCATTGTGAGAAAACATTGTCTGTTTTGGAATTGGGTGCTTAGTGTAGAAAGCTAGAGCTGAAGTTGTTCAATCAATGACTAGGAATGATGGGTGTGTATATAGATGTCTGTGCTTATGCACACAAACGCATACACGCACATACACACACAATGTATATATATACTTTCAAAAGGCCTCATTCCAATTTTTACTCCAAAGATTTTTAAGTTACTGTTTCATTTCAATTTGTCCATATATTGTCTTATTCTTTATTTTACTAATTGTACACTGCTTTTCTGTTTTGCTCCTATCTGAGATTGGGCATTTTCCCATGTGCTTGTTTACTATATCATATTCTTATAAAATATGAATCACTAGGTTATGTCTTTTGCCTATTTATCTAATTTCTTTCATCCTTTCATGGTCTCTGAATATAGCAAGTTCTGTCTCCAAGGACCTAATAATGTCCTACTCCATTTCCTTTTGTAATATTTCTATGTTTTCCTTATACTTTCTTCATTATGAAAGTGCTGGTGGAGAAATTTGGAAATCACTGATATGTGAAAAGATGCAAAAATAAAAAAAACCCCATATATTCCAATAATAATAATAAATATGTTGATATTTTTCCAAAAAATTCTATTCATTTTTCTTTGCATATTTGAGCTTTATACATTATTTTTATGCATTACTAATATTATACTATAAATGAGTCTAATTTCATAAAAACTATCTGCAAATCTCATTATCACATAGGTGTATTATAATTACTTTAACACTTAATTTAAATATTCATTTTCTCACAATTTTTGCTTTTGCAAATAATAATGTATCTTATTATGTAGATATTGTTCATGTTTCTAATAATTTCCATTGTGAAATATGTTTAAATGTATAATTATTTGGTAAAAATTTTCAGTACTTTCCAAGGCTCTTAAAACATAAGGCAAGTTGCTTTTAAGGACTTGGTCTATGTCAGCATCCAGTTATTGTGTTTGATCTTTTGTGGGTCACTTTCAACCTGGAGTCTCATGCTTTTTAATTTTGGAAAAGGTGGTACCAATATATTTATTTAAATTTATTTTAAATTATTCATAATTCTAGATGGAGAAAAGTGAGGAAACACAGACCTCTTGTAATAGAGCTCAATGAACTATACTTTAACTCATTAATGTGCTAGTATATTTTAACAACTGGTTTTCTGAATAAGAAAAAAGTGTGCATTATCTATGTACAAAAGTTTATTATAGATTCTATTGATATAAAGGATGTGTAGCATTAATTTACAAATAATAATAGAGTGTCCAGTATTCTGTATTGTAAATTCCAGATAGTCAATTGACTCTCACAGAAGGGTTTTACTGATAATTTGCCGAACTACTGTGTCAGCAGCCAATTTACGTTTGCAATTGACAAGTGAGCATAGTTGTGACGTGAATGTTGGTTGATCAGTTTTCATTTGTGTTAACAAGTAAGTCGAATGTGAAACAGTGAAGTTGTGTGCTGGAACTGCCCTCATGGGGGTTTCTTTGAAGAATTAAATAGTAGTTTTCAAATACTGGATGAATATTTCTTAAGACATTTTGTGCTGTTTACAATATAACAGCTACAGACAGGGCAAAATTTAACTTTTCATTCTTAACATGTTAGTCATCAATTTATGATGTTTAGACAATAAAAATGCCATAAATCAAGCTCTGAAATGAAGTATCTGCTAATTTACATGCTGTGAATACTTCCACCAGGGCCAGTTTAGACCGTCAACGTGACATCAGGAGTGAGGAGCTGGGCAGAGATGCTCTGTAGCAGAGTTTCCGTCATCAAGTCAGACAGACATAAATAACCCCAAAGTGTACCAGGAGTAAAGCATACCAATAGTAAAATAAATAGGAAGTGATGAGTTCTAAGTATTTATTACCTTTTAAGTATAATTTATTTACATGTAAGTTTAAATAATTCACCTTTTAATAATGGCTGTTTACTAACTGGCATGCCAGATTCTGGAAGATGTAAAATGTAAAATTATGAAAATGTAAATATAAACTTGAAAGTGTAAGTCATGAAAATGAACCACTACAAGGCGCTCTAGCATAGCTGCTTAACCCCAAATGTAATGAAAAATTCATCTGCCTGCATATCAAGTAAAAGTGTTGTAATGTCTTATAAAAAACAGTGGTACTTCATCTTACCTCTTCCCTCCACTCAGACCTGTTCCCAAGATGTGATCCACTTCAACTCCTCTAGCCGATTCCACTGGTATTTTTTATTTTTTTAATTTTTATTTAAAAAAATTTTTTTATTGGAGTATAGTTGCTTTGCAATACTGTGTTAATTTATACTGTATAGCAAAGTGAAACAGCTATACGTATACACATATCCCCTCTTTTTTAGACTTCCTTCCCATTTAGGTCACCACAGAACATTGAGTAGAGATCCCTGTGCTATACAGTAGGTTCTCATTAGTTATCTATTTTATACATAGTTGTGTATATATGTCAATCCCAATCTCCCAATTCATCCCACCCCTTCTTCCCCCTTGATATCCATACGTTTGTTCTCTATGTCTGTGTCTCTATTTCTGCTTTGTAAATAAGATAGTCTATACCAATTTTTCAAATTCCGTATATATGAGTTAATATACAATATTTGTTTTTCTCTTTCTGACTTACTTCACTCTGTATGACAGTCTCTAGGTCCATCCATGTCTCTAAAAATGGCACTATTTCATTCCTTTTTACTGCTGAGTAATATTCCATTGTATATATGTGCCACATCTTCTTTATCCATTCCTTTGTGGATGGACACTTAGGCTGCTTCCACTGGTGTTTTTTTAAAAATACTTTATTCTTTTTCTTGGTTTATTCATATTAGATCTAATGTGTGGACTTCATGTATTGCTCTCCTACACACCACATCACCTAACATAGTTACATTATAATTTATGGTTAAATCAACATCAATATTATATTACAAATATTAAAAAATTGAAAAAATAAAAAAAGTACTTTTGAGCCATATGGTTAAAAATGTCTCCTTTCTTATAAAATCCTTAACATATTGTTAGTGTTAATTACCCTTCACTTCTGATTGATGAATTGATTTCTTTATCTATTTATTTCTACCTGATTTTCTCCCACATATGCTAATATCTTTACTCCATGTATATTAATAGTATTTTTTGTACATGTAATAATATCAGTTTATTTTATTTTATTTTATTTTAATTTCCCTGTACACTTCTAAAACAACCACACTTCAAGATCTCCTAGTTAGTTTCCACTGGTCAGGAGCACAGTGGTGGCTCCTTTTAGGGTCTCCCAGGCTGCAATCAAGGTGTTGGTTGGGCTGTGTTCCTTTCTAGAGCTTGGGGTCCTGTCTAAGCTCACGTGGTTGCTGGCAGAATTCAGTTATGAGGGTGTGTGTGTTTTACTGGGATTTTTCTCTCTTTGGTATATCTTTCTTGTTTTTAAATAATTTCACTTGGTAGTTAGCAAAATATATATTATCTAGAAGTTTTCTTTATTGTGCTCTTAATTTATCCTTTTTCTTAGTTAACTTTCCTCTCACTGTTGTGGCCTCTCCCGTTGCGGAGCACAGGCTCTGGACGTGCAGGCTCAGCGGCCATGGCTCACGGGCCCAGCTGCTCTGCAGCACATGGGATCCTCCCGGACCGGAGCACGAACCCATGTCCCCTGCATTGGCAGGCGGACTCTCAACCACTGCGCCACCAGGGAAGCCCCTTAGTTAACATTTTACTATTTCATCTATAGTTCAGAGGTATCCTTGACTCCTACTTATTACCGGTAGAACAATTAATCATCTGATTCTGCCTTCCCCTCTCTCTTTCCATTTTAGCCACATTCTTTCTACTTTGTTAAAACATATGACATTAACACACCATTCTTCCACCGGAAGACTTAACTCCCCTTCCTATCTCTTCTTTCTCTTCTCTAGCATGTCTCCAAGAGGCACCACCCTTTTCCATGAAGCTGATTCTCCCACGGAAGTGCTGATTCTTTATGGCTACTGTTCTAGTCCCAGTCATTCTAAGCCTTTCTCTGTGGTTTATCAGGTCCTGACAGTTCTCAGTACTTTGTCACTGCTTTTGGTGATTTGTTCTGCTTTTCTGCATCCCCCATGCTCCTCTCTGCTTGTACACATTCCCTTATCACCCCTTCCATGCTTTCACACTCGAAGGCTTGGTGGTGGTGGAATTTGGAATTTGGTCTGAAGGTTGTGGCAGTCTCTGTTTCCTAGTGCTGCTGAAGGTGTAGCTCCTGTGTGCTTTTAATTGCTCATGTGTGGGAGGGGGTGTGGGAAGATTTGAAATCGGGCAGCTGCTGTTTTCCTACAGACCTGAAAGTTGAGTCAAAATGGTATTATTTGTTCAATAATGTCCTCTCCACTGTCTAGATTAGTCCCTGATTTTCCGCCTTTGATAATTTTAGTCTCTGTTGTTGTTTTGATCTGCTTTCTGGGAGTTTCTTAGACTTCCTTGTCAATCCCTTTGTTTTAGTCAGTTCAAGCTACTGTAACAAAAATACCATAGACTGGGTGGCTTAAACAGAAAACTCAATTTCTCACTGTTCTGGAAACTGGTGTCCAAGGTCATGATGCTGGCAGACTGGCAGATCTGGTATTTGATGGTCAATCTCTTTGTGGTTTGCAGACAGCCATCTTCTTGCTGTGTCCTCACATGGTGGGGTGGGGGGAGAAATAAGGCTCTGGTCTTCTTCATCTTATCAGGACACTAATCTAAACCCCTCATGGCCTCATGTAAACCTAATTTCCTCCCAAAGCCACATCTCCTAGGACCATCATATTGGGGCTTAAGGCTTCAACCTATGAGTTTTGGGAGGATATAAACCTTCATTCCATAGAATTGAATTCTTTGTTTTACCTATCATGTTTTCAATTTTAAATAGTTTTGCCTTGCTTTTTCTTTTTATCATAGCATCTGGTTCTTCTTTCATTTTATAGTATATTTTTGTATCTCTCTGAGAGTAATTATAACTTTTTGGAAGTTTTTGCCTTGATCCCTGAGTTGTGTTTGTTTTTCTGTTTTTCTATTTCTGTCTCTAGCCATTAAGTCCTAGTGCAACTACGATCATTTCTTGCCTGAATTAAGGCAATTGCCTCTGTATCCATCAAGGTCCAACAGGACGATAATAATTACTCTAAATATTTCAAATAGAGGGACTTTTATACAGGAAATTGTTTTCATAGCGATGGCTGAGAAGGTGAATGGGATCGTGGGGAAATGCCTTGAGGGCTGCAGGCACAAATGGGTGAGATGATGCTTCCAGACTCCGAAAGCCAGTGTAGTAAGAAAAACCTAGAATCATGCAGCGTCTGAACAGTGGATTCTGGCTGCCTGGAAGAGATAAAGAGGGAGAGGAAGACCTAGCTTCTCCCTCGGCCTGTCCCCGTCTTTCCTGGAGCCTCTCCTGGCTAACCCTGCCAGGAAGCAGCAAAGCTAAACCTAACTGAAATCCTGAGCAGCTACAAAGCCCAGGCCTCCCAGCCATCCCTCTTAGGATAGAGAGCAGAACAAAGAGTATCAGTGAACCAACTTGGGAGACAAGAAGAGAGTCTGTCCCCACACACTGGCAAGAAGGAGCCTTCGAACATGCAAGTCCGATCCTCTCTGTCCTCTGCTTAAATCTCTCGAGTGGCTTTGCAGCTATTTCAAGAACAGCAAAGTGGTTTATCACCTCCCAAAAAGCCAGGTGCCCGGGGCCCAACTCGTCCTCACACTCACCTTCCTCTTGCCTTGCTGGCCTGCTTGTAGCTCCTTGAATCCCTCATACAAAACATACTCCTTCTGTGCTGTGCCCGCTTTATTCCTGTACCTTTCTCTCTCCAGCTGCCATTTTATCTTTCTGTTGGTTCACTTTTGGGGGGACAAGAATATAAGCTACATCAAAGGAGGAACTTTATTTATTGCTTTATCCACAGCACCTAGAATATCGTAGGTAACCACTTAATGCTTGTTGGATGAACGAGTTCATTAGGCAATTATTCAACAAGCATAGGGAACAAGGCCAATGCCGGGGGCACGCATGCATTGTGCGAGGACCTTCTGCTGCGTTATTCTCCCACACTCAAGAAAGCAGGGACATGAGGGGTGTCCTGACTGTATTTTTTCAAAACTTATAAAATTTATTGAAGTGGAAACCTACAGGCTTATCTCTCTCTGGTATTGCTCCCAGAGGATTCAATTTCAAAGAGCAGTCAGCAAAAATTCCCAAAACATTCCTGCAGAAAGAATAAATACTCTCAAAATGCAGAAATAAGAGAGAAAGGAACCAATTAGCTGAATGAACAATAGAGATCATTTGCCCAAAAGCTGCCTCAACCATTTTGTGAGCTGATCCTGAAAAAATTACTTTGAATTTTATTTCTTATATGTGTTGCATAAATTAGGAAAAGGGAGAGTAATCCATGGTGTAGCTGGCTTCACTACAAACTTTCTCCAAAGCACACAGAAAAATAAGTTCTAGAAAAACAAGCCAACAAGTTCACAAAAGTCACTGCCAGAGAGGTCAATTACTCTGAGAAAATTATGGTTTGCAATTTTTGTTTCTTTCTCTTTTGCTCTTGTTTTCTCATGTTATACTTCACCACAGAACTCCTTCAGTGTATCTACACACACTCACACACACAGCCATGCTCTCATAGGTTTTGCTGTCTCCCTAGCACTCAGAACTGTGCCTTCCCCCCAAAATAAGTTGGGTTACTAAGAGAGGGGTGATAAGCAGGGTCAGTCAGAAGATTGGCAATAACATTAGCCTTCTGCTGCCCAGGACCAAATGCCCTGGTGTTTAGCACAATTTGCCCACCTGTTTTCCTACTTCCCACACATGAGTGTTCTGTAAAGGGCCTCTGGTAGCTGCCTGCATGGTGACTCCAGCCATGGGGAATTTTCTCATAACGCTGAACTTCAAAAAAGAAGAAAGAGATTTTCTCTTCCGTTTCTCATAAGAACTCTCTTGGCCCCTTTACAGATTTGCCCGTTCTTCTAACTTTTACATTGTTATGAGTGAGATTTTCCTAAAACATTTTAGAGCTATTTCTTAGTCTGTGCTAAACCAGAAACAAAATGTCTGTTCCAATGTTCCTCTAAAACAAGAACCTGAATTACATCTAAATAATGACAAGGGAAATACAACTGATTCTTCTCGACGCGATTAAGTGTCTCATGCACAACAAATACAGGTGGATTTTGACTTTCTCATGCAAAAAAGTTACAGTTTACTGAGCCTATGTTACATATACACACACACACACACACAGACATATATTTATTTTACAAAAAGTCAATCATACTATTTCTAACGTTTCATGAACCAGTTAACCTGATTTTTGTAAAGTTAGCAATGTACATGATGTGTTTTTCTATATAATAACCTTGACCTATAGCATAATTTTAATGTCATAATATTGTATTCTATAAATGTGCCATAATTTATTTGAACAATTTTCTATTTTTGGAAACACAGCTTGTTTCATTGTTTTGCAATAATGAATAGTATTGCTATGACCAGTCTTATACAAACATCTTTTAAAATAGCTCCAATTATTTTCTTTAAAAAATTAGTAAGGGTGAAATTACACCAGAGGATTCTGGGAAGAGGGTGGTGTAGGAAGCACCAGAATCTGTCTTCCCACCTAGACAACAACTGCATTGGCAGAATCTGTTTGATGTAACTACTGTGGAAGTCTGGAGTCTATTAAAGGTTTTCACCTTCCAAGGGAAGACTTGGACCAGAAAGCACAGTTAATATTAGTCAATTTCAGTGCTTAGTACAGTAGCAGTCACCCACGCCCCCTCCCCAGCCACATGGCAGGCTGCTGTGCACACATTCCTGAAGCAGCTTGCACACAGCTTGCAAGAGCCAGGGGTGGTGAAAGGACCCCGTCCACAGACATCAGGTGTCTGTGCTCTGATTGCTGATTGTTCCTTCTAATCACAGAGGTAAAGAAAAAGAGGGGGCAGCTGTTTGTTGTATCTCCCACCACTGTTGTGAGCCCCTTCTCTTACTGAAGTGAATTCCAGAATATTTAAAGACCAGAACCCTTTCCACTCCACCCTATCATTTCTCTCCTTTTGGGAACCACACACTAAAGACGGACATTCAAAAGAACCTGCATGTACAAGAAAAATTAGAAAGTAACTATACATGCCCAGAAAGGCTAAGAGAAGACCTTGAGTTTACACCTCAGACTGATCCCAGCACAGAGACAACCAACAGCAATTAAATAGCAAAAACAATAACAGATAACAATGAGCATGGAGAAGGCAAAGAATCTGATTTCCAGAGTAACATTATTAGATTCAAACGTTCAGTTTTCAACAAAAATATCACAAGGCATACAAAGAAATAGGAAAATATGGCTCACTCAAAGGAAAAAAATACATCAATAGCAACTGTTCCTGAAAAGAATCCTGATGGCAGATCTATTTAGGTAAAAACTTTAAAACAATTACCTTAAAGATGCTCAGAGAACTAAAGGAAGATATGAGAACGTCAATAAAATAATGTAGGAACAAAATGGAAATATCACTGAAGAGATACAAAACTTAAACAGAAACCCCAAACAAATTCTGGAGCTGAAAAATACAGTAACTGAAATGACAAATTCACCAGAGGGATTCAAAGACAGATTTGAGCAGACAGAAGACATAAGCCAGTGAACTTGAAGGTAAGACAATAAAATTGATTAAATCTGGGGAACAGAAAGAAAGAAGATTGAAAAAAAGTTAACAGGGCCTGAAGGACCTGCAGGACATTATCAAGGGCACCAACAGACATGTTGTTGGAGTCTCTGAAGGAGAGGAGAAAAAAGAACAGAGAGAATATTTGAAGAAATAATGCAAGACAACTACCCAAATTTTATGAAAAACATTAATATAAACAGCCAGGAAACTCAACAAACTCCATACAAGGTAAATCAAAGAGACCTACTGGTACAAATTATAATCAAACTTTCAAAAGCCAAGCACAAAGAGAAAATCTTGAAAGCAGAAAGAGAAGTGAATCATCAATGCAAGGGGTACTTGACAAGATTGTCAACAGATTTCTCATCAGAAACTTTGGAGGCCAGAAACCAATGGGCTGATATATTCAAAGTTCCAAAAGTAAAAAAAAAAAGTCAACCAAGGATCTTACATCTGGCAAAACTGTCCTTCAAAACTGAGGGAGAAAGTAAGACATTCCCAGATAGATCAAAGCTGAGTGAGTTGACCACTAGACCTGCCCTGCAAGAAATGCTCAAGGGAGTCCTGCAAAATGAAATGAAAAGACATTAGACAGTAACTCAATGCAGTCCCTATCAAAATCCCAATGATGTTTTTTGTGGAAATAGAAAAACTCATCCTCAAATCTCAAGGGACCCTGAATAGCCAAAACAATCTTGAAAAAAAGAATAAAACCAGAGGACTCATACTTCCTCATTTCCAAACTTACTAGAAAACTACAGTTATAAAAACAATGTGATATTGGTATAAAGACAGACATATAGACTGATGGCATAGAATAAAGTCCAGAAATAAGCCCTTGCATATTAGGTCAAATGATTTTTCACAAGGGTGCCAAGACTATTCAGTGGGGAAAGGACAATATTTTCGACAAACAGCGCTGGGAGAACTGGATAGCCACATGTAAAACTATGCAGTTGGATACCTAGCACTATGTACAAAAATTAACTCAAGGTGGATCAAAGATCTAAATGTAAAACCTAGAACAATAAAACCTTCAGAAGACTACATAGGACAAAAGTTTCAGCACATTGGATCTGGCAATGATTTCTTGGGTATGACACCAAAGGCACAGATAACAAAAGGAAAAATAGACAAATCATCTTTATTGAAAAATTTAAAACTTTGTCCTCAAAAGACACTATCAACAGAGTAAAATGGCAACCCACTGAATGGGAGACAATATTTGCAAATTAGGTATCTGACAAGTGATTAATATCCAGAAAATATAGAGAACTCCTAAAGCTCAACAACACAAAAACAAACAACTGATTCAAAAATAGGCAAAGGAATTGGATAGACATTTCTCCAAAGTAGGTATACAAATGGCCAATAAGCACATGAAAAGATGTCCAACATCACTATTTATTAGGGAAATGCAAATCAAAACTACAATGAGTTGCCACCTCACACCCACTATGATAGCCACTATCAAAAAACAGAAAACAAACGTTGGTGAGAAACTGGAATGCTTGTGTGCTGTTGGTGGGAATGTAAAATGGTATAGCTACCATGATAAACAGCATGGTGGTTTCTCCCCCAGAATAAAAATATAATTTCCATGTGAAAGCAGGGTCTCAAAGAGATATTTGTACACCCAGGTAGCATTATCACAGTAGCTAAAGCATGGAAACAACCCAAGTATCCATCAATGCATGAATGGATAAGAAAATGTGGTATATATGTACAATGGAATATAATTCAGCCTTAAGGAAGGTAATTCTGAAACATGTTACAGCATAGATGAACTTTGAAGATATTATGCTAAGTGAATTAAGCAAGTCACAAAAAGAGAAATAGTGTATGATTCCAATTCATAGAGATAGAAAGTAGAGTGATGGTTGCCAGTGACTGAGAGGAGAAGAAATGAATGAGGAGTTACTGTTGAATGGTTATAGAATTTCAATTTTACAAGATGAAAAGGGTTCTGAAGATGGATGGTGGTGATGGTTGGACAACATTATGAATATAATTAATACCACTGAACTGTACACTTAAAAATGGTTGAGACTGCAAATTTTATGTGTATTTTACTACAATAAAACACAATGAAAAAAAGTAAAATTGCTGGGTCAAAATATGTGCATACTGCCAACATTGTTGGTCTATTATCAAATTGACTTACAGAAAGTTTGTACCTATTTACTGATGGGAGGGGTCATTTTTCCTTTAGGAAATTTATATGCTAAAGTACCTCTCTCATGTGTGTCTTTCCCACCCACTCTTTAATTATGTCCCCTGAGAGCTTGTAAAATGCTGCTACCTTCTAAAGGTAGATACGATTATCAAAGTTTTAGGAAAAGAGCATATCTCTAACATCCACTGTGGAGGGGTGTGCTTTCATGGCTGTCCTTCATTGGCTATGGATGCTCATGAAACTAAAATGGTCCCTGGTTTCAGGAGGTGTGGAACATGCTGAGATGGCAGAAGCCAGGTCACAGACCCATCTAAGGCATGAGATACGGGAAGCAGATTATGGCTACCATATTAGATAGTAGAGTGCATTTTTCAGAATGGTCTGATCACAGAGATCTCTGGAGCTCTACTTGCCATTCCATTCCTGATTAATAGTTTATTGCCTTTGAATGATTGGATTGTAGGTTTGCTAATTATTATAGCATTATATCATTAGCAAGGTGAGAGCATCCAGTAACTAAGCAACTCTCAGTGGTGCTGATGTGGCTTCGTCTTAGCCAAATGTTTCCCCACTTGTCGGAATGTTCTTGGCTTATCTTCTTATGATCAAGAGATTGTAATTATTTCACCACCCCTTTCTTCTTATCTTGCCTGTTTCTTTTTACTAATTAAGCTTGGCTTCCTAAATTCACTGATATTTTATTTTCTCTTTCTATAAGCATAATATACAGAATGCTTCCAAGCACGTACTTATTCAGTATACTCCAGTTTTCTTTTTTTATAGTTTAATTTTACTCTTTAATCCATATCGAAATGAATTTTGAGTGAGCGTTTTTTCTAACTAGTTAATCAATAATCCAATTACTATGCATTAAATAATTCCTATTTTCTCCATTGATCTGAAATACAAACCCTATCATATACTAAGTTATCATATTCTTCGATAGATTTCTGCATTTTCTCTTCATTTTCATCAATGTGCCTGCCTATTTTGATAATGATACAATATTATTAAATGTATTGTAACTTTGCATTATCATGCCTGGCAATGAAAGTAGCCTTTTATATGCTTCCTTCTGCATTTCGTGTGTGTGTGAGGTAAGGTTTGGATAATTTTTTCTCCACTGCATGTTTTTCAAGATGACCCTTAGCTTCATTTTGTTGATTTATGAAGTGTCTATCTAGTATTTTGTATAGAGCTACCTGAAATTTAAAAATCAACTTTGAAAAATTGATTTCTTTACAATATTGCTTTCTCCTTCTCTTCCCTACCTCTGCTCCAGTAGGAACATAGTATGCTTCTCAGTTTATATGATTTTTAGTATTGCTAAGTAATTTTGTTGTTTTATTCACCTATGACCTGAGTTATCCTTCCTTCTCAAGCTTGTTTCTATGTATTTTATATTCTTGTTTCAATATTTAATACTAATATCTAATAACAACTGAGTACTTATAGTGGCCTAACCCCCTCACCTACTTTATTTCACTTATTTTTCCAAAGTGCCTTATGATGTAGGTATTATCATTGTTTCTTTTTTGTAGATAAAGTAATTGAGGCCTAACTAGGTTTAATAACTTGCTCAAAATCACACCATGTGTCCTTTTATTTACTACATCAGGGAACATAGATTTTAGAGAACAAAAGAACTACCTGGGGGTCTGTTTATAATAGTTTAAAATTTCAGAATCCTTGGCCTATGCTCTGAGATTTTGAGTCAGGAATCCTGGGGGTCTCAGGAATCTGTACTCCTCCTCCCCTAGCCTGGTGTGGGTGACATGATCCACACCATGGGAAGCACTGCACTGAGGTAGATATCATGAGAATGGTATATTTTTCCATACTATTTTCCTACTGGTTATTTTGCTAGAATATTAATAGGAAACCAACTGATGTCTGTGTATTTATTTTATATCTTGCCACCATCTAAGCCATCATACATACATACAAAAAGTTTTCACTTCATCCTTTTGGGATAATGAGATAGATGATCATAGCACCTGGTACAATGTCTCAAGAACTATTAAATAAATGAGTAAATTACCTGAAAATATTGTAAATTTCCTTTCTTTGATGGTGTTTATATTGACATCGATGGGGCATTTTCTACTAGCTAGGACTTCCAGACAATATTAACTAACAGCAACACTTTGTTCTTTGTTGTTCCTGCTTTTTAACATTCAGCACAGACAACAGAAGGTAACAAGGAATTCTGATAGGTTATATTTATTTTCCTAAATAACAATTGAGCTATTATCCATTTTTTCTGAATGTAATTAATTTTTGTAAATATTTTTATATTCTTAAAATATTCTAAATATTTATGAAAACAGATCTGGAGATTTACTTGAATGTTGAAATTAAGGCAACAGTGTCCATAAAGTATTTTGATAAGACAAATCATGGAAAACTCAAATACAAGTTAAGGGAAAAAAAGAGAAATATAGTCTAAAAGATTTGTTTTAAATGTTACCTAAGGTCTAGCTCCTGAGGTCTTAACGCCCTTAACTTCCTACTAAAAGACATAAACTCACCACACTAAAAATTAAGAGCCACAGAAAGGTCATTTTCAGAATTTGGGAAGAATCTCAACTGCATGAGATCCATAGGGTCAATTTCTATAGGTTTTACGAGAAACCTATAGCAACATGGAGCTCACTGGTGTGGAGAGGACAAAAATCTGATTGGCGTGGATTTTGGAGAGAAGTGAAAGAGAGAAGTTGGAAATGGCAAGTGTATAGTAGCAAGAACTCTTTAGAGTAGATTTGCTGTCAAAGCGAGCTGAGAAGTCAGGCAACAGGGGGAGGCACAGTGGTGTCAAAAGAAGGATTTCTTTCGATGGGAAGGGTAATAAAGTGTTTGCAAAATTAGGAAGTGACCCAGCAGAGTGGGAAAAACTACTGATGCAGGGGAGTGAGAGACAAAGAGACAGACAGAGAGAGAGAGAGAGAGAGAGAGAGAGATAGTAAGCAAGAGGGAATGAGATGTGGTGAACAAGTTGAGATGTTGGCCTCAATGTTGTAATCGGAGAGAAAGCAGGGAGTTTGTGGGCACAGATTCAGGTGGGCGGGTAAGTGTGAAGAAGGGGGCTGTGGGCATCCTCCCTTAATTGCTTTATTTTCTAAGTGGAAGGGAACCAGGTGACTACTGAGAAGAAGGATGGGAGGAAGGCATGGGAGGTGTGAAGCAACACAGAGAGAATAGTAGTCAACAAGGAGAGAGGGAGAGTAAGTGCGTGAAGGAAGTTCGGCATTACAAGGGCCACTGAGGCTGTGGTCATGACCTTGAAGGAGACAGAGCAGTATGGTAACATGCTGTCTCATCCAGCTGAGCCGCATGGCCTCAAGTGCAGAGTAGTCCTGACAAAATAATGATGACATTAGACATGTGCATAAGGATGTCCCCTGTCCTCCAGCCTCCGAGACTACTTCTTCCCTTCTTTCCACCTGACGAGACACCTGCAAAGGAGCTGCACTGACTTCTCAGTGGATGAAGAATGGGGATGTGTCCAGGGGGTGAGGGGAGAGGAAGGGGAAGGCACTTGCCCAGGTAAACAATCTTGTTCCTGTCACTAATAAAAGAATGAAACATCAACAGAGACAGAAAGCATTAAGACAAATGCGAAATGCGGCCAACTTGTTATATATGAAAATCAAGGTGAAGATGATTTGAAATTGATCAAAAGCTGAACTGGTCACACAGCAGAGCTGTTCTAGGTTAGTAGTATTAAGCATACAGTATTCATGCAAATGTAAGCCTCTCTGTATGTACGTTCAACTTGAGCCCGCAGCTGGGGTTATAAAATACTCTCAAATAGTATATCAACGACATTGCTAATTATTTTTTAACGGCTCCTATAAAATCTCCATACTCTTTGCCTCCATTCTGTGATTTTCTAAAAAGTAAACTTGTTTCATTAAATGTTCTGAATAACCAAACAAACTTAACTTGTTCTTTCTGGGTAAATATCTCAATTTTTAAGGAAAGCTAACTGTTAGGCCAAATGGTCCCCAAGGTGTGTCGTAACTCCCAGGCAATGGTGCTCTGGTCAGAGGAGGGGTCTCTGAGGCACAGCCGTTCAGAGCCAGCTGAGGGGCAACTGCCGTCCTCACAGGCCTTGTGCAGCCGCCTGGGTGTGCTCACCAGCCGCAGCAAGAGTTTGGGGCCAGCCTGGAAGAGATGCCCGCACTCCTGCCCCGTGACCACGCTTTTCTGCCAGTTTGGCTGGGAACCCCTGGAGGGAGCCAGTTCCAAGGGTGAAAGCAGCCTGGGAGAGCCAGTCTCCACTGTACTGCCACTGCTGTGGTGAGACAGACCCGTTGTGCATGTTTTAATTTTAACTCGAGCTTTGGAGTTAGCCCCCTGACACACATGCCAAACTGCTCTGTGGCTGTCGGCTTCCTCCTTCTGATTTTATCCATTGAGGTGGACTCTGTCTAGAGATCATGAGGTCTGTGAAGTACAAGGCTTCATAAGAGCACAAGCCTTTGGGTGCCTGTCCTTCAGGAGACTTTGGGGTCAGAGTAGGTGGGTGGTTTTGCAAACAGAGGAGGCTTAATTGAAAAACAAAAATTCAAGAACCAGCCCCTGACGTGAGAATTGCAGCAAGTGGGGTGAGTCTAAAAGTTCTGGTGCTCGTTCTAGTTATTCATCCCGCTCCTGGATCAGTGAGGAGACCCGAGCCTCCATCTCAGGCAATAAACTGACAATCACTTGTAAAGAAATCATTGCCACTTCCTCACTTTGCATAAATTTAATGTTTTCGATTCTCTGGCGTAGCTTGCTAAAGATGTGCATAGATGGATTTCAATGAGATTCCAAATTCTCCAAATTCTATACGAAGCATAAATCTTACAGGTACAGATCTGGGGAAGCAAACAAGCGGACAAAACTGTTACACAAGCATTAGTGTCCCAACTCTAATATATTCAGTAAAGCTCATGTGACTAGTCAAACGCAGACAGAGGGAAAACAGGAAAACCCTGAATGTGATTTCACACATGCTTACTGAGCTCTCCCTACACCAGAGGGGGGAGGCTGAGCGAGCTCCCTCTTTTTTCTTTGTTGGTGCTGTTTTTATTCCAACTTCTCTTTACAAGAAAGATTGTTGTTTTCTAATCTTCTTAGCACTCAGACATCCTTTATCGTTGCTAGCTGACTTGCCAGGACCAAATAAGGGGAAGGCGTCCTCCAAGTGTGCCTGAGTTTTGTTATTCTGTCTAAGGCTGCTGTACTGATTCACAGCAAGAGACAAACCAGCTCTGGAGAAGGGAAAGAGCCAGTGTTCGTATGTCAGGAAGCTTTGTGCCTCTTTAAAAGATAGCAGAACTTCCCCCCACATTATAAAAATCACAAGCTCCATGTGGAAAATTTGTAAAATGAAATAGAAAAATATATACTTTTAAATCTGCTGCTTAGAGATAGTCATTGCTAATGCACAGGGGTTTTCATTCCAATTTTTTATAAATTTAAATCATTCTGCCATTGGTTTTGTACCATGATGTTTTTTTTACCCATGTAGTCATTCTCGTACTGGTAGATCTATCTAGTCTGAAGGTTGTTAAGGGCAGGTTAAGGGGCAACATTCCTCAGTACAATTTCTAGTAGGGAGCAGACATTTAATAGGGGCTAAAGAAGGAGCAGCTGTTATTATTATTGCTGAAATGCAATCTTTTCCTACTCTACAGCCTGGTTCTTTGATATAGTGAGCAGATAGAAAACTTGAAAAACTCTGATGCCTGGTAGAAATTCCCACATGGCATCATTCTATGTCTAATCTGCCTGTAGCATTTGGCTTATAGGGGCCACAACTCCCAAGATTCAAGGTATCATTAACAGTCTTCCCCACAGGGATGCTGCAGGGGCGTGTGACCTGGACAGTGGTAATGGGCCCCTCTCAGAAGCGCCCACTCTCAGAAGGGTCCTGTGCTTGGTTTTATGCTCTACTGCTGCCATCTTGAGATTCTTAAAAATTTATCTCTGAACTTGTATTTTGTCAGTGAAGTCCTATGGGCCAATGGAGCACACTTGCGAGAAGAGGAGATACACAGGGTCTGTGTGTCTGTAGTTCCCCCTCCCAACCCCACAGAACGTTAGAGTCCCCATGAGCACAGAAGTCCCAGGGACCCACCATGCTGGGACTTCAGTGGGACTCAGTGAGTTACAAAGTGTCAAGCATGTTACCTCTATGTCTGAGTAAGCAGGGTACAGACAGCCCCAAGAGGTTACACTTTTTGTCTGATTTAGAATTTGCTTTGAATGGAGAAAGAATGCATTTGCACTTTAAGAAACAGGAACAACCAGGGAAGCCTTTCTTATTCTTGTTACTTTCGGACGTTAGCCAACCACTTACGCTGCAAAAGAAAAAAGAAGGAAATGGAAATATAATTCCTCTTCCTTGAGCCCTTCTTTGTCATCAGCAAGCTAAAGATAGGGAGTATTGGTAGCATGTCAAGAGATGAAATAAAAATAGTAGGGTTTTGTGTAAGTTTTCATTGTTCTAGTAAGAACAAAATACATATACGTGGACAAGCTAAGAGATAAAAATGTGTGGATCTTGGTTACTCAGTGGGTGTTCCACGTGGCTTTTTCTGGTAGTTGCTACTTCCAATCAGGCACCCTGGTCTCCAGGAGGGAGATCACCAACAAAGCACAGTTTTCGTTTTAAGCCATGGGTAGTAACTTGTTCTCATGGCCATGCTGGGTTCTCTGCTTGGGGTCCGTTGTGCTCTCTGAGCCAGGCTCTGGTCTGGGCACAGCACGTACAGAAACTCCGTACTCCCAAAGGAACTTGTTGGGAGCCTTGGACCACATGAGAAACGTTTCTCTCAATGCCCTTTCACCTCTGCAGCAATCTTGCTTCCAGGTCTAGCTGGATACCTACTGCTCCATCTCTGGATTTTGATAATTTGATATTTCCAGTATGAGGTCTGGAGAACAAAATATGATATAATCCTTGTAACTTATACTTTACTTACTTTTCTATCTTCTCTATTTGTAAAGACAAAGCTCAGAATCTCCCTGGTGATACATACCTTATTATATGCCAGGGCATCTAAAGCATTTTCAATCAATAAAATGGTACACCCAAAACCCTTGGGGGTTTTTGATGCTACCTTGTTGAAGTGCCACAAAAAGTGAATTTGGTCTCTAATGTGTGATATACAGACTGTATAAAAACATCCACTGCCCAAAAATATAGTTGAAGAGCTGCACTTACTTAATTTCTTTCATTATTCAAGCCACAGCTTTAGATTAACAGGTGCCTGATACAGCTTTGTCCAGAGAGTGAACTGGAGATGCCATTCTTATGGTTACTGCACCTTTTAAAACAACTTGAAAAATGTACAGCCTGTAATCCTAACTCCTGGGGGAAGTTAGGGTTTGTGTCTATGTGTGCGTATGTGTGTGCGAACGTGTGTACGTGTGTGCGAACGCGTGTATGTGTGTGCATTCTCTAAGAACAGAGTTCTCTTTCGGTGAATCCCGGTTCTTTGTAAAACTAGCATTTAAAGAAACGTTTTCCGCCATTAGAAGTGATTAATCCACCCCCACTTTTTCTCTCATCAGTGAATTACATTAACACGGTGTGTTCCTTCCTTTGAGAGATTAGCAATGAAAACTGTACCACCTGTCCTCATCAACACACACCTGAGAAATGGAAATCAGTGCCTGTTCATATTTGTCGCTGCTGTGTGGGCTGTTCGTATGAGGACCTTCAGCCCCTTTTCTGTCCATGCATTTGCCTTCGTCTGAAGAGTCACTTCAGATCATCTTCTAAGGTTTTCAGAGACACCAGATCCTAAGCTTTAGTCATCATCAAAGGAGTTAAAATAAATGCACTCCTACGAATGTATTCATATTCAGAACCTACAAAGAACACTCATTTCTTAATAGAGGTATGTGTTTTAAAGAATGAAGAGCTGAATTTTAGATCAGTGCTTTCTGCTTAAGGCACTGAATAAACTAGGCAAAAGAAAAATAGAGAAAAAGAATCCGTTTGCCTTGCCTCCTTCCCTCACTGGGCATTTTCTTGTTATTATTAAGGAATCCTGGTCCCTCAAATGGCCAGGTGCTCCTGTGGTGGCTTCTCATAGTGATGTTGCTGTCTGCCATCCAGATCTGAGAAGTGATACTTAAAAATGGGAAACTCTTCCTACTTGCATTAATGACTTACTATTTAACAAAATCTTTGGGCTGCCAATGAGAATGCTCCCATTTCAAATTAATTTTCCTAAAATTAAAACTCCATGAGTTTTGCCTATGGATGATGAATTCAGGGAATTGGTGGTGAGGTACATCTTTGAGGATAGAGCATCATAAGGCATCCTCCAAAGTGATAGGACCATTTCAGATCTCTGAGTGGGCTTTTTTTTTTTTTTTTTTTCCGGTACGCGGACCTCTCACTGTTGGGGCCTCTCGTGTTGTGGAGCACAGGCTCCGGACGCGCAGGCTCAGTGGCCACGGCTCACGGGTCCAGCCTCTCCGCGGCATGTGGGATCTTCCCGGACCGTGGCACGAACCCGTGTCCCCTGCGTCGGCAGGCGGACTCTCAACCACTGCGCCACCAGGGAAGCCCTGAGTGGGCTTTTTACTTGGACATCAACTGTCTGCTTGATGTCTCCACTTGGAGATCTCCAGGTTAACTTGGTCTCAATGTATCCTCATGTGAAACCATGATCTTCCCATCCAAGGCTATTGTATGAAAACGCAGTGTTCCCTGTCCCAGGACGGCACCATCTCTTCATCGGAGGACCCTCACCCCCCAATCTTTCAGGTCCCAGCTTAATGCTTTAGAGACTCCATCAACACCCAAGCTAGGTCTGTCTTTTTACTTTCTTACATTGTCCTGTACTTTGTAGGCATATTATTTACTAAATTAATCAATTACTATTACGTGGGTGGTTATTTGTGTGACTTCTCTCCTGTGTTAGAATGTTAACACCAGGTAAGCAATGACTGAAACAGTTTGTTCACCATTGCATTCCTAGATCCCTTTCCCAGCTCTAAGCAGGCACTTAGGAAGTGTTTGGAATACGAATGCCAAATATGTTATGACAGTAAGTAATGTATGAGCATCAGGAAGATTCGACAATGTAACAACCCCTGCCCTGCCAGCCTTGCAACACACAAATCCATTGACAGTGCTGTATTCTACTAGTACTGTTGACAGGACCTTTCTTCATATCTATATGGCCTCTGCAGAGTACGAAATTCTCATTCCCATTTATTTGCTTTATTACATATCACCTGTAAGCTTCTAGAAGGAAGCAACTAAAGGAGCTCATCTGGGATTATTATAAACAGTGTGGCCAAGGTCTCCAGAGCTCTCTGAGACCTGTCTTTTTTGTTTTCCTGGAAACACAGAAAAACGGCCTCCCAGAGCCCATGCAGTGAGTTGGGTATTGACTGTGTTCTGGCCAGTGGGATGTGGTGGGCATGATGCCAGCACTTCTGGGCTGCACATACAAAGCAGCTTCTTCTGCAGCGGCAAGCTTGGAGGCTGTATGTTGAATATGGAAACACCACAGATAGAAGGAGCCTGGGTCATTGAGTCACTGCTTGGAGGAGAACCAGCCAACTCTGACTGGACTGTGATATGAAGAAGAAAAACATTTATTGTGTTGAGCCACTGAGATTTGAGAATTGGTACAGCAATTAAATTACCGGGACTAATATAAAAATATTCGTACTCTGAAAGGTTATAATAACAAAAATCTGATGTCTGACCTTGACTTAGAGTCAGGTGGCAAGAAAGATGGTGATCTATGAGAAAATATTTAGTAAAATTATTACCTGAAAATCTCTTTGGAAGTAAATTGTTGCGTCTCATGGTTTGGCAACTCTAGCAAAAGTGGTTGGAAAAAAATCAAAGTGTTAGTGTGGGTTTGCTACAATTGGCTGTGTTGGCACACCGTTAAAAGAAAGAGAACTCGGGAGAAAACTGGCTAGTTTGTAAGCAGAGGGTCCAGAAACTTGAGTCCATGAAGAGTTGGAAATTCCGACTGCTTCTGGAACACAAACAGTAGGAAATGAGATATTGGAATAAAAAAGCCTTTAAGCTCCAAAGCTGTATTATGACAGCCTCATGGCGATGATCAAATTAAGAAACTGTTACAGGCAGTTAAGCTGTTATGTTAAGCTGATATAAGCAAGGGTATGGGAAAGCAAAAGAAAAAAAAAACGTAGATTTGCAAATCTGGTGTACAGAAATGCTTAGGGTGTGGTTACAACCATATGGAACTGTTTGGAAGCAAATATACCAGAAACCTTCTAAGGTTCTGAGGAAATTATATTGCCAAAGAAACTACAAAACTAGTCTAAAAAGACCAGGTGATGGACAGATAGAAAGTGGGATCCAAAGCCTATATAGAGCCTCTGAAAGAATACCCACCCCGCTCCAACACCCAGGTCAAATAAAGAGCACAGTGTAGAGAGTAAGGACTACCAAGGAGGAAGATCCAGGGCAGGGATCCCTGAGAAGAACAAACCTTGGAACTTCTGACCAGGGGCCCCCAAACAGGGCAGAGACGTGAGGTTGCTTGTCCTGCAGAGTCCAAGTGTCCCTGTGGGTCAGTGACTGGTGTGTCTCTGTCCTTTCCCCAGGGGTGGTGTTTACTGCAGTCATCCTGTGCTGTATATAGAGTGGGAGGAGAGCCTCACGAGTCTCTCTCGTTTGTGAGTTACGGCACCAAGAGCAGGCACACGGGGCCTGATGGAGCGGAATTGCTGGGAGGTCTGCGCCCTTGTATGGGATGCAGTGTCTGTTGGAACTCTGGGCAGCCTCTCTAGGGAGGACCCGAGAGTGTTCCACAAATGGGAAGACAAACATTCAGGTGTCTGAAGGGTCTGGCCAAGTCGGCTAGAGTCCACTGTATGCCTTTTGTCCTCTGCGGGGGAACACAGCTAAACACGCCCCCAATGCATGCGCATTAGCTGGGCTGTGTCTCTGACTGCCAGTTACCTACCATGTCCACAGAACTACGCCCCCTGAATCATTCCTTTCTCCCTTAGGCGGTGAACTTGGAGGCCACATTTTGAAGGTGGCACAAAGATGGAAGAGCCTGTGCCCCTAAATCATTTCTCGGAGTGTTCCATGGGGTATGTGAGAAAGGAACGCATTGTTTCAAGCCACTGAGATTCCGGACTTTTCTGTTTCAGAAATTAGCCTAAGTGTACGGGTCAGTGGACCCCAGCTGACGACCGTGCTCGACCTGTCACAGCCTTGGTCACAGGGCTAGACTGACAGGAGACTCTCCGATCTCACTCGGGAGGGAGGGCTGCCCTTTGCTCACACACTTGCGGAGAATCAGGCGGTATAGACTTTCCATTGGGCCGAGCAGTCTGCCGACCGAGCACGTCTTCTGTTTGATTTCTTTCCTCAGCTGGCTCCTCTCTGTTTACCGATCACCCTCTTCCTCCAATCCAGCTGAGACAGTCTTTTTCATGGACAGGCGCTTGTTCCCCTGGAGGCGGTGTCCCGGCCCCGAGCAGCGCAGGTGCAGGTGGCGGTGCCGGCCAGGGACCAGGCGCCCAGAATCCAGCTCCTGCGTCAAGTGTCCGCCCGCAGCCCTTACGAGCTCTGTGTTTCCCACTTTCTCTGCGTGGGGATTCTCCCTTGCAGGACAGGCCAACAGGACAGGCCGTGGGCAGAACCAGTTCACACTTGCCAAGAGCCCGGTGTCCGCAGGTGCGGAGCATCAGGAAAGCGTTCTCCTTACCCAGCGCAGCGCTGGCGTCCTGCGGGGGGGGGGGGGGGGGGGGGGGGGTGGTGGTCCGCGCAGCTCACTCTAGGCGTCCAGAACCTGGCCTTTGAGACCCTGGGCATTGTGCTCAGCCTCTTGAACTCTGTCTCAGCTGTGAAAGGCACTGTAACGTCTGCTCTCAAGCGGTGGGAGGGGCAAAGATTCAGCACACATTAATGGAGCGTCTGTCAGGTCCAGAGCCACCTGAGAAATTCCCTTCCCTCTGTCCCCTCCTCCCCAGACTCCATCTAAGTCACCCTACCTTTTACCTCGGACGACAGCTTTCTAACTGGTGCTTCTGCATCTGCTTTTACCTCCCTTCAACCTGTTTCTACAGTGTAGTCAGTGACCTTTTAAAAATGCAACTTGATACTGTTTGAACCTTTTTATATCCTCCTGTTGCCTTTAGAATAAAATGGCATCTGGGGTATGTTCTACAGGGGTTGTATGATTTGGTCCTAACATTCATTTTACATTTCTCTGCTCATGCTTCCTTTATTTCACTCTCCACATTCCTGTTTGAGGTTTTTCGTTTTTTTTTTCTTTTTTTTTTTGCCAGTTTCTGGAAATCTGCAGATTTTTCTTGCTTCAAGGCTGATGTCTAGACCTGGATTGTCCCGCACGCATAGTTTACTCTGTTTCAGTGTTCATGCCCGGTCTTGACTCGTCAGCCTCTCTCCCACAACCCCCTCTTAGTGCAGTTTTCCTGAGCCCTCACCCAAACTAAGTGAGCCCCTTGTGTTGTAATACAGCCCAGTTCTCTTCTCTGCAGCAAGCACCACAAATTATTCTTTCAAGTGTGTCTTCCTGCTGGGTGGTAAACTCTGGGAGTCCAGGGTGTGACTCTTTGTCTCACAGCTCTGACTCCAGTGCCCCCTGCCTCTCAGGCACTCAATCCCTGTTTGCAGAGTGAATTTATAAAGTCAAGGTCAAGGTAAGTACCTGGCTCCTTGCTGAAAACAGGCCATGGCTTCCAGCGCCCTAGGGATACAGGCAAACTGCTGGCCTCTCCTTGGAGGTTCTAAGCGATCAGGGTGCCCTGCCCCCTCACATGGGTGCGGGGGGTGGGGGTGGGGGACGGGGAGGCGGGGCGTGGAGGTCCAGCCCCAGCTCCTCGGAGTAGCCAGCCTGCTGGCCCAGGCCCCACCCATATTGCCACCCACTCCTTAGGCCCTTACCCTCCCTGCTTGGTGCTTGGGGGCAAAGGAAGGAAGAGCTCTTTAAAGGATCTAGATATTTTGTTCTTTTTGATGCATGGTAAATGGGATTGTTTCCTTAATCTCTTTTTCTGATCTTTCATTGCTAGTGTATAGAAATGCAAGAGATTTCTGTGTTCTAATTTTGTATCCTGCAACCTTACCAAATTCATTGATAGCTCTAGTAGTTTTCTGGTGGCATCTTTAGGATTCTCTATGTATACTATCACATCCTCTGCAAACAGTGACAGTTTTACTTCTGTTTTTCCAATTTGGATTCCTTTTATTTCTTTCTCTCCTCTGATAGCCATGGCTAGGACTTCCAAAGCTATGTTGAATAATAGTGGCAAGAGTGGACATCCTTGTCTTGTTCCTGATCTTAGAAGGAATGCTTTCAGCTTTTCACCATTGAGAATGGTGTTGGCTGTGGGTTTTGTTGCATATGGCCTTTATTATGTTGAGGTAGGTTCCCTCTAAGCCCACTCTCTGGAGAGTTATTATCATCAATGGGTGTTGAACTTTGTCAAAAGCTTCCTCTGCATCTATTTAGATGATCATATGGTTTTTATTCTTCAATTTGTTAATGTGGTGTATCACATTGATTGATTTGCATATATTGAAGAATCCTTGCATGCTGGGATAAATCCCACTTGATCAGGGCGTATGATCCTTTTAATGTGTTGCTGGATTGGGTTTGCTAGTATTTTGTTGAGGATTTTTGCATCTATGTTCATCAGTGTTATTGGCCTGTAATTTTCTTTTTTTGTAGTATCTTTGCCCAGTTTTGGTATTAAGGTGATGGTGGCCTCAGAATGAGCTTGGGAGTGTTCATTGCTCTGCAATTTTTTCAAAGAGTTTCAGAAAGGTAGGTGTTAACTCTTCTCTAAATGTTCGGTAGAATTCACCTGTGAAGCCCTCTGGCCCTGGGCTTTTGTTTGTTGGAAGATTTTTGATCACAGTTTCAATTTCAGTGCTTTTGATTGCTCTGTTCCTATTTTCTATTTCTTCCTGGTTAGTCTTGGAAGGTTGTATCTTTCTAAGAATTTGTTCATTTCTTCTAGGTTGTCTGTTTTATTGGCATATAGTTACTTGTAGTAACCTCTTATGATCCTTTGTATTTCTGGGTGCCTGTTGTAACTTTTCCTTTTTCATTTCTCATTTTACTGATTTGAGTCCTCTCCCTCTTTTTCATGATGAGTCTGGCTAACGGTTTATCAATTTTATTTATTTTCTCAAAGAACCAGCTTTTAGTTTCATTGATCTTTACTATTATTTTCTTCATCTCTATTTCACTTATTTCTGCTCTGATCTTTATGATTTCTTTCCTTCCACTAACTTTGGGTTTTGTTTGTTCTTCTTTCTCTAGTTGCTTTAGGTGTAACATTAGGTTGTTTATTTAAGATTTTTCTTGTTTTTTGAGGTAGGATTATATTGCTATACACTTCCCTCTTAGAACTGCTTTTGCTGCATCCCATAAGTTTTAGATTGTTGTGTTTTCATTGTCATTTGCCTCTAGGTATTTTTTGATGTCCTCTTTGATTTCTTCAATGATCCATTGATTATTTGGTAATGTATTGTTTAGTCTCCATATGTTTGTGTATTTTATTGTTTTACAAAGCTACAGTGATCAAAACAGTATGGTACTGGCACAAAAACAGAAATATAGATCAATGGAACAGGATAGAAAGTCCAGAGATAAACCCACGCACCTATGGCCACCTAAGCTATGACAAAGGAGGCAAGACTATACAATGGAGAAAAGACAGTCTCTTCAATAAGTGGTGCTGGGAAAACTGGACAGCTACACGTTAAAGAATGAAGTTAGAACATTTTCTAACACCATACACAAAAACAAACTCAAAGTGGATTAAAAACCTAAATCTAAGGCCGGATACTATAAAACTCTTAGAGAAAAATACAGGCAGAACACTCTTTGATGTAAATCACAGCAAGATCTTTTTTGATCCACCACCTAGAGTAATGAAAATAAAAATAAAAATAAGCAAATGAGACCTAATTAAACTTAAAAGCTTTTGCACAGCAAAGGAAACCATAAACAAAATGAAAAGACAACCCTCAGAATGGGAGAAAACATTTGCAAATGAAGCAACTGACAAGGCATTACTCTCCAAAACATACAAACAGCTCATGCAGCTCAATATCAAAATCAAACAACCCAATCAAAAAATGGGCAGAAGACCTAAATAGACATTTCTCCAAAGAGGTCATACAGATGACCAACAAACACATGAAAAGATGCTCAATATCACTAATTATTAGAGAAATGCATATCAAAAGTACAATGAGGTATCACCTCACACTGGTCAGAATGGCCATCATAAAAATTCTACAAAAAGTAAATGCTGGAGAGTGTGTGGAGAAAAGGGAACAATTCTGCACTTTTGGTGGGAATGTAAATTGGTACAGCCACTATGGAGAACAGTACGGAGATTCCTTAAAAAACAGCATAGAGCTACATGACAACAATCCCAGTCCTAGGCATATATCTGGAGAAATAGTTTTCTTTTGCCAGTTGCTTTGATGATGTCCATAGAAGGTGCTGGAGAGACATTGCAGAAGGAAGGGATTTCCCTTCCTGGCTCTCAAGGCTCATTGCCAGGTCCTGCAGGACAAGTATCTGGTCATGTCTTTACTGCTCAGCAGTGCCATTTCTCCAGGGTTATGTGCATGCATGGTGTGGCTCTCTCCAGCATTCTGTTTCTGCTTGCTCTCCAAAGCTGTTGACGTGGGCAGCACCTGTGCAGTCAGGAACTACAGATGGCATAGGACGGGACCACCCTCCAGGTTGCTGCCCCTTGTGGCATCTCCTTAGCCCTGCACATGGGCACACTGGGCTGGCTGCCTGCCTGAACTTTGTCCCTTGGAGGGGCCCAGTGCTGCCCAGGCCCAGGCTGTGCACAGAAGCGTGCTGGAGTCCTGGCATGGAGGTCTCTCCAGTGCATCCACGTGGCACCCGACTCTGCCTGCTTGCTGCCTGTCAGCCTTGGCTTGCCTGCGTCCTGGGGGTGGTTTCCTGTGGCCCTCCTGACATGACCCTGTATGCTTCGGACCTCAGTGCACCCTCAACTCTCCCTGCCTACCCACTGGGCTCAGTTTGCCTGTGCCCCAGAAAGAGGTTCCCATTGGTCCAGTGACTGTGGACCAGCTCTGGCCCGAGAAGCCCAGCAAAATCCTCTCCCACCCAGTCGGTGCTGTCCTACTTTCTTCATTGAGGTCTGAGCACCTTCCACTTGTGTCTGTCTTTGGGTCCTCTCCTGCAGCTCTAGGGTGCCCTTGAGAGCTCTCTTTCTGTCTCAACAATTACCCCCCTGTCTTATTTCCTAAAAATCGCTTAATGTTTTTTTATATTAAACTTCCCTTGTTTAAATTATGTTGTGATTTGCATTTCTTGGTTGGACCCAGATTGATATAGAGTGTGTGTGTGTGTGTGTGTGTGTGTGTGTATGTATGTATGTGTGTATATATTATATGTATATATTGATATATGTATATATATGTATATGTACATATATGTATATGTGTGTATATATATATATAAAACAACATATTTTGATATAAATTTCAGATGATTTAGGCAAATATGTGATTTGATCCAGATTACTTGATAAATATGTGAAAAATGCACGTGTTTTGACTTGTGGTAAATGACCTGGACGCAGCGGAGAGCATTGTGCTGTATTCAGGGCAAGGGAGCAGCTGAAGTCTGGGGCTCTTGCTGGTGCTGAGCACCTGGTGTCCTCAAGAGACCATCAGGACCCCGTCTGTCCCCTCTCACAGCCCTGTGCTCCACTCCCAGACACAGCGAGGTATGAGGACTCTCCTCCCCAGGATCACCCAAACTTCCTCTCCGTGCTGCTCGGCTCACCCCTTTTCTCACCTAACAGACACTCACCTGTTTCCTTGAGCCCTCCCACAGGCCCCTGGACTCTGTCTCTGTGGTCCTCACCAGCATCATCACAATGTTTCCACCATTCCATCCTCACTCCAGGCAGGTGCTAAACATCCAATACGGATTATTTCATTAAGCCTCATACGTTCACTACATGATAGATTCGATTTTACCCTCATTTTATGATAAGGAAGTCGACACTCTGAGAGGCTGAGTCACAAACCAGGTCAAGAGTGGAGCCTGGGTGTCAGGTTACTGTCTGTGCTCCAGACAAGCACTGTCCAATTCTGCAGCCCCTAGTCATGTGTGCTAGTTAAATGTATTTAAAATTAAGTAAGTTGGAATATTGAGGTCCTCAGTTACAGGAGCCACATCCCCAGGGCTCAGTGGCTGCATGTGGGGTTGGTGCAGGAAGGGAGCGTTTCTGTTGTTGCAGAAAGTTCTGCTGGATGGCACTGCTCCACACAAGTACTTTCTCAAGCTATCTGTGGTGAAGAGCCTGGTTCTTTTCCCATTCAATTTTATTTTCAGTCCCTTCCATATGGACACTTTTGTAAGATATAATAAAAATAAATTACAGAGCGAGAGATGCGAACAGTGATGGCTCAGGCGACAGAGCAAGATGGCAGCCCCAGAGCTGCTGACAGGCTGCTAAGCCAGCACCCCAAAGCAGCCTCCCAATTACAGACTTGGAGGAAATAGCAGATTAAGGTCCTTATTCGTCATGAAGGGGATCCAAGGAAAGATTTTCTCTCTAGGATCTCCTTGGGATCATCCATAGAATGAAGGTGCTGAAGGTGCTGAGTAAAGGGATCCGATCCTTCACTCATTCGTCCCGTGGGGTGAGCATCCCATTTGGTGAGAAGGTTAAAAGTTTCTTTTAAGTCACCACTGAAGCTTCACCTTTTGCCGCCCCTCTCTTGTGTCTTCCAGTGTGTTGAATAATATTCTGCTGCTTCTGGGGGCTGTGTGAGAGCCTGGGAACAATGTTATGGACCCAGTTTTGTGCCCTTGCAGGGAAACATTTGGCTCCAAAACTCCTGACACACTACGAAGCTCTAAACCTTTCACGAGGAAGGTTTTTGTGCCTTCCTTGTACTGTTCCCTGGGAAATGGTGAAGATCCCTTCTCTCCATTCTCCCAAATATGCCTTAGAATTTTCTGCCTCTAAGAGGTCCTGCCCCAAATCAGGTCAAGGACCCATCTGTTGAGAGATAATTCTCCATAGTCTGTGGTTTATGCATGTCTCATGAGCAAAGGATATTGAGAGCTTTGTTCAAGGATGTTTGCATGAGACAGGCTTGGCAGTAGAAAGACAGAGCCTTCCTCAGAGAGGAACATCTTTCCTTGGAGAAATTCCAGAGCAATAAAGATAATGTCTCTCTCCAGAAGGGAGGAGGACCAGGTCTCCTAGCAGCTCCTACCCATGCAAGACCAGAATCACGTAGCCTTGGAGCTCCTTGAGTGTGACACACATCCTTTGTGGGTGTAGCACTCACCTGGCCTCCACATCACACTCTTAGGACTTTGGGGGAAAAGGACCCAATGCTAACGTGAGACTGCTGCTGCCTGCTGTGTCGGGGCAATAACTCATTTAACTCCATTTGGGCTCTTTGTCTCATTCTGGACTGAACATTGGAAATGTGTGGTTAGCCCACCCAGCAGCTGCAGGAGCCTCCAGCCCAGGAGCTGCTTGGCTGCCTGACAGTCTCTCTGGGCCCTCCTGACTTTTGTGCTCTCATCACATCTCTCCATCTTTCCCTTTCTTCTTCATTTCTATGTCCTGATGAGTTTACCCATGGGGGTCATTCAGCCCTCATTCATCCAGCAAATGTTGTTGAGACCTCACCATGTGTCGGGCACTGTTCCAGGTGCTGTGGATACATCGGTGATCAACACAGTCATTATTCCTACTTTCCCAGAGCTACATTCTGGTTGGAAAGGTACAGGGAGGGAGCGCTTTGGAGACGACAATAAACCAGCAAGTACTGCAAAAATATGAGATCGAGTAAGTGCTATGCAGAGGATTAAGGGGGCCTGGTGAGCAGATGGGAACTGCTCTCTTTGGCTGTTCAGATTGGATGGCCATGGAAGGTCGCTGGGGAGGTGATGTTGAGATTTGAATAAAACAAGAACCAGTCATGGGAAGACCTGAGAAACAAGTTCAGGCAGAGGAAATAACTAGAGCAAATGCCTTGAAGGAGGACCAATTTGACAAGTTTCAGAGAGGCTGGAGCTTGGGGTGGGGAAGGAGATGAGGGGCATTCCAGGGTAGAAGGCACCAAAGCCAGGGCAAGGGGTTTATTAATCTCCATCTTCTGTGGTCCAGGAAGTCACTGAAACGTTTGAAGCAGAAAGAGATGATTTAATTCATATTTTTGAAGATTATTCAGATTTACGCTGGAGTCATTGTAAAGGAGACTTGGAATGAGATAGGATTTGCTTTCAAAGTAAGGTTAACAGGATTTGCTGATAGGTTAGATGTATGTGGTAAGGGAAAGAAAGGGGAAAGTCAAAATATCTTCTAGATTTTTGCCTTGAACACATTGGACCAGTAGCTAGGATGCTGTTACTGAGAGGGAAAGAGAGGTAGATGGAGATTTGTTGGGGTGAAAAGATTGAAATGTGCACTAGACATCCATGTGGACCTGTCAAGTGGGCAGTTGAATGCGTGGGGCTGGGGAGCAAAGAATTTACCAGGGCTAAATATGTAGAATTGAGAGTCGTTGGCAAAGAGATGGTGCTTGCAGCCCTGGCGCTGAATGGGCTTCCTTAGGGAATGTGTGTCGATAGGGAAGGGGACCCAGGGCACATTTCTGTGGTCTTTCACCACCTAGAGTTCTAACAGAGGGAGTGAAACTAGCTAATGACTCTGAAAAGGACTGACCAGTGTGGTCAGAGGTAGTCCAGAGAGTGAGAGGTCATAGAAGCCGAGACAAAAGAGTATTTCTAAGTAAAACTTTCCATAAAATTCATTTGGCAGCAGGAAAATTCCATAGCCCTTTGCAGAGGGACCTCAGTGGGAGAGAAGGAGAGACAGAATGCTGACTGACCTAGACTAACAGATGAGAAGGAACAGCGAGGGAGCGTAGACAATCCTTTACAAAGTTCTGCCGTGCGCGGGACGTGAGAAACGACGTGAGGGCTGGAAGGTGATGGGGATGGTGGTCACGGGAGGGCTGTCATTTTAGTAGAAGAAACAAGATAGTATTTGTCTGTTGATAGAGATGGTTCTTTAAAGAAGTAGAATTTAAGATACAGGGAAAAGAAGGGCACCGAACATCATTTTCTTATCGGGCTTAAGGCTTTGGGAAACAAAGAGAAAGAGAGAGAAAGTAACAGACTATTTCTGATTCCCCTGAGGTAATGAGCCCGGAGAGGATCATACACTTAAAATTGACAGGGTTGGGGGCTGGGGGAGAAGAAATAAAAACTGATATTTTAAAAATATTGCCCAGACACGAGTATTAAATCCATCCACTTCCTTCCTTTTCGGCATCACCACCGTTGTTCCGTCACCCTCACCTCCCGCTGGGACTGCACTGGGCTCTCCCACGTCTGCCGCGCCCCCGTCCGCAGCCCGTTCCTGTGCCCCTGCGCACGCAGGGCAGCTTCCGTCCAGCTGTCAGAGGAGCTGTTTTAATTCTTAAACTCAAGTATGTTGCTCCTCCAGGTTGAGTGTTTTAGCTGCTGTCTGCTACTTGTGAAATAAACCCATTACCCAGGCTTCCAAGGCCCGCTTTGATCATGATTGGCAGCTGACCAGCTCCCCTCGCACAGCAGGTGCCCTGAGCTGTGATGCTCTAGCCCAGCTGGCCTTGTTCCACTTCCTCCAGCAAGCCAAGTTCTCCTCGCTCAACGTGACTGCACATCTGAAACCTGCCCGGAAAGGTCTCCTCACCCGGGCTAGTTAGACTGGACTTGATCTCCCCCAACCCAGCCCTCTATCATAGCTCTCTCTGGATTTTATTTATAGCAGTTATCAGTTTTTGCAATTATTTATTAGCTTATTTTTTTCTTCTTTACATCATTCCCCGACGAGAAGGCAAGAAGTCTTCTGTATTTGGTTCACCCAAGTACATTCAGCATTTCACTGCCTCTGGCACATGGTAGGTTCACAATGACTGTTTTCTTTTTTTTTTTTTTTAACATCTTTATTGGGGTATAAATGCTTTACAATGGTGTGTTAGTTTCTGCTTTATAACAAAGTGAATCAGCTATACATATACATATGTTCCCATATGTCTTCCCTCTTGCGTCTCCCTCCCTCCCACTCTCCCCATCCCACCCTTCCAGGCTGTCACAAAGCACCGAGCTAATATCCCTGTGCCTTGTGGCTGCTTCCCCCCAGCTATCTACCTTACTACGTTTGTTAGTGTGTATATGTCCATGACTCTCTCTCGCCCTGTCAAAACTCACCCCTCCCCCTCCCCATACCCTCAAGTCCGTTCTCCAGTAGGTCTGCGTCTTTATTCCTATCTTACCCCTAGGTTCTTCATGACATTTTTTTCCCTTAAATTCCATATATATGTGTTAGCATACGGTATTTGTCTTTTTCTTTCTGACTTACTTCACTCTGTATGACAGACTCTAGGTCTATCCATCTCATTACAAATAGCTCAATTTCATTTCTTTTTAAGGCTGAGTAATATTCCATTGTGTATATGTGCCACATCTTCTTTATCCATTCATCCGATGATGGGCGCTTAGGTTGTTTCCATGTCCTGGCTATTGTAAATAGAGCTGCAATGAACATTTTGGTACATGACTCTTTTTGAATTTTGGTTTTCTCAGGGTATATGCCAAGTAGTGGGATTGCTGGGTCATATGGTAATTCTATTTGTAGTTTTTTAAGGAACCTCCATACTGTTCTCCACAGTGGCTGAACCAATTCACATTCCCACCAGCAGTGCAAGAGTGTCCCCTTTTCTCCACACCCTCTCCAGCATTTATTGTTTCTAGATTTTTTGATGATGGCCATTCTGACTGGTGTGAGATGATATCTCATTGTAGTTTTGATTTGCATTTCTCTAATGATTAATGATGTTGAGCATTCTTTCATGTGTTTGTTGGCATTCTGTATATCTTCTTTGGAGAAATGTCTATTTAGGTCTTCTGCCCATTTTTGGATGGGGTTGTTTGTTTTTTTGTTATTGAGCTGCATGAGCTGCTTGTAAATTTTGGAGATTAATCCTTTGTCAGTTGCTTCATTTGCAAATGTTTTCTCCCATTCTGAGGGTTGTCTTTTGGTCTTGGTTATGGTTTCCTTTGCTGTGCAAAAGCTTTGAAGTTTCATTAGGTCCCATTTGTTTATTTTTGTTTTTATTTCCATTACTCTAGGAGGTGGGTCAGAAAGGATCTTGCTGTGATTTATGTCATAGAGTGTTCTTCCTATGTTTTCTTCTAAGAGTTTGATAGTTTCTGGCCTTACATTTAGATCTTTAATCCATTTTGAGCTTATTTTTGTGTATGGTGTTAGGGAGTGATCTAATCTCATACTTTTACATGTACCTGTCCAGTTTTCCCAGCACCATTTATTGAAGAGGCTGTCCTTTCTCCACTGTACATTCCTGCCTCCTTTATCAAAGATAAGGTGTCCATATGTGCGTGGGTTTATCTCTGGGCTTTCTATCCTGTTCCACTGATCTATCTTTCTGTTTTTGTGCCAGTACCATACTGTCTTGATTACTGTTGCTTTGTAATATAGTCTGAAGTCAGGGAGCCTTATTCCTCCAGCTCCTTTTTTCGTTCTCAAGATTGCTTTGGCTATTCGGGGTCTTTTGTGTTTCCATACAAATTGCGAAATTTTTTGTTCTAGTTCTGTGAAAAATGCCAGTGGTAGTTTGATAGGGATTGCATTGAATCTGTAGATTGCTTTGGGTAGTAGAGTCATTTTCACAATGTTGATTCTTCCCATCCAAGAACATGGTATATCTCTCCATCTATTTGTATCATCTTTAATTTCTTTCATCAGTGTCTTATAATTTTCTGCATACAGGTCTTTCGTACCCTTAGGTAGGTTTATTCCTAGATATTTTATTCTTTTTGTTGCAATGGTAAATGGGAGTGTTTTCTTGATTTCACTTTCAGATTTTTCATCATTAGTATATAGGAATGCCAGAGATTTCTGTGCATTAATTTTGTATCCTGCTACTTTACCAAATTCATTGATTAGCTCTAGTAGTTTTCTGGTAGCATCTTTAGGATTCTCTATGTATAGTATCATGTCATCTGCAAACAGTGACAGCTTTACTTCTTCTTTTCCGATTTGGATTCCTTTTATTTCCTTTTCTTCTCTGATTGCTGTGGCTAAAACTTCCAAAACTATGTTGAATAAGAGTGGTGAGAGTGGGCAACCTTGTCTTGTTCCTGATCTTAGTGGAAATGCTTTCAGTTTTTCACCATTGAGGATGATGTTTGCTGTGGGCTTGTCATATATGGCTTTTATTATGTTTAGGAAAGTTCCCTCTATGCCTACTTTCTGGAGGGTTTTTATCATAAATGGGTGTTGAATTTTGTCGAAAGCTTTCTCTGCATCTATTGAGATGATCATATGGTTTTTCTCCTTCAATTTGTTAATATGGTTTATCACATTGATAGATTTGTGTATATTGAAGAATCCTTGCATTCCTGGAATAAACCCCACTTGATCATGGTGTATGATCCTTTTAATGTGCTGTTGGATTCTGTTTGCTAGTATTTTGTTGAGGATTTTTGCATCTATGTTCATCAGTGATATTGGCCTGTAGTTTTCTTTCTTTGTGACATCCTTGTCTGGTTTTGGTATCAAGGTGATGGTGGCTTCGTAGAAGGAATTTGGGAGTGTTCCTCCCTCTGCTATATTTTGGAAGAGTTTGAGAAGGATAGGTGTTAGCTCTTCTCTAAACGTTTGATAGAATTCACCTGTGAAGCCATCTGGTCCTGGGCTTTTGTTTGTTGGAAGGTTTTTAATCACAGTTTCAATTTCAGTGCTTGTGATTGGTCTGTTCATATTTTCTATTTCTTCCTGATTCAGTCTTGGCAGGTTGTGCATTTCTAAGAATTTGTCCATTTCTTCCAGATTGTCCATTTTATTGGCATAGAGTTGCTTGTAGTAATCTCTCATGATTTTTTTTATTTCTGCAGTGTCAGTTGTTACTTCTCCTTTTTCATTTCTAATTCTATTGATTTGAGTCTTCTCCCTTTTTTTCTTGATGAGTCTGGCTAGTGGTTTATCTATTTTGTTTATCTTCTCAAAGAACCAGCTTTTAGTTTTATTGATCTTTGCTATTGTTTCCTTCATTTCTTTTTCATTTATTTCTGATCTGATTTTTATGATTTCTTTCCTTCTGCTAGCTTTGGGGTTTTTTTGTTCTTCTTTCTCTAATTGCTTGAGGTGCAAGGTTAGGTTGTTTATTCGAGATGTTTCCTGCTTCTTAAGGTGGGCTTGTATTGCTATAAACTTCCCCCTTAGAACTGCTTTTGCTGCATCCCATAGGTTTTGGGTCGTTGTGTCTCCATTGTCATTTGTTTCTAGGTATTTTTTGATTTCCCCTTTGATTTCTTCAGTGATCACTTCATTATTAAGTAGTGTATTGTTTAGCCTCCATGTGTTTGTATTTTTTACAGATCTTTTCCTGTAATTGATATCTAGTCTCATGGCGTTGTGGTCGGAAAAGATACTTGATACAATTTCAGTTTTCTTAAATTTACCAAGGCTTGATTTGTGACCCAAGATATGATCTATCCTGGAGAATGTTCCATGAGCACTTGAGAAAAATGTGTATTCTGTTGTTTTTGGATGGAGTGTCCTATAAATATCAATTAAGTCCATCTTGTTTAATGTATCATTTAAAGCTTGTGTTTCCTTATTTATTTTCATTTTGGATGATCTGTCCATGGGTGAAAGTGGGGTGTTAAAGTCCCCTACTATGAATGTGTTACTGTTGATCTCCCCTTTTATGGTTGTTAGTATTTGCCTTATGTATTGAGGTGCTCCTATGTTGGGTGCATAAATATTTACAATTGTTATATCTTCTTCTTGGATCGATCCCTTGATCATTATGTAGTGTCCTTCTTTGTCCCTTTTAATAGTCCTTATTTTAAAGTCTATTTTGTCTGATATGAGAATTGCTACTCCAGCTTTCTTTTGGTTTCCATTTGCATGGAATATCTTTTTCCATCCCCTTACTTTCAGTCTGTATGTGTCTCTAGTTCTGAAGTGGGTCTCTTGTAGACAGCATATATAAGGGTCTTGTTTTTGTATCCATTCAGCCAATCTGTGTCTTTTGGTGGGAGCATTTAGTCCATTTACATTTAAGGTAATTATCGATATGTATGTTCCTATTTCCATTTTATATATTGTTTTGGGTTCGCTACTATAGGTCATTTCCTTCTCTTGTGTTTCGTGTCTAGAGAAGTTCCTTTAGCATTTGTTGTAAAGCTGGTTTGGTGGTGCTGAACTCTCTCAGCTTTTGCTTGTCTGTAAAGGTTTTAATTTCTCCATCAAATGTGAATGAGATCCTTGCTGGGTAGAGTAGTCTTGGTTGCAGGCTATTCTCCTTCATCACTTTCAGTATGTCCTGCCACTCCCTTCTGGCTTGTAGGGTTTCTGCTGAGAGATCAGCTGTTAACCTTATGGGGATTCCCTTGTGTGTTATTTGTTGTTTTTCCCTTGCTGCTTTTAATATGCTTTCTTTGTATTTAATTTTTGACAGTTTGATTAATATGTGTCTTGGCGTGTTTCTCCTTGTATTTATCCTGTATGGGACCCTCTGTGCTTCCTGGACTTGATTAACTATTTCCTTTCCCATATTAGGGAAGTTTTCAACTATAATCTCTTCAAATATTTTCTCAGTCCCTTTCTTTCTTTCTTCTTCTTCTGGAACCCCTATAATTCGAATGTTGGTGCGTTTCATGTTGTCCCAGAGGTCTCTGAGACTGTCCTCAGTTCTTTTCATTCTTTTTTCTTTATTCTGCTCTGCAGTAGTTATTTCCACTACTTTATCTTCCAGGTCACTTATCCGTTCTTCTGCCTCAGTTATTCTGCTATTGATCCTATCTAGAGTGATTTTAATTTCATTTATTGCATTGTTCATCGTTGCTTGTTTCATCTTTAGTTCTTGTAGGTCCTTGTTAACTGTTTCTTGCATTTTGTCCATTCTACTTCCAAGATTTCGGATCATCCTTACTATCATTATTCTGAATTCTTTTTCAGGTAGATTGCCTATTTCCTCTTCATTTGCTAGGTCTGGTGGGTTTTTATCTTGCTCCTTCATCTGCTGTGTGTTTTTCTGTCTTCTCATTTTGCTTATCTTACTGTGTTTGGGGTCTCCTTTTTGCAGGCTGCACTTTCGTAGTTCCCGTTGTTTTTGATGTCTGTCTCCAGTGGCTAAGGTTGTTTCAGTGGGTTGTGTAGGCTTCCTGGTGGAGGGGACTAGTGCCTGTGTTGTGCTGGATGAGGCTGGATCTTGTCTCTCTAGTGGGCAGGTTCACGTCTGGTGGTGTGTTTTGGGGTGTCTGTGGCCTTATTATGATTTTAGGCAGCCTCTCTGCTAATGGGTGGGGTTGTGTTCCTGTTTTGCTAGTTGTTTGGCATAGGTTGTCCAGCACTGTGGCTTGCTGGTCGTTGAGTGAAGCTGGGTGCTGGTGTTAAGATGGAGGTCTCTGGGATATTTCCACCGTTTAATATTATGTGGAGCTGGGAGGTCTCTTGTTGACCAGTGTCCTGAAGTTGGCTCTCCTACCTCAGAGGCAGAGCCCTGACTCCTGGCTGGAGCACCAAGAGCCTTTCACCCACACAGCTCAGAATAAAAGGGAGAAAAAGTAGGGAGAATTAGTAGAAGTATGAGTAAAGAAAGAAGGAAAGGAGGAAAGGAAGGAAGGAAGAAAGAAGCAAAGAAGGAAAGAAAGGAGGGAGGGAGGGAGGGAGGGAGGAAGGAAGGAAGGAGGGAAAGAAGGAAAAATGACAGAAAGAAAGATGATACAGTAAAAATAAAATAAAGTATAATATAGTTATTGAATTAAAAAATATTTAGTAAAAAAAAAAGGGACGGATAGAACCTTAGGACAAATGTTGGAAGCAAAGCTATACAGAGAAAATCTTACACAGAAGCATACACATACACCTTCACAAAAAGAGGTAAAGGGGGAAAAATCATAAATCCTGCTCCCTGAGACCACCTCCTCAATTTGGGGTGATTCGTTGTCTAAAGGAGGGAAGGAAGGAAGGAAAGAAAGAAAGAACGAAGGTAAAGTATAATAAAGTTATCACAATTAAACTTAATTATTAAGAAAAAGAATTTTTTAAAAAAAAGTCATGGACGGATAGAGCCCTAGGACAAATGGTGGAAGCAAGAGTATACAGACAGGATCTCACACAGAAGCATACACGTACACATTCACAAAAAGAGGAAAAGGGAAAAAAATCATAGATCTCGCTCCTAAATTCCACCTCTTCAATTTGGGATCATTCCTTGTCTATTCAGGTATTCCACAGATGCAGGGAATATCAAGTTGATTGTGGAGCTTTAATCCGCTGCTTCTGTGGCTGCTGGGAGAGATTTCCCTTTCTCTTCTTTGTTCTCACAGCTCACAGGAGCTCAGCTTTGGATTTGGCCCTGCCTCTGCGTGTAGGTCGCTGGAGGGCGTCTGTTTTTTCGCTCAGACAGGACGGGGTTAAAGGGGCCGCTGATTCGGGGCCTCCGGCTCACTCAGGCCGGGGGTTGGGGGATGGGGGTAGGAGGGGCACTACGTGCGGGGCGGGCCTGCAGCTGCAGAGGCAGCGTGACGTTGCGGCAGAGGCCGGCGTGATGTTGCACCAGCCTGAGACCCACCGTGCGTACTCCCGGGGAAGTTGTCCCTGGATCCCGGGAACCTGGCTGTGGCGGGCTGCACAGGCTCCGCGGAAGAGGGGTGTGGAGAGTGACCTGTGCTCGTACACAGGCCCCTTGGTGGCGGCAGCAGCAGCCTTAGCGTCTCCCGCCCGTCTCTGGGGTCCGCGGTTTTAGCCGCGGCTCGCGCCCGTCTCTGGGGTTTGCGCTTTCAGCCGCGGCTCGCGCCCGTCTCGGGGGCTCGCGCCCTCAGCCGCGGCTCGCGCCCGTCTCTGGGGTTCGCGCTTTTAGCCGCGGCTCGCGCCCGTCTCTGGAGTTCCTTTAAGCAGCGCTCTTAAACCCCTCTCCTCGCGCACCAGGAAACAAAGAGGGAAGAAAAAGTCTCTTGCCTCTTCGGCAGGTGCAGGCTTTTCCCCGAACTCCCTCCCGGCTAGTCGTGGTGCACTAACCCCTTCAGGCTATGTTCAAGCCGCCAACCCCAGTCCTCTCCCTGAGCTCCGTCCAAAACCAAAACCCGAGCCTCAGCTCGCAGCCCCGCCCGCCCCGGCGGGTGAGCAGACAAGCCACTCGGGCTGGTGAGTGCCGGTCAGCACCGATCGTCTGTGCAGGAATCTCCCCGCTTTGCCCTCCGCACCCGTCGCTGTGCACTACTCCGCGGTCCCGAAACTCCCCCCTCTGCCTCCCGCAGTCTCCGCCCGCGGAGGGGCTTCCTAGTGTGTGGAAACTTTTCCTCCTTCACAGCTCCCTCCCACTGGTGCAGGTGCCGTCCTTATTCTTTTGTCTCTGTTTTTTCTTTTGCCCTACCCAGTTACGTGGGGAGTTTCTTGCGTTTTGGGAGGTCTGAGGTCTTCTGCCAGCCTTCAGTAGGAGTTCTGTAGGAGTTGTTCCACGTGTGGATGTATTTCTGGTGTATCCGTGGGGAGGAAGGCGATCTCCGCATCTTACTCTTCCGCCATCTTCAAGGTCCCCCCTAGTAATTAATCGACTGTTTTCTTGAGTGATAAGTTAGTTGCATTTTATATCCACAATATTATCATGGAAACATATTTTGAACAAATTCAATATTATAATGAATTATTATGATGATGGCTGTCATCACGGATGTTTCCTTTTATATTTTTAGAGCCTTCTGGCTTTTTGACTCAGGACTTTAGCCAAACTAGTCGCAGTAATCAACCTTATGTGATATTTGTTTCCATGACTTCATTCTGACATTTAATAATTGATGGTCCTGCTGCTAATCCCTGTGCTAATCATGATTTATGTAGACAAATGGTGATTTAAAGCCAACATTATCAGTATTGGTTTTCAGTTATTCTCAAGCCTGCTATAATTATATATTTGATGTGGAAATTGAGTTTGTGGTGATAGCAGAAATACTCTTGTTGGAAGCCACCATTTGCCATAAAATTTATGTAAGTATAAAAGCCTATGCTATTATTCTCTATTTCTTATTTTCCATTGTGTCACACTTATCCCTCAATGTAGAAAATGCATGCTGCTTTCATTAAAAATCAACCCAGCTGTCTACATTATCAGGAGCTTCCTGAAGGCCTTATGGGCTGAGGCCCAGGACGGTGACCACAAAAAGAAAAACTGCCAGTAGTTTAGTTTAAAACAGGGATCACACTGAGTCTGTGGCTGTAAGTAGGTCCCCTTATAAGAATGAGTTCAGTTTTATGAGAAGCTGGTCTTTCCCCAGGCTTGATGAGATGCAACGGCTAAGACCTCAGAGAGCCTCTGCCCCCTGAGAGCAGGTGAGAATCGCAGGTCAGCTGTCTGAGAAGGACTTATCCATTTTCCACTAAAGTACCTGACAAGGTTGGATCCTTGTGGATTAAAATTTCCCTAAAGACAGAAGAAGGCAAATAAGATGTTGCTGTGTCCTTATCTGTTGGCTATTACTGCAATGACGACTTAATATAAATTCAATGCCGTTTCCTCAATTGTACAGATACTTTACGATATGTTAATGAAAAACTAGAGTACAGAGTGATGTGTTATAGTGTTGACAGCATGACACAATGAACTTAGAAAGATGGACATGAACCAAAATGTTAGATTTAATTGGGGTGGGGGCGGGGTAAAGCAGGCACAGTTGAGGTTGATCTCCTACCTTAATGCATTTTAATGATGCTTTATTGTCAACTCTATGAATAACAACCGTATGCCAGAAGATTAAAAATAACTCAATAAAAGAATAGTTTATGCTTCTGAAAATTAATTTATATACACTTTAAGAACTTAAAAAAAATAAGGTGATAGAAATATGAACTTGTAAATTTGTTTTATTGATTTTTTTCCTTTCAGTATTAATTGTCTGATTAAATTTCAGGCTTCTGTGTTCAGGATACTTGTCTCTATGTGCTGATAATGTGATATTTTGGAACAAGGTCACAGAGATGCCAGCAGAAAAAGCTCAGGAATAAATTATTCCTACTGGAAACATGTGAGAAAAGGATAATTTTTAAAAACATTAATGTCTATGAAAGCTTAGAGCAATCTTCCTGTCTCAAAATGCATTTAAAAAAATTATACTGTGCAGTTGAAAACTGACATTTTATTATTTAATCACGTCCCATTTTAGGTGATGTGCAAAGAGGACACATTACCACGTACATTTTCTCACTATTAAAGGCATTAAAATCATCAAATATAGAATTGAGAGATACTTTAAGAATCATCTTGTCAAATACCCTGATTTTACAGAAGAGGGAATGGAGGCTCAGAGGGTTCAAAGATCAAGCAGTCCAATGGTCCTGGGACAGACAGGTTCTTTCCCAGACACCTACCCTCCTTTAGGAAAATCAGCCTCATATTGTTACCAAACTTGGGTTCAGCTGCTCATGACTCAGGAATCCAATACTGAGAGACAAGTGTTGGGTAAAAGGAAAGAGAGCTTTACTGAGGAAGCTGGCAACCCTGGGTATAAGGTGGACTTATGTCCCAAAGGACCAACTCCCCACTCCTCATGTTTTTCTCAGGGATTACATAGGGAAAAGAGGGAGGGGCTACGTGCTGAGGAGGGGGTTGCAGGATGCGTGATTAGCTCATGGACATTCTTTTCTTTTTTTTTTCATGATTTTTATTTATTTTCTTTTAAATTAAATTTAAAAGCCTTTGTACAGCAAAGAAAACCATAAGTGAGACGAAAAGACAACCTTCAGAATGGGAGAAAATATTTGCAAATGAAGCAACTGACAAGGGATTAATCTCCAAAATATACAAACAGCTCATGCAGCTCAATATCAAAAAAACCAAACAACCCAATCAAAAAATGGGCGGATAACCTAAATAGACATTTCTCCAAAGAAGTCCTGGACGTTCTTCTGATTAGCTGGTCGTGAGGTAACTGGGAGTCAACATCTTCAACCTCTGATTCCAACAAGTCTGGGGTCTATGTCCTTGCAGTTAGCCTACAGTTAACTTTGTCCACCTGGTAGGGCTTTCAGTATCTGCAAGACAGCTTGAAGGATGTGGTCCAGAATATTATCTATAGCCCTTGAGGAGGAACTAAAGGTCCTTGACTTTGTTTAATGACTCAACTATTATTATTTTGTCCTGTTTGACTGTTTTTCTTTGCTTCTGCATTTTTCAAAAAATTTCTCTGATTAGAATTATTCTTTGGATAAAGTTTTTCTAAGACAAAAGGCAGGCAGAGGACATGGGGGAAGGGCCATAGGATCCACATGTCCTTCCACACCCTACATGCTCTGCCAAATGCTTCCCTCCACTCTTTCCAGCCCTGCTTCCTACTGTTCCTGGTCCCTGTACAACCACAAGTTGGGTGTAGACCTCTAACCCTAACTGCAGAAATGTTAAAGAAGGTAAGACAACAGAGAAAAATGTTGTCTATGGTTGTCTAATTTTATCAAAGTGACACCACAATTAATCTGATGCCTTTTTCTGCTAACGGTTATTTTGCTGCATGCTAATAATAACTTAATGGGAAAAATAGGATACGGACATATAGGAATAAGATTTTATTTCTATATCTTTAGAATGCATTGAAAGTATTGTTGAGAATTCTTAGTAAAGAATGAGCTGCATTAACACTGAACCTTTCCAAAGGGTAGATTTAGGAGGCTCTGCTCACTCTGAAGACCCAATTCTTGACTCTGAGAAGGAGCTGGACTGTCCAGGTAGTTATTTGCATTGTAAATATTTAAATTTTTCTGTATATTATGATGTTTTGATGTCTTGAAAATGCCTTCTGTCTGGAGAGAGACTGACCTCCTGGGCTAGCCAACTTAGAGATGGCAAAAGGTCCAGCTGGGAGATTGCCTTTTATTTGCAAAAATTCCAGAGCCAGACCCCCACCATCTGGCCTGTTCACCCCTGCAGGTCATATTCTTCTGCCTTAATCATCCCAGGGCCAGGTGCCAGGCAATTAGGGGCCACCCTTACAGCTTTGAGCCCATCAACTAGCCAGTCCTAGGCTGCTGTTCACCCTGCCTTGCCTTTCCTGCAAAGACCCTGAGGCTGTGGCCTAAACCTTCCCCTTGCTCTGACTTCTGTCTCTTAACCACTCAGATGTCTCCCCTGAGTGGCCCTGTAAGGCTTGCTGTGCTCCTGCCTCTAGGAGCTGTGAGTATCATAAACTTTTTTTTCCTTTAGCATCTCTTGAGGCCACACCTGACGCACCATCTCATAAAAGAATACAAAACTTAATTTTATATAGTATTTTATTATATATGTGTATTAGATATAGATATAGTTATATATTTTATATAATTTTATTTATTTTATTATATATTTTATACAGTTATTGTAGCTGCTTATCTTAGAACTTCGTGAAAATGGTACTTGCTGAAAACATTTTTACCCACATCCTGGAATATGAGCTATCAATTTATAATTTTACTATATTTGGTTGAACACAATAAAATGTAGATAATGGACAGTAGCTCTTCATATAATTGTCTGGTTCCTTTGCACTCAGCAGATGTGGTCACTCCTGTGATGAGCTAACTTGCGTTGCCTTCTGTAAATTCCTCCTGTGATCTGTTTTCTGGTTTCACTAGAATGGTGGTTTTTAGCATTATAGCTCTTATTCTGATCTGGAACTCAGAGAATCGGAGCCTTTGACTGTTGTCTCTTGAAGGGACTTCCCAGGACAGCAGCCCTCAGGCTCTCTGTTCCAGGGCCCCTCCCCTGGCTCTCCTCTGTCAGGATTCTTCAGCTCTGGAAGCTGCCTTCTTTGTGTTTCTTTTGCTATGGGAGGAGTTTTCAACATCTTTTGCAGAAAAGAGCATTTTAATTTGAAATCTGAATGAAAAGAATGTTTCCCTTCCTCAGAACTGGCACAGCTCATGACACTCCTGTGAAACTTTGAAGTGATCCTTAGGTCAGAGGATCTGAGGGCCAGGCTGCTTCTCGAGCTGTGCTTGGACCATCACACCTAGTGTTGCACCACCTGGGAGCATCTTAGAAACACAGAATCTCAAGCCCCACCCAGACCTACAGAATCAGAATTATTAACAAGATCTGCAGTTGATTTGCATGCATTCAAAGAGAGAGAGAGAGAGAGAGTCACCATCCCAGTGGATTACTACTTGGTTTCTTTAAGCCCTTTATCAGAGCCATGAACTGTGAGGATTAAGTACATGTGTATTAAAATTAATTAAATCACCAAAAAAGTTAATTTGAAACACACATAATAATGTACAAAAACTTATTTCACAGTGTAGTGGTTAGACTCATGATAAAATAATTGCAACAAGTATTAATTGTGTAGTCATATTATGTATTTCTCTCCCTACTTGGCTTATATATTTAGAATTCTCATTGGCTTCAAATGGTTATTATAGTATTAGATGTTTTTTAGTCATTGCCAGAAAGCTCTTACCCACACCAAAGATAAAAATAAGACTTTAAGAAGTAAATTGTAAGAATGGATTTTTTTCTTATTCAGGAATATGCCTTATGCTTTGTAGATACTCAATAAACAGTTTTTGTTTTCATTGACAAAAGATCAACTCCTCACTCTCCAGTAGTTGGAATTCTTTTTTTTTTTTTTTTTTGCAGTATGCGGGCCTCTCACTGTTGTGGCCTCTCCCGTTGTGGAGCACAGGCTTCGGATGCGTAGGCTCAGCGGCCATGGCTCACGGGCCCAGCCGCTCCGCGGCATGTGGGATCTTCCCGGACCGGGGCACGAACCCATGTTCCCTGCATCAGCAGGCGGACTCTCAACCACTGTGTCACCAGGGAAGCCTAGTTGGAATTCTTTATTCAAATTCTCCTTGGCTTTCCCTAGAGTTCAGATTTATATCATACTAGGGTCCTATTGCTCATTAGCCCAGGCATCCATGAAAAGATGTTTTTGAATTTCCTTAATCTTTATTAGAGCTGCAGGTATCATTGACATAGTAAAAGTGGTTAAAGATATGGTAGAACAATCAAGATGAGAAGAGAAAAACGTGGGATGATTCCACCACGCTGTAGAACAGAAGTTCATAGCCAGGGACAGTTTTGCCTCCAGGAGATAATGGAGATACCAGGAGATGTTTTTGGTGTCACATCTCACCTGGGAGACAGGTTGCAGGTGCACTGGCATCTAGTAGATGGAGGCCATGGATGCCACTAAGCATCCTGCAACGAACAGGACAGCCCCACAGCAAAGACCGCCTGGCCCCAAATGTCATGGTACTGAAGTTGAGAAGTTTTGCTGGAGAAGCAAACCAAATTCCAGTTAGGCTGGTGATGTAGCTAAGGGAAAAGGGTCCAGGTAAATTGGCTTCTGGGGTCACAGCTGCTCGGCCTGCAGGAGCAGAAAGGGGAGAAAGGAAAGAAAGTCATGGAAGGTGACCAAACCAGTCTCCTGTTATCTTTTTTTGTCTTTTCACACCTATCTTGGCCCCAGAGGTACCTAAAGCAGGGATAGTTCTGGCATATTATATCCAACACAATGGAAGCCTCATCTCAATCCTGCTAAGCATATTTCTTCTCCTACACATTCCAATAATACATAAACTTGCCTAATTCCTTTAACTTCATAATCCTGGACACATGGCTTCAAGATTCAAGCACCCAAAAAGATGTTAACAGATTTAAGTCCAATGACTGAGGAAGACTTCAGATTCTTAGATTCTTCCTTAGCTGTTACCACAGACATAGAAGAGGACAGAGAGGCAGTCTTAGGAAGAGTTGGGATGTTTCAGAGTCGGCCAGCAGATAAAGAGAAGTGAGGCACAAACAAACAAGGAAAATAAAACAATACTCCTTGCATTTCCTTACTGCCATTACACATAAAAGCAATTTAAAGGCTTTCTGTAGAGAGGTAAAAACCATTATAATAATCGGCAACAAACTGTCAACTTACTTTTATCTGCTGACTGGTGAGATCAAGCCTGGCAGGACTGCAGGCTGTTCCTGCTGATGGTTCAATAGTCTGTCTGGATCCTCAACTGGGGAAGGGAGGATTTAATGACTGTCAAATTATGGACTTTATTACGTTAATAACAGTTGCATAGTGCTTTCAACAACATTCAGGTAGATGGAACAATAGCCTGATAGAAATCGAGAAGAAATAGGCCTTAGGCAAACTGCAGAATTTGTTGCATAGGTAGTAAAATTAAATGAAGCCTGAGGAAAATTAGGCTGTATAACTTTTAAAGGGAAGGTGTGAGGGGGTTGATGGAAAGAAAAAGATTGATTTAATGGGAAATATCATATTTAGAGTGACACAGAATAGCATTGCTTAAGTGAGAACTAGAAATGTTCTTGGACATAAAATGGTCATCTCTATGTGCTTTTCTCATATTTATTATTCCAAACTTGGTTTCTACTGGGAGAAAACAACATATTTAAATATTAATAATTCTGAACAACCAACTCCTGATTCAAAAAACCTGGCAACTATTAATAGAAGAGATAATGAGCCACTTTTTATGAAATCTGTGAGCAGACTGATTAATATGTTTCGCGTGTTCATTGAGAGAGATGAAAGGAAAGAAGATAAGGACTGCTGATGAAAGCGCACTGCTGAAGAATCAGTGATTACTTTCATTTCTTTTCATTGTTGGTTTTTCCCCTTGTGACGTTAGTACCCAAATAAACAAAATACAAATGTGGAGTGTAATTGGTGAAAAAAATATGCAAGTTGTGTAAAATCCTTCCTTTTTATTTTTATACCTCTTCCAGAGGTTTCTCTATTTTGTAAAGAACCATTTCTAGGGTTTATTGACCTATTTTAGCGCTTGGGTCTGCAGTCTATTTCATTTTTTTGTGCTTGGATATTTATTATCTACTTCTCCCAAAAGACCTCAGGACTTTTTGTCTGTAAATTTTCATGTTAATGGATTATTTTATGAATTTGTTAGTTTAAATAACGTTTATTTAAGATTATGTATTCACTTAGAGTATCCCAGAGAGTTTGATTTTGCTCATGGCCTCATAACAGAGAAAATCATAAGTCAAGACCCCATGAACCTCTCACCTTGTTGCAACAATTCTCAGTGCTTTGCCTATCTTCTTTCATGTATCCCAATTATTTTTCCTTGCAAGATATGATATAATCTTAATCACAAATACTCCAGTTTTACAATTAACTTAATTGATTCTTTGACACAATATTATTTGATTGTTAATGTTTCTCTTACTCAAGTAAATTTTATCTATGTTTACTAAGGTGTTTAAAATGTTAATGTAGGCATTGCACATTTTATTTGATTTAGTCATCATATCTATTTATTGCCTCTGTCATTGTTAATGATTTCTAACTGGTGATTGCTAGCTCATAGGAATGTTATCCATTTTTTCTCTTTGCATAATTTATGGTTTTTAAAATGTTACATATGTTTTGTGGAATTTATTAAAGTAGAGAAAATGTAAAGGAGCTAAATTTTCTTACTTCAGACATAGTAATAATTAATGTTTCACGATATATCTTTCCCAACCATTTTATATAAATATATATTCATATGTATACAAATATATATTTATTTATTTATTGAAGTCTAGTTGACTTACAATATTGTGATAGTTTTTGGTGTACAGCAAAGTGATTCATTCATATCTGTATATATATATTATTTTTTAAGATTTTAAAAAATATTTTAAGATTAAAAAAATTTTAAGATTCTTTTAAGATTTTTAAGATTCTTTTCCCTTATAGGCTGTTACAAAACAGTGAGTATAGTTCCCTGTGTTATATAGTTGGTCCTTGTTGGCTATATATTTTATACATAGTACTGTGTTAGTGTCAATCCCAAACTCCTAATCTATCTGCCCCCCCAGTAATCATTAGTTTGTCCTCTATGTCTGTGGGTCTGTCTCTGATCTGTATAGAAGGTCATCTGCATCATTTTTTTAAGATTCCATATATAAGCATTGTCATACGATATTTGTCTTTCACTGTCTGGCTTACTTCACTCAGTATGATAACCTCTAGGTCCATCCATGTTGCAAATGGTGTTATTTCATTCTTTTTTATGGCTGAGTAATATTCCATTGTATAAATAAACCACATCTTCTTTATCCATTCATCTGTCTATGTACATTTAGGTTGTTTCCATGTCCTGGCTATTGTAAATAATGCTGCTGTGAAAATTGGGGTGCATATATATTTTTGAATTATAGTTTTCTCTGGATTTATACCCAGTAGTGAGATTGCTAGGTCATATGGTAGCTCTATTTTTAGTTATTTAAGGAAACTCCATACTGTTCTCCATAGTTGCTGTACCAATTTTCATTCCCACCAACAGTGTAAGAGAGTTTCTTTTTCTCCACACCCCCTCCAGCATTATTGTTTGGAGATGGTTTGATGATGGCCATTCTGACTAGTGTGAAGTGGTACCTCATTGTAGTTTTGATTTGCATTTCTCTAATATTGAGCATGTTTTCAATGCTCAGTATTGAGCATCTTTTCATGTACCTTTTGGCCATCTGTATGCCATCTTTGGAGAAATGTCTATTTAGAAATTCTGCCCTTTTTCTTTTTTTTTTTGCAATGCGAGGGTCTCTCATTGCTGTGGCCTCTCCCGTTGCAGAGCACAGGCTCTGGATGTGCAGGCTCAGTGGCCATGGCTCATGGGCCCAGCCGCTCCGTGGCATGTGGGATCTTCCTGGACTGGGGCACGAACCCGTGTCCCCTGCATCGGCAGGTGGACTCTCAACCACTGCGCCACCAGGGAAGCCCTCTGCCCATTTTTTGATTGGGTTGTTTGTTTTCTGATATTGAGCTGCATGGGCTGTTTGTATATTTTGAAGATTAATCCTCTGTTCGTCGCATTATTGGCAAATATTTTCTCCCATTCTGTAGGTGATCTTTTCATTTTGTTTATGGTTTCCTTTGCTGTGCAAAAGCTTTTAAGTTTAATTAGGTCCCAGTTGTTTATTTTTGTTTTTGTTTTCATTACTCTAGGAGTCAGATCAAAAAAAATATTGCTGCAATTTATGTCAAAGAATGTTCTGCTTATGCTTTCCTCTAGGAGTTTTATAGTATCTGATCTTACATTTAGGTCTTTAATCCATTTTGAGTTTACTTTTGTTTATGGTGTTAGAGAATGTTCTAATTTCATTCTTTTATATGTAGCTGTCCAGTTTTCCCAGCACCACTTATTGAAGAGACTGTCTTTTTTCCATTGTATGTGCTTGTCTCCTTTGTCATAGATTAATTGAACATAGGTGTGTGTGTTTATCTCTGGACTTTCTATCCTGTTCCACTGACCTATATGTCTATTTTTGAGCCAGTACCATAATGTTTTGATTACTGTAGCTTTGTAGTATAGTCTGAAGTCAAGGAGCTTGGTTCCTCCAGCTCTGTTCTTATTTCTCAAGATTGCTTTGGCTATCTGGGCTCTTTTCAGTTTCCATACAAATTAAAAAATTTTTTGTCCTACTTCTGAGAAAAATGCCATTGGTAATTTGATAGGGATTGCACTGAATCTGTAGATTGCTTTGGGTAGTATATTCATTTTTACAATATTGATTCTTCCAATCCAAGGACACTGTATATCTTTCCATCTGTTCGTGTCATCTTTGATTTCTTTCATCAGCATCTTAAAGTTTTCGAGTACAGGTCTTTTGCCTCCTTAGGTAGGTTTATTCCTAGGTATTTTATTCTTTTGATGTCACGGTAAATGGGATTGTTTCCTTAATTTGTCTTTCAGATCTTCTGTTGTTAGTGAATAGAAATGCAACCGATTTTTGTGTATTAATTTTGTATCCTGAAACTTTACCAAATTCATTGATGAACTCTAGAAGTTTTCTGGTTGCACCTTTAGTAATTTCCATGTATAGTATTATGTCATCTGCAAACAGTGACAGTTTTACTTTTCCTTTTCCAATTTGGATTCCTTTTATTTCTTTTCCTTCTCTGATTGCTGTGGCTAGGACTTCCAAAACTATGTTGAATAAAATTGGTGAGAGTGGGCTTCCTTGTCTTGTTCCTGTTATTAAAGGAAATGCCTTCAGCTTTTCACCATTGAGTATGATGTTGGCTGTGGATATGTCATATATGGTCTTTATTATGTTGAGGTAGGTTCCCTCTATGCCCACTTTCTGCAGAATTTTTATCATAATGGGTGTTGAATTTTATAAATAGCTTTTTCTACATCTACTGAGATGATAATATGGTTTTTATTCTTCAGTTTGTTACTGTGGTGTATCACATTGATTGTTTTGCAGATATTGAAAAATTCTTGCATCCCTGGAATAAATTCCACTCGACTATGGTGTATGATCCTTTTAATGTGCTGTTGGATTCTGTTTGCTAGTATTTTGTTGAGGAGTTTTGCATCTATATTCATCAGTGATATTGGCCTATAATTTTCTTTTTTTGTGTGTGTGGTATCTTTGTCTGGTTTTGGTATCAGTGTGATGGTGGCCTCATAGAATGAGTTTAGGAGTGTTCCTTCCTCTGCAACTTTTTGAAAAAGTTTCAGAAGGATAAGTGTTAACTCTTCTCTAAATGTTTGATAGAATTAGAAGCCATCTGGTCCTGGACTTTTGTTTGTTGGGAGTTTTTTTAAATCACAGTTTTAATTTCAGTACTTGTGATTGGTCTGTTCATATTTTCTATTTCTTCCTGGTTCAGCCTTGGGAAATTGTACCTTTCTAAGGATTTGTCCATTTCTTCCAAGTTGTCCATTTTGTTGGCATAGTAGTCTCTTATGGTCCTTTGTATTCCTGTGGTGTCATTTGTAACTTCTTTTTCATTTCTAATTTTATCAATTTGGGCCCTATCCCATTTTACCTGTTGAATCTAGCTAAAGATTTCTCAATTTTGTTTGTCTTTCGAAAGAACAGCCTTTTAATTTCATTGATCTTTTCTATTGTTTTCTTCATCTCTATTTCATTTATTTCTGTTCTGATTTTTATGATTTCTTTCCTTCTAATAACTGTGGGGGTTTTTGGTCCTTCTTCTTCTTCTTTCTCTAGTTGCTTTAGGTGTAAGTTAGGTTGTTTATTTGAGATTTTTCTTATTTCCTGAGATAAGATTGTATTGCTATAAACTTCCCTCTTAGAACTGCTCTTGCTGGGTCCCATAGGTTTTGGATCATTGTGTTTTCATTTGTCTCTAGGTATGTTTTAATTTTCTCTTTGATTTCTTCAGTGATCTATTACTTATTTAGTAGCATATTATCTAGCCTCCATGTGTTTATATTTTTTTGTAGTTGATCTCTAATCTCATAGTGTTGTAGTCAGAAAAGTTGCTTGATATTATTTCAGATTTTTAAATTTACCCAGGCTTGCTTTGTGGCCCAACATGTGATCTATCCTGGAGAATGTTCCATGTGCACTTGAAAAGAATGTGTATTTTGCTGTTTTTGGATGGAATGCTCTATAAATATCAATTAAGTACACCTGGTGTAATGTGTCATTAAGGCCTGTGTTTCCTTATTGATTTTCTGTCTGGATGACCTGTCCATTGTTGTAAGTGGGATGTTATGTCTATTATTGTGTTAATGTCAATTTCTCCTTTTATGTCTATTAACATTTGCCTTGTATATTGAGGTATTCCTATGTTGGGTGCATAAATATTTACAATTGTTATATCTTCTTCTTGGATTGCTGCCTTGATCATTACGTAGTGCCCTTCCTTGTCTCTTGTAACCGTCTTTATTTTAAAGTCCATTTTGTCTGATATGAATACTGCTACTCCAGCTTTCTTTTGATTTCTGTCTGCATGGAATACATTTCTCCATCCCCTTACTTTCAGTCTGTATGTGTCCTTAGATCTGAAGTGGGTCTCTTGTAGACAACATATATATGGGTCTTATTTTTGAATCCATTCAGCCAGTCTATGTCTTTTGGTTGGAGTATTTAAATTCATTTACATTTAATGTAATTATATGTATAATTACATTATATATATATTCTTATTGCCATTTTGTTAATTGTTTTGGATTTGTTTTTGTAGGTCTTTTCCCCCCCTTTCTTCTTTTGTTCTTTTCTCTTGTCATGAGGATTTATTATAGCAGTCTATATATATACATAATGGTTTTAAATTGCTGATCACCTAATTTCAAATGCTTTCCAAATATCCTGCATTTTTACTCTCCTTCTCTCACAATTACTAATTTAGATATCATATTTGTTTGTGGATGATTTCCTACCTTTACTGTATGTTTACCTTTACCAGTGAGCTTTCCCATTTCATAAATTTTCTTGTTTCTAGTTTTGGCCTTTTCTTGCTGGCCTAGAGAAGTTCCTTTAGCATTTGTTGTAAAGCTGGTTTGGTGGTGCTAAATTCTTTTAATTTTTGCTTGTCTGTAAACCTTTTGATTTCTCCATCAAATCTGAATGAGAGCCTTGCTGGGTAGAGCATTCTTTTTTTTTTTTTTTTTTTTTGTGGTATGCGGGCCTCCCACTGTTGTGGCCTCTCCCGTTGTGGAGCACAGGCTCTGGATGTGCAGGCTCAGTGGCCAGGGCTCACGGACCCAGCTGCTCCGTGGCATGTGGGATTTTCCCAGACCAGGGCATGAACCCATGTCCCCTGCATCGGCAGGTGGACTCTCAACCACTGTACCACCAGGGAAGCCCTGGATAGAGTATTATTGGTTGTAGGTTTTTCCCTTTCATCACTTTAGATATATTGTGTTACTCCCTTCTGGCCTGCAGAGTTTCTGCTGAAAAAGTCAGCTGATAACCTTATGGGGATTTCCTTGTATGTTATTTTTTGCTTTCAATATATTCTGTTTGTCTTTTAATTTTCTCAGTTTGATTACTATGTGTCTCAGTGTGTTCCTCCTTGGGTTAATCCTGTATGGGACTCTCTGCACTTCTTAGACTTGGGAGACCGCTTCCTTTCCCATGTTTGGGAATTTTTCAGCTATTAGATCTTCAAATATTTTCTCAAGCCCTCTCTCTATGTCTTCTCCTTCTAGGAATCATATAATGTTGGTCTGTCTGATGTTGTCCCAGATGTCTTTTAAACTGTCCTCATTTCTTTTCATTCTTTTTTTCTTTACTCTGTTCTGTGGCAGTGATTTCCAACAGTCTGTCTTCCAGCTCACTTATCCATTCTTCTGTCTCATTTATTCTGCTATTTATTTCTTCTAGTGTGTTTTTCATTTCAGTTGTTGTATTCCTCAACTCTTTTTGGTTGTTCTTTATAGTTTCTAACTCTTTGTTAAAGACTTCTTGTAAATTCTCACTCTGTATATCCATTCTTTACTGAGTTCTAGGCTATTTTTACAATCATTACTCTGAACCCTTTCTCAGGTAGTTTGCCTATCTCCACATCACTTAGTTGTTCTGGGTTTTATATTGTTCCTTCATCTGAAATATATTCCTTGGCCATCTCATTTTGTCTAGATTTCTGTTTGTATTTTTATGTATGTGGAGGGTTAGTTATGTTTCTTAACCTTGGAGAATTGGCCCCCTGTAGGGGATGCCCTATATGTCCCAGCAGTATACTCCCCTCTTGTCACTGAAGGGCCAGGGGCCAGCTGGTCCTAGGGTGGGTTCTGATATGCATTTGAAGACTGGGTTTCACAGGGTGCCAGATCATAGTATTCTTGTTTCTGGTGTCTGCCCCCAGGTGAGTGATGCTGGTCTACAGGCTTGTGCAAGCTTCCTGGTGGAAGGGGTCGGTGCCTGTCCACTGGTGGGTGGAATTGAGCCTTGGCCCTCTGGTGGGGAGGGCCATTGAACTGGTGTGTCTAGAGGTAGCTGTGGGCTCAGGAAATCTTTAGGCAACCTGTATGCCGATGGGTGGGGCTGTGTTTCCTACCCTGTTGGTTATTTGGTCTGAGGCATCCGAGCACAGGAGCCTACAGGCTGTTGGGCAGGGCCAGGTCTTCCTGCAAAAATGGCAGCCTCCATGAGAGCTGACGCCAATAAATATTCCCCAGTACCTCTGCCACCAGTGTCCTTGTCCCCACTGTGAGCCACACCTGCCCCCTGCCTCTCCAGAAGACCCTCTAAGACCAGTAGGTAAGCCTGGCCCAGGCTCCTATGAAGTCACTGCTTTTGCCTTGAGTCCCAGTGTGCATGAGAATTTGTGTGCACCCTCCAAGAGTGGAATGTCTGTTCCCCCCCAGTCCTGTGGAGCTCTTGCACTCAAGCCCTGTTGGCCTTCAAAGCCAAATGCTCTGGGAGCTCCTCCTCCCAATGCCAGACACCCCAGGCTGGGGAGCCTGATGTGGGGTTCAGAGCTCTCACTCCCGTGGGAGAACTTCTGTGATATAATTTTTCTCCATTTTGTGGTCGCCCACCCATGGGGGCTGTGGGATTTGATTATATCACAAGTGTGCTCCTCCTACCATCTCACTGGGTTTCTTCTTTATGTCTTTGAATACAGAATATCTTTTGGTTAGGCTCCAGTCTTTTTCTTAATGATTGTTCAGCTGTTAGTTGTGATTTTGGTGTGCTTGTGAGAAGAAGTGAGCTTAAGTTCCTTTTACTCAGCCATCTTGTGAGAAATCTGCCCAGCCATTTTTCTATATCTATTTGGAATAACACACTGTATGTAGCATTGTGTTCAGGTTGAATATCAACTTACAGTACATCATAATCATAACATCTCTTTGAAATTGTACTCACTGAGGTCATTGATGTTGTCTTCATTCTGAAATATTTTTGGTATTTTTAGGGCCCCCTCTATGCAAATTCTTTGATACATGTGTTGTCACCCTTGTCCAAGTTTGAGTCTCTCTGGCTTCCATGAGTGAAGATGACTTAAGGGACATATGGGACAACCTCAAGTGGACAAACATTTGCATTATAGGGCTCCGAGAAGGATGCAAGTGAGAAAGGGGCCAAAAAGTTATTTAAAGAAATGATGGCTGAAAACTTCCCTAAACTGGGGAAGGAAACAGATATCCAGCTCCAGGAAGCTGAGAGAGTTTCAAATAAGATGAACTGAAAGAGACTCACACCAGTACACTTTCTAATTAAATTGTCAAAATTAAAGACCAGGAGAGAAACTTAAAAAGTGACAAGAGAAAAACAAATTGTTATATACAGGGGAACCTTCATAAGACTATCAGCTGATTTTTCAACAGAAATTTTGTAGGCCAGAAGGGCGTGGTATGATATATTCAAAGTGCTGAAAGAAAAAACCTGCCAATCAAGAACACTCTACTTAGAAAAATCATGCTTCAGAACTGAAGGAGAGATGATGAGTTTTTCAGACAAGCAAAAACCGAAGGAGTTCATCACCACTAGATTGGCCTTAAAGACATGTTAAAGATCCTTCTTCAAGCTGAAATAAAAGGACTAATTAGTAACAGAAAAACATGTGAAAGTATAAATCTCACTGGTAAAGGTAACTTTATAGTTAAATTCAGAATACCCTTATGTTGTAATGGTGGTAGTAAATCACTGAAGGTTAAAAGACAAAGGTAGTAAAAATATCTATAATTACAATAATTTGCTAATGAATACATAAGGTAAAAAGATGTAGCTTGGGGCTTCCCTGGTGGCACAGTGGTTGACAGTCCACCTGCTGATGCAGGGGACACGGGTTCGTGCCCTGGTCTGGGAAGATCCCACGTGCCGCGGAGCGGCTGGGCCCATGAGCCATGGCTGCTGAGCCTGCACGTCAGGAGCCTGTGCTCCGCAACGGGAGAGGCCACAACAGTGAGAGACCCGCCTACCGCAAAAAAAAAAAAAAAAAAAAGATGTAACTTGTGACATAGAAACAAACAACATGGTGGGGGGGGGAGAGTAAAATATAGAGCTTTAGTATGCATTTGAACTGGAGTTGTTATCAGTTTCAATACTCTTATAAATATAAGCTATTTTATATGAGTCTTATGGTACCCACAAAGTAAAAACCTATAAGAGATACACAAAAGATACAGAAGAAGGAATCTAATCATACACTATAGAAAATCATCAAATTACAAAGGAAGAGGTAAAAAGAAGAAGAAAGGAACAAAGGAATTGTAAACCAACCAGGAAATAATTAAGAAAATGACAGTAATAAGTCTATACCTCTCAATAATTACTTTAAATAAAAGTGGGCTAAATTCTCTAATCAAAAGACATAGAGTGGTTGGATGGATAAAAAAAACAGACCAACAATATGCTGCCTACAAGAGACTCACTTCTGCTCCAAGGACACACACACACAAACTGGAGGGATAGGAAAAAAAGGAAACCAAAGGAAACCAGGGGTAGCTATACTTACATCAGACTAAAGTCTTTCAGCCAAAATCTATAATAATAGACAAAGAAGGATGTTATATAATGATGTAAAGGTCAGTTCATCAAGAGGATATAATATATGTAAATATTTATGTTCCCAACATAGGAGCACTGAAATATATAAAGCAAATATTATAGACCTGAAAAGAAAAATAGACACAATACAATAATATTAGGGGACTTCAATATCTTATTCTCAAAATGGATAGATGATCCACACAGAAAATCAATATGGGAACATTGGATTTAAACTACATGGTAAATTAGATGGACTTAACAGACATTTACAGAACATTCCATCCAGCAGCACCAGATCCTGTGTTGAGAAGCTGGAGCTGGTGTATTGAATTAAAAATATGCAGCTTATGGCCTGCTGAATGAGGGAGCACAAGCCAGCCACACAAGGTCATCAGGCCTGTCCCTCAGCATCTGAGCTCCCACTTTTGGGAAGTGAAATCCACAGGGTTATTTTGATTGCAGGCATTGTTTCAGTATACTCACACAAAGGAAATAGAGTCACAAGATTTATTACTTACAAATCCCAGAAGTAGTGGGGAATGGGGCACAAGGAGATGGAAGAAAGGCAATCCTCCATCCCAGGTCACCAGTGAGCAGGAGATAGACAGCAGGGCAGCAAGCACCTATTATTTATAAAGTGGTTGGAGGCAAAGGTCACTAACTTTTCACAGAATTAACTCTAAGTGGTTATTTTAAAAGGTGATCTGGGAAAAGCAAAGTGGGAATTCCTGAGGTGGGAATCCTAAACTCAAGTCCTTATCTAAATGCCCAGCTCTGGGTGTGAGCAGGGTTATCATACTGTAAAATGCCTAGGCAGCATCTCAGGAAAACTAAAGTTATTTTTCTCATCACAAATACTAATTCTTCTCTAGTGCACATTGTACATTCCCCAGAATGAATCATATGTTAGGCCACAAACAAGTCTTAATACATTTAAGAAGATTGAGATCACATCAAGCATCTCTTCTGACCACAATGGTAAGAAAACTAGAAACCAATTACAAGAAGAAAACTGAAAAATTTACAAACATGTTGAGATTAAACAATATGCTCTTGAACAACCAATGGGTAAAATAAAATTAAAAGGGAAAGCAAAAAATATTTTGAGACAAATGAAAATGAAAGCACAACATTCCAAAACTTATGGGATGCAGCAAAAGTAGCTCTAAGACTAAGAAAAATAAAGAGCTCAAATAAACAACCTAACTTCACACTTCAAAGAACTGAAATAAGAAGAACACACTATGCCCTAAGCTGGTAGGAAAAAGGACATAAAGATCAAAATGGATATAAAAGAAATAGAGACTAAAAAGATAATAGAAAAGATCAATAAAACTAAAGGCTGTATTTTTGAAAAGATAAACATAATAGACAAACAGTATGGTATTGGCATGAAAACAGACACATAGATCAATGAAACGAAATACAGATCCAATAATTAAACCCGTACATATATGGTAAATTAATTTATGACAAAGGAGCCAAGAACATACAATGGGAAAAGAATAGTGTCTTCAGTAAATGGTGTTGGGAAAATCTGGATATCACACGCAAAAGAACAAAACTATACCACTATCTCACACCACAAATAAAAATCAACTCAAAATAGATGAAAGAGTTTAATGTAAGACCTGATACTATAAAAATCCTGGAAGAAAACAAGGTAAGCTCCCTTGACATTAGTGTTGGCAATAATTTTTGGATTTGGCACCCAAAGCAAAGGCAATAAAAGCAAAAATAAACAAGTGGGACTACATCAAACTGAGAGACTCTGCTCAGCAAAGGAAACTATCAAGATAAAAAGGCAACCTAGAGAATGTGAGAAAAATTTACAAATCATATATCTGATAAAAGGTTAATATCCAAAATATATAAAGAACCCAGAGAACTCAAGAGCAAAAAACCAAACAATCCGATTAAAAAATGGGTAAAAGAACTGAATAGATGTTTTTCCAAAGAAGACATACAAATGGCCAAGTACATGAAAATATTATAAACATCACTGATTATGAGGAAAATGCAAATCAAAATCAGGATGAGATATCAACTAAAACTTCTTGGGATGGCTATCATCAAAAAGATAAGAGAGATGTCTTGGCAAGGATGTGGAGAAAAAGGAAACTTTGTGCACTATTAGTAAGAATGTAAACTGGTACAGTCACTATGGAAAACACTATGGCGGTTCCTATAATAGCTGAACATAGAACTGCCATATGGTCCAGCAATTTCACTTCTGGGTATATATCCACAGCAAAAAAAAACAGGATATTGAAGAGCTATCTGCACTCTGATACTCATTGCAGCATTATTCACAATAGCTAAGATATGGAAACAAAATATCTTTCAATGGAAGAATGGATAAAGAGGATGTGAACAGAATATTATTCAGCCATGAGAAAGAAATCCTGCCAGCTGAGACAACATGGATAGATGTTAAAGTTATTATGCTAAGTGAAATAGTTCAGAAAGAGAAAGATAAATAATACATGGTATTTCTTACATGTAGAATCTAAAAAAAGTCAAGTTCATAGAAACTGAGGGTAGAAAGTCGTTGTCAGGGTCTGGGAATAGGAAGAGATTGGTAAAACGGTACAAACATTCAGTTCAGTTATAGGATAAATAAGCTCTGAGGATCTGATGTAAAATATAGTGACTATAGCTGATAATGCTGTATTATATAACTAAAATTTATTGAGTGTAGAACTTAAATATTCACATGCACACATAAAGGTAAATATGTACGGTGATAGACTGTTTAATTAACTAGATGGTGGAAATCTTTTCACGATGAATATGTATTACAAATTACCATGATATACACTTAAATATCTTACAATTTTATTTGTCAACTATACTTCAATAGTGCTGGGGAAAAAGTTATGTATTCAGTGTAAAAAATAGTATTTTAAAGCAGCCTTTACAAATCTTCCACTAAAATATCTGTGAAAGCAAGTAAACAGATGCAAACTCATTACTACATCAGACTAATGGGGAGTTTGATGCCAGAATATGGGAAAAAAATCTCCCAGATGGACATGCATTCTAAACAAACTTACTCATAGTTCACCTCTCTTGGCACACCCAGGCTTCCTCATGATAGCGAGGACATTGGAATCAAGATCAAGAGGACTGACAATTTCTCCCCTACTTACTTCCTGATTTAGAGACTCAGAGTCTTGATTAGCTCAGAAATTATATCCTCATCTCTGTATGGCCAGAGGAAACCCTGATCACCCATGACCTCCCCTGAGCTCTGCGCCTTTGTGATTCCTTAGCACTTTCTACAGCTCTTTAAAAAAATACTTTGAATCCTTGGTCACTTTATGTTTTTTTCCTCTATACAATATGCTCTTTGGGGACACTATTTCTTAATTATCTCTGCATTTCTACTGCCCTAGCATATTCTTTATGACACAGGAAGTTCATAATAAATGTTCGTTGAGTTGAAATCATGCAGTTCAAATTGGATTACTGTCTGTTATTATATGAAGTATTGTCATGCATTACCACAGAAAAAACAGAAAAACATTTACTATGATTCATAAATAGATGCTTTCAATATATATTATTTTTCTCAAAGTACAAGTTTCCAGAAAATAAACACATTCATTCAGATTTATAAGTAAAAACAATGCAAAACACATCTGTACCTGGCTGTGCTACAGATTGCTTAATGTAATTCCTAAATTAATGTATCATCTCTCTGAATAAACAAGCATCCCTTTCTATAGTGCTGGTTTCTGTGAATGGTAAGACTGCTAATGCAATTTCTCAAGTTGAACTCCTAGAAATCTTTTTATTTTCTTGTGCTTACAATGCCTTCTCATTGCTGAATTCCATTTTGTCTTTTAATTTGCAGAGTTATTATCTTATTGCAGAATTTCCTCTTTTCATATTTAGGGTATAGCAATACCCTATTAACCAATTCTTCTGCCTTCTGTTTCACTTCTTTGGCCTTTAGTTCAGTCTCCATACTATAATAAAATGCATGTATGGCTAAATCAATGACTTGATTAAAGTCCATTGACAGCTCCCATCACTTAGACTCCTTCTCACATAACTCTCCTGACCCGGCCTTGCCTATATCCTTTTAAATATTAAATGCCATTCCTGCCCTCTCCCCTCAGAATAATATTCTAAGAACTCTATACTTCTTCAAGTCATCTAAACTTTGTCTTCAATCCAGTCATATCAGCTGATCACTTCAACTGATATACCTTCTTCCTTTGCTCATCCCTGACATGTATTTTCTCCAGCAGAATTGACTAGTTAGTTATTCATTTCTGTGTGGTATCAATATAGAATTTGCATACTTCTATTATTTTACTTATTATATTCTATTACAATTATTTATCCACATGTCTGTCCCTGCTTCTCTTCTTTATCTCCCTGCATGCAAGCCAAGAATCTTATTGGTCTCTAAATCTACAGAATATGGAAGAGAAGCTGATATGTAATAAACTCAGAATAAGGATTAGTTGGGTCAATGACCTTTAGTTTTTAAGACAGGAAGACCTTATTTAGCCAAACATTTGGATTTTTGTCTCCTCTGACTCTTCTGTGATTTTAAACAATAATTGTGAATGATAGTACTCAGCATCTGTTGGTCAAATATGCATTTATGTTCATATTTTGCATAAGACAATAATATAAAGATATATTATAAAATCACGTAAAACAATTGTAAAGATGAGAAAATCTTTTCTATTTTTTTCCGTGTCCTGACTGAATCATCTCAAATAGTTTTGCTGCTCAATATCTTACCTATCCTAATGCAGGGGCTATTGCTACTGTTGAAATGACAGAAGAATCAATTTCCATCGTATGGGTTTTTCTGTTTTTATTTATTTTATGGAGAGCATAAACTTGAACTGTTATTTCTTCACCGCATGAGAGGAAAGAAGAGAACTTTTTTTTAGTTTTATAGCTACAGTAAAATTTGAAATTCTTGAAGGTACATGTTTTATATACTATTAGGGAGTGATTTCATGAATCATTAAAATGGACAGGTTTAGGAATTACTATTAAGAAAGGTAATCACCACAGAAAAGAACTTTTTGTTGAATTGTTTTTAGATGATTTACCTGTCACTATATGTTAGCTAGAGCTGTTTTGTTGTTGGAATCATGACACAGATAAAGATAAAGCCTTCAACCTGTACCAAAGATAACATAAAGGACCATCAAGATTCCATTGCTTGAACAGACCCTAATTCAGACAGCTACTACTCTTGAGCAAAGGTGAGGAAAACTAGCTTTACAAGACTCTCCCTGCTTAGAGGTCAAGTTCTAGGGAAGAAATAGGGACCTAAAAAAAGAGTTGTCTGGTAGTACTTCATAGTGACGGGGGGATGCATACTTTCTCTCCCATGTAGGTGGGCTCCTGTTGAATAAATGCAATTTCTATTGCCTGACTTCAGAGGTTTGATAACAATGGGAAGAAAGCCAGTTTGGAGACAGTATTTGTGATGAGGTCCTGGCTATTCTGTCTCCTCCCAAATGCTCATTAAAATGACTGACAAGATTTGTTAGTATTGGGGGAAAGCTTCAGCAACTTTGGAAATCAGAAATAAGTGTCATCTCGGGAAGGTGAAAGAATCTCTGCTCCCTTACTGCTGGTGGAGTCAAATTGAAGGCACCCAGAGCTGAGGAACAAGCCCCTTCTAAGAGAAGATAATAAGCCTGAGGAGGAGGTGGAGAGAAAAGAAAGATGGGGAGGAAGCCCACAGGCTCAGCTAGGGAGCTCTGGGCGCATCCCACGTGGGGCTGACAGTATCAATTCTGAAAGAAGCATCTGGTATAAATAGCATCATGAAACACAGGAGTGTGGTACCTTTGTGTGTACCACACCCATGTTGATACGCAGGGAAAATCCCTAGAAAAAGTGCCTCCCAGCCCCTTCAGACACGCGAACGGAGGTGGCTGCATTTATTTTTCTATATTTCTCCTACTAGATCAAGAAGAAACAATAGGAACACTATGAGAATCTGCATAGGACTCATTAACTTGATGTTCTCAAAACACTTTAAATTCCTACTACTATAAGCTCAAACTAGGTAAGTATAAATCTATGTTTCTGACAGTAGATTAAAGAGAAAAAGCATGGAGCACAACAAAATCAAAATAGAACACTGCCATTTCTCTGAAACATCAGGTCTTTGATAGCCTCAAGTTACTAAAAACAAAAGGTAAAATGTAGAAAACACATGATTCACGTCCTTGACAAAATTTAAAAGGAACCAGAATCTAATACATTGTTTCTCAGCATTTATTGAATGAAAGAATCCTTTTAGAATCTTGTGAAAATTATGGATATCTATCCAGAAAAATACATATGCCAACATTCACACAGAAAAATATTTGCAGAAAAGTTTAGGAACTTTATAGGTTCCCTCAAATCCACCTGTTTATCCTAGATTACCTCTGTATTATTCTGGGCTCTCCAGAGAAACAGAACCAATAGAAACAGAACTGGTTCATATACATATGAATTAGCTCATGCGACTATGGAGCCTGAGAGCCATACTACAAGGTCTGCAGTTGGCAAGCTGGAGACCCAGGGGAGACTGTAGTGTGAGTCCCAGTCCGATTCCAATTCCCAAGGCAGGAGAAGATCCCTACCTCAGTTTGAAGACAGTCAGGCAGGAAAAAGAATGCTCACTTACTCAGCCTTTTTGTTCTATTCAGACCTTCATCTGATTGACTGAGCCCTGCCCACACTGGGGAGGGCCACCTGTGTTCCTCAGTCTACCAACTCAAATGTCAATCTCATCCAGAAACATCCTCCCAGACATCCCAGAATGATGCTTAACCAAATATTGGAGCACTCCGTGATCTAGTCAATTTGGCACATAAAGTGAATGACCATAACCTCTGATCAAGAGAAAGGTGTCATGAGAAAGACAAATATATGATATCCTGTATATGTGGAATCTAAAAAATGATACAAATGAGCTTATTTATAAAACAGAAACAGACTTACAGAGATAGAAAACAAATTTATGGTTACCAAAGGGGAAAGGGGGGGAGGGATAAATCTGGAGTTTTGTATTAGTAGATGCAAACTACTACATATAGAATGGATAAACAACAAGGTCCTACTATAGAGCCCAGGGAATTATATTCGATATCTTGTGATAAACTATAATGGAAAAGAATATGAACAAGAATATATACATGTATAGATAAAACTACATCACTTTTCTGTACACCAGAAATTAACACAACATTGTAAATCAACATACTGCAATAAAAAATTTTTTTAACTAAAGAAAGAGAAAGATGTCATGAATATAGTCTGATCTGAGATAAGTTAATATTTACGCAAATATCAAAAGTCACAGAGCATGAACTTTTGAGCTAAACAGACTGCTTTCAAAATTCTAGCTCAATTTTCCCCACTGGTTGTGTGATCTTGAATACATATCACTCAGCATGTTGCCTGAATTTGGTGAGGAGCACCCAAAAAAGGATGGGTATGGCCGTTATGTTCACAGAGTTAAAGAATATGATTCTTGAATTTAAAATTGCAATGTAAGCAACGAGTACCACACTGTACCTTGAAAAAATTAGAGACAAACTTAAGAAAATAAATTTATTCATATATCTAAAAAAAGAAAAAGGAAACAGATTATACATAAAGAAACAGAAAACAGATTGTACTCCTAACTCCCCAAAACACCAAAGGTGGCACTGGCAAGAAAGCCACACATCTTAGAAGGAGGAAGTGTTAGCAGGTAGCAGCCAGGGAACAATTGTTTGTGGAGAAGACTATAAGAATATTTTCAAATGCTAATCAAGTACCAAATACATAGTGTCCTTCATGAACAAGGATCTGAATTATTTTCTCAGGAACTATAAAAATGAATGAATGTGCCAACAAAAGAATGAGAAAATTATGACCAGAAAAGCCAAAAGCATGGAAATCAGTCAAAATGTAGAAATATCAAAGAATCATCCTAAATATAGCTACAGGATTGATTATAAAATATTTTTGTTTGAAATAAATATCTATATAATTTTAAAATGGGGCATAAAAGCCCAGATTAAATGTTTAAAAATTAGGGCACTGGAAGAGAGGATGTCTAATAACCCATCTTTGAAACTAACATTTAAAAATGACTGAAGCACTGGGTAATAACTTCTGGTAGAATTAGAAATCTGGTCTTCACATTACTCCAAAAACTGACACCAAACACAAGAACCTATACAGGTCCACAAAAGAAAGGAGAAAAAAAAAGTGCAAATAGTTAAAATTCTCTTTTAATTAACATTTTAATTCTCTTCTCTTTTGGGTGATTGAACAAATTTTTCAGGAAGAGCCTTAGTCTGATAAATTTTTTAAATTCTTTCATACCTCAAAATATTTTTCTGTTACCTTGACATGATAATACCATCTGGTGAAGAGCTCCAGGTTTACGTTATTTTCAGGTTTACATTATTTTCACCTCACAACTCTGAATAATATTACCTATTGTCTTCTAGTGTTCATACTCATGAAAGAAAACTCTTAAGCAAGTCTGATTTTTGCACTTTTTTCATCAGTGTTCTCCTCAATTATTCCAAGAGATGGAGTGTGAAAAGGATATAAAAGGAATCACAAGGACATAAATTTACCTGACACAGTGGAGTGTCTTTTTAGACCCCTTGTGTGGCCTCCTCTCCTCCGCCCCGCCTCCCCTCGTGTTGGCCTCCAGACTTGGATGAAACCAAGCTGAGAGGCATAAGAGCTGGTTTTCTGATAAATCCTCTCTCTTTTTCAATCTTGCATGGACTGCAAGGTACATTTCCTTATTTCAATGAAGAATTTCTGTGTTTGGAACAAAAACGTTTGCTGAGGACTCTGCCCTGTCCTCCTTGGCTCCTGGCCCCAGGATCGTCCGTGCGGTGGTGCTGACTTTGTGTTGCTGGGCTTTTCCCCTTGTCACCCCTCAGCTCTCACTCCCACTGCCCTGAGACAACTGTCTTCCTAATCAGTTGTGAGCCTTTCATCCTCGTCTCAGGCTAAGCTAACTAGTGAATGACTTTATGGAAATGTTAGTCCTCATTGGCAATTTTTGAAACAGGTTATCAATCAAGTTGTTAAACAATCATGATAATTATTATTTTTTAAATTTAATTTAATTTTATTTTGTGGTACATGGGCCTCTCACTGTTGTGGGCGCTCCCGTGGCGGAGCACAGGCTCCGGACGCGCAGGCTCAGCGGCCATGGCTCACAGGCCCAGCCGCTCCGCGGCATGTGGGATCTTCCCGGACCGAGGCACGAACCCGTGTCCCCTGCATCGGCAGGCGGACTCTCAACCACTGCACCACCAGGGACGCCCCATGATAATTATTTTTAATTCATCAGACTAAAAAGTATTTTTTTCCCTTAAATGATGGAGCTGTGATAAGAGATGATTTGATTTAAAAAAAAAAAGCATTCATATGCATGCTAGGTAAAAGTGCAGTTTAATTCAATTTTCCAGAAAACAATTTGTCAAGAGATTTAGAAATACTTCTATCCTTTTAGTCCATAAGGCCACATCCTAGAAAGTGGTCTAAGAAAGTAAATAAGATAATAAAAAGCTTGATGCACAAAAATGTTTATTTTAGCAAAATTATTAGCAGACATATATTAGGAAGGGGTCAAATATCAGATGTTTGGCAAATGAGAACTAAATAAATTTGAGTTGATAAGAATATTATTTTACTAATGTATTTACAAAGAATTTATAACACGGAGAAATTCTGCTTTATAACATTAACTAAAAAATAATAATCAATAGCTTACCTGCATATATAAATAGAGAATCTAGCATTTAAAGTGGAGAAAAATATTTCAAAGAAACATACTAAGATATTAAAAGTGGTTGGCCTTGGAGGATAATTGTGTTTTTTCTTTTCCATTTTTACTTGCATAGCTCAAATTTGAAATAAAAGAAAATACATTTATTTATAATGAGAAACTTATAACTGGATAATTTAAATGTGCAAAGTTGGACAAGACAGATATAATTTTTAAAAGAAAATCTAACTCAGCATTCTGGTTTTTCTGGATCTTTGGAGTTTTATTTGACCAAGTGCCTTTTTCCTTTTATGAAGTTTTCTTCAAAAGTGTAATATTTGGCAACGTGGAGGAAAGACCCACCACATCCCCTGATTCTGTGTCTTTGAATTTATTCCTTTAACCTACAGTACTAATCAAGAAAAATTGATGTGAAATGTCTGTGTGAAGTCAAGAATAAAATTGTTAATATGTAAGATTAAAATGTTCTTGAAGTTCGGAATGCCAGAGGGTACAATACCCACAGACTAATAATGCAGTGAAAGTTGTGTGGTGGAATTTAATCCAGCAATTTTTTCTGCCCACAGCGAACAGGAGAAATAGTAAATAATGATAAACTATATACGACGTTAAGATTTGTGGAAAGCAATCGGTAAAGCTGCAGGAGAGAAAATCATCTTTGCTTCAATTGATTGGCATCCTCATGTATACATTGCTGACCAGCTCTTCTGCCCCCTCCTGCTCTTAGGAATGTCTTTAGACATGTAAATTAATTCTTTCACGTTTGACAAAGGAAAATGGTGGATTGAGACTAAAGTCCTTAAGCTAACAGCTTGTCACAGATCTGGGCAACCTGATAATGTTACTAAAGTTCACTGAAAAATCCAGAGTTGCTACGTGTCACCAACGTTTCTTCATTGAGCAAACTTCTGATAGGATTGAACTATATTATTTTACTATTGTGTCCACCTGATACAATGCCTATGTCTCCCCTCAGCTTTGCTTCCCACCTCCTCTGCATTGCCCAGAAACACCAGAATGTCACCCAGCTATTTCTTATTAGTTCCAGGGTGTTTCTCAACTGCTCAGTCAGGAAAAGTAGACTTTGTAACTCCCCTTCCTGACCGGTTGCCCCACTACTACCAGTTGAGGGCATCGTATCCTAGTGTAAGGAAATCTTCAGAGGCCACGTCCTATCGCTGCCCATTTGCAAATCCTGGTGCTATCTGTGCATCTTCACCACTGCCAGGCATCTCTGCTCAGGACATATCCGCCATCACGTGCCTCTGTCCTGCTACCTGCAAGCTCTACTGCCTCTACCCAGGTGCTGAATACCACAATGTGCCAAAATTTGCCAAAACGTCAAGATTGTCATTGTATTTCTGGAACTTTCAGTGAAGTTGAATGAACTTGCAAATGAAGCCATGAAGTGCTCTGTGCTGACTGGGAAGAATTCTCTCTTGAGGGGTAGCACGTGATACTGGCTTGGACACTAAGTTCTTGCATAGTACAGAGTGAAAATAGCAATCTACATTTTAAATTACATGGCCCCGTCTCAATGGGAGTCAAATAAGAGCCTTTGATAGGCTAGGCTGGTTGATTATTGTGACGGAGTCCACACAATACTCAGAATTGCCTTTCTTCACCACCTGCTATGTTTTTATTTGTAGGCTTTTCTAACCAGCTTTCTTTCTAGAATTAATTCTGTCCTAGGAGGCCTCCTTTTGCAAATAGACTCTGAATACGCCCCCTCACTAGTATTAAGTATGTGTGAGCTCAACTTGGATTCACGCTGATAATCCTAAAACATAGCATTAGACGCAAGATCTAACTTTTCATGCTGCACGCTTCTTAATCGTATGTGGATATAGTTTTGGATTAATATTTTTTTATCAATCAGAAATACAAATTAGAATTCAAACACAAAATAAAGAAGCTTACTTTAGGATATATCTATACATAAAGAGGATTTTGCATTACTTTCCAATGCTGTCATAAAAACATTACCACAGGGTAGGCCCTTTCAAACAACACAAATGTATTTTGTTACTGTTCTGTAGGTTAGAAGTCCAAACAGTTCCCACTGGGTTAAAATCAAGATGTCAGCTGGGCTGTGTTCTTTCTGGGGTTCTAAGGAAGACTTGCTTTCCTTACCTTTTTGAGTTTCTCCGGGATACTCACACCCTTGGCTGGTGGTCTCTTTCTCCACCTTCAAAGCCAGGAGTGGCCTGTTGACTCCTCACATTGCCTCACTCGGATCTTTTTTTTTTGTTGCCTGTGCCACACATCTTGCACAATCTTAGATCCCCGACTAGGTATTGAACCTGGAGCCATGTCAGTGAAAGTGCCGAGTCCTAACCCCTGGACTGCCAAGGGAACTCCCTTGGATCTTCTGTGGCTGCATCTCCCTCTGAATCTCTTCTGCTTCCCTCTTCCACTATCAAGGATTCTTGTGATTAAGTGGGCTCACCTCTATAATCCAGGAAAATCTCCCCAATTTAAAGTCAGCTGATTAGCAACCTTAATTCCATCTACAGCTGTGATTCCCCTTTGCTATGTAAGCTAACGTATTTACAGATTCTACATATAAAGATGTAGATATTTCAGGGGATGGGGAATAGAGGAGCATTAATCTGCCTGTCACAGAAGTGTGAGTTTGTTTTTTAACGGGTTTGATCTTGTGTTTTTCATTTGTATCCCTCTCTGACTCCCCACACCTTACTGTCATGTACACAAGGTTAGTGCCCACCAGGGAGCTGGGCATCCCTCCCTCTACTGGGCATCAGTTGCTCCTTGAGGGTGCTGTCCCTGCCCACTGACTTCTCTCTCCTCTAACATTTTCTTCATTATATGTCTTCTTGCAAAATTTCAAGGATTATAAAATCCTCAAAACAAGAAAGAAAACGAGACCTGCGATGGCTTGCTTCATCTTGAGATGAGATGTGGGAATGTGTGGGAGGCCCCCTACTCCAAACCACCACTTAGATTCCATAAGGCTGCTGACAAAGACAGACCACACCCCTCTTTCTACCTTTGATCCATTTCCTGAGTTGAGGGTCTGTGTACTGAGCTGCTACCAGTGCTGAACAGTATACAGAGTTTGTAAACAATTTTTTTGCAAGAAATAAATAAAATAAGAAAATACGTTTGTATATGTTGTATTTGCAAAAAGAAACATGGGTCAAAATTTAAAAATTAATAAAAGTAACTATTTGGGGGCAATGAATAAAGAATGAGGATTGAGAAAGAGTTGAGACTGAGGTTTTAGAATGCATAACTTTTTATAAATGTGTACATTGTTTTGAATTACGTGAGTATATCATTAAGAAAGTTAAATTTAAAAGTTTAAATAAAGTAGACAAATTCCTAGAAACATAATTTACAAGGATGACTCAAGAATATATAAGATTTGAATGGTCAATAACTATTAAAAATATTGGAACAGTGTTTGAAAAATCTTGTTAAAAAGAATACAAAAACTCAAGATGGTTTACAGAAGAGTTCTACCAAATGTTTCAGGAACAGATAATTTCAGTGTCTTACACATTTCCACAGAATGGAAAACATAGAGAATACACCATAATTCATTCTAAGACTTAAGCTTAGCCTTTATATCAAATCCAGAAAGTCCATAAAAGATATATTAGAAACCAATTTTAATTAAAGCGTAAATGTAAAATTGTGCAACAAAGTATTAAAAACATAACAGACAAAATATACAAAGAATACAAAATGAAATATCATGACCAAGTTGTATATGTTCTACGACTGCAAAGATTATTTAACATCAGAAGGTTCATCATATAATTCATCAAATTTTTGATTTTATAAATATACGTGAAAAAGTATTTGGTCAAATTAAAAATGTATTATGATAAAAATTCTTTGCAAGCTACAAAGGGAAGGAAATTTTCTTAATTTGCAAAGAATATCTAAAAACATACCAAAACATTCTGTGAAATTTTAGAGGCATTCCCTTTAACAAGAATCATATCCACTATCACCAGTACTATTCCAAATTTTATTGGAGATACCAGTCAGTGCATTAAGATAAAAAATAAATAAGTGGTATGAATCTTGAAAAGGAAGACATATAGTTGTCACCATTAGACTGTTTGTTTAAAAAATAATCTATAGGGACTTCCCTGGAGGTCCAGTGGTTAAGATTCTGAGCTCCCAATGATGAGGGCATGGGTTTGATCCCTGGTCTGTGAACTAAGATCTCACATGCTGCATGACATGGCCAAAAAAAGAAAAATCTATAGACAAATTATTAATATTAATAAGAGTTTTATTCTTTGGTTTATTCTTTGGTAAAGTTTACAAGATTAACTTTCAGAAATCAATTATATTTCTGTATGCCAGACACATAGTGTTAGAAATTTATTTTTTAAAGTTGGCATAGAGAGTAGCAAAACAATAAGAACAGAAAGATGCTTAGAAAAAAATTAACAAAACATGTTCCAAATTTGTAAGGAGCAAATTTTTTTAAAAACATTCTTATTGGAGAATAATTGCTTTACAGTGGTATGTTGGTTTCTGCTTTATAACAAACTGAATCAGCTATACATATATCCCCATATCTCCTCCCTATTGCATCTCCCTCCCACCCTCCCTAACCCATCCCTCTAGGTGGTCACAAAGCACCGAGCTGATATCCCTGTGCTATACGGCTGCTTCCCACTAGCTAGCTATTTTACATTTGGTAGTATATATAAGTTCATGCCACTCTCTCACTTCGTCCCAGCTTACCCTTCCCTCTCCCTGTGTCCTCAAGTCCATTCTGTACATCTGTGTCTTTATTCCTGTCCTGCCCCTAGGTTCTTCATAACCTTTTTTTTTTTTTTTTTAGGTTCCATATATATGCGTTAGCATACGGTATTTGTTTTTCTCTTTCTGACTACGTCACTCTGTATGACAGACTCTAGGTCCATCCACATCACTACAAATAATTTCATTTCTTTTTATGGCTGAGAAATATTCCATTGTATATATGTGCTACATCTTCTTTATCCATTCATCTGTTGGTGGACACTTAGGTTGCTTCCATATCCTGGCTATTGTAAATAGAGCTGCAATGAACTTTGTGGTACATGACTCTTTTTGAATTATGGTTTTCTCAGGGTGTATGCCCAGGAGTGGGATTGCTGGGTCGTATGGTAATTCTAGTTTTAGTTATTTAAGGAAGCTCCATGCTGTTCTCCATAGTGGCTGTATCATTTACATTCCCACCAACAGTGCAAGAGGGTTCCCTTTTCTCCACATCCTCTCCAGCATTTATTGTTTGTAGATTTTTGATGATGGCCATTCTGACTGGTGTGAGGTGATACTGCATTGTACTTTTGGTTTGCATTTCTCTAATGATTAGTGATGTTGAACATTCTTTCATGTGTTTGTTGGTTATCTGTATATCTTCTTTGGAGAAATTTCTATTTAGGTCTTCTGCCCATTTTTGGATTGGGTTGTATTTTTTTTTAATATTGAGCTGCATGAACTGCTTGTAAATTTGGAGATTAATCCTTTGTCAGTTGCTTTGTTTGCAAATACTTTCTCCATTCTGAGTGTTGTTTTTTCATCTTGTTTATGTTTTCCTTTGCTGTGCAAAAGCTTTGAAGTTTCATTAGGTCCCATTTGTTTGTTTTTGTTTTTATTTCCATTTCTCTAGGAGGTGGGTAAAAAAGGATCTTGCTGTGATTCATGTCATAGTGTTCTGCCTATGTTTTCCTCTAAGAGTTTGATAGTGTCTGGCCTTACATTTAGGTTTTTAATCCATTTTGAGTTTATTTCTGTGTATGGTGTTAGGGAGTGTTCTAATTTCTTTCTTTTACATGTAGCTGTCCAATTTTCCCAGCCCCACTTATTGAAGAGGCTGTCTTTTCTCCATTGTATATTCTAGCCTCCTTTATCAAAAATAAGGTGACCATATGTGCATGGGTTTGTCTCTGGGCTTTCTATCCTGTTCCATTGATCTATATTTCTGTTTCTGTGCCAGTACCATACTGTCTTGATTACTGTAGCTTTGTAGTATAGTCTGAAGTCAGGGAGCCTGATTCCTCCACTCTGTTTGTCTTTCTCAAGATTGCTTTGGCTATTCAGGGTCTTTTATGTTTCCATACAAATTGTGAAAATTTTTGTTCTAGTTCTGTGAAAAATGCCAGTGGTAGTTTGATAGGGATTGCATTGAATCTGTAGATTGCTTTGGGTAGTAGAGTCATTTTCACAATGTTGATTCTTCTAATCCAAGAACATGGTATATCTCTCCATCTGTTTGTACCATATTTAATTTCTTTCATCAGTGTCTTATAGTTTTCTGCATACAGGTCTTTTGTCTCCTTAGGCAGGTTTATTCCTAGGTGTTTTATTCTTTCTGTTGCAGTGATAAATGGGAGTGTTTGCTTAATTTCTCTTTCAGATTTTTCATCATTAGTGTATAGGAATACAAGAAATTTCTATGCATTAATTTTGTATCCTGCTACTTTACCAAATTCATTGATTAGCTCTAGTAGTTTTCTGGTAGCATCTTTAGGATTCTCTATTTATAGTTACATGTCATGTGCAAACAGTGACAGTTTTACTTCTTCTTTTCTGATTTGGATTCTTTTATTTCTTTTTCTTCTCTGATTGCTAAAGATTCCAAACTATGTTGAATAATAGTGGTGAAAGTGGGCAACCTTGTCTTGTTCCTGATCTTAGTGGAAAAGGTTTCAGTTTTTCACCATTGAGAATGAAGTTGGCTGTGGGATTGTCATATATGGCCTTTATTATGTTGGGGTAGGTTCCCTCTATGCCTACTTTCTGGTGAGCTTTTATCATAAATGGGTGTTGAATTTTGTTGAAAGATTTTTCTGCATCTATTGAGATGATCATATGGTTGTTATCCTTCAATTTGTTAATATGGTATATCACATTGATTGATTTGTGTATATTGAAGAATCCTTGCATTCCTGGGATAAACCCCAATTGTTCATGGTGTATGATCCTTTTAATGTGCTGTTGGATTCTGTTTGCTAGTGTTTTGTACAGGAGTTTTGCATCTATATTCATCAGTGATATTGGTCTGTAGTTTTCTTTCTTTGTGACTTCTTTGTCTGGTTTTGGTATGAGGGTGATGGTGGCCTCATAGAATGAATTTGGGAGTGCTCCTCCCTGTGCTATATTTTGGAAGAGTTTGAGAAGGATGGGTGTTAGTTCTTTAAATGTTTGATAGAATTCACCTGTGAAGCCTTCTTGTCCTGGGCTTTTGGTTGTTGGAATATTTTTATCACAGTCTCAATTTCAGTGCTTGTGATTGGTCTGTTCATATTTTCTGTTTCTTCTTGGTTCAGTCTAGGAAGATTGTACTTTTCTAAGAATTTGTCCATTTCTTCCATTTTGTCCATTTCATTGGCATATAGTTGCTTGTATCCTTTGTATTTGCTCATTGCTTGTGATCATTTGTATTTCTGCAGTGTCAGTTGTTACTTCTACTTTCTCATTTCTAATTCCATTGATTTGAGTCTTCTCCCTTTTTTTCTTCATGAGTCTGGCTAAAGGTTTATCAATTTTGTTCATCTTCTCAAAGAACCAGCTTGTAGTTTTATTGATCTTTGTTATTGTTTCCTTCATTTCTTTTTCATTTATTTCTGATCTGATCTTTATGATTTCTTTCCTTCTGCTAACTTTGGGTTTTTTTTTTTTGTTCTTCATTCTCTAATTGCTTTAGGTGTAAGGTTAGGTTGTTTATTTGAGGTGTTTCTTGTTTCTTGAGGTAGGATTGTATTGCTATAAACTTCCCTCTTAAAACTTTTTTTGCTGCATCCCATAAATTTTGGATTAGCATGTTTTCATTGTCATTTGTTTCTAGGTAATTTTTTGATTTCCTCTTTGATTTCTTCAGTGATCGCTTGGTTATTAAGTAGTGTATTGTTTAGCCTCCATGTATTTGTATTTCTTACAGATTTTTTCTTGTAATTGATATCTAGACTCATAGCCTTGTGGTCAGAAAAGATACTTGATATGATTTCAATTTTCTTAACTTTACCAAGGCTTGATTTGTGACCCAAGATATGATCTGTCCTGGAGAATGTTCCATGAGCACTTGAGAAGAAAGTGTATTCTGTTGTTTTTGGATGGAATGTCCTATAAATATCAATTAAGTCTATCTTGTTTAATGTATCATTTAAAGCTTGTGTTTCCTTATTTATTTTGATTTTGGATGATCTGTCCCTTGGTGAAAGTGGGATGTTAAAGTCCCCCACTATTATTGTGTTACTGTCGAGTTCCCCTTTTATTGCTCTTAGCTTTTGCTTTATGTATTGAGGTGCTCCTATATTGGGTGCATAAATATTTACAATTGTTATATCTTCTTCTTGGATTGATCCCTTGATCACTATGTAGTGTCCTTCTTTGTCTCTTGTAATAGTCTTTATTTTAAAGTCTGTTTTGTCTGATATGAGAATTGCTACTCCAGCTTTCTTTTGATTTCCATTTGCATAGAATATCTTTTTCCATCCCCTTGCTTTCAGTCTGTATGTGTCCCTAGGTCTGAAGTTGTTCTCTTGTAGATAGCATATATATGGATCTTATTTTTGTATCCATTCAGCCAGTCTATGTCTTTTGGTTGGACCATTAAATCCATTTACATTTAAGGTAGTTATCGATATGTATGTTCATATTACCATTTTCTTAATTGTTTTGGGTTTGTTATTGTAGGTCTTTTCCTTCTCTTGTGTTCCCTGACTAGAGAAGTTCCTTTAGCATTTGTTGTAAAGCTGGTTTGGTGATGCTGAATTCTCTTAGCTTTTGCTTGTCTGTAAATGTTTTAATTTCTCTGTCCAATCTGAATGAGATCCTTGCTGGGTAGAGTAATCTTGGTTGTAGGTTTTTCCCTTTCATCACTTTAAATATGTCCTGCCACTCCCTTCTGGCTTGCAGAGTTTCTGCTGAAAGAGCAGCTGTTAACCTTATGGGATTCCCTTGTATGTTATTTGTTGCTTTTTCCTTGCTTCTTTTAATATTTTTTCTTTGTATTTAGTTTTTGATAGTTTGATTAATATGTGTTTTGGCATGTTTCTTCCTGGATTTATCCTGTATGGGACTCTCTGCACTTCCTGGACTTGATTAACTATCTCCTTTCCCATATTAGGGAAGTTTTCATCTATAATCTCTTCAAATATTTTCTCAGTCCCTTTCTTTTTCTCTTCTTCTTCTGGGACCCCTATAATTCAAATGTTGGTGCATTTAATGTTGTCCCAGAAGTCTCTGAGGCTATCCTCTATTCTTTTCATTCTTTTTTATTTTTTTCTGGTGTGTGGTAGTTATTTCCACTATTTTATCTTCCAGGTCACTTATCCATTCTTCTGCCTCAGTTATTTTGCTATTAATTCCTTCCAGAGAATTTTAAATTTCATTTATTGTTTTGTTCATCACTGCTTGTTTGCTCTTTAGTTCTTCTAGGTCCTTGTTAAACATTTCTTGTATTTTCTCCATTCTATTTCCATGATTTTTGATCATCTTTATTATCATTACTCTGAATTCTTTTTCAGGTAGACTGCGTATTTCCTCTTCATTTGTTTGGTCTGGTGGGTTTTTTCCTTGCTCCTTCATCTGCTGTGTGTTTCTCGGTCTTCTCATTTTCTTTAACTTACTGTGTTTGGGGTCTCCTTTTCACAAGCTGCACGTTCATAGTTCCCGTTGTTTTTGGTGTCTGCCCCCAGTGGGTAAGGTTGATTCAGTGAGTTGTGTAGGCTTCCTTGTGGAGGGGACTAGTGCCTGTGTTCTGGAGGATGAGGCTGGATCTTGTCTTTCTGGTGGGCAGGACTGCATCTCGTGGTGTGTTTTTGGGTGTCTGTGACCTTATTATGATTTTAGGTAGCCTCTCTGCTAATGGGTGGTGTTGCATTCCTTTCTGGTTAGTTGTTTGGCATAGGGTGTCCAGCACTGTAGCTTGCTGGGCATTGAGTGGAGCTGGGTCTTAGTATTGAGTTGGAGATCTCCGGAAGAGCTTTTGCCTTTTGATATTATGCAGAGCCAGGAGGTCTCTGGTGGACCAATGTCCTGAACTTGGCTCTCCCACCTCAGAGACACAGGCCTGATACCTGGCCGGAACACCAAGACCCTGTCAGCCACACGGCTCAGAAGAAAAGGGAGAAAAAAAGAAAGAAAGAAAGAAAGAAGGATAGAAAGAAAGAAAGAAGAAAGAAAGAAAGAAAGAAATTAAAGTTAATAAAATATATATAATTATTAAAAATAAAAAATTAAAAAATAATAAAAAAATAAAAAAGAAAGAAGAGAGCAACCAAACCCAGAAACAAATCCATCAATAATAACAAGCACTAAAAACTATACTAAAAAATAAATGAAATAAAAAATAAATAAAAACGGACAGACAGAACCCTAGGACAAATTGTAAAAGCAAAGCCATACAGACAAAATCACACAAAGAGGCATAACATACACACTCACTAAAAGCGAAAAAGGAAAAAAAATATTTTTTTGATCCCGAAGTCCACTGCCTCAATTTTGGGATAATTCATTTTCTATTCAGGTATTCCACAGATGCTTGATACCTCAAGTTGATTGTGGAGATTTAATCCACTGCTCCTGAGGCTGCTGGGAGAGATTTCCCTTTCTCTTTTTTTGCACAGCTCCTGGGGTTCAGCTTTGGATTTGGCCCTGACTCTGTGTGTAGGTCGCCTGAGGGCATCTCTTCCCCCTCCAGACAGGACGGGGTTAAAGGAGCAGCTGATTAGGGGTCTCTGGCTCACTTCGGCCAGGGGGAGGGAAGAGTATGGAATGCAGCACCAGCCTGTGGTGGCAGAGGCCAGAATGATGTTGCAACAGCCTGAGGTGTGCGGTATATTCTCCTGGGGAAGTTGTCCCTGGATCAAGGGACCCTGGCAGTGGCGGGCTGCACAGGCTCCTGGGAAGGGAGGTGTGGATAGTGACCTGCGCTTGCACACAGGTTTCTTGGTGGCAACAGCAGCAGCCTTAGCATTTCATGTCTGTCTCTGTTGTCCATGGTGATAGCCATGGCTCGTGCCCATCTCTGGAGCTCATTTAAGCAGTGCTTTGTATCCCCTCTCCTCGTGTACCCCGAAACAATGGTCTCTTGCTTCTTAGGCAGGTCCACACTTTTTCCCAGACTCCCTCCTGGCTAGCTGTGGTGCACTAGCTCCCTTCAGGCTGTGTTCACACAGCCAGCCCCAGTCCTCTCCCTGGGATTTGACCTCCAAAGCTGAAGCCTCAGCTTCCAGACCCCACTTGTCCCGGCTGGCAGGTGAGCAGATAAGCCTCTTGGGCTGGTGAGTGTTAGATGGCACCCATCCTCTGTGCAAAATTCTCTCTGCTTTGCCCTCTGCACCCCTGTTGCTGCGCTCTCCTCTGTGGCTCTGAATCTTCCCCTCCAGCCTACCCCCCATCTCCACCAGTAAAGGGGCTTCCTAGGGTGTGAAAACGTTTCCTGCTTCACAGGTCTCTCCCAGAGGTGCAGGTCCTATCCCTATTCTTTTGTCTTTGTTTTTTCTTTTGCCCTACCCAGGTATGTGGGAAGTTTCTTGCCTTTTGGGAAGTCTGAGGTCTTCTGCCAGTGATCAGTAGGTGTTTTGTGGGAGTTGTTCCACATGTGGTTGTATTTCTGATGTATTTGTGGGGAAGAAGGTAATCTCCAAGTCACCCCTCCGCCATCTTGAAGCTGCCTCGAGGAGCAAATTATATTAGTTAATTTAAGATTAAAGAAGGTTTAAGTAAATGGAGTTGTTTACAATATTTATAATAAGAAGATGCATTAATGTAAAGATTTAATTTTTCTCAGGATAATCTACAGATAATATATACCTCCAATGAAAGACCTCAAAGAGTTTTTCAAGTCACTTGACAGGCTGATCCTAAAATTAATATGAAAAAAATCAAAGAACTGAAAATAGCCAGAGTATTCCTCAAGTTATAAAAGACAGTTGTTTTTCCAGATTATCGGAGTTTATATAGACGTAGAAATTAAGATAATGCAGCCTTGGTACAGGTAGAGACAAACTGACCCATGGAATAAATAGGCCATATAAATAGATACATACATCCTTATTACATTTGCTATATCTCAGGTGTGGCACTACAGACAACTGCGGATAGAATGAACTGTTCAGTAGATGGAGCAGTCACAGCTGTCCTACGAGGGGAATGAAGTCATATCCCACATTGTATCACATATAAATATCATTTTCTGATCCAAGTCTGATTGTGAACTTTAAAGAGAATAGAGGAAATGTGACAGGAAGAATTCTGCATTGGCTGACAAGATTCCTTCCTTCCTCCCTGGCATAATCCTGTCTCCTTGACTATGGGTGGGACCTGTGTGTATGATTTTACTCTTGTGATTAGGTTACTTGATATGGCAAGGGTGAGAGATTTTTGTAGGCTTAATTAAATTTCCTAATGAGTTGACTTTTGTAGGCTTAATTAAATTTCCTAATGAGTTGACTTGTGTTAATCAAAAAGATTATCCTGTGTAGGCCTCACCTAATCAGGTGAGCTGTTTAAAAGAAGGCCCAAATGTTTCCTGAAGGGAGAGATTCAAAACATAGACACCCTCTTTCTGCTGGTCTTTAAGAGGCAGACAGCCATGTGTGAACTGTCTATGTAGAGGGGCAGCCTCTGGAGCCAGCAGCCTCAATCCTACAGCTGAAAGGAAATGGGTTCTGTTGACAACCTAAATGAGCCTGGAAGGGAACTCCAAGGTGCAAGTGAGAACCCAGCGGGGCTCACCCTTACATTTCAGCTTTGTGAAACTGAGCAGAGGACACAACTAAGCTGTGCCAAGATTCCTGCCCTGCAAATGGAAAAAATAATATGTGTTGCTTTAAGTCAATTAATTTGTGTTAATTTCTTATGCAATAATAGAAAATTAATGCAGGAAACTATTATTAAGAATCTTAGGAAGAGAGAGGCTTGTTAAATGGGACATGGAAATTATTACTGTTACATAAAACAATGATTAAGTTGATACTACATTAAGATTTCATGTTTCACTCATGGGAAGATAGAGCAGATGTACTTTCCCCTATTTCTCCTGCTTAGTACAACTAAAACTCTTGGACATCTTATATAAAAGAAACATAAGAAACTTTAAGAGGTGGAGAGAGAAAGGCAGACTGCAGGTGACATGGGGACCCAAGAAATGTCACACTGTTGAGTTTCCTAGATTTTCTTTTCATCTTGTATATTTGAGACTTGAAGCTGAAGAGCAGGCAGCGCAGAAATGCATACATGTACAGACATAAAAAGCTCCAACAAAAGTTTGCTTTCCCTAGTTAAAGGACCAGGAAAAAGACAGCCAAATAAGAGAAAACATTTTGCCAGTAATATCTCTAACTCCAGCTAAACACCACATGAGGGGTGGGGAACTATGGTCCCGTCTCTATCCACATCAAAAAAGCCAAGTGGTGCACCTAGACTTCCACCCTCCCAGGCTGTAATGTCACCCTCCTGCCAGTTCCCTCTGAGTTGGTGTCAGAGAAGTCTGTGTGGGGACCTGAGACGTTTATCCACTCTCTACACACATACACTCCTTTGAAACAAAGGAAAAAAGATTTAAATAAGGGAGAGACATATCACTTTCATGGTTTATAAGACTCAACATCATAAAGATGTCAATTTTCCCTAACTAGATACGCAAGTTTAATACAATTCCTATCAAAATCACAACAATTTTTTGGTAGACATAGATAAGATTATTCTAAAATTTATATGAAAACCCAAAATAATTAGAATTGCTAACCAATTTTGAAAAAGAATAAAATAGGAGGAATCAGTCTACTTAATTTCAAGAATATTGTCACAGCATTCAGACTGTGTCATACTGGTGGAGAGAGAGACACAGGGTAATTGAACAGAATAGAGAACCCCAAAATAACTGTACACAAATATTCCCAACTGACTTTTGATAAAGGTGCAAAAAAAATTAAGTGGAGAAAGGATAGATTTCTTTTTTTTTTTTTTGCGGTACATGGGCCTCTCACTGTTGTGGCCTCTCCTGTTGTGGACCACAGGCTCTGGATGTGCAGGCTCAGTGGCCATGGCTCATGGGCCTAGCCACTCCGCGGCATGTGGGATCTTCCCGGACTGGGGCATGAACCCGTGTCCCCTGCATCAGCAGGCGGAATCTCAACAACTGCGCCACCAGGGAAGCCCTAGATATTTTTTTCAACAAATGATACTAGAGCAAGTGGACATCCATAGGCAATAAAAATAAACCTCCGGAGGGAAAGACAAGATGGTAGAGTAGGAAGATCCCAGGCTCACTGAGTACACATAAAGAAACTATCTCTGAGAATGACCTGAAGAGTGAGAACTTCAACAAAGAGATAGAAAATACCATACATAAAAAAGAGCCAATCAGATCTGAAGAATACAATAACGAAAATGAAAAATACACCAGAGGGAATAAACAGCAGATTAGATAATGCAGAAGAAATGATCAGCAATCTGGAAGACAGGCTATTGGAAATCACCCAATCAGAGCAGCAAAGAGAAAACAGAAACAAAAATATGAGGATAGTTTAAGGGAACTCTGGGACAACATCATGTATACTAATATTTGAAAAATAGTTGTACCAGAAGGAGAAGAGAGAAGTACAAAAAAACCTATTTGAAAAAATAATGGAGATTTGTTCAAGATGGCAGAGTAGAAGGATGAGAGCACTGGAATCACAACTAACTGCTGAACAATCATTGACAGGAAGACACTGGAACTCACCAAAAAAGATACCCAACATCCAAAGACAAAGGAGAAGATACAATGAGATGGTAGGAGGGGTGCAATCACGATAAAATCAAAACCCATAACCTCTGGGTGGGTGACTCACAAACTGGAGAACAATTATATACTACTGGAGTGAAGGTACTGAGTCCCATGTCAGGCTTCGCAACCTGGGGGTCCAGCAACTGGAGGAGGAATCCCCAGAGAATCAGGCTTTGAAGACCAGAAGGATTTGACTGGGAGACTTCGACAGGACTGGGGGAGAAAGAGACTCCACTCTTGAAGGGCACACACAAAGTATTGTGCATTCCAGGACCCAGGGGGAAGGAGCAGTGACCCCAAAGAAGACTGAACCAGACCTATTTGCTAGTGTTGGAGGGTCTTCTGCAGAGGTGGGGGTGGCTGTGGTTCACCATGGGGACATGGACACTGGCAGCAGAAGTTCTAGGAAGTACTCATTGGCGTGAGCCCTCCCAGAGTCCACCACAGCCCCACCAAAGAGCCAGTAGGCTCCAGTGCTGGGTCACCTCAGGCCAAACAACCAACAGGGAGGGAACTCAGCCCCACCCATCAGCAGAGAAGCAGATTAAAGTTTTACTGAGCTCTGCCCACCAGAGTAACATCCAGATCTACCCACCACCAGTCCCCCCCATCAGGAAGCTTGCCCAAGGCACTTAGATAGCCTCATCTGCCAGAGGGCAGACAGCAGAAGCAAGAAGAACTACAATTCTGCAGCCTGTGGAATGAAAAACACATCCACAGAAAGATAGACAAAATAAAAAGGCAGAAGACTATGTCCCAGAGGAAGGAAAAAGTAAAACCCCAGAAAAACAACTAAATGAAGTGGAGATAGGCAACATTAAGAAAAAAGAATTCAGAATAATAATAGTGAAGATTATCCAGGACCTCAGAAAAAGAATGGAGGGAAGCATCAAGAAGATGAAAGAAATGTTTAACAAAGACCTAAAAGAATTAAAGAAAAAAACAAACAAAAATAACTGAAATGAAAATTACACTAGAAGGAATCAATAGCAGAATAACTGTGGCAGAAGAACGGATAAATGACCTGGAAGACAGAATGGTAGAACTCACTGCCACAGAACAGAATAAAGAAAAAAGAAAGAAAAAAAATGAGTATAGCCTAAGAGAGCTCTGGGACAACATTAAACTCACCAACATTCACATTATAGCAGTCCCAGAAGGAGAAGAGAGAGAGAAAGGACCTGAGAAAATATTTGAAGAGATTATAGTCAAAAACTTCCCTAATATGGGAAATGAAATAGCCACCCAAGTCCAGGAAGTTCAGAGAGTCCCAGGCAGGACAAACCCAAGGAGAAACACGCTGAGGTACATAGTAATCAAACTGACAAAAATCAAAGACAAAGAAAAATTATTAAAAGCAACAAGGGAAAAATGACAAATAACATACAAGGGAACTCCCATAAGGTTAGCAGCTGATTTCTCAGCAGAAACTCTGCAAGCCAGAAGGGAGTGGCATGATATATTTAAAATGATGAAAGGGAAGAACCTACAACCAAGATTACTCTACCCGGCAAGGATCTCATTCAGATTCAGCAGAGAAATCAAAAGCTTTACAGACAAGCAAAAGCTAAGAGAATTCAACACCACGAAAAAAGCTCTACAACAAATGCTAAAGGAACTTCTCTAGGTGGGAAACACAAGAGAAGAAAAGGACCTACAGTAACAAACCCAAAACAATTAAGAAAATAGTAATAGGAACATACATATCAAAATTACCTTAAATTGAATGGATTAAATGCTCCAACAAAAAGACACAGGCTTGTTGAATGCATACAAAAATAAGACCCATATATATGCTGTCTACAAGAGACCCACTTCAGACCTAGGGACACATACAGACTGAAAGTGAGGGGATGGAAAAAGATATTCCATGCAAATGGGAATCAGAAGAAAGTTGGAGTAGCAATACTCATATCAGAAAAAATAGACTTTAAAATAAAGAATGTTATGACACACAAGGAAGGACACTACATAATGATCAAGGGATCAACCCAAGAAGAAGATATAACAATTGTAAATATATATGCACCCAACATAGGAGCACAACAATACCTAAGGCAAATGCTAACAGCTATAAAAGAGGAAATTGACAGTAACACAATAGTAGTGGGGGTCTTTAACACCTCACTTACACCAATAGACAGATCATCCAGACAGAAAATTAATAAGGAAACACAAACTTTAAATGACACAATAGACCTGATAGATTTAATTGGTAGTTATAGGGCATTCCATCCAAATACAACAGATTAAACTTTCTTCTCAAATGCACACAGAACATTCTCCAGGATAGATCACATCTTGGGTCACAAATCAAGCCTTGGTAAATTTAAGAAAACTGAAATCACATCAAGCATCTTTTTTGACCACAATGCTATGAGATTAGAAATAAAGTACAGGGGAAAATTGTAAAAAACACAAACACATGGAGGCTAAACAATATGTTACTAAATAACCAAGAGATCACTGAAGAAATCAAAGAGGAAATAAAAATACCTAGAGACAAATGACAATGAAAACATGATGATCCAAAATGTATGGGATGCAGCAAAAGCAGTTCTAAGAGGGAAGTTTATAGAAGTACAATATAACTCAGGAAAGAAGAAAAATCTCAAATAAACAACCTAACCTTACACCTAAAGCAACTAGAGAAAGAGGAACAAACAAAACCCAAAGTTAGTAGAAGGAAGAAATCATAAAGATCAGAGCAGAAATAAATGAAATAGAAATGAAGAAAACAATAGCAAGATCAATAAAACTAAAAGCTGCTTCTCTGAGAAGATAAACAAAATTGATGAACCTTTAGCCAGACTCATCAAGAAAAAAAGGGAGAGGACTCAAATCAATACAATTAGAAATGAAAATGGTGAAGAAACAATGGACACCACAGAAATACAAAGGATCATAAGAGACTACTACAAGAAACTCTATGCCAATAAAATGGACAACTTGGAAGAAATGGACAAATTCTTAGAAAAGTACAAACTTCCAAGACTGAACCAGGTAGTAATAGAAAATATGAACCAATGAATCACAAGTACTTGAATTGAAACTGTGATTAAAAATTTCCAAACAAACAAAAGTCCAGGACCAGATGTTTTCACAGGCAGATTCTATCAAAAATTTATAAAAGAGCTAATACTTATTCTTCTCAAACTCTTCCAAACAATTGCAGAGGATGGAACACTCCCAAACTCACTCTACAAGGCCACCATCACCCTGATACCAAAACCAAAGATATCACCAAAGAAGAAAATTAAAGCCAATATCACCGATGAGCATAGATGCAAAAATCCTCAACAAGATAGTAGCAAACCGAATCCAACAACACATTAAAAGTGATCAAGCAGAGTTTATCCCAGGGATGCAAGGATTCTTCAGTATATGCAAATCAATCAATGTGATACACCATATTAACAAACTGAAGAATAAAAAACATATGATCATTTCAATAGATGCAGAAAAAGCTTTTAACAAAATTCAACACCCATTTATGATAAAGAAACTTTCCAAAAACTGGGCATAGAGGGAACCTAACTCAATATAATAAAGGTCATATGTGACAAACCCACAGCAAACATTATTCTCAATGGTGAAAAACTGAAAGCATTTCCTCTAAGATCAGGAACAAGACAAGGATGTCCACTTGGGCCACTCTTATTCAACATAGTTTTGGAAGACCTAGCCACAGCAATCAGAGAAGAAAAAGAAACAAAGGAATCCAAATTGGAAAAGAAGAAGTATCACTGTTTGCAGATGACATGATACTATACATAGAAGATCCTAAAGATGCCACCAGAAAACTGCTAGAGCTAATCAATGAATTTGGTAAAGTTGCAGGATGCAAAATTAATGCACAGAAATCTCTCACATTCCTATACACTAACAACAAAAGATCAGAAAGGGAAATTAAGGAAACAATCCCATTTACTATTGCAAAAAAAAGAATAAAATACTTAGGAATAAGCCTACCAAAGTAGGCAAAAGACCTGTATTCAGAAAACTATAAAACACTGATGAAATAAATCAAAGATGACACAAACAGATGGAGAGATATATCATGTTCTTGGATTGGAAGAATCAATGTTGTGAAAATGACTATATTACCCAAAGCAATCTATAGATTCAATGCAATCCCTATCAAATTACCAGTGGCATTCTTCACAGAATTAGAACAAAAAATTGTACAATGTTTATGGAAACACAAAAGACCCCAAATAGTGAAAGCAACCTCGAAAAAGAGAAACAGAGCTGGAGGAATCAGGCTCCCTGACTTCAGACTACCCTACAAAGCTACAGTAATCAAGACAGTATGGTACTGTCACAAAAACCGAAATATGGAACAGGTAGACTGTCCAGAGACAAACCCATGCACCTAATGGTCACCTAATCTATGACAAAGGAGGCAAAAATATATAATGGAGAAAAGACAGCCTGTTCAATAAGTGGTGCTGGAAAAACTAGACAGCTACATGTAAAAGATTGAAAGTAGAACACTCCCTAACACCATATACAAAAATAAACTCAAAATGGATTAAAGACCTAAATGTAAGGCCAGACTCTATCAAACTCTTAGAGGAAAACATAGGCAGAACCCTCTATGACATGAATCACAGCAAGATCCTTTTTTACACACCTCCTAGAGAAATGGAAATAAAAACAAAAATAAACAAATGGGACCTAATTAAAAGATTTTATACAACAAAGGAAACCATACACAAGATGAAAAGACAACACTCAGACTGGGAGAGAATATTTGTGAATGAAGCAACTGACAAATGATTAATCTCCAAAATATACAAGCAGCTCATGCAGCTGAATATCAAAGAAACAAAAAACCCAATCCAAGAAGGTGTGGAAGACCTAAATAGACATTTCTTCAAAGAAGACATACAGATGGGCAACAAACATATAAAAAGATGCTCAATATCACTAATTATTAGAGAAATGCAAATCAAAACTATAATGAGGTATCACCTCACACCAGTCAGAATGGCCATCATCAAAAAATCTACAAATAATAAATGCTGGAGAGGGTGTGGAGAAAAGGGAACCCTCACGCACTGCTGGTAGGAATGTAAATTGATACAGCCACTATGGAGAACAATCTGGAGGTTCCTTAAAAAACTAAAAATAGAACTACCATATGACCCAGCAATCCCACTACTGGGCATATACCCTGAGAAAACCATAATTTAAAAAGACACATGCACCCCATTGTTCATTGCAGCATTATCTACAAGAGCCAGGACATGGAAGCAACCTAAATGTCCATCATGTATACAATGGAATATTACTCAGCCATTAAAAAGAATGAAATTTGGTCATTTGTAGAGACATGGATGGACCTAGAGAGTGTCATATGGAGTGAAGTAATTCAGAAAGAGAAAAACAAATATCGGATATTAATGCATATATGTGGAATCTAGAAAAATTGTGTAGATGATCTTATTTGCAATGCAGAAATAGAGACACAGACGTAGAGAAAAAAATGTATGGATACCAAGGGCGAAAGGGGGAGTGGGAAGAACTGGGAGATTGGGATTGACATGTATACACTATTGATACTATGTATAAAATAGACAACTAATGAGAGCATAGTGTATACCACAGTGAACTCTATTTAGTCCACTGTGATGACCTAAATGGAACGAAATCCAAAAAAGAGGGGATATGTGTGTATGTATAGCTGATTCATTTTGCTGTACAGTAGAAACTAACACAACATTGTAAAGCAACTATACTCCAATAAAAATTAATTTAAAAAGACATTTCCTATTGATGCTTATTTGGCATACTTTCGTTTCTTTGCATGTCTCATAATGTTTGGTTGAATAGTGGTTGTGTTAGATAATATATTGTCACAACCCATATACACACATTGTTCCTCCTGGCAGTTATTGTTTTTTGTTTGTTTGATAACTGGCCTGTACTAAATTATACAGACTGTGTTTCTCCCCATCCACATGTCCATCCTCATATCTCTGCTTACTTTATTTCCCTTGATTATATTTTTATGATTGCTTTTCCAGGGTGTGCCCCTGTGTTTACAGAGCTTAATTTGTGAGAGGTGAGGCTCATACCCAACTATTTTCAAATTGCCCCCAGCTCTTATTTTCCACCGGACTCTCTTGTATCTTGCCCGTAAACGTCAATGCCCAGGCTTCACTGGCCAAGGCTGTTTGGATGGCTTGGGTTCTCTGCCCTCTCTACTGTGCACATGCAAGCCTCCAGTCTGTTAGGACTCGACAGTTTCACTGCCGTGGCCCAGGTTCAATCCCTTGTCGGGGAACTAAGATCCCTCAAGCTGTGCAGTGTGGCAATCAATCAATCAATCAATCAGTCAATAAAACTTCTCATTAAATCCCCAGCTAATATTCTGGGCTGTCTCTGGCTCCAAAGAGAACCTCTCCCTCAGGCAAGCTGCTGGATCTCCCTGTCTGCTTGCCATGGAGAGGCTAGCTGTAACTGTGCTCCCAGCCAAGTGAGGCTCCCCCAGCAGTGGCATCAAAAGGCTGGTTTCAGTCTGCCCTGTCCTGGTCGAACAACCACTGACAGAGCTGCTGGGAAACAGATGGGAGCATCTCTAGGCAAGGATGCCAGAGACTCATATTGTTCTAACCTAAATTTGAGTAGTTTTCATGAATAGATTGTGCTTAGTTTGGTGTATGTCTTTGGTCAATTTCCAGTGTTGAAAGTGATGTTTCTGACAGTTTTGTCCCACTTGAAGAGTAACTTTTTAGGACAGAGGATATGTTGAACTCCATATTCTATCATGCTGGAAAGAAGAACCGTGAAGCAAGAATTTATAACAAGCTAAAATTTCAAAGACATTTGAGCATGAACAGGAAGACATATCTGACAAAGGAGTCAGAAAATAAACAGCCTATGTATCATCGTTTAACATATAACATGTTTCAGGCAAAAGAGATGTCAAAATTTAGAAGTCAAGAACAGAAAAGTCATGAAATAAATAGACTTGTAGATCTTTCTTGTCCAAGTTTGAAAATCAGATTCAGAAGTTTAATTGTTAGTGTGGTCTGTCTCCTGGGTTATTTTTCTGGGGCATTTTTGCTTTGTTGTGGCTGATGAACAAATATGTCTCTCTAGTGCTTCTTTCATACAGTTTTTATTCCTCTGTTGATTTTGCTCCTTTCCTGGAACACTGGATTCTATTTTTCCTGTCATGACCATCACTTGTCGGTCCTGAAGTCATTTCTTGTCCATTTAATACAAAAGATGGTGTTCTTTTTCAGAATATTCTAAAAATGACAAAATTATTTGCATAGTTGGCAGCTTGTACCAAGGGACTTAATTTTATAAAGATATTTAACTTTACTCTGCCGAGCAGAATTACGTAAAAAAAATATAAAAGCCATTTTTACTTCTAATTAACTTGAATAATTTTTTTCTTGCCTTTAAGAGTTTATATTACATGAGTCACTTTTTAAAAAAATGTGACAATGTCTTCCAAAAACCCTTCTTTATATCTTTTTCCCTCTAAGGTGTATGAATAGCCCTATATTAATAGAGTTACAACATAGAACTTACATTCTCTGAAGCTGGGATGAAGTGAGAATGTAGCATTGACATACATACACTATCAAATGTAAAATAGATAGCTAGTGGGAAGCAGCCACATAGCACAAGGAGATCAGCTTGGTGCTTTGTGATGACCTAGGGGGTGGGATAAGGAGGGTGGGAGGGAGGCTCAAGAGGGAGGAGATATGGGACTATATGTATACATATAGCTGATTCACTTTGTTATAAAGCAGAAACTAACACACCATTGTAAAGCAATTATACTCCAATAAAGATGTAAAAAAACAACCATAATGGAAAAGAATATGAAAAAGAATATATATATATAACTGAATCACTTTGCTATACAGTAGAAATTAACACATTGTAAATCAACTATACCTTAATATAAAAAATATTTTGTTAAAGATTTCTGTTAAAGATTTTACATGGAAAAAATAACTGCTAGGAAATATATTAAAATATTTGCCATTTAAAAATCCATGTCTGGCTTGCAGCCTATGCTTTACTTTTCCCATCCCTCACTTAAAAACCTTAGAAAAACTAGGAAAAGATGAAAATTCATAATATTGAAAAGTAAAAGTAATAAAATATTTCAAGGGACTAGGAGAAATTTACACCATATAAAAGGCATATGGAGTCGAGTTGGAACTCACAGTCAGTATCCGATCTTGACAAATACTTCATGCCTGAGCAACTTTAAGAATGTGTCTTCTTCACAGGTTCAGAGACTGAAAAATACATAATGTTTAGAAACTTAGGCAATAGGACAGGAACTATTTAAGAAAACGTCCCTATTAATAATTTTCTTCCAGCCTATCTGCGACTTTTTACCGGGATTGTCACATAGGCAGAGCAGAATGAAATCATGGTTGAATATGAAGCCAGGAGTACGAACTTGAGCAGGGAGTGTTTGGGGAGGAAAGAATCTGGGGGCTAAGCTTTTTAATTTGCACACATCCAACCTCCTTCCAATATAAATAAAATAAAAAGGGAAAGTAAATCTTAGAAGTAATATGTGCGTGAATTCTAATATTAAAGATTAACACTGTCGGGGTCCTCTACACTGCTCCTAGGCTGGGTGACTCTCTGGGATGATTCACAGCACTCTACTTATAGTCACACTATGGCTGAGATTATTACAGAGAAAAGACGGAAGTCAGTGGACAAAGGGAAAGGTGCATGAGTGAAGACCAGAGGAAACCGGGTGCAAGCTTTCAAGACTCTTCTCCCAGTGAAGTCACAGAGGACATGTTCAATTCCAAACAGTATCAAATTATCAAATTGTGACAACGTATGTGAAATGTTGTCAATCTGGGAAGCTTATTGGAGACTCAGTGTCCAAGGATTATATTGGTTCTGATCCTGAAGACACCCTCTACCTAGTATGTACCCAAATTCCAGACTCCAAGGAAAGCAGATGTCTAGCATAAATCACATTGTTTGTTCAAACACTTTAAGTGCAGTGAGACACTCTCATTAATTAGGGAATGGTGAGAACACTCCCAAAATATAAGTTGCCAGGTGCCAGCCAAGCCTACCATGTAAGCAGGCCTTTCTAAGAATAGCAGTCTCAAATCTGCTCTCAAATCTTTTCTGCACAATACACAACTTATATTCTAAAATAATTCTGCAAATCAGTTTCTAAAAGACCAACTCTTTAATAGAAGAATGGATAAAACACATGGATAGGTAATTAAATTTGTAAAATACCAGTGTCTAGAAAAAATATGAAAATATTTCCATCTTATCAAATGCAAATTAAGACTTTCCAAGTTAGATTTTTTTTAATATGACCTTACCTAGTTTTGTTAATAGTCCTGGGAAATTTGTACCTCCATGAACTGCTTCTAGTACAAATCAGCCAACTTTTCTGTCTCTCTCTCTCTTCCCCTATTATGATAGACAATAAATAGATATAGATGTAATTTTTCAACTCTTTGAATGTTGAAATTCATATAAAATTATACTAAGGAAATAATTATATATGTTCAAAAAATCATGGACTATGAATATTCACTACATTATGTATGATATTAATAATTATAAATAACCTAAATGATCTACGTGGAAGAAATAAGTATATTATGCTACATCTATATAATTGAATACTATAGTAGCCATGAAAGTCATGTTGAAGAATAATTATCTCCATGAGAAAAAAGCTATCATAAAAGAAAAGATTGTAACACTGGTGCCACAATGGACAATAAGAATCAGGGGTCAAAAGAGCTTAAAATTGGGAGATAATCAATACAGGAATAATATATGACAAAGGACAATTGCAGATTAGTCTGGACAAGATTAATCAAATCACTACTTGGCTTCGAAAATTTTTTATTCTTTTTTATTGCAGTAAAATATATATTACATAAAAATTACCATTTTAGCCATTTGTAGGTGTGCATTAAGTGGCATGAAGTACATTCACAGTGTTGTGTAACCATCATGACTATCCATTTCTAGAACTTCATCACACCAAACAGAAACGTTCTACCAATTCAATAATAGCTCCTCATTCCTCTGCTGCCTCCGCCTCCATTCTGCTTTCTGTTTCTATGACTTTGCCTTTTCTAGGTATCTTATTGTCATCTAAGTGCCTGGCATTAAGTTTTTGATTTCTGAGGCATCTTCAAAGACATCCATCTTGAATAAACATATAGCCAGCTGTATGGCTCAATTACTAATAAAACAACTAGGTAAGAAACCAGGCTGCTCCCCACCCATGAAGATCTCCTTTTAGAAAGGGGACCGTGCTTTTCCTTTCCCATGCTCTAAATTCCTGCTCTTATGTTTTAAACTCACCAATAGAGTGAACCCATGAAATCTTAGGCATCCCACACTCAGACCCCAATAAAGGCAGAGCCCCTCATCTATACCCTCTTCTTCTTCTCTACCCACGACCTTGCTGTGTGGCCCTTGGGTGTGCTGTGTATCCTCCAGGACTTGTGAGTAATAAATCTTGTTTTTCAAAGCTCCCTGATGGCTGTGTCCTGCAATCATAATAAAACCACAAGGGCCAGTCCAGCTGGTTCTTTGGTCAGGGAAAGGTCTATGCAGGCTCCTCACAAGTAGCATGCTCCCAGGTGAGTCCCTCGAGCATTCTTACCCAATAAACATCATGGTCAATAGGCTGAGACTGACACAAAACTTATATAAATGGAATCACAATATTTGTCCTTTTGTGTCTGGTTTATTTCACTGAGCTTAATGTTTCCAAGGTTCACCCATGTTTTATTATATATCAGAATTTCATTCCTTTTCAAGTCAGAATAATATTCCATTGTAAGTATTTATCACATTTTGTTTATATACTAATCTGTTGATGGATATTTTGATTGTTTCTACTTTTTGGCTATTATTAATACTGATTCTGTGATGAGTGCATACATTACAAAAGAAAAAAGATCTAAAATCATATCTAAGCTTGTACCTTTTTTTTCTTAAGAATTAGAGCAGAGGAGTACAAACGGGGGCGTCAGCGTTGGGCCCAGCGGCTGGAGGCCAGACTCACCACACACACCACTCTCTTTTTTTTTTTTTTTGTGGTAGGCGGGCCTCTCACTGTTGCGGCCTCTCCTGTTGCGGAGCACAGGCTCCGGACGCGCAGGCTCAGCGGCCATGGCTCACGGGCCCAGCCGCTCAGCGAAATGTGGGAATCTTCCCGGACCGGGGCACGAACCCGTGTCCTCGGGATCGGTAGGCGGACTCTCAACCACTGTGCCACCAGGGAAGCCCAACAATAAAGTATTCTTTAAGTTCTTCCATTATAGGAGATTTACACAATTATGAAGCATTCCTATATAGACATATCTCTGATGACCACCAAACTTACTGCGGCCAAGTTTTATGATGGCAGACATCCAGCTTCATTTGATGACACATCCAGCAACAAGCAGTCTTTCTGTCACATGAGACTGAAACCCCCACCAGGTGGAAGAGGTTAACTGTCTGCTGCCCACAAGCACGGAGACCCCAGACCGGTTGGAACCTAAAGTTTGATGCTCTTGACTCCTGATTACCTCACCACCAGCCTCTCAGAAGAATGTCTGTGAGCGGATCACATACCCCCAACCCCCCTCCCTCACCCTGTCTTTAAAAACTTTTCCCTGAAAGCCTTCGGGAAATTTGGGTCTTTTAAGCACTAGCTGTCCTGGCCTCCTTGCTTGATGCCCTTCAGTGAACGCTGCACTTTCCTTCACCAGAATCCAGTGTCAGTAGATAGGCTTTACAGCGCGTGGGCAAGCGGACCCAAGTTTGGTTCGGTAATATCTTCAGGTGAGAGCAGTTGACATGCCGCGGTTTGGAATCATTAGCCTGGATCAGAATCACCTGAAGGGCTTGTTAAGTCCCAGAGTAATGGGCCTCACGTGCAGAGCCTTTGATTCAAAGTAAATAGGTTGGGGGCGGAGCATTTACTCTTCTAACAAGTTCCGGAGGGAGGACTGTGCTGCCGGGGTAAGGACCACGCTTAGAGAAGAGCGGAACAAGAGAGGTTAGTGCTTATAAAGATTTCTATATTATCCAACTAAAGCTACTAGCAACCTAGGACCAATCTTGCTTTATGTGTATCCCAACCCCGTCCTCCTCAGCACATTGTTTTGAAATGAATATCAGAAATTGTTATTTTGTTTGTAAATATATCAGTACTTATCTCTAAAATATAAGAACGTTATTTTCTTCATTGTTTTATGTTAATATATAGAAATGCGATTGATTTTTGTGTTTATCTTGTGACCTCAGAGCTCGCTTACTTGTTCTTGTTTTTTTCTTTTGGTGATTACTTGGGTTGGTCTACATAGATAATCATGGACACCTGCAAAGAGAGAGTTTTATTTTTTCCTTTGCTATCTTTGTGCCTTTTATGTCTTTTTTTGCCTATTGTAGTAGCTGGAATTTCCTGTAGTGAGGAGAATGAGAGTAGTGAGAGCGCTTCCTTGCCTTGTTTCCAGTTTTAGAGGGAAAGCTTTGTGTCTTTTGCTATTAAGTAGGATGTTGGTTTTAGAGGTTTTTTTGTAGATTTTCTTTATCAAGTTGAGGTAATTCCTCTGTAACTTTCTGAGAGTTTTTATTGTGTTGGATTTTCTCAAATAATTTTCTTTAGCATGTTGGAATCATGAATTTAATTTGATTTTCAAATGTTAAATCAACTTTGCATAGTGGTTTTTTGCAGAGGGGTCGGTTTGTTTTTTGTACTGTCTGGTGTCAGGATAATACTGGTCTCATAAAATGAGTTGGGAAAACTGCAAAGGAACCTTCAAATTTGGCCATGGAATGGTAATTAGTGACAGGAGAGCAATGTAAATGATTAGAACAAAACTCACTAAGCTTTGGAATTAACATGAGGTTGAATATTGTCAATGTCGATATTATGAAAATTATTTTTGTTAAAATGAGGCTAAGCTGGGACTGAGTGAGAGATTTTAGTAAATATAAGTGAGTTTGTATTGAAGAGAAGCAGCCAGTAAAGATGGAGACTGTGGAGTAACCCAGATTAAAGACAAGCACCTGGGAGTGCTAAGTGGAAAAGAACCAGATTTGTAGGTAGAAAGATGTTTGTGGTTTTTTTTATTGGTGTTGTGGGTTTGGCTCACGCTGGCTCAGGAGGGCCCACTGTTAAAATTTCAGGAAGTTTGCAAGACAGTTGACTTCACGTTGGTAGCTTAAAATTAACCAGAGTAGGAGTATTTACACTATGGAAATTTGAAAATAGTACAAATCAGGATTTGAACTTCCTATCACTGCCAGAGTCTGTTTTAAATATTTCCCAACATATCTTTGATTAGATGACTCAGCTGACGGAAACACATTAGATAAAACATTTAACATAAAGTTTACAATTGTAATTGTCTCTATATGATGGTAAACAAGTCTGTAAAATTTCACCTTTAAAAGCAACAAACTGATGTGTATGTACCAAACACATGCCAACTAAGTACTGGGAGGCTTGGGTAACTGGTATAAATTTTAGTAACATTTAGATATGTGGTTTAGGATTTGATTTCTTTGTGAAAGCATCATAAGGAAACAGAGCTATATGTATATTTTAAAATGCAAAACCTGTGTTAGATGATGCAAAAATTGGCTATATGATTGATGCCAGTACTGCAAGTCAAGAGCCTAGATAAAATTATTTAATACAAGGTGAGAAAGGAAAACAAATGTTGTATTTCTAAATAAAAATATTTTATGTAATGTTTTTTAAGATAGTTGTATATAATTGTGCTAACAATTATCAGATTTTTATTTCATAAGTTCCTCAGTGTTCATATATTCAAACTGATGCAAAGACTTTTTAAAAAAATATTTAGATTTGGAAAATAAAGTATCACATTATTTTCAAGTTTCCTTTATAATTAGGAATGCATGCTGTATTGTACGAAAAGGATCATGAATAAATTGTATTTTTAAACCTGATAAGTTTTTGCAAAATGGAAATATAAATCTTTGCCAGTTAAAGCATGAAGTTAGATTCTCAGACTTCCTGTAGATATTAATATGGTGATAGATTGATAGTTACCATAAATGCCATGGAAACATTGTTCATTTTGTTTGCAACAATTTTGAATCTTGGTTATTTGATAGAATATTTGGGTGAAGTAAAATGTGAAAGATGGAGAACTACATTTTTGTACCTTCTAATCCTAGAAAAACAGAAACACATAAATGTATTATTTCTACTAAGCATGGCACTACATATAGATGGTGGTAGAAATTGCATGTAGCATTAACCAGATACTGGCTTAACAAGACATCTTTTCTGCAAATTGTTTCTATTACAAAGCATTTAAAATAAAATTCCATTTTGGGTTGGCTTGGAAAAAAAAAGAATTAGAGCAGAAATCAATGGACAAGAGGAAATCGATAGAGAAAATCAATGAAATCAAACGATGTTTTTATGAAAAGATCATAAAATGGATAAGACTCTAGCCATGCTAATTAAGAAAAAAAGGGTGATAACACAAATTACTAATAAAATAACTGGAAGAGGGACATCATTACAGATCCTATGGATGTTAAAAGGATAATAAAGGAATACTATGAAAAACTCTATGCCCACAAATTTGATAACTTAGATGAAATGAACCAATTCCTTGAAAGACACATTTTGTCAAAACACACAAGAAGAAATAATCTGAATAGAACTATATCTATTAAATAAATTGAATCAATAGTTAACAACCATCCAAAACAGAAAGCATCAGGCTCAGATGCGTTCACTGGCGAATTCTACCAAACATTTAAAGAAATGCACAATAGTATAGCCACTTTGGAATACTGCGTGATTCTTTATTACAAAACTAAGCTTACTCTTGCCATGTGAGCCAGCAATCAAAACTCCTAGAATAAAGGAGTTTTTTCCCTTCATTCTATTACTGTGGTAAAAAAATAAATCGTTGAATGATTTTTATATATGGAACCATCCTTACATGCTAGTAATAAACCCTCTTGGTCACAGTTTATAATTGTTTTAATATGTTGCTGAATTTGGTATGGTAGTATTAGTGTCAGGCTAATGTTGGCTCATAGAATGAGTTTGGAAGTGCTCCTTCCTCTTCAGATTTTTGGAAGATTTTGAGAAGGATTGGTTTTAGCTCTTCATTAAGTGTTTGGTAGAATTTACCATTGAAGCCATCTGGTCCAAAACTTTTCTTCATAAAGACTTTTTTTGATTCTGATTCAATCTCCTAACTAGTTATATGTCTATTCAGATTTTCTTTGTTTTCATAATTCAATTGTGGTAGATTGTGTGTCCATTTTATATAGATTATCCAATTTGTTGGTGTACAGTTGTTCACAGAACTCTTATACTCTTTATTTCTGTAAAATTGGTAGTAATGTCCCCACTTCCATTTCTGAATTTGAGCCTTCTCCCTTTTCTTCTTAGTCCATCTAGCTAAAGTCTTATAAATTTTTTTTTTTTAATTTTTAAAATTAAAAAAATTATTTATTTATGCTGGCTGTGTTGGGGCTTTTGTTGCTGTGCAGGGGCTTTCTCTAGTTGCGGTGAGCTGGGGCTACTCTTCTTCGTTGCGGTGCGTGGGCTTCTTATTGCAGTGGCTTCTCTTGTGGAACACGGACTCTAGGCACATGGGCTTCAGTAGTTGTGGCACGTGGGCTCAGTAGTTGTGGCTCACGGGCTCTAGAGCACAGGCTCAGTAGTTGTGGCGCACAGGCTTAGTTGCTCCACAGCATGTGGGATACTCCCAGACCAGGGCTTGAACCTGCGTCCCCTGCATTGGCAGGCAGATTCCCAACCACTGTGCCACCAGGGTAGCCCCTAAAGTTTTAAAAATGTTTTTGATCTTTTTGAAGAAGCAACTTTTGGTTTCATTAATTTTCTCTATTGTTCTTCTATTACCCATTGTATTTATCACCACTCTAATCTTTATTTTCCTTCTCTTGGCTTTGTGTTTAGTTTGCTCTACTTTTTCTAGTTTCTTAAAGTGTAAAGTTTGGTTATTGATTTGACATTGCTTCCTCTGTAATGTACAAGATTAAGTTATACATTTCTATCTTAGCACTACTTTCACTGCATTTCATAAGTTTTGGCATTTTGTGCTTTCATTTTCATTTCTCCAAGGTATTTTCTAATTTCCCTTGTGATTTCTTCTTTGACCCACTGTTTGTTTAATAATGTGTTGTTTAATTTCCAAATGTTTGTGAATTGTCCTATATTTCTCCTCTTACTGATCTCCACTGTGATGTGAAAAGATAACTTTGTATGATTTCAATCTTTTTATATTTATTAAGACTTGTTTTGTGGCCTAACATGTGCATTTGAGAAAAATGTATATTCCACTATTGTTGAGAAAGTGTTCTATATTTGTTTGTTGGGTCCAATTGATTTGTAGTGTTATTCAAGTTCTCTATTTCCTTATTGATTATTTGTCTGGTTGTTCTCTCCAATATTGTAAGTGGGATAGTAAAGTCTCCAACTGGTATTGTAGAGCTGTTTATTTCTCTCATCAGTACTGTCAGTGCTTGCTTCGTACATTTTTTGCTGTGTGTATATATATATATATATATATATATATATATACACACACACACACACAAACTAGTAATTGATATGTCTTCTTGGTGAATTGACCCCTTATATAAATATATAATAACCTAGTTGTCTCTTTTAACAGTTCTTGGCTTAAGTCTCTTTTGTCTGATATTAGTATAGCCTCTTCAGTACTGTTTTGGATACTATTTGCATGGAATATCTTTTTCCACCTTTTCACATTCAGCTTTAAACCTAGATTCTGTCATAGACAGCATATAGTTGGATAATAATTTTTTAAATCTTTTTTTCCCCAATCTGTGCCTTTAGATAGGAGAGTTTAACACATTTACATTTAAAGTAATTCCTGACAAGGACTTCTGCTATATTGTTGTTTTATGTATGTCTTCAGTCATTTTATTCATCATTGCCTCCATTCCTGCCTTCTTTTCTGTTTAGTTGAGTTTTGTAGTGGCATGTTTTGATTTCCTTCTCATTTTCTTTTGTGTGAATATTTTCTTTATGGTTAATATGGGGATTACATATAGCATTCTAAAATATGAATCTAAGTTGAATTAATACCAACTTAACTTCAACTGCATATAAAAATTCTCTTATATAGCTCCATTCCTCTCCTTTTATTTTATTGATATCAAAAATAATCTTTATACATTGTGTGTCCAAATCCATAGATTTACAATTATCTTTATGCATGTGTCTTTTAAGTTTCATACAAAGTAAAAAGTAGAGTTATGAACCAAAATTACAATATTACTCACTTTTACATTGCCTATGTATTTACTTTTACTGAGGATATTTATATTTTTATATACCTTCAAGTTACTGCCAGCCTTTTTTCATTTTTAACCTGAAGTACCCCCTTTATTATTTTAACCTGAAGTAACCCCTGTACTGGTCTTTTAGTGTAATAAACATGCTCAACTTTTGTTTATCTGGGAATGTCTTAATTTATCCATCATTTTTGAAGGAAAATTTTGTCAGATTTACAATTCTTGAATGACCTTTTTTTCCCATCACTTTACATACACCATTCCCCTGCTTTTGACCTTCAGGATTTCTGATGAGAAATCAGATGGTAATTTTATTGAGGACTCCTTGTACATTACAGATGACTTCTTTCTTGTTGTTTTTAGAATTCTCTCTTTGTCTTTTGATATGTTGATTATATTGTTTCTCAGTGTGAGTCTCTATGGGTTCATCTGCTTGGAGTTCACTAAACTTCCTAGATTTGTAGACTTATATTTTTGATCAAATTTGGAAAATTTTTCATCCATATGTTTTCAAATAGTCTTTCTGCCCTTTTCTCTTTTTCTTCTTCTTCTGGGACTACCATAATGTGCATGTTGATCTACTTACAGGGTCCCACAAGTCCCCTTGGCTCTGTTCACTTTTCTTTAGTCTGTGTTTTCTTTCTGTTTCTCAAACTTGATAATTTCAGTTGTCCTATCTTCAAGTAAACTTTTTTTCTTCTGCATTCTCAAATCTGCTGTTGAATCCCTACAGTAAATTTTTAATTTTAGTTATTATACTTTTCAGCTCCACAATTTTTCTTTGGCTTGTTTTTGTAATAATTTGTATCTCTTTGTTTATATTCTCAGTTGGTTCACAAATTGTTTTCTTGATTTCCTCTGTTTCTCTGTCCACATTCTATCTCAGCTCTTTGAGCATATTTAAGATAGTTGTTGTGAAGTCTTTGTCTAGTGTATATGACATCTAGTCTTCCTTTGGCATGGTTACTTTGAATTTATTTTGAAATTTTAAATGAGTCATCTTTTCCTTTTTCAATGTATGTCTTGTGATTTTTTTTAGTTAAAAATTGGACATTTGGCTGTTGTGAATGAAAAAATTAAATCAGTTGATCTAAGAAAGGAAGGGAAAATTTTATTCGAGCCAAATTGAAGATATAACCCAGGAAGAGCCTCTCAGAAAGCTCTGAGAACTGTTCTCATTAGAAGTCAAAGCACAGTTATATAAATTTTTGAGACAGAGGGCTATACATTAAATAATGTATTACTTATAGTTTATACAGTCTAGTGAGTAGTGGGGCATGGGTCATCGTGACCCCTTACAAGATTAAGAAGGAATGTTATCTCTTTAAGTGTTGTCTTGGTGCCAGAATGTTGCTCTTTATTATTGACCAAGTATTTCTGGTGATGGGGGAGTTTTGGTAGATGCATAATGCAGATATGCAACCATAGTAGAGGGGAGAGAGGAGGCTAAAGGGCAGAGAAAAATTTTTATGTTTAAATTCTTCTTGTCTTGCCATAAAATATGAATTTTATTTCACACTATTATAATGTGGTAACTCTGGAAATCAGATTCTCCCCATTCCCCAGGATTTGCTTATTTGATTGTTGTTTTTGATTATTGAAGGCTGTACTAGTCCTCTTGAGACTTATCCAAACTATTTTTACAATGGCTATTTCTTGTCATGACTGACCATTGAGATCTCTATTCCTTTAGCTCATGTTCATGTTTGACAGAGGTTTTCTTTAATGCCATGTGCTGAGACAAATCAACAAAGATGTCAAAAAATTAAAAGCTACAAAGAATGGTCACCTCTCCAGTCTTTGAAGGTTGACTCCATGCTGGGACACTTCTTAATCACTTAGGTAAGCTTGCTCTGAGCTTAGATGGACATTATCCCAAAGGGAAAGCTTAAGGTCTTTGCTGTAATTTTCTGAGCATATGTCTTCTCTGATCATGTGGTTTTAAACATTCCTCTGTATACATGGCTGCTTTTGAGTGTCCTAAATTTTCCAAACCATTTGCCCCAGCTTCATTTCTGGGCCTTTAATGGCCTATTGTATATCTCCACCCACTATGACTTGCCCAGATGCCTGTGAGATTGTGATGACTACCTTGTAACTTTTAGAGACAGTGCCCTTTACTTTTCCTGCTTACAGTTCAAGTCATGCAAAGCAGAGATGAGTATTTTATGTCATTCCTTCAAGTATTCTCCAGAAAAGTTAGAACAGATGTACACAATAATTTGCAAATAAAGTCTGATCTGCTGCCTCTGGTTCAGTGGTGTGGATCTGGGAACTAGGCTGCCGTCTGAACAAGACAAAGGTCACCACTGCACTGGAAAGGAGGTGGTACAAAGATGAGTAAAAATGTCACAAAACTTTCCTGCCATTTTGAAGATGGCTTTTTCTTGGTTGGGCACTTGCTTGTTGGATGTGAACCTTTGACTGTTTTCTAGAGCTTCTACAAAGTTTGTTCTGACAACTTCTGGTTGTTTTTTTGATGTTTCTGTCAGCGAGTAAGAGCTTGGAGTGTCCCAGTCCACCATTTTGCTGCTCTGAAATTTTTTTAATAATGTTTAAATATATGCTATAACATATATAAAATACATTTTCCTATGTATTTAAATTATGTATGTACATAAATAAAACAAAAATAAGAATAAAAACAAACCTTTTTTATGCTGCCTTCCTTCTTCAAGTGCTAAAAATGGGAGAAAATATAGATCAATCATCATCACACTTCCTCCAATATGTCATGGACAATTATTTTAAAAATGTGTTAAAATGAGTTATTAGTAAAACCGAATTTAAAAACACAAAAAATATAAACCCTATTTTTAAATTATTAGACTCAGTAGACATAAAACCACTCTGTCATATTGCTATAGAAGTTTCTAAATGGTTCTCAATTTCTGCTACTGGCAGGTAACCACCAGTTCTTAGACTGACATTGGTCAGCAGACCACACTTTGAATAGTCTGGTCTAATAATTATCTCTTTATCCAATTTAGAAAGACTCATAGAACAAAGGAAGAAATTACTATGGGAAAGATTGTTTTGACTAAATAAAATACTAAAATTGTCTGTACCTGAAACCATCCAAACGTTGAAGGCAAAGAATCATTTGGAAAAATATTTCCCTCAAATGCTGTGAAGAGTTAATAGCTATATAATAATTTATAAAGAGTTTATGCAAAAAGAGAAGTAAACCAGTAAGATCCTAATAGTTAATTGAACAACAAACCATGCAGAAACAAAAAATTGAAATTGGTAGTAAAAAAGAGAACATGTCATTTCCTTGGATGAGAAGAAACTATCAATCTGAGATACAATTTTTTGCTGTAAAGTAAAAAAGAATATTGTCTTAATAATTTAGAGATTAGGTCAATGTGTTGAAAGGTAATTCCTTAATTGCTAATCACAGGAACAAAACAACAAACAAGACTCTAAATTTCTTAAGTGTGAGGGTGCTCAGAACATTTTGGCTGAAAATGAGGTATACACTATAATGGTTATGAGCTTGGGCTCTTAAAGTGAATTGTCAGGAACTGAGTCCCACGTTTAACACATACCACCTATGTGACCTTGCGTGAGTTCATCTTCTGTACCCCTCTCTCTCTCTCCATCTGTGGAGCAGTGTTAATAACAACTCCTATTTCATAGGACTGTTGTGAAGGTTAAGGAGTGAAGGCATGTAAAACTCTGCCTGCCTCATGTAAGACACTCAATACATAATAACTATGATTATTAGGAATCATCTCCACTTACAGGTGTGACAAGCGTGCAGGATTTGCCAAAGTAAATGACCTGTGGTTTAGAATTGTCCTTTACTTGTTTTGTCTGGCATTTAAAAGCCCCATCTGTACCAGACACAGGGAGAAAGGATCAGATGGAAAAACTTGCCCAACCAGTATGGTTACGTTGTTCCAGCTGCATCCCTCAGCTCTGGGCTTCACAGGACTATGGCTCCTCCAAAGATCACTCCTCTAAGTATGCATTTTAAATAAAGGCTATTCAATAGGGGGTCACAACTCCAACTCTTCTCAAAGTAGAAATATTAGACCTGGAAGTGGTGCATTCTAGCCAGGTCCTGGGCTCCTGGTGGGGGCACCTGTGTTTGGGGAGGAGGGGCTGTGGCCTCTTGCCAAGCTGGGCGCCAGACCTTGGATCATGACAGCCTGTTCTTTCTCAGGAACAGGGACGTCAGTGACAAGATCACATCCAGATTGGGGATTTATTAATGGCAATTACAGACTTTTTAATACTTTTAAAATAAATCTACATTTTCAACTGTTAACCTGTTACTATTGTAGGAAAATAATGAAACAATAACGACAATAATAAAATCATAAACTTGGGAAAATTTCCGGGGGTGACTGTTCAAACCAGCTGGCCTCCAAGGACATGGAGACCTTTCACAAATCCTTCCCTCTCTCCCCCCATCATTGGTGTCCTTGGAACCCAGGGGTTTCTGGCCACCTGGGAGTTACATCTTGAGGGGCCTATTGTTTCTATGTGCTTGTCCCGGCAAGGGCCCAATCCGCACTCCTCCTAGCTTCCTCCCCCTCACTCAGAATTAGTGACAGCAAACCTTGCAGGTTTTCCCATCCATTTTGCCCCCTCCAGGCACAAGTTGCTTTGAGAAAGATGGAGGATGGGAGAAAAGACCCAGCTACGAAGCCAAGTTCCATTTTCAGTGACTAACGAGCTTTGTTAGGGGAAAGAGGAAGACCTATACATTTCAACTGGACACAAACTATCTGGGGAGTGGGTAAAGCTGACTGTTTACCTGGACTCACTCACTTTTCTGTAGAGTCCATGATCACATCTGTGATTTCCAACTACAGACTGTTTCTTGACTCATTTTCTCAACTTAGTCTCAGGCTTCTGAAGCTGCCCTGAAATGGCTCTCAGCCTCCATATGTAAATTCTCTATCTGACCCACACCTTTCAGAGCACATTCTTCAGGGGATTAGTTCATACTTGATACACAGTGGTGCTACTGTTACCAAGCCAGGATTATAGCTCATTTTACCCTGCCCACTGGGTGGACCGCTTGTGTTTCTTATTGCTATACAACTATTCACTATCATAGCAGAAACACTTCAAAACAATGCATAGAATCACTTGTCAAGAGATTTTGTAAAGGCATTTGTCAAGAGTATGAAAAGGAAAAGAAATTAAATTATAGAAGAATCCTCTAATTCAAAAAAATTATCTGAAAACACATGCTTGAGTAGATTACACTGCAAACCTGGCCCTCTTCCATTCACTAGTTATCACAGAGGGGAGAACAGGACTTGTAGCTACAATAACCTCTCTGTAGCCATGATAAATTTATCTGTGATTGGACCAAGTTGGATTTCATGGTCTGAAGTATTATGCATCTGTGAGTCTTGTTCAGTTGTTTTCAGCAAAGTGACTCTATCATATTGTTCATGTCATTCAGGAAGAAAAGAATTGAAATGGTCTAAAATCAGCCTGTGTACTAACTCCAGGCAATTGGCCTTTGTCCAGGTACATTTTCCTATTTGCTAATAGCTTTTTGTTTTGCAACTTGGAACCCATTTGTGACGAGTCACAGCCCATTAGCCATCTGTTTCTCTGTTACACTCCTTTTTTCTTATAATGTAAGGATTTGATTTTCATGATATTTACCTAAAAGTATCTTACACCCAATAAGAAATAAAAACAAATACAATGAGCATCTCACATGAAAGCAATCATTTGGATGAACATATATTTAAGAATAAAATGATTAAAACATGGGAAGTTCATATAAAATTAATATTACCACAAAATATCTTCCTATATAAATAATGCATTGTGGTAGAGGCGTTCTTCTTGCCTTAGAATATGAGTAGCCAGCACAGCTTTATGGGTAGAAATATGAACAATTTGAAAGTGTGTAACACACAACGATTCTCAAGAACTTTCTGCCTTCGCTCCCTTAATCTAGTACTGACACAGTTGGTGACCTCCTCCACTCACCCTCGGAGTAACATAGTACAAAGAAATAAGGCAAGACGGTAAATGGATTGAAAGGCTGGTGAGAGGCGGCGAGCAGTTGAATTGCCTCTCAATCATCTGGAGACATCAATCTAGGTACCATCTTCACTGGTGGTTGTTTGCCTCTTATACAGCCTAGCATCCCTAGCACTTAATACGGTGCGTGCATGTATTGGGCAGATTTAATTTAAAACATTTTTTTCTAGATATAAACATGTCTTTAAGCAGTAGAGAACATTTTCAAAATACAAAAAGTAAAAGGAATAAAATATATTTTCCGTAATTCCACTATTCTGTGATAAAACTGTGAGCATGTCATCATTTATCTGATAGCATTTTTAATGCATGAGTGTGCGTGTGTGTGTATACACATAAATACATAATTGAAGTTATGCTCCATATGTCTTTTGAGTCTTTTCATTTAATTTTTAATACTGCAATACTTGTACATATTTTTTAAAAGTCAAACTGAATTACTAGGCTTATAAAAGAAGAAAGGTGTCTCCTAATTTATTCCTTCCCACTCTTGATTCCTGCTCCTCTGTGGCAACTACATTCAACACGTGTAGCTGTTTCTTCTGGTATTTAACTTTATATTCCTAAATAGCATACCTATCATACTTTTGCATACCTATTCAGTTTACAGTTTTATCAGCTTCCTTCCTGCTAAGAGAGATTTAATTTTCTTATATCCCTCACCTCTACATATACGATCTCTCCATCTCTAAGGACAATCACACATGGCTTCCATGGACACTAATATTACTATTATGTTAGTTTTCTAATATTGAAACATCTGTTTACCTTTAGGTATTTGTCATATAACCTTTTTCAACCTGTTTTCTTTAATAACTTTCATGGTTTTGCTTATATATATATATTTAACATCTTTATTGGAGTATAATTGCTTTACAATGGTGTGTTAGTTTCTGCTTTTTAACAAAGTGAATCAGTTATACATATACGTATGTTCCCATATCTCTTCCTTCTTGCGTCTCCCTCCCTCCCACCCTCCCTTGCTTATATTTTTATTCATGTATTATCTCCTACTTACTTTCTTTGACATTGCACTTTCTTTTTTTTTTTTTCGGTATGCGGGCCTCTCGCTGCCGTGGCTTCTCCCACTGCGGAGCACAGGCTCAGTGGCCACGGCTTACGGGCCCAGCCGCTCCGCGGCATGTGGGATTCTCCCAGACCGGGGCACGAACCCACGTCTCCTGCATCGGCAGGCGGACTCTCAACCACTGCGCCACCAGGGAAGCCCCTACACTGCACTTTCTAATTGGAGGAGTAAGAGCAATTTGTTATTATTCTATTTTGCTTAATAGTAAACACAATTGTCTTTTTCCTAGGTATGTCGTGGCAATATGAGATTATGTAATGGGGAAGGAAGAGTATAGATAGAACAAATTTGACCCATTACACTAGAACTACAAACATGGCGTGTTCTTTCACTTTTTCTAAATAAAACCGGTTCTAACTCAGTTCCCACACACTGGCATTAATGGGAAATCTAAAATTAGGCAACTTTCACGATCCTCTTTATATACCTAGATTTTTTTTTTTTGCTTTATTTTATTTTATTAATTCAGCGAAAAGGACTGAGAAGTGCGTTTTAGTGACACAGTCCTACGGTAATTTTGTCTCCTTCCTAAAATTTTGTAATACAAGTTTACTACAACTGGACTTAAATACAGTTATTCGAATATTTTCAACCTCTTCTTAATGGTGGGTAAACATTTATCAATTAAGAAACAGTTTGTCGGGCTTCCCTAGTGGCGCAGTGGTTGAGAGTCCACCTGCCAATGCAGGGGACACGGGTTCGTGCCCCGGTCCGGAAGGATCCCACATGCCGTGGAGCGGCTGGGCCCGTGAGCCATGGCTGCTGAGCCTGCGCGTCTGGAGCCTGTGCTCCACAACGGGAGAGGCCACAGCAGTGAGAGGCCCACGTACCGCAAAAAAAGAAAACCAACCAAACAAAAAAAACTCCACTTTATTTTGTTTGATATTTACTCTTGAGAATTCAGATTTGTCTGAAATTATTACATGATAATTAATTTGATGCACATTATTTTTCTATGCTGTGTCCCTCCCAACCAAAGCAGGTCAGATTTTTAAAGCATATATATTTTTAATTAGTATACTGTAAAGTTGTTTCTTTTTCTTTTGGTATAGAACCATTTTAAACTGTAAATCACTCTGAGTCCTGACCTCTTAATAGTTAAGATTATGGTTGATAGGTTGATAACAATGCTAATCACTTACGGGCATACTATTTAGAATCAAATAAAAAGAAGCTACTTAATATGGAACTATATGCAACAGTAAAATCTGTAGTTACAGGAAAATTCTTGCTGTTAAATGCCTTTGTTATTAAAGAAAAAAAAAGGAAAATAAAGTAATTTAAGTAATAAAAAATTTTGAAAGAACAACATAATTTACCAAAAGAAATCAAGATGTGGAAATTAGTACAGAAAAATCAAATATTGATGAAATGGCAAACAACAACACAGTTCATTTGTAATGAATCATCACAAATTTTTCTTTGAAAATACTGATAAAATAAATACACCACTTGCAAGTGTATTGAGGAAAGCAAAAGGATTTAAAATAGATATGTCAACTCCATGAGGGATGAGAAAGACAGTGTAACATAAAGGAGAATTTTTAAAAATCTGGAAACTCTGATATATATATGTGTAAGGTAACAACTTTGAAAACCAAGATAAATAGCATGATTTCCTGGAAGATACAAATTACCAAAATTACCCAAGGGGAAGTGAAAATTTTAATGAACCAATAAGAATAGAAGAAATTCAGGAGGTAATAAAAGATGTCCCAGTGAAGAGGACACCCGGACCAGGTCTTTTCACAGCTGAACTTTAAGTAATCAATTAAAAACTGACAATGCTATTGAAACTATCCTAGACCATAAAGAAAATACAAAATCTTTTTGCTTCATTTTACAAAGCCAGTAAAATTTTAATAGTAAAAATTTATCATGATAGCATCTAAAGTAAATTATAAAAAAATCTCAATTATAAGTAGCAAACAGATCATTTAAAATAAAATGTTAGCAAAAGAACCCAGAAATGAATTCAAAAAGTAACAAATACACTATAAGTAGATTTTAATACAGAAATAAAAGAGTAGTTAAATATGAAAGTATGAATCAAATAATCCATTATATCCATAAATTACAGGAGAAAAAAATACAATCATATCCACTGATGCTGAAAAGGTATCTCATAAAATTTAAAAGCCATTCCTTTTTCTTCTGAAATTAAAACAAAGGTCCAAGTAAAGAATTCAAACCTCTTCAAAAAAGAGTTTATAGCGAAAAGTCTTCTTCTTATCACTATCCTGACATTGAAATGAAAGAATATCAAAGGAAAATAAGATGTTAAAAGCAACTGAAAAAGTAATAGAGATTGCCTATAAAAGAGTGACCCACTTCCAGCCAACAGCTCACAAATAGGAATGAGTAAAGTTATATCTTTATTATGTAAAAGAAAATAACTGTGCCAAACTTATGCACTGAATACAAATGTGTTTCAAGAACTGGGGTAAAATAAAGACATTTTCAGGACAAAAGGTGATAGTTCACTATCAGACCATCGTTAAAGGAAATTCTAGGGAATGTACGTCAGAGAGAAAGCCTCGCTAAAAGTCTAAGAAGCAAAGCAGAATAATGAACAAAGATATGGGTAAAAACATTGGTGAAATTAATTAAACAAAAATAAAATAACTAGTTTAGAGAGTGGGGGAATGATGAATAGCTGATCTACTGGACAGCATAGCATATAAGTTGAAAGGAGGTGATTGTAGTTAAACCTCTTTTATACACTGGGATTTGAAAACTGAAGATAAAACCATTGATTAACTTTAGGATAATTGTGAAAATAATTAGAACTGGAATAATAAACTATGTGGTATAAAGGAAAAACATGAGATAATGAAATAATATTACAAAAATTCTCAAAATGAAAAAAAGGCAAAAGAGGGAAGGTAGAAAAAGTGGGACAAATACAAGGCATGTAATAAAACAAAGTAATCCAAATACATCAATGTGATATTAAATGTATGTGAACTAGAATCCCCAGCTAAAATACAAAAATTGTTAAAGCAATTTTAAAAAATCTTTATATATATTATTTCCCAATAACACATCTAAAACATAAGGAAAAAGATTGAGAGTTATAGACTGAGGAATAGTATACCATGTAAATATGAATGAGAGAAACTAGATGTTATTTTAATATCATAAAAATAGATGTTTGATCAAAAATCATTACTAGGGATTAAAATGTTTACTACTTAATAATAAAGGTAAATGTATGTAACTAATAATGTGACTTTAAAATATACAAAGTGTAAATAGAAAAAAATGACAAGAAGATATTAATCTAACAAGTGTAATCGATTTTTAACATACGTCTCTTAGAAATTGACAAATTATCAAGTAACCAAAAATCAATAAGGACACAGAAATATGACTAGGCTAATTAATATGGCTTAGTAATAGACACATATAGGATATTATACCTGACAACTGGAAAATGCACATTATTTTCAAGAAACCATAAAGCATTTATGAAATGTGACCAAAATAAAGGCCAAAGAGCTATGTTCAAAACATTTCTAACGATTGGAAACATAGAATCATTCCCTGAATGTAGTGAAATTAGTCTGGAAAACAACCACCAAAAGATTAATTTCAAGTTTCCTGACAGCTAGAACTTCTTAAGATCTTATGAGAAAAAGACAGAAAATTAGAAATTGCTTAAATCTGAATGATATTCAAAATACTTTTTATTAAAACATGTGATACAGCTAAGGATATAGTTAGAGAGAAATTTACTGTTGTAAACTCTTACTTTAGAAAAAAATCCTAAAATGTAAGGAGCTAATCTTTCAATTTAAAACTCTCTATAAGGATGAAAACATAAAGATATTAGCAGAAATTAATGAAACAGAAAGCAAAAATCTAATAGGAGTATTGAAAAAGCCAAAAGTTGGTTTTCTGAAAAGATTATTAAGAGACAAACCTCTGGAAAACTTAGGAAAAAGAGAGTGAAGGAAGAAATAAGCAAGCCACTAGAAATGAAAAAAGAGGCACACTGCAGATGCAACAGGGATTAAGCAGGTGACAAGTTTAGGATGTCATGAATAAATCTACCCCATGACAAAATGGCTTGAATTAGATAAATTCATAGAAAACAAAGCTTATAAAAATGCTCATTTACTCACTCATTCCACAGATACTTTTAGAGCAGCTATTATTTTACCAGAAACTCTTTTTGATTTTTGAGATGATCAGTGAACAAAACAGCAAAAAATCCTGACCTTGAGGCGCCTACATCCCAGACCATCGATGGGAGAAGACAGACAATAAAGCAAACACAATAAGTCATAAAATTATATGATACATTTGAAGATTATAAATGCTATTAAAAAACCGAAGAAAATGTAGTTACAAGGGATGTAGTTGAAAGGGATCAAGGATGCTGATAGGTGAGGGTAGTTTTTATTGAGGATGTGATATTGGAGCAAAGACTTGAAGAGGTGAGGGTGCTGCCCAGGCAGACATCGGGGTGAAGAGTGTTCCAGGGGGAGGGAACGGTTAGTGAAAAGGCCCTAATGTGAGACTGTGTCTGGCAAGTTTGTTCAAGGAGCAGCAAGAAGGCCAGTATGGCTGGAGCAAAAGGGAGGAGAATGAAAGAGTAACGCCAGTAAAGATTAATGAAAGATGTGATCAGAGACAGTGATGAGGCCAGGTCCTTAGGAAGCTGTAAGCCCCACAAGTCCTTTTGCTTTGAATCCTATTACAATCCACAGCCATCGACAGATACAAGCAGAAGAGTGGCATCCTCTAATTAGACTTAAATTTGTAAAGGCTCATTCTGGCTTCTCTTTTGAGAAAGACACTAAGGCTGTGCTATCAATTCTTTGTTTGTTTTTTTTTTCAGTATGTAGGCCTCTCGCTGCTGTGGCCTCTCCGGTTGCGGAGCACAGGCTCCAGACATGCAGGCTCAGCAGCCATGGCTCACGGGCCCAGCCACGCCGCGGCATGTGGGATCCTCCTGGACCGGGGCACGAACCCGCATCCCCTGCATCGGCAGGCGGACTCTCAACCACTGCGCCACCAGGGAGGCCCTGTGCTATCAATTCTATTGTCACCAGACACATGCAGTTACTTAAATTTAAGTGAGAAAGTGGCATGGGCTTATAGATACTACCAAATATAAAATAGATAGCTAGTGGGGAGCAGCCGCATAGCACAGGGAGATCAGCCCGGTGCTTTGTGACCACCTAGGGGGTGGGATAGGGAGGGTGGGAGGGAGATGCAAGAGGGAGGGGATATGGGGATATATGTATATGTATAGCTGATTCACTTTGTTATACAGCAGCAACTAACACACCATCGCAAAGCAATTATACTCCAATAAAGATGTTAAACAAACAAAAGCAACTTAAATTTAACTTTAATGAGCCAGTTTTCCAATCACATTAACCGTAGTTTAAGTGCCCAACAGCCAAATGTGGCTAGCTAGTGCCATGTTGGACGACAGATACAGTACTGCTCTGGGAAGACAGGGAGAAACAAAGAGAGTGAACAGACACAAAGGCAGTAACCAGATGAGAGAAGATGCTGTCTCTAAATGGGATGGCAGCACTGGAGCTGTGAGAAGTGATTGCATTTTGTTTATTTCAATTCAGGAAGAAATGATAGGTAATATGATATGACCATTAAAAAGATTTAATCAATAGTTAATTGAAATTCAATCAGCAGTTTTCAATGAGATGACAATAGGACCAGGGAAGTTCTAGCAGTCAAATACTAAATAATCCCAAACTCCTTCACAGAACAAAGAGAGAACACTTTTCATCCCATTTATGAGATTAGAATGAACTTGATGCCAAAACTTGTCTGGGTACACAAAGAAGAAAACAAAAAACACGCCCATGCCCACCACCCACAAGTACACAGTCTGAGATATATTCATTGTGGAAACTGACCAAACATTTAAAAAACTAGAAATATCAGTGCTACATAAACTATGCTACAAAATCCAGAGTATGAATGTGTGTATGTATTAAAAATCTTTCAAGCTGTTTTTATAAACCCAGCAAAAACGATTATGTCAGAATTTGACAAGCCGCTAGTTAGTCTGATATTGTTACAAAATTTGAAATAAAATATTAGCATTCAGAATTAGCAGTGCGACAAAAGAGTTATATGCCATTACTAAATGAAGTTCACAACAGTAATGCAATTAGCATTTGATATTAGGAAATACATTGATATAATCTGTCATTTTAATATATCAAAAGAGAGAATCATATGATTATCTCCATCATCATGAATGATGAAAATACATTTGAAACTTATTCAACATCCATTCCTGGTAAAAATTAAGTCTAATTAAAATAGGAACAGATAGATATATAGATATAGAATTTAAATATATACTAATAATGCTTATTTGAAAATTCTAGGTGTATTCATGTTGAATTGAGCAATGAGACAATGATATCCATTATCACCACTTAGAATTAAAATTATTCTGGTTATTAAGATATGTAAACAGATAAGAGAAAGAAATAAGTGAATAAACTTATAAAAAGGTATATGAATTATCTTTATTAGCATACAGTATGCAACCCAAGATAATTAACTGAAAAAATAGTAAAAGCAATTTAGAAGTCTTCTAAGCCTATGGATTCAAGATTAAGGCCATCAAATCAAAGAATTCTTAGACAAAAATTAAAGAAAAAAAATCACCCAGTAACCACAGAAAAGATTTAAGTCTAGAAATGAAATTAATAAGAAATGAGTAAGTTTTGTATGAAAGAAACTTTCAAATGCCTTTTAAGTCTACAAATAAGTCTTTATTTTGCAAAGATGTCAACTTTATTATAAAGTTAATGTTACTGAAAGTATTTTTTTTTTAAATGTGTGATGAGAACACAAGCTCATTCAAAAGTTGTTTCCAATAAATATGTAATAAGAAATGTACTGACAGGAAGTGAAACAGGTGGAACTAGTGATATTAAAACAGAAGTAGACATATGTATATGCATATATATATGATGTTAATATCAGTAAAGGTAGTAGCTGGGCACCTGAGTGGGAAAGGGGTAAATTAATCAAGAATGGTTGGTGTTGACTTCTATTCAAAAAATATAATTTTGATTCCTACTGACTCCTATATTAAAATAAATTGAAGACAGGTTAAAAACTTCAATCACAAAATGAACCCCCATATTACCATAAGAAAATGTGAGTGCATTTAATCCTTACTTGGTAAAGCTATAAAGGGGAAAAATGATAAATTGAACCTCATCAAAAACTCAAATGTTTCTGGATAGGAAAAAACAATAAACAAAATCAAAGAAAATAATAGAAACATATTTCTATACATAGCAGTAAAAGGATTATTTTCCATAAGACATAAAAAGGGTACAGAGGTTCCATAAAAAGGTACAGAGGTTCCTTAAAAAAAACTAAAAATAGAGTTGCTATGATTCAGCAATCCCACTCCTGTGCAAATATCTGGAGAAAACCCTTAACTGGAAAAGATACAAGCACCCCAATGTTTATAGCAGCACTAAATAGCACAATTAAATATGATGCATGCTGTAGGTATTTTGTAGATATCCCTAATCAGGTTTAAAAATTTACCTTTTCCGTCATTTGATAAGTTTTTTTATTTTCCTTTACAGAAGCAAATGTTGACTTTTATTAAATGCATTTTCTGTGATTAGTGTTTGAATAGTGGTCTATTCAGGCCTTCATTTAGTGGGGCTTTGATGCACTATTGTAGAATCTTCAGGGCCCCAGGTTGACAGGCTCATGAACACTATGCCCTTTTAGCAAATGCTCCCCCTCTCTGTTTCTGTCCTCTTGGGGAGCTTATATCTCTTAGGATGTAAAGAACCCTTGTCAATTTCAGCCTTTTTGTTGTTTGCTGCACGTTCCAGTTTCTGAGTGGGTGACTGACAGCAGCAGCAGAGTAGAGAGATCAGGACTCTGGCCTTCTGAGCAGGTACCTCCCATGTGGTAGAGAGACATGCCTAAATTTTGGAATCTGGTGATGTAGCAGGTGGTTGGAGGGTCACAGTATCTTCCTATAGTCCTTCTTTCTGGTGCACCAGCAACTTCATGGAGGTAAACATTTTACTGAACAAACTGAGCTTGAAAGGATACAAAACAGAAGCAAACTTTATTCTTTGTCCATCGCCTTTCAACCCCCAGCTTCCGGTTCATTTTTCCCTGCCCCTCAGATAAAATCTTGGAAAGAACTCCAAACTTTGGGTTACTCTCAGATAATAAAATTCCTTTCTGTATCTCTAGTTCCAAGAACAGTCCCTTCTCAGTAACTGAAACCTCTATCTCTGTAATAATCAAACCTCCAAATGTCCTTTCAAGTTCAGGTTTCTCCACACTCTGACTCACATTGGCTTCATATCCTGCCACGGTGGGAAGCAGGAGGTGGCCAACTTCCTTCTCTGCCAGCTTTTCTGTGACCTTTTCCATTGCTTGCTGACATTTGGTGACTGGGAGAGGGGTGGAGAGGGAGAAGAGGCAAAGGGACGGGGACAGCTTACATGGACTGTTGTAATCTGACATCAGAGGCAGAAGCACCTTCGCTAACCCCTAGGACGCTCTGAGTGGTCCTCTTGACACAAGGTCTCTGGTAGCCACTCAGCTGCCCTGCCCTCAGCTCTGCATTCAGCAGTGCAAGGCCTCTTTATCCTGGGTGGCCTCAACCCTGGCTGGAAGCCCTGTTGGGCTGGATCCTTTTCCAGATGGGCCCTGGGCAGACCCCTTCCTGGGTGGCAGGCTTTGCTTGATCCAGAAGAAAATGCAGGCACTCTTGCCTCCCCCCATCACCTCCCTTCATTCAATCAGTTGCAATGAAACATTTTGCCTTTAGTCTTGTCAAGGATGGGTGATATCTGGTCCTTATGCTATCTCAAACCCTAGGGCAGTGGTTGCCAAATTTTGCTGCACTGAGGAATCACCTGGGATTAAAACAAACAAACAAAAAAGCCACAGTGACAGCTAGGTCCTACTTCCAGACATTCTGAATTAATTTGTATAGAGTGCAACCCAGTGGTGGAAATTTTTCAAAGCTCTCCAGTGATTCTAACATGCAGGAAAGCTTATACCCCTTGCTTTTGGCAATGAGTATTAGTATGTTAGAGTGGGCATGTCACGACCCCCTTACCAGCTTCATGTGCACGCAGTGGTCCTCACCCTGATTACTGACCACTCTCTCTCAGCTCCTTCTCTGAATTCAGTGTCTATCTCACTTGACGCTGTGCAAGTACTTTGCACCTAACATCTAGTTCTAAAATTTGGGGCTTAAATCTGTGTCTAAAAGAATCACATTTTCATATCCAGATGTTTGAAAAACACCCTTGAAGTTATGACTAAGAAGAAATATAGTCAGTAATTCAATAGTTTTTATAAGTGTATAATCCCAAGAACAAACTATTGAAGTATACTGCTGCCTGGAAGAATGACAGAAATAATTTCAGTCCTGTTCTTATTAAATATCACATTCTTTTGAATGCTTATTTCATAAATCCCATCGTGAGATGTATTTATTTTTGCCTATATTCAGATCTTGAATATTTTTGAGGGGAAATAAAATGTGCTAATTTCTTTGGCTAGCTTGTTAAAAGATTCTTTAGAAAGTCTGACTCAGCTACCAAGAGCGGGGAGCTGAATTAGCATCCCCAGCTGGGCAGCAGCTCACTGAGCGGGCTATGGTTCTGATTGAAGGAACTGCAGTAACCGAGCAAATGTGCGCACATGAATGGCTTAAATATTGTTTGTGGTTTGCAAATTAGATCTACACAGGCAAGAAAAATGTTTCTATACTTTCCTTCTACAGTTATGCTCAGTTTGTTACAATATTTCCCTTAAATAAGAGGACTAGGAAGCTCAAACCTGGTTTCTGATTTTGGCAAAATAGATTTGTAAATAACCTTGATTCTAGGGCATATAATTCCAAATCAAAGCTATTTAAAGTGTAATTTGGCAGACTGCAATCCAAATCAGGGCTATTTAGAATTTTATCACCCCAAAACATAAAAAAAAAAAAAAAAATTCAAAATGAGTTTTTTTTTTTGTTTTTGGAAACTTTTAATTAAAAATTCCTAATTTTTTTTTTTTTTTTTAGGAAAAAACACAGAAAGAAAAATCTCATTAAAAGAGGAACTGTATCAGTCAGGGTCATGGCAAAAACAGATGGCACACTCAAACTGGGTAACCTGAGGTGGGTTTAATAGAGAGACTTGTCAGAAATGTGTGGGCAGGGTAGAGGCTGGTGCCTTGCCTTGGAGAACTGGGTCTAGTGGGGCAAATGTACAAGCAATTAACCAGAACCAGAGACGAGGCAGCCTGTGCGGAGGGCCCTTCACCTCGAGGGAAGCCAGTCCATGCATCCCTGTGGGGTTGGAGGAAACCAGGAGAGTAAATACCTGCTTCACTCTCTGACTTCCTTTCCTCCCTCTGATTTCCTGCCAATCCTCCTGTTGTCTGAACTCAGCTGGAAGCCAGGGGTCACAGGTTCAGCTGCGATTGGTCAGCCTCCTAGGGCACCGGCACCTAGGGGCAGGTGGACAGGAGGCCTGGAGGGGTAGATAGAAGGTATCCATTCAGTCCATTCCTTTGGTCCCTTGGCCTCCACACTTGTACTTCATCCAGGTGAGAAACCCATGTCCTCAACATAGGAAACACAGAAGACCCCAACAGCTAACACATCATCATTGAGAGATGTCTAGACAGACATACTCCTACCTGAAGCCTGTACCATTAGCTAAAACTAGGGGCCTGAGAATAAAAGGGAAGGAATAAACAGTTAATATGAAGATGAACTGCTATGGTCCCCAATTATATAGCTGTCACAGGCCTACATTGGCAGCCACTGCTGTCTTCCTTCCCATCTATTCCATATTCTCTCTACACCCTCTTAGCACCCGGTCTAGGTAGCCTCTTTGCCTGGTAGGATGCCCCAGATTTTCACTTTGTTGGGCCGGGAGGTCTTAGAGGTCTTATCTTCATCGGGTGGCCACAGTTCTCTAGTGATGAGGAATCTCTTAGCTCTAAAGAGAACCTCCTTACCCTCACAGTGCAGTAGCATTCCCACCGGGATGAATCACATCTGATAATGGAGCTGCCTCCTTCTCCGTCTGTTGTTTTGGTGATAGGAGGGGCCCAAAATGGCCGCGGATGAGCCTCAGCTTCCAAATCGTGAAATCATGACTTTGGTCCCCAGTGAAAGCACCCCTCCCTCTACATCCAGTTGGGCTGAGATTGTGAGGGATGAAAACAAACATTCATCAAGGGTTTTTTAAAAAATTATTTTATTGTCTGTTTTGTAGAATATACACATTCAAAACAATAGTGCTATATTGGTCATACTAAGAATCTGTCCAAGAGATCTGTTTTTTTAAAATTAATTTTTATTGGAGTATAGTTGCTTTACAATGTTGTGTTAGTTTCTACTGTACAGCAAAGTGAATCAGCTATATGTATACATGTATTCCCTCTTTTTTGGATTTCCTTTTCATTTAGGTCACCACAGAGCACTGAGTAGAATTCCCTGAGCTATACAGTAGGTTCTCATTCATTATCTATTTGATACATAGTGTCAATAGTGTATATATGTCAATCCCTAGAGACTGTCATGCAGAGTGAAGTAAGGCAGAAAGAGAAAAACAAATATCATATATTAACACATATATGTGGAATCTAGAAAAATGGTATAGATGATCTTAGTTGCAAAACAGAAATAAAGACACAGACATAGAGAACAAACATATGGCTACCAAGGGGGAAAGGGGGAGAGTGGGATGAATTAAGAGATTGGGATTGACTCATCAAGAGTTTTATTAGTAACTAGTTACCACTTCTACCTCCATGCCTTGGCTCCTGACCTGACAGTACATAATATGGAAACATACTGGCCACTGGTTAAGGAAGATACTGCCTCCTTTAAGACAGTACCTTGTCTAGCAGAATACTGTCTCCCAACTGGTGTAATAACTGAACTTTCAGCTTCTGGGATAAGGGGCAGGAGGTAAGAGCAGAATTGCACTCACGTACTTCACCACAAAATGAGTTCCTTGAACAGAAGCAGTATCAGCAAGCTTACATGATGATGGATAAGGCACTCTCTGAGTCTATAAACGGTGGCACTGGCAGAAGTGGAGACGAACAAGACTAATTTCTATCAAGAATATGTGCCCATCCCTATGAAGACAAGTCACTATTCCCTCCACGATGAACGGGGTCCAAGGTGACAACTTGCCATCAGGTGGCAGGTTGGCCACCCTAACAGAGCTATGTCATATGGGAGGCTCAGTGACCCCCCCTTTGGTGAGGGGAGATCTGTGACTCACCTTCCTTTTGTACCAACCAAAAGGGTGAGGTAAACGTGGATGTAATAGGTGACCCAAGTGTCTTTAAACTATACAGCGGGGGCATTTGTCTTAGATTCCCTAGAAAGGAGGTATTTGATTGTGGTTTACTCTCTCAGTGAAGTTAGTGGTGGGTGGGTGGGGGCATTTCCAGAGGCTTCCATTTGGCCTTTTCTACTATAATAGTCTTTACTCCATTGGTCAGGAAATAGACAAGGAGATTCTATCAGTGACTAAGTGTATCTAACCTTGCTATATTTTCTGGGCCTGGAGAAACATCCACAGTCCCACTGTGGGAAGAACTCAGGTCAGGGCTTCATCTATCTAGCCTCCACTGTACAATCTGGCTAGTGGGCCAGAGCCACTGGTCCATAGGTTCTAGGTCTCCAAGGGTCAGAATCAGTCAGAGCTAGTGTGTAAAAACCTTTGAATATTCTTAGTCTCACTGCATAATTATACTGGTTAAGGCTGAGAGATTTCTCTGAAAAGCGTGGGAAGATTAATGATATACTTCTGGAGCCACAGGGCAGGGTCCTTTCTCAAAAAGACCCAGCCTCCTCCTCCAGACCTTCAGAATCCTTTACCTGGTGGCTGTGAATCTTGCCTGCATATTAGACTCACCTGGGAAGCTTCAGAAAGCACTGATAGGCCCTGAGTTCCACCCACAGATATTCTGATGCATTAGATCTGGTTGTGAGCTAGGCTTTGTGAATTTTCAAAGCCCGGTGCTTCTGACAAGACTGAGGTTTAACTGCTGCTCTGGAGCAGTAGAGGGGAGTAGTAGAGAGTAGGCTTTTGTAATTTTGCTAAGTCCCCCAGGTCGTTCTGATAGAAGGAGAAAATCTCTGCTAGAACATGCCAGGGAAGTTGCAGTATTTGGAACTCACAAACCATAAACCACTGTTGAGTTCCAGCTTCAATTAAGCCAACCCAGCTTACATCACCCCCAGGTGCTTGAGGAAACACATCAAACCCAAATCCTGCAGTGAGAGCAGACATCTTATTGACTAGGGCCTGCTCAAACATTACACCTTATCCTTCTTGGTCTGACACACTTAGAATCTACCTTTCATGTGCTCCCAGGCTCCTGCCAATAGAGATTTGCTTAATCCTATAGTTTTGGGGGGTATATATCTGCTTTCAGAGCAGACCTGGTACTTCTTTGTCCTGTCCACATTGGAGCCTAACTGTGATTATAAGTCTGAAGACATGGAGTAGAGGGTGTGCTATGGAGAGAACTGGTATCAGTTGGTAGGGCTACTGGCCTAGGTGAAGCCACTCATAAACTTTTATACAAGGGGAGACTGACTCCTTCTTTTGTGGAAGTTAAAGGGCACTCACCACTTGTAAAGGTTTCAGAAAGATTTGAGAGTCCAGTGTTTCCTGCCATGTCTCTTTTGGCACAAACATTCCTGTCCCATGTCTCAGGGCTCCACGCTTCCTCAGCAGGACCCTCACCTTGGTATGGATGAGACTTGTCGGGGTCGAGTATTTCTCTGCAGTCCTTACAATCAGACCTCTGGCTTGGTCTTCAGCCCTACCTGCCCCAAAACTCCAGGAGATGAGGATCTCAGTTAATCTGTCACCTGGACTTTCTGATTTCTGCTCAAGTTCTCAATCCGATGTTCACTGCTTTCCATTTCTCTCTGTGGCAGGGTTTCTCAACCTCTTCATTACTGACATTTTGAGCCAGATGAATTCCTTGTTATGGGGACTTTCCTCTGCATGGTAGGATGTTTAGCATCATCACTGGCTTCTACCCTCTAGATACCAATAGTAGCCCCCACCCCAAGTTGTGACAGTCAAAACTGTCTCCAGACATTGCCAAAGGTTCCCTGGGGGACAAAACTGCCACTAATTGGGAAGCTCTGTTCTAGATCAGAAAAAAAGCCAACTAATGGCACAATTTTTTAACCCATATTATCTCCATGGAGACTAATTGCTGCAGCGAACTGATGTTCCAACCACTCGCCCTTCACCGCATCTACTTTAATTTGAATAATCACGATTCCCCGGATGCAGGTACTCACTCTTGCCCACTTTCCTAGGGCAAGGAGAGGAGCCCAATCCCGGAATTCATGCTGAAGGTCTGTTTCCTAGAGCTATTTCTAGTACCAATTTCTGTATCTGTTAACATCTCAGCAGGAAACAGATGTTACACTCAATTTGAGCAATTTGACAACAGTTTAATCAAGGCACTAGTTTCATAGATGTGGGCAGAGTATCCAATAGAGAAACCGAGAGGGAGAGTGCAGTGCTCTGGGCTAGTGGTGGGTGATGGGGGCTCCACCCCTACCTCTAGCCTTGAAGAAGCAAGGGGAGGAGGGGAAAGAGAAGTTCCTGGGATCTCAGAACCAGCCTGGAGATAGAGATGGCTGGGGGGGAGGTGGGGAGCCTGGGAAATTAACCCCCCACAATCCTCTCTGCTCTTTCCCTCTTCTGATGATGCCCTCTATTGGCAAAGCCCATCTACAAGACAGACAGCAAGGAATCTCCTGGATGAAGCCCCTTGATGAAGGTGATTTTGATCATGTGTTGATTGATATGTGCTTCTAGGACACATTTCAGGGTGCTAAGGTAAGATGAAGATGATGTAGAGGAGCGAAAGGAAGATGTAAAGTATAGGAGCTGTGTTTCCAGCACTAGAAAAGAAGAAACATATTTTGGGTGAGAAAAGTAAATCTCAGACATAGAGCAATATTTGAAAAGATTGTCAAGAGTACTACAGATTGTAAGAAAGAAGTGGGAAAACTTGGAAAATGGCAGCAAAAATCCTCCAAAAATTGTAAAAAACCACATACACACTTGAGTTGCTCTTCCCTTTCTTATATTCTCTAATCATTAGGGCGAAATTCCCATTCTGTTTGACTGAGGTGAGAACTTCAGTGCTAAACATTCACTGAGCACTGAACTCTAATCACTCACTGTCCTATTAATTCTGCCTCTGAAGTGGCCCTGGATTCACTCCCTTCACTTCTTGGCCACTGACTTTGTTCAACCAATACCTTCTTTCCACCAGATGGTTTCACAGCTCTGATACTTCCTGTCTTCATGTCCCAACCTGTCCTCTTCACTACCACCAGTTTTTATTCTAAAACAAAATCTGATATGCAAATTAATTGATTAAATAATTTTCAATGTTTATAAACATGTTTATCAAAGTTTGTTATAGAACACTTTATAAACAATGTTTATAATACTTACCATAGTGTAAAAAGAGCCTGCCCTCAATTGTTTGGGCCGTTCTTTTTTTTTTTTTTTTTTTTTTTTTTTTTTTTTTATGCGTTACGCGGGCCTCTCACTGTTGTGGCCTCTCCCGTTGCGGAGGACAGGCTCCGGACGCGCAGGCTCAGCGGCCATGGCTCACGGGCCCAGCCGCTCCGCGGCATGTGGGATCCTCCCAGACCGGGGCACGAACCCGTGTCCCCTGCATCGGCAGGCGGACTCTCAACCACTGCGCCACCAGGGAAGCCCTTGGGCCGTTCTTGTCTCCTAAAATTCTGCACTCCCTGGGGTTATATCAAAGAAATCACCATTTTCAGAACCTGCAAATTTAACACCTCTGTAGTTTTTGTACTGCTCATTCTACCTGGAATGAACCTCCTACCCTGACCTCACCACCCACATGCTTCCCATGGAAAAATTAGTAGTTTGCTTTCAGAAGTCAGCTCAGCTACCAAACCTACTGAAAATGTAACGAAAGTATTTGGACAGATTTAGTGCTAAGAAGTAGAATGATTACACCCACTAAAAATACTCAACACTGTTAACATTAAAAAAAATCAAATTAAAACACTGTGGTGTCTTTCGCCTATTAAATGGTCATGGTGGATGTACTATGCTGGGAGGGATGTGATGTGATGACCAGTCTCATAAATCAATGGTTAGATGATAAATCAAAAAAAAAAAATTTAGAAGGGAAAACAAAAGACTTAACCAAACCAAGTGTTGACCCAGTGTATTTGGTTTTAAGAATTTATAAGACCAGGATTATTACCACTGCTACTACTGCAGCTTCACTTTCCTTTCGCATTTTTTTATAGTACCTAGTACCTTTTTTTCTTCACTTTTCTTCAGTTTCTTATATTCATCTATGTGGTTATGTTTAGTTATAATTCATTTCTTTTTACTACTGCTCAACATCCCATTATGCAAAATACCAGTTTATCTGTTGTCTAGCTCAGCGGTCCCCAACCTTTTTGACACCAGGGACCGGTTTTGTGGAAGAAAATTTTTCCACGGATGGTGGGGGCGCGGATTGTTCAGTCAGCAATGTGAGGGATGGCCAGAGGCAGATGAAGCTTCGCTGGCTACCTGGCCGTTCACCTCCTGCTGTGCCGTCTGGTACCTAATGGGCTGCAGACCAGTGGTGGTCCACCGACGGGGTTTGGGGACCCCTGGTCTAGCTGATGAATGTGGGCTGTTTTTAGTTTTTCTGCTCTTGTAAAGAATGCCGCCTGGAACACCATTGCACACGTGTCATTGTGCGCAGGTGCAGAGTTGGGGCAGAATTGCTGGGTGTAGAGAGAGCACTTGTTCAGCCAGGTGGGACAGCAGAGCCGGGCTGTTTCCATGTGGCTGTAATCTCCTCCAGTGGGGATTAGGGGTCAGGTTTAGCCTGAGTTTCAGATGGGTACTGTGCTAAGTGCTTTACACATTCCATCCTGCTCAAGTCTCACCGCAGTTCTATATGAAGAGTAATAATATCCCCATTTTTATAGATGAGGAAACCGAAACTCCGAGTGGTGAATTAACATGCAGAAGTCCCTGCAAGTAGTAAATCCGGGAGCGACAGCAAGGTATCTCTGACACAAGGTCTGTGCCTGTAAATGGGACACAAAACTGCAGAAAGAGCTATGATGACATTTACCGCATTGTTATTTATTCCTTCAACGATTTAGAGAAACCCTCAGTTTCCATCGATAGAATCACATTTTTATAAATCACACTACCACTGTATTATGAAATATGCAGTCAGTAAAATAGGTTTGGGGAAGATACTTCAATAACACGGAAAACACTCATTACATAATATTAAATGAAAAGACTATGTAAAATGTACCTACCACATAATCCAAATGTGCATATATATGTATTTATATAGAATAAATATAATTAATAGATATAAATTTGCTACACTTTTTTTTCCGGATTGTGGAATGGTAGATGATTTTTTTCTTTTTCATTTATCCTTTTCTATATTTTCCAAGATGTCAACACAGAATATGTACTGTTTTCAAAATAAAAATAAAACTCACTAAAGAATAAAGATCCATGTTTGATGCCTGTTGCAGAATTTGGGGAAGCAGTTGTGATCTGAAAGACTGCTGAGTATTAGCGCACACTGGGTCAGTGGTTCTCACTCTTGTGTTGCTTTAGAAACACTTAGAGGGCTTGATAAAATATGGATGGCTGGACCCCCAATGCCAGAGATTTTGATCCAGTAGGTCCGGGAAGAACCCTGAGAATTTACCTTTTTAACAAGTTCTCAAGTGAACTGGGGGCTGCTCTTTAAGAACCACTGATTTAGGCACAATGGTTATGAAGCTCTTTCTTGGTAGCAAAACTTATGGCAAATCTCAGAGCTGCCTTCCTGGGATTTTCCTTCCCTTCTCTCCCCATGTCTTCCCATTTTTGGAGGCCTATTTTCTACTTTTCTCCAGTGAAGTATATTCTCCAGTATCTTCCTGAGGTGGAGTAGATAGGAGGTGTTTTTTTATTATTATTATTTAAAAAAATATTTATTTATTTGGTTGAGTCCGTCTTAGTTGCAGCTCGCTGGCTTCTTAGTTGCGGCTTGAGGGCTCCTTAGTTGTGGCATGCAAACTCTTAGTTGTGGCATGCATGTGGTATCTAGTTCCCAGACCAGGGATCAAACCCTGGCTCCCTGCATTGGGAGTGCAGAGTCTAAACCACTGTACCACCAGGGAAGTCCCAGGAGGTCTTCTTCTTCCTTCTCCTCCTCCTCCCTTTCCCTCCTCCTTCCTCTTCTTTGTGAGATTTTGCAACTTTGAACTCACTGCTACACTGTTTCCTGGCTTCTGTTGAGCTGCTGAAAAGTCAAATGCCAGACTGATTCCATTCCTTTGCAAAGTGACCAGTTTTCTCTCTGGGGGCTTTTAAGCTTTGCTCTTTATCCTTGATGTTCTGAAATTCCAAAATCATGATCTTTCAATGTGGATCAGTTTTCATTCATTTTCAATTTGACCAAGTTCTGTGAAAACCTGAATAGGTGAATTTGGGATGCACTGACATCTTTACTGTATTTAGTCTCTCCACCCATGAAAACAGAATAAATCTCTCCACTTGAAGATCTTCCTTTATGTTTTGCAACAAAATGTTTTATAATTTCCTCTTGAACAGCTTTGCATTTCTGTGAGATACATTCTTAGGTATTCAGTGTTCCTAGGTATTCCTTTTTTTTCCCTATTGGAAATTATTTTGTTAAGAGTACATTTTATAATTTATACACTTTATACATTTTATATTTTTTTCCTATTGGAAATTATTTTGTTAAGAGTACATTTTATAAATTATAAAAGGGTTATTGCTCGTACACAGACAAACTATTGAATTTTGTATATTGATCCTTAACTTACCAAAGTTAGTGGTAACTGTTCTAATAATTTTTCTGTGGAGTCTTTGATTTTCTTTGTAATCAATCAAATTATCTGTAATTATCTGCAAATAGCAATTTTCTTTCTTCCTTTAATTGTAAACCTCTTATTCATGTTCATACCTAAATTTTTATTGATGACTAAGCAGTGTTAGCAGGTGTCTTTCACTGACACCTGCTAACACTTTGTTCCTGACTTTAAGCGGAAAGTGTCAACTACTCTAACGTTAAGTAGGCTGATTGCTGAGGATCTCTAGTAGATACACTATTAGGTTCAAAAAATTCACTTTGATTCCTAGTTTGCTAAGTGCTTTCTTTTTATCATAAGTGAGTGTCATATTATCCAGTGCTTTTCCAGTGTCTGTTATGGTCAGTATACTGTTTTCCTCATAGTATCTGTTAATAAGGTAGATTATATTAATTGTTTTTCTAATGCCTTGAGTACTCTTGGTACTGCCATCCCTCTGGCTGGGTTCATACTGCCTGTTCATGGCTTGGACCAACCACCAGTGGGCCCCAACTGTCCCCAACAAGACCAATTCTTCCCTCCCTTTCAGCACTCATCACCCTCAGGATTAATTCCATCCTGCCCTGCATCTCTTTATCTCCATTACCAAAAGAAGCCCAGATCTTCTAGATCATCCTTTATCACCCAGACTCTTACCTCTGTATGGCTGTACATCTCCTGTTGTGATTCAGACTTTCATGTTCCTCAACCTTACAAATCCTTTCAGGGTCTAGAGTCGGCAAAATGTTCCACATATTCAACTGCCTCTTTTAGCTTCTTGATGTAATTACATTTCCTGTTTTCCCTGAAGCCCTCTTACATGGTAGATGTTTTCTTTCCATACTTCTACAATTGATCCTAGAGTTAAGGCGGTTGGCTGTGGCAGACTACATTTTCCAAAGACGACCACATCATTAGACATCCGATCCCTGTGCTGTTCGTACAGTAATGATGTTGACACTCCTTCATTGGGATGTGAGGTCTGAGTTCTTTCCTCTTGAATGTGGATGGACCTTTGTAACTGCTTCAGTCTCTAGAATGTGACAGAGGTATTGGTGAGACAATAAAAGGCAATACCACTGCTGCCTGGCTCTCTCTCCCTTAGGGGGTGCTTTCCCCTGGGAACCCTACCATCATGCTGTGAGGCAACCCAGGCCACTGGGAGAGCCACGTGTGGGTGCTGCAGCCGACAGTCCCAGCTAGAAGGGAATGAAATGTCATGGATTCCAGCCCCTAGGCTTTATGTTTCTGGATGGGGCCCCAGACTGTTCAGAGTAGAGATTGACTGTCCCCATCATGGCTTGTCTGAATTGATTCACAGAAACTATGAAGGATAATAAATGATTACTGTTCTTTTAGGTTTTGAGTTAATTTGTTATGCGACAATAAATAACTAATAGGGGTCCTTACTGTTTCTCATATCTGTTTCCAGATCATTACCCCAGCTTCCTCCTCACAGAACCCAAGATTCTTTGAAGCTCATGCTATTTCAGTACATCACGTGCCATTCTTATTTCTTGCTATCCCTCATCCTCGGGATATTTTAGCTAATTTGTCACCTCTTTTCCTAACAACTTACAAGTCAACCTTTTTTCTATGTCAGTATTCCCATACGAAATGTTTCCAATACCCCCGGGCCTCTCATTTTGAGATTTCCATGTCCAATGCACCTGTCCTCTCTCTGTATCAGCCCTCAGGATTTTACTTTCAATGTTGCCATTAGCAATAACTGAAGCCCCTCCATAACCTCAATTTTAAGTCTTTTACTTTCTGACTACCACCCTAAATCATTCCACCTCACTCTCTCTACACTCCATTTTCAACAACGTTCATCCCAATGGGTCCTCCAATAAATTGACCCACAAACTTGTCCTTCAGATTCCACTCATGTTTCACTTCCCTTCTTCCCTAGGTTGGAGTTCATGGTCCATCATTGTAATCACTTCCAGATCCTTTGCCACTATTTCTTTTCATTCTTGGCAAAATCTCACACCTAGTTAATTCCAATTCTCCATGAACACTATACCTGCAACCATGAAGGGAAAGTAACCAGAGAAAAACATACAGTGACACTGAGTGGTTCTCACATCAGTCATGACCAGTACACTTAAAAGAGTTTTGGGGGCTTCCTGCCAATCATATCACATCTCCCTTATCTCTTTGACCTCCCTCTCTCACAGAAGTCTCTTTCCCTCTCTTCATGCTCAAGTGATGACTTTTTTCTTGTTTCTATGAGAAATATAAACATTAAGTGAGAGCATTCACAGTTCCCACACCAATCTACCTGCATTAGTATATACATGTTCTGCCTTGCTCTATGCTCCCCTAACTGGCTCCTCCACTTGTGTAGTTATTTCCGTTTCCTCTTTCTGACTCAAGCATGCACTTGAAACATCTACTTTTTTTGTATCAATAATTTCCTCACTACTGGACCACCTCCATCGTCGTATATGTATGCTTCAAAAAAAAAAACTTACTCCCTCCAGCAATGTCCCACTTCTGTGTTCATTTATTTAGAAAAATGTTTGGAAAACATTTCCTGTACTTCCTTTCTCCATTTCATGTTCTCTTATTCTCTCTTGAACCCATTCCAATAAACTTGCACTCCTACTCTTCCACCGAAACCTCACCTGACAAGGTCATCTATGAACTTTAAGTTTCCAAGTACAATGATAATTTCTCTTTCCTCATCTTTGTACCTGAGACAGCAGCAAGTAACACAACTTGCTCTTCTCTGCTGTTTTAAAGGGTGTATACTTCCAGCTATAAAAGGAATAAGTTATGGGGATCTAATGTAAGCTTAGTGATTATAGTTAATGATACCATATTGTATACTTGAAAGTTGCTGAGAGTAAATCTTAATGTGCTCACCACCTACACAAAAAGGTAACTATGTGAGGTGATGGATGGGTTAACTAACCTTATTGTGGGAAATCATTTTGCAACAAATGTATATATCAAATCATCACAATATATGTCTTAAACATATACAATGTTGTATGTCAATTATATCTCAATAAAGCTGGGGAAAAAAGTTTCTTCACTTGGTTTCTGGGAATGATTTAAAGTTAATCTCCCACTTATTGAATTATCTGTAGTGAGGTGGATAGACCTAGAGTCTGTCATACAGAGTGAAGTCAGTTAGAAAGAGAAAAACAAATACCGTACACTAACATGTATATATGGAATCTTAAAAAAAAAAAAAAAGGTTCTGTTTAACCTAGGGACAGGACAGGAATAAAGATGCAGATGTAGAGAACGGACTTGAGGACACGGGGAGGGGGAAGGGTAAGCTGGGACGAAGTGAGAGAGTAGCATTGACATATATACACTACCAAATGTAAAATAGATAGCTAGTGGGAAGCAGCCGCATAGCACAGGGAGATCAGCTTGGTGCTTCGTGACCACCTAGAGGGGTGGGATAGGGAGGGTGGGAGGGAGGCTCAAGAGGGAGGGGATATGGGGATATATGTATACATATAGCTTATTCACTATGTTATACAGCAGAAACTAACACAGCATTGTAAAGCAATTATACTCCAATAAAGATGTTAATGTTGATAGACTACAATACTGAATGTTAGCAAGGATGGCGAGCAATGGGAATTCTCAGGCATGCTGCTCCGAATGTACAGCCACTTTATGAAGTAAATTGGACTTTTCTTGTAAAATAAAATATATACCTTCCAAAAAAAATAAAGTTAATCCCCCATCTCAAGGTGTTTTTGCCAATGTAGAATCTCTTCAAGAAAAATTCTTTAGAAGTCGCGTACCTCTAGGGAATTGTTAAAGAGATGCCATTTTTCATAAATAAAAATTACCTTTATTTATATAAACGGGGGAGATGAGTAGGCATCGGTTACTTTTCTGCCTATAAAATTTGCTTACTCCCATTTGACTACTTATCTCAGGAAAAAGCCATTTCATGGTCAGCAAAGTTGTCTCGTGTTTGATCAATGCAATTTCATTTTTGTTGTTTTGTTTAATAAGAATTTAAATCACACAATAGGATGCAGATGGTGGTTTCTAATTGGATTGCTCAGAAGGAGGTGTCCTTACAGTGTGACTAGCTTTAGGTGGACAGAGTGGGATCTCTGATGGCAGTCATCTGGCCCTACTATTTATTTACACATACCACGTACGAGATTTATGGCACCTTCAGAGGAAACTAAAATCAAAGTAAATAATAAACGTTAAAACTGGAAGTGACAAAAAGAAAATAAACCAAACATGAAAACATAAAATAGTGCCAAGAATGAGGCAAAATTTAATGAACTGGGTCAGCCATGAGCTTTTCAGCAAAGCAAAAGGAAAATCTGTTAATTACATAATTCAGTTTCCTGAAAGTTAACTAAATTTTCAAAAGATGTACAACGAGTGTTGTATGAGTTCCGATGAGGACGTCCTCGCAGGGATAATCACTGCATGCAGTTAAAATCATCCTTGACAGAATCATTTATATAAGCTCTATTAATATGTTTATAGCTTCTTTATTTTTCATACTGACACGCATTAAATGTATATGCTATGGCGCTAAAGTGAATTAGAATGAGCAAGAAATCTTGTGGCAGGTGTGACACAATCCAAATATGCAGCTCCCAGATTTTCTTTGACTTAGAGATGGAGGGAAAATATCTTCAGAGGAAGTTGGCAGTCCTTCCCCTGAATTGTGGATTATCTCAGCAAAGCTGATAAGTACTGGGTAGCCACCAGCTCAAGGTTGTTTGCCCGTGATGTGTAGTATGGGTGGACCTAATCCATGTTTCCTAATGGGGACCAGTCCTCATGATACCGCAGATAATGGCTTGTGGATAAAGTTGATATTCTCTTTGAAAGTTTGAGATTTACAAGGCATCTGCCTGAATGAAAATATACTTTCATCCATTTCAATGAGACTGTCTCTTAGAGGTAAATGAAGTGATCAGGAAACCAGAATGACAGCAAAGAGGCTGGCTATTGAGTAAGAGCAGAAAAGTACAGTTGTGTTAGGAAGCAGGGCTTCAGTCAAGGAGTTTAACACTGCCTTGATGGTCCACACAGGACAGTCGACCCATAGATAAGTTAAATATTTGCTAGGAAAGTGCAAGATTCTAGTAGTATTTTGGTGATTGAAGATGTTTTGGGGAGTTCTAAATGGCTCCAAATTAAAATTGGGTGTCTTTTCTATTCGTGAGTTTAAAAATGTCCCAATGTTTCCATCACCTCAGGCTCCATTTCTGGTTTCAGATACATGTTCAAGAGTTGTTGCTGATGCATATTTATAATATTGGAGTCTTCTAGATCGTGTTCAATTAAACAAATCACCAGTGCATGACAAACTGCTTCCAATCACATAAAATCACTCCTGCCTTGTTAAAATCTCATTTGTTATAGGAACTGTTAAAAACATAAGGTGCATCTGAGGAAAAATTATTACTATTCATATTGCAACAGGAAATAATGCTCTCCATAAATCAATACCAGCAGTGATGTTCTTATTAAAAAGGGATCCACAGGTCAATTGCTAACTTCCAGTTGACAGGATAATTTAGTAAGTCACACTGTACCCTTATGGTGGCTAGTGATCATTTTCATCTGTATGTGTCCTTAGGTCTCAAGTGGGTCTCTTGTAGACAGCATATAGAGTGGTCTTGTTTTTGTAACCATTCAGCCAGTCTATGTCTTTCGGTTGGAGCATTTAATCTCTTTACATTTAAGGTAATTATCGATATGAATGTTTTTATTGCCATTTTGTTCATTGTTTTGGATTTGTTTTTGAAGTTCATTTTTCTTCCCTTCCTCTTTTGTTCTCCTCTGTTGTGATTTGATGTCTACCTTTAGCGGTGTGTTTGGATTGCTTTTTCTTTTTTTTGTGTGTGTCTATTGTAGAGTTTTGGTTTGTGGTTCCCATGAGGTTTTGATATAGCAGACTATATATAAACAAGATTGTTTTAAGTGTCTGCTCTTTTAATTTGAAATGCCTTTCCAATATCCTGCATTTGTACTCTCCTCTTGTCATGATTGTTGGTGTTGATATCATATTTGTGTGTGGATGATTTCCGTCCTCTATGTTTGCCTTTATTGGTGAGCTTCCCCATTTGTGTCTGTCTTGATTCTATTTGTGACCTTTCCTTTTCCACCTAGAGACATTCCTTTAGCATTTGTTGTAAACCTGGTGTGGTGGCGCTGCATTCTCTAGCTTTTGTTTGTCTGTAATCCTTTTGATTTCTCTGTCAAATCTGAATGAGAACCTTGCTGGGTATAGTATTCTTGGTTGAAGTTTTTTCCCTTTTATCTAAATGTATTATGCCACTCCCTTCTGGCCTGCAGAGTTTCTGCTGAAAAATCAGCTGATAATCTTATGGGGGTTCCCTTGTATGCTATTTGTTGCTGTTCCCGTGCTGCTTTTAATATTTTTTCTTTAATTTTTTGTCAGTTTGATTATTATTTGTCTCAGCATATTCCTCCTTGGGTTTATATTGTATGGGACTCCATAAACTTTCTGGACTTTAGTGGGAGTTTTCTTTCTCATGTTATGGATTTTTTCGGCTATAATCTCCTCAAATATTTCCTCAGGCCCTTTCTCTCTCTTTTCTCCTTCTGGGACCCCTATAATGTGAATGTTGGTGCATTTAATGTTGTCCCAGAGGTCTCTGAGACTGTCCTCATTTCTTTTCATTCTTTTTTCTTTATTCTGTTCCTTGGCAGTGATTTCCACCATTATGTCTTCCATCTCACTTATTCGTTCTTCTGTTTCAGTGATTCTGCTATTGATTCCTTGTGTATTTTTCATTCCAGTTATTGCATTGTTCATCTCTTTTTGTTTGTTCTTTAAATCTTCTAGCTCTTTGTTAAACATCTCTTGTAACTTCTCAATCTGTGCCTCTATTCTTTTTCTGAGATCTTGGAACACCTTTACTCTAAATTCTTTTTCAGGTAGATTGCCTATCTCCTCTTCATTTAGTTGTTCTTCTGGGTTTTTGTCTTATTCCTTCATCAGAAACATATTTCTCTGCTGTCTCATTTTGTCTAACTTTCTGTGTTTGTGGTCTCTTTTCTCCTGGCTGGAGGATTGTAGCTCCTCTTGCTTGTGGTGTCTGTCCTCTGGTGGGTGAGGCTGATTCTGAGGCTTGCACAGGGGTCCTGGTGGGAGGGACTGGTGCTTGCCCACTGGTGGGTGGATCTGGGTCTTGTCCCTCTGGTGGGCAGGGCCATGTCAAGGGACATGTTTATGGGTGGCTGTGATCTCAGGATGGCTTTAGGCACCCTGTCTGCTGATGGGTGGGTCCATGTTCCTATATTGTTGATTCTTTGGCTGGGGGTATTCCAGCACTGGAGCCTGTAGGTTGCTGGGTAGGGCTGGGTCTTGATGCCAAACTGGCGACCTCTGGTGAAGCTCACACTGATCAATATTCTCTGGGGCCTCTGACACCAGTGTCCTTGCCCCCACCCCCAGTGAGCCACATCCAACACTCACCTCCCCAGGAGACCCTCCGAGACTCATAGGTAGGTCCAGCCCTGGCTCCTATGGAGTTACTGCTTTGTACAGGGTTCCAGTGTACATGACACCTTGTGTGTGCCCTCCAAGATTGGAGTCTCTTGTTTCCCCCAGTCCTTCCTGTGGAACCCCTGCCCTCAAACCCCATTGGCCTTCAAAGCCAAATGCTTTGGGGATTCCTCCTCTCAGTGTCAGACCCTCAGGCTGGGGAGCCTGACGTGGGGCACAGGACTCTTACTTTGTGCGAGAACCTCTGCAATATGATTATTTTTCAGTTTGTGGATCTCCCATCCGGTGGGCGTGGGATTTGATTGTTGCAAAACAGCCTTCCTGCCAGCCATCTTGTTGTGGCTTCTTCTTTGTCTTTGAATGTAAAATATCTTTTTTGGTAGGTTCTAGTCTTTTTTCTATTGATGGTTGTTCAGCAGTTAGTTGTGATTTTGGTGTTTTCATGAGAGGAGATGAGCGTAAGTCCTTCTACTCTGTTCTCTTTTCTGGAGTCAAGGGACTGCTTTTAGTTTGGGTGCTTGCTGTCTCTTTTCTCAATGTGTGCTGACTGTTATCCACTTGATATGGGGCATGCAGTTACAGCAACCATTGCCCACTCCTCAGACAGTGGGGGCAGGTCCTGGTGTCCTCTGGTGGAATTTCTAGTGGCTGGAGCTGTCTGTGCCCTTCCGGGTCAGTGAGTGAGGGCAGAGCCTGGCATCTGCCCGTGGGTCTGGAAGAGGCTTCCAGTGCCTGCCTCTGGAGCCCAAGATGGCAGTGGAGACTCATGCCTGCCCCTTAAGTTCCTGTAGGCAGGGCCCTGTAGCCTGGGAGCACTCATAGGGGAAAGAAGTTCTTATGGTGGTCCTGCCCCTCTCCTCATGTGCCCCCCAGTAATGGTGCCTTGCCCCTCTGGTGGGCCCAGGCTTCTTCCTAGTACACCCTCAGTTACCAAGGCCTGACCTCTTCAGGCTGTTTCCTCACCTAACCCTGGTCCTCTCCCTGGGACTGAGCTTCAGAGTATAAGCTTCAGCAGCTGACCCCCATCCTCACTGACAGAGGAGTATCTCAGGTTGGGGAGCACAGGGTGGAGGTGCTGACCCTTTGTGCATGTTACTCTCCATTTTTCCTTCCACAAACTGGTTGCTACTCTCCCCTCTCGGGCTCCCAAACTCCCCCTCCATCCAGTCTAATCTCTCTGCTGGTAAGGAGCCTTCCCAAGGTGCGGGAATGTTTTCTCCTTCACAGCTCCCTCCCTGGGGTTCAGGCCCCACCCAAATTGCTTCTTTTCTTTTTCCTTTTTTACTACCCAGTTATGTGGAGGTTTACTTGTCTTTTTGGAAGTCTGAGGTCTTCTGTCAGTGCTCAGTAGCTGTTCTGGGTGAATCGTTCCACCTGTAGATGTATTTTCAATGTTTTTGTTGGTGAAGGTGAACCCCACGTCCTACTCCTCCACCATCTTGATTCACTGGTCCTTTTGTTTCTTAATCTTTGTATACATGACTTTTCTCCTTTCGCAAAATTTGAACTGAGCTCTGTCAAGGCGTAGGATTTGCTCTCAGTTTACTGGGATTGGTCCCAGCCCTTCTGACATCCACCCTGGTCCTTCATGAATTCCCATCTCCAGTCTGCAGCTGCTGGACAAGCAAAGACTTTATGTAAATGCCCAGGGATTGATCTAGTGTGGTTCTGCTACATTGAGATGATATCATCCTTCACTGCCACCTGGCTTGCTTATTGACACTGAAGAGATCATGGCAGAGATGAAAACCCATAATTCCCAGATTGCTAGTGTTAACCTTATAAAGAAAACAGCCAGTTATTTACAGACAGCAAAATTGGTTTATTTGGGAATAGCAGAGAACTGCAATTTGGGACCTGCAAGCCAAAGGCAAGTCCGAAGAGACAAAGTGAATGGCAAGGTTTTATTAAGTTTTAGGGGGAACCTAGGGAGGGTTGTTTTGAATAAAGTTCACTGGAGGAGAACAAGTGTTCAAGGTTGTGGCAGTTTCTCCTTGGCTGCAGGGGTGGTTAGTGCATTGTTGCTGGGCCAGGGAGGGCCCTTCCTTCCTTTCCTTAAAAGCAGGAGATGAAATTCCCATGTGAAAAATGTCCTCCTTGTAGCAGAAGAAAAGTAACATTCTTAACAACACAGACAAGAAGTTGAGATGAGAATTTTACACAAAGAATACTATACACACAGTCCTTCTTTGTTCTTTCTGTGGGTTTTGCCTGTGTGAGAGCCCCTCTCTAAGGGCCTCCTGGCTCCATTGTAAATGAGGTTTTCCCTTATTTATTTTCACTAGGACATCGGAACTCTGTGCATCTCCTCCTGACAGGGTCCTCTGCCTTGGGGAGCAGAGTTCCCCAGCCACCGCATGGCAGCCACTGGTCAGCAGAGGACCTACTGCTCGTCTGCTCACAGCCCAGCTGTTGTATCTAGGAGGGAGTGTGGAACATTGGAGGGTTGGTCTGTGAGTGCGGCGGACCTTTGAGGGCAATTCTAAATCCAGCTTTGCTGATGTTTTAGTTAATATGAAATCCTCACTAATTCTGGCACTACACGAACTGCCAATCTCAGTCTTTGAAAATGGAATTTGTTTTCACTCCTCTTCAAAGGCACTATTTGGGAACTTTCTATCGAGACTGCAGTTTAATGTAGGCACAGTTGGTTTTCTTACTCAAAATCCTAAGGCATTGTGCTCTTGAAAAAATGTTTCTAAGAATTCATAAATGCTCAATCTTTTGCAAGTTTGATACTTCTTTTGATATTTTAAAGGCTATTGGAAATTGGGAAAATGTGAACCAGACATCAGTTTAATCCAAACCTTGATTCAGTCCCTAGTGGGGACCTGTGTGATCATTTAGCTCATCATTTTTTGTGTCATAGTTGGAAAAAGCATTAGGTCCAAACAGCTTTCTTTCTTTTTTTTTTTTTTTTGCTGTATGAGGGCCTCTCACTGTTGTGGCCTCCCCCGTTGCGGAGCACAGGCTCCGGACGCGCAGGCTCAGCGGCCATGGCTCACGGGCCCAGCCATTCAGCGGCACGTGGGATCTTCCCAGACCGGGGCACGAACCCGTGTCCCCTGCATCGGCAGGTAGACTCTCGACCATTGCGCCATCAGGGAAGCCCCAGCTTTCATTTTTTGTCATGGGTAACACAGGTAGTAAGTGGTTAAATCTGGTATTTTGAATCCCAGCGCTCTTCAGCTGTCTTCCATGTGAAGATAATAAAATGACACTTTAAATTTTTTTATTAGCACTTCAGAAACTCCTTCACATACGTTATCTTATTTGCTTCTTGCAGCCGCCATGTGAAATAGGCAGGGCAGAACTCATAATTCCCACTGACAGATGAGGAAATTGGAGACCAGGGAGGTTAAGTGGCTCATCACGGTCGTGCTGCTTCTCTGGTGAAAGGCATCATTTTCGTTGAAAGGAGCGTGTACAGGAGAAAAGACACCAGTGTGGGAAGCAGAGTGCCTTAGAGTCCTGTCTTTTCCCAGCTGCACAGTCATGGCCTCATAATTTAAGTTCCCTGAAGTCTGTGTGTATAAAAGAGAAACCTAAAATGGAATACACCAAATAACGATAACACCTTACATACAAACAAGCTTAAGATAATGAGTAAGATGAGCAGAGAGTGGGGAAGGCAGACCAACAAACAAGGAAAAGTGACAAGATGTGGGATGAAGTTGCTGAAAATGGAGTGAAAAGGCGATTTTATTATGTTTGTATTTATTTACTTTGTCGCAACACTTCTCTGGGCATGCAATTTATCACAGACCTACAGCATTTTTAGTTGTGAGGAACATGTGAACATTATAGTCCTGGATATTGTAACATGTTCCCAAAGCACCTTCCACTTCTGGAAAAGAATAGGATGGGCAGGTGTCATTTGGGGAGAGATACTTTAGAAATAGGCTGAGATGTGTACCCCTCAGGCTTGAGTGATGTGTTTGTGGATTGCAGTGTATTGGGGTGTGGTGAGTATGATTTTGGCTGGACCAGAGGCTATCTGGGAAGAATCATTGTGGGGTGGGACTGAGATGGTAGGCTGAATCCAGGTCTCAGAGACTTCCAACTGCCTTTTTACATAATTTATGCTCCACTAGCAAATTAGAGATATTGAAAAGTTTCGAACAAAGTCATACTGTGCATTCATTGGATGCATTCACTGGTTTCCAACTGGATTTAACAAAGTAAGTGACTTTTTAAAATTCCAAACTATGCACGCTATATCATTTGTATATAATTATAATTGTGTGCATGTTCCTTAATTTATTAGATGTTTACAATAAGTATGTAGACATTATAAAAAATATATAAGCTAACGCCTCGTAGCAACAGTGCATGAAGCTATTCAGTCTTTATATTCTCTTCTGTAGATTGTGGAGAGAGCAGCACAGGACCTAGAATGAACAGTAGAATATCAGTATCTATTTCAGAGTCTAATTTTGCTGAAAGTTTAGTGCTGGCCTCAGTAATGCTCTCTCTCCTTGTTCTCATACTATGAATGTCATTAATAGTTTGCTTTTAGAGATTTTTGATTGAATTTCTTCCTATAAAGATTGGTCCCCCAAGGCTATCTTTGTTGTTGTCCAATGCCAACAGCATATTCTTATCTTTGCAATTTTATTTCTGTAAATTTATTTCTGAGTGCCCAAACACACATTATTCTCAAGGTCATGAAATTTCTCTTTCCCCCCTCTTACTCCCTAAAAGAGTAAGGAGAAGGATGATCAAAATAATATGTAACAGAAAAATGTGTCACTCACATCTACAAGCATATCTAATATCTCTACAGTTAGGTGTAATTTTAGAAGCTGGTACAAATCACTCTCATTCACTACCCCTAAACCATAGGTAGTAAAATGCAAGCATGCATCACAACAAACATTTAAATAATGTGCCAATGCTGACCATCCAACCATGCTAGGAACAGGTATGTGTCCAGGCTGAAGAATATGAGAAAATGTACTGTTCTTGCCAATGTAAAAATGAAACGGTGCTCTCATGGAAAAAAAAAAAAAAGACATTCCTGTCTTAGTATATTAAAATATTTTAGATATGTCAGCCTTATTCATAACTGTACTTGAAGCGATACATACAGAAAACAAATGCTTTAAGAAAAATCTGCATGAGATAGAGGTGGAAATGAGCTCAGTTCCAAGGCAACCAATGGTGTCCCTAACACTTTCTGCATAGTCTCAGAAAGTTGAAGTATAAATTAAATACAGAAGAATCTGACTTATCATTATGATTCCCCAAGGTTCCTGGGCTGTCGAAAGGCTGGTGTTAAAACACTCAGAGCCCCATCAAGCTTATAGAATGAATTCAGGCATTTGCATTAATGACCTCATCAATTCATCTTCATTTTTTATCTTTCTTGTCTTTCTTTTCTCCTTCCCTTTTCTCTTTGCTTACATGCAAGCATTGCATTTTTACTCTAGGCAAGAGGATACAGCTATTAATGATACAGATATACAACTCATGGGGGCTTATGACATGTATTACTAGCTTCTGCCTGAAGATCTAAGATTCACATTTTCAAACGTTTGAATTTGAGATGCAGGCAGAATAAAATTTTATAGTAAAGGAATTCCTAACTGCATGATGTGGAAATACATACAACGTTGTGCTTTAAGGGCTCATTGCTTGCATTATAGTTTTCTTTGCTTAATTATCTTCACCATAAAAGTTTTAGTAGTGTAAGGTTTTAATATATATTTTGCATCTTGGTGTGTGAAGATTTAATTGTTGTTTAGCTTGATTTTTAGTTGAAGATACTGACCTCATGACTTAGTAACATTGGCATGCAGTTTTAAAGACATACAAATAATTGTGGAATGATTGTTACTATCCTATCACAATCTTTGACCTCAATGAGTATCTTGATTTTTTTTTTTTGGAAAGACAATAAAATGTGTTGACATATTTTGAAGCATCTGAGTCAACTTTTTCTTTTAAATTAAAAGATTGTATTTTTTAGAAAACAATTTAGGTTTACAGAAAATTCAGCTGGTGGGACAGAGAGATAAGATACACTTTCTCTTTCTCCCACTGTTTCCCATATCATTAACATCTTCCATTACTGTGGTATACTTGTAACAACTGGTGAACTAATATTGATATATTAGTATTAACAGAAGTTTATAGTTTAATAGTAGAGATCACTTTTGCATTGGACAATTAGTTCTGTGGATTTCGACAAATGCACAATGTCATTTAACCAGCACTATGGTATAATACAGAATAGTTTCACTGCAGTAAAAGTCCCCTGTACTTCCATCTCTCCTTCCTCCTGCTAAGTCCCTGGCAACCACTGATCTTTTACTGTCTTCATAGTTTTGCCTTTCTGGAAGGTCATAGAGTTGGAATTATACAGTATGCAGCCTTTTTTTCACTTAGCAATATGCATCTAAGTTTCTCTACATCTTTCCATGGCTTGATTACAAATTTCTTTCTATCACCGAATTACAGTCCATTCCCTGGATATACAATTCTTTACCCAACTCACTTTTTAAAGGACATCTTGGTCACTTCCAGTTTTTGACAGTTATAAACAAAGCTGCTGTAAACATTTATGTGCAGGTTTTTATGGGGACATATGTTTTCAACTCATCTGGGTAATTGCTAGGAGTGCCATTGCTGAATTATGTAGTAAGACTATATTTAGCTATGCAAGAAACTGTCAAACTGTCTTCCAAAATGGCTGTGGCCATTTTGTATTCCCACCAGCAATGAATGAGAGTTTCTGTTTCTCCCTAACCTCACTAGCATTTGGTATAGTCAGTATTTTGAATTTTATCTGTTCAATAGGTATGTAATGGTATCTCATTGTTTTAATTTGGAATTCCTCAATGACTTATGATGTTGAGCACCTTTGCATATGCTTAGTTTCCATCAATATATTTTTCTTTGGTGAGGTGTCTACTCAGATCTTTTGTATATTTTAAAATGGGTTTCTTATTATTGTTTTAAGAGTTTATTGTATATTTTGGATACAAGTCCATTGTCAGAAATGTGTTTTACCAGTATTTTCTCCTAGTCTATGACTTATCTTTTTTTTTTATATATAATTTTATTTATTTTTGGCTGCGTCAGGTCTTTGTTGCTGCGCGCAGGCTTTCTCTAGTTGTGGCGAGGTGGGGCTACTCTTCGTATGTGGGCTTCTCATTGCAGTGGCTTCTCTTGTTGCAGAGCACAGGCTCCAGGTGCGTGGGATTCAGTAGTTGCAGCACACGGGACCTAAAGTGCATGGGCTTCAGTAGTTGTGGCCTACGGGCTCAGTAGTTGTGGCTTGTAGGCTCTAGAGTGCAGGCTCAGTAGTTATGGTGCACAGGCTCAGTTTCTCCATGGCATGTGGGATCTTCCTGGACCAGGGATCAAACGCATGTCCCCTGATTTGGCAGGCGGATTATTAACCACTGTGCCATCAGGGAAGTCCCTACGACTTATCTTTCCAGTCTTTTGTAAAAAATATCTTTCATAGAAGTTTTTAATTTTAGTAAAATTTGACATCAATTTTTCTTTCAGGTAGTATGCTTTTGGTGTTCTATCTAAAAGTTCTTCACCAAATCTATGGTCATCTATTTTCTTTTTTCTACGAGTTTTATAGTTTTGTGCTTCACATTTAGCTCTTACATTTAGAAACATTTTGAGTTAATTTTTGTGAAAGGTGTAACACCAGTTCCTGTATTTATTGTTTTTCAGGTGTCTGTCCAGTTGTTCTAGTACCGTTTATTGAAAAGACTAGCTTTTATCCATTAAATTTCCATTGCTTTTTTGTCAAAGATCATTGACTATATTTGTGTGGGTCTATTTCTAGGTCCTATATTCTGCTCCATTGATCTATTTGTCTATTCTTTTGCCAGTACCACACTGTCTTGATTATTGTAGCTCTATAGTAAGTCTTGAAGTCAGGCAGTGTCAGTCCTCCAATTTTGTTCTTCTTTAGTATTGCGTTGACTTGAGTCATCCTTTTTATCATTTGTATTGTGCTTCCCTAGATGTAGATTGACCTCCTTATCAGAAAATAAACCTTAGGTTGACACAACAGAAATGGAAATCTGAACCATTCCCTGAAGTGACCTCGTCATCAGAAGTAACAATAGAAGGATATATTTATTTTTCACGTACTATGTGCCAGGACCTGGGCAAATCACTTTTGGAAACTTTTGTGAAAACAGGTAAGAGGACTGTCTACAAACTGTTTGTTGTCAGACAGGTGCCTTTTAGTTTGGCAGTATGGTTATATATTTTCCTGCACACTTTGGGGTCTGTTATGAGCTCAGACTTAAAGCTAAAAGCAGTTTTTCTGACCAAAAGATTGCAAAACTTGTATCTTCCAGCAACAAAAATGATGATATTTGAATTACAGTTGAAGAAATAATTTAGGTGAGAAAGAAATATCTTCACAACAAATTCAACATTAAGGATTTTTTTTTTTTAAAGTCCTAAAAGCTTCTGGGGAAAAAGCAGTTGACCAATCTGGAGATAAAATTTGGTCTGGCTTTGGACATTCCACAATACCAGAGGCCAAAAATCATCTGAGAAATATATACAGAATACTGAGTGAATGGAAAGAGTATGTAATGTCTATATTTCTTCCATGGTTGCATAGCTTTAAAAAATGTCTTCTCTTATAATTTCAGTTTCCTCTCAGTTGTTTTATCCCTTAGAGAAAGACAAATACTGTGTGGTGTCTCTTATATGTGGAATCTAAAAAATGGTACAAACGAACTTATTTACAAAACAAAAATAGAGTCACAGATGTAGAAAACAAACATGGTTACCAAGGGGGAAAGTGGGGGGGTGGATAAATTGGGAGATGGGGATTGACATATTCACACTACTATATATAAAATAGATAATAAGAACCTACTGTATAGCATAGGTAATGCTACTCAATACTCTGTAATAACCTATATGGGAAAAGAATCTAAAAAAAGAGTGGAGGTATATATATATATATATATATATATATATATATATATATATAGTACAACTGATTCATTTTGCTGCATAGCAGAAACTAACATAATATTATAAATCAACTATACTCCAATAAAAATTAATTTTAATATATATTTTTTCTTTTGTCTAATAGTTATTTGTGTCTTTAGCCAATTTTCCAACTGGGGTGTTACTGCCTTCCTTCCATATTTAGGATCTCCTTAAATATTAAGGATATAATCTACTCATCTGCTTCTTTTTTGCCTGTTGTTCTTTCCAAGTTGTTACTTTTCAAAAGTTATATTACAGAAATTTTATATTTCTATATATTTTATCTATTGATTACTTGACTGTATAATTGTTTTTTCTAAGCTTTTATGCTTACATTTTTTACCAATTATTTCCTTTTTTCCATTTAATTGTCTAATCAACAATTTAGTTGTCTAATATTCATGAATTCAATCATAACTGCTGATTGAATAATTCAACTTTCCCAGCTGCTTGTTCATATCGCCTTTATCATGTATTATTTTTATATACACTTGAGTACTTTCTGGAACATTCATTGTGTTCCATTTATCTTCCTGTCAATATTTGGACCCAAACCACATTATTTTAATTATCGTGCTTTCATTATCTGGGAGGTTAACTCTGCATTCATTACTCTTGAAATATTTTCTTTGGCTATTTTCCTTCCTTTCTTCTCCAAGATTAAGTTTAAAATAATTTGGCAAAATTCCAATCCCCCCACCTGAAAAAAACCCCCCACCCAAACCCTAGCTAGGATATATTTGGAAATGCATAGCTTTGGGAAGGATTGTCATCTTTATAAAGAATCATTCTGGAACATGGTATGCTTTCCAGTGATTAATTTTCTTTTGTGCCTTCAGTTTTGTTTTTTTTTCTCAAGTTTTCTTCATTTAGGTTTGGCATCTTTCTTGATATTGTTATTCTTATTTAATTCATTATTCTTATTTGTGTGTGTTCTCAATGTGAATGCATTTCTTTTCCATTAGGTTTTTCTAACTGGCATAGAGGAAAGTACATGCTGTTTTATCATATTAACATTTACATGTTATCGTATTATGGTCAATTACTAGCCCTAAAATATGTCACTTTACCCTCTTATGCTTTTTCAGCAGATAATTATTTACTGCCAATTTATACAGTCTTCTTTCCAGATTCTGTTTCTTATTTTTATATTATCAGAAATAATACAACATTAGCTGTTCAACTTTACAAAGTTTTTTTAAAAGAATTTTGAACTTTATCAAATATCATTTATTAACTGTAGAGGTGATCATTATTTTCTTAGCCATATTACAATATTTATTATATTACCCTATTTCATCTTATATTAACACATATGCTTGGGCTCAGTGGCTGCGGTTCCCCACACAAAGTCTGTTCTGGCCAAGTACCTAACTAACTAACTTTCCCATAGTGGAAACCAGTGGTTAGCCCCTGATACGGCACCACTCCCAGGAAGACCTGTTTGGTAGTTGGTTGATTACATTGGATTCTTTCCATCACAGAGAGGATACCACTTGTTCTGTGTGGAATATACAAACATTCTGCACATGGGTTTTCTTCTTTTGGCACTATCATCCCAACATTACCTTTGATCAAGGAATTATTCCTCAGTAGTGTGCTAGAGGATGCATGCCCATAGAATTCACCAATGTTACTACACACCTCATTACCCAGAAGCAGCAGCAGTAGACAACGATATGGTCCACTGAGACTCAGTTATACCCTAATTGGTATCAACACCCAGAAAGATAATACATGGTTTGAATCAGCATCTGATATGTGGTACTGATTTTCCCAAAGTCAGCATACATGGGTGCAGGAACCAAGGCTGGGAATGAAATTGTCTCCTCATACTATTATACATAATTATCCACTCACAGGAGTTTTGTTTTCCATCCCTTTCCACCTCTGCTCATTTGGCGATTTTGGTTCTGGAGGGAGGCATGCCTCCATTAGGTGACAGACAGTGGCTTCCTTGAATTGAAAGTTGAGGTTACCAGTTGTCATTGGAAGCTTTTTATGCCACTGAACCTACTATGGATTATTGTGGACACATATGTTGTATTCTTGGGTAATGTTTAGTGTCCCATCTTTTGTTGTAAGTCTTAACCTTTTATTTTCTTCCACATTTTTTGAGTCTATCACCCAGAATTTTGCCTATTTTACTACTTGTTCAAACAAGGTTCTCTTACATCTACTCTTTAACGTTTTTCTATTATACTGTTCATTATTTTTGTGTTTATTATTTCTTCCAATCCTCTGGTTCACTCAAATGGTAATTTTTACCTTCTTGGGCTGAGGATATAATTTATACAATTTCTTACTTGTTTTATAATAAAACATTAAAAAATATCCATTTTTCTCAAATTCAGATTTATGTTTACAAAGCATTGCTCTTGTTATCACTTTCTTTTATTTTTAGTGACATTGAATATTTTCATGTATATTGGCTATTTATAATTCTTGAAAATTTTCGGTTATTTGCTTTTTAAAAAACTGATTTGTTTTTCTTTTGCTTACTGATTTAAGATTAAAAATTATGGAAAGGATATTGATTTGGGCATATCATGTATGTTGAAGTCTTTTTTCCCTTAGTTCTTTTGATTTTGAATTTTTACTGACATAAATTTTATTGCATACTGCCCTTTAATTTATTCTTTCCTCACTTTATTTTGCTTGAGTTTTTTCCCCAAAGAGTTAAACAATTATTCCAAGATTGCTTATAGAACTCTCTTCTCAGTTGATTAGGAATGTTGTCTTTATCATATACTATGATATACTCATATGTAAAACAAGCATATATACAATTTTGATTGTCAAGGATCTGAGTTGGATATTTCGTGTCAAATTTTGTATGTTCTCTAGATATCTTAAATGAAGAGAATTTTCTGGTTTCAAAGTTATCCATAAGTCGAATTTAAACTTCTTCCTTATGGAGAACTAATTCATCATGACCCTATAATGTGGGTTGATAGAGGATTGATGGAATAGGGAAACTAAGGGCGTGACATTTTTATGCAATTACTTGTATTTTCAGGACCTTCTTAGATACTGTCTTCTACTTGATGGCACTATTGTGGTATCCTGGACTTTATAGATATTGCTAAATCCTGAGAGGTTGCTTAATTGCCTGGTGTACCATCTTTATTTAATCTCTACCAGGGAACAGTGGTAAATGGTTTCCTAAAAGGAGATGAGTGACTTGTCAGAGAAGGCATGGCTTTCTTACAAAAGTCTGTTGATGTTCATAATGATTCTCCTAGAAAGATTTTCAGTAGGCCCCAAAGAGAGTCCTGAAACTAACGAGACACTTTGAACATGGTGGGACCTATAGGGTTATAAGGGTCAATGGGCAAAGCTACATCCATCATGGCCTGGACCAGGTGAAAATTCTACTCTTCCTTTGGTTTACACTCAAACTTGGAAAACTTTCAGGTCACTCAGTAAATTAATCAGAGCAGTATACAAGGCTGTAAAATGTGTTGTTTTCAAAATCCATGAAACATGGGACTCTTTCTTAGTGTTAGGAAGGACAAGGTGTGACAAATCTTGCCATTCTGGAGGGAATTTTCCAGCACACTTCAGACACTGATTCAATCTTACTTATTCTTGAATTTTGTATGAATGGAATACTACTGTATGTATCCCCTTATGTCTTTAATCAATTAACTATCAATTACGGCTTTAAGATTCACCCATAATGTTGTAAATAGCCTTGGTTGATTTATTTTCTTTGCTGTCCAGTATATCCTTTTATGAACATGACATTTATTTATATAATCTGCCATTATGGTTATTTGTGTTCTTCCCAATTATGGATCATTAAAATGCTTCTAAGATCATTCTTATCTGGTAGATACATGTGGGATTGTGGGCTTCCCATTTCCAAATATAAAGGGAAAGTATTCAGTGTCATAATAGAGCATGGTGTTTGCTACAAAAGTTTTGAAAATACCCGTTTCCAGGGTAAGCAAGGACCTTTCTATTCCTAGTGTTCTGAGAGTTTTAAATCATGAACGGATGTTGAGTTTCATCAGATGCCTTTCTTTCATCTACTGAGATAAATGCATCGTTTCTCTTTTGTTTTGTTAATGTGGCAGCCGAAGCTGCTGTGGTCCACATCCAATGAGCCTCAGCATTTCAGTGTATTCGAGCTCATTTCTCACTGCCAACACCTGCAGTCCTTTTCTTGAAAATTGCCTCCGAAGGTGCAGATGGCTGTTCTGTCTGTGAGCAAAGCAGGCTTGAAGGGCCTGGAAATGAACCCCCCTACCGTCTTCCTCCCCCACGGACGGCCACCCTCAACTGATTGCTGGCAGGGCTGGTATTTAACTACTCCACCTTCTTCTGCACAGGAGGGTAACTCTGAGGTGCATCTTACACCACTTGATTAGTTTCCGGAATGGTAGCTGGCTTGACACACAGCCTGCCTTCTCTCGTCTTACCTCCTCCTTTACTCGTGGTCCATGAATCCCCAGACAAACCAACTAGACCTGAATCCGCTTCAGGTCTCAGCATCTGCTTCTGGGGACAACAATCCAAGACCACTGTTGGCTTTTCCAACTTTGCATTCCTGAAATAAACCATGTTTATTCCATATGATGTATTATATATTGATGAATTCATTTTTGTTCTGTGGATGACTTTTGCAGCTACATTCATGAGTTAGCATCTGTAACAGCCCTTTCTCTCACTGCCATTGTTGGGTTTTCTTGCAAAATAACGCTTGTCTCATAAAATGAGTTGAGAGCAACCCTTATTTTTCCATTTACTGGAATACTTTGTGAAAGACTGAGATTACGACTTCCTTGAATGTTTAAAGGTATGCTTGAAGCTATCATGGCCTTAAATTTTTTTATAGAGTTTATCTTCCATCCTGTGGAGTGTATGTATATTATTAAGGCCTCCAGGGTGCTGTTTCTTCCTGACCTCCAGATCTCACCATCATGCTGTCATCACTGTAACAGAGCAACAGGATGTCTGAGGGGCTGGTGAGGATGACTAGTGGATTCTCCAGTCCTGGAGAATCAATGTAACTTTGAGGCAAGATGGTAAAGGAGTATTTTCATCCCTGCCAGGTAAAAAGAAAAATCCCTTTAATTTATTCTAATTGCAATAAAGTAGAAAACTACCAAATTATTAACTGGAGCTCTGCTAATTTGTTCCAGTAAGTGCTCAAATTTGGACCAGCAGCTACAATTGCACTCAGCACCTAATTATGCTTATGATAACCCAGACTCAAGACTCAGCTATCCTTTGTACACCAAACTAAAGGGGAAATGCTTCATCCATGACTTTAGTAGTGTAATTCATTACTGTCATTTTAAAAAATTGACTACTCTGTCATGTTTTTTTTATTGACTATTTTGGTAAAGAGGAGAAACTCCAGGGTCCTTTAAAAACTTATAGCCATCACGTTATGGGACAGATACCAATGCAGCGTTTTTCTTCACTGCTAAATGTATACATATCAACTGTGTTTTTAGATGCTGGGGAAATAATTGCAGGTGGGTATAGTGGTCTCCGTAGGCCAACACTGGATTATGATAAATATCCTATTAATCACTAGCCCCCTAAGTCTTGGACTAGTGCACCCCAGGGGCCCCAGGATATAGTATTAGGTCTGCCTGGTAACACAGGAAGGTCTGGATATTCCTCTTTCTTCGATGCACAGTTACTCTCCAAGCATCTGGGTTCCCTTTGCGGGAGGCTGAGAGAAATATTTCTAGCGTTCGTACAAAGGATTACCGTTGAGGCCAGTGATTGCTTCAGTGAATCTGACTCTGGTGATGGGTTTAGATGAGGATTGTGACTTCAGTGTCGTGGCTCAAAACTCTGTTTTCAAGAAATAAGGATTTTTCTTATAAGGTTTCACACAAATCAAGTGTGACTTCAAGAAGGCTGCCCTTCTAGTTCCTCCTGGAGATCCCACAATTAACTGACTATTCCAAATGGGGTCAGATGTTTCTTATTACCTTTTTGGGGTTGCTTCTTATTATGGTCACCACACATGCCTTTCCTCTAGTGGTTAAATATCACTGCCTCGATGTCCTCCACCACTTCCCTGGTCTCTGGGGACAACCATGGGAGTAGATTTCCATATGCTGGCATGCCACTCTCCAATGTACTTCTCAGCTTTGAAGAAGGAAAAGTCTTCTGGAGGACCTTATCAGCTGTAACTAGGGGCTGGGGATATCTCAAACAGGAAGGGGGTTCAGATAATGATAAACCATCAAAGAAAAAGATAGGAACCTAAAACAGAACAGGAAGGGTACAGACGCATACAACAGCCCTGTTACTCTCCTGCCCCCAACACAAGTCATGCCACTTTAGGAGAGACAAAGAATGCATTATTTTCTCCCTTGGATGGTCTCTAACTGCCTGTTTTTTTAAGAGCATAGTAAGTGTTCAGAACTTAAATTATTGTTTTATATTATATACTGTCATTTAATTATGCTTGCCATTTGTACCAAATTTTGGAATAAAATACACCTGTGGTATGTTTTTTTCTCCAAATTTTGCATTGTAAAATCAATTTAATGTTTTGTGACAAGTGTCAACAAAATAAACAGAACAAAATAGAAAATACTAGAGTGCATTTCATTGCATGCACAAAATAAGGGTAAATATTGTTTTGTGAAACTTTTGTTTCATTCATATACAGTGAAATACAATAAAATATTCAATGATTCTTTGGATTTAACACTTTCAAAGCTCATATGGTAGACAGTTTATACTATGCCTATTTATTTTTAACATCACATTTGATTCCTATCTTGGTTGGAGCATTCAAGAGTACATACATGCTATTTTTCTATGAGCCTTGCCTACCTCAGAATAATTTTATTTCATTAACAATGAAAATATAACTTAACTAGGTATAAAACTATTCTATTACAGTATTTTCCCCATTATACTCTTTAATCCATTGTCTTCTGGGATTTGTACTATAGAGAAGTCTAAGCTCCTATTTTCTGATTATTGGATCACTCTTTTTTTCTTTTTTCTGGGTACATGTAGATTTCCCCCCCTTCCTTCTGTTTTAATCACAATGTTTACCAACAGGTGTCTAGAGGCAAGTCTCCTTTCTTTCAATCTGTCTGCACTTTCAATTTATATACTCATGTTTTTAGTTCAAATGATGTTTGTAATTATTGTAACTAGCTCAGTGCTACACAAAAAGCAGTCCTGGTTATCTTTCAGTTTTTCCTTTTCCTCCTCAAAATTATCAATTTCAAATTAGCATTAAAATGTTGAGTTCAATTCCCTCATGCTTAATATAGCCCTGCAGCTTCTATGCAAAAGTATAACTTGACTACTTCCCAAGGAAGTCTTGCTTACAAGCTAAACTCTACCCAATAAGAAGTGGGCTCCAGGGAGATCCTGTGTCCTGATGGCAGAACAACAGCTCACACTGGAATTTTCACAGCACTGTTCTGCTCCTCTGCCTTATCTGGCTTTCCCTTGGCTGCTCTGACCCTCACTTCCCACACCCCTGCCCTCCCTCCAGCCCAGGAGCCTGGATGCACTCACACTAGGAGCTTTGCACAAGTAGTTCCCTCTCTCTGGAGCCTCTTTTCCCAGATCCTCTCCTGACTGGCTTCTCATCATTCAACTTTTGCTCAGAGGTTAGCTCCTCAGAGCAGCCTCGCTTGACCACTCCTAGTCAAACTCCTTTATGTCATCTTACTGCATTTTCTTGGAATTTACCGCCACCTTATATTTTCTTATTTTTGAATGTTTACTGTCTGTGTCTCCCTAGATACAGGAAACAATCTTATCTATTCCATCCCTGAAACCATGAGGTCTATAACACCTCCTGAATAATAGACTTCTCTCCTTATTAATGAAAAGTTCTAAAATTAAAATTATTTGGGTGTAATACATATTTTGTAGCTTCATAGTCTTAATTCCAAGATGCAATCATCAGAGTTTATGTATTATCTGAGACAGATTACATTTGCCCTTTCTAATTATTTTTTATCATAGAATTTACCACTAAGTTAAATTAAGTATTTTGTCTTATATATATGATCAATACCAGGACTATTAATTTGAATTGTACCTGTGTATATTTTGTAAAATCATATTTTAAACTCTTAACATTCATTCTAAAAATTCAATGAACATCATCCCATATCTGTTATTCCATGCTATACATGAGAAATTTAATAAAAATTTCCTGTACTTAAAAATGTATGTTTTCTTTGCCTATATATGTATATATATATATATATATATATATATATATATATATATATATATAAAATATTTCCCTAAATATGTCTTTCTCCAAGAACTTTAAGGTAAACTAGTTCAAAATTATAATAAGTAGGACCTTTTAGGTGCTCAGAAGCATCTAAGCATTCTTCTTTTAGGTCAGTAAGTCATAATTTAGTCACTTTCAGAATCAATGAATGTGAAGGACCATCTCCATAAAACAAATACACATATGCAAAAATATGCATATAGTTTCAGTGGGTTTATGAAGTCCACTGAGTTTATTTACTAACTCAGATTAAGAGCTCTTGCCTTAGATAATTTTTGTTATTTTATCTTCAAGTGATTTCATTTGCATTGTTTCATTTGTAAGCAGTTCATAAGTCTTTAAGAAATAACTCAAGAATTTGACTTGAATTCATGTAAGCAATTTGAACTTTTTGTGACTCCCTCTTATAGAAATATTTATCATTTAACCTTGGAAATCAAGGTTGAGAAAGTCAAATAATTTATTTTTCAAATTTATTTGTTTCTATAGTTATGGTTACACACCAAGTAATAGTCCCAGAGGGACAATATATGGTGAAAAGAACTAGAGGTCTCTTTAAGTTGTTATAGCTTCTGTTCCAATATTTAAGATTCCATGTTAAATTTTCTAGTTTGGAGAAACAGATTGTATGCCGTGTTCTTTCTCAAAGAAGTTAGCGAGTCAGACTCTTGGTAGCACACTGACAAAGAAATCTTTGTTATTCTGTACCCTGACACAATGAGTGTAATGAGAGTTCTTCCCAATCAACATAATGTCCTTTATTACAAGCGAGCATGGTGGACATCACTGATACACAGATACATGTCCATCTTGCTTTAGAACTGACCAATCTCATGACCTGAACTTTGGGTAAAAGTAAATTACATGGTGGATTTTCCCAGACTGATTGAATTTGCATCAGTATACTTATTTATATGTGAATGTATGCAATCTTTAGAGTCCAGATAGACTTAAGTAATATTTGTCTTATCATTATTTTATGCAGTTTAGGCATTAAACTTTGAAAGAAAATAATTTTTCTAGGTTAATGAAATAGTGCAATCAAATCTTTTATTTATTTTTCTCATTAGACTGAAATAATAAACCAAAGGAACAAGAAAAATGTCAATAAAATATTTAGCATGAAACATTTTCTCAGAAGATAATGTCAAGGATATTATGAAAATATCACATTGCTTGTAATTGAACTGCAGAAAATCAATGCATTTACCTTTGAAAAGCAGAGGTATTCATTGCCTTCAAGCTTCAGTCTAGGACCTTAGGCTTGGTGCTGACGGTCCTATAGAGATGAACTTCTGGTTTGTTATGAAAGAAAATGGTAGAATCTCTCTGGAAGGAAAACTTAGGTCATTTCCATCTCAACCATATCTACTCCACAGTGTATTCGGAACACATTGCTAGTCCTGCCTATAGTTCTTTGCCAGAGTAGAAAACAGGTTCTAAATAAAGTAGTCTGAATTATCATAAAGCCAAAAATAAGAATGTAATATTTAAAGTTATAATTCACTTAACTAGTGAACACTGAACACATTATCTTCTTTAGTCGGGGATCTGCAGTCATCTTTTGCATATTATATTTAGCCAACAACCAAATTTTAATTTTTAATTAGGAGACATTAAAATATAATTAGCAGCAAATAACAGAATGACAAAGCTACAAAAATTCATAAAGGTCAAAGGAAGCAGCATTTTTTTAGCCACAGCAAGAAGTGTTCTTCTATGAATTTAAGGATTCACGATGACCACTTCACCTACCCCATATTCACTTCCAAGGCAAATTTTCTAGATGCGACATTGCTTTTTGACAATAATGATGATGATAATACAGGAACGGCTGTCAAAACCAGAGAGCTTACATTCTTCAGAGTCAAAAGATCCTCAAACCTCAATAAACACCACATATAAAGGAACATAGCAAATTTCAACACAGCATACACACAGCAAAATTAATTCATTTATCAGAGACCGATACGATTTTGAATATGCATTTTCCAGAAGGAAGCAGAGGGCAACAGAAACCATCTGCAACTGTCAAACCTGTGGAAGTGAAACAATGCATTACAAAATGCCCACAATATAGGAATAAGTGAAAAACATATGTTTTATCCAAAAAAAAGTTGGCTGATGACCCAACATATAGATACTTATTTGTATATATTTATACAGAGAATGGTAAAAATCAGCTTGCATGAGGCTCATAGTCTATCTACTTTGAAGTTATATCGCACATACTATAAGCAATTTACAGAATTTATCATTTGCATATACAAGAATTGCAAAATGAATTAAAATGCACTGAAATATAGAACACTCAAAATGTTTTTATATAAACCTCCCAGGATTGACAGGGATTGGCCATAATCAGCACTTGCCATATTGAACAAGAACTACAATCAAGGAAAAGGAGAAAAACCCAAGAAAAGGGGAAAAAGAAATTATCTTTTATTATTTCTTATTTAAAACAATGTTTTCATTGTTGACTCGCAGTGTTGAAAATTTTGTTCTTGCCCCCAGACAGGAGTTTTCTTTGATGATAGTTTATGTTCTGTAGCCTTTTGATCTCTGCTTACTTCCTGCAGATAATGGGTCTTTTAGTAGGAAATCAGTGGTATCTGTAGTAAATATTCACTATACCGATGACCGTCAGGCCAACCCCTGAGCAGTCAGTGAGATGATGCTTTGAGTAGCCGAAAGAAAAGGAAAAAAAAATAGATCTTGCTATTAGAAAATGTTCTATCACTTCACACTAATTCTCTTGAAATAAAAGATCAGTGATTTGCCCAAGAAAATGTGATGAACAGAGTGAGATAGGCTCTTCGTTTGTTTCCGAAAGCAGGTGCTCCTTGTGTAGGTAATTAGAGTACAGTGGGTGCAGAGTGGTGCTTGGAGTTTAGGGTCAACTTTGCTGTCCGCTCCGTAGATTTTACAGGCGATTTGCTCTTTGCTTTAAGAAGAGAAAGTGATATTGGAAAAAAGTCAGCACTTTAGACTAAAGCAAAGCACCCTTCACAAAGCCACAGACAAGAAGCAGGACAGAAAGTCCATGGCTTGTAGCTATCCTCGCACCTGCGGAAGAAGTTATAAGATATTCGCTCATCTCGAAGATTTCCAATGCTCCTTATTAGGCTGTTTTAAACACATACATATATATATTTAATTAGCTCGCCAGCTTGGCTCTGGTGCCCATGAATGTCTTGGCATGCACTGCAAATAACAACACATACAAAGTATTTCAGTCCCAGGAAGTGGTCTTGTTTGCTTTGTCTGTTTTCAAGCCATGCCATCCCACAGTTGGGAACACTTAGAGGAACAAATGCAGATACTTTTCCCTCAAGTAATTCTTTGAGGATGATTCCCTATAGTCATTTGGTTGTTCCTATATGGGTGTCTAAAACAAATCCCCTGTTTTACTACTGCAAGCATAAAACCACAGGAGATAAAACCCAAACCGAGAGCAGCAGCCTTCTCAAGGGCCTGCAGAACGGGTTCTGGAGTGGGTGTGTTGGGGTATCTGCTCTTAGAGGAAGATCTTTCTCAACTTTTTATCCTTAAAATCTGAAGAAAAGTTAGTGCTATCAAGAATTGGAAATTTTTGAAAGCGCTCTGAGACTACATAAGGGAGAGAATGAAATAGTCTTTTTGCATTTTTCTTCACATATTTTATCCAGTAAGCTACAAATGATGTATTTAATACCTTTATTAGTGAGAAAACAAAAATGTGATGGACCTCAAAGCATTTCTTTTCTTTCTTCTTCTTTTTTTTTAATTTAAGAAAGGTTAAAAAGGTTTGAAGGGGTGAGGGTAGGAAAATTCAATCTTTTGAATATTTCATCTAAATCATGTTCAGGTCCACATTGGCAATGATAGAAATTGTGGTGAAAACACATGCTCTCAAAAAATCTCTGCCAAGTAAATATTTGGGCTTCTAAAGGGGCTATTTAGCAGACTCATATTCCTGTTTTCAGTTAGGTTACTTTAGTGTCATCATCGATTTGCCTTCGTTCAGGAGGTGAGTCATGTATTTAACACAGAAACGTAATGACTGAGGACCCAGAGGTTAGTGGTGGGTCTCTGGAGAGTGTTGCTTCACTCAAGCTGGGTGACAAGGTTCAAACTGCAAAAGTAAAGTACAGTCCACATGCGGCTCTAAGTACAAAGATCATGCAAGGAAAACATATAAAATCTATGTAGAACCACTAGCATCAGAGCTTTCCAAAATTAAATATATGCCCTTGTTATCTTTTGAAGAGAGACTCTTTGACAGGGATTCAGTCAATTAAAAAAAAAAAGAAAGAAAATGATTACATGGCTCCTTAAATTGCTAACCGCACTTGACACAAAGTATGTCTGGTATTGAATAAAGGTTTTAAGAATGCTAAAAACAATAAAACCAAGGAAAATGATTTGCTCTTCAAGAACAATATTTTGTGAAATAATGGTTTCCTTTTCAGCATGAACATTGCAGATGGGCTCAAACTTGCTGAAACTGTGAATTATGCAGCTCATTTCTCGACTAATCAACCCTTCACAGGAGATGCCCATCATTCCCGTGAGATTCGAAGAGAACAGCTATGTCATTCTAACCCAACATTTCCTATCACACTGTGTCCAGTATGTGCAAGTTAAAACAAAAGTTACATGAGCAGTATAATTGGAAACAAACCCAATGATATACTGTAAAGAGTAAAGTTAAAAATTTGAATAGCCATCAGATATGCAATAAACCATTGCAACACACCACTTTTTTTTCCAGATTGTAATCATTCACCCACTCTAGGCACCTGCATTTCCTAGCATATTTTTCATTAAATGAAATTTATTTCTGTCAAGCCAAATATATATATTTTTCCTGCACAGTAAATTCTAAAGCAAATCTGTTTTGTCATCAAATCACTGATTGTTTTGCTCTTCTTTCTAGGTTTTATTTATGTCTGGAATGAAGGGGTATGTGCTCCTTTACCAAAGACTTTGACAGTGAAATCTGAGAATCTAAAATGCTATAATTTATCCTGTGTAATTTTAACAAATAATCATCATAGTCAATTTCATTCAGATGTACACCATTCTGAATATAATATTACTGTTTGTCAAACATGTTATGGTCTGTTCTAGAGAAAATTAAGCAAATGTTTTTTGTAAAATGCAAACTTTGGCCATGCGTCATACTCTAGTCTCATTTTTCCAAATAGAAACATTTTACTGTTTTGAAACAAAGAGATTCAGGATTGCAATCAGAAGCCCTGAGTTCCAGTTTCCTCTGCAGCCACTCACTTCTGAAATCCCAAATATTTATTTCTTTGATGTTTTCTAAAATGAGCATAATAATTGTTTGCATATTATTGTTTTATATATATGTTTTCATGAGTATGCCAGACACTGTGTTTGGTTATCTGTTTTGCCTTATTTGGTTTCCTTTTGCTCTATGCCCAAGCCAAGCAGGATAACCTGTTATCCCCTAAGACGATCATGCATTTAAGCAACTCTTGCCCTCAGATAGCTGCATTCCGTTGTGTCTGTTCCCACCAACTAGCTGTAAGCTCTCTCTCCTCTGAACTTCCTCTGTATTCTGGTTTTCCCTCTCTTGTGGCCTTAACATGGTTCACACTGACTTGTAATTCATTATATTCGTATCTTACCTCACTGATTACACTATAAGCTCATCAAAGGCAAGGATGAAATTTTAGCAATTTTTTATTATTCTCAAAGTTTAAAACAATGCCTTGAGTTTTTAAACTTTTGTCCCCAACACAAAATACCCTGTGAAGAAGAAAGGGAAATGCTATTATCTAAATTATGGGAAGAAAATGTGTAGATAACATGCCTCGATGAAGAGTAGCCTAATACAACCTAGAGATTTCTCTCTGACTCAGAGTGTGATTTCACGATGTCCTTTGACGTCAACTTAATAATGATGCCTTTCATTTGTTTTTATGCTTAAAGGTTTCCTCGGTGCTCTCTCAGGTGTAATTTCTCATGCCTTTGTAAGGTATGGGGAGGGAGGATTTGCTCCATTTTGCAAATGGAAAAGTCTAAGAAGTCTTCTTAGAAGTTTAATGAGTATAGACACTTAGCTTCCATTTTTCAGCCCTTTTTATACTTCATGAGATAGCGCATCACATCGCCCTCACTGGGATGTGGACATCAGGCATGGCCCAAGACAGTGTCTGTGACAAATGAGTTTGGCCAAGGAGAAATAGGAAAAAAAAAAGCCTCAAATATTTTATCTTCAGTATGTATAATTACTATTTCAGAGAATAACAGAAAATTCCATCTATTCATTAAAAGAAAAACAAAACAAAACAAAATAACAACAAATCACAACCACACAGAGTTGAGACCTTGGCATCCTCAGAGATCGGATAGAGGAGGAGAAGTTTATCACTATTTGCTCAGAGTCACTGCATCCGCCTGCCTTGTTTAACTCAGCACAGCCTTCCAGCCGGGAAAGCCTGCCTGGCCCTCATCTGTCTTGCCTGATGGAAGAACTTGGCTCCTTTTTGCACCTTCTATCTACATTGCCATGTCTTTCCTGCATCTACAGCCATGAGGCTGGAAGACACTGGGCATACTGAACAAAGCTGCACCCTCTTCTCCTTCACATCAATCTGCAAAATGGCTACAGTGGACTGGGTACCTGCTACGTCAGGGAATATGCATACATGTTACATGCATACACTGTCTTAGTTCATCCTCTCATCAGTCCAGTATAGTAAACATACAGGTCAGGAAAATGTAACTCAGCAGCATGGAATAACTCACCCTAGGTTACACAGTTAATAGGTAGTAAAGCAAAGGTACAGAAATGAAGAAAGAGCAATGCAATCAGATCGACTCAGAGTCTGGATGTGCTTCTTTCTGAAACTCCCTGAGGCAAGCAACCTTGCTTCACTGTCTCCACACCTGTTAGATCAAGATGTGAAGCTATTATTTAAGTGTACATTTATCTTTTCAGCGAAAATGCACTGGCTATAACACACTTAAGAGAAAAATTAGAAAACTTCTTTTCCCCAAGTCTGAACTGATAAATATTGAATATGAAAACACTGTCAGCTTCTCTGTTTTCCTAAACATTAATAAGTAAAGTTTGTTTTCCTCCATATACTGTGCCAAATGTCTGATGATATAATATTTTGAACTTCATATTGTAGTCTTTTAAATCTTGAAGGTACCTCCAAATTCATTTAAATATTTGAATGAGAGGTGGTTCCACCACTGTTCTTGCATGCCCTCTTCTTTCTATGAACTTCTCTTTTCTAAACTTTTAATGCAAATTTTATAGTCTAGGACCAGGAAAGGTTAAATTGATGTTCAAAGGGCAACCATTAGTGACAGGAGAGAAAGACAACCAGAGCTCTTGGCCACCAGAAAAGATACGGGATATGGGATATGGGTATTTAATTCAAAGAAGTAAGTAGAACGTTAAGACAACTAACTAGACAATTTATCCCATCTATATCTTGCCAGCTCTTCAAATATCCTCTTTCTCTTGGCTGGGATTATTTTGTGATGGGTTGATTTCCTCCGTGAGCACAACTCTTGGTTTCGATATACGGAAGAGTCGTAATTCAGGGCACCTGTCTACAGATTTAAGTACAATTCTCATAGGTTTTTCTCTTTTCTTGTTTGAGTATCAGGTAGGGTCAAAAGGAGCAAGAAAAGAAAAAGAACACAATTTCTCTCCTGCTGTGGCTCCCTGGTCTGACTCCAGCATCTTTAGTTTGTAGAAGTGAATATTCGTGATGCTTATCATACGAACAAACATAAGAATGGAAGTTTTCCAATAATAAAAGAAGCAACACTCAAATAATTGTTTTGCCTGTGAAGAGGCTAAGCTTATAAAGAATGGAGTGTCCGCTACAGCTCTAGGTATGGACAGGCCTTTGACTTACCTCTCTTTCATTACACATGCCAGCTTTAAGATATGAAAAGAGCTGTGTGAGAAAATTTGAGCTAGCTTTTAATGCAATTTTTATTCAGGTTTGCACATACTAAATCATGACTTAAGGGGAAAGGTCAAATAATAGGATGATTTTATTCTATAATTTTTTGAAAAGAATATCTTTTTATTAGATTCTTATGGGTCCAAGGCCGATTTCTTCCAGAAACCCATTTTTTTTTTAGAAGAAACAGGCTTCATTTTGACCTAATACATAAACCGCCTGTTTTACTTTGCCCAGGCATGTCGGCAGCAGCTGTTTAAATTTCCTTTCCTGCTTTCCTTTAGTCAGCAAATTTACACATCTATTCAGTTCTGAGGCCTCTTACTGCAGCTGAGGGAGCCAAGTGCAGCTGTCCACATACACAGGGTCTAGGTGACAAGGTGCATGGGTGATACCCCATTCGCCACAGAATGTCTTAGACTTTCTTGCTTACAGCTAATCCCTGCAGGCTTTCAGGGCTCCTACCTTCTACAGCGACTCAAGAATGGGCAAAAAAATGATGCTGCCTGCTAAGGCCACAGTGCATCTCTCAAAACTGCACATTTTCACTGTAATTTGACTTATTCAAGTAGGAACTGATCTTGGTGCAGACAGGGTGATGATTAGGACAGCAGCAGCTAATATTTACCTCTGACCATGGTCCCGGGAGGCTGCTATAATGATCGTTTTGCTGATTAAGGAAGTGAAACCGAGAAGGATTATATAACACACTAAGTTTGCTCGGTGAGTACATGGCGGCCGCTGAGACTCAGAACCAGTTCTGTCTGACACTATAAACTGATTTGCTTCATAATCTCAGCTGGAGAGTCTTCATTCCAGAAAACTCTACATTTTCTCAATTCTGCCTATTAGAAATATATGGAAATATGAGTGGTTTTGACAAAATAGGAGAACAATATAAATTCATGGAAAAACAAATAAAATGTTTTCCAAGAATTAAGTTTAATGCTACATATATTTAATCACTGCTTGAACGCATAAATAAGAATGATTCGTTAAGGGCACTCCATTTTACTGGTGTATAAATAAATGCTGCTAAAATGCTTGAAACTATTTACTCACAGTTTAAATATGCCTTCTGTGGGTATGTTTTCATTATTAATGATCAAACTCTTTATTCATAATGAGAAGGTAGATATTCATCCACACCTTGTTGGAATGATCACAAAACCACATTAGGGATTGCACACATGTGTAGCCTTGTTGCGCTGACACTGTTGTTGAAGTATCGAGTTTGTCTGAGGGCTTAAAGAAGCACATTCAACTCAAGAATAACTATGAGGATAAGTGGTGCCAGTGTGGGATGGCTTTGCTGAGGGGCTGTGATCCAGAGCACTTATCCCATCACAGGTGAGGACACTGTCCTAAGGAAGCCGATAAGAGGTGCTCTTAGCTTTTACAATTTGCTTTAATTCAAGCATTGAGAGTGTAACCTATATTTCTATGCAGATAGGATTCTGAATTCATGAAGAAATGCTCTCTCAGACTTTTTCAAAGCAGTCATATGAAATAAAACATAATAATCATTTATAAATCTCCCAGTGTATTGATTTATAAATGATGGTGCAGTCATCATCTCCCAATGACCGCACCACTGCTCACCACTTTGATCTCCCTCCAAACTGGGGGCTCAGTGAGTCACACAATGGAGAGGAAAATGATTGCATGACATTTTATTTATGAAAGTTATACGTGCTTGCTTTATTTTATTAATATATTTATCAAGATCACACCCATTAAGTTTAGAAAAACAAAAAGAATAATTTGATGGTCAGATTCTCCACCCAGCTCCCAGGAAATAAGATATAACATTCTTAATTTCAGTGCTACTAGCAATTTCTGAGGACATCACTTTCACAGTGGTGCTTTCAATTTTCATATGCACATGTGTACCTGCATGTATGTATATTTTTGTCATGAGCTTCACAATCACAAAACACCTTTATTTTACTTTGCCTTTCTTTGGTTATTTGTTGAATATATTTTGTTAGTTTGTTTTCTCAGGAGCTGTCTGTCATTGGCCTCTTTTTAAATTTGGGAAATTTAAAATAATATTATTTTTTTCTTATAACAAAAGTAATGAATTATCAATGTACAGATATTATCAATACAAACAAAATAATCAAATAATTTAAAATTGTAAGATATCTTGACTTTTGATGGACATTTTCATATATTTCTTGTCATTTTTATACACACATATCTGAGATTGATTTAAAATTTAGTATTTATTTTTTCACTTTAAAGTTTTGTATCCTATATTTTTTCACATTATATATTCTTTATTTTTTCACTTTAAAGTTTTGTATCCTATATTTTTTCACATTATATATTGGTTGTTTTCTAATTTCATTAAACATTTTTGAAAACATGATTCTAGAAGGTGCTTAATACTCATTGTATGGTTTCGTCACATTCACTGCGACACTTCCCTACTACTCTTGGCCCTTTGAGTACTTCCAGCTGTGGGCAGACCTCTGTGATACGCATCCCTGTTCTTGGGTCTGGGTCTGCCTCTCTCCTGAGCTCCTTGGAATTTCCTCCCAGGAGCATCACCTCAGGGACAATCTCAAGCCCTGTGACTTATCTTTCCTGCCAATTTTCCTCCAGAAGGGAAGTACCATTCACCTTGCAAGTAATGATACAGCAGAATGCCTGAGTCACTGTAAGCTTGACACATGTTGATTTTTAAAACCTTTGCCAAGATTATACGTGTCAATTTTTTTTAAATGACTAGGGATTTGACTGGGACTGCAGTAAGTCTACAAATACTTTTGAAAAACCTGACATAATGGTGAGCTTGTTCATCCAAAAACACCATATTTACTCATTTATTCAAACCTAAACTCTTAACAAAGTGTTCTAATGGTTTTCATCTTTATATTATTTGCTACTGCCTTAAAAAATAAGATATTTCATACCTTTTTCTTGTTCCTACTATTGAGGATTATATATTATGCCACAAATATTTTCTGTTTGGTTATTGCTGTCATATGGAGAATTAATTTAATTTTATCTTTACCTTGATTTTATCAATATTATTTGATCACATCTGATATCTCTAAGTCATTTGGAGTGGATCATATAACCACTGCATCTGTAAATGACAAGAAATATATGAAATGTCCATCAAAAGTCAAGATATCTTACAATTTTAAATTATTTGATTGTTTTGTTTGTATTGATAACATCTGTACATTGATAATTCATTACTTTCCCTTCTTTTCCTGAATATTAGACACAAATATTTCCTTGTCTGTTATATCACTTATTAGTTACACTTGATTTAATCAAACAAATGTTTTAAATTATTTATAGTAAAATGTTATTTTCACTTGTATATTTTGTAACTTTAAATCTTCAAAGTCTCAGACCTCTAATTTCATGCTGATCTTCCTATGTCGAATATTTCTTTTATGCTCAGCTCTTTAATTAATTGACGTTCATTTGGATATGTATCGTAAATTGTAATAATATGTTTCTATCTGTTATTTATTAATTGAATAAATCCTCCCTTAGTTATTACATTTTTAATTCATCAGATATTATTTTATCTTACCAACTTTAGAGCTTCCACACTTCTTATTTTCTTTCATCTCTATTCATATTTCTGTTCCTTTATGGCCCTCTTAACTCATGGTTATTTGCTAATATACTTTAATATCTGGTAGGTAAAGGGGAAGAGAACTAATAAGGGCCAAGCTCACTCACGTGCCAGGTTTACTCTGCTAGACATTTAAAATACATCATGTCACTTAATGCTAGCACGACCCTTGAGGCACATGTGTCACTGCCTCAGTTTTACCTACACAGAGTCTGAGATTCTGTGTGCAGCTCACTCAACAAATGAGCTCGTAGAGAGTGAATCTAGGAGTCAAATCTGTATCTATCTACCACCACAAACTATGCCATTCTTAGTATAAGGTTCTAAATCCATTTTGTTTTTCTCTCTTTTTAAAGCTTTCAATAATATTCTCACATGTTTATATTTTCAGTTACATTATAACTATTTTGTGATTTAAGAAATGCCAAGGGTCTTTTTGGAAAGCTTGAACTTAATTATGGTAGCAGCCAGTGTGTATAACTTCAGCTTCCTAAGACACATTCTTTATTCAGGTCACACAGTTCAAAGTCCTAAAAATCCTTTGGAATTTTATTATTTTTTACCAATAAAGTTAACCATCTAGTTACAGCCTTAGGCAAGACAGCTGGTGGCTAGTATGGTATGTAGTTATGTAGGGGACAGTTTATCATCAATTAACATCATTGTGATAGAAGGAAAAAAGGAAGCTCTGAAATTATGAACAATAAAACATAAGTCAGGAATGAAGACCCAGTCTCCTTTCTTTAACTCAGTCACCTACACACAGCCAACCAGGAAAATATTCACCACAGTAGAGCCAGGTGGTGGAGACCATTTACTCTCATCATTTCATTGCTGCTGCTAATAATAATAGTATATAAGTACATGCAATAACAGTCGTATTAATAGAGCAGCTAGTTGTGACTTATTGGGAGTTGATCGGTGTCATGCTCTCTATGTATGTAATTTCATTTAATCCTCAAAACTCTGTGAGAATCATACTACAGTTTCCATTTAATAAACAAGGACTTGGAAGTACACGCAGCTCTGTGTGATGGCCATGAGGTGTGAACAGTCTCTCTCCTTAACAATTGTGCCCACCCCCTCTACTGGTGAGAGGCCCCTGCAGGTCTAAGGAGCATCTTCCAGTGGATTTCTGCTCCTTTGCAGCTGAAATGAATGCACCTGTGTCAGGCTATAGGTGGCAGCAGTGTTCCCTGGGAGAAGGAGACTTTGCCTTTCTTTTCTCTTGGAGGGCTCTTGTTATTTTAACCAACAGAGTGAGGTCTTTCCAGCAACTTCTCAACCCATTGGTCATCTACCCAGAAAACTGCTCCTCTGGAAGCTTCCTGAAATCTCAAGGATCATGAAATCCTTCGAGACAAGACCTTAAAACATTGGCAAATTCTGCTTCATGGCTCCTCGATCACAGAGCTCCTAGTAATCACAAATGAACCTGAAGGAGCCCTAAGGTGGCCACGCATTGAAAAACCCCTCCGGCACACAGCGGAGCCTTAGTTTTACAGACCCAGCCAGTTACTGAATTTCAATGAGTTAAGTTAAATACAGCTTGCAGGAGAATTTAGCAAGTATAGACTCCTAATCTGTGTAATTCCTGTTCAAACATAGCTCTAGCAGATTCCTTAGCCTGTATTATCCAAAGCATTGCCTCAAATCTATTTTTCACCTTATTCATAGATGCTTGATTTACATAGCAGCCATTTAACTGATAGAATTACAATGATCAAATTAATTTAGCCTGTGTAAACAGCCAAGTTGGATCATTTAAACCAAAATCAACATTGAGGTCTGGATTATACAAGCGGCTCTCTACCTGGATGCCGTGCACCATTTCCTCATATTTTAAATCAGGAACATAATTTCCTGCATGACACTCAGCCCCTTATCTCCCTCCCCTCAGTAGCTCTGAAATCTGTTGTAAGACCCTTCTTGCTAACTTTGGCCACTTTGGCTTTTGGAAAGCTGCCATGTTTGTCAGCCACAGGGAGCTTCCGGAGCCCTTGGCTTCTAGCAGCTGTAGCAGCAGCTGCCTCTGAATGCTCAGGTTCACATCATGTTGAAAACACAATCACCATAGTTCTGAGTTCAGAGAATCAGTATTCCTGCTGAGCGACTACACGTGGAAACATAACTACACCTTAACCATGGCCAGTTTTCTTATGAGTGCCAGCTGTTGATCACAGGAGTAAAGAAAAGTTTCACAAAAGTCCATCACATTACTGGAAAAAATAATAGCAAAAGACCAGTTTCTAAAAGTGTATTTTGTAGCATCACACACATGCACACACATCTCATAGTAAATAATAAAAAAAAAATTTTCTCTCACCCATAAGAACTCTTTAGAGAGAAGGATTCTCATAATTTACTGCACATAAAAATGCATATTTCTGCTTCTAGACTCAGAAATTTGTCCTGGGATACGAATTTTTAACAAGCTCTCTGGTAAGTCTTGGCACAGGACATCTGCTCTTTGAGGAACACTGTTTAGGAGTCTTGATCGTTTTTGCAATAGTGGCAATATTATCTATTTATGCAAATATAATTATAAGAAAAAGAAGATAAAAGCAGAGACATACTGGCCCTCTCTCTCTTTTCCTTTTCTTGCCACACATGAGCGCCACGTGTTCTAGGCACTTAGAGGAATGCAAAAGGAAGTGGTGATCTTTGTAGCCAAGAAGCTATCTTTAGGGTGATCACCTACCCTGTTTTGCCTGAAGGTCAGGCCTCCCAGAAAGTGGGACTTCCAGCATTAAAAGGAGAAAAACCCCAGGGAAAAAATTACTATAATATAGGACACAACAGAGGGCTTCAAAGTAAGTGTAAACAAACTGCTGTGGGGACCTGAATGAGGAAACAGGCAATTCTAAGACAATAGGAGGAAGAACATTTCTTTTTTGACAGCTAAGATAATAAATTTGATTTTGAATATTTGAGTTTAGGGGCCTGACCTGAATATTTATTGCCGTGAAACAAGCCACCCTAAAACCTAGTGCCTTAAATCAACAATTTATTATCCTCTCTCAGGAGTCTGGGGGGCAGTCAGCTGGGGCTGAAGTCAAAGGCTGGCTTCAGTCAGCAACGTGTCTCAAGGCAGCTGCACTTCCTACTCGGTGGCTGGCTCTAAGCGGCCACAGCAGAGGCTGGCTTTCCCCTTGCAGGGTAGGTCTGGAATTGGTTGGGGTGGCATTACTCCTTCCCATCTCACTGTCACAGTGGTCACAGGCCTGCCCAGACTCGTGGGTGGGGGGGTGAGGACAAGAGGCACCACACATCAACGGCTGGTGTCAACAACATGCAGGGGCTCTGCTCTGCACGGTGCTCGTGGGACAGACATGGGGAGCATGACGGGGACAGCGGGGTGCTCCCGTCCGGCTCTCCAGAGGGAAATCAGAATCGGAATATCAACTGTTAAGTTTTCTAAGGAAACATTAGCGGTCGAAACCACAGAAACGGATGAGATCAGGGTGTTGAGAACGGGAAATGAACTACATTTAAGAGAGGAATTTAGGAGGAGAAGCCCACAAAGAGAGGGGAACACTAACAGCCAACAAGCAGGGTCCAGAGGGGAGTTTAGGAGACCAGCGATGGGAGAGCTTCCCCCCTGCCCGCCAGGACTCGGGACACAGGAGGGGAGACGGGAGGTCCAGGGGTGCGGAGGGAGGGTGGAGGGGTGACCACCGGGGGGGCGGGGCTGGGCTGTAGTCACATTTTTGTTGGCCTGTTGGCCAGGGTTGGGGGAGAGGACCCATAGAAGGGAACATAGATGGGGGGAACAAAGGGAGGGAAGTGGGGTGGTGGTGAATGGAGGGGATGTTTGGCTTCTGTAAGGAGTAGATGTTCTCCATGAGACAAGAAGAAACACGTAGAGAACGGTGTCATTTATTGAGGTATTTGGAGATCTGTTCTCCGTGCAGGTGAAACTAAACCACTTCATGCTAGAATCAGGAACTGTTACCCTCAGAGCACCTACAGGATACTCTTCAATGTCAGTTATGGGTACAGACAAAGAGCTGGAGAAAAGAAACAACTAAGGGATGGCAAAAGCCAAGCTCTACCTATTTGCTTTATCATTTTTCTTCATTGTTTTGGTTCTAATTGTGGATTATCAACTGTGAATTAAAAGAATTTAAAGAGAGATATCATAAAGATACAGCCCAATGGGACAGTCATATGCTCACTAGCTTTTGGAAAAATATCTGGGAAAAGTAGCTATATTGAATGATAGTTAAACCTTTTCTTTATCTTGTGATATGTAGATGGTAATAGATTATTTTTCCATCTTTTTTTCATGTAAATTTCTGCTTTAGGAAAACTAGGTAATTCTATGACAATTTGAACATTATATATGTGTATACATACAGCATTATTTTCAGCAAATACTTTTCCTTCATAGAGACACAGAAATTCTCTGACAGAGAAAAGTATGAATTAAGAGTTGAGTATTCAATCTAAATAGTTCAGTCAACTAAGTCAAAAACTATGATGAAACTAAAAGGCTGACAGACCAGCCTTTGGTAACAGGTTGTATTACAGTGTCATATATACCACAGATGACACATGCCTCCCTGTATGAAGTGAGAATAACAAAAGGCTAGTATAGCTTTTGGCCTGTAAAGGCAAGATTTTAATTTTTGTGTCTTCATCATGTCTTGCCTTTAACAGAATAAGAAAAGAAAGATGCATGGTTAATGGAATTTACAAATACTTTGTTTCTCACAAATGAAAATATAAAAAAATATAAACCCTTTGAAGAATGGAAGTATGTCTTCCATTTCTGTGTCATTGTGCCTGGCATATAAGCTCTTGAAAGGATGGAGAGTGAATAAATGAGTGAATAAATGAAGCGTGGGTATTGAAATCCGCTTTATTTGAATATAACCTGAAAAATTATAAAGTGAAATTATAAATCAGGACGTGGGCGTTACAGGAAATATAATATTACATAAATATCCATCCCAAATATGGTATTTTGTGCAATAATTGTGCAAGCACAGAAACTTACACATGAATAAAATGGGTGTGGCTGAGCCACCCGAGCTTCTGCACTAGAAGTTAGAAAATGTTAAATGTACATAAAATATTTTCCAGTATTCACTGGTGGGAAAATATAGAAATGAAAAACGTTGATGTATTTCCGATTACGCTTTGCTAGAGCAGATAATTTTTAGTGGAAATTACTTTGAATGGATACGGGCTTCCATGAGTCAGCATCCCCTGTCTCCTTTCACTCTTCCTCTAGGACAAGCAATGAGTGAGGCTGGTGATGGGGTGGAAAATGAGCAGTGATTTTTATTTGAAAATTGTTAGAAGATGTGTAGAGTTTACCACTTAGCACCAATCACAATACTAAGAAAGAGACTAAAGTAAAATGGATCTTCTTAGAGTATGTTATTCAATCCAAAACGTAAAGAGTTTAGAAACAGAACATTTCATTCTATGCTTAGAATCCTTCACTTGGGATAGGTAATCTGTCTGTTTGATTCCACAGAATGGATTTATGATTTCTGGCCTGGAATATTCTACGTAGGCTAATAATTTCAACTCCATGATTTGGAGTCCTCACCAATTAGGTTGTAAACTGTCGGCTGAGGGTACTCTGTAATTTTGCATATAGTGTCTAGCTTCTTCTTTTGATGGTATGGAAGGGAGGAGGGCAATGTCTCCAAAGATATAAAATCTTTACCAAATAATGGCTACAAAAATTTATAACCACTAGGTGTGTGTGTGTGTGTGTATGTGTGTGTGTGTGTGTGAGTGGGTGTATATATATATATATATATAGGTGTGTATATATATATATATATATATATATAGGTGTGTATATATATGTGTGTGTGTGAATATATATACACACATTCTAGCTTTGGTATTTTTCTTTACTTTGGGATATAAAAGAGATGATAAAGAGGAAAATAAATTTGGCTTCAGAGAGGCTAAGCTGTCTATTCATCGGACTGACATAAGTTGCCATGACCAAGGCATGCTGGGATAGCTGCTCACCTACATTTAAAGGCAGGACAAACTCACAGAGACCCTGAGTTAAGCTCAGGACAAATTATCTCCATTAGCACATGAAGCCTAAGGAGGAACCTAGAACGGCACACATTATTTTTAAAGTGTTGTTTACAAATAAGGATTTAAAGATATATATACATATACATATTTCTCCATATAAATGTAAATATATAAAGATTTAAATATATATTTATATATATATAAATATCACCCTGATAAAATGATGAGATTTTTTAAATGTAATGGCTAAAAAGAATTTGAATGGTAGCAACAGAATTTTCTATTACCAACAGTAGTGTCAATAATTCTTCAATGATAAACTATAAAGGGAAAAACTTAAAAATGAGAAATTATAGATTTTATGCTCCCTTCATCCTATAATATTACGTCAAGTGTGTTATCCAAATACAGGACAGTCTGGGGTGGTGTTAAGTACTGCCTATCCCAAGGTTAAAACGTCAATGAGTTTCCACTGGCTGAATGAGCGCATAAATTAATGCTATTCAGAGCAGCTTTAACTTGCACAGCTGACTTAGGAAGCGTGTGACTAAGCTTGACTAAGCTTCTAAATTGGCATCAGAGCCACACTCACAGGAGCTGCCTTATCTCTGCACCACTTTCTGCCTTTCGCCCCTCCCCCCCATTTCCTCCCATTATCATCATCACTTTCGTCACAGGCAGCTGAAGTTTCTCCTTCAAAATCAGAAGCCCTTGGCGAGTGGTCCTGCTTAAGGCTACGGGTCCCTGAAAATGTGGTGTGTCTCTTTCATTTACATGTTGATTAAGTGAAAGTCTCTTAATTTGGGCTATTATCGATACATAAATCTGCAGAGAAAATAAACATGCGTTTATAATGCAACCAAACATTACATGATTTATTGTGCTTATAATGTGTAAACACAGAAGGAAAAGAAGTCCAGCTCTCAGATCCCCTGGACATGAAGCACTGCCAGCGACTAATGGGCAATGCACATCCTCTGGGAAGGCCAGCCTCCCTGGCTCTCATAGCTCATCCTCATTTCAAATGAACTAGGTCTCCAATTTTAAAACCGTCATACATAAATCTGTCTACACTGACCATCTTCCTGCGGAGGGTTTGTGAGGGGTAAAATGGGTTTCCATACCTGATTGTGGACTTTGTTTGGGGATTTTGGCTACCGCTTGAGGGCTGGAAGTGGAGAGCACTCGCTGGTTGGCAGAGCTGTGCATGCTTCCGGGAGCAGCCGCCGAGACGTTCTTGCGAGGCTTCACATCCTGCAGCCACATGGGCGAGGCCTCGAAGGCCTGCATCCTCCGAGCATGGCTGTTGGCGTTGACTTTTAGGTAGGCCTGGGCTTTGTGTTCCTGAAGCTCTCCATAATTGGCGTCGGTCACCCTGCATTCATATAAGCCTTCATCCTTTTTCCTCACTTTGGAAATCTGAAGCTTGTGAGAGATGTCATTGCCTTGGACTTTCACTGTCTGAAAAATTGCAAGTAAAAAAATAAAGTGCTACATCAAGAGACTGGGTTCCAGTAACTTGTCCCGAGCTTGCTAACGCTGGAAAATTAAAGGGTCTCATTGGTCTCACAGCCATAGGCTGAAAGCTTTTTATTTTCTCAGCAGTAAAATTGGAAGACCTTATTTATCCTATTTTACTAACACCTGGCTTCACAAGAGCATGGAGACATTAGTTCAGTCCAGCTGGGCCAGATTCCATTAGCCATGTGGTTCCCATTTCCCAGGCTGTGGGACCAGCTCTGCCATGTTCCCATCATGGGACTGGCCTCTGCCTGGTGAGCTCAGCTGAATGAAGCACGACCTAATGAGGCTGAGTGTATAGTTTACACAGCCTCTCTCACTTCTTCACTGCTGGCGACCGCTCTTGAGAGATCAAAAAGACACGTTGTTGGTCACGACTGAGTTTAAGTGAGAATGTGCTTTTATCCCCACTTTGGGATGATTACTAAAGGGACTGACAAAATAGACTTGGACAGTAATGTTTTTTTCTCAAATTGTTGATGCAGTCTGACCTATAGTCATGGGGTGGCATGATTTAGGGAGCAGATTAATGTCACCAGAAATCCTATGGCTCAGAGTACATACCTCCTGCTACCATAGGGTCTGTGTGCTACTGGAACTTGAGATGCCATCAGTTAAACACTGCTTTGATTTTCAAAATAGAAACTGACTCTCGTTTCTACCAATAATTTATATGGCAGATTAACAGCAAGATTATATATAAGGTTATGTATAATATATAAAATTCTATAATATTTAATAGATATATATATCTATAAGCATCTTTATCAGAACTAGATTTGATAAACATCATATATAATCCATGACTGACAGAATGATGGACTTCATAAGACATTCAAGGTTTAAGGATTTGGATAATCTCAACAGATAAGAAGCGAGGAAGGCATAAAGTAATTTCTCTACTGGCCCTTACACTCTCAAATAGCCATAAGTAATTAAGAAAATTTGGGAAGTGTTCATCTGGTTTTTACATATAGAGTTGTATATACAAATAGTTTCCAACATCTGAACCATAAGTATGCATTTATGTGTATGAAAAATTACATATGAATATTACTAATACTGTAAAAATAAAGGGAATCGATAGTTTCAAATATATTTTCAGCTGGGTCTCCGATTAAGGTTGGGGTGGTCAGAGTGCTTATATTATTATTGTCCCACTTTACAGTATAGTAAACTGAGGCGTAGGGGGTTTGGGTCAGTGATTTTCAACACTGCCCACTAGAATCATCTGAGGAGGTTTAGAAAATGCTCTCATTTGGATTAATGCAGAAACACTGTGTGCATCTCTGGGGGGCAAAGGTCATATCAGTATTTTGTGAAAGCTCTCCTGAGAATTCAAATTAACTGCTGGTTTAGGACATATGTTCAAGGTCACACAGTGGGTAAACTGGGGACACACTGCTTTCTACCTCAGTTTGTGTCTAGAACTCTTTCCAGTTTACTAGATTATATGAACTCTGGCCATAGATAATACTGTTAGCAGTTGTGTGCATGGCTATGCATCTGATTGCATGCTTCCCTAGGTCAAGATGTGTGAGGCTGCTTCACCACTGGTCTTTGGAGGGTTGGGGCATGGGTGAAGGATGAAAGATGAATAGGAAATAAACAATCTACCTAATTGTATGTGTATGTGAAAAATGAAATATTTTAAAAAAACATCGTTAATAATGGATCTTACCAATAAAGCTTTTCTAGCACTGTCAGAAAACAAGAGTTTCTGTGATATAAGGATAATTGAATTGAAAGATTCTAAAAAGTCCATGAGTTTATGAATAGAAACTGGAGTTTCTGGTTTGTATCTTATTTTTGTTTGATATTTTCTTCCATGTTGTGATTATACATTTAAATTAGAGAATCTGATTTTATTAGTATAATACATTTTTACACTTTTAGTTATAATAGCCTCAGAATAAATTTCTTTTTAAAATGTGGGTCATTGGATTTTTAGATTCTTTATACATATATTATTTCTAGTAACGGTAACTTGTTTACTAATTATCAACAAGCTCAGCAGTGGTACAGTATAAAATGATTCTAGATGGCTTCATCTGAGGTGTAGTAAAAAAAAGATTTTTTTTCTAATTTCACTCACAATTATGAAAAGTAAGAACCAGCAGAGTAGAAATACATCTCTGTATTATCAACAGGTTAACCTCCTCCAATAATGTTTTTATATTGGCTTTTGGTTTTATATTTACATTTATATGATTTTGAACATTGGCATTAGAAATACGTTGCATGCATTATGAATGACGTTGAAGTTGAGCTGTTTTCATTACAACTTCAACACTCTGTTGGATGCTCCAATTTTTTTCAGCCTGGGAAGATTTTCGTACCGTTAGTGTTTTACTTGCTATTGAAGGATAATTACTGGTATAATTTTGAACGGATATTATTAGCATTGCAGCCCTTTAACAGTTATGTAACTGTTAATAAGAGCAAGAATAAAGTCTCACACTTCTTTGGGTGGCAAAATGATTGCCTAGTAACTGTTCAAATATCTACGTCATTAAGATAAATAATTTTATTGTATGAACTCTGCTTCACTGTGTATGTATCCAGTGAGGTAAGACACGACACAGACAGCTGGCTCTCGCCCTGCGTATGCAAGTTGCCTGTTTCAGGGGCAGTAAGTTAATAGGCTTTTGAAAACCTGAAATTCCCAAACTGGTGCCCCCGGGCCCGAGGGCTGCCGTCACGGTGACACTCACGCTGATCTTGGTCCCGTCGCCGTCCGGGTCCCGGTATGGCAGCAGCTCCGTCTGTGGGGGGGGAGGGGGGAGGGGGGGTGGACACCGACGCTCAGACCGGGCCCGGCCTGAGCCCTAGGCCATGCAAACCTAGCGGGGGGGTCGCGCTGCCCCGGGCCGCCCCGGGGCCGGGCTCGGGGACTCGGGAGCGGGGATTAGGGGTTCCGGAGGATGGGGACTGGGGGGCGGGGGCTCGGGGAGCGGGAGAATTAGGGACCCCCGAGAGTGGGAATTCCGGGGCGGGGGGACAGCGGAGGCTGGGATTCCGGAGGGTGGGAAATAAGGGGAACCCGGGAACTCGGGGGGTCTGCGTTCGGGTCAGGCCCCCGGGGCGCGCCAGTCTGTGGGACGGCACTCTGCGTCGTCCCCGGCCCGCGTCCCCTCCCTGCGGTCCCTTCTACAGGCTTCCTCTCGCCCCCGCACGGCCGCCGCCTCTTCTGCAGAACTGTCTGCCCCTCAGTTCAGACCCTCGTTTCCCCGCCCCTCCGCTCCTGCCCAGTTCTCTTCCCCTCCCCGCCCCCTCTCCACTTGGGTCGCCTCGGGTCCCTCCGTCAGTCCCCATCCCCTTCTCCCCTGTCACCCTTTCCTCCCTCTCTCCCCGTCCTCCGTCTCCCCCCACCTCCCTCTCTCCCCCTCCACTTCCCCTCCTCTCTCTCTCTCTCTCCCCTCTCCCCCCTCTGATTACGGGCGGAGGTGAGAGAAACCGACGGGGGGTGGAGGGCCGGGGTGATGGAAACACCGACATAATTCCTGTCCTCATACCACCGTCCCGAAAGGGACATTGAGTGTCCGGAGACGTATCAACACGGCAGTGCCATCACGGACAGCTCACAATGACCCGTACGAAAAGGAGGAGATTATTCCCAGTCTTTAACCGGGAAAGACTGGACAACATGCCTTCCCTTGGTTTTAACGTGGTGTCACCAGGGCACGTGGCTCACCCCCTGGCATCCCTGGGCGTCCTCCTTGCCGAGAGAGCCAGGGGGCTCTCCATGGGCGCCCAGGCATCATCTTGGGCCCGATCCCCCGACTGGACACTCAGAGGTCTAAGTCAGTGGGTGGGACGGACGCGAAGGCGACGGGACTCCGCTACCTGTGCCCCGGCCACTTCAGCCCCGGGGTCCAGGTCCTCCGGCCCCCGCAGGAACCACCACTGGATCTCCAGGTACACCGAGGAGGAGCCGCTCTGGAAAGCGCAGGACATCTCCACATTCTGCCCCTCGGTTGCCGTCACGTTCCGTGGAAACTCGGTAAATTTTGCTGCAAAACAGAAACGCACCCTTTTGGAATATACACACCACTCTTGACAGCGTCTCTTGAGAGCTCACTACATTTTCCTTCGACTTAAAAATAAATAAATAAAAACCGCAACAAAAAGCCCTCTGTGACATCCCAGAGGCTCCCCAACCCCCTTTCCTTTGCCTCTTTCTTGTCTTATTTTTGGTATGGTGCCTAAATCATTTTGTTTTTGATCAAGTCCAGATAATAGAAAGGTTAACAAGCTTGCCAATAACTCCCCTCTGTTAGCCAAGATGCCCACAGTTAGATACAAATACCCTTTGCCAAACTGCAGTATTCCCCAAAACTTACTGAGGGTTTCAGTGAAGTATATTTTACTTATATTTATATTTAAGTATATTTGACAAATCTGTCAAGCTGATACAAGAGGAGAGCCTCCTGCCTCCAAGTTTCTAAACAATCTGTGACTAACTGGACGTTTCATGTTAATAGAGAAGGGATCATGATTATCTGTCAAAATATGCATTCCTGATATATGATGACACTTATTAGCAATTGTGATTCAAAGCCTACAGCAGTGAAACAAGTTGCACACTTTCTAAGCTGTGGATATTTCTTTCCAAATTAACCTTCATCAAGCAACTGTATTGTAAACTGTCATACATCGTGGGATGTAAGAATCACACACCTGGGCTTGGTTCAGGTTAAAGATTGTTCTGAAGTCACTAGAGACATTTTTTCCCAGCCTTTTCATTACCAATCTTGACACTGCTAGTTTGCAAGATTCATGGAGTCATGGTGAAACTCACAAAAATATGTTTCCTCTCTCCCAAAGGCACTTCTCCAACATGGAATGCTTTGATGGTTGTTCTTATCTTGTCTAAGAAATATTTTGCAAAGAGCTGATGATTCCCTAAAAGTCCTGGAGAGATTTGTGGCTGAAGGAAGTGCACAGCTACAATGCGAACTCATGGGGAGGAGGGCTGAGGGGGCTGCAGGGCCGATTCAGGGTGGATGCACTTTGCCCCCAGTTTTCAATGTGAGGCACCATCAGTGTCTCTTTCCAAAATTTTTTTTTTTATAAAATCCCAACATGATCTCTATTGAAATTGAACTGTATTTATACTTAGAGGAAATGGGAGATGTTAAGAAGACATTCTGATCTGAAAAGGATTCTTCCGTTCAAGCTGGAAGGAAGAGTGTGGCATTTCTGTTTGCAGAAGCGATGCAGTCCTCTGACAGCAGAGGTGTGATCTGTTCATGGTGCTGAAATGATCACTGCAGCCTGCGAAGTCCTAACAACTGGATTTAGCAGGCTACTGCTGCTGCTGCTGCTTGTAATGCAAGTTGTACCTTTTTATGGGTCCTCAGAGGAGTCTATCCTTTGATAAACACACAGGCAAACGAAGTCACACGGACCCAGAAAAAGGAAACTATAAGCTCATACTGCCTACAACGAGGAGGAGAGCTGGCCATGGAGAGTCCCCAATCCCCAGCTCTGCTTGCGATGATTATGTATGCACGAGTGGTCACCCTGTGCATGCACACAGATAGAAGGGAAACACACACACACACTTATAACCCTGTGTTTGTGCTCACCAAGGAACCCACCTCGTTGTCGGGCACCAACTAGATCTGCTCTCAAATCTAGCAGGGCTACTATTTAATAAACTTTAAAGAAAAATGCCAAACAGAACACTATTCCTCTGTTACTTGCTAAGAACCTCACCACATCTGCCTGGCCATTCTTTGAACACAGAGAAGGCACACAAACACACACAGCGCAAGCAAATGTATATTTGCCAGTGAGCACAGACTTACCTTGAGAAGAAAGCCCTTGCTGTACATATAAAACGGAAAAGAAAACAAATCCAACATACGCCAAAATGATCCCCATCGTTCCAAAAAAAAAAAAAAAAATGGGGGGGTGGGGGTCGTCACATCAGTGTAGCCAACAGCCAAAAAGCCCTAAAAGAAAGGAATGCCACTGTCTCGCGGGCTCGGTCTCAGCGCCCGGGGCGCGGCGCCGCTAACATCCTGCTGCTCGCCGGCGCGGACTGGCTCTGTGGACGCGGAGCGTGGAGCCGGCGGCGCAGTGGCGGGCTGGGCACCGGGCTGGGCTACGGCAGGCTGGGCTCCGGCGGGCTGCGCGTGCACACCCGGATCGCGGCGCGGGGCAGTGCCTGGCCGCTCGGCCGCCCGCCTTCCGCTTCCTGCGGCGGGTCCGGCGTCAGCCCGCGGCGTGGGGCGCGTGGCGCGGGGACTGGCGAGGGGCGGGGACCTCGCGGGCTCGCGCCGGCTCCCCTCTCAGCGCCGCGGCGCCTTTAACTCCGTGCGCGCCGGAGCCGCGCTCCGTCTACGCTCGCCTTCCGGAGAGCGGCGGCATAGTTCCTTCGTAAAGTGCTTCTTCCCCGTCGGCTGACCCTCTCTCGCCTCGGCGGAGGCTCGGAGGGCGGACCGCGGTGGAGCGGGAGGTTGGGGCTTTGCTGAAGACGGGAGGGATGGGACGGGGCGAAAGACACTGCTCTGGGGCGGTGAAAACAGCCATTGGAGGGAAATGTCTGTTAACCAGTTATTAACTGCTAACTAGAATGAGCGCAGGCTATTATTTCACACGAATTTATTGCCTCTAGTGGAAGAGAAGCAGCTCATGCAGGGACCGTACCACTCTCGCTGGTGAACGGAAGAGACGTAAAGTACAAAAAGTCACGTCTTGAGAGAATTTTCCAGAAAGAAAACCCAGAGCACGTTTACTTTTATTTTTATTAAAAATTTTTTTTGGCTAATTCGTATACCGCTCCGCAATCCCAGCCTCCATCTCACGTGTATTTTGTATTGTGGAGTGGAGGAGGGGTTTCAAACACCATTAAGTTCTTTATTGCAAGGTCTATTTTTGTTTTATTTGCTCTTTTTTTTGTTGTCTGACACGGTAATGATTTAATGTTCCCTAAGGCTGTATTAATAAGGAATATTGTTTTAGGATGAAAAAGCCCAGTAAGGTTTAGGATTTGGAACACATCTAGCTATCTTCCCTGGAGAAGACCTGAGATGTGTATTCTATTTCTTATTAAGAATCTAAAAACAGTATCTGTCGCCTTAAAGACTCTGTTTGTGCATATGAAGTCTAAACGTTAGTGCATTTAAATCTTTTTAACAAAATTAAAATCATTTGCCATCTAAGCACAGTACCAGATATTTCATTTCCACGCTTACTATTTGCAACTCTGCCACAGATCTTCGGTATTATTTAGAAATATAACTCAGTGTTAACAATGCTGTCAGGAAACCAGGGCAGTATATGCATTTTCATCTTGTTGCTATAAAATTTGTAGTTGGCTAATTCCTTCACTGACCAGAAAAAAAAAATTACTGTCGGATTATTAAACCGCTTATCCTTCTGCTGAATACAGCGGTAACTTAAATGATCAGAAAATTAAAGCACAGTAGCTTCAAAACAATATTATTTTCTGAAGATATATTTATTTTTCACTGTGGTGTGTGGCAGCATATAAGATGTGGAGAAAGTCGTGAAGCACATTTTGTATCTGTTCATGTTTAGGACAGCAAGACTCCACATCCTTCTATTGAGCAAAGGATTCTGAAGGATGTCATTTCAAGAAAATAAATCTTTTTATACCCAAACAGTCTCTCGTGGGGAATGTGTTCACAATATAGGAAAAAAAAATCCAAGTTAAGCCACCTACCCCATATTAAACATTATCTGAAAAGTAAACAAAACTTTGCAGGTATTAGATCCTCAGAGGCTAGTCACCTCCAGCTTTCAATTGTATGCCTAACAAGATGTGTTCAGTGTTTACCACAAGGTTTTAGCTTTCTTTGAACATTTGACATAAACATGAGATTAATATGTCATGAATATGACCTGACTTGAAGGTTATCTGCTTTTAGAACAGTGTCCGATATAAAGAAAAGGGCATCCATTTTAAGCAAGGGAAGTTCTGAATTAATTTAGCAAAGCACTTCAGCTCCTTTTAAGGGGAACTTGGTCACTGTAACTGCAGAAGTACAATAAAAATAAGTTGAAAAAGGTGAAAAGTAAAGTGTGAGAAAATTTTTATAGGACAGATAAACCATCAGGCTACTTTAAATAGAAAATTATAAGCATTTAAGCAATGAAAGGAAGAAAAAGAATGATGGAAAGGAGCAAAGGAAAAAGTAAGAAATTAAGAAAGAAGGAAGATAAAATTAGGAAAGGATTTATGCTCTTTTCCTTACGAAAAGTGCCGATACATATTTTATTTTCAGTTCTGCCAGTGTAGACCAAAATTTTTTTTTTACATTTTTATTGGAGTATAATTGCTTTACAATGGTGTGTTAGTTTCTGCTTTTATAACAAAGTGAATCAGTTATACATATACATATGTTTTCATATCTCTTCCCTCTTGCGTCTCCCTCCTTCCCTCTCTCCCTCCCTATCTCACCCCTCTAGGTGGTCACAAAGCACCGAGCTGATCTCCCTGTGCTATGCTGCTGCTTCCCACTAGCTATCGATTTTACGTTTGGTAGTGTATATATGTCCATGCCACTTTCTCGCTTTGTCACAGCTTACCCTTCCCCCACCCCATATCCTCAAGTCCATTCTCTAGTAGGTCTGTGTCTTTATTCCTGTCTTAACCCTAGGTTCTTCATGACATTTTTTTTTCTTAAATTCCATATATATGTGTTAGCATACGGTATTTGTCTTTCTCTTTCTGACTTACTTCACTCTGTATGACAGACTCTAGGTCCATCCACCTCATTACAAATAGCTCAATTTCATTTCTTTTTATGGCTGAGTAATATTCCATTGTATATATGTGCCACATCTTTATCCATTCATCCGATGATGGACACTTAGGTTGTTTCCATCTCTGGGCTATTGTAAATAGAGCTGCAATGAACATTTTGGTACATGACTCTTCTTGAATTATGGTTTTCTCAGGGTATATGCCCAGTAGTGGGATTGATGGGTCATATGGTAGTTCTATTTGTAGTTTTTTAAGGAACCTCCATACTGTTCTCCATAGTGGCTGAACCAATTCACATTCCCACCAGCAGTGCAAGAGGGTTCCCTTTTCTACACACCCTCTCCAGCATTTATTGTTTCTAGATTTTTTGATGATGGCCATTCTGACTGGTGTGAGATGATATCTCATTGTAGTTTTGATTTGCATTTCTCTAATGATTAATGATGTTGAGCATTCTTTCATGTATATGTTGGCAATCTGTATATCTTCTTTGGAGAAATGTCTATTTAGGTCTTTTGCCCATTTTTGTATTGGTTTGTTTGTTTCTTTGTTATTGAGCTGCATGAGCTACTTGTAAATTTTGGAGATTAATCCTTTGTCAGTTGCTTCATTTGCAAATATTTTCTCCCATTCTGACGGTTGTCTTTTGGTCTTGTTTATGGTTTCCTTTGCTGTGCAAAAGCTTTGAAGTTTCATTAGGTCCCATTTGTTTATTTTTGTTTTTATTTCCATTTCTCTAGGAGGTGTGTCAAAAAGGATCTTGCTGTGATTTATGTCGTAGAGTGTTCTGCCTACGTTTTCCTCTAAGGGTTTGATAGTTTCTGGCCTTACATTTAGGTCTTTAATCCATTTTGAGCTTATTTTTGTGTATGGTCTTAGGGAGTGATCTAATCTCATACTTTTACATGTACCTGTCCAGTTTTTCCAGCACCAATTATTGAAGAGGCTGTCCTTTCTCCACTGTACATTCCTGCCTCCTTTATCAAAGATAAGGTGACCATATGTGCGTGGGTTTAGCTCTGGGCTTTCTATCCTGTTCCATTGATCTATCTGTTTTTGTGCCAGTACTATACTGTCTTGATTATTGTAGCTTTGTAGTATAGTCTGAAGTCAGTGAGCCTGATTCCTTCAGCTCCGTTTTTCGTTCTCAAGATTGCTTTGGCTATTCGGGGTCTTTTGTGTTTCCATACAAATTGTGAAATTTTTTGTTCTAGTTCTGTGAAAAATGCCACTGGTAGTTTGATAGGGATTGCATTGAATCTGTAGTTTGCTTTGGGTAGTAGAATCATTTTCACAATGTTGATTCTTCCAATCCAAGAACATGGTATATCTCTCCATCTATGTGTATCATCTTTAATTTCTTTCATCAGTGTCTTATAATTTTCTGCATACAAGTCTTTTGTCTTCTTAGGTAGGTCTATTCCTAGATATTTTATTCTTTTTGTTGCAATGGTAAATGGGAGTGTTTTCTTGATTTCACTTTCAGATTATTCATTATTAGTCTATAGGAATGCCAGAGATTTCTGTGCATTAATTTTGTATCCTGCTACTTTACCAAATTCATTGATTAGCTCTAGTAGTTTTCTGGTAGCATCTGTAGGATTCTCTATTTATAGTATTATGTCATCTGCAAACAGTGACAGATTTACTTTTACTTTTCTGATTTGGATTCCTTTTATTTCCTTTTCTTCTCTGATTGCTGTGGCTAAAATTTCCAAAACTATGTTGACTAAGAGTAGTGAGAGTGGGCAACCTTGTCTTGTTCCTGGTCTTAGTGGAAACGCTTTCAGTTTTTCACCATTGAGGACGATGTTGGCTGTGGGTTTGTCATATATGGCCTTTATTATGTTGAGGAAAGTTCCCTCTATGCCTACTTTCTGCATGGCTTTTATCATAAATGGGTGCTGAATTTTGTTGAAAGCTTTCTCTGCATCTATTGAGATGATCATATGGTTTTCTCCTTCAGTTTGTTAATATGGTGTATCACTTTGATTGATTTGTGTATATTGAAGAATCCTTGCATTCCTGGAATAAACCCCACTTGATCATGGTGTATGATTCATTTAATGTGCTGTTGGATTCTGTTTGCTAGTATTTTGTTGAGGATTTTTGCATCTATGTTCATCAGTGATATTGGCCTGTAGTTTTCTTTCTTTGTGACATCCTTTTCTGGTTTTGGTATCAGGGTGATGGTGGCCTCGTAGAATGAGTTAGGGAGTGTTCCTCCCTCTGCTATATTTTGGAAGAGTTTGAGAAGGATAGGTATTAGCTCTTCTCTAAATGTTTGATAGAATTTGCCTGTGAAGCCATCTGGTCCTGGGCTTTTTTGGTTGGAAGATTTTTAGTCACAGTTTCTATTTCAGTGCTTGTGATTGGTCTGTTCATATTTTCTATTTCTTCCTGATTCAGTCTTGGCAGGTTGTGCATTTCTAAGAATTTGTCCATTTCTTCCAGGTTGTCCATTTTATTGGCATAGAGTTGCCTGTAGTAATCTCTCATGATCTTTTGTATTTCTGCAGTGTCAGTTGTTACTTTACTTTTTCATTTCTATTTCTATTGATTTGAGTCTTCTCCCTTTTTTTCTTGATGAGTCTGGCTAATGATTTATCAATTTTATTTATCTTCTCAAAGAACCAGCTTTTAGCTTTATGGATCTTTGCTATTGTTTCCTTCATTTCTTTTTCATTTATTTCTGATCTGATTTTTATGATTTCTTTCCTTCTGCTAACCTTGGGGTTTTTTGTTCTTCTTTCTCTAATTGCTTTAGGTGCAAGGTTAGGTTGTTTATTCGAGATGTTTCCTGTTTCTTAAGGTAGGATTGTATTGCTATAAACTTCCCTCTTAGAACTGCTTTTGCTGCATCCCATAGGTTTTGGGTCGTTGTGTCTCCATTGTCATTTGTTTGTAGGTATTTTTTGATTTCCTCTTTTGTTTCTTCAGTGGCCTCTTGGTTATGAAGTAGTGTATTGTTTAACCTCCATGTGTTTGTATATTTTACAGATCTTTTCCTGTAATTGATATCTAGTATTATAGCGTTGTGGTCGGAAAAGATACTTGATACAATTTCAATTTTCTTAAATTTACCAAGGCTTGATTTGTGACCCAAGATATGATCTATCCTGGAGAATGTTCCATGAGCACTTGAGAAAAAAGTGTATTCTGTTTTTTTTGGATGGAACGTCCTATAAATATCAATTAAGTCCATCTTGTTTAATGTATCATTTAAAGCTTGTGTTTCCTTATTTATTTTCATTTTGGATGACCTGTCCATTGGTGAAAGTGGGGTGTTAAAGTCCCCTACTATGAATGTGTTACTGTTGATTTCCCCTTTTATGGCTGTTAGTATTTGCCTTATGTATTGAGGTGCTCCTATGTTGGGTGCATAAATATTTACAATTGTTATATCTTCTTCTTGGATTGATCCCTTGATCATTATGTAGTGTCCTTCCTTGTGTGTCATAACATTCTTTATTTTAAAGTCTATTTTGTCTGATATGAGAATTGCTACTCCACCTTTCTTTTGGTTTCCATTTGCATGGATTATCTTTTTCCATCCCCTTACTTTCAGTCTGTATGTGTCTCTAGGTCTGAAGTGGGTCTCTTGTAGACAGCATATATATGGGTCTTGTTTTTGTATCCATTCGGCCAATCTGTGTCTTTTGGTGGGAGCATTTAGTCCATTTACATTCAAGGTAATTATGGATAGGTATGTTCCTATTCCCATTTTCTTAATTGTTTTGGGTTCGTTATTGTAGGTCTTTTCCTTCTGTTGTGTTTCTTGCCAAGAGAAGTTCCTTTAGCATATGTTGTAAAGCTGGTTTGGTGGTGCTGAACTCTCTCAGCTTTTGCTTGTCTGTAAAGGTTTTAATTTCTCCATCAAATCTGAATGAGATCCTTGCTTGGTAGAGTAATCTTGGTTGTAGGTTCTTCTCCTTCATCACTTTAAATATATCCTGCCAGTCCCTTCTGGCTTGTAGTTTCTGCTGAAAGATCAGCTATTAACCTTATGGGAATTCCCTGTGTGTTATTTGTTGTTTTACCCTTGCTGCTTTTAATATGTGTTTTTTGTATTTAATTTTTGCCAGTTTTATTAATATGTGTCTTGGCGTGTTTCTCCTTGGATTTATCCTGTATGGGACTCTCTGTGCTTCCTGGACTTGATTATTTCCTTTCCCATATTAGGGAAGTTTTCAACTATAATCTCTTCAAATATTTTCTCAGTCCCTTTCTTTTTCTCTTCTTCTTCTGGAACCCCTATAATTCGAATGTTGGTGCATTTAATGTTGTCCCAGAAGTCTCTGAGACTCTGCTCAGTTCTTTTCATTCTTCTTTCTTTATTCTTCTCTGCAGTAGTTATTTCCACTATTTTATCTTCCAGGTCACTTATCTGTTCTTCTGCCTCAGTTATTCTGCTATTGATCCCATCTAGAGTATTTTTAACTTCATTTATTATGTTGTTCATCATTGTTTGTTTGCTCTTAATTCTTCTAGGTCCTTATTAAATGTTTCTTATATTTTCTCCATTGTATCTTCAAGATTTTGGATCATCTTTGCTATCATTATTCTGAATTCTTTTTCAGGTAGACTGCCTATTTCCTATTCATTTGTTAGGTCTGTTGGGTCTTTATCTTGCTCCTTCATCTGCTGTGTGTTTTTCTGTCTTCTCATTTTGCTTATCTTACTGTGTTTGGAGTCTCCTTTTTGCAGGCTGCAGGTTCGTAGTTCCCGTTGTTTTTGGTGTCTGTCCCCAGTGGCTAAAGTTGGTTCAGTGGGTTGTGTAGGCTTCCTGATCGAGGGGACGAGTGCCTGTGTTCTGGTGGATGAGGCTGGATTTTGTTTTTCTGGTGGGCAGGTCCACGTCTGGTCGTGTGTTTTGGGGTGTCTGTGGACTTATTATGATTTTAGGCAGCCTCTCTGCTAATGGGTGGGGTTGTGTTCCTGTATTGTTAGTTGTTTGGCATAGGGTGTCCAGCTCTGTAGCTTGCTGGTCGTTCAGTGAAGCTGGGTGCTGGTGTTGAGATGGAGATCTCTGGGAGATTTTCGCCGTTTGATATTATGTGGAGCTGGGAGGTCTCTTGTGGACCAGTGTCCTGAAGTTGGCTCTCCCACCTAAGAGGCACAGCACTGACTCCTGGATGCAGCACCAAGAGCCTTTCATCCACACGGCTCAGAATAAAAGGGAGAAAAAGTAGAAAGAAAGAAAGAAAGAAAGAGAGAAAGAAAGAAAATAAGAAAAAAAGAAAGGAAGAAAGGAGGGGGGATGGAGGGAGGGAGGAAGGAAGGAAGGAGGGAAGGGAGGAAGGAGGGAAGGAAGGAAAGAAAGAAAGAAGATAAAATAAAATAAAGATAAAATAAAGTTATTAAAATAAAAAATAATTATTAAGAACAAAATTTTTTTTTAAAAGAAAAAGAAAAACAACAACAACCAAAAAAAACGGATGGATAGAACCCTAGGACAAATGGTGGAAGCAAAGCTAAAGAGACAAAATCTTACACAGAAGCATACACATACACACTCTCAAAAAGAGGAAAAAGGGAAAAAAATCATAAATCTTGCTCTCAAAGTCCACCTCCTCAATTTGGGATGATTCGTTGTCTATTCATGTATTCCACAGATGCAGGGTACATTAAGTTGATTGTGGAGCTTTAATTCGCTGCTCCTGAGGCTGGGAGAGATTTCCCTTTCTCTTCTTTCTTCTCACAGCTCCCAGTGGCTCAGCTTTGGATTTGGGCCCACCTCTGCGTGTAGGTCGCCGGTGGGCGTCTGTTCTTCGCTCAGACAGGACGGGGTTAAAGGAGCAGCTGCTTCGGTGCCTCTGGCTCACTCAGGCCGGTGGGGGTGGGGGGGGGAGGAAGGGGCATGGAGTGTGGGGCGAGCCTGCGGCGGCAGGGGCGGGCTTGACGTTGCACCAGCCTGAGGCACGCCGGGTATTCTCCCGGGGAAGTTGTCCCTGGATCTCGGGACTCTGGCAGTGGCGGGCTGCACAGGCTCCCTGGAAGGGGGGTCTGGATAGTGACCTGTGCTCGCACACAGGCTCCTTGGTGGCGGCAGCAGCAGCCTTAGCGTCTCATGCCCGTCTCTGGGGTCTGCGCTTTTAGCCGCGGCTCACGCCCATCCCTGGAGCTCCTTTAAGCAGTGCTCTTAATCCCCTCTCCTCGTGCACCAGGAAACAAAGAGGGAAGAAAAAGTCTCCTGCCTCTTCGGCAGGTCTAGACTTTTCCCCGGACTCCCTCCCGGCTAGCCGTGGTGCACTAACCCCCTGCAGGCTGTGTTCAAGCCACCAACCCCAGTCCTCTCCCTGCACTTCGACTGAAGCCCGAGCCTCAGCTCCCAGCCCCGCCCACCCCGGCGGTGAGCAGACAAGCCTCTCGGACTGGTGAGTGCCTGTCGGCCCCGATCCTCTGTGTGGGAATCTCTACGCTTTGCCCTCCGCACCCCTTTTGCTGCGCTCTCCTCCGCGGCCCCGAAGCTTTCCCCCTCTGCCACCTGCAGTTTCCGCCCGCGAAGGGGCTTCCTAGTGCATGGAAACCTTTCCTCCTTCACAGCTCTCTCCCACTTGTGCTGTCCCGTCCCTATTCTTTTGTCTCTGTTTATTCTTTTTTCTTTTGCCCTACCCAGGTACATGGGGACTTCCTTGCCTTTTGGGAGGTCTGATGTCTGCCAGCGTTCCGTAGGTGTTCTGTAGGAGTTGTTCCACGTGTAGATGTATTTCTGGTGTATCTGTGGGGAGGAAGGTGATCTCCGCGTCTTACTCTTCCACCATCTTCCCCTCGTCCTCCAAAAATTTTATCTTAATACCTGGTACATCATCTCAAGGACTGTAAATAGTGCTTCTAAACACATTTGTATTATCTCTTTTAGAACATTTGCCTTATTAAAGACAAAGCGTCTCTGTATAAACAGTTTGAAATAAGAAAATTGAATTAAAAACCAAATACATCCAGTATATCAAATGACACAGTTCTGAGACTAAGGCCCATTATTTTAAATAAGTCCTTGTAAAACACTATATTCGCGGCAAGACTGGAAGTAACTTTTGAGGAAAAACAACTGGTCTGCATCTAGATGTGGGAGAGATATTTCCTGCCCATTTCTGCCTACCCGAAATTATTGCTGATGCCTTATCCTATAAGAATGATTGCATATTTCTTCTTTAAAAATACTTATTTATGAAATAGATGCTCCAAAAATAAAATCCTATGATCTCATTTTTATTATTTTGTTCTTGCCCTTTAAATTAGCTTTTCGTTTCTTATTTTTCTTTTTAAAGTTTAAATATGTGTAGTGTCACAGCTACTTTTCCCCTAAAATTTATAATATAAATGTTTATATACTCCTTCCTCAGTTTGAGTTCACTCTATTGCCTTCCTTTGGTATCTTATTTTGATTGTGATTTATTCTTTGTGTTTGTGTGTATAAAAACTTGTTTAACTTTGTCTTTCAAATACTGCTCCCTTATGATATCTGTAGGCATTTACAAAGGCTTTCAGAGCCATTGATCCATCCAAGAGCTAACTGGAGAGGGGTCTCTTCAAGTTCTGTGACTATAGACTATATCATTTCTTTCTCCTAAGAAGGCTTTGGGGCATTTTTGCATCTTGGACTTAAAGGGGAATCACCATATTTCACCTGCGTAGGCTCATGGTAGAATGATGTTTCATATTACATTTCCATCATCTCTCCTAAATTGGGACTTAAGTGCCCAATGTAAAAATTTTTCATTTTCTGAATAATTGGAAGACACAAAATTAGGTATTTTATTTAGAAATAACCTTTACAATAAAGCCAACTATGGAATAGGAAGATCACCCTTAGGGATTGGAGGCATAAGCTTCATTTCTTCACCTCTCTTGCAGGCATCTCACTGGGTTATGGAGCTGAGCATGCTTTTCCATTCCTGCACCTAAAGTGCATCCCTCTGTGGTCTTGAACACATGCTTTGGAGAAGCTCAAAACTGAGTAGGAGAGAATATTTCAGGGTATTGAGGAAATTTTTAATTTGTAACCTAATGCCTTTATTATTTCTTTCTCACTTGGGGAAATAAGAGGAATTATTACAGAGTCTTTAAATATGGAAGCAATATTAAAAATCCAAAGAAACTCTATTTCAACTGAAGAAAGTGTCCAGGAGAAAGCCACTAACTCATATCAACTAAAGATGACCTTTTAAAATTTGTTTTCCACTGAATTATAGAAGCCTTGGTAATGCTGTGTTTGCCAGTATCCTCCACATTGTTGAATTCCCAAAGATTGACAGAGTCAAGGACACACAATAATGACAGAAGAAACAGCATGTATAATATTCTTTTCAGACATGCACACAGCGTTTCTTCACAAAATGAGTGAATTTCAGAACCGGAATGGAGCTCAGTAAGGAATTAATCCAAACCACTCATTCTACATGCGAAGGACTAGGGCTGCTAGTATAGTCACTAGAGTCACAAAAATCAAATCAGGACCTTATTTCTTCAGGTTCTCAGCTCCAGAATACTTAGAGAGCAGAGGATTAAATATTTTAAGGCAAACAAACAAAAAAAACCCTTGTTGTTCATGCTCTAGGTTCTACTATTTATACTGAAAAAATGACCATTAAAAACAAAATTAATTGCACCCAAGCTCTTTCCTAGACACTAGTACACAGGTCACTTGAATTTTCAGACTCTGAGAATAGTCTTTGAATCTCCTGTATACAACTTCTTGTTGTCTCGTATCTCGTGTCTTATAAAGTAAACACAGAGAGAGGATACTGATGGTATTTGGAAGTGATCAACCATTTCAAAGAGGCAGGTGGCCTATATGGACTCTAACTGTCCATCATATGACTCCTGTTCATTTTACACTTCTGCGTGGGATTTCTCCCTTTATCTTTTCCTTTTGCACATGACTAAAATGTAAATTACTTAGATCTAACTTATATTCTGTGGAGCTATATGTAACTTTGGAACTGACGTTCACGAAGTTAGAACTCATGTTATTCATGAGGTCATGTTATGTCATTTTAAAACTGTAATGTGTGGCCTAGAGGTGACCTCTGAAAAGAGCAAAGGTAAGCTTCACATTTTCTCTAAAAGTTAATATCATGATCCACTTAGATGCCCTCTACAAACCCATGGACGCTTTTATTTTTATTATGATATAGTTGACGTACAATGTTATATAAGTAACAGGTGTACAACAAAGTGATTCACAATTTTTAAATGTTATACTTCATTTATAGTTATTCTAAACTATCGGCTATATTCCCTGTGTTGTACAATATATCCTTGTAGCTTATTTATTTTATGCATAATAGTTTGAACCTCTTAATCCCCTACCCCGATCTTGCCCCTCCCAAAACTCGTGAACACTTATATACATTTTTTTTCTCTTAGGAGAGTTTAAAATGGGCTAATAATCAAATATAAATTGTGTCTGTTTGGTTCTTCATTAGCAAAAAAATTAACATGAATGGTATGTGTCCATCCCATAGTAAAATACCTGTAACTAGAAGCCACGAGGTAAAGAAAGCTGAGGATCTTGTAACTGAATCTACTACCTCCAGATTGTTTCTTCTTGCTTCAAAGTTATGCTGCAGTAGAAACACAGCTTTTATGATGTTAATTTTAACATATGCTTTTTATTCATTAAAAATTCTGTGGGTTTGATTAGACATGAATAACTACCTTCTACACCTATTTTTTGTACAACGGATAATTATTTGGGGAAAGAAAACCAAAATACAAGAAAACCAGCAATTTTTGGTAGAGTCTATAATTTTCAAACTTGTCCATGGTTCTTTGCCTATATTTATAATTTGAAGGAAAGTTAATAATAACTTATAATAATGCTGGTGAAAAGCTTTCAAGAAACAAAAGCAATTTATAAACATTTAACTAGCCTTACATTTTTAAGTACACGTTTCCCAATTATTGAGTGTTATAGACTGAGTTCAAGGTTCCCCTCAGTATTTATTATCTCTAAATCCTTAAGCAAGTGAAGTGACTTGTCATCCCTAGATGTCACCCAGTTTCCCTATAAATAAGAGTTCCTGTTTTGTACTTTGTGCGGAAAATGCCATGTACACAGTAAAGGCTCAGCAAAAGCTAGCTATTATTTTATTGTCATTTATCCCATTTTTGACTCATGAGCCTTTTTATAAAATTCAGACTGAATGAAAAGGGAAGTCTTGTTAAACCTTACAATGAGCTTTTAAGAGGAAAGTATTGGAGTATTCTGGGCTCCTCCAAAGGCAAACAGTAGTAAATTAAAATTGTGTTTCTGGGGTAAAGAGCCTGATGTTTGAGAGAAACACTGGAGTTAGTTCAAAACATCAACACTAAATAAAAAATACACTAGGGCCTTGAGGCTGTATTCATGAGATGCATATGAGGAGGTACCAAGGCAACAGTCCAGAATTCTATATTTGATGGAGCCATGTTCTATCTAACATAGTTACATCAGGGAAAGAGCTTGTCATGACTTCAGTGTGTACCGAGGTCCCATCTGTGAACTAACCTCTGTCTGGAAACTTAGAGGATTTAAAAAAATTTTTTTATAATGACCGAAGTCATGTTTCTGTTCATCAGACATAAAGGTTTTTTTTCTTTTTTTCTCCTGAGTTGTACAGATTGAGTAATGCTTTGAAAGAGTAGTCATCTATTTTATTTCTAGTGCTCTCATGATCAATTGGCTAAAACCAGAGATCCCTAGAGGTCAAGACCCTTTGACTACTGTAGCATTCCTTTGGCTTATTATTGTATTTTTGTGGTTGAGTGCTGCCACCAGGTAATTATTCCCATCAGAAAAGGAGCTCATTACAATGATGCCTTACAGAACATTGACACCATGGCGCTGGTTTCATGGAAGTTGGTGACACTTCACTAAGGTATTTGCCTAAGTCTTCATGAATGAGGTGTCTTCCTATCTTTCATAGGGAACAGTGGGAAGGTTAATGTGTTTCATATAATAAATATATACAGCGCTCCTATGTTTCTAAACATTTAGCTATCTTCCTCCACATTATACTAAGGAAATTTATCATTTTTGACTTTGTTGAATGTAAGCCATCTTTAAATCCAAGTTTTAGTTACTGAGTCAAGTCAATTCTGAAGGTTACTTTTAACTTCTAATGCTACCACCTTAAATCTTGAATCTCATTTAGTGAACCATTTTGATAAATTAATAAAAATATGATAAAATTAAATATCCATTTATGATTATTGTAAAAAATCCTTTAGTACACAAAGAATATAACAGAACTTCCTTAATCTTATAAGGAATATCTATTAGATATCAATATTAAGCATCATATTTAATCACAAAGTCTTAATGCATACTTCTGAGTTTGTGAATTAGACGAAGATTTCCACAATCTTTACTACGACCCATCATTGTACTTAAGGTACTTAACTTAATGCATTAAATTAAGAAAAATAAATAAAATAGGTAAGGATAAAAAAAGTTGAAACTATTAATATTTGCAGTTGATATGATTATATATGTAGAAAATATAAAATATGCAGATAATTTGTCAGAATTTATGAGTAAGTCCTGAAAAAATTGTTGGACAAGAGGTCAATATATCAAATCATTTGCATTGCTATATTCTAGCAATAAAGATTAGGCTATACAATTATAAAAAATATATAGAATTTACAATAGAATAAAATTGTCAAATACCCAGGGATAAATCTAATGAAAACTATCAAGTGTCTTTATACAGAAAACTATAAACGTTTGGGGAGAAATAAGGGAAGACCTAAATAAAATGAATGTACTTCCAACTTTATTGATTGGAAGACAAATGGACATATGTATCTATGCAATTCCAATAAGATCTCAAGAAGTTATTTTCATTAGTTGATAAACTAATTTGAAATTTCTGAGTATAAAAATAGGCAAGATTAGAAGAAAAGAGAAATGAAGACTTGGTCTGCTAGATATATCAAGACAGTGTAAAGAATTTTAAAGATATTGTCACATTAGCATGATTACAAATGGACAAATGAAATGAAAACAGGTCTATTCTACAGTAGATAGAGATCTAGTTTATTTCCAGTTTTGAGTTATTAAAAGTAGTGCTACTGTAAATATATTTGTACAAGTTTCTCTTGTATATATAGCTATATACACATTCATATGGTATATATACATAGGAGGGGAATTACAGTTTGTAGTGTTAAGTACACCTTAGATTTAATAGATATATCAAACTCTGTTTAAAAATGGTAGCACCAATTTGCTGCTCCTCCTACTAAATAACATGAGTTTTCCTATGTTACTACACAGGCAGGCCAACACTTGGGAATATCAATTTCTTGGTTTTAGCTATTCTGATATTAGAATAGGAATGGGTTTATATGTATTCTAAGAGGCTTGTGCAAATATATTTACAGTAGCACTACTTTTTTTTTTTGCGTTACGCGGGCCTCTCACTGTTGTGGCCTCTCCCATTGCAGACAGAGCACAGGCTCCGGATGCGCGGGCTCAGCGGTCATGGCTCACGGGCCTAGCCTCACTGCAGCATGTGGGATCTTCCCGGACCGGGGCATGAACCCGTGTCCCCTGCATTGGCAGGCGGACTCTCAACCACTGCGCCACCAGGGAAGCACAGTAGCACTACTTTTAATAACTCAAAACTGGAAATAAACCAGAGGTCTATCTACAGTAGAATAGATAAGTAAATTGTGCCATATTCATATATCAGACATCAGAGAAAATTAACAAATACAGCTATAGACAACAAAATTGACACACCTCATACACATATTGAGCAAAAAATCAGACACAGAAAATGTACTGTATTGTACTATTCAATACAATTACAAAACCCCCCAGATATCACTACACCACACAACTGGAAGTCAATATTGAAATTGTAGGAAGTGGCACGAAGGGGGCTGGTCATATCTGTTTTTTGACCTGGGAACTGGTTCTGTGGGTATCCTCAGTGAGATAATTTATTGATTTGAACATTTATGTTTTCTGTAGTTCCCTTTAATAAAAAGTTAACAAGAAATTCAAAATCATTACCATTAAATTGACATCTTTAAACCTTCATTTTCACCAGCCTCAAACGGCCCTCAATGAAGCCTGTAACTATGTTATTTTCACTGCAGCAATAGCAAATCTATTATTTTCTTAGTTGGGTCACTCCACATTCTCCACAGTGACTATTTCAGACTTTTGCCGGCTTCTTCAACCTTCAGCCTCAGAGCTCCCCTTTTGTGATGCGCAGATACCCTCTGCTCTCACTCCAGATATTAAATAGAATCTCTCAATCAGAAGAAAAGCTCATCTAACTTTCTGTCACCAGACACACAAACTTACCTGCAGGATTGAAGTTAGTTATTTAAAGAGGACAGATTTATCAGTAAGAATTCAGTTCTGCTCAGAGTGATTAAAAAAAAACAAACAAACCCAAATAATAATAACCTTAAGCAAGACTGAACCTCATCTCTCAGTCCCGTAAACAACAGGGTCAGTGGAAGTCGGTGGTTCAGGACCCATCAGGCTTTCTACTCTTGGGAGCCTCAGAAGGGCAGAATGTGCCTTTGTCTTCATGGTTCAGCACGGCCACATGTGCATTCCAGACAGCAGCATAGGAGAAAGGAAAGGACACAGGACAAACATGAAGATGGGCGGGGGACTTGTGATGGACAATGCACGTTCCTCTAGGTCTGCTTTTCTGTTTTACTGATTTTCTGTACTTCACTCCACACTCACTCTATTGGAATCATTTTTTCCCTGACCATCCTCATGGGCCAAATTTAGAATGGTTCTAAACTGGCTCTCTCTCCCATTTGTAATACATTTTATCCACAAGAGCTTCTATAAAGTGCAGCCAGCTCCAGTGCAAACAACCCAACCATTTGCACAAGTCAAAAAGGACGTAATATACTCACTCTCATTCATTACTTAATCCAGTGTAATCTAGATTTTGCCAACAAAAATTCCCTGAAATTGCTTCACCACGATGACTTAAATCTCTCTTGCAAAATAAAACCCATAGACATTGTTCACGTCTTACCTACTTTGATTTCTTAACATCATTTCATCCTGAAGGCTACCCCATTCTTCATCAACTGTCTTTTCCCTTGATTTCTGAACATCTTTCTCTTGATTTTTTACCTCCAATCAAGAGACCCAAACTCCCTGATGGTTTTCAGGGAACTGTTTATAAAGGCAACATTTGAGGTGAGGGCTGCAGAGTGCATGACTTTCTTCTGATTGTTTGGTAGTGAGATAACAGGAATCTTAACTGTAAACCTTCTGGTTCCAACCAGTCTGGGATCTACGTGCTTGTGCTCAACATGTAATCACCATCCTCCACATGGGTAGGGGGTCTTCTTAGTTTCTGCAGAACAACTCAAAGATATGCATCAGATTGTTATGTTTATCTCTTGAGGAAGAACTCGGACTCTGTTTCATCATTGACTATTGTTTAACCTCTCATTACTCTTCTGGTTGGATTGCTTTTCCTTTGTTTCTGCATTCCCTCACTTCCCTGATTAGTAACTACTTCAGTCTACTCTTTGGAACTAAGGGAAGGCCTAAGAGACTAACACTTTTTACTACAAACAAGAAACAGGGAACACCTGGGAGAGCCCTGCAGGATCCTGCTCAGTTTCACTCAGTATCTTTTTTTCAAGACCCTGTTTTCCACCCTCCACTAAATGTCAGTACTGCTAAGGACTCTGTTCCAACCCACCTTTTGTTTGTTCTTTATCTAATTCTTAACAGTTTCAGCTACTTCAATTTCATTACACTATTGGTAACTCCTGAGCCTGCAATTTAATCTAAAATGTCTTTCCTGAGATCTAGAACTATTGAAAATATCCAACTCTAATATCTCCCAGGCACACTAAACTCAGCATGTCCAGGACTTATCTTGTGGTCTTCTCTCCAAATCTGTACTTATTTTGCTTTCTAACTCAGGAATGGCCTTAGATTGTAAATCACTCTGCAATTAAAAGAGTTGAGAGTCACCTCGCTTCCTTCATTTTTTTTTTTTCTTTCCCTGTGTTCACTGAGCCAACAAGTGTTGCTGATTTTACCTGCTGTTATTACTCAAATTTCAATTCTTAGCTTCAACACCAGGTCACTAGGATCACTTACCTGAATCACACACAATTTTCGAATGTGATCGTTTCACTCCACTCTTCACTACCCATGTCTTTTCCACTCTGTAGGAATAAGGCTTTTCCAAAACTGCAAATCAGATATTGTCACTATCTCAACATGATCACTGGAATAATTGCTGCAAAGTCTTAGGGTGACTTCTATGACCAGATTCCTGCCTACCTCTTTAGCCATATCTCTTGCCACTGACACATTTAAATGTTACATTGCTTCTCATACTTGGTGAAGAACTGTGCTTTGTCAGCACAAAATCTTCTCTCTCTGAACAATACCTTCCCTACTCGCACCCCTGCATTTCTAGTCCCCACCCCAACCCTATGACTCTAAATCAACATAAAAATAGTACACTCCCAATCCTTTCATACTAGAATACACTGTCCTATGATTCCTAATCATCCTGTATTTCTCTTGTGAAACTTGTTATACTGTTTGGTAATTTCTTATTTACTATTCTGTTTTTCCTGACAGACTATTAGATCTGTTGATGCAGAATCTAAGTTATTTTGCTCAATATCTTTTCTTCAGTTCCTAACTTGGTGTCTGTCAATAAAAAAGTTGTTCCTGGGAAGGAATAGCAAACACAACTCAATAAAACATTATATACCTAGAAACTGGATGTATTTTTTGTTCAATGCCTGGACCATTGCTGAGATAAATACTCGCTCATTAAATAATGAAACTAGTCTAAATCTATTATCCTTACTTCAAGAGATTTTGGAATATGTGCCCATGTCAGTGATTAAAAATACATTAAGAGACAAAGGCACAAAGATAACTCTATGTAGAAAAATAGTATTCAACAAATGGTGCTTTAATAATTGGACTTCTGTATGTAAAATAATGCACCTAGACATATACACTATACTTTTCACAAAATTTATCTGAAGAAAGAATAATAGACATAAATCTAAAATGGAAAATTATGTAACTTCTAGAAGGAAATGGGAGACAATCAATGTGACTTTGGGTTTTGTGATGATTTTGTAGATACGAAGCCAAAAGCATAATCCATGAAAATATACAGTTAAGTTGGACTTTAGTAAATTTAAAAATGTCTACCATGTGAAAGACAGTCTTAAGAGAATAAATAGACAAGCTGCAGACTTGGAGAAAATGTTTGAAAAACGTATTTGATAAGGAACTTAATAATATTTGATCTCAAACATACAAAGACTCTTAAATATCAACAATAAGAAAACAACAAAATTAAAATATAACAAAGGATTTGAACAGATACCTCACCAAGGAGATTAGGACACCCAAAGGGGATATCTGCAGACAAGACACACAGAGTGAAAACAAGCATGTGAAGAGACACTCAGCATCTTTTTCATCAGGGAGATGAAACTAAAATTATAATTATAAACCTATACATATTACAATGGTTAAAATCCAAAAAAACTGACAATACCAATTGCTGATGAGGATGCAGAACAATAAGAACTCTCATTCATTGCTTGCGGGAATGCGGTATGGCACAACCACTTTAGAAGGCATGTTGGCAGCTTTTTACAGAGCTAATCATGGCCTTACTGTATGATGAGCAATAGTGCTTCTAGGTGTTTACCAAACTTATTTGAATACATATGTCCACACAAAAACCAGCATGCAAAAGTGCCGTATAAAGCTTCATTCATAATGGCTAGAAGCAAGTAAGATATCTTACAATAGGTTAATTGATAAATAAACTATAAGACATCCATGTAATGGAATACTCTTAAGCAATGGAAAGGAATTAACTAACAAATCCATACAACAAGGATGAATCTTAAATACGAATTACTAAGTGAAAAAAAAATCAGTCTGAAAAGACTACATACAGTTTGATTCCAGTTATATGACATTCTGTAAATAGAACAGTGGTTGCCAGGGGATCAAAGAGGGTGACAATGTTGACTAGATGAACATTACACTTTTAGGGTAATGTAACTAGCCTGTATGATATTGTGATGGTGGATATATAATATTATGTTTTTTTGAAAACTCATAGAACTTTACTGCACGAAGACTGAACCTTAGCATATGCACATTTAAAAAATCAAGTAGAAGTTTGAGGATTCCGGGATGGAATGCAGAATATAACAAAGGGATCTAACTCTATCACATGTGTGTGAAACAAATTTTCTGAATGTAGTGGGGGAAAGGTGCTGACCTCACTAACTTTGGAATGGAGTGGAGTCTGTAGGAAAGTCTAACGAGAAGAGGAAATGAGCACAAGCATTGTGCTCTAGTTGATAGAGCTGTTTTCTATGAGGGCATGAATTAACAATTCACAAGCCACTGCACATTACATGAATTAATGTGAACAGGTGGTAGGTGGTTGAGAGCCAAGTCACTTTTGGAGTGGGAAGTTACAGACAAATAATGAGAGGAGGCTAGAAGGACCATGTGGTCATAGATTAGAGTTGGAGACATCAGTATGTACTCATGTCTAACGTAATTTAGATGCAGCTGGTTACCCACAGAAATAAATATATATGTGTGCACATATTGATATATGGTTAGTACCTACTTATATATCCATTTCCATCAGCTGAGAAGACCTAGATGCAGTAGCAATGAGCACACCTACCTCTCAGAAGTTGGTTTCTAACACCCTTCTCCAGTAAAAGTAACCAGAGATCCTTGGAGAAATGGCTGATTCTAGGACAGTGGCAGGATATACACAAAGTGAGCCTGGAGCATCTTGTAGTGCCAGAGAGTAAGGAACTGCTGAAGACAACAATGAACAGTGATGGGGACATTTCAAAGGGACACCAGGGCCAACAGAAAGAATTCTCAGAGGTCAAGGCTGGAACAATTTGAACAAAATGTAAGTGAGATAGTATTGCATTATAACCCAAAGTATAAAATAAATATATATGAATCTATACTTATATAGACCTTTGGTATGGTGTAATGAAAATGGCATTCAGGAGTCTACCTCCCCAAAACCCATAACCTAAGTCTAATCATGAAAAAAGACATCAGATAAATATAAGTTGAGGGGCATTTTACAAAACATGTGACCAGCGCTCTTCAAAATTATCAAAAATAAGGAAAGTCTGAAAAACTGTCACAACCAAGAGGAACCTAAGGACAAATGATGGCTAAATGTATTGTGGTAACCTGAATGGAATCCTGGAACAGGAATATTAGGTAAAAACTAAGAAAATCTGAATAAACTACCAACTTTAGGTAATAATAATTTATCAGTATTTGTTTATTATTTGTAAAAAAGGTACCATACAAATGTAAGATGCTAATAACTGGGGAACCTGGGTGTGGAGTGTACAATATAGGAATTATCTGTATGATATTTCAATCTTTCTATAAATCTAAATATTTTCTAAAATAAAAAGTTTATTTAATAATACATGAAGATTTTACTTTTAAAAATTATATATCCATTGTAAAAATTCAGAGAATTATTAACAGACATAAAAAAGAATTTAACCACTAGTAATTTTTACTGTTTTCTTGTCTTGAATTTGATGGGCCATTCTATTCTACATCATTGTATTTCTTCAACTAAATGTTTTTTTCATTTATAACTTTGATTATTAATTGAGATCCATTTGATTTGTTCCCTTTATACAGTTTATCACTATTCTTCTGTCTTCCCTATCTATTATCTCGTCTTTCATTATATTCTATTCTGATTTTTTCTGCTGCGTTTTTGAATAGCTTTTTTTTCTAATATATTTTACAATTTTATTTATTTATTTATGACTGTGTTGGGTCTTCGTTGCTGCTCGTGGGCTTTCCCTAGCTGCGGCGAGTGGAGGCTACTCGGGGGCTACTCTTTGTTGCGGTGCGTGGGCTTCTCATTGTGGTGGCTTCTCTTGTTGCAGAGCACGGGCTCTAGGCACATGAGCTTCAGTAGTTGTGGCTCGTGGACTCTAGAGGGCAGGCTCAGTAGTTGTGGCACAGGGATGTAGTTGCTCCATGGCATGTGGGATCTTCCTGGACCAGGGATCGAACCTGTGTCCCCTGGATTGGCAGGCGGATTCTTAACCACTGTGCCACCAGGGAAGTCCCTGAATAGCTTTTTAAGATCCACTTACAATTGCTAACTCAGTTCTCCGAAATGCCTCCTAGGCTGTCTTCAGTTCCTAGTGCGATCTTCAGTTCTGCTTTGATGTTACTGTGTTATCACAGCCTGCTCCCTCTTTCATCTTAGGCTATTGTCTTACAATCTAGTTTTTATATGTTACACACATTTTCTTTAATTTGTAATTTAATTTGAGTGCACAGAATGTAACTATCTAAAAATTGCTTCCTATGCTATATCTTTCAAGCTATATATTCTTTTATGAGCTAGAATTTGGCGGTTACCTCCAAAGTTTTTAACCAAATTTCTCTATAGTTATTTCATTTTTTTCCTAGTTTATTTATTCGATTTGTTTGCATAGAAATCTATTCAGACATAGCTGTCTCACAAATGTATGATTGTTTTCTTTACAGACACTTGGGGCTGATTTGTGTAAGAGACTCAGCAGTCCAAGAATCCAGTTCAGACCTCTTGGTATAAGCACTCTGTCTCCTATGTATTTCCAGAGTATATCACAATGCCAGGTAAGTAATTACTCATTTAGTTGATTTAATGTTTTTCTTTCATACTGGACTATAAGACCCAAGAGGGCATTGGCTACATCTCTCTTATTTACGATGGTGTTCACTGCACCTAACTCGATGGCTACAGTAGATTCTCAACATTATTTGTTGAATGAATGGAACTGAGGAGTGGGTGGGCAGCTAAGGCCATAGGAAACCCCAGAATAAACTATAGTGCATACGGAAAGAGTCAACTACTTTAGGTATCTCTTTGTTGGAAATATTTAAAGTGTATATCCTTTTGATTCATAAAATTAAATATTCTTGATGGTACTCTATTATAGATAAATTTATATAATAGTTATTAATATAATAACTCACTTTGACTCTTCAACTTTTAGATTTATTTTCTTTAATTGGGTTGGAAGTAAGTCATATAAAATTTGGTTGTTTTGTGTGAAATAAAGTTGGTGAGGTTTTTCTGATTGTTTCTATGAGAGGGATGTATAACAGTTGTAGGATGATTTAAACATGTAAAAAATTTTAATATCTTGAAAGAAGTACTTCAATGGTCTTCACAGAGAGCTAACAACAAACTGGAAGATGCTATGTAATTTACTTTGTTTTCTGTCTTAATTTTACTTGGAAAACTGTGATCTTGCCAATGGTGGTCTAGAAACACTTAATTTGTTGAAGAATACGTGAGTGTAATAAGAATATGATAGTGCAATTGGGATTTTTTTTTTAAACAACAAAAATTTCCACTTGCATTTTACTATTTTTTTAATGAGTGAGTTTTTAGTGTGTTTATGGGCTTTCGACTGACTTTTGTGCTCTGATTTTTTTTTAATGTAGAAAATATTGTAACAAATGCTGAGGGTTACAAAAATTGTACAACTTGAACATTTACATTAGAATTCTCCATGAATTTGTCACATTTGGGACAGATTTTAGATTATGTAATTTTTTGATTTTTTAAAAATATGTTTGAGTAATTTGGAGTGTATTAAGCAACATGAAATATATGAATGTATAATAAATAATCTGACAATGATATTAGGAAATAATCAATGTTTACTAAATGATCCAAAAGATGTAAGGTATTTGTTTAAATATTTGTTTAAATATATGTATTTGTAATAGTAAGGATACTTTATGCCAAAACAGATGGAATTTTCTAAAGCTGTACTGAGAAAAAATTTTTCTCAACTTAAATGTTTTTCTTACTAACCAAGAAAATTAAAAATGAATAAATCAAACATTCAAATAAAGAAGTTATCAAAAGTAAAACTTCATGAAAGTGGGTGGAGGGATGGAATTTTAAGGGGAGAAATGGTTGCATTAGCAAGTAGAGAACACTGAATTGGTAAGTATGTTCAGTAACTAGCTCTTTTTTATTTGCTTAATACATTTTTAATGATAAAATATAGAAAAATCCAGAAAATAGTAATAAAAGCAACAACATATTTGTCAGCCAGACAAAACATACTTTATCATACTTGCTTCAACTCTCTTTTTTATCCAAGAAATGTTACAGAGAGTTAAAAAGCCCTGTATCCCCATCTCATTTCTATTTCTGCCTTTCATTAGTTAACTAGTATTTGAAGGCTATAATTTTTATTTATTTCCAGTATATTTTCCATACATGTATGTGCCCAGAATATAATTTCATTATTATTTTTGAATATTCTTAAATATTATTATATTGAATGTATGTTTTTACAACTTGCTTTTTCAATCCAAACCCATAATAATATAAAATAGAGCCAATACAAATATTAGCTCTTTTGAGATGAGTAGATTGAATGGATATTACTGGATTAATAAATCTCTAAAAGTTTAACAATGATTCTCTTTGGATGTTTAAGGTTAATAGTGATATTTTTGTAATGTATTTTAAAATTTACTATGATAGAATTTAATGCTTTCACAATTAAAGTACATATGCAATATGTTTGAGGACAATATGTACAAACCATGTAAAAAGGAGAAAATACTAATAACATAGACAATTTTTTTTTACAAAATTATGGATTATAAATTATGGATTAAAAATCAGTAACTACTCACTAGTTATACCCTTCTGCTTCTCTCTCACTCTACTCTTTGGCAATACCTCGCCATGTAGCTTTAGGTCTGTTACTAAAGTACCAAGATTCAGAAAATTTCTATTGCAGAGAATAGAAAAAGCTGAAAAAGCATAAAAATCATTTTCAAAGCTAAACTAATCTTGTATCAATCTAATGTGACAGTTACTATAAATAATGCTGCCACAAACATTGGGGTGCATATATCTTTTTGAATTAGTGTTTTTTTCTTTGGCTATATATCCAAGAGTAGAATTGCTGGGTCATTAGTTTTCTGAGAAACCTCCATACTGTTCTCCATAATGGCTGTACCAGTTTACATTTATATCCCACCAACAATGTAGGAGGGTTCCTTTTTCTCCACACCCTTTCCAGCACTTGTTATTTGTAGACTTTTTAATGATAGCCATTCTGACAGGAGTGAGGTAATATCTGCATATCTTCTTTGGAAAAATGTCTATTCAGGTTTTGTGTCTACTTTTTAATTGTGTTGTTTCTTTGATATTGAGTTGTTTGAGCTCTTTATATATTTTGGATATTGACCCCTTATCAGACATGTCATTTATAAATATCTTCTCCCATTCAACAGGTTGTCTTTTCATTTTGTTGATGATTTCCTTCACTGTGAAAAAGCTTTTAAGTTTAATTAGGTTCCATTTGCTTATTTTTGTTTTGTTTGTTTCCTTTCCCTTAAGAGACAGATCCAAAAAAAAATATTGCTATAATTTATGTCAAAGAGTGTTCTGCTGTTTTCTTCTAGGAGATTTATGGTTTCACGTTTTATATTTAGGTCTTTAATCCATTTTGAGTTTTTTTTCTTTCTTTATGGTATGAGAAAATGTTCTAATTTCATTCTTTACCATATAGCTGTCCAGTTTTCCCAACATGATTTATTGGAAAGACTGTCTTTTCTCCATTGTAAATTCTTAACTCCTTTGTCATAGATTAATTGACGTTAAGTGTATGGATTTATTTCTATAAAGATTTTGAATTGCTATGTTGTACACCTGAAACTAATATAATATTGTAAATCAACTATACCTCAATTAAAAAAAACTTAAAAATCTAATCTGAGAATAAAATTACATTACAAATTATTATAGTTTAATTACAGTAACTGCTCAATGTTAAACAACATTTTATAATTTACTTTGGCAACAAAGGTATGGTTTCAAGGAGCTCTTTAAGCTTTGCACAAGATTGTTCTGTAGGTTTTATGTAATGTTAATGTTTATCTCCTGTTTGATGAGCTGATGTTGGACAATAAAAAGAGCATGTTTGAGCGATGTCTCCTGCAGTAGGAGCTGCATAATACAATTTAATATAAATGTAACACAGTTCTCAGTTGATTTCTTTAAAACAAAGCTTTACTGTAAAGAGCCAATTATTCTTTGACATGGTGATGCCAGTGAACTGAATTAGGAAGGGAATGTAAGTGACTTTGAAATGTGCTGGGGGCTTGTACTATTGAAATGTTTCAGGAGCCTATTGTTCTGAACTGTTGTAAGGTTCTTGATTTACTTGGAAAGTTTTTACAAGACTCATTTAAGGTCATTGTAACAGGAAAAGGACTAATATTCTGCTCCATAGAGAACCACTAAATAAAAATTTTAAAATATATAACTAAAAAGTAGGTAAGATAAATAATAATTACTTCAAAAGAAGGCAAGAAAGGTAAAATAGGGAAACACAGAACATGTGAAAAAATTAGAAAATGAATAGAAAGACTGTAGAGTCAAAAATTACATCAAAAATTAATGTAATTACTACATTAATTATAAATGACTAAAATTTCCAATTAGAAGATAAAGGTTGTCAGAATAGATATTAAAAAACAAGCATGATTCAACCATTGCTATTTAAAAGAGATACACTTTACATATAAGAACACAGAAAGATTTAGCTTGAAAGGACAGAAAAAAGATATATACTTGATCCACATTGTTCACATATTCAAATTCACCTACTAGTTAAAATTTATTTGTAACCCTGAAATCAATGCTCCTGTGTTTTCAAGTCATGTGTGAATCTGTGCAGAGTGGTGAAAAATCTGAGTCTCCCAACACACAGGTTTCCAGAGGAGGTTGAAGAGGGTGACATTCTGCCTTCCTGTTTCCACTCTCATACTGTAAATAAGTGTCCTTTTTGCAGCCTGTTTAGTGCCACTTTTTTTCACGTTTTTGTGGGGTTTTTTTTCTGTGAAATTTTGTGTTTAAATGGCCTCCTGAAATAGTACTAAAGTGATGTCTAGTGTTCCTACTGGCAAAAAGGCTGTTATGTGCCTTCTGGAGAAATTAAGGTAAGCTTCATTCAGACATGTGTTATAGTGCTATTGCCCATGAGTTCAATGTATATTAAATAAGGGGTCTTTAGCCAGAAATAGATATAAAACAAGGTTATGTAGTTATCAATTGGTGAATATGTTGTGACTAGAGGCTGACAGGTACCAACTATGTTGGCTATGTTACTATCAGAAAAATCAGACTTTATAGTAAGAAATATTTCTAGAAATAAAAAGGGAGAGCTTATAATGATAAAAGTGGGAGGGATAAATTGGGAGATTGGGATTGACATATATACACTATTGATACTATGTATAAAATAGATAACTAATGAGAACCTACTGTATAGCACAGGGAAGTCTACTCAATTCTCTGTGGTGACCTAAATGGGAAGGAAATCCGAAAAAGAGGGAATATATGTATATGATAGTTGATTCACTTTGCTGTACAGTAGATACTAACACAACATTGTAAAGCAACTATACTCCAATAAAAATGTTAAAAAATTTAAAAATTAAAAGGTAAAATCATAAATTTGTATGCACTTAATAATATCAAAATATATGAAACAAAAATATAAGAGAAAAAAGGAGAAATAGATAAATTCAAATCTTAGCTAGAGATTTTAACTCACTCCCTCAATAACAGAACAAGCACTCTCAAAACCAATAAACAATATAGAAGATTAGAACAACGCAATTAACACATTGATCAACAATTTGGCCTAAATGACACACAGAATACCACTTCCTACAAATGTAGCATTCACATTCTTTTCAAATACATTAAGGCACATAGTTTCTTTGCCAAAAAAAAAAAAATATTTAGAGAGCCATAAAGCAAGTCCTAACATATTTCGAAGGAATAAAATAATGAAGATTATAATCTTTGACTACAGTGTAATTAAACTAGAAATTAACAACAGAAGGATAATTAGAAAATCCCCAGAGGGTTGAAAATTAAGCAAAAAACTTTTTTCAGTAACCTACAGTGTACTCAAGTAATCACAATAAAATTTTGAAATATTTTAAAATGAGAGATTAAACAAAAACAAGGCATCTCAAATTTGTGGGATACAGCTGAAGCAATGCTTGAAAGGAAATTTATGGCTTTAAATGTATATATAAGAAAAGAAAAAATGTTGAAAACCAATGATCCAAACTTTCATTCCAAGAAGCTAGTAAAAGGTGGCAGAATAAATCATCAAACTGCAATAAAATATAAAGATATGAGAAAAAAATCAGTAAAACAGGAAGGAGACATACAACAGAGCAACTCAACCAAGAAACTAAATCTGGGTTTTTCAAAAACTTTAGTAAAATTAATAAATCCATAGAAAGACTGGTAGAGAAAAAACAGGAAAGAAAATGTAAGACAAACCAATAATAAGAGGATATTATAAACAGCTATGTGCAAATAAATTTGGAAGCATAGATGAAATGAAAACTTCCTTGAGTTTTATCAAAACCAACACAAGGAGAAGTAGACATTTTGAATATACTATCTATAAATAGATTGATTCTGAACATATTATCATGTCCAGATATCTTCACTGGTGAATTTCTCCTAACATTTAAGGAAGAAATAATGTTAATTTTACACAAATTATTCCAGAAAGTAGAAAAAATGGGAATACTTCTATCTCATTTTATGAGGCTAATGTAAACCTGATACCAAAACCTGGCAAAACACAAAAATCACAGGTATTCAATCTCAGAAACATAGGGATAAAATTTCTACAAAAATCTTTACAAATTGAATTCAGCAATGTATGAATAGGTTTGCATATCACAACGACATTAATGGAGAATGGTTTGAAATTTTAACATCAATTAATAGTCAAGAAAAAAACATATGATTATCTCAATAGATGCACAAAATCTAGGAATAGAAGGAAATTGATCTGATCTGATCATCAGGCTTTTTACCAAAGATCTACTGCTAACATTATACTAAATGCAAAGCACAAAGTCTTTTCCCTATCTTTGTCAGCATGACACATATTTCCTTAAATTTTTGATATTTTGTTCCACATGGATTTTTCTCATTAATATTTGTTTTTTAAATTATTGAATTAAAATATTATTTATCTTTACTACTGAGTTTTTGGCGTCCTCCCTCTTAAACATTGTACCTGAGGTAGAATTTTACTTGCCTACCCTAGTCCTGGCCCTGCCATCAGGAAAATGCACACTCACAAGGATGATTCAATTAAATTAAACAGTGACGGTACCAAATGCTGGATTCAATGTGGAGCAATGGGAATTCTTATCTACTGTTTGTATGGGTATAAAGTGGAACAAGCAAGTCAGAAACTTTTTCAGGATCACTGAAAATAACTATACACTTACCCTATGATTCAGCAGTCTTACTCTTGGTAAATACCCAGTATGAATGCATAAATATGTCTGTCAAAAGGCTTGAATTAGAATGCTCATAGCAACTTTATTCTTAAGAGCTCCAAATAAGAAACAATCCAAATGTCCATTAATGTAGAGTTGGGGATAAATAAATTGTGGTATATTCATATAATGGAATATGACACAATAAAAAAGAGCAAACTTCTGCTACACAAACTAACATGAATGAACCACATTGCTGTAATGTTCAGTAAAAGAGATTAGACGTAAAAGCTTAATAATGAATGATTATAATTCAGGTATAGAAAAAATTAATCTATGATAATAGAAGTCAATGACGATTTTCTCTGGTGCAAGGTGGGGGGACTGATGGGAGAGAGCTTGATGAATCTTTTGGGATGATAGAAATGCACTGTATCTTGTTGTTGTGTTGTGTAGGTTAAATGTATATATATTTTTCTAAATTCATAAATTGTAATTAAGATTACATATTTTCATACATGTAAGCAATGCATCATATATTTAAAAGGCAACACATATTTATATTTTATGAAGCTAGGAATTTATTGCTTGGATTGGGCCATTCTTTAATTTTATTAAGTTAAATCTATCAATTTTAGAGAATACAGTATTGATTGCCAGGCTTTTATTTTCAATCTTTGTCTCCAGGATGACTTTGACAGCTCCTAAACATGAAAACAAGTGCACAGGACTTCATTCACCTTTTTAACTGCTGATTCTACCCTATAATTCCATAAACTCTGGACTTAAAAGTTGTACATTTAATTTAGAAAAATAATGACCTATAAAAGTAGCTTTTACACCTATTTGTGCTGATTCTAAAGCATAATAGAACAAATGGAAATTGTAAAAAATCTATTTCAGCTCTATAAAAAAAAGAGAGAGAGAAGAAATGCAAGGTTCTATGGAAACTGTGAACTACATTTAATGAACCATGACTAAGAGAAAGGAAGAAAAAAGTTTGAGAATACATTAAAGATGAGTCTGGAGCAAACAAGCACCCTGAAACTCATTAAAATATGCATATTTCACCATTAATGTTCTGTGATTTAATTACTTTGAAACAATAGATGAAATACTCATGTTTTTATCCACTTACTATATAGTTCCAGCTTTTCTCAAAAATAATCATCTCTCTTTCCATTTACACATACTTCACAGACCTCAGAAGGACCTCAGAAAGGTCCTCAGTTGGTGCCCTGTGTTCTCTAATAAAAGCAAAACAATGGCAGAAAGAGACCCAAGTTATTCATCAAACATATTCCTTGTCGTTACTATTTATCATAAAATATAAATTAACTTTGAGATCTCATATTGTTATAAAGATTTCCACAACTTCTGCAATGATTCCTAGGTTTTGATTAACAAATATATTTTTAAGTGGCTCAACATAGGCATTATCAAAATGAGTATGTTTCCTCATTTTTGTTTACCTGTCTTCAGCAATCATTAGGCAAGACATAGACTTTTCTTAGTAAAATAAACCCATTTCTAATAAGGACAAATAATTAAGAATAGAAAAATGGCTGGATATATTTCTATCATACTGTATAAAGTTTTAAAAATTTACTGGCTGTGTTTTTAAATCTATTCATTTATGATTTTTAAATCCCTTACTTATACATTTAACTAAAACATGAACACTAAAAAATGTGAGTGACTTGATTCTCCTGCATACCAGTGTCTTCCTGAATGATGTTCCTAAGATCCACCATCTCCACAATCCTGTATCTAACACTGTTCCAAAAATGTTTTCATTCTTATCCACCCACATCGTCTCTGACACTGACACATCTCCAGTCCTAAGATAACTGAACTATGTTATTTCTGATATTCTCATGAAATACAACTTAGTAGGATGAGTGTCATATTTTCAAACTTCCCACTCTTTGAATATTCATCCCTAAATTTCCTACATTCTCCAGCATGACCTCTCCAATACTTTATCCCATCAAAGTCTCCAATCCATTAACCTAATCACCTTTTCTTGGTCAATCATCCTTTATTTCTCTTCTTATCTAGCTTATGTTCCATTATCCGTAACACAATCAACTTCTTTTATCCTTTCTCCCTTGCCTGACAAGTTGATATGTCACTGACAAAATAGAACAAAGAACCTACCTATAATCCCATGATTAAATCTACAAACTCACCTACCTCTAGACTGATAGATTTTGTCTTATCTTTCTTTCAGATTAATTTTCTATGCTCCTAGAAAATGGCAACTCCTGCCCTCCTGCCTGAATCCCACCCTTCTCATCTATTCTAGGGCTTTATATTCAAGGGCCACTCTACCCTTCTTTACACAATAATAGATTTTCATTCTCTGCTGTATCAATCCCAATAGCTTACAAACACATTGGATATACCCAATACCCACCTTAAGATAATCTTCAGCTGACTCCACCTTTCCCTCGAGCTATGGTATTTTTTGTTTGTTTTGCTAGTTTTATAGACATATATCTTGACCTGTACTTGTCATCATTATTTCCCTTTTCTCTCTTTTTAAAAAATTGTTTGCTTTGAAACAATTTCAAATTTGCCAAAAAGTTTCAATAATAGGACAAATAATATTTTTCCTGAAGCATGAGAGAGTATGCTGCTGACCTGAAGCCCATGACTCCTGAATACTGTGCTGTGTATTTGCTACAAGCAAAGATGTTCTCCTGAATAACCACAAACAACCATCTAAATCAGTGATACACTATGTCCATCTGATCCTCAGACCCCAACCAGGTTTCACCAGTTGACCAACTAATGTCATGTACCACAAAAGGATCAAATCCAAGATCCTTTGCTGAGTGGATTGTCATATCTGTTAGTACACTCCATTCTGGAGCAGCTCTTCACTCTTTTCTTGACTTTATGACCTTCACAAGTTCACAAGTCTTCTTGGAAGGACCCTAATCCTATTGAATCAGGGCCCCACCCATATGACCTCAGGGTTCAAAGAGGTCTCAGCTCCAAATGCAGGCACACTGGAAGTTAGGCTTCAACATATGAATTAGTGGTGGGGGACACAAACGTTCAGTCCATAACACCCACCCATGGCTCTACCCTCCTCACCACACTCTGCATCCCCTCCTGGACCATTGTAGCATCCAGTCTCTCCACCCCTCTATGGACACCTATGTTCACCAGCCCTGCCTGTAGGGTTTTGAACTGAATATTTTCAGGAAGAAAAGAAAGGAACTTTTCTCTTCTAAAAGAATTTTTAGAATTGTTTCTGCCTCTTCCCTTTCTCACTTTTTCTCTCCCCTACTTAGCATCCTGAAATTACCACCTAACACATAGAGAGAATATTGACAGTAGTTTACATCTAAACATGCAGTTCTCCTCTGTTCTGTCCTATTGCAACTCCCACCAGACATAACAGGCATACTGAATCTTGTGTCCAGTGTGTAAGAAAAATATATATTTTAACTTCATAAAAATGGTATTATGCACTATTTAATCTTTTGGAACTTAACTCTCCCACTCACTTTTTTTTTTTTTTTTGTGGTACACGGGCCTCTCACTGTTGTGGCCTCTCCCGTTGCGGAGCACAGGCTCTGGATGCGCAGGCTCAGCTGCCATGCTCACGGGCCTAGCCACTCCGCAGCATGTGGGATCTTCCCAGGCCGGAACATGAACTCGTGTCCCTTGCATCGGCAGGCGGACTCTCAACACTGTGCCACCAGGGAAGCCCTCCCACTCACTTTTATATTGGGAATTTTTCTTTACATTACTGTGTGTAGTTGCAGTTCATTTACATTTACTGTTGCTGATGTTTCATTGACAATACCATAATTTATTTATCCATTTTCCTTCCAGTGGGCATTTGGGATTTTTCTATGTGTTTTTATTGAACTTTTATGCCCATTACTCTCTAATCAGTTACATGCCCTCTTGATCACAGCACTTCTAACTACCTCACAGAAATACATATAAAATACTCTGTGTGACAAATTGAGATACATACGTGTGTGTATTTGTTCATTGTCTCTTTCTTCACTCTGTTGTCTCCAGTGCTAAGAACCATATCTGGTACAAAGCAGGTACTTAATAAATATTTTTTGAACAAGGAACTATTTTGCAATGTGTGATCAAAGTGGAGATATTGGAGCAGAGCCTCCCTCCCCCCTCCCCTTCGTCAATTGCCCCCAGGGCATGCAGGCTGGGCTTGCCAAGTGTTGGGGGACTCAGTGCTGAGGAGAGTGTGCAAGCCATCTGGGAGCAAAATCAAACACACATGAGAATTGAGGGAAGTGAGAGGAAAGAGGACAGAGCTATTCCTGGAGCAGGATGTAAGTTGAGAAACAGAACTAGAAACATGGGACCAAAGAAGACAGTATTTCCACAGTTAGGACTTTATCAGACAGTGGTCGATTTGCTTTAAAAAGAATAAAAAATAACCTTTCAGAAATTGGTTTAAGGAAAAATTGAAATCAAAGTATTAAAAAATACTTTAAAACAGGGTTCCCCAACCCCCAGGTGCTACCGGTGCACAGTCTGTTAGGAACCTGGTGGGCACAGCAGGAGGTGAGTGGCGGGCGGGCTAACGAGGGAAGCTTCCTGTGCCGCTCCCCTTCTCTCTCATTGCCACCTGAACCAACTTCCCCTCCCTTCCGTGGAAAAACCGTCTTCCACGAACCCGGTCCCTGGTACCAAAAAGGTTGGCGACCGATGCTTTAAAATATAAAGATTTAATTTAAGAAGTAGAAGAGAACCAGAATAAAAGGAAGAAAATATGAAAAAAAAATGAGTTGAAGGACATGACAATATTATTTAGTAAGAAAACAAATAAATGGCCAGTAATTTTAGGATGCACTCTTCAAGCCAGAAATCACAGAAATGCATATTACTATGTCAGATGTGTCCAGTTTGATGGAGAGGGGGCAGCAAGGGGAGCTTACTGCTGGTGACAGTGGACTGACTGAAGGGCAGTTCCAACATCACAGCCAAACCGGTACTGAGTCTGGGGGGACTCACATTTTTACCCATTCCACCAGTCAGGATCTAGTCCGGACAAAGGAACCATGCTAATTGTTTTAACAGACAAAGTTTAATATAAAGGATGTTAATTGAGTATTGGAGACTGAGTAATAGGATGTGAAGGTATTATGAAGGTACCACTTCCAGGACAGGGGCGACCGAGGAGCTGGAAATAATTGAAATTCGACTCTTGAGGAGCTGGGAGTCAGGTCTCTGAAGAGGGCGCTGCTAGGCTGGCGTAGATGCTTCAGAAATTCCGCGGAGGCTCCAGTGCAGGTGGGACCAGAACTCCCGGGAGCTGATCCGGGTCTGGGAGGAGCAGAGGGCAGTGAAGCTTGCTCACTGCAAACCCTGGAGCGCTGCAAACTGTCACCAGCGACTGCGGGCAGGGCAGCCACTGCCTGGGAGAGGAAGCCTTGCTCGGGAGCCTGCTGGGGAACGAAGCAAAGAAGGACAGAAAGTGCGCAGGGCAGAGCAAGTCCTTGCCCCCTCTGAGCATTCCAGAATCCCTCTAACGTCCTAGAGGGCCGAACAGCGCCAAATGTCTGGGAGCGAAAAACTGAAACGTGGTTTGCAGAGAAGAGCTGGCAAGAGTGTGTTTGGAGCTGAGACACAAACGCGCAGCGCACTAATTCCACCTTTAAGATATGGATCTTACGAAATCATCCTTCTTATACAGGAGGTTAAATAGTGACACTATCATTGTTGAAACATTATTCAATCATCAATATATTTACACATAATTTCGAAAAGGTAGCATATTGTATTAAATGAGCACACTATATATGGAGCATGATTTGTAATTGCATTTCATGCAGAAAGATAATAACGAATGTGCTTTTAAACAGCAATAGGAAATACAGAGATAAAGTAGCAATAACAATAATATAAAGTAATAACTAAATAATAATAGTAAAAATAATACTGTAATGAAAGCCAGCAATTTTTGCTAATACTTACTAAGATACCTCTTACTTTTTGCCAGGCCTTTTGCTTTTTGCTCATTAACTCTTTCAGTATTTATAACAAACCTGTTAGGAAGCTGCTGTTCTTAATTAAGAGTCAAAGGGAAAAAATCAATTCTCAAGGTAGCAGGTGAAGACACAAACCCAGGCATCTGAACCTAAAACCCATGCACTGCATATCTGATAAATTTCAGTATCATACATATGATATATATCACATGTATGTGTATTAAACATTAATATATACAGCAAATAATAGATGTATCTCACAAATATCACAGATCTATCTTTCCATACAGTTGGGGAGAATTCTTGTTAGCAATCTCATCTCTGGTTTTAAAGCTATGAGATATAATTTCTACTTTTTTCTTTGAACTTTTAAAAAAATTTTTCACACTTCAAGAATAATCCTTCTTGGGCTTCCCTGGTGGCGCAGTGGTTGAGAGTCCGCCTGCTGATGCAGGGGACACGGGTTCGTGCCCCGGTCCAGGAAGATCCCACATGTCACGGAGCGGCTGGGCCCGTGAGCCATGGCCGCTGAGCCTGTGCATACGGAGCCTGTGCTCTGCAACGGGAGAGGCCACAACAGTGAGAGGCCCGCGTACTGCAAAAAAGAAAAAAAAAAAAAAGAAAAAAAAAAGAATAATCCTTCTCATTATGCATAGCATTTATACATTCTCTTGTGTTATTAAAATGTGATTTTTTTTAACCTAATATCACTTTGCCTTAGCATGGTTCATTTAACTTCTTTCCTATACTGGATATTTAAGTTGCTTTAATTTATTCACTGTTGTAAATAATATTGTAATGAAATTCTTTTTTAGAGCTCTGCATGAATATCTAAAAATTCCTATAAGTGAGATTTCAGTCTCAATGGTATGATCATTTTAAAGGATCATGGGTGAAAAAAGGTCAAATTTTTCTGAAACCTTTTCCAACCTCACTGTCGTTAGCAGTGCACGATATAGCAGGATTTGTGAAGTGTGTTTTCTAGAGTTTTACATTTAAGTATGATGTTGGTTGTTTATTGAGGCTAATATTCTTGGTCTTTTATTCCTTTACTTCTTATAATTATATTTTATTTGCACAAAAATGGAGTTTTGAAATTTAACAACTATTTATAACATCTATTAAATGAGATATGGTTGTTATTAATCACTATGATGAATAATTTATTAGAATTCACACTAATTAGCATGAAAGAATAAACTTATAACTGCAGAAACTAAAGAGAAGTTTTCAAAAATGAATGCTGATAAAAATAAACAACCCAATTAAAAAATATGTGGGCATATCACTTGAACAGACATTTCCAAAAAGAAGAAAAACTATCCAGTAGGTACATTAAATGGTGCTTATTGTAATTAGACATTAAGAAATGCAAGTTAGGGGCTTCCATGGTGGCACAGTGGTTGAGAATCTGCCTGCCAATGCAGGGGACATGGGTTCGAGCCCTGGTCTGGGAAGATCCCACATGCCATGGAGCAACTAAGCCCGTGAGCCACAACTAATGAGCCTGCGTGTCCGGAGCCTGTGCTCCACAACAAGAGAGGCCATGACAGTGAGAAGCCCGTGCACCGCAATGAAGAGTGGCCCCCACTTGCCGCAACTAGAGAAAGCCCTCTCACAGAGATGAAGACCCAACACAGCCAAAAATAAATAAATAAATAAATAAATAAATAAATAAATAAATAAAAGATCTGAAACAGATTTTTATGAAGTGAAGGTCTGTATAAGGTCAACAAGACTTTGTCTTTGAGATCTGTTTAAAAAAAAAAAAGAAATGCAAGTTAAACCCACAATGAGATGCTACTGTATAAAGATTAAAATGGCTAAAATTGATAAGACTGACAATACTAAGTGTTGGAAAAGATGTGGGACAACTGGAACTCCTACATTGCTGGTCAGAAGTAAAAGAGTAAAATCATTCTAGGAAATTTGTTGGCATTTTCTTTTTTAAATAATAGCTTTATTGAGTAACAATTCATATACAAAAAAACTGCATGTACTTTATATATACAATCTGATAAGTTTGGACATATGTAAGCACCTGTGAAATTATTACCACGTCAAGGTAATGGACATCTATCACCTCTAAGAGTTTCTTTGTGTCCCTCTGTGGGGTTTTTTTTTTAAACATACATCTACTTTATGATCCAACAGTTCAACTCCTACATGCTTATCAAGAAAAATAAACACATGTGTCCACCTAAAGACATGCACATGAATATTTATGGCAGCTTTATTCATAATAGCTAAAACCCAGAAACAACTCAAATATCTATTAACAAGAGCACAGATGAACAAATTGTGATGTATTCCAACAATGGCATTGTACTCAGCAATTAAAGCAATTATTATTACATGTAATAGCACGCATAAAGCACAAAAGCATTATACTGAGAGCACACACATACACATATTCCATGTGAATCTGATTTATAGTGATATAAATCAGAACAGTGTTTGCCTGGCAGCAGTGGGGACTAACTGTAAGTGTCGCAAGGAAAGTCTTGGGGGTGATGGAAATATCTTGAGTATTGATTACACAGGTGTTTACATCTGTCAGAATTTTCAACTATGTACTTGTGCATTTTATTTTACATAAATTATATCTCAATAAGCCTCATGCTATTTTAAAAACAAATTATAAAAATATTTTTAAAAGAAAGGATCTTAGAAAAAAACAGACAAAACAGATTATTGAATGCAATTCTACTCATGAATTTGGGGATAAGAACTGGAATTGTCCCAAGCAAGAACTGAGAAACTAGATAGTTGAGAAACATGGCAGAATTTGAAGAATCATCTAAGACTTCAACCCACATATCTGAGACCAAGGACTTATTTCTAAAGCCTCCAAGAACCAAGACTTCTTGTGCTACTTTAAATGTTCTAGAGCACAAAATGTAAAGAACATACCTAAAACCAGAACTATGATTACTTGTCTCCAAAACCAATCAAACAACCAAACAAAAAGCAGAAAAAAAAACTAGAGGATACAGATTTTAATACTGTAGATTATGACATGGATGAAAAATACAAATATGACAATAACAAATGAAATCCCAAAAAGATTGATATATCATTACCAAGAATGGTTTATTCCCATAATTAAAAAAATAATTCAACATTTTTTATATAAGAATAACAGCAAAGAATTTTAAAGGACATAGATAACCAGTCTGAGCCTCTGTTTAATGGATGTGGAAAAATCAGAACATGAAATACAGTGTTCAACCTGGAAAAGAGAGGGAGCCAAATGCTAGCCAGGGAAAGTCTGGGAGATATACACACATATTCCTAGGATACCCTGTATAGCTTGATGCCAATGTCATTTTCTTATTCTCCCTTTAAGGCTCAAAAGTTGTTTTTTAATTTTTCTCATTTCTAATGATCCCTGCCAGATGATTAACTAACTTATAGATTAAAAATAAAACTTGTTATTGGATTCATTTATCTATTGTCCTGTCTTTCTGTTTTTGAATGTATTATTTTTTTCACTTCTATTTGTATTCATTTCCTTCTGCTTTTATTATGTTTATATATATTTTTCCCTTTGAACCAGGAGTTATATAAAGCAAAATGTTAAATATATCATTTTTCAGTAATTTCTGATATTCTTAAAAATTCATAGATACCAGGATTTCTTGCATTTTAAGAATGTCCTTCTGTGGTACTTACTATGAAGAATATCTTAGCTGTGAGTAGAATGTTTCCATTACATTTCAATATGTAGCCAATATTTCTCTATTGTCTTACATTGCAAAGTCTCATTTCATTCTTTCTGAATGTTTCTTCAATTTATACTCTATTCCTGGACTAGGAGAAAAAAATAAAAGGCGGGGAGAAAAGAAGGAAGAAAGGAAGGGAAGGAGGGAGGGAAGTATCAGGAATGGCTTAAAGCTCTGGACAAATGAGCAGTATAATCTGAGAGCTAAATTAGGAACTGTGGGGACTGTCTGGGACTCAGGAGGCAGTTCTGATCAGATCTTTGGGGTGAGGCTCTCCCCAAAGCTCTCTGGGGAAGTATGGGCAGGTCTCCATGTTCAGGAATTAGGCTGAAGAAAGTTTTCTCTCGACCCCATGTGCCCTTAGGGGCTCATTATTTTTTGTTATTTAGACATGTGAGGCAAATTACCTGGGATGAAGTTCTGGGCAGTCCTAATAACCTGGGGTAAGGAACAAACAAAAACAACCAGCTCCAAGGGTTCCCTACTCCTACATTTCCTCACCTGCTTCACACCTCCAGGACAGGTAGATTATAAGAAAGGAAACGGTCATTTCCCAGAGCTACTTTCTTTAGAGCTTAAAGTGAATATCATATATTCTTGCTGATATGGGGGAAGAGCAGTCAAAATCACAGCACAATTGTGCCTCTGGTTTTATTTAGGTTTTGGTGCACATCACTTCCTTTATTAAAACTAGTTCTTCTTCATGCACATTTATTAAATCTCCCAGAGAAGAATGTTCCTACCCAAGGAATGCAACTATGATAAGAGCCAAGAAAATACATTGCATAGTCAATGTCGCATGATGAAGAATAAATGAAAGAAGGAAAGGATTAGTATTTTTTTTAAAGTACAATACATATCCCCTGCAAAATAAGGGCAGATTTTTGTACTTAGAAGCAATGAGTCATAAAAAGGAGCCATGTAGAAACATTGGTCATAAAAGTGTAATAATTCAGATAAAGAACACACATGTTGGGAAAAATAACAATGTACATTATTGAAGAAAAACTTAGTGAACTGAAAATCGGGTTGAGAATATCTCCAGATCAAAGATACATTAAGAAAGGTCATCAGAGAATGACAACATTCTGCTAATAAATTTTAAATTTAGACTAAATGGACAAATTATTAGAAAAATAGAACTTGCCAAAACTGACACAAAGAGAAATAGACAATCTAGTCCTATTACCTAGTAAAGAAATAGAATCCTAATAATTAAACCTTCACAAAATTAAGGGATAGGTCTTTTAACTTCACAAATTAAGTATTCTAAGCATTAGAATACTAATAAAAACACAAATATTAAAAAAATTCTTTCAGAAACCAAAAAAAATTGGAATACTTCTCAAGTGGTTTCATAACCTTGATAGCAAAATCTGATAAGCCTATAACAAGAAATGAAAGCTGTTTGTTAAAAAATATAAAAGAAGGCTTCTAGAAAGACTGACCACAAAAACACTGACAAAAACCAACAAAAACCAAAAAAGGTTTCTAGAAAGACTGATCACAAAAAAGGGGAGACAAGAAATAAAATACAGAATGAAAAATAGGAAATAAACAAGATAAACTCATTTTTAAAAGGAATTAGAATATTATGAAAAGTACAGCAATAAAGTAAAAAATTCAGAAGAAATCGATACATTTATAGAAAATATGAAGCACTAAAGTAGCACAAATAGAAACAGGAAATTGATTAGATCAAACTATACTGAAGTAATAATTATAACTATACTGAACAGTTATTACTATTCTGAAGTAATTAGAGCTTCTTTCACCCTCTAAGAAACACTCCCACCCTGGCACGCACACACTGTCGTCCAATCTCATTGTCACCCACCTGAACACCATCATCTTCTGCCAGGTCCCCCACATCCTCTCAAGCGTGAGGGATCCAGACATCCCGTGTCCTCACGTAACTGCTGTGGAAGGAACTGGACCAGCTTCCCATCGCTCTTAAATGGCCTCCAAAGTCCCCCCAAGGTCTCCAAACTCAGCTCGCGCCGCTCTCCTCCTTACTCTATGTGCTCCGCCATATCTGAAGAGTTCTCTGTCCCTCAAAAGTGCATCCTTTCCCACACTTTAGTGCCTTCACCACATACTCTCTCCCATGTGGAACACTCTCCCCCAGCCAACGCCTCCTCTTCAGCCTCAGATTTGACTCCGAGTTTTCCCTGGACTTTCAGCAGCATCATGTCCCTACACTTCATGCTTCCCGGACCTGCTGTCACAGCACAGCTGCACCTGTGGACCCCAGTTCAGTGTCTGCCTCTGTCACCAAATGGTGAGCTCTGCCAGGAGGGGACCGTGTTTGTCTTGTTCCCGGGGTATCCCTGTGCCTCGCACTGTGCTCAGCGTCAGTTAAACTCACATGAATGTTTTCAAAATGAGTGAATGGCGAGTTATATAAAAGACCTGAAGGAAATACAGTAAAATGCTACCAGGGCTTAACTCTCAGTGTTGGCATGTTGAGTGACTTTATTTTCTTATTTTTTAGTTTCCCATGTTTCCCAAATTTGAGGAGGGTTTATTGTATCACTCTTACAACTTTACTGATGCATAATTAGCAAATAAAATTGTAATACATTTAAAGTGTACAACATGGGGCTTCCCTGGTGGCTCAGTGGTTGGGAGTCTGCCTGCCAATGCAGGGGACGTGGGTTCATGCCCCGGTCTGGGAAGATCCCACATGCCGCAGAGCTGCTGGTTCTGTGCTCCACAGTGGGAGAGACCACAGCAGTGAGAGGCCCACATACCGCAAAAAAAAAAAAAAAGAAAAGAAAAAAAAAAAGTGTACAACATGGTTATTTGATATGCATGCACATTATGAAAGGATTCATATTTTTTAAAGTAATTTTTCACCAAACTTTCATAGAACAGATGATTTCTATCTTATACAAGTAAATGTAGTAAGTTTGAAAAAGAGAGAAAATCTTCCCAATTCATTTTTTGTGGCTGGTTCAACTTATGTTTTCAAATCAGATAAGAACAACATAAAATAGGGACTTCCCTGGCAGTCCAGTGGTTAAGACTTTGCCTTCCAGTGCAGGGGGTGAAGGTTTTGTGATATAACAAAACCTAAGGAAATCATATCTAGTAGAGAAAATTTAGTCATTTCTTTTACTTTAACAATGTCTTATTTCTGCTGTTTAATACTGTACCATAATCCAAGCCTATTCTACAAAACAAGAAAGAAGAATAAGATTTAGATGGAAAAGGTTAGCTTCTGTACACAAAATTAATAAAAAGTTCTGGAAATGTTACTGTAGATAATTGATTAGTTTTGAAAAACAGTTGCATTTTTCTAGAACTGAGTAAAAACCTAGAAATTACAGGAAAAAGTGAAATATTTACAATAAAAACAAAGGCAATAGCTGGCAATTATTGTAGTTTAATGTATGCACAAGACTTTTCAAGTTTTAAAGCATATATGAATAAATAAAGATATACTCCATGCTAATGGATAGAACAATTCAACATTATAGAGATGCCAATTCTCTTTATTTTAATGGTTATATTTAATACTATCTCAATTAAAAAGTATGATTTAAACAAGCCTCCGGGGAATTCTGATGCTAGTTCCCAGACCCCACCTGAAGAGGCATTCTCCTAGGTAGACCTGCTCAGCCCTACACCCAGCTCTGTCAGCAATGCATCCTCCTTCTTGCTATTTACCCATATTCACCCTGATGGGTAATATAGTGAGCTATAGATGCTGTAGATAAGTGGTAGCTCTTGGATTTCAGGTTGTCTTAGAGAGGAAGAGAGTTCAAATGTAATTTCTGTTAAACAAAATGGGGACACAGTCCATGACCAAAGATATGTTAGACCTATGAAGGATCTCAGATAACAGAGACTCTTATTACTGGGGATTGCATGACACGTGGATTTGCAGGTGGGTGCCATTTCTTTCATAAGTTTTTACTAAAATCTTGAAGTACAAATCAGCATATAAAGTAATTTGATGCAAAGTATTTTATATTTAAATAACTAATTACTACTTAACTTTTAGTTAAAAGATGTTTTTAAGGCTCACTTCAATTTTAAAACATTTCAATACTATGTAAGTTACTGTTTTCTTCAGACATTACTTAAGACTTTTTTTTTTCTTTCCTCTTTTAAACTCTTTGTAAAAGTAAGTTTTGGCTTAAATTACTTTCGTACTTATCTCAGTCAATCTCTCCCTAGAGTTACGGGGTTTCTCTTTGCGTTTTGTATGATTATTTCAGACGAAAGAGGAATTTTTTAAAATCTTGCTTATTTAACTTGTGTGGGAAGTAAAATAGTTTATTTTCTCACCAATTGGTCCAATTTGGTTGTAGTTTATAAAGTTGCACATTTTAACTTGATTAAATAAAACCAAAATCTCCATCTTGCTAAAATTCCCTTTTTTTTTTGAAAATTATTCATATTTAATGATAATATATATTTCACCAAGACATAAATTTAACTGGATGGCATCTGTCCAATTTTGCCATAATTCTTGTAGTAGCTGAGGAGATAACGCCATCCAGAAGCTTCTGTCTTTTGACTGTTTTCTATTTAAACTTTGAAAAACTTTTCCTAAAATTTGTAGGAGAGAAAATTGTCTATAAATGATTTAAGTAGGCTTCACTTTCAAGCTGCTTCAATTCTGTTCAAGTTTATTGGCAGATGGTCTACTTTTTACTGACAAAAGCTGTAGTGATAATTTGCAAGTCAAGCCATGAATGCAACTGTGACACTTTCAACAGTTCATAGAAGAGAAACTTGAATTTGAACATAACACTTTACGTGGTATACTTACGTTAATTATTAGTGAATCAGGCAATTATATAGGCAGAAGGGAAACAAAATATAACTTACTCCACCTCCCCACCCCCATATAGTTACATGTTCAAAAAAACCCAGAAAAGTTAACAAGTGTTTAGGTTATAAAAGTCCAACATGGCAATTAAGAGACTGGAACTCACTTTTCAAACCTGCTAGACTTTCAGGCCTAGGGTTTTTTTTCCCAGTGTCTGGTGAGTGCACACTTCCTGGCTGTCTTCTTCTTTATTTTTTTTTTTTTTGCGGTATGCTGACCTCTCACTGCTGTGGCCTCTCCCGTTGCGGAGCACAGGCTCCGGATGCGCAGGCTCAGCGGCCATGATTCACGGGCCCAGCCGATCCGTGGCATGTGGGATCTTCCCGGACCGGGGCACGAACCTGTGTCCCCTGCATTGGCAGGCAGACTGTCAACCACTGCGCCACCAGGGAAGCCCATGATTCATGATTTTTAAAGGTAATACTCCATTTATAGTTATTAAAAATTATGGCTATATTCCCTGTGCTGTACAATATATCCTTGCAGCTTTTTTATTTTTAGTGTTTGTACCTCTTAATCCCCTAGACTTATCTTGCTCCCCGCTTCCCTCTCCCCACTGGTAACCACTAGTTTATTCTCTGTATCTGAGAGTCTGTTTCTGTTTTGTTATGTTCACTAGTTTGTTGTATTTTTTAGATTCCACATATAAGTGACATCATACTGTATTTGTTTTTCTCCGTCTGACTTACTTCACTTAGCATAATACCCTCCAAGTCCATCCATGCTCTTGCAAATGGCAAAATTTCATTCATTTTATGGCTGACTAGTCTTCTATTGAATATATATACCACATGTTCTTAACCCATTAATCTGTGGATACACATTTAAGTTGTTTCTATACCTTGTATTGTAATAATGCTCTTGTAAACGCAATTGTAAAAACAAGTGCTGTTGTAAAAAACAATGTAATTATAAATCATACTGCTATGAACATCGGGGTGCATGTATATTTTTGAACTAGTGTTTTCCACAGTCGCTGCACCGATTTACATTCCCAACAACAGTATACAAGGTTTCCCTTTCTTCTACACCCTAGCCAACATTTGTTATTTGTGTTCTTTTTGATGATAGCCATTCTGATGGGTGTGAGTTGATATGTCATGGTGGTTTTAATTTGCATTTCTCTGATGATTCACCATGTTGAGTATCTTTTCATGTGCCCGTTGGCCATGTGTATACATATTTAATTTGGAAAACTGTCTCTTCAGGTCTTCTGCCCATTTTAAAATCTGGGTGTTTGTTTTTTTGATGTTAAGTTGTATGAGCTGTTTTTATATTTTGTATAATCATTTACATATCTTTTCTCCCATTCAGTAGGTTGTCTTTACATTTTGTCAATGGTTGCCTTTGCTGTGCAAAAGCTTTTCAGTTTAATTAGGTGCCATTTGTTTATTTTTGCTTTTATTTCCTTTGCTTTAGGAGACAGATCCAGAAAAATATTGCTACGATTTATGTCAGAGTGTTTGGCCTATGTTTTCTTCTAGGAATTTTATGGTTTCTGTTCTTATATTTAAGTTTTTAATCCATTTTGAGTTTACTTTTGTATGTGGTGTTAGAGAATATTCTAATTTCACTCTATTACATGTAGCTGTCCAGTGTTCTCAGCACAACTTATTGAAGAAACTATCTTTTCTCCATTGTATATCCATGCCTCCTTTGTTGTAGATTAATTGACCATAAGTGTGTGGGTTTACTTCTGGGCTTTCTATTCTGTTCCACTGATCTAAGTGTTTGTTTTTGTGCCAGTACCATGATGTTTTGATTACTGTAACTTTGCAGTATATTTGAAAGGTAAGGAGCATGATTCCTCCAGCTCAATTCCTCTTTCTCAAGATTGTTTTGGCTAATTGGGGTCTTTTATGTTTCCATACAAATTTTAAAATGATTTGTTCTAGTTCTGTGAAAAATGCCTTTGGTGTTCTGATAGGGATTGCACTGAATCTGCAGATTGCCTTGGGGAGTATGGTCATTTTAGCAATATTAATTCTTCTAATCTATGAACAACAGTATATCTTTCCACTGGTTTGTGTCTTCTTCAATTTTTTTCATCAGTGTCTTATAGTTTTCTGAATACAGGTCTTTTACCTCCTTAGGTAGGTTTATTCCTAGGTGTACTTTGTTTTTAGCATACAGAAGTGCAATAGATTTTTGTATATTAATTTTGTATCCTGCAACTTTACCTAAATCCTTGATGAGCTCTCATAGTTTTTTGGTGGCATCTTGAGTATTTTCTATGTATAGTATCATGTCATCTACAAACAGTGACAATTATACTTCTCCAATTTGGACTCCTCTTATTTCTTTTTCTTGTCTGATACCTGTGGCTAGAACTTCCAAAAGTATGTTGAATAAAAGTGGCAAGAATGGGTTTTTTGTGTTTTAGATTTCACACATAAGTGATATCACACAGTATTTGTCTTTCTCCCTCTGACTTATTTCATTAAGATTAATACCCTCCAGGGCTTCCCTGGTGGCGCAGTGGTTAAGAGTCCACCTGCCGATGCAGGGGACATGGGTTCGTGCCCCGGTCCGGGAAGATCCCACATGCCGCGGAGCAGCTAGGCCCGTGAGCCATGGCCACTGAGCCTGCGTGTCCGGAGCCTGTGCTCCGCAACGGGAGAGGCCACAGCAGTGAGAGGCCCGCGTACCGCAAAAAAAAAAAAAAAAAAGATTAATACCCTCCAATTCCATCTGTGTTTTTGCACATGGCAAAATTTCATTTGTTTTTATGGCTGAGTAGTATTCCAGTGTATATATACCACATCTTCTTTATCCATCCATTTATTGATGGACACAGGGTGCTCCCATATCTTGGCTACTGTAACTAATGCTGCTATGAACACTGTGGTGCATGTATCTTTTTTTTTTTTGGATATACCTAGGAATATACCTAGGAATGAAATTGCTGGATCATATGGTAGTTATATTTTTTAGTTTTTTGAGTAAATTCCACACTATTTTCCACAATGGCTGCACCAATTTGCATCCCCATCAAGTGTACAAGGGTTCCTTTTTCTAAGCTTAGGGTCTTCTGAAGTAAGAGTGAGAAGTAATGTCAGTCACCTTGCCTTATCATGCCTCATTTTATAACACATGAAAACATCTCATCAGTTGAAATCATTAGCACCCAAAGCCAAAAATCTCAACATGTGCTTGCTTTGCCAAATATCTAAACAGGGCTTCCACCAATTGTGGGAATGGGAATAGTTGTGAGAGCTCTTAGGATAACACCCTGGGTGAGGGGGCCAGTAGGAATATAATAAAGATCGCACTTCAGGTTTCCAATTCATTTCCACAAATACTTACTAAAGTGAGCTGTCATACGGACCCTGCAATAATTGCTAGAGAAACAAGAATGAATCAGATTTGGGATTTTTGTCCAAGGACGTCATAGTTCTAATGTAGTACAGATTGTGCAAAGAAAGTGGTGTTTTAAAGGAAGCAGACAAGAACTGACTCTTGAGCTGAGTATTAGAAATCAGATGAGCATTTTTCTGGAAGAGAGCAAAGAACAAGGGGAAGATGTTTATTCAGAGGGGAGAGAGAGTGCACAGAAAGTACTGAGAACATCTTGACATGCTCAGGGAATTTTTTTTTTTTTTTTTTTTTGCAGTATGTGGGCCTCTCACTGTTGTGGCCTCTCCCGTTGCGGAGCACAGGCTTCCGGACGTGCAGGCTCAGCGGCCATGGCTCACGGGCCCAGCTGCTCCGCGGCATGTGGGATCTTCCTGGACTGGGGCATGAACCCGTGTCCCCTGCATTGGCAGGTGGACTCTCAACCACTGCGCCACCAGGGAAGCCCCACTCAGGGAATTTTTGAAGTTCAGTTTTGTTAAAAAATGTCATAGGTAGTGGTAGAGATGATTGTGGACAATTCATCAGGGCCAAAATTACCAAAGAATGTTTCAAAGCTGTCAAAAAAAATAAACATTTATTTTCTGTGTCACAAAAAGCCATTACTTATTTTTGAAACGAATATTTGCATCAGGGGCTCCTAAGAAAAATGACCAAGACTCTGGCCCAAGGTTTGAACTTAGAGAGACTTGCAGGGGGGTAGCAGAGTGGCCCCAAAAAGACCATGTGAGAGGGAAGCACAAGAATTTCTCTCAAATCAAGTGTTTGCCAGAATAAAATAAATAAGTCATGGGGATCTAATGTACAGCATGGTGACTATAGTTAGTAATACTCTATTGTATATTTGGAAGTTGCTAAGAGAGTAGATCTTAAAAGTTCTCATCACAAGAAAAAAACTTTGTTAACTATGTGTAGAGATGGATACTAACTAGACCTATTGGGGGTGATCATTTTGCAGTATATACATGTATCAAATCATAATGTTGTACACCTGAAACTAATACAATGTTATATGTCAATCATATCTCAAATGAAAAAAAAATCACCTGCATAAAAGAAAAAAAAGTCCCCAAACCAAACCAAAAGGCAACTGTTTGCCCACACAGAGTAGCCCAGTTTGGTTACCACAGCTCAGTAAAAAGGTTCTTGAAATAAGACCTGACTCAGATTTCTCTTAGTATCATTAAACTCTTAAATATATTCCTAGCCTTATGCAGTTGGCACTATATCTATATAGTAGACATTCCTCCAGGTTTCTGATATACATTACAGTCCAAATGGCATTATTTGGTGGCAAAGAGGCAATAGGTAAGGGATAAAAGCAAAGGCGTTGCCTCCCAACGTCTTGGATTTGAGAGGGGGATCACCACTGCAGGTCTGGCCCTTGCCTTCTGGCCTTATAATCCTGGAATCCTGGTTTTGTCAGTCAGCTAAGGCAAGACATTTTTTTTTCACCTGCAGGCTCACATTAAACCGGCTCCTAGTGTGTGTTGTGGAAAATGGCAACTTGTGAGCTCATGATAAGTGCGTCAGGCAGAGCAGACAGTCTGAGGGATGGAGAGGGCTTTGATCACGTGGGCTTACCAGCCGAAGCCATCATGGTAGCACGTTTGCCTGTGACGTGGAATGAAGAAAGGGCCGCACATTTACGATCCACCAGAGCAATACTGCAGACACAGGACAACAGCCCTCGGACCTTGTGAAGCAATCCCCTCCCTCCTGGGACTGCTGGTGGAGCACCATGAGGGTATTGCACTTCCTCTGCCCCTGCACGGCTACCTCGTCTGTGTGCTCCCTGGCATTACACCAACGTGTTGCTATAATCGATTGGATTTGTGCTTATTACTACACTCTCATTCCAGTCCAGTTTTCTGAGCTTAGACTCGGGTCGAGGTGATGGGGTTTGGGTATTTCATGCTGACGGAATCTGGATGCGCTCCCACGGATGACTAACGCTGCCTATTGTGCGTGGGCTTCACTCTCTCTGAAGAAACCTTATTTCACTTTTCTGCAAGTTATGAGGAGAGACTGCGAGGCTGCCCACATACACCAACAATACAAACACAACACTGAAAGTCAGATTAAACACTCGGTTTCCAGTATTGATATACTTTCTGCCATATTTGCACATTATTAGTGTATTCTTGGAAATTTGGAAAGGGTAAGAGTTGCCACCTGGGGTGTGCTGCCGTATTTTTTGGGAAAACACAACATAGAACCAAATGGGAGAAAGACCAAGGCATAAAGGCAGTAGCAGAGACTTGTGGTCTCTGAGAAACACAGTCCTCTGAATACGTGTTTTGAAGAGTGGGTAAGGAATATTAAGTTATTGTAGACAAAATCAAGGTTGAGGTATGTAGGTGGGAAGCCAACAAGTCCTTGTATTTTATAGAAGGGAGCCAAGAAAAATTTAACCTTGATATTAAGCACACATGAAATATACCTAAGAACAGCTTGTACAATTAAAATGAGAGCTGTGTCTTTCTAATGTCAGACTGAAAAATAAAACAAAACACTGTACATACAGCGAAATGTAAAAGTAGGATAGACATAAACATGGGAAGTATGAGAAAGTACAGTAATCCTTAAAGGGAAGGTAGTTTCTATGTGTCTTGGATAAGAGTGTCAAATGCCTCTATAAACTGGTGGCTTCTCAGTATGAGGACAAGAAGAATGTTCTAAATATCTGAGGACTGAGCCCTCAGACCATGCTTGACCATGGCAAGTAATTGGGGGCACCCACCGAGAGTTATGGTCACTTGTGTCTCAGATGAAAGATAATTCTTCCACTTCCAGATCCAACACTGACAGTTTGAATTTTGCTAAGCCTTTTCTATCATTTCAACTTTTTTGTAAAGACACATTCATTAAAAGAACATTGCCAATAGCATTATCATTTGCTACATACATAAAGCATGAAATGGAATAAGGAAAAAAAAGAGGTTTACAGTGAAATGTGAGTGACTTTAAGAACTTAGGGTGAAATAACTTCTAAAGAATAATGCATCTCTGCATCTTCCAGTGCTGTTACATCAAATATAATAACTTCAATTCATTGGTGGAGGAAAGATACATGGAGCGTGTGCTGATTTGGGGGAGTGCATACAACTGAATGGGGGAGAAGTATTAAATTATTTGTGACTAAATGGGGAATTTTATTTTATTTTTGTTACTTAAATCTTTTTCTCTCCTTTCTGTTTTTAAGTTTCATAGCACTTGTTGGGAGGAAAGCACAATGACAAATCCCTACTCTATGTCACTTCAATATTTGATTGGGAGGATATCTTAAAAGGCTTTTTTTATTGAGTTATCTTTAGTTTCAAACATTTCAGAAAACTCAGAAATGAAAATATGATGTAAAAGAAGAGTAACATGTACATGCATGAGCTGAAAAATTACAAATGACAGTGATATTCTGGACACACGGCCTTCATTTCAACCTCTTGGTTAACATGCACTCTTGGTAAAGATTTGATTTTTTCCTACTTGCCTCTTTGTTACTAACTGTGACATTAATAGGGCTTAATTTCTCTCCACAATTCTTATAGTCATATTTCTGGGCCGACTGAAAAAATCTTGCGAGACTGGAGGAGTTAATTAGGGTTGGCAAACTTTTCACTGCAGCATTGAAAATTAGTTACTTCAACTCCTTCATATTTCAAAGTAGGATCTAATTTTAATACACAATTAAACTGAGGGAAAATCTGTAATGTCTTTTGAAAGGTGCTCCACACTATGGGTGCTGCCCACCCCAGTGGATGGCAGCTCACTCGTTGGAGTACCTGATGGAGATGCCCCCGGAGTGAGTGGTGTATGGAAGGATTCTCTGTTCTCAGAAATGTTACTCATTGTGCAACCATGAAACTGATGTGATTTGTATGAACGCAATGCTGCCTGCTCTAGTTCCTTTTGCCTTTCACCACCTGATGGGCTGTCCCCCAGCGCCCACTCATCTGTCACTGCTGGGTGCCAGGACCTCCTCAGCCAGGGCCTTGGAGCAACCTTGGAGCGACAGCCGGGATTGAGAGCGGCCGCAAGCCCGGGTGCTGAGCACACAGTTTCTGAGCAACCCATTCCTCACTACTCACCTGTCCAGAAAAAGTGGTCTTGCTAAAGGAGACGGGCAGTGTGAAAATTGGTCATAAATCACTGAAGGGACACTCCAGATTACACTGGACTGGCCAGAGAGCATCAGGCCAAGATGGGTAGATGTGAGCATGAAGCTGGCAAAAGTCTTTTGCAAAAAGTCTGTCTCTAACATTGGTTTTATAGATTTCACTTTGCTACATTGTACCTTTGGATAAAACGTTATGTATTAGTGTTTGATATCACAAGCCTTTACTTTTCTGCCTGTTCCTGTTATGTTTGGATTTCATTACATTCCTTAACTGTGTCTGATTAGTTGATCATATAAATTATGGTAATAGATTTCCTAATTTTAATCCATTCTTAAAACATTTTTTTGGTCATTGCAATTTTCTTTTCTTCTTCTTCCCTTATTTATTTTATTTTATTTTTTATTTAACCATAATATGGTAGGCAATTTACTAGCATTTTCCTTAGGATTTATGCATTGGACTTGGTAAGTGTTTCTTTTTGTGAACTATCTCTATCAGTTTCATTATATGTGCTAATTATTTTTTGATGAAAAATGTAGCAACAAAGCCATTAAAAATTACAAACTTTAAAAGAATGTATTGGTAGTTATTGGTTCCGTCAAGGCTTTTATTTCTTACTATGTCCAACTTTGTTCATTGGTTTGGTTATTGTATTTTCATATAGGTCCAGACAATTCAAATGCTTAGGCTAAACAAAGTAGTCAAGTATAATTTTCTGACTCCAGGCTATTAAGAAGTTTCTGCAAAGGGTATGCTAAGATTAGTACAGATCTGTCTTAAACCAGTGGGTATGTTCCCCTATGTTGGGGTCAGAATACACTCTGTCTCATTTTCTAGTCTCCACAATTAAGGGAACCTATTAGATGACAGGGTATTCCATCTGAAAATTAGTCCAAAGTCCTTTCTGATAAAGTGCAAATCTGGGCTTCCCAAGCTAATCATATTCAGGGAACAGCCAGCTTTGATACAGCTTTATCATCATCTATTATTTTTACACTGTGAGGATAAACATGCTTTTACTGATGTATTCTCAGACTTTGATTCTGTGACTAGGAATCGGGTTTTAGCCAACCCTGCCCTCTTTCTCCATCCTCACTGGCCAGTAAGGCCACATTCCAACTCATCATCTCTTGCATGAATCTTTTAATGGTCTCTTAAAAGGTCTTTTATCTCTATTCCTACTCCATTCTAATTAATTGTTGACCTCATAACTAGAGAAACATTTCAAAAATGAAAATATGACTATGCCATTTCTCAACTTAAAGCCCAAATACTCCTCTATTGCCCTTAAAATAAGCTCCAACTTCCTTACGACAGCACAGTGCAGACAGCTCTTTAACATCTGTCTCTGCCCACAAGCCTAGCCTCCCCCTCCCCCTCCCTCTTGCACTCTGTCTGTGATTCTCCCAGCATGCTCAGTTCCTGCTTGTCCTTCAGGTCTCACCACCTGGGAGCTGAGGTTCTCTTCGTATCCGATCTCATAGCATCTTTTATGGGTTCCCTATAAGACTCATGCCATTTAATTGTAATGCATTTTTTAGTGTCCCTACTGCCCAGTAATTTGTATACTTGAGACAGGAAAGTCAAATTGTTCTTATTCAAAGCTCACAGATATACACCAATGGCTAGTCCAGAGCCTCACATATGGTAGGTTCTTAATGTTTGTTGAAAAAATATGTAGTAACAAGGAAATAAGGAAAATAGAAACTCCAGGATTTTCTGAGCAATATAATGGAAGATGTGGATAATTGGAACATATTCCCTACCTATATGAGAAAATACCATGCTTGTTCAAGTAAGCTTGCATAATAAATACAACTACAAAAAATTATAGAATAGATTATTGAATTGAAAAAAAGTCTTCTAAAGTTCATCTGGATGAATAAACACAAAAGAAAAGAAAGAACATCTTAAAAGCAACACGGGGGTATTATAGCCTCACCAGATAATAAAATGTGTAATAAAACTAAAATAATCAAGTAATGTGTTTCTTGAGCAGGACTAAATAGATTAACTTAACAGAATAGAACTTTCGGAGATAATTATAGGCACAAGTAAATGTGGGTGGAGATAGAACGGAAGTGTGTGACAACTGAACAGCCAACTGTAAAAGGACAGAATCAGATGCTCACATTCTGTACATAAAAGCCAATAATCCTATTATAAAAATGGAAGCCTTTACAATTAAATTTTCACATCATTATTGGCTACGCAAGAGTTTTTAAAGCAAGGCACAAAAGGTAAAAAAATATAAATATTTAAAATAAAAGATGTGAATACACACATTTTAAAATATGGCCAAAAGACAACAAAGTTCAAAGACAATCTACCCAGAATCTTTAGAACTAATTTCAACATAAATGCCAGATACTAGGTTAAGCTTTCTTTCAAATCACTCAAAGACTGAGACAACATAGAACAAAAGGCCAATGACAATCAATTTTCAAAATACGCATATGAGGGAAAGAGATCGCTTTGATTAATATAAGAAAAATGTATCAAAATGCTACCTTTCCACATTTTTGCTACAATTAACACTTCACTTGTGTAACTGAAAATGAAAATAATACCATAGTACTGGTAATTATATTTCAACATAGAGTATAGGATGAGGCCAAAACTACTCTCAGAATTCAAAGCCTTAATGCTTTTGAATGACACTAGTGTAATGGATTTCTCTTTTCCTGAAACATAGTAATCACCATTTATTCACTCAATCCACAGGTACTGAGTAAGCATGTGCTATGAACCAGCCACTATTCTAGGCACTTGGACTACATCCAAGAATCAAAGATTCCTGACTTCATAAAGCTTTTCTGCTTATTCTGTTTTCTTGTGATTTGGGGCCAAAAGAGAAGAGAAGAGAAATTTCTTGCAGAAAAGTAGCCACTGTAATTAAAAAGTAAATGTAGGACATTATCTAAGAAGGGGTAAATTACCTGCCCCTACTGGTCAGTGTTGAGGCTGTAAAGGCCCCTTAAGTGACTCCTTCCGGTTCAGAAACAGCCAGGGGTCTTGTGTCCTCTCTTCATCCTTTAGGGCAAAAGGTGATGATGGAGGTGTCGGCACAGCCCAGCTGCCCTGGGGAAGGGATGCCCATTCAGAGGCGTTAGTCAGAGGGACAACACCAGTTGTACCTGGGCATCATCATCACCACTGCTACTACCTCTAGGAGGGGCTCTGACTGGACACCGGGGTGGGATGTGGTGAAAGAACATCTCTCTAGCCTCTCAAGCTTGTAGCTAAGACATCACGTTTACTGGAATAACCTGTATATTATCAGTGCCTGATTTGATTTCTCCCTGTGAGAGAGAGAAAGTAGAGTCCAAAGTACTTACAATGCAGGTGTCTTTGTCTCTCCTCATGAGCCCTACACCATGACTGAAATATTAACCATATTAGAATATACAAAGAATTTGTCTCTTGAAACCCAAATATCCAAGAGGACCCATATCCATAAATATGGCTCAGTGACTTACCAAAGGAAACAAAAATATGCAACCACCACTCAGTGAAGAAATTGAACACTGCCAGCTGCTAGTGTAAAGTGTTTCTTTGACAAACCGTACTATGACAAATCCTTGTTTTATGGGAATAAAGTATGCTTGTAAATTGAGTACAGAAAAGAAACAGTACGATTACTGCAATGAAGCCTTGACACTGTATGAGCTCCCTAGAATGTGGTTTCAATCCTGGGGAAAATGGCCTGGGGGGATTGATCATTTTTGAGTAGAATGGGAGCATAAACTGTAAATTAAGTTTGAAGAAAACTAAAGAAGATAAACACATGTATACGTCCACTTTTTTTAAATTTGGTGAACTGAAAGCTTACTTATTAAACACATTTAAGCAGAAGGAGAAAGATGCAATCACCTTTAGTTCCATTATAGGATAGAATCACCTATGATCAACATTGCTATTGCTTGTACTACCTTCTCTGCTGTATCCTTTCTGTAGCACTTATCAGCCTACCTGTCATATTACATTTAAATATCTGCATCTTTTCATTCTTCCCCCCACCCCTCAGGATTTATGCTGTATAAAAGTGTGTTCTTTTGTTCCCAGATATAAGCCTGGAGCTTAAAACAGCACTTGATACATAGTAGCAGCTCAATAAATATTCATTAACTTGATGACTGAATTTTAAAACAAATTATATCTTTTTCTATTTTGTGTGGAACATGTTATAGAGTATGGAGAGATTGTAGTGACATTGGAAATGCTTCTGATGTACTATTATGTGCAAAAAATAGGTTGCACTGATATCCCAACTTGACATGAATCCTGAACAGAAATGTATATATTTAGAATGATTTTCTTCTTGGTATAGATGCTTATTTTTCTCTTCTGTGCATTTCTACATTTAATTTATTTTTACAATAAGTGTATATTGTGTTTATACCAAAAAGTAAAAATAAATTAAAGAAATAATATGCAAATTATTTCCAGGAAAGTTATTCATTTGATGGTTGAGGACCTTTGGAGAGAGAAGCATGAGTCCATCAAAGGGAGTGAAGCTAAGTTTCACAAAAGCAAGATCCAATCAAGGACATTTGACCTAATCACGGTTAATGGATGAAGATGCAGCCCAGTCAAGCTCTAAGTGAATTGCTCTAGAGAATACAGGGAACTGACCTAATCACAGTCAATTGTGTGATGATGTTCTGAAGAAAGTTAGATAGAAGTTTCTCAAATTGTAATTCTGTTTCAACAGATTATATTTTATATAATCTCATATATAATCTATATTACTACACATAAAACTATTTATAATATATATGACTATTCATTCTCAATTCAATAAAAATGTTTTGAAGTATTTAATTGAGATAAAATAAAATGTAATTCCTAACTAAATTTTCTACCCAGGTTCAAATAATCTTATTTATTTATTTATATATTTACTTAATATATTCCTAGATTAGGGATATCTTCATGATGGAGTGATTTATCTATCTTCTCCCCTCATGCCCGTTGTTACCATCTTCAATGTATCATTTAGTGGTAATCCTTCTAATTGCACCCCCAAATTTATTCAATTTGGGGTAATACTAATTGTAAAATGTTCTTGGTTTTAATGAGACAATAATTGCTTCCCATATTTAAAATAAAAGGAACATAAAAAAAGGATTCTTTTTATGAAAGCATTATCTTACAAACATATTTTGTTCATGACTAGCCTTCCTGGATTCTCAGCTCACCAAGAACTCAGCAATCTAATGCCTCCAAACCTGGGCTGACTGTGTCCCAAGTACACATTTTATGACAGTTTCAATCTTCTCTACAAACAGGCTGTGCTTTGATTGGCAATTTACCAGGACTGATAATTAGCTTACTAACCAGGGGATCAGAAAGCAAGTCTCAAACAAGGGTGGAGAAAAGTCAAATTAAATTAGTATCTTAATATTGTTGAACCACCTCCCATTTTAAGTACAAAAGAGGGAACTGTTGATTAAACATTTTAATTGATACATTCATTTATTCCTTCAAATATTCATTGAATACTTACAGTATGTGAGGTGCAGTACTAAATCTATTTCATCATAGTCAAACTACTTTGGGACTATTGTATAGTTGAGTCAATCAGGATATTTTTATTTTGAGGATATTTTTATTCCTCAAATATGCAAGAATATTTTGACATAAGCATGCACTTACCCGAAAGAAATGTGCTACTTATATTATTCCACTGAGGAACACTGAATTATTCTTTGCATTTCTTTAGATCTTCTTCTGCAGAAGTTCCATCTATATTTAGATAAATATAATCAAAATATACCATCTGCAAAAGGGGAAATTAGCATTTTTGCAAGAAAGAGTAAATGAGCAGGGTACAGTTAGAAAAATAAAAATACTACAACTGTGTATATTGAACAGTAAATATCCTTCTTCCTTTCCCCCAAAGGGGTAAACCTCAACAGTCACAAAGTGTGAGGCAGAAAATATTTTCAACTTCTATATTTCATTAAATAGCCATATTTCTCCCTGGTTATTTATTTATTTTTTTTGCGGTACGCGGGCCTCTCACTGTTGTGGCCTTTCCCGTGGCAGAGCACAGGCTCTGGACACGCAGGCTCCAGACACGCAGGCTCAGCAGTCATAGCTCACGGCCCCAGACGCTCCGCCGCATGTGGGATCTTCCCGGACTGGGGCACGAACCCGCGTCCCCTGCATCGGCAGGCGGACTCTCAACCACTGCACCACCAGGGAAGCCCTCCCTGGTTATTTTTAAACTGTTTCCTCATTGTGTAGTCCAATTAAAAATTTCAGACTTGAAAATATGAGTGATTATGCTTAGCTAATATCTAGAGGGAGAGCGAGCCACTGGTGGGCCAATCGCAAATTTTATTGATTAGAAATGGTTAAGCCTTAATTTTCAAGGAAGAAGTAGCCTAATTTTTTCTTCTAGCTTCTAGACACATGAGCCAAGGTGTAATTCCTGGTACATCTCCCTGACTTTAGTCCTGAAAAGCAGGCAGATTTCAGACAGAACCTGTTTTTATCACAAGAATTGTCCAAAAAAGATGACATCTGTTGCAAGGGAATAAACTATGGTTTGGAAAGTATCCTTTGGTGTTAAAGAAGAAATACAAATATGTGCAGTGCTTGGTGAGTTGGAATTCACTGCTGCTAAGGGCCTCTATTACTCTATAAGGAATCGAATATTGAAATGCTCTAAAGGGGCAAAGTGAGAGTTGGAGATTGGTGTAAAAGCCAGCCTCAACTGATATCTTAAAAAACAAAAAGCAAACAAACAAACAAACAAAAAAAACCTCTTTCTACAAGGAGAATGAGGGTCAAGAGAAGTATGCCTGGATTGGTCAAAAGTCCCTTTCCTGCTCCCTCCGCGGACACTGAGCTTTTGCCCACATCTGCTCACAGGTGAACCTAGAGATCGTCTCAGAGCTGCAGCACCTGTGACTGGAGAGAAGCGTTTTGAGATGTGGCTGGAAGATGTCGCTGAAATGTTCAGAGTTGCGGACCAGGGACTCAGCAGGGAAGCACAAAGGTAGAGTGCTCCCAGGCCTGTGGTCAATGCCCGCGCAGTTGGTATGCGGAGAAAGGTCGAAACTCCTTCATTGAAGAACTGTTGGCTTCACAATAACAAAAGGAAACAGGATTCTGAGAATGTGCAGCCGTATGCGGCCTTGTGCAAGGGGAAACACCGTAGTGTGCTTTCAAAGGGAGAGACGGGGCTGGGAGGATTTCAACAACAGGCATTAAGAGGGCTCTTTACACTGCTGTTGGGCTGGAAAAGAAATGATACCAAAATACACACAAAAACACTCTGCCTATGTGGGTGATCTGGAAACCTCTGGATGTTTTCCACAGTTTCCTTTTTTCGTGGTAATAAGCGCAGAATGTCAACATCAGCGCTGGGTATGCCACCACTAACCCAGAGTCGGCAGGGACACAGTGTTCAAGTTTTGTCCATCTGGCCTTCCCCATAGCTTCCGGGCCCAGGCAGGACAGAGGCCCCTCTTTTTATGTATCATAGCAGGTGGCCACACACAGAATTACAGTTGAAATATTCCCTGCCTGGGGCAGACCAGGGACAAGACCTAGGGCTGTGGGGAGAGTTGCCACCAGGACCCAGCAACACAGAGCAGTGGTTCCTTCATGGGCGTAGAACCACTGAAGAGCTTGCTGTGCTCACTTTCCTCTTTATCCCTAGAGGTTCTAAATCAGTGGGTGAGGCTGAGGTGCTTTAATTTGTTTTTCTAAAGACTTTGTGAACCTCCTCTCTCATGTCCTGGTTCCCACACTTGAGTGTGTATCAGAATCACCTGCAGGATTTTAAACACAGGGGTCTGAGAACTTTCCCAAGTGCCCAGATGATGTTGATGCTGATGGATGGGGACCACTGACCACAGATCGCCAGTGGCCACCCTGGTGTGAAAGGGAAGTGTGCAGCTCTAACAGGGCAGTGCCACTGAGGGATGCCTGGGACGCAGGAGAGCAGAAGTACCAGGACTTTCCAGTGCTGAGATTCTGACTCCCCTGAGGCCGAATGAAGCCAGGTTGTGCAGAGGGAGGGTGTGTAAATGCAGGGCACCCCTGTGTGAAGCCCTGACCTGGAGGGCTCCCCAGGGCACACATCCAAGTCTCCCTTCTCCAAGTGTTAGTACCCATTCCCCGACAGACAAGGTCTGGTAGGGACTTCTGTTGAAGGAGAGGGACCACTGCCTGACACAGCTGCACCAGATGCAGGCAGAACAGAGTGTGAACTCTGACCCTGGAAGGGCTGCTGAGACTCCCCCATATTTAGCCGATGGAACAGAACTAGACAGAAATCTGACAGGAATAAAAATGAGAGGTGTTAATTGCAAACTTGCAGGTCAAGTAAGAGGAATGGGCAGTGAGTTGGGGGAGAAAAGCAGGATGCCAGCTCCCCGGCCTGAGGGACCAAGTCCCTGATGAGGCTCATGAAGAACCACAAATCAAGGAAAAGAGAAGAATTTTCTTGGAGGGTAAACATCTACACTGAAGAAGTGGCTCCTGCGTGGGGAAGATGAGAATTCTGCCCCAGATGGAGGCCGGACTTTCGCTGCCCCGGGGAGGCGCTCAGCACACAGCTTGGTTCTGATGGACACAAGGGGGCCACAGTTCTCGGGGACAGTCCTGGGGAAGCTTCGAAAATGTCTTAGAAGGTGTGTGTTGTCTTCTAGTCACCCACTGCTCAGATATAAATATATATATAACTATATGTATAACTGAATCACTTCGTTGTACACCTGAAACTAACATGCCATTGTAAATCAACTATCCATCAATTAAAAAAAAAAAAAAGAAATCTCTGGGTGCCCACTGTCCTGTTGCTCAGGATCTGGAGCTGGGAGTTTGGGCTGAGGGTCTGTCCAGTCCTGAGGGTCAACTCACAGACTTGTGCCCAGGAGCCTGGCTGCAGCTGCTTCTCCAACAGCAGCAATGTTCTCCCTCTGTCATATCTGCCATCTTCTACTTTGTGATTCCCTTATCCCTAGAGGCAGTCTTCCCTCCCATTCATATCAAGATTATAATGGATATAAAATAATCAATTATTTTGTTTACATTATCATCTGAGAACAGAAGCTGACAGGATCATTTTACTGAGGGACCCCTATTAACAGTCTCCATGTGTAACCTGAGTTGGAAATAACAAGATAAAACTATTCATTCACAGAGTTGAGTAATTGAAATTACAGAAAACTGGAGAGTCTAAATGAAGCAACACTTATTAAAGAAGAGGCAGTTGAAACCAGGACACTCAAGGATGCTTATCAAATATGTTGGAACCTCATTAATTCAGTTCCCTTATATGAAAAAAAAAACCCTACAGGGCTCTTAATTATTAATATGTTCAAATATTATTTTTCCGCAAATTAGTCATGATTGAGAGGAAATCTACTTAGAGCAAAATCTGTATAAACATATCCAAACTTAAACATTTATAAGAAGACTCTTAACTTGTAGGAATAGAAATGAAGTTTATATATTTGAAGTGCTTGATACTCATTCTATGCCATACATGAGGTCTAAATAATGAGACCTATGTTTTCATAAGTTATCTCATTGTATACACTTGGTGCTTCCCACATTTTATTCTAGCGATGCATTTTATTTTAGAAATTATTAAAACGGCCTGTAAAACTATCTTCTAAGATATACTTGATTTTTTTTTCAGGTGAGTTTCTCTCTTTTTGCCTAAAACTGAACTTCTCTCATCTCAGGCTGCTTCTCCCCCTGAGTTTCCTGGTTCCACTCTTGGCCTCTGCAGTCTTTCAGTTACTCAAGGCGGAAACAGAATTTTCACTGAGCACTTCCTCTCACGCTCACAGGAATTCAGCCCCTAAGTTCAGAAAATTCTGCCCCCAACTAACTGCAAATCCTTCCTGAGTCTGTGCCCTCATCAAGCCTACCTGGAGCCATTCCAGGACCCCTCTGATGAGTCTCCACTGGCCGTTACCGAATTTTCTGTCTTCTTGTCACACACATTGGATTTATTCCCTCGATAGTTTATGCACCAAAAGGACACGACGCGTCCCTGCTTACGTCGCAGGAAAGCCTCTCTGTTGGCTCCAGTTGCGTGAACTGCCACAGGCCCCTTTATCATGAGCTCCCGCTCTCAGGGTTACCTTTCTACTCTGATGTCTTGTTGGCCCTCCGTACATTCTGCCTTCCTGTCCTTTGGACTCTCTGCTTTTCCTGATTATACCTGGCACCACAATCCTTTGCCTGTGCTTTCCATTTCTAATGACTTTCTTCAATTTGTAAACTCTTTGTTGTCTTTCAGAAAACAGCTCAATATTACCTCCTCTTAGAAGATCTTTTGGTCTCTCACCCTGGGACAAGTCAACAGAGACTAACGCTCTTAGAGCAAATAGATGTAGCACATTCGCACATCTGGATCATCTAAATCACGACTTCTCATTTAGCCGTATTTTGCCCGTGCACAGCAGGAGACCACAAATACTGACTAGCTCGTCGAATGGCTGATTAAGTGGATAAAGGGAGAAGTGGGATGGACATAGGTAATCCTGCTCTTTTTCACACTTTGATGATGTCACTCATCCTTAATACTATTCTCTAAGAAGGATGCAGAGAACTGGAAAACATAAAAGGGTGGTAAGGAAACCTGAAATCTTGCAATTAAAAAAGCAGAAGGGGGATGTTGAGACTGGCCCAAGAGAGTAAGCAGAACATTCAAATGCTTGACAAGGGTGTCAAGGGAAAAAAAAGTGACTATTATATGTAGCTTCATGGATTAGAAGAGAACTAGTGGGCTAAAGCTACAGAAAGAGATAAGTTATTCACTCTCTCCTGTGTGTACTTTACTTGGAAATAATATTGGCCACTGAATGATGAATTAAAAAACTTATACATATTCATATGCAAACCCAGCAGAACATGTCTGACAGCTAAAGAAAAGCCAGTAGAACATGTCTGACAGCTAAAGAAAAGATATGTCAATAAAAATGGAAGTTGTTAAATCATGGAAGACTGACAAAGAGGATTACAGAGACAGAAGTCAATCATGGCCATCTAAACCCTTTGCTTTTTCCTGGAAGGATAAATTAAACTTCCAGGTTAAATAATGTATTCAGCCGGCCTTGCAATAAGAGTTCTGTTTAGAGAGGTGTACAAAACTATCAGAGCCTAATAATACTAACTTTCATCATATAATTTAACTCCGTCTGTTGAGGCTGTTTATAGAACAGCCTCATAAAAATTTACTTTGTTTTGGGGAGTATATACTAGTTGAACTGATACAAGTGTCTACTTTGTCTAACAATTCAAATTTGAATTTTAAATTACAAATTGTTTTTGGCAATCCACCTGGGACTCTGATAAAATTGATTTTCTGAGTAAGAAGAGAGAAGAGGAAAACTATATTGAAATGATATGTACAGAATTCAGCGGGAAAATAGAAAAAGAAGCTCTTAATTTTTCTCAGAGAATCATGTCAAACTCCAGAGGGTAGGTGTTATCAGAGTTGAGACCCCAAAAATAAACAGAGTTCATTCATGCAAAAGTAGGAGCAGGTCATTGCAATCAAGCATCATGGATAATCTTTGTGTGGGTTAAAGAGGCCAGGAGCATTGAAGTCAGGAAGCGCAAATAGCTCAGGGTACCCTGGGGTGGAAAATGTGTGTGGAATCCCAGGAAGGGAGAAAGCAAGCCTATATAGGTTGGCAGGGGCCAATGCATCAAGCACTTTGCTGCAAGAGATTTTAGGTTTTATCCAGTAAATAATTGGGATATATTGAAGAATTTTGGGTAGGTGAGTGACATTTTCAAATTTTTAACTGGATAGACAAGGCAACAATAGGATGATACTTAGAGAGAGACCTGAACAGAGACCTTAGGAAAACTGTTCTAATAGACCAGCCAAGAGAAGAGCCGCGGAGTGACAATAAGGATAGAGAAGAAATGGCAGATTTGCAAGATTTTATATACATTGAATTGACATAATTTAGGGACTGTTAGGATTGGAGGCTAAGAGATGATTCATCTATTTCCAAAATATTGAGTTCTCTTTTTGGTGAAACTTCCTAGATAGTTTTAGCCTACATTAGTTAGTTTCTTATTTTGAAATTCTAGTTACGTGTTTGTTTTTTCTTACTAATTTTGGCTATTTGGTTTGTATTGTTTAATTCGCATATATAATGTGTCACCAAAGGGGCTAGAGTGTATTGTTTTACTTTTCACAAATATTCCTTCTCCCCTCCCACACTAGGAGGAGCCTACTTTCCAACGAATTCATGTTGGGCTTGGATTGAAGCACAAAATAAAGTGGACTGTGAGTGGGTCTGATAGAGGCCACACCTGCCTAGAGGCTTTAAGTGCCATTGCGGGGCTCAGCGAGCGTTCCTGTGCCCTTGCTCTCTGCTGGGGAAACATCACATTCCAGGTAGGGCAGCTCGTTCTGCCTGGTGCTGGAATAAGAAGAAATGTGATCAACCTCTCAGAACAAGCCACTGCCTTCAAACACGAGTAAGAAGTGAATGCTTGCTCTAAGGACTGGGATTTGGGGATTGTATGTTACTGCAGCAAAAGCTGACTAATTCAGGGACTGTATGGTCCTTTGGAGCAGAAAACATATTTCTGCACCTAGACATCTTTTTTGTGGTGTCTTAAAGGCGGTATTTCAAAAATGGGGTACATTAAAATAAAGAGTTAATTTGAAAGGTAGAGGATTTTTTAAAAAGCACCCTCTTTGGAAGGTAAACCAAAGATCTTGCACTTTTTTTATTTTCAGAAGACTAGTTTTGAATAACTATTTGTTTGCATAGGACAAATAGGACATTTTATAGGACATTTCTTTATTAAAAGGAGAGATTTAATACAACCACTGAAGCCCAAATTCACCATTGATTAAAGAGACCAGCCATGTCACAGCATGGAGCCAGTGTCAACTTTCATGGATACATAAATGAATACATGTTCAGCCACTGATACGCACGCACACAAGCATACGCACAAAAATAAAAACAACTGAAATTCACTTTTCATTTTACATACTTTTATCCCACATGTGAAATACCAAGCATGGCATCTATTTTAAACTTTAATATACAATATTTAAATTTTAATTTGTGCATTAAGTGTTTAAAAAGTAAAATTAGAAATCTTACCTTAAGCATTGTCCATCTTATAATTACTACAGGTTGTATAATTCCTAAGATGTCAATATATCTCTTTTTAACAGAAAGAAATCAAACTGCATATTAAGTCAGGTTTTAAGCTCCTTGTCATCTATGTATTTGTATCATGATTCCATTTGTGTATGCAGAAAATTTACAAGGACAGAGACTTTTAGTATACCCAGAGGATACAGAGCTGGGCTATCCAATAAGGAAATGAAAAACTGTCATTTTTGGGCTTTTTTTGCATGGCTGAATTTTAAAATCCTCCAGTCTCTCATTATGTCAAACAGCATATGCATAAACAATTTCTCAAGTTTTGTCTAATAATATGGCCACAATGTGTTACTTCCTAAAATTATAAAAATGAGGAAATAAACTCAGGTACCCCCTATTTGAGGGAATGGCTATTTGGGTAACATTTCTCTCCTATCATGCATTCATGAGTCCCTACAGATTTTAAATAACATAATTTACAACTGTTCTAAAAGACTTACAAGTTCAGCAATATTCCCCTGGAACAGGAGGCTTGCTGTGTTTTCTGTATTATTGAATTCTCAAAGCTACCATTCGATAAAAATACAAAGCAACTTTTTTTTTTTTTTTTTTTTTTTGCGTTACGCAGGCCTCTCAGTGCTGTGGCCTCTCCCGTTGCGGAGCACAGGCTCCAGACGCGCAGGCTCAGCGGCCGTGGCTCACGGGCCCAGCCGCTCTGCGGCATGTGGGATCTTCCCGGACTGGAGCACGAATCCGTGTCCCCTGCATCGGCAGGTGGACTCTCAACCACTGCGCCACCAGGGGAGCCGCCAAAGCAACTTTTAAAATCTGTGCCTATTTTCCTTCCGATCTACTATTTCTTTGTTATTCTCATTGAGCTGGTTTTCCTTCAAAGTTAAGGTAAGAGAGAGATAAGATTTAGAATGAAAAAAATGAGTAAAAAAGAAAAAAAAGGAAGCAAGAGAGTAGGGAAGGAAGGGAGAACAGAGTGAGGAAGGAGAGGAGGAGGGAAGAGGGAAGAATGGAAAAACTATAAGAAAAAGAAGAGAGAAAGAAGTTCGACAAGATACTCATTTTAAAATATTTTTGCATGTCTAGAATCAGTTTGTGTCTTGCTATTGATGGATCTTACAGTGCCTGTTTGCCACCCAAAGCATCGATCATATGCATACAGCTTGTTCTTTTTCTTGATGACATGACCAGTCAGCTGCAGTGTTCAGTCACCAAATCTTTTAAGAACTTTTGAGGAAGGCATATGAGTCCTAGTTGTTATTTGTTAGAATCAAGAAGGTAAGAGCATCAGAATTTTTTTTTTAACATCTTTATTGGGGTATAATTGCTTTACAATGGTGTGTTAGTTTCTGCTTTATAACAAAGTGAATCAGTTATACATATACATATGTTCCCATATGTCTTCCCTCTTGCGTCTCCCTCCCTCCCACTCTCCCTATCCCACCCCTCCAGGCTGTCACAAAGCACCGAGCTAATATCCCTGTGCCATGCGGCTGCTTCCCACTAGCTATCTATATTACTACGTTTGTTAGTGTGTATATGTCCATGACTCTCTCTCGCCCTGTCAAAGCTCACCCTTCCCCCTCCCCATATCCTCAAGTCCGTTCTCCAGTAGGTCTGCGTCTTTATTCCTGTCTTACCCCTAGGTTCTTCATGACATTTTTCTCCCTTAAATTCCATATATATGTGTTAGCATATGGTATTTGTCTTTTTCTTTCTGACTTACTTCACTCTGTATGACAGACTCTAGGTCTATCCATCTCATTACAAATAGCTCAATTTCGTTTCTTTTTAAGGCTGAGTAATATTCCATTGTATATATGTGCCACATCTTCTTTATCCATTCATCCGATGATGGGCACTTAGGTTGTTTCCATCTCCGGGCTATTGTAAATAGAGCTGCAATGAACATTTTGGTACATGACTCTTTTTGAATTTTGGTTTTCTCAGGGTATATGCCCAGTAGTGGGATTGCTGGGTCATATGGTAGTTCTATTTGTAGTTTTTTAAGGAACCTCCATACTGTTCTCCATAGTGGCTGTACCAATTCACATTCCCACCAGCAGTGCAAGAGTGTTCCCTTTTCTTCACACCCTCTCCAGCATTTATTGTTTCTAGATTTTTTGATGATGGCCATTCTGACTGGTGTGAGATGATATCTCATTGTAGTTTTGATTTGCATTTCTCTAGTGATTAATGATGTTGAGCATTCTTTCATGTGTTTGTTGGCAGTCTGTATATCTTCTTTGGAGAAATGTCTATTTAGGTCTTCTGCCCATTTTTGGATTGGGTCGTTTGTTTTTTTGTTATTGAGCTGCATGAGCTGCTTGTAATTTTGGAGATTAATCCTTTGTCAGTTGCTTCATTTGCAAATATTTTCTCCCATTCTGAGGGTTGTCTTTTGGTCTTGTTTATGGTTTCCTTTGCTGTGCAAAAGCTTTGAAGTTTCATTAGGTCCCATTTGTTTATTTTTGTTTTTATTTCCATTACTCTAGGAGGTGGGTCAGAAAGGATCTTGCTGTGATTTATGTCATAGAGTGTTCTGCCTATGTTTTCCTCTAAGAGTTTGATAGTTTCTGGCCTTACATTTAGGTCTTTAATCCATTTTGAGCTTATTTTTGTGTATGGTGTTAGGGAGTGATTTAATCTCATACTTTTACATGTACCTGTCCAGTTTTCCCAGCACCATTTATTGAAGAGGCTGTCCTTTCTCCACTGTACTTTCCTGCCACCTTTATCAAAGATAAGGTGTCCATATGTGCATGGGTTTATCTCTGGGCTTTCTATCCTGTTCCATTGATCTATATTTCTGTTTTTGTGCCAGTACCATACTGTCTTGATTACTGTAGCTTTGTAGTATAATCTGAAGTCAGGGAGCCTGATTCCTCCAGCTCCTTTTTTCGTTTTCATTCTCAAGATTGCTTTGGCTATTCGGGGTCTTTTGTGTTTCCATACAAATTGCGAATTTTTTTGTTCTAGTTCTGTGAAAAATGCCAGTAGTAGTTTGATAGGGATTGCATTGAATCTGTAGATTGCTTTGGGTAGTAGAGTCATTTTCACAATGTTGATTCTTCCCATCCAAGAACATGGTATATCTCTCCATCTATTTGTATCATCTTTAATTTCTTTCATCAGTGAAGAGCATCAGAACTTGCATAAGTGTACAGGGGTTTGAAAAAATTCCCAGAGATAATAATGAAACACTTTTACAAAACACTGCATGACAAATGCTTATGATGGCACAAAGGACAATATTGTGTGGAAACATGAGGGTGTCAACAAATATTATAGCTAAAATTATTCAGAAGAGTTAACATCTGAAGATGAAGAAGTTTAGGAACACATTAATCAATTCATTTTGCTTATGTTTTTCTTCTTATGTATGTACAAGGGTGATTTATAATAAAAACTTACTAAAAAAAGGACTTTTTCAGTAAATATAAAATAGAAATTCTGAGTTATTAGAAAGCACTCTGCCATTATACTATCTCAGTTATACATAAATTAATGTTACATCTTATTTTTTAAATGATTACATACATTAAATTTTATTGGAATTTAATTTTTAAAAGAATAAGGAAAAAAAGAAAAGAGGAAAAAGATTTATGTAATCAGAAGAAAGACCAGAGTATATGAAAAAGTGTTCAACATCACTAATCATCAGGGAAATGCAAATCAAAACCACAATGATATATCACCTCACACCTGTTAGGATGGCTATCATCAAGACAAAAGATAACAAAGTTAGTGAGGATGTGGAGAAAAGGGAACATTCACATACTGTTGGTGCAAATGTAGATTGGTACAGGTATTATGGAAAACAGTATGGAGGGTCCTCAAAAAAATCAAACATTGACCCACCACCTGATCCAGTAATCCCACTTCTAGGTGTATATCTGAAGGAAACAAAATGAGTATCTTGAAGAGATATCTGCACACCCATGTTCACTGCAGCATTGCTCCATAACCAAGATATGGAGACAACCTAAATGTATTTTGACTATGAATGGTTAAAGAAAATGTGGTGTAAGACTGACTCAAGAAGAAATAGAAAATTTGAATAGACAAATTACAAGTCAAGAGATTGAATCAGTAATGAAAAAAATTCCAACACAGAAAACTCTGGGTCCAGATGGCTTCACTGGTGAGTTCTACCAAACATTCAAAGAATAATTAATATCAATTCTCCTCAAATTCTTCCAACATATCGCGGGAGAAGGAACACTTCCAAACTCTTTATACAAAGCCAGCATTATCTTGACACCAAAACCAAATAAGGATACCAAAAGAAAAGAAAACTACAAACCAATATCCCCGATGAATATAGATGCAAAAATATTCTCAACAAAATATTAGCAAACTGAATTCAAGAACACATTAAAAGGATTACACACCATGACCAAGTTGGATTTACCCTGGGATGCAATGATGGTTCAACATACACAAGTCAATAAATGTCATTTATCACATCAATAAAATAAAAGATAAAAATCACATGATTATTTCAATAGATATAGAAAAAGCTTTTGACAAAATACAACATCCTCTCATGATAAAAACCTTTAACAGATTGGGCATAGAAGGAACATACCTCAAAATAATAAAGGCCATATATGACAACCCTACACTTAACATTATCCTCAATGGAGAAAAACTGAAAGAGTTTCATTTAAGATCAGGAAGGAGAAAAGGTTGCCCACTCTCACCACCCTCATTCATTTTAGTATTGGAAGCCCTAGCTAGAGCAATTAGTCAAGACAAAGAAATAAAAGGCATATGAATCAGGAAGGAAAAAGCAAAATTGTCATTATTTACCGATAATATGATCTTATGCATAGAAAACCCCAAAGAGTCAATCAAAAAACTGTTGGAATTAATTAAAGATTTCAGTAAGTGGCAGGTTATAAAATCAATTTACAGAAACCAGGGATATTTCTTTACACAAATGATGAAGCATCAAAAAAAGAAGTAACAAAAATTATCCCAATTACAAGAGCATCAAAAAAATAAAATATGTATAAATAAATTTAACCAAGGAAGTGAAAGTTCTGTACAATGAAAACTCTAAGAATTTACTGAAGAAAATTAAAGAATATACAAACAAATGGAAGGACATCCCATATTCATGGATCAGGAGAATAAATATTGTTAAAATGGCCATACTACCCAAGTCATCTACAGATTCAATGCAGTCTCCATGGAAATACCAAAGGCATTATTCCCATAAATAGAAGAAACAACCCCAAAATTGTGTGGAAGCAAAAAAGACCCTGAACAGCTAAAATAGTCCTGAGAATAAAGAAAGTTGGAGGTATCATACTTCCTAATTTCAAACTATACTACAAAGCCATAGTAATAAAACCAATATGTTACTGGCACAAAAATAGACATGTAGATCAATGGAACAAGAGAGAAAGCCCAGAATTATATCTTGGCATATAAGGTCAACTAACATTTGACAAGGGAGCCACAAACACCCAATAGGGAAAGAATGGTCTCTTCACAAATGGTACTGGAAAAACTCGAGAAAAACATGCAGAACAATGAAATTGGAGCCCTTATCTCACACCACTCAGAAAAATTAACTGAAAATGGGTCAAAGACTTAAATATAAGACCTTATGCCATAAAACTGCAAGAAAAAAATGTAGGGAAGAAGTTCTTCAATGTTGGTCTCAGCAATGATTTTTTGGACATGATGCCAAAAGCACAAACAGCAAAAGAAAAAATCAGCAAATGTGACCATATCAAACTTAATGGCTTCTGCACAGCAAAAGAAACAATCAACAGAATAAAATAATAGACTACAGAATTGGAGAAAATATTTGCAAACCATATATCATGTAAGGGGTTAATGTCCAAAATATATAAAGAATTAATATGACTTTATAAGAGCCTCCCCAAATAATCAGATTAAAAAATGGGCAGAAGAACTTAATAGACATTTTTCCAAAGAGGACCTCAAAATGGCCAATGGGCATATGAAAAGCTGCTCAACATCTCTAATCATCAGGAAGATGCAAATGAAAACCACAAGATATCACCTCACACCAGTCAGAAAGGCAATTATCAGGAAGACAAGAGAGAATAAATGCTGACGAGGATGTGGTAAGAAGGAAACACTTATACACTGTTGGTGGGAATGTAAATTGGTGCAGTCACTGTGGAAAACAACATGGAGGTTCCTCAAAAAACTAAAAATAGGTCTACCATATGATCCAGCAATTCTACTTCTGGGTATATACCCAGAGGACATGAAAACTGGATTTCGACATGATATATGCACACTGATGTCTATCACAGCATTATTCATAATAGCCAAGATATAGAAACAACCCAAATGCCCATCAACAAATGAATAGATAAAAAATATGTGGTGTCCACAATGGAATATTGTTCAGCTATGAGAAAGGAGGCTATCTTGCTATTTGTGACCAACATAAATGGACCTTGAGCATGTTGTGCTGAACGAGATAAGTCAGGTAGAGAAAGGTAGGTACGGTATGATATCACTTATATGTGGAATCTAAAAAAGTCAAACCTGTGAAAAACAGAGACTAAGATGGTGGTTACCAGAGGATGGGAGTGGAGGGGTAAGATTAATGGTGTTTAAGGGTACAAATTTGTAATGAATAGTTATATAAAACATAGAGATCTAATGCACAGTATACTAAATATTGACAATAATATTGTACTATAATGATGTAATATGACAAATACTGCTCCAATGGCAATACATATTACAGTACATAAGTGTGCCAAAGTAACAGTTTATACACTTTAAATTTACAAAATGTGACGAGTCAAGTTTATCATATAAAAAAGAAAATGAGATATATACATATATAAATATATATACATACAGTGGACTATTATTCAGCCATAAAAGAAGGAAATCCTGACATTTGTAATAATATACATGAACATGGAGGACATTATGCTAAGTGAAATAAGCCAGACAGAGAAAGACAAATGCTGTATGGTATCACCTGTATGTGGAATCTTTAAAAAAAAAGCTGATTTCATAGAAATAGGGAATGGAATGGTGATTGTAAAGGGCTGGAGGGAGGGGGGAAATGGGTGATATAGGTCAAAGAGTACAAATTTTCACTTATAAGAATAATAAGTTCTGAGGATCTAATGTACAGCACGATGACTATTTAATAATACGACATTGTCTACTGAAGGTTGCTGAGAGTAGATCTTAAGCATTCTCACACCAAAAAAGAGTTAACTGTGTAACTATGTGAAATGATAAATGTATAAATTTTCCTGATCTTGGTTAATCACTCTACAATGTATATGTATATCAAATCATCACATTGTACAATTTAAATATACACAATTATATGTGTCAATTATTCCTCAATAAAGTTAAACAAACTAGAGGAAACTAAAGGAATAGCTAAAATTTAAAAGAATGCTTCTTTATCTAGAGATCACTGTATCTAAAAAGATAAAGAGAAGGGGAAGAAGAATTTCTGAAAGTGAATTTGGCATCATTAATACTTTAATATATAATTCTATTTTGGAATATAGATGTTTAAGACTTTTGCCTAATGACGTTTTGTGTTTGTAACTTCTTGAGATTAGTAGCATAAAATGCTGGTAAAATGTAAAGAGCACTTAACTATAGCACTTAACTATAAAGAGCACTTAACACATCCTGGATTCCAGTCCTGCAAACCAGTTAACATCAAAAGCTTTGTCCATTATTATTATTATTATTATTATTTGCGGTATGCGGGCCTCTCACTGTTGTGGCCTCTCCCGTTGCGGAGCACAGGCTCCGGACGTGCAGGCTCAGAGGCCATGGCTCACGGGCTCAGCGGCTCCGCGGCATGTGTGATCTTCCCGACCGGGGCACAAACCCATGTCCCCTGCATCGGCAGGCGGACTCCCAACCACTGTGCCACCAGGGAAGCCCTGTCCATTATTTTTGACCAAGTTTTCTTTCTTTCAAGGATACTCATGATTTCTGTGCCATTTGACATTTCTCTGACCCTGCATTTCTAATTAGCTATTAGTCCGCTACCACATTGCTGACCCATGGCCCTGTCCTTAGTATCAAGGCCTTCAGAAAGGTCCATATTCACATACCATCAGCGTACTCTTCTGGGGGCTTTGTGACTCCTATGCTCATTATTTTTGTTTTCTGTCTATTGTAAATATTTAGACTTTGGTATTCCAAATTTGGCCATAAAATCTTTAGTTGTTCTAAAAGTACAATAGGGAAACCAGATTATATCTGTTTCAGGGTATTTGCTCAATGCCTGCCTAGTCAGATCAAGACAAGTACTAAATACGTGAAATTGATTTTACCTTGTATCTTGAAAATTTCCCTATGGTAACTGTTATGGATTGAATGTTTGTGTCTTCCAAAATTCATAAGTTAAAGCCCTAATCCCAAATGTGGCTGTATATGGAGATAGGGACTTTGGGAAGTAATTTTGGATAAATGAGGTCATAAGGACCTTGGTCCAACAGCATAAGTGACCTTATAAGAAGAGGAAAAGCACCAAAGCTCCTTCTCTGTGTGCATGCCCTGAAGATAGACCAGGAGGGCACACAGGGAGAAGGCTGCTGTTCTACAAGCCAGGAAGAGGGCCCTCACCAGAAACTGAGCATGCTGTACCCTGACCTAGGACTTCTGGTCTTCACAACTGTGAGAATGTAAATTTCTCCCAGTCTGTGATATTTGTCACGGCAGCAAGAGCAGACTAAGGCAGTGACTTCCCCAAAGCTCAATACTCTTCTAGTGCCCCCTTTTCTCCCTACTAGAATTTTCTCGCAATAAACTTTCATGGGTGGGGGGAGGAATAAATTAGGAGTTTGGGATTAACAGATGTGCATTACTACATATAAAATAGATAACCAACAAGGACCTACTGTATAGCATAGGGACCTATACTCAGTCTTTTGTAATAACCTATAAGGGAAGAGATGTGTATAATATAAGATCTGTATAAGGGAAGAGGTCTGTATAATATATATATATATACACATATGTATATGGAACTGAATCGCTGTGTTGTACATCTGAAACTAACAAGATATTGTAAATCAACTGTACTTCAATAAAAAAAAATTAAAAAGAAAGAAAAAATTAGATAAAACTAAAGAAGTCTGAATAAAACTGACTTTGCTTAATTAAAAAAATAAACTATTCATAACTTGGAGTAAATTTAAATGAATTTATTACCTCTTTCAAAGATATATCCTTAAGCTTTTATTCTCTTTTCCTTAATTTCAGATTAAAATGTTCTTTTTTGGTAGGTAGATTGTATTTGTGTCAAATTATCAATTTCTTTTTATCTTCAAGATATGTTTACAGTATCTCAAATATCTCATTTAATCCTTCAACAACAGTTTGAGGTAGACACTATTATTGTCTCTGTTAGAGAAGAAGAAACTCAGGTTTAGGGATTTAAATTACATACTAAATCCACTCAATTAGCAAATAGGCAGATCAAGATACACCTAGAAGGTTCTCCATGTTCTTGACCATGACACTTCACAGCTTTGTGCAGACAAGTCATCTGTTCTACTTTAGGAAGTGGGTCTCTGGAGAATTTCTTGTGGTCTTGGGGAAATATTGGCCTTATTCTAAGCGCAACACCTCTACTCTATAAGGAAGTGAATAATTTATCTGTCTATAAGTACATCCTTCTGCTCAGGCTTACTCCTAGAAATGACCAAAACCATTTGCTAAAAAGAAGGAGAAAACAGGCAGAAAATGCAAAATTTTAGTAGAGTTGATATTAGAGGGACATATTGATATATTAATTCAAGTTATATTTATTATTTCTTATTATTATACTTGTTAAATATTTATTAGAAGGTTATGTATGTATAGGGTGACTATAATTTATTGTCCAAAATAGAATCCTTTTGAGTGAAAATTGACACTAAAAATAATTTTTAAATCTTTGTTATATTTATTTACTGAGTAATGAATAGTTTTATTATACTACTGAATTTAAAATACTTTTTAAAAATACCATAAAAATAACACAGGGCTTCCCTGGTGGCGCAGTGGTTGAGAGTCCGCCTGCCGATGCAGGGGACACGGGTTCATGACCCGGTCCGGGAAGATCCCACATGCTGCGGAGCATCTGGGCCCGTGAGCCATGGCCGCTGAGCCTGTGCGTCCAGAGCCTGTGCTCCGCAACGGGAGAGGCCACAGCAGTGAGAGGCCCACGTACCACAAAAAAACAAAAACAAAAAAAAAAACAACAAAAAAAAACCCAAAATAACACATATCTCTGCATGTTGGGCTTCCCTGGTGGCGCAGTGGTTGAGAGTCTGCCTTCCGTACAGGGATGCAGGTTCGTGCCCCGGTCTGGGAAGATCCCACATGCCGCGGAGCGGCTGGGCCTGTGAGCCATGGCCGCTGAGCCTGCACGTCCGGAGCCTGTGCTCTGCAACGGGAGGGCCACAAGAGTGAGAGGCCCGTGTACCACAAAAAAAACCCAAGACATATATCTCTGCATGTTGAAGCAAAATTGCAAAATTATGTCTGTATATTGGTTAGCTGAACCTTCAAAATAACATACGCAGAATATTTATTCTTGGTATATGTTCACATACTTTAGTTTCTTAGCCGTATTTGTCTAATGTCATGTTACTTATATTTTTTGAAGTATATATACTTTCTCTAGACTTAGATATCCATAATGTTTTATTTTTACTGTTTTGTAAGTTGCCTGAAATCTTCAAGTTTGCATTTTAGGGTTAATAAATGTAAAATCATCTAAAAGTATATACTCAACGAACCACATTCCTGGGGTTTACCAGGAAGATGTGGTGTCTTATGCCCCAGGGATGCCTTTGAAATACATTCACATCACTGAATATTTGTGCCAAGGGATTAGCTTAAAAGTATGTAAAATGCTGGGAACTGTCCAGGTGCTTTGAGGTTAGAGCTATTATGTACTGAGCAGACCTCCCAGGAGAGCACTGCCCCTCTATTTCCTATTAAATTACCAGATACTTCAGATAACAGCATGAATCAGCTGAATCACACTTGGGATCACCTCTGCTGGAGAAGGACCCCGATCTGTGACTTGGCAACAAGAAGGGGTTGGTGTATAGAAGTTAGCTTTGGCCTCTGACAGACCAGTCTGTTCACACAGCTGGCTACCATGGCTTCAGAAGGAAGCCTGGCTAATTCTGTTTCAGAAACAAAACATTTCTAAAGACATATTTAACAAGTGTTACAGTTTAGTGATTTAGGTAATTTCCTTTTAAATTTCCAAATTAGAGTTAAAAATTTTAATATAATTGAATTTAGGAGAAAACATCTTAATTGGATATATGTGTTTAAGATCTTTAAAATATTTCCTTTTAACTTAAGCGACTTAACCTTGTTCCCCTCACTCCCCCACCCCCTCTTCCTTTCTCTTTAAGTGGGGTGGTAACAAAAACACACAAGGAAGACTTTGGTGGCATTCCTCCAAAGGGGAGGTAGAGAGAGAGCCACTTGCCAAAGGGGGAGCGAAAGGTAACCTTTCCTATTTATAGGTGAGGTCAAGGCTCCAGTGTGATGGTGTAAACTCAGAGGCTTGGAACTTAGGAGACCCGGGCTCTTTGTTCCTTGTCAGGGAAGGCCAGGCACTGCCTCAGGGAGGTCCCTCCCCACCCCCATTCTCATGTGGAGGCAGCCAGCTGTGGTCTGTCTCCACCAGGTGTGGTCAGGGGTTTAGAGGCCCAGCAGCAGTTCTAGCACTGTGCATGGTGGCTTGGTGCAAACTAGAAGACACATTACTGCCATGTGCAGTGGCTTTTTATAATAACTACGAACGTGTTGGTGAGAATGGGGCTCCCAAGTAGCACCCCATTTCTCACTTGGTCTCCATTCCCACTGATCCAGACTGGAGCCTACTGACCTGGCCAACTCTTTCTGGGATCTGTGATAAGGCCTTCACTTTCAGAATCTTCCTGTTGCAGGAAATAAAGTGGGGCACGAGAGGACGGTCACATCCCAGGTCTCAGGTGAGTCCCTGGGATGGCCGCCAAGTGTAGGTTCTTGGTTTTGCACAAGAAAAAATTCGAGAGCGAGGCATAGTAAAGTGACCGAAGGTTTATTAGGGACATACATACTCCATAGACAGAGTGTGGGCTATCTCAGAAGACAAAGAGTCCCCAGGGTACAGGGTTGTCAGGTTTTATAGGGATGGGTAATATCATAGGCTAATGAGTGGGAGGATTATTCCAACTCTTTTGGAGAAGGGGTGGGGATTTCCAGGAACTGGGCCATCGCCCACTTTTTGGCCTTTTATGGTCGGCCTTGGAACCGTCATGGCCCCTGTGGATGTGTCCTTTAGTGTGCTGATGTATTACAAGGAGAATATAATGAGGCTCAAGGTCTAGTGGAAGTCAGTCATCTGCAATCTTGGACCTAGTTGGTTCTAACTGGTTTATGTTGTGCCCTCAACAGCTATGTCGTTCTTTTATTTATTTATTTATTTTTATTTTTTTAATTTTTTATTTAATTTTTTTTGTGGTACGTGGGTCTCTCACTGTTGCAGCCTCTCCCATTGTGGAGCACAGGCTCCGGACGCGCAGGCTCAGCGACCATGGCTCACGGGCCCAGCCGCTCTGCGGCATGTGGGATCTTCCCAGACCGGGGCACGAACCCGTGTCCCCTGCATCGGCAGGCGGACTCTCAACCACTGCGCCACCAGGGAAGCCCCTATGTCGTTCTTTTAAACGTTGTGCCTTGCCCCCTTCCTGTCTCATTTCCACACTCCTGATTGACTTTTACTGTATCTGGCAGCACATCCTCCTGCTTTGTGGGTTGGCACTATTAAAGACACAGCCTGTATCATTGAAAATGCAGTCTGGTTTCTGTTTTTCATTCCTTTTTTTTCCAAGTGGAAATTTCTATAAAAAGGAAGGGGCCACAACAGCTTTTCTCCACTACTTAAAAATCAGAGGTCCTGTAACACACCTTTATTTTTTACTTTTCTGAATGTGTCCATTTGTTTCCAAAGCACTTTTACCATACCCCACACTCTCCCCACTGATTTGGAATACCATTTTCATGATTATAAACCTAGGAATTAATTTTATAATAAATATTACCTTTATTTCCACCAATGCTTATTTATCCCAGCAGTACTTTAAATTATTGAAGCTACAGAATGTTTTTAACTTTAAGAAATGGCAGTTTCTTTTCAGTGTTCTTATTTTTCCAAAACTTATATGCTTTCAGAATCTTCTATTTGTGGCTATAGCTTTATGGATATAAACCCACATATAGTTGTGATTCAGAATATTTACAGATGAATTTGGAAAGAAACGCGTGTTTGTAATTTTTTCTATAAATGTAGTACATAAATCCAGTTATTCAACATTTACATATTTCTTTATGTTCCACAGTAAAGTTTTGTAATTTTCGGTAATAGATAATTTCAGTTAACTTTACTGCCTGATTTTTTTAAAGTTTCTTACTTGTTGCTATGAACTAGATTTGTTCTTCCATTGTATTCTGATGGATTATATTTGGTTTATGAGAAATTTTTTTGTTGGTGGTGTTCCTAATTTTTTAAATTGTTGCCTTTTTAAATTTTCTAAGTTTTCTAAAAATGATCAAACATTATATATACTTTTAAAGTGCAAAAAGAAACATAAACATACGTGCTCATTGAGGGAATTTAAAAATTTTATAGAAAAATAGAAACAAACACAATCACTCACCATCCCACCATTGCTCATGCATTTATTTTCTCTTGCCTTTATCTGTGTATATATGTGCATAAATACCAAAAGTGAAGTTATGTTAGATATAACATTTTTTGCCTTAATTTTCCAATTAACAGGAATGTTTTCCCACATTATAAATTATTCTTCACAACCATAACTTATAAAAACTAAAATATATTCTAGACTATGACTATAACTGAGTTACTTTCATTTATTTGGACATTATATTTATTTTCAAATTTGCTACCATTATTATTATTATTAGCATCAATGTACATAAACTTTTATTTGATTTCCATACTTTTCTTTAGTTTTACTTCACAGAAATGAAATTACTGTATTAGGTAATTTCAGATGAACTTTGTGTTACATGGAGGAATTAAGCCTGAGAGAAGTAAAATACCTGGTTTTTGTAAAAGAAGGGTAGGGTCTGTCCATACATCAGAGATCAGCAGGAGGGTAAGTAAAAGTACCCAGACACATGTTAATGTAGAACGAAGAGAAAGAGAATGAAACAAACTTTATTTACATAAAAGTGCGAAAATAAATGTCTGAGCCTACAAATTTCTAGGAAAACTGACAAAGAAAAAAAATGACTCATATCTAAGATTTATAAAGAAATCTCAAAACTCAAAATTATAAAAGCAAACAATCCAAGTAGAAAATGAATAAAAGACATGAAGAGACATTTGACCAAATATGACACGTGACTAGACAATGAGCATGTGAGAAGATGTTTAACATCTTTAGCAATCAGAGAAATGCAGATTAAGACTTTGCATCTATCAGAAGAGCTAAAATAAAATAGAATGTTAGTGCCCAAATCTGGTGAGGGTGTGGGGATGATTTCAGATGAATTCAGGGTTACAGGGCAGAATTAAGGCTGAGAAGAGGAGAAGAGTAAAAAACATTGGGTTTTTGTAAAAGGGTAGGATCTCACTCTACCTCCTAGGAAAGTCTGAGATCAGCAAGGAGGGTAAATAAAAGTATCCAGAGCTGTGCTAGTGTAGAACCAGGAGAAAGAAAATGATACAAACTTTACATACATGAAAGTGGGGGGAAAATGTCTGAGTTGACACTAGACCTGGACGTCAGGAGTCAGGAGCAGAAGAGCGGAGGTGTGATCAGATCCCAGTGGTGCTGAACACAGATAAAAAAACCTGGAGTTTTTCCACACTAGGCAGGGTCTCTCCCTGAGTGAAAAAACACTGGAAGTTTCCTTATAATGTGTCTTCTTACTTTGTGGCTCAGAGCTCCAAAAACAATGTCCCATTCAGTTCAGAGAGGAGCACTCATGTGGCAGGTGCCTTTCTTTAAAAATCTGTCTATATATATAGATTTTAATTTTTAGAGCACCATTGGGTTCACAGCAAAATTGGGCAGGAAGTACAGAAAGTTACCATGTACTCCCTGCCCTCACAATCTCATAGACCTCTCTAACCACACTATCAACATCCCTGTCAGGGTGGTACATTTGTTACCATTGATGAACCTACACTGGCATGCCGTTATCATCCAAAGACCACAGTTTACATTACGGTTCACTCTTGATGTTGTACATTCCATGAGCTTTGACATGTATTCACCATTGTAGTACCACACAGAATAGTTTCACTACCCTAAAAAGTCCTCTGTGTTCGTCCCTCTCCCCCAAGCTCCAGCAACCACTGATCTTTTTGGTTTCTATAGATTTGCCTTTTCCAGAATGTCATGGAGTTGGAATCTTACAGTATGTCACCTTTTCATATTGGCTTCTTTCACTTAGTAATATGCATTTAAGGTTTCTCCACATCTTTTCATGGCATGATAGCTCATTTCTTTTTTTATCACTGAACAATATTCCATTGTCTGGATGTACCACAGTTTATTTATGCATTTACCTACTGAGGGACAGCGAGGTTGCCTCCAAGATTTGGCAATTAAATAAAGCTGTTATAAACACTTCTGTTCAGGTTTTTTTGTGTGGACATAAATTTTCAACCCATCTGGATAAACACCAAGGAGTGCGGTTGCTGGATCACGTGGTAAGAATATGTTTAGTTTTGTGAGATGCTTCCAAACTGTCTTCCAATGTGGCTGTATCATGTTGCATTCCCACCAGCAATGAAAGAGAGTTCCTGTTGCTCCACAGCCTCCTCAGCACTTGGTGTTGTCAGTGTTCTGAATTTTGGCCAATCTGATAGATAGCAGTCGTATCTCATTGTTGTTTTAATTTGCGTTTTCCTGCTGACAAATGATGCGGAACATCTTTTCCTATGCTTATTTGCTATCTGTGTATCTTCTTTGATGAGGCTGGATTGCTCTGTATGACAGCCTCAGAAGTCACACAGTGTCTCATCTGTGATGAAGTCATCAAAAGCCTGCCCAGATTGAAGGGAAGAGAACACAGACCCTATCCTAGGTTGGAAACTGGCAAGGTCACATTGTAGAAGAACGTGTAGGATGGGAGGTCTCTGTGTGATACATGGCCACAGTGTCTTAAATGAGATAGATCAGAGCGTATGAAGAATGCTTGGAGAAATGGGCATCTGTATAGAGAGGACTAAACACATTTGGAAAGATATCTCCTGAAGAAGTGTGTGGCCTCTGTTATTTGAGAGATCACCATTTAAAACACTTGCTGAAAACCAGAGAATAGTGTAATGGGCCGGTCATCACTCCCCAACCTTCCTCCAGCATCTGAATAGGTTTTAAATCCATGACACTGAAAGCAATATATTGAGAAAGTCATATAGTATCTATGTAGGTCTCCTGTTATCTCACACTTGCAAAGTGAGTGGTGAACTAGATTCTCTATAAGATTTCTTCCAACTTACCTAAAGCTATATATTTTTATAGCTAAGTTACCATGAGGCAAATTTCTCCTTTATGTAAAGATGAAAAACATATAAGGATTAGGGACGCTTAGAAGGTGATAGTGAGGGTTACCTGGCACTTGTACACATTTTGAGGGAAACCATAAGGAGAGAAACAAATACACCAAATTGCTCAGTATTGCCTTTCTGTTTTGTCTTCCTGCCCTGATTCTGTGAGGGACTCCTTCCACAGAGGCACAGACTACGGCAGATAAAGGGAAGGAATAATTCTTCCGGTCCCAGTTTTTTCAAGGCATTCCTGGGATGAGCAGTTACAAACATGAACTTTTCCTGTAAGTTCTTCACCCATAGAAAATTGTATTAAAAAAGCTCTGAGAAGTCTTCTTATAACCTTAAGGTCAATGTTTACAAAGAAGAGAAATAAATAGGAAAATCTTAGAGACATCATTTCCCTATGAGCCTCTCATTTCCTGCATTGCGTTACTTTTCTGTCATTTTCACTGACTTTTCAAGACCAAATGTCAGGTATCAGAATTCAAAGTGAAACACTTTCCCTTCCTTACATATGTTTCTGTTCCCCAGAGTCCTAAGCCTCAATTTCAGATTCTATTTTTATAGTCCTCACAGTGGAGAGTGATGTGGATGGTATTGATTGTAGCCAGTTAGGTGCTGAGAAATTTCTTTTACTAAAAGCTTTGCGGGGCTTGAAAGAGGAGAGAGCTGGGCAAGCAGCAAGCCTCAGTGTCCTGGAAAAGATGCTTCCAGTGAGGACCTGCCATTGTTTCTTAGAGCCTAAGGTCCATCTGCATGGACAGTTCTAGCAGGGGCTGTAGCCTTCTCCAATCAGCTCCTCCAGCCCATCTAAACTTCGTGACATTTCACGAGTGCTGTAGGCCAATTGCTTTTATTTTCTTGCACAAAATAAGCCATTTTTATTGAGCACTTAACTAATGACAGGTAACAGTTTATTTCCCAGGCTTTCTTCTTTGCTTGCAATCTCAACTCAAACATTTCTTCAGAGAAAACTTTTCCTGCCCTCATCTCAAACTTTCCAGCCCAGTCTAGGTCAGGCCCCACTTTTCTGTGACTTATGGAATATTTTGAGCTTCTTTAGAGCTTTTATATGCTTAGTAATATTATTAGTTGATTAATATGTCTTCTGCACAGCTGTAGAAAACTTCAGAGAATTCCCTTTTTGATTTTTCTAGTTCAGGGCATGCCACAGTAGTTACACAGAAAGTAATTGTCGAATGAATGAATAAATGGAGAATTTCTATTCCTTTTCTTCTTCTAGTCTCCATTTCTTAAGTCAGAAAACAAAAACTTAAGAAGGTCATATAACCTCCTTGGGATTTTGTGGTTAACGTGTGGCCATTGAATTGAGGTGGCCATTGAATTGAGGTCGACCTGCCAGCCCCCAATCCTATTTTGTGCCAGGAACATTCTGTTACAACTACCTTTAAACCTACCTTGTCTGATTTAATTTTGGTGAAAAATAACAAAAATATTGCTGCTTGTAACAGATTAGTCACAGTAGAACAAACTGAGAATATTCTTTGGTTCAGAGTAAAGTAAGGATTTTTATTTGGGTAGAGAAGCCTCTTGGCTGACCTGCATGCACAATGGTTGCCCTGCAGCAGTGCTGTTTTCTTGAAAATGCTGCAGTGCAATTATTATGACCTCCCCAATCTCTTAATAACACAAGGAATGATCCTTGAAGTTAGGTTGCAAATGCATCTTAAGCTTTCTTTACTCGAAACTCCTTCTAGGTGTCTTTGCACAGGGATGAGATAAAAACATAAGATGTTATACATCCTCAAGAGTTAATATATAAAGATATTACCAAAATAGTACAAAATAGTCAAGTATTTTGATATATCATTGATGAAGCATGCGTTTCTCAAAATAGTTATTCCATTTGGTCTAGTGTGTTATTTAAGTCCAGCATCTCCTTATTGATTTTCTGTCTCGATGATCTGTCCATTGATGAAAGTGACGTGTTAAAGTCCCCTACTATTATTATGTTACTGTCATTTTCTCCCTTTATGTCTGTTAATATTTGTTAATTTTTCTATAATTTTAAAATAAAATCTTTGAATTTTCTAAAAAAAAAAAATGCTGCTGGAATGTTGACTGCAGTTGTGCTTACTTTGTGGGACAATTTCAAGCGAATTGACACCTTAAAAATACTGACTTTTCCAAGCCATGAATATGGTATATCTTTCCATGTATTTCTTTCATCAAGGTTCTGCACTCCACGTACTCTACACATATTTTGTAATATTTGTAATATTTGATGTTTTGTAGTCTATTTTAAATGGTACTTTTTCACATTACAATTTCCAACTTTTCATTCAAAGTATATAGAAATACCAAGTTTAATTTTTACTCTGTGCCCTGCTAAACTCATAGATTTGTTCTAGGATCTTTTTTGTAGAGGCTTTGGAATTTTCTATGTGAATAGTCATAATGTCAGGGAAAAGAGACAGTTTTATTTTTATTATTTTCTTTCCTATCTGTATACCTTTAATTTTTATGTTTTGTCTTATTACTCTAAAACTGTCAGTACTATGCTGAATAGGAGTGATGAGAGCAGCTGCCTAATTCCTGATCTCAGGAGGAAAACACTCAATCTTTCACCATTAATATGATGTTAGATGTAAGTTTTCTATAGAGGCCCATTATCAGATAAGAATATTACTTTCTTCTCCCAGTTTTATTAATTTCTTTCTTTCCTTATTTTTTTATTGGGGTATAGTTGCTTTACAATGTTGTGTTAGTTTCTGCTGTACAATGAAGTGAATCAGCTATAAGTATACATATATCCCCTCCCTCTTGCACCTCCCTCTCACCCCCCATCCCATCCATCTAGGTCATCACAGAGCACCTAGCTGAGCTCCCTGTGCTATACAGCAGATTCCCTCTAGCTATCTGTTTTACACATGGTAGTGTATGTATGTCAGTCCCAATCTCCCAATTCATCCCTCTCACTTCCCCACCCACACTCCCATGTCCACACATCCGTTTTCTAGGTCTGCGTCTCTATTCCTGCCTGGAAAATAGGTTCATCTGTACCATTTTTCTAGATTCCACATATGTGCATTAATATACGATATGTGCATTAATATACGATATTTGTTTTTCTCTTTCTGACTTACTTCATTCTGTATGACAGACTCTAGGTCCATTTACATCTCTATAAATGACCCAATTTCGTTCCTTTCTATAGCTGAGTAATATTCCACTGTATATAGGTACCACATCATCTTTATCCATTCCTCTGTCAATGGACATTTAGGTTGCTTCCATGTCCTGGCTATTGTAAATAGTGTTGCAATGAACCTTGGGGTGCATGTGTCTTTTTGAATTATGGTTTGCTCAGCGTATATGCCCAGTAGTGGGATTGCTGGGCCATATGATAGTTCTATCTTTAGTTTTTTAAGGAACCTCCATACTGTTCTCCATAGTGGCTGTATCAATTTACATTCCCACCAACAGTGCAAGAGGGTTCCTTTTTCTCCACACCCTCTCGAGCATTTGTTGTTTGTAGATTTTCTGATGATGCCCATTCTAACTGGTGTGAGGTGATACCTCATTGTAGTTTTGATTTGCATTTCTCTAATAATTAGTGCTGTTGAGCATCTTTTCATGTGCCTCTTGGCCATCTGTACATCTTCTTTGCTGAAATGTCTATTTAGGTCTTCCGCCCATTTCTTGATTGGGTTGTTTGTTTTTTTTTGATATTGAGCTGCATGAGCTGTTTGCATATTTTGGAGATTAATCCCTTGTCAGTTGCTTCATTTGCAAATATTTTCTCCCATTCTGGGGGTTGCCTTTTTGTCTCATTTATGGTTTTCTTTGCTGTGCAAAAGCTTTTAAGTTTAATTAGGTCCCATTTGTTTATTTTTGTTTTCATTACTCTAGGAGGTGGTTCAAGAAAGATCTTGCTGTGATTTATGTCAGAGTGTTCTTCCTATGTTTTCCTCTAATAGTTTTATAGTGTCTGGCCTTACATTTAGGTCTTTAATCCATTTTAAGTTTATTAAAAATATGGAATGCCTCATGAATTTATAATGAATGGATATTACATTTTTTCTAAGGCTGTTTCTGTATCTACTGAGATGATCATGAAGGTCTGTGTTTGGCATCTACCTTATTTGATGGTCTATTAACTTGTATCTGTGGTTTGATGTCTGTTAATTTTGCAAAGATTTTATCTGTACAAATATTTCTTTTGCAATGTTCTCTTCCCTTCTCCTGGGATCTCAAGATTGCAGTTACATGCTCATTTACATTTTATATATTTCCCTACATCTCAGTTTAGTCTTCTTTCTTTTTATCTTTGTGTTTATTTTGGGTAATTTCTACTGATTCATCTTTAAGTTCATTCATTCTTTTCTCCCCTGTCTTTCCAAGGCTTTGAGTGGGCTTTCTAGGTTATCCTGCCCTACTTCCAGCCATAGATATGAGCTCTGCATATATACTTTCCTGTCTCCCAGGAGAAGTTAGTTCCCCAGCCCTCATCCCTCTCATCTGCAGCATTTCCCCCAGTGCACCATGGGCAAGAGGATTTGTTGTCCCTAATCTACCAGCTTAAGATGCTTTTTTTTTCCCCATAGGATTGAGGGGATAGAGGTTTAGTTGAAATTGTGTGCCTTTTCAGCAGGGCCTGTGTCTCTCTCCTGTAGGCTTACATTGTGAGGACCTCTTTCTCAGGACTCCTGCCAGCCTTTTATGTTTTTGTGAGCACCCTGGGAGGTGCATGGAGAAGAGCTTGCAAGTGGAGTTGAATTTTCTTAGTTTTTGTAGTTTCCAGTAGTTCTATACTTTATTGCTAGCCCACAGTCAGTCTTTTGCAATTCATTACATATTTCAGATGGATTGTTCTTACCAGTGTCCTCCAGAATCTAACTCAGGTAAACAAGTGTTTACATCTTATTTCTACTTGGAAAAGCCTATCTTTCCTTAGAGTTCAGGTTAAGTGGTTACCCAGTGACCTCAACTTTCTGATGTTCAAGAAAAGTTGTGAATTTGCAGATTTTCTAACATTATTTTATTGTTGTTATAAGGGTAAGAGTTATCCTCTTTCCATCCATCTTTCTTTCCATGGATGGCAAGAAAGTTGTATGTATTGTTCAATCCTATGTACATTGAATACCCATTATATAAAAAACAAAACACAAAACAAAAATGAGAAATATGAATAAAAATAAACTCTAGGGCTTCCCTGGTGGCGCAGTGGTTGAGGGTCCGCCTGCCGATGCAGGGGACGCAGGTTTGTGTCCCGGTCCGGGAGGATCCCGCGTGCTGTGGGGCGGCTGGGCCCATGAGCCATGGCCACTGGGCCTGTGTGTCCGGAGCCTGTGCTCCACAATGGGAGAGGCCACAGTGTGAGAGGCCCGTGTACCGCCAAAAAAAAAAAAAAAAAAAAAACACTCTAATGACCCTTCTCAGATATAATGATCATTATTATTATGTTATATTCCTGAAACACATCTTTAGAAAGCAAGTTAGAAATTCATGATAAATACATATTTTTATAATGTTTGTACTTTTTGGTTTCTTTTTAAATCTCTTTACCAACTTCTTTCTTCTATGGGCCTCACATTTTGCAATTGTTATTTTTCAGTCATCATTGTTGACACAGTATTAATTTGTTTCTATCTTTCCTATTTAGTCAAAGAAATTTAAATCTTTTTTATTTTAGTGCAGCTATAGCAAAATTCAGTGAAGTTTTATATTTAGTGCTTTCATTAACTTTTCAAGTAAGAGGTTATTTCTTTATTATATGACTGTCACAGTGGTTAATATCTGTGTATGATAATAAATAGTCCATTGAAATGTAAATTGAACATTTCTGTACATGTTTTCTGGGAGGCTATCCACATATTCTCAAAGAATCGTTAGGTGCCCTCTTAAATTCACCCATGTTTCAAATGGCACTCTTTATTTTTTTAAATTTATTTTTGGCTGCATTGGGTCTTCGTTGCTGGCGCTAGCTTTCTCTAGTTGCTGCTAGTGGGAGCTACTCTTCATTTCGGTGCACGGGTTTCTCACTGCGGTGGCTTCTCTTGTTGCTGAGCACCGGCTCTAGGTGCACAGGCTTCAGTAGTTGTGGCTCACGGGCTCTAGAGCTCAGGTTCAGTAGTTGTGGCACACAGGCTTAGTTGCTCCATGGCATGTGGGATCTTCCTGGACCAGGGATCGAACCCATGTCCGCTGCATTGTCAGGTGGATTCTTAACCACTGTGCCACCACAAAAGCCCTCAAATGGCACTCTTGCGTGTTGTTTTCATTCTTCTTTTCTGATGCAAATTAAATCATAGGTCCTATGTGCTTTTCTTTTTTTTTTTTTTTTAACTCATCTTTGGAAGAGAAGAGATCTACCTCTATTTGTAAAGTTAACCCAAATAAATACAGTTTTCTCATACCTTCTATGCGTACTGTATATCTGGACACTGTCAGAGTCCTCTTCATAGTTTTCAGCATGATTGTTGAAAAGGGTCCATTTCTGTTACCAGTTTGTTTATCTAGGTGCTCCAGGAAGTCCAAGAAGCACATGGATCAGTACCTCTCAAGGAAGAAATCTTGGACCTAGGCATTCTTTACTGAATTTTTTGCGGTCACGTTGACACTGGCTAGATTTCTACATGCAGGTATCTTTCTTATTCTGGCCTCTACTCAGAGTACACAGTTTCCATTTTAGTTTGGATCTCTCTCTCTTCTTTTGGGGAAGAGCCTCACCAGCAGATGGAGAAGCATTGCCATGGAGAAGCCCAATTCTCTGCAAGTGTGGTCACTGATGCCTTTGGGTTTGTTCAGGAAGCTCACTGCTGATGCACAGACAGAGTTCTTCAAGTGGTGGACAGGGTGAGAGAGGAGGCCACCCTCTCTCCAGCAGCTCCCAATCATTTTCTCCTTTGCCCTCTCCATATTACTGTGTTCAAGAGGAGTTCTAATTAAAGCTGCCCTACTTACTCACTGCAACAACAAACTACTATCTTTGTTATTTGTACTGGCTCTTATGCCACCCTGGTAGCTGGTAAACTGCTGCCTACCTTTTAAAATGTAAATTAGTTGTCTGCATTCCCCTGTTCCAATAGCCTTAGATTAAATTCCAGAGGCTTGACCTACATGATCAGACCCTAGACCATCTTTCTAACCTCAGTATCCTCCATAAGACCCCTTGCTTTCTCCTCTTCAGTCACACTGGCTCCTCACAGCCTTTAGAACATTCCAAGGAGATGCTTTTGGTTCTTGCTCTCCCCCATGCCTACTCTCTAAATATCCACTCAGATACCTACCTTACTCTCTTTTAGTTCTCTACTCAAATGTTCCTGCTGAAATGTCCCTTATTCCCTTCTTCCCCTCCCTATTTCCTCATCTTGCATTATTTTCCTTCATAGAACTTAGGGCTACCTGATACTAGTACAATTTATTTGTTTTCTAATTGCCTTTCTCTCCCAACTAGAATGTGAGTTTTATGAGTGGAGAGACTTTGTTTCATTCATTGTTATACATCAGAAACCTGTAATAGGTGTAGAGGTACTCATCAAATATTTGTTGAATGAATGGATGAATTAATAGCAGAAAAAGAGTTTCAATGCATTAGGTTGATTACAAATTAGGGAGAAGCTTTCAGTTCGGGGTGACTCTGTTTCCCTTAGGCAGCCTAGCATACCTGACTACACATTGACCTACAGCAGGAAGTGAGATTCCATGCAGATTAGTTCCTTCTTCTCCCAAAGTAAGGTCTTTCTTGCCATCTCTGCTCTTCTAATTCAGGCTGTATGAGACGTGGTCTGCCTAGATCTTTCTATTGACTCCTTGAAATAAATCTGTTCTTTATCTAGAAGATGAAATCTGTTTTGACTCTGAGTCCTCCTTCAATCTATTTCTTCCTATCCTTTTTGAAAGAAAGTACAATTGATACATATTCCTAATTTCTATTGCTGAAGGTACTTTTCATTTCAGGTAGTTTCTGGGAAAGGAGGTTTGGATGGTTAGGAAAATATTTCCATTATTCCCAGAAATTTGACTATGTCATTGTGATAGTCAGAATCATGGTCCCCCAGGGGTGGCCATGTCCTAATTCCCAGAACCTCTGATTATAATACCTGGTATGGCAAAGATATGTCTGCACATGTGATGAAGAATCTTGAGATGGGGAGATGATCATGTATTATTTGGTAGGCCTAACTTAGTTGCAGAGGTCTTTATAAAGTAAAAGAAGGAGTCAGGAAAATGATAATCAGGGAATGAGATACGCCAATAGAAGGAGAGGTTGAAGTGATTCAAGAGAGAAACCATGAGCCTAGGAGTGCAGGCAGCCTCTAGAAGCTGAAAAGGCAAGGCAGTGGATTCTCCCCTAGGGCCTCCAGAAAGAACACAATCTTGCCCACAGTGAAATCCATTTTGAACTCCTGGTCTCCAGAATTTTAAGATAATAAATTTATCTTGTTTTAAGCCATTAAATTTTCAATAATTTGTTACTGCACCAATAAGAAATTACTGCAGATTTTGTTATCAGAACTGGGTTACTGATGTAACAAATACCCAAAAATGTGGGGCAGCTTTGGAATAAGCCCATGGGTAGAGGCTTGAAGAATTCTGAGGAACATGATAAAAATAGCTTAAATTGCCTTTAATAAGACTATTAGTAGGAATATGAATCTTAACAACTCCTCTGCTGGTGAGGACTCAGATGGAAGTGAAGAACATTATAGAGAAAACCTATATTGTCTTAGACAATACTTAAGCCATCACAAATAGACTGTTGGCAGAAATATGGACATCAAAGGTACTGTTGATGAGCCCTCAGAAAACAATGAGGAACATGTTATTGGAAACTAGTAGAAAGCGGATCCTTGTTATATAGGGGCAGAAAGCTTAGAATCTTATAAATACATGGAAAGCAGAACTTGTAAATAAAGAACTTAGACATTTAGCTTAGAAGATTTCCAAGCAAAGTGTTGAGTGCCGCCTTCTTATTGCTTATAATTAAACATGAAAGGAAAAAGACAATTGAGGAAAAAAACTGTTAAGCAAAAAGGAACCAAGACGTGATGATTTTGGAAATTCTCAGCCTATCTAGATTGCAAAACATGCTAAAATTGGGAAATTCCCTACCAGGAAAGCATACCCTGGAGAGAAAAGTCAAGGGTGAGGATGGTACCCTTTCTTTTGCCAGTGCCTCAGACAGAACAAAGAAAACAGTAGTGTTGAGTCACACAGAAGGCTCCTTGGAGAGATTAGGTGTTTGTTCTTGTGTCTCTTCAGCCATTTCTGCAGAAGCCAAGACAGGAATGTAGTTATCTATGAAAGACCTGTAGTAGAGTTTCTTATCTAATGAAGAGAAGCTCTGTGACACACAAAGGAAATTCATAAGGTTTTGAGAATTTTATACCAGCAGAAGCACTGCCTATTTGGTCTGAAAGGGACAGCAGAGAGAACAAAAAGAAAGAGGACTGTCAGACTCCCCAAATGCTATAGGCAGGAAATATGCTGATAAAACTACTGAGTTGCAAACATGTGAAGCCACAGACTACAGAGAAGAATTCCCAGGCTCTGAAAACTATTGTTAGCCCAGATGGATTTCAAAATTACAGGGGCCTGGTCACTGCTTTTTTTTTTTTTTTTTCTTCAGTGTTCTTCTTTTCTGAATAGGAGTGTCTATAATTATTATCTTATTCCTGGTTCAGAACTTTACTTTGGGGACAGACAACTTATTTCTAGAGTTATCGAGGGTCACAGGCAGCAAGGAATGTACCTCAGGATGAATTTTTACCCAGATCCTCAGCCATCCCAGATTTAAAAGACTTAGATGATGAGATTGGGAACTTTTGAGCTGTTGAGATTTAGGTATTTTTGACTTTAAGTTGACTGCTGTAATGGCTTGAAATGTTTGGGAATTTTGGAATGAGATGAATGCATTTTGATGTGGGATGGGTGTGAATTTTAGGGGACCTAAAGGAAGGATTGTTGTAGGCAGAATAATGGACTCCCAAAGATGTTTATGTTTTAATTGCCAGACTTGTGAAATTGTGACTTTACATGTGAACTGTTTTTACTCACAACACTTCTGACACCAAATATGTGGGGTTTTTTCCACATCAATAACCAATTCACCAACTCTCCAGAGACCAACTGGGTATCCTAAATTCAATCCTACTCTGACACTAACACCTAGAATTATATCAGACACCACAGGTTTCAGGGCTCTGTCTCATAGAACACCAGTCACAAGTATTGGGTTTTGTCTGACCTGGCTACAATGTCAGGGTTTCCCACTAAACCCCTCCCCTTTTCAGGTTTGGTAACTTGCTTACAGAACTCAGGAATTCTCTTTAGTCATGTTTACTGGTTTATTATATTATTATAAAGGATATAAGTCAGGAACAGCCAAATGGAAGAGATGCATAGGGCAAGGTATGGGGGGAGGAACACAGTCTCCATCCCCTCTCTTGGTGCCACCCTCCCAGTTCATCAGCTTGGAAGCTCTCCGAATGCTGTAGTCTAGGAGGTTTTATGGAGGTTCTTTACATAGGCATGATTGATTAAATCACTGGCCATTGGCAAGTAACCCAACCTCTAGCCCCTCATCTCTCCCTGGAGGTTTGTGGGAGGACCTAAAAGTTTCAGTTCTCTGATCATGCTATTTGGTTCATTTTATGTCAACTTGACTGATCTAAGGAATGCCAAGATGGCTGGTAAAACTTTACTCTTGGGTGTGTCTGTAGGGGTGTTTCTAGAAGAGATTAGCATTTGATTCAGTAGACTGAGTAAAGAGATCAGCGCTCACCAGTGTGGGTGAGTATAATCCAATCCATTGAGGGCCAGAATAGAACATAAAGGTCAAAGAACAGTGAATTCCCTCTCTCTCCTTAAGGTGGGGCATTCATCTTCTCCTGACCTGGGACATCAGAGTTCCTGGTTCTCATGCTTTGAGACTCAGGCTGAATTGTACCACCAGCTTTCCTGGTTCTCCAGCTTGCAGAAGACAAACTGGGGGACTTCTTGGTGTCCATAACTGTGCGAGCCAATTCCTATAATAAATATCTCTTATGTATATCTCTATATATCATATTGGTTCCATTTTCCTGGAGACTAATAGTCAATAATATTGACTAATACACGTGCCTTGGTCTTTCTGGTGACCAGGCCCCATCTTGAAGCTCTTTAGGGCCTCCATCCAATAGTTATCTTATTAACATACAAGAGATATTCCTCACTCTAGAGATTCCAAGTGTTTTAGAAGCTGTTTGTCAAGAATTGAGGACAAAGATCATTTATTATTATTATTTTCATGACACGGAAAAAGGGATTTTGCAGTTGTGAGCAAGTTAAGGATCTTGAGAAGGGGAAATTATTCTGGATTCTCTGGATGGGCTCAATGCAATCATAAGGGTCCTTACAAGGGAAAGAGGGAGGCAGGAGAGTGGGAGTCAAAGAAACAGAGGTTGGAGTGATGTGAGGGAGGGGCTGAGACAGGAATGTGAGCAGCTTCTAGAAGCTGAGGAAGGTGAGGGAAAGTATGTTCTCCTAGAGCCTCCAGAGAGAATTCAGCCCTGCCGACTGAATTGATTTTAGCCCAGTGGAACCTATCTCAGACTTCTGACCTCCAGACTGTAGGATAATACATTTGTGTTCTTTTGAGTCACAAACTCTGCAGTGATTTGTTAGAGCAGCAATATAAACCTAATACAGTCATCTAGACCCATAAATAATATCAGAAGATTAACAAGAACAAACGCCCAACTGCTTCTTTCAGGAAGGAAGGGAAATATCTCAAGTCTCAATTTGTGCTCTTGTTATCAGACCTCAGTCCAAGCCTTCCTCTCCTTGACCAAGGTACTTCCTGTAAGCAGATAGGGTAGGGGGTCCCCAGAGAAAGAGAACCAGGAGTGGCTTTCTTGGTAGAAGAGAAGCCATTTTGGGATCTAAGCCTGACCTTGAACAGGTCTCACTAATTAATCATCTTAAGGCAACAAAAGAATACAGGAACAGAGCAAAGGCAGTCAAACAATAGTGCAGTAATAAAGCAGAGTCCTAGGTCCTCCTCAAGAGATATACATAGTAATATATCTTTGAGTTCTACAGGAACTAAGGCTGCCACCCAGGTGGAGGACAGGATGACATTGACCCTCCTGACTTCAGCCAACTAAAGCTTGGCCTCTGTGGACCTTTGCCCCAATTCTGTGCTGAATTGTCCTCTGCTCAATCTCCTTCATGTATATGCATGTACCCTTAGCTTAAAACTTCCCCAACTTTGCTGTTTGAGGAGACACTGCTTTAGGAAAATCCCCAGTGTTCTCCTCACTTGCTGCAATTGTCTCGACATCCACCAAGAGGCAAGCCCAGTTTTGGGGTGACATTCCTACCCAGGCTGCCCTTTGTGTAAGCCTTTATCCCCAGAACCTGACAGATCATGTGTGTCATGCTCCCGTTCACTAACTCGGGTCTTGATTCACAGTGAACAAGGCCTAGGGTCTCTGCTTGTCACAGACTCAATTTGACTAAGAGTAACATACATACATATGCCTGCTATCATATCTTATCTCTGGGATTAAGGCGCCCTGAGCACCAGCTTGTCATTAAGTCTGTATTTGTCTTGTTTCTCTTGTCACTGGAAGTCTGACTTCTGGTCAACTTCCTGATGGCTTTGGTGGTAAGCATCTCATTGAGTTAAAGCATAAAATCATCATGTCACATTCCTGTGTCACACTTGGGTCATTTTGCATTGTTCTAGGATAAACTGCAAAATTCTTATTGAAGCCTTAAAAGCTTGCACAACCTAGGTCCTGCCTGGCTCTTCACCTTCACCTGGTTCCACATTCTCTGTAGCATTTATGTGCCAACCACACTGACCTCTTTCTTTACTTCTCACATGCTAAGACCTCTCAACTCAGGGCCTTTGCACATGTGGTTTCCCCAATATTTTTCCTGTTTTACTCCTTTACACTTCAGTTTTCTAGGAAAGCTTTCCATTATCATTCAAACATTAGACCCTCTAGTTATATTCTCTTTTTTTCCTTTGAGGCCTTGATCCCAGTTGCAATTAATCAATTATTTGATTTTACTGCTGTCTCCTCCATTTGATAAAGACAGACACCGTGTCTGTCTTGGCCTTTTATTTGCAGTAATTAGTGGAGGACCTGGCATCTAGAAACATTCAATAAATGCAGGTCATAGATCCTTTTTTTGTGTCCTCTGTCACTGAAACTTTAAGCTGGTATAGGCCTAATCTAAGTTACGAGATTTATTACTGAAAGATTGTGCCTTAGATTTCTTTCTGTCTCAAGGCCTCAAATTCCTCTGTTAATTATTGCATCATGATATGCCATTATGCTAACCACTAAGCAACATTCTCTCTTTATAATTACAGTTTGAAGTGACAGAAGAAAATTGAAATGGAGGTAAAAATGTCTTCAAAAGTTTCACAGGGAATGACCCAGCTCATACAGGTTGAAAATATGCATGTCATTTTTTTCTCTAGTAGTAATTCTTTTCTTCTCTATATTTACGTATTACATAATGACTAAATACACCCTTTTGTCCACCTAAGATTATTCTATACATAAAACACCCTTTATTTTAGCAATGGATTGAAGTGAGCTCATCTGTTAATTCTCCCTGTACAGGCAATTTTGCCATTACATATTTAGTTCTGGGTTAACAGAAAAGTACTTTCATGCCTTCTGCTACAATATTTACACACGTTATCATGTTTTCTCTGTACCAAAAGTGTTATTTCAAACAGTTATTTTTTTCCTCATTAAACTCTTGCTTTCTAGAGCTATGTAAACATTGGAACTAAGTTAGAGAAACCTTGAGATTAGTTAACTTTACTATCAAATCATATTTAATTAGCTTATGATATCTTTTGTTATAGTACAAGGAACACTCAAAGACTGGATTTTGTCATTATCTTTTTTACAAGAAAATTGGCAAATTACTAAACAAGTTCATTAAAAAAGAGTTTTATAAAAGAATGTCTTGAGAGCTGAAGTCAGTTTTGATAGTGATGAAAGTAAATTTCCCCTGCCAACTGCTTCATTGATAATTTGATTTTTAATTAAAATGTATTTCCTTGTATTTAATCTATTCTTTCTCTGTCACACACTCAGTCCCTTTTTATTTCTGTTATTTAATCTAATAATAATAATAATAATTGCTATCTTCTCTCTGTACTAGACATTAATGGTAGTTTGGGGAAATTTTTATCATAATAACATGTCACTGTTCTCCATCCAGTGGAAATTATTCTGGGTTTCCTTCCAGTATGAATATGGCCATATAGTTTATCTGATTCCATTTCATACAAAGCTTGAGAAGACACATTGCATTTTTACTGATTTATGTATATTCATATTGCAATTTCCTTCTGATACTCAAGAAGGAATTTATGGCATCTGATTAAAGGGCACCTTCCACTAGTTACGCCTCAGGTAAAATAATGTAGATGTTTGCTACTTTTACATTGAGTTGGGCCACCTCCTAATACTCAAATAGAAAGGTCTAAATTCAAATATCTTACTTTTTTAAAAAAGATAACTGTTTAGTTGATCATACAAAAGACATCAACAAAGTGTACCTCTAATAATTTTGATACATTTTTCTGCCCCATTAGAAGGTCACTAATACTTAATGCTTTGTTCTTGAGGTTCATCTTCTTCTTTTTCTGAAAAAGTATCGATATACCCAAATTGAGGGCAGCAAACTGGAACTGGAGTGGGAGAAGTAAAATATCCAGCATTTTTGCCTCTGACATTTTTCTCAAATAAGAGAGAGTCTCATATGAATTTTTTTAAATTAATGCCTAAACTTGATTTATATTTCTATCAGGCTTAAGGAATTCTTCAACATGGCAACATGATCAAGTGTTGCAGAATGCAGTGTGGTTTTGAAAACTGCCAGTGAAAAACCACAAGCCCCTAGAATAATGACTCTGGATTTTAACAGAATCACGCTTGGGGAAACTCAATTTTGAATTTTTCATTAATTCCTGTAGGAACGGTTTTCCAGGCATGTTAATTGGCAGTGTTGCTCCCTTTGTAATCACTGCTGGTCACACTATTCAGAGCTGATCCTCTACCAAGTTATAATCAATTGGTACCAACTCATACTTAACCACACATAATCAATGAACGGATAGGCTGTGTAAATCAATGATTTCTAAATGACATTTGTATACAAATTCTATTCATTCCACCAGCATTTGGAACATGTTTTTCCTTCTTTTTGGTACCTGGACACATACAACTGTGGGTTTATTTCTGAAGTGAAGCTCCAGCAGTACCCAGAAAGAGAACCACTGCTTTTGGAGGACTTGAGAATTCTCTTTCAGCTTTGCCTGAGTTCATTGTCATCTCTCTGCACTTCTGCTGCTCATTGAAACCAAAACGGCCGTGGGGAGCTGAGTTCCACTCCTTGGGGGCTGCCATCTTGCTTTGTCTCACCTAACTCTTTGCCTCTCCTGTCTCACCAAGCAGCCCCTACTGCATTGACCATGCCTTTCCACTAATTCCTTCACCTGCTGGGTTTGGTTCAGTTTCAATTTTGTGTTAGGACCTGAAGTAAAAGTAGAAATGACTTTCAAATAGCTGTAATTTTCATTTCTTAAATTTGAATTTTTAATTTAATTAATATAAAGGGAAAGATGAATTTCAAAATTTTGAAAGCAAAATTGTTTCAAATTCTTGAGGTTTATACAAAATTGATATTCATTTTTACACATGAGAGTAAGAAGGAATTTCATTTTCTACATTCTGTCTTACTTGAAATATTTCAGTGCAGGCTGCAGGTCTTCCTGAACTTTCCTTTAATCCAGTTTTGTGTTGAAAAATACGAGAAGGAGGTTGGTGAGGAAAGGCCCTTTTACAAGAGGCTCTGCATCCATTTCTTTGGGACACTCTTCAGCACAGAGCATTAGGTATACAACATGGATGGGCACTAGTTGAAGAATTTATTGAATTTATGATGTTGAACCTTAGAGGACAGTTTAAGAACTTTTTCATTTAATGTCTTAGTTTTGTAATCAACAGCTTTTAATTGATGTCTAGCTTGGTTTATGGCATTCTTAAAGTTTCAATACAGCCAAAGGATTATAAGTATCTTTAGTTGTAAACATGACAAGTATAGACTAATTCAGCAAAGTGTGAAAGTAATAGTGCAATAAATTATTACTAAATAGCTGTATTAAAAAAACACACACGGGCCTCCCTGGTGGTGCAGTGGTTAAGAATCCGCCTGCCAATGCAGGGCACATGGGTTCGAGCCCTGATCCAGGAAGATCCCACATGCCGTGAAGCAACTAAGCCCATTAGTTGCGCCACAACTACTGAGTCTGTGTTTTAGAGCCCATGAGCCACAACTACTGAAGCCAACATGCCTGCACAATGCAATGAAGAGTAGCCCCAGCTCAAAAATAAATGAAGTTTAAAAAATTAAGAAAAACTTAAAACACACACACACACACACACACACACACACACACACAACTAAGCACTGCATTTCAGAATCCTACTGTGATCTTTTCTTTCTTCTCCTTTTTTTTTTAATGATATATGTGCAATTATTCTCCCCAGAACTATCACAGCTTGAGCTGAAATAACTGCTCTACGTATGGCAAAAGAAGGCACCCTCATTTGTGCTGATAAAATGCAATTCGTGGCAACCCCAATCTTGTGGGTTTAATGTGATTCAAAAAGCTGTCTGCAGTAAAGGAGTATATTAGAGATGCTAAAAGCTGATACCATTTCATTTTTGTTAAGTCTTGGAACAATTTATCTGATGGGGTAAAACGTGCATTAGATTTTCTGATAAGTAATTTTTCATTCACCTAAATTTATTTCCGGATCCAGAAACTTTATTTTGTGAAATGTGTCAATGATTAGAGTACCCATGGGCTTCTACTTCTATGTGTTGGATGTAATTGCAGTTTGCATGAACCTCTTACAAATGGCAATGAGGAGCTGTCAGAGGATGGAAAAAGAGGGAACTGGTTTGTTTGACTAAAGTAAAATATTTCCAGGGGGTTTAGTTACCTGGCAGTAACATCTACACTAAAAACCTGAAAGAACAGCCTAAACAAAGGGCATTTGAAGTGTATAATCCCATTTATCCTCCCAGAAGTCCTATAAATCAGGGAGGGCACAAGATTTTCAGGATGTTGAAAAGTCAAATGGTCCTAATCATCTTCTAATGAAATTCTGTCCCGATATCCCCATTTGAATGATTTCTATTGCAACTTCTGCCACTGGCTCACCCCATCCCTCTTACAATAATTTCCCCCACATCTCATTTCCTTATAACACTTTATAATTTACTTATTTTTATGCATATTGCTGATCCTCTGTTTTTCCCACTAGACTGTAAGCTCGATAGGGCAAGGAATTTTTGTCTTTTTGTTCCCCTGTGCCCAAATCAGCGCCAACTGGTCTTCCATAAACAGTGGTCAAGTGAGTGGACAAATCCTGTGGCCACAGACCAGGAAAGCCCAGCATTTTAATGTGAATTTAGTACTCAGGCTGCCACATCCTGAAAGCTGGTGGGTCACTAGGAAACCCCAGAGTAATAGATTTGGGGTGGAAAAGGAGCCCTGAGTGATGGGGTTTGTCCCCTCTTCTGCCCGAGAGAACGGATGACCCATCAAGTTGGAGGCTTCCAGCGGGTCATGAGGAACCCACCCTGCCCTCCAGGTCAGCCCTCGGCGTCTCTCCGAGAGCAGCTGCGTAACCCGGCTCTTAGCTCTGCCCCCAGTTCTGCCAGGTTCTAGCCGGGAGACAGACTATGCGCGTTTATACCTGTCGGGGGATCAGGGTTCTCAGCACGCGTGCCTCTGTGCCATCAGGTTTTGTTTTTCCCAGGAGTCTGGGAGGGAAGCAAGGTGGGCACTATTTCCACTGTAGAGTCAGAGAACCTGAGTGCATCCTGAGTGCATCCCGAGCGCATCACGAAGGGGCCTGGCCATGGGACCCATCCCATGCTGCAATGCTGTTGTCCCGTCAGTGCACAGTGAGTCCAAAGCCAGCATGAAACACGTGCTCTTCCATTAGCTAGGATCTGAAATACTCAAGTATTTGGAAGTAGCTTGTTTTATCTGATTAAAAAATTTGTTTTTAAAAAAGCTAGCAAAAGACAGAAAATCATCATCAACCCCTTAACTTTAACTCAAACATTTGAGAGAAAACATGATTAACATTTTGGTGACATACACATGGTAGCTGAGATTACACAAGCATATACAATTTTGTAGTCTGTCTTTCAGTTAATTTTATATCATGCATACACTCCAATACGAGAAAAATTTAACATTTTTGAAGACTGTTTATTATTGCAAACGATGGATTCAGTTTTTTTTTTTTTTTGCGGTACGCAGGCCTCTCACTGTCATGGCCCCTCCCTTTGCGGAGCACAGGCTCCAGTCGCGCAGACTCAGCGGCCATTGCTCACGGACCCAGCCGCTCCGCGGCATGTGGGATCTTTGCGGACCGGGGCACGAGCCCGCGTCCCCTGCATCGGTAGGCGGACTCTCAACCACTGCGCCACCAGGGAAGCCCGGATTCAGTTTTTAACTATTACACTACCTGTGGTATTGTTATTAAAATTTTATTATCTTATTCTTTGGCTATTTATTTCCCTGGAATAGAGTCCTGAAAACAATTCCATAATAATTTCTAATATACTTTTGACACTTGTGATGTGCTTAACAAATTTCCTCTAATCACTGGTTTACTTGCATCCCACGTGTTTGAATATGAACATGTTTTATTATTCACATCAGAGTATTCTTTAATTTCCCTTTTGATTTCTTATTTTACTCATGGGTTATTTGAAGTCCAGTTCTTTATTTCCAAACATGTACGTATTTTTAGTTACCTTTTACATACTGATTATTAGCTTAATTGCACTGTAGTAAGAGAACATATTTTGTATGTTTTAAATTTTTTAAAGTTGTTGAGAATTGCTTGATGGCTTAGCATGTGGTGAATTTTTAAATTTGTGTATATATTTGAATGAATACATATAAATTAGTGTGGTTTCTATATATACTATCTAGGTTAATCTTGTTAGCTGTATTTTTCACATATTTTATTTTTTTGTTGATTATTTTTGCTTGTTCAATTGATTGTAGAAAACACACATTAATATTTCTGTAATGGTAGAAATTACTGTACAACTGTAATTGTAGATACATCTTTTCTCCTTTAATTCTATCAAGTATTGCTTTACTATTTTAAGGCTAAGTTATTAGATGCACAGACATTTAGAATTGTTTTATCTTCTGAGAGGGCTGGGATTGGATGAGTCAGTTGAGGCATCGGGGGTAGAAAATTTAAGGAGGTCCTCAAGCTCAGAATCATGCAAGTGTGGGGTTGGCCCGGAGAGTGAGTCCCTCCCTAATCTTGGTGCCTCACATGCGTCACCTTAGTCCCAGCCCTGCCTTATGGCAAACTGAAATTTTATCATAATGTCCTCTCTCTCCTCTTTCTATCTAGTGCTTATCTGGTTTTCCCTTAAAGCCCTTTTTGATAGATCTTCTTTTGTCCTTTTAATTTCTCAATTCTTTTATTTTAGGTGTGTTTCTACAAAGCAAAGCTTTGCTTTCTGAAAGCTTTGATTCCAGCCTGATCATCTTTGGCTTTTAATTGGAGTGTAGAAATCATTTCCAGTCAATATGTTTACTCATGTATTTGGGTTTCTATTTACCATGTTACTGTGGTTTGCTGTTTTTATCACTTGGTCTGTGTTCTCATTTCTTTCCTTTCCTGTCTTCATTTGTATTTTTTTTTCTTTAAGAAGTTGTTGGGGGTAGGAGTTTATTCATTTATTTATTTATTTTTGCTGTGTTGGGTCTTCGTTTCTGTGCAAGGGCTTTCTCTAGTTGTGGCAAGCGGAGGCCACTCTTCATCGCGGTGCGCGGGCCTCTCACTATCATGGCCTCTCTTGTTACAGAGCACAGGCTCCAGATGCTCAGGCTCAGTAGTTGTGGCTCACGGGCCTAGGTGCTCCACGGCATGTGGGATCCTCTCAGACCAGGGCTCGAACCCGTGTCCCCTGCATTAGCAGGCAGATTCTCAACCACTGCGCCACCAGGGAAGCCCCATTTGTATTTTTAAATATTTTTCTGTCATTGTTTTCTCCCTTGACTAGCTTAGTAGTTATGCTGTCAGTCTCAGTTGCTCCTTTGAAGTAACATGTCTTTTTCTCCATCTGCTTTCAGAGTTTTCCTTTTGACTTTGTTTTTCAGCAATAGGTGTGCTTTTCTTTTTACTTATCCTGCACATGGTCTGTTATGTTTGTTGAATCCATGGTATGATATCCTTTGTTATCTTTTCAAATATTGTTTCTGTTCCAGTCTCATTTTTCGGACTCCAGGACTCCAGTTTATATGTATTAGACATCTTCTGCCTTTTTCATCGTTTGTTTCTCTGTGCTTCATTCTGTACTGAGGTGAGGAGAAATTATCCCAGAGTCATGAGCCACATTTTGAAAGCTGCTCCCTGTGGTGTGACCCTTCCGAATCCCAGCCAGCTCTCTTTTCTCAGTGGGCTCTGAATCCTGATTGTTTTCCCCTGAGCCCTATGGGTCCTTAGAACATGTGTCTGTCTTCTCAGCTTCTCTGTAACCTCCTCTATGAGCAAATTCCTCAAGGAAAACCCTGAGAACCAAGGTTCATCTATCTGGATTTTCTTCTTGGGAGTCTCAACTACATAATTATTCACCAACTCTAACTCTACTTTGATTTAATACACACATTTAAAAGTTATATATATTTTTTGCTTTTCTAGTTGTTCTTTTGGTAAGACTTGTGCAAATGCCCTGTTCTGCTAATAACTAGAAGCAGATCTTCTTCCATTTCATTTTGAAAACAGTTTTTGCCATCATCTTTAATGCAAGAGTAATCTGAAAGCTAAAATGTGATTATTAAAAATATTTTTTCTTAGACATTTAAAATATGCATAGCTTTAAATATTTAAGGAATTTTCATTCTGGACACTTGTGTAATGAAAGATGTACATCATCTCCATGGTTAAATTTGTCACTAAAGAAAAAGTCATTGTTTAATGTTTCCTATTGGGAAATTTGTCCCATCTGCCAAAAATACAAAACAAGCAAAACACTCTTGAATATTAACAATTTTTTAAAGATGGCATAGGGTTTCAGAAGATATGAAGAGATGCCTGCCTTTCCTGTTTGAATAAAACCTCCATATATTTTCCCAGACCATAATTAAAGTGGACTCTCTCAAAAAACTCAGAGGTTGTTGCTTAGATACAGCTTATTGCCTTTACCTCCCTAAGAAGTGCTTTCACCTTCTTGTCACAGATGCCACTCAGATTCTGGTGAAAGCTCTGTATCTCTTTAAAAAAGAAAAAAATATAGAGACATAGAAAACCCAAAATTCAAGTATAGTTGTAGGGGGAGGATAAGGCCTACTCATGAGCCCTAGGTTAAAACTTCTTGACAAGGTTTAAATTCTGAGAAAAATGCCATTTTCATCCAAATTCTTCAAATATTTTCATTTGCCTCATTGGGAGAATCCAACTGTGAATGTACACACCTACATATTTATATATTGAGAAGCACTGCTTTAATTTCTTTCACTTTGCTGCTGTAAATCCAGACAACTGGTCTGAAACCAGCTATTCAGAAACCCACTTTTGTAAACAAACAAAAGCATATATATGGGCAAAATAAAGCCCAAGAGTATCTATTTTCATTTAAGGTTATGATTAGAGGTATTTTAAAAATTGCATACACATATTCAAAGCTGAAATAACATAATTCATTAAAAAGCTTTTTATTCATTCCCAAGTATATTCCTAAGATTTTAACTTTCTTTTTGTATGATTTTACATCACCACTTCTTTTTACCACTTTATAAGATTAGTATCTACATTTGTAGAACGTGGGAAGGGATAAGTTTAAAAAATGATTTTAATCATTTCTTTATTTCATTACCTTGCAAGTTCATTTGAAAATGTTTTCCTGCTGAGAAACAACTTAAAATGGAGAATTTTACACATGCAACAAAAAGATATAAATATTTTTTAGATTAGTTTCTCTTACAAAGCCTAAAATAATCAGAAAGGCGATGCCCTAACGTAGTTTAAATTCTATTAATTTTTGCTATTTTTAGTTTTTTCTTTCAAGATTGAAAGATTTAATTCTAAGCTGATAAAAATTGCTAGTTTAATTAGGGAATAGATGAAATACAGTGAATCATTATTAATTTAGAGTCTGTTAACAATGTATTTGAGGTAATTTGAAAAACAAGAGTGCTGTTTATGCAATTTATGGATAAACAATTTTCACAAGTAAGTTAAGTATAAACAAGATTTTATAGGGACTATTTACTATTCTAAGAGAAGGAATTCTCAGTCACTTTTACAACATCAATTTGCTAAGTTAATTCAGAAAGATTTTTATCTGAAAATTACTGAAGATCCATTAGGTTCTCTGCTCTGCCATACTTTATGAGCACAGTTCATTATGCTTCTCTGTGTAATGGAAAACCCTTCTTTTTAATATTCTAGAATGTATCCTTCTCTTCACACCTGTTCATCCAAATGAGTGTGTAAATCAGTCTTCTGTATGAATTGGATTACAGAGTCTAACATCAGACCACATGCCAAACACAGCAAAGAACTGGAACAATCAGGTAAAATGCAAAAAATAAATAGCTTTTATTTATAGTGAGCATACATTTACACTTATATGTCATCATAGGGAAACAAAAATCAATCAAAATTATTAGCTACTCTAATTAGATGAAAGGAACTATCTCAACTCTATTTACTTATGTGAATGGGGGAGTCAGAGCAAGCTGACAGTGAATGGAGGGCTGAGGCTTGCAGGGTTCCCCGGGTTCCCTTTTAAGCTATTATTAAGGATTTTAAAATCTCATCTATTTCATGTCATTTATGAAATCAACTGACTGTATAAAGATACATGGATCATCAAAAGTCCTAGGTAATGGAAGAAGGCCAGGAAAAATTTAAGCAAATTAAGAATAATAAAGGAAGAAATAACGTAACTATTTACAAAATGATATAATTTTCCACAAGGAGAAACATAGGGTATAAGCAAAAGTGTATTAAGACTAATCATAGTGTTTTAGCAGTTTTGATGCTAACAGGTCAACATAAAAAGTGTGTTTCTATTAATATATATGTCATTACCAATAAATGGTAGATTAAAATGCTCAATAATAAAATAAAATTATAAGATACCAGGAATAATTAAAAATTGACAAAAAATGTATTCATCTCTATGAAAGACACACAAGAAAATTTTAAAAGAAGGAGAGCTGAGCCATTTTTCTATACAAGAAAACTCTATAATGAAAAGTCAATTTTACCCAACTAAATCTTGCAGTTAAATGCTAGGTCAAAGAAAATTCTAATTCTAATATTATTTATTGCTTATGTTTGCACATGTACATTATTTTTATTCACCAATTTATCCAAGAAATATTTATTGATCACACTCTGTGTGCCACTAACTTCCCTGAGTGCAGAGGACACTGTGACGTACAAGGTAGGCAATGGTCCTGCATTCATAGGTGTGTTCTTCAGAGATAAGACAAAACCACAGTGAACAAATAAACCAGAGAACAATCTGGAAAACCCTCGAATGTGATACGTGCTATGCCAGAAGCTACCATCCTGCCATGTGCTAGAAACTGGGGTTGCTTTCAGTTGGCAGGTCAGAGGGATCTGCAGATACCCACCCCCAGGGGAGATGTTCCAGGATTTGTCACTCAGACTTCAAGTCATAGGCAGATTCCTCACAGAGTCATGGGGCTGGTGAGAGTGGAGAGATTGGTGATGTATCTTGAGGTCAACAGCCCTTGTTGATCAAGTGGGTCATGGGGAGAAGAGAGCAGTCAAGGATAACTCCTGAGATGTATTTTGTGACAATGGGTGTCTAGCGCTTACCTAGGTAGAATCCTCCATTTAATACAAAAACATATGCCTAAATCCCACTGTAGGTACAGCCCCATTACTCTTTGCTTTGCAAAGAACTTCTAGAAAGACATGCATATACTTGCTTCCAATGCACTCTCATCCTCTCTCTTTTGAACCAGGCTATGTTTCCATGGGCATGGTTCTGGTTCAGGTCAGGAGAGACCCCTCCAATGCCAAATCCAAAGATCAAATTTCACTCCTCAGCAGTAGAAACCGTTGGACACACCTGCCTTCCTGAAATTCTTTTCACTTGGCTTTCGGAATACTACACTTTGGCACTAAGAAGGGAAAGTCTGTGAGAAGAGTCCAAAAAAATGGGAAGCTGAGCCATGTGTTGGAAAGAGGCAAATTCCTAAAAAGAAAGGATACATATACATATAATAGGAGAATGAGTAGGTTTGGGAGCATGGTACATGTTTTTTTTCCTTTTAAATTTGTTAAGGCATGTTTATAGCCCAGAATGTGGTCTATCTTGCTGAATGTTCCATGTGACCTTGAGAGTAATGTGTATTCTGCTGTTGTTGGATGACATCAATTATATCCAGTTTGTCGATGGAACTGCTGAGTTAAACTATGTCCTTACTGATTTGGATGTGTCCATTTCTGATATAGGGATGTTACAGTTTCCAACTGTAATAGTGGATTCATCTATTTCTCATTGTAGGTTTCTTTGATTTTTACCTTATATATTTTGATGCTCTGTGGTTAGGCCAGACACTTTTAGGATTTTAAGTCTTCTTAAAGTCTTCTTACTAATTTATCATTATATAATGCCCCTCTTTATCCCTGAAACTTTTCTTATTTAGAAGTCTGCACTGTCTGAAATGGATACAGCTATTTCTCTTTTCTTTAGACTAGTGTTAATCATGGTATATCTTTCTTCGTTCATTTTTTTTTTTTTTTTTTTTTTTTTTTTTTTTTTTTTTTTTGCAGTACGCGGGCCCCTCACTGCTGTGGCCTCTCCTGTTGTGGAGCACAGGCTCCGGACGCGCAGGCTCAGCAGCCATGGCTCACGGGCCCAGCCGCTCCACGGCATGTGGGATCTTCCCAGACCGGGGCACGAACCCGTGTCCCCTGCATCGGCAGGCGGACTCTCAACCACTGCGCCACCAGGGAAGCCCCATCGTTCATTTATTTTTAATTCGCATGTGTCTTTATATTTAAAGTTAGTTAGGCTTTGTATTTTGACCTGCTCTGATAATCTCTGCCTTTTGATTAGTAAATTTAGACCATTGGCATTCAAAGTGATTATTGATACAGTAGGAATTATATCGACTATATTTGTTACTGTGTTCTATTTTTTACCCTTGTTCATTGTTCCTATTTTCTCTTATACTCTTTTTCTGCCTTCTGTGATTTCAAATGAGCATTTGATTTGATTGGATTTTCTCTCTTTTCTTAACATATTAGTAACACTACTTTATAAACTTTTTTTAGTGGTTACCCTATAGTTTGCAATATGTATCTACAGCTAATCAAAGATCACTTTCAAATAACACTGCTGTTTTATGGGTAGTGTGAGTACCTTATAATAATAAATATTCCTAACTCCTTCTTCCTGTCCCTCATTTCACTGCTTTTATTTATTTCACATATAAATGTACATAATCATGCATGTATATGTATATATACAAATATACATGTATATATATGCACATACATAATCAAATATACTTCTGATATTACTATTTTGAACAAGCTGTTACTTGTTAGATCACTTAATAATAAGAAAATAAAGTTTTCATTTTACCTTCACTTATACCTTCTTTGACTTTTGTTTCTTTTTATAGATCTGAGTTTCTGACCTATGTAATTTTCCTGTCTCTAAAGAACTTCTTTTAACATTTATTGCAAGGCAAGTGTACTGGAAACACATTCCCTCAATTTTTGTTTGTCTGAGAAGTCTTTATTTCTTCTTCACTTTTGAAGAATTATTTTACAAGGTATAGAATTCTTGTTTTGTTTTTTCTCTCAACACTTTATAAATACATCACTCTACTCTCTTCTTGCTTGCATGGTTTCTCAGGAAAAGTCATATAACTCTTATTTTTGCTCCTATATAGATAAGGTGGTTTTTCCTCCTTGGTTTCTTGCAGGATTTTTTTCCTTATATTTGATTTTCTGTAGTTTGAAGATGATATGCCTAGGTATAGTTTTTGGGGCATTTATCCTGCTTGGTGTTCTCTGAGCTTTGTGAATATGTGGTTTGGTATCTGACATTAATTTGCAGAAACTCTCAGTCATCACTGTTTTAAATATTTCTTCTGTTCTTTTCTTCTTTCTTCTCCTTCTGGTATCCCATTATGCTTATATTCACCTTTTGTAGTTGTCCCATAGTTCTTTGATATTCTATTGTTTTTCAGTTTTTATTTTATTTCCTTTTCTGTTTTGGAAGTTTCTACTGAGATATCTTCAAGCTGAGAGATTCTTACCTCAGTTGTGTACAATCTACTAATGAGTCTGTCAAAGGCATTTTCATTTCTCTCACAGTATTTGCATTTCTTTTGGGTTCTTTCTTAGGAGTTCCATCTCTTTGCTTACATTGCCCATCTTCACTTACATGCTGTCTACTTTAATCATTAGAGTCCTTAGTATATCAGTCATAGCTGTTTTACATTCTCAGTCTGATAATTCCAACATCCCTGTCATGTTTAGTTCTGATGCTTGCTTGATCTCTTTAGACTGTGCTTTTCACCTTTGGTATGCCTTGTCATTTTTTCTCGATAGTTAGACATGATGTCCTGTGTAAGATGAGCTGGTGTAAAAGGACGTTAGTAATGTGGTGGTGAGGTGTGGGGAGAAGGGATGCTTTCTGTAGTTGTTTCTTTCAGTCCTCAGTCTTTCAGTGAGCTTATGCCTCTAGACTGTGAACTTCAGAAAGGTTTCTTAGTTTTTTTCTCCCTGCTTAGATGGGACAAGGTGGCTAGAGTGGCCTAGAGTTTGATTTCCCTTTTCCCATGTGAAAGGCTGGAAGCTGGTTGGAGTTGGGTGTGTCTCTTTCCCAGATCAATTAGATTCTGATATTACTCAGCCATTAAAAAGAATGAAATAATGCCATTTGCAGAAACATGGATGGACCTAGAGATTGTCATACTGAGTGAAGTAAGTCAGACAGAGAAAGACAATTATTTAGGTCTTCTGCCCATTTTTGGATTGGGTTGTTTGTTCTTGAGCTGTATTAGCTGCTTGTAAATTTTGGAAATTAATCCTTTGTCAGTTGCTTCATTTGCAAATATTTTCTCCCATTCTGAGGGTTGTCGTTTGGTCTTGTTTATGGTTTCCAATGAATTCTGTGTGTGAGAATGAGTTGCTTTGTTAATTTCCTTTGCCCATTTTAGAAAGGAGATACAGATTTTTTAAACTATTGATGTCAGTTTTACATTTCAGATTAAATATTTTATCTTTCACATGTGGTACAAATATTTTTCTCTCAATTGGACACTTTGAAGGTGATCTTTTGGAAGTATAGAATTTATGTATCTAATATTTTTTACTGTTTATGCCATAAGTAAAATTATTATATTTTTATATATACTTACTATATTAAATTATATGTATTTAAATTATATTACATATTAAAATATTAAATATAAATATTCCTTGTCACAGAGTATATTCACATATACAGTCTTCTAACTCTTTCATGGTTCTTTTCTTAATCTTGACATTTTTATGAATTTGAATTTCATATTTTTGTTTGTTGTTTGCAGTTTAATTTTATTCATGTAATTTTGGAGATACAAAAGTTTTATATTTTTATGTAAACAATTCATTAATCTTCTGATTTCTTGCTTTGGTGTTTGCTTAGAATGCCACCTGCTATTGTCATTATGAAAAAAGATGAGAGGTGGCCTACTCTTTGAAGAGTGGCCCTGCTGGCATTACACTTACTGATTGGGTTGTATCTTACTTCCACTCAAATGCACTCCATCCAGAGCTTGACACACAGGCCGTCAGCACACATTTGAGAAAGTTTCATGAGAAAGGCAAACCTGGCCAGACAGGATAGAAGTGGAGGGTTAAATCAATGTCAAAGAGTGTTCTGCTTATGTTCTTTTATAAAAGTTTTATGGTTTCTGGTCTGTAATTTAGGTCTTTAATCCATTTAGAGTTTATTTTCGTAAATGGTGTTAGAGAATGTTCTAATTTCATTCTTTTATATGTAGCTGTCCAGTTTTCCCAGCACCACTTATTGAAAGACTGTCTTTTCTCCATTGTATATTCTTGCCTCCTTTGTCATAGATTAATTGACCATAAGTGTGTGCGTTTATTTCTGGGCTTTCTATCCTGTTCCATTGATCTGTGTCTGTTTTTGTGCCACTACCATACTGTTTTTATTACTGTAGCTTTATCATACAGTCTGAAGTCAGGGAACTTAATACCTCCGGCTTTGTTCTTTTTTCTCAAGATTACTTTGGCAATTCTGGGTCTTTTTTGGTTTCATATAAATTTTAGGATTATTTGTTCTAGTTGTGTGAAAAATGTCATGAGTATTTTGACAGGGATTCCACTAAATCTGTAGATTGTTTTGGGTAGTACAGTAAGTCCTCTACATACGAATGAGTTCCATTCCAAGAGCACATTCATAAGTCCGATTTGTTTTTAAGTCCAACAAAGTTAGCTTAGGTACCCAACTAACACAATAAACTATATAGTACTGTACTGTAATAGGTTTATAATACTTTTCACACAAATAATACATAAAAACAAACACAAAAAATAAACATTTTTAATCTTATAGAACAGTACCTTGAAAAGTACAGTGGTACAGTACAACAGCTGGCATACAGTGGCTGGCATCGAGTGAACAGGCAAGAAGAGTTACTGACTGGTTCTGGGTGTACTCTAATGCTTTTGTAAAAATGTTCCTATAAAAAGGTTTCATCTTCAAGGAATTCATGGAAAAGACTCTGACCAGTACAGGTTTCTGGTAACTGAATATAATGCTGAACTGAATGAATAAGCATTTTCAGAACTCTAATGGAAAACTGATGAATTCATAAAAAGTGCTAACAAAAGATCAAGATGAAAAAAAACTTAATTACATGGGACTGAGTGAACCGATGAGGATGATTAAAATTTTTGTGACTTTCTGTTTGAATAAAAACAATCCTATAAGGACTCAGAGGCAAAAAATATACAAATCAATTTTCACTGCAAAGTAAAGGTGCTGTTACAGTGGAGGATTACTGGACTGAATGTCAATATTATGACATAGTATGAGTGTGTTTCGTGTTTGGTAATTGCAATCATTGTTGCTTTTGTTGTGGTCATCCATTTACAATGCTTGGTGTCAGCTTATTTATCTCTTGTAAAAATAAAATACAGTGTGTGTGTGTGAAAGAAAAAAAATACAAATTAAAAAAAAATTAAAAAAAGAAAAGAAGAGTTACTGACTGGAGGAGGGAGAGGAGGTTTGTAGAGCTGAAGGATCATCAGCAATAGGAGACGGAGGGAAAGCTGCAATTTCACTCACTCCTGACTTTGATGGAACGAATGTTTGCATCTTTGAAAGTTTGCAACTTGAAGGAGCGTATGTAGGGAACTTACTGTATGGCCATTTTAACAATATTAATTCTTCCAATCCAAGAGCATGGAATATCTTTCCATTTCTTTGTATTATTTTCAAATACCTTCATCAATGTTTTATAGATTTCAAAGTATAGGTCTTTCATCTTCTTGGTTAAGTTTATTCCTGGGTATTTTATTCTTTGTGATGCAATTTTAAAGGGGATTGTTTTCTTGCTTTCTCTTTTTTATAGCTCATTGTTAGCGTATAGAAAAACAACCGATTTCTATATATTAATCTTGTATTTTGCAACTTTACGGCATTCATTTATTTTTAAAAGAAACTAAAATATTTTGGGGTCTTTAAAAGTGTTGTTGGCCTCTAACATTTTGCTAATATCAGCTCTTCCTCTCCTTTCCTCCACCCTCTGTTTCCCTCTATCCTCTCCTCCTTACCTCCTGCTCCCCCAACTCAGATTCCTCCCATCCCCACCCCACTCTTCTCCTGTTCCTGCCCTTCTTTTCTTTTAAATATTTAGATCTCTCTGCTGAATAAGGTACACTTTCTTCACTGACACAGAATAGCTCCATTTTCATACACAAAATTCTTGCAAAATTTTAGTCTTTCTGGATTCACTATTCTGTTTCTTCATTCACATTTTTTGTGCTCTTTCAATTACTATATTTTCTTTCTAATTTATATTTGGAAATACAAATGCTCCTTATTTTTTCTTTCAATATTTCATGACTATTCCTATACATGTATTCTTCTAGAATTTCCCATACATATCTTAACAGATCTTTAAAATATCTCTGGGCTTTTAATTGCTTCATAAAAGTTGTGTAAACTAATTTGTGAAGCATTGACAGGTTCAGTATTGAATCTTCTCATTAGATAATGTGGTGTTCTTACATGTGTGCAGATTCTTTTTAGGTTTGACAGTAAATAATTTTAATATCTTCATATATGAATCATGTACTTCTTACAGCTTTTATTTCTAAATATTTTAGATTTTTGTTACTATTTTCTATTTTTAAATTGTATTTTCTATCGTTGCTTCTAATTTTTTCTCCAAAATATTTTTAACTGAAGTATATTTGATGTATAGCGAACACTGTGTAAGTTTAAGGTGTACAGCAAGCTGATTGGATACATTTATACTGTTAAAAAAGCAACAGGCTCAAAATGGAGTCACTTGGGCTAAGCAAAACAATACCTGACCTAACTGTAGTTTTGACCTTCCTCAGGAATGTGATCCTAATGGGTCAGTCTGGAATTTTCTGGTCAGCACCAGTGAGGTAATCCTTTTAATATACTCTATTGTCCCCCAAAGAAAAGTGAATGAAACTAATCCTTTTTATTTTTTCCATTTATGACTTCCTTGTCATACCTCCTCTCTACCTTTAAAAGCGTTTCCCTTTCTGTAACCCTTTGGAGCTCCTTTCTATTGCTAGATGGGATGCTGCTGGATTAATAAATCATTCAGTGAAAACAATTAGATCTTTAAAATTTACTCTGGTGAATTTTGTTTTTTACAATTTACTGCAGTATGATTGCCATTGCAGTGTTAGCATCTCTATCTATATGTGTCTTGTTAAAAGTGCACCAAACTCATCTGTTTATTAGTAATTTCCCATTTTATTCTCTTGAGTTTTTTCTTCCACTAATTATTGTCCATCATTTTACTTCTGAATATTAGGCACAGTTTTGAGCAAGTCTATTGTAATAGCAAAGGCTTCCCAGTGAATGTTAACATTATAACAATTAATTATGGCTTCTGTTTTAAATATGGTTCTGACTATTTTTAGGACATAATTATGGGGTCATGTTTTTGAAATATCTTTCTATCAGGATATTTTCTCTTTTTAAAATCAGTGATGGATTTGAATCCTATCGCACATCTTTGACAGCTGTTAAGGTGATCAAATGGCTATTCTTTGCAATATTTGTTTCAGATGTATTTTTTTTGCCCTCAATTCCTGAGCTTGGTATTCTCTTTCCTTCAATCTTTGCCAGGTTTTAAACATGAGACTGTTTTATGAACAAGCTAGAAATATTTATACTTTTTATACTTTGGGTTGTTTTCCATGAAATGAAAGTTATCTTTTTCTTGATTGTTTAAAAGCACATGTAACTAATTTCTCATGTAACCAATTTCTTTCTAGGATGATTCTTGACAGCTCTGTGTTTACATGGTTATTGGTCTGCTCAGAAATACTTCTGACTGACTCAATTTGGGGCTTTATGTTTCCTAAGAAAACCAGGAATTCATAGAGATTATCTAATTTATTATTTACTATCTAATAATTTATTATATATTTTCTATATATATCTGTATACATATATATTGATCCTCTTAACCTCTAATTGTCATATCTCTTTTCTCATCTGATTTGTTTCTTCTTTTTTTCTTCATCACACTAGCTAGAGATTTGATATTGTACTTTGTTTTATTTTTTATTTTGTTTTGGAAATTGAGCTTCCAGGGTTTTTTTTTTTTAAATTACCTTTAACATCTGATTTCTAATTAATTTCTTCTTTTATCTCTATTATTCTTTTCTTCTACACCTTCAAAGTTATCTTTCCAAGTTCTTGAGTAAAATACTTAGCTCATTTCTTTCCTTTTGATTAAAAAAAATTGCTGTTTTATTGGCTTTCTATTTTTTCCTATGAAGGCAAAGTTTTCTTAAATTACAAAAATCTAGTTATTTGGGTTATTTGCTCTATTTTTAAGTTATTCCAGTGATTATCTTTAAATTTATTTTTTTAAATACAAAATAATACCTATTGAGAGCAGAGTATAGTTTTTTAGATTCTGCTTACATATAGGTTACTTTTTTCATAACTTGTTTCTTCTCTTTCAACATTAATTGATAATGTTTAAGTTCTATTGTAGAATTACATATTATGGAAACTATGCTAATATAGCCCTGTAAGTACTTGGGAGGCTTATTGCCTATTGCTTCTATACCATGACTTCCTGCTATTGTGATATTCACTAGTTATGATAGTGAAAAGTTTATATTTTCTACATATGACATTTAACTGGAGTAGTCTTTCAAGTACATTTTTTTTGACTTTATCAGAATGGGTACATTGTTGTTACCAATAACATAATTTTTAAATGCTGTTTAATACTTGAATAAAAGTGGCATGGCACTATTTGTTTACAATTCTTCTTCTTCAAAATTATACATATATAATTTATTTGCCTTCTCATATTTATAGTTGTACGTGAGTTTTCTGGGATTCTTTCTCAGGGAAATTTGTGAAGCCATTAAATTCTGGGGGGATGGGAATCTCCAAATGTTTGGTATACACAGGACAAATACAGTTTTCTGCCAAATATTCTTTATATTATTAACTGTTTACTCTATCCTTTAATGTAATTTGCACTATAATAACCCATTTTTAAGGATTAATCCATTTCTTGGCATTGGCTAGATCTTTTCTTTGAAACAGTGGCTACTCTATCATTTTCTGAGCTGCTTTAAAAAAGACTCTAAAAAAAAGATAACTCATAGGGAAGTAGAATGTTTGCAGGAGTGTGCTGAGGGGATCCTCGGCAGCCTGACATATACCATGTGTCAACCAAGCCCTCTCTTAGAAGGACTGACCAGGAAATGGAGCACCAGGACTTTCTATCTTGTGTCTTTCCCCAGTTATCAACCACCTTGGATTTTGTTCAAATAGTATGAAAAATAACAATGCAAATTCATAATCTAAACAAGACTTTGTCATTTAAAAGAACTGAACTAGGAGAAGGAATAAGGGCAGGTTCACCAGGCAGAGGCTGTGGACTACCACAGCTTCATTCCTTAACATCTCCCAATGACAATCACCTTTCACATAAGCAAAACCCAAACCTCTCCAAGAATAGCCTTGTGCTTAGCAGGGGAAGAAGGGAAGGTAGGGAGGATAGACCTTAATGTATTCAAAAAGGAAGGGGGATATATGGGAGGGCAAGAGTAGTCAAAGCAATTTTGAAAAAGAGCAAACTTGGAGGAAACATACTACCTGATTCAAAATTTACTATAAAGCTACAGTAATAAAAAATGTAGTGGCAAAAGAACAGATAGTCAATGGAAAAGAATAAGAAATCTGGAGACAGACCAATGAAAAGATAGTCAACTGATTTTTTGATGAAAGTTACAAAGACATTTCAGTAGAAAAAGGATAGTTCTGGAGTTAAACAACTTCACATCCTTACACACCAAAAATTGAACCACAGCCTAAACCTCACACCTTATATAAAAATTAAGTGAAAATAAATCATATACCTAAACGTAAAGTGAAAAACTATAGAACTTCTTAAGGAAATCTTAGAAGAAAAACTTACGTGACCTTGGGTTATGCAAAGAGATTTTAGATACCACATCAGAGGCATAGCTCATAAAAGGAAAAAGTGTTAAATTAGAGTTTGTCAAAATTTAAAATATTTTCTCTGCTAAAGACAGTGTTAAGAGAATGAAAACACAAACTTCAGGTTAGGAGAAAACATTAGCAAATTCAATTTCTGACAAAGGACCTGCATCCAGAATATATACAGAACTATCAAAACTCCAAAAAAAAAAAAAAAAAAAAAAAGAAAACTTAACTCAAATTTTTCCCAAGATCTACACATGGAAATTTAGTATATTAAAGTATATTCAACATAATTATTCATCAGGGAAATTTAAATTAAACCATAATGAGGTACACTACAAACCTACTAGAATGGTTAAAATTTTAAAAAGTAATGATAATTTTTAAAAGGATCCTGAGGAACTGGAAGTACTCTTGTCCATTGCTTGTAGGAATATGAAATAGTATAGACACTGTGGAAAACAAGTTTGATAGTTTCTTATCAAATTAAATTTATGCTTATGATATAACCCAGCACCCAGGGCAGTGCAATGGCCAATGACCTTGCTGGCCAATCTTTGATGGGATGGTTACTTCATGATAGAATTGAAACTAAAAGGAAATGCAGCTGTAAGAGAATGAAATGTGGATTGGGACTGGCATCTGACGGTTGAATATTACCAGGTCTTTCCACCTCCTGGCAGTGTGACTTTGGACAAATTATTTAACCTTATTGAGCCTATATGTGACTCACAAGTTAAATGGAGACACACCAATCTTGCAATCATACATTAATATGAATATTTTTTAAAGTTGTTAAGTGCCCTCTGCTTTACACCATGGTGTTTAGGGAATTTTATATTATCATTATCACAGTCAGCATTATCATCTATATTTTCTTATTACCAATCTGAAACTCTTTGGTCACGTTGCAAAAATAAGAATGAAAGTTATCAAAGGATGTTGTATATGGATGTCATATACCTCTTCCTGCTCACAGAGTGGTCCTTTTTCCTTCCAGAGCATGGATGCTCACTTGGGCCAAGAGCAAGGGTCAGGGTAGGTATCCCCATGGATGTCTTTCTCTTACTTCCGTTTAACCAAAACATCTTTTCTTCTCATGGGTATAACTACCCACTCAATTTCTGAAAACATGTAGAAATTGTAGAAAATGTAGCCCTAGGACTACATTGGGCTAAGTCAGCAGTGTATTTTAATCATTATCTTCTTTTATTTCTGAACTAATTGTGTCACAGAAATTAATTATAATGAAATATTAAATATTTGATAATTAAGGTTTTTATTGCTCAAAATACTGTTTTATACTTAGTGTTTTATTGAATGGAGTGAGTTCTGAATCAAATCCATCTTCCCCCCAGAAAATTTGGTGTTGACTCTGAATTCATCATGATAGTTACAAAATATATAAGAATAATGTCACATTTAATTTGTGTAGTTGGGCAACTTGATACACTGTGCTCACTTTTACACTGTTGCTATGATTTTTTGAATGATGTATCCTATTACTTAGTTTAAATGCTGGTATTATATAGCACTTGTAAATGAGGATTTTATCTTGTTTCAGCCTTTTCTTATTAATATTAAAATAATTTAAATTAAGTAGTGTGTTTGAATCCTTTAACATTGTTTACTAGGTTTTTTAATTTTGAAATTTTATTTTATACTATATTTTCAATAAGTTCTGTGAGGTATTTTAATAATTTAACTGTGAATAGCCATTAAATTTAATGATGATTTTTCCACAATCTTTATTCTAGTGAGCTCCCTGGAACCATAATTCAGTTTAGAATGTCTACAAAATTTCCAGAAGCATTATTTAATTTGTATAGAATTTGGCCATAATTAAAATGTAGATAATTAGAGAAAATCGAAACCTGACAAAGAGTTAAAGATTCCATTAGTGCTTCTGGCACCTTATAAATCATCAACTAAAAGAAAATGCTGAAAATACCAACCTTGGTACAGTATTGATCCTCCCATGCATTTCAGCCTCTCTATAAATAGCTTTTCTAAAACATACAAATTAAGTGGACTAGAGAGGAGAAGCAATCCTTGGTTTACTAAATAGGATTGGAAAGAGTTTTATAATTGTTTTCTTCCTAGACTTTAACAGAAGCCAGAAGAATTCATTTATGATGACCAAGACAACTCTATTACAGTTTCACAATTCATTAACTTAAATAGTTAATTTCCATGAATTAACCAATTACTCAATTTTATGTCAATTGACAATTGTCCTTTAATTTATAAAACTCTAAGTCAATACATTTATTTGGATGTCTTGAGACTGTTACTTTAATGAAATTAAATCAACTGACAAATTTGTTAGAATAAAGAATTCTCTATATAAAATATAAAGTTGACAAACACTAGACTATATACAGATTTCAGTAGGTATTTCATCCAAAAATATATAAAAGAATGAAATAAGGAATTACAGTAATAACTCTCAACATTTTAAAGTGCTATTTACACTGTGTGTGGTGATTTACAATTCAAATAAATCACTGTTTGTCCCCACCAAGGCTTGAAGAGAAAAAATAAAGAACTGCAATATATACATTCTCCTCCAGCTCTGTTGAGTCTTATGCCCTTCCTCTCCTGGGGGAGCAAGGGAGGGGAAACAGAAGAGTGAAGATAGATAAGTTAAATTTAAGGAAATTAGGGAAAAAAGAGAAGTGAGAGACAAAGTTGAAGGAAACTTATTACTGATTCATATCCAATCAGAAGGAGAAGCATAAATTCACACACAAAAGGAAAAAGAATAGAATACTCTTCTATCCCATAGTTCTGTCTCCCTCTTTAATCCTCCAACTAGATATATATATACACATATATTATACCTTTATGACTCAGTCGTCCTTTGCATGATTTTACATATAAATAGAATTCATGTGAAAATTCCTACCTATGTAATATGTCATCTTACATCTTATTGGGATTAAGTTTTGTCAAAAGCAGATAAAACAAACTCAACACATTATATTCAATTCCAAATGAGCTATAGAAAATGTTAACCTTGATTAGAGATGGAAATGACAGTCTAGTACTTTTATGTGGTGAATATTGAAACTAAGAGTTATTACACATTTACTTATCAGTGATATGTATTCTCAAAGTCTGGAGGACTTTTGAAGAAGTGCTGCTGTATTTATCTCTCAGTTTAATCTATATGTTTTTGAACTGGTATGTTTAATAGAAAAGTGAGGAAGTTGGATGCATTTAGCTTGAATGCCTGCTTAGCTACTGGTTTAGTAAGTTTGCACAAAACACTTGACCTCTTCATTCCTCAGTTTTCTCTTCTGTAGAGTTAGTTAAGAGTATTCTTTTTGAATGGCTGTTGTACTAAATTAGAAAATGTCAAGTCACTTGCACAATGTAAGGATATAATGTGTTTTACACAGTGCTTGCTACATTTGCAATTGGAATTCTCCAGGTCATACTAGTCGATAGTGCTCCCGTGATTCCTATAACCAGGCTCACAGCAGGGTTTGTTGGGAGGATTTTCTGTGCCGGTTGTATCACCAAAGTCAAGGGGATTTCTAATGCATTTGACTGACAGCCATTTTTCTGTATATTTTCTACTTGATTTTTGGTCTCACAGGCCACTGAGGTATAATCTGCCCCACCGTCACTTCCTGCACAGACTTTCTTGTTCCTTTGTATATTCAGGAGTCAGTGTTGCTGCCTTGAACCCAGATGGCATTGAGATCATTAGCACATTCCTCCAAAGCATCTGTCCATTGGTGCTTGGACCCCATCATCCAAGTCCAGGGATGAGATGTGGTTGATAGTTCCTCCCTACTTTCCCCTCACATTGTCAAAACGCCATACAGATGTCAACTGTTTGGTCCAGGCACCAGGTAAGACAGCATCCAGGTGTTTTCATATCCACTCCTCCCACAAACCTTGCCACAGATAAGGGAGTCCATTCACCCTTCCTGCCTCTCCTCTTCTGTGTAATTTTCCCCATATTTTCTAGCTACTCCTAGCAGACCTCGGCATCTCATAAGCTGATATTTTCTCACGTTTTGGCAAGCCATATGTCCTAAAGTTCAGCTGGATGTGGTAACCTAAGTCAAGTCTTATATTTGAAATTTCTATTTTATTATAGTTTCCAGTGAGATAGATATTAGAACTGTAGACGGCTGTTGTCAATATATTTTGTTTGGCCCAGTCTTGGCTAGCTCAAGCTGGTCCAGGTGAAAGAAGTTCCAATCAAGGAGATTCAAATTTCAAGTATAACGTCTGAAATTTAATGCCATATTACTAAAATTATTTTTGGTCCAGAGCACTGAAATTGAATTCAGGGCCTTACAGATGAATGGCAGTGATGCTTTTGGGTTCTCGTCAAACAAGATCAGTTTTATCCTAATTATATTCATTTATGTTATGCAAAACACGTATGTAATTTTGACTATCATTGATATTCCTGCACTGCTAATGGAGGGTTGATGACCCCTGTCTTTACCAAGAAAATATACATTATCATGAGGTAACTATAGTATTCTCTCTGGGTGGAATACTGTCTAGGCAGCAAATGCAAAAGGACAAAAACACACTTCCTGGGAAGTGTGTTTCTATAATGGCAAATATTGAGATAAAATGGAAAAATTCAGTATATTAACTAGATATTTTCAAATACTTAACCAATTGTTGAGTATTTGTTGGACATTTTCTGATTTCCAACATTATTTAGACATAGACTGTGTTTATATTACAACATAACATTATATTATTGGTCATTTTAAACATTTTTTGTAATCAATACATCTTTCTGGAATATATTTAGACCTAGCATATCCCAATTATTACTATTTTTGTCAATAATTAATGAAGGGACACAGTCAATAAGATACACAGAACTCTCTTTGTTTTGCATCCATGAAAGTAATATTAACTTGATTCAAAGTATATTTTTTAATGAATTGGATACAAAAGAGTATACATCAGGGCAATTCTTACCTCAAAAATATGTGTTTTCAACTTCAAGTGATCCACTCTGGCATCCTAGGTTTATCAAATGCCTTAGGCAATTGCCCATCTCCACTTTATTCCACTGTACATTGCATGCACTTCAAAAATTCAATTTTGCATTAAAGTCATTTTGTGTGCTGGGTTGTTATATTAGTTGTCTGCATTGATCTTGCTGACTAGATACTTGATAAAGTTCTACTTTGCTGTACTGCTCAGACACAGCGATGAAATTCTCCATTAACAGTTCTGCAAATATGTGAGGAAAACTTTAGAATATGAAAACCTACCATGAAACATTTCCCTTAAAACAGATAAACAAGGAGGTATCCTGAGTTTTACTCAAGCATAAAGTGTCAATGTAGTTCGTAGCTCCAGAGAAAAAAACTGCTCATCTGGAGGTAACGTAACAGTCAAAACATTTGAGAATATGGTTCATAAGTGATGCATTCTAAGAGGTGACAGAACAAAGGTGAATATGGAGCATGCCGATGGTGTGAGAATATAGCGAGAGACAGAAATAGTCACGAGGGGACAGCAGGCAGGAATTGGCTGTCAAACAGTATTACTTTGTGAGACTCAAGGATGCAGAAGTAAATATTGAAAACAAGACTGTAGAAAATAAAATGAGAAGGAGAAAAAAGCAGTAAATAGCAATAAGATTAGATCCTCAAATGAAAGATGCAAAAAATCAATTAAAAAATATATAGTCTCATAAAAGGGGAGAGAGAGGAGGAAGAGAAGAAGGAGGGGAAGGGGGGGCGATGAGAAAAAAATGGTATAATTTTGTCATCACATATTTTAAACATTTTGTACACACTTCCTCTTATAAGCTGTTCAATAATATTGTCATAGGCAGAATAGAATATTGACTCCCCAGATGTCCACACTGTAATTCTAGGGACCTGGATTTATGTTAGATTACATGGCAAAAGGGAATTTGCAGATATAATTGATTTAAGGATCTTGAGATGGAGTGACTATGTTGGATTATCTGAGTGGACCCAGTGGGATCACAAGGGTCCTTATAAGTGAAAGAGTGAGGGAGGAGAGCCCGGCCAGAGCCAGAAGGACTTGACCAGCCATTGCTGCCTGAAGGTGGAGGAAAGGGCCACCAGCCAAGGTATGCAGGCAGTGTCCAGAATCTGGAAAAGACAAGGAAATGGATCCTCCTCCACAGCCTCCAGAAGGAGCACAGCCCTGCAGACCCTCAATGGGATTTTAGCCCATTTTGATCCATTTTGAACTTCTGACCTCCAAAACTGCAAGATAATACATTTGTGTTGTTTTAAGCCACCAAATTTGCAGGTTAGATCTCTGGTCGGGGGAGCTAAGGTCCTGCATGCCATGCAGCCGGGTTCCCCCAGAAAAAGCCAAAAAAAAAAAAAAAGCTACCAAGTTTGTAGCAATTTTTTTATAGCAGCCAGAGGAAACTAATAAAAATCCCATTAAGAGGTTGGCATTGTATCCTCATTACAAATGAGAAAATCTACTCCTTAACGCAATTACACTGCAGAGTCAGAGCTGAAATGCTGGAGGTTCCTTCTCCCCACCCTAATCTAGCACCATTACTTTAAACTGCCACTTCACTCTAGACATAGAAACCAAATAATTAAGAAATGGAATGTTTTTTTTTAAATGAGCATCTTGAGATAACTGATAGTTTAACGAATTTTTTTTTTTGCCAACTATGAACATGTATGTATTTGTGGGCATTTACACACAATTGCAATGATCAGATTTGTTAACTTCATTAAACAATGAAACCCTTGGACGGAAGGGGCTGTGATGCCACGGGGGTCTAAGGCGGCAAACCAAAATCCAAGTCTGGGAATGACAACCAATCACAAACCACCAACGAGGCTTTAAGCAACAGCCAATCAATAATTTCACTGCTTTGCTCCTGCCTTTGCTGTATAAACGCCCCTTCCCGAACTCCTAACCACTTCTGGGTTGGCTCTGCCGGATTCAACTGATTTTTGCTCAAATAAGCTCTTAAAATGTTTAATAAGCCTCAGTTTATCTTTTTTTTTCCCCCCCTCTTCGTCACACTGTGCGGCTTTATTCACCAGGACCTTCTGGAACCCTCCAGGACCCACACGAGGCCCAGCCTCCAGCGCCCCAGAACCCAGCCTCTGATCTCTAGGCTCCCATTTCTGGGGCGATCGCGATGAGCAACCCCTCCCCTCTTCTCTCCAGCTCCGAAGTCTGTCACTCGGGGGAAGCTCGTGCATCTCCTCTGCAGCAGCTCCAGGGCAGGTGGGGGAGGAAGGGCGTTGCCACAAGCTGCCGTTTTGCTCTCTACTGGCTGCTGTCCCTCTCTCGCTGGTACAGCCTCTGCTCCCGGACGGCTTGTTCTGACCAGGGGAGAGTCATTCCTCCCACACAAGCCAGCACCTGGGCCTTCACCACGCAGCCTCCATCCTTCTAGTGATCCAGCTGCCCAAGGACGGTGTAGAGGGAGCCCACCTGGGCTTGGAACGGTTCCACCAACTTGGTACAGACGGGGGTCTGGTGCTGGTCAGATCTGTGCCGAGCCATCAGGGTCACTCGGGACTGCGTCGTGTCGTCGCTGTACAATCTGCCGAACGTTCTCAGTGTGTCCCCATGAGGAACTTGGCCGACGCTGACCTTCCAGGGGAAGTAACAGATCCCAGGTTTGGGCAGCATCATTGCTCCTGTCTGGACGTCGGGTCCTTGGGTTCCTTCTTTCCGCCCTGTGTGACCAAGTGATGAGGGAGGGGCGGGTTGCCGGGAGCGCCTTGCTTTCCCCCCAGGGCAGTTTCTTGACCTTCTTCCGGGGTCCCCTTGCAGGGGGTGGGGGTCACTCTGAGGCTCCCCTGGCCGAGAGCAGGGGACTCGCCGGCCTCGGCGCGCACACCCATGCCGCCTCGGCCTCGGCTGCGGTCTGTCCCGCTTCAATGGATCTTTTAACAGGTTTCAGTGTTCTAGTGAGGCTGTGCCCACGGGCTGTGCCCTGGACAAGTCTTGTCAGCACCCCCACCTCAGCAGGTGAGCAGTAAGGCCAGGGCCGGGAGGTGGGTATGTCCCCGGCCCACGTTAAAGGCTACAGGAGTTTGATTGAGGTATTTACTTCCTCTGGGTCAGTTGGGCTCTGGTAAAACAGTGTCTTATGAAGGCAGTCATTTTTTAGGAGAACACAGTGCTCTGGGTACATTCCAAATATGTATTTTTCAACTTTTCCTACTGGAAGCACAAGCACAGGATGTCTTTATGCAGTCTTCACCCCGAGAACCTGGAAGTGCTCCTCGTGTTAAAACCCACAGAAGTGTGAGGACCCCCAAGACCGGGGCCCCTGGTGTTTTTAACTCTCAGGCTAGTTCACACTGAGCCTCCAGCAATTCCTCAGTTATACCTGAGTTCCCACCTGTGCTGCCTCCAACAGCAGGTGTCTGCTCCCAGCAAGCTGTGCTTCTCTGTACCTCTCTGACTCTCTGTTTTCAGAGCAGCAACTTGACCTGTGACCTCAGTTCTCTGATGGATCTAAGAAGAGCTGTTGATTCTCAGTTTGTTCAGCTTTTTCCTTGTTGTGATGACTTCCAAGCTCTTTTCACGTTGGACCAGAAAGTAGAGGTCTGCTGTTGTCTCTTCACATGACTCTTATTTGAGCATCTCCTTGCTTTCCCATGGTCTTGTATACTTCTTGTTTAGTCTTATAATCAAACATTATCCAAGATCTTTTTAAATTCTTTTATCGGAGGCGGGGGGTGGAAGCATTCTGCTTTTGTTTCTTTATCTTTTTGTTTCTTTCAAAACACTTACCATCAAATGTGTAGCAGTTGGGCTAGATTGGGAAAAAATAATGCCATAAAAGATTTTTACTCAGTGCTTCTCTTCCTATAAGATCTAGGAAACTTTATTTTTATTGAATAAATTTGACATGTAACATTGTGTACGTTTAACATGTACAGCATATTACTTTGATACATTTTTATGTTGTAATATAGATGCTGTTATAGCTATATTTATCATATTACAGAATTATAGTACAATATTATTGTCCATATTCATGAAGCTGTGCATTCCATCTCCATGGCTTATTTGCTACTCACTACAAGTTTGTACCCTTAAACAGCATCACCATATTTTGGTGCTTGGGTGTTGGGCACATATACATCTATGGTTGTTATATCGTCTTGATGTACTGACACTTTTATCATTAATAATTACCTTCTTTTGTCTCTTGTTACCCTTTTTGGCTTAAAGTCTATGCCTGTTCCCTTTTGGTTTCCACTTGCTTGGAATATCATTTTGCATCCCTTCACTTTGAGTGTATGTGTGTCTTTAGAGCTGAGATGAGTCTCCTGGAGGCAGCATATATTTGGGTCTTGTTTTCTTTTAATCTGTCCAGCCACCCTGCCTTTTGAGTGGTGAGTTCAATCCATTTATATTTAGGGTGATTATTGATAGATGAGGAATACTGCTATTTTATCTTTTGCCTTCTTATTATTTTTTCCATTGTTTCTTTTTCCTTCTGTTTCTATCTACCTTTGTGAGCTGGTGGGTCTTCCATGATGATTTGCCCAGTCTCCTCTATTTTAATGTTTCATATCTCTGCTTTTGATTTTTGCCTTGTTGTTACCATGCATTTTACATAAAACATCTCAGATAAAATTTGCTGATAGCATTTATCTTCATTCCCCTATAAAAGTTCCATTATTTTACTCCTCCCTTTTAATATTTTTGATGTCACAAATTATCTCTTTTTATTCTGTGACTTCATTACCACATTGTAATAGCTATAGATATATTTAATGATCTTTTTCCTTTAACCTTTATGCTGTAGTTAGGAGTTTAATATACTATTCTAAAAAAGAGTTACAGCTTTCTAATTCTGACTGTCTTTCACATTGATCAGAGTTTTGTTTCATATTGAAGAGTTTTGTTTCATTTCATATTGTTTCATTATTGTTTCATCATTTCCTTTTGACAGTTCTTGTAAGGGAGGTCTAGTGGTGATGAACTCCCTCAGTTTTGCTTGTCTGGGAAGGCTTTTATATCTCCTTCATATCTGAATAATAACTCTGCTGGATTGAGTATTCTTGGCTGATGGTTTTTATCTTTCAATACTTTGAATATGTCCTTCCACTTTCTCCTGGCTTGTAGAGTTTCTGCTGGAAGTCTGCTGATAGCCTAATGGGGGTCCCTTGTAGGTTACTGTCTTTTTTCTCCAGGCTGCCGTTAAAATTCTCTCTTTATCATTGACTTTTGACAGTTTTAATATAATGTGTCTTGGAGGTCTTTTGCATTGAGATAAAAAGGTTTTCTATTGGCTTCATGGGCTCGTATATTCAGTTCCTTCCCCAGGTTTGGGAAGTTCTCAGCTATTATTTCTTTAAATACACTCTCTGCTGCTTTCTCCCTCTCCCCCCTTCTGGAATACCCGTTATTCTTATTTTGGATTTTCTAATGGAATCAGATAGTTCTTGTAGAATTTCTTCACTTTTTAAAAATCTTAGCTCACTCTCCTCTTCCATCTGAATCATTTCTAGACTCTCTCGTCCAGCTCGCTAACTCTCTCTTCCATCTGATCTGATTATTTCCAATGTGTTCTAATGCATTCTTCCTCTATCTCATCTGTTGAGTCCTTCAACTCCAGAATTTCTATTTGGTTCTTTTTTAGAGTTTCAGTCTCTTTGGTAAAGTACTTTTTTCTTCATTAATTTTATTCCTGAGATCATTGTATTAGCTTTATGAGTTTTCCTGTAGCTCTCTGAATTTTCTCATAACAGCTCTTTTGAATTCTTTATCAGTTAGATCGTGATATTCCATGTCTTTGTGTTTGGTTGCTGGAAAATTGTCATTTTCTTTTTGTGATACCATATTACCATGATTTTTCATGGTGTTCGATGAATAGTTCCTGTGCCACTGCATTTGAAATAGTGAAAGCCTTTCTTTTTTAGGTGAAGCTTTGTTTATTTTGATTCTAACAGTTCAACAGGCTGGCAGTTAGGAGACTTCCTTTTGTCCTCCAGAAGGCTACACTATCCACACTATTTTTGTTGTTTTTTTTTTTTTGTGGTACACGGGCCTCTCACTGTTGTGGCCTCTCCCGTTGTGGAGCACAGGCTACAGACACTCAGGCTCAGCGGCCATGGCTCACGGGCTCAGCCACTCTGTGACATGTGGGATCTTCCCAGACTGGGGCACGAACCCATGTCTCCTGCATCGGGAGGCGGACTCTCAACCACTGCGCCACCAGGGAAGCCCTCCACACGTTTTTAGTTTCTCTTATAGGAGCTGATGAAGCTAAGGTCAGAACATGGTAAAAAGAAAGGCTGGGGGCAGAGTGAGGGGAGGTGTGTACTAAGCATTTGGAGCTTTGGTTGGGGAGGGGGATCCATGTCTGGTAAGGGATCCTCAGGTGGGGGTGGTCCCAGAGGTCTGGGCCAGAATCCGGGGAGACAGAAGGAGAGCTTCCCTTCAGATATCTTTGCCTACTTCCCTTTCCTTTTCCTCCCCCATCACCAAGTCTCTCCTCAGAGAGAGCAGGTCCCTCCTGCTGCAGGACACACGGCAGGACAGACTCACTGCCTTTACCCTCGCCTTCTCTGCCAGAAAGGTCCTGCTGTCCCACTCTGTGCCTGACCCAGCACCACGTCTGCTGCCACTCCCCTTACTTTGCAGCCTCTGAGGTCCAGTCTGCCCACTTTTGGGGACACAGATGGATGGATCTCTCAGGTGACCTGGTAGGCTGTATAAAGATGCTTTTTTTCAGTTAAAGATGTCCAATTAGTTGTAAATTGAAGGGGAGAGAAAAGAGGAGTGTCACATCATCATAATGCTGGTGTAACCCCCAGATCTCTTTTTATTGGGGTTGGTATTTGAAGACCACACTTGGGGTATAAAGGGTGTTTAGTGGTACAAGGTGTCATTTCTTCTAAGACTTTTCAGGGCATAGAGCTAGATAAATGTAAATAAAAATAAATTTGAGTTTGTATCAATATTTTGACTCAAATTTAAGATTCTAGGAAATTTACTTAATTGCTTTGAATTTATATTTTTAATCACTTTTCTTTTGCCACTAAAAATCTTTGTTCCTCAGGACATTAAAATATCTCTTATCGATTCCACATGCATATTTAATAGTTTAGAAATAGCATATGCAATATTACTACTCACAGCTCTGCTCTTGAGTGCCAGCTCAGATCTCTTTCAGTTATTTTTGTCCTTGCCCAGCAAGAGTAGGTAAATGATAAATCTGAACATTTGAACCAAGACTAGGCTCTTATGGTAATAATGCACCGTCATGAGGCTCAGTGATTTGTGTAGGGCTGATCCTTACATTTTGTCATAGATCAACACTCTGCAGCTGCGAATATCTACTATATTGAAAAGCACACATTCTTCCCACTAGCGCCATCTCAAGACAAAATTATAGAAAGAGGCACAAAGAGTACAAATACTGTTTCGTCATTAAAACTCTAATAGAATGTTAAATAAGCCTCACAGATTGCTTGTGGGAATTGAAATCAAGCCAGGAAAATCCCAATGTTTTACACATCCAGCACATCACAGACATTACAAGCCCTGAATCTATTTTCCAGGGGCTGGTCCATCTGCCTTTCTTCCATGATTTTAGAATGTGCTCTCAGCTTCTCACTTGTTCACTTGGCTAGTACTGTATTTCTAGTCCTTTCTTTTCTACCTCACCACATCATCAACTGTGTGTCCTGATCCTTCTTTTACCTTGAAAGTGTTAACATTTAGTACACCACTTAAAAGACAGTTGGAATTTAAAACAACAAATAAAACAAAACATAGAGTAAGTAAAAATCTAGCAATTTCTAGTTTTCAACAATACTTCCTATGATTGTTTCCTTGTTTCTTTTTTCCATACTAAGAAATTGATAAACTTTCTGGAATTGAAGAGAAGAGGACATTTTCATGTTCTTTTTTGTAGATGGATGAATCTTTTAAAATTATTTAGTTATACTTAGGTATAGTCCAAATTCCCATTTTATACAGGAATAAACTGAGGAGTCAAACAATTAAATACATCAATGATTACATTGATGTTTACCAGAATAAAATAGTGGTAAAATATTGAGACTAATATGTGCATAAATCTGAGGGAAGAGATCAAAGATGTGTCTATATGATGGTATTCATCTACAGTAAACATAAAAAATATAGGCAGCATTTCAAAGAATAGTCAAGATAATCTTTGAAGTAAGTGGCAGTGTGAGGACAGATGTTTCACAATGAAAGAACCAATGGTGACTAGGGAGGCTTACCATCAAGGGATGCAATGTCAGGAGCACCAGACAGAAGGTGGGCGTGAAAGGCTGGCTGGCAAAGTCTTCCTCCTGAAGACATGAGCATCTATGGTAAGGGAGTGGAGGCAAACCTCGCACTGTCCCTTGATTTATAGATTAAGATTCAGAGAATGCTACACACAGATCTCATTTCAGATCACCAAAGCCACAGCATTGGAAGCCGCAGCCTGGGGGAAACTAGAGCTAAGTCCAGATCTTCCTGCAGATGGAGGTGTGTGACATCAATATGGCAGAGAGAATCACTAGAAAGAGTCTCTTCTGGAGTCACAGCTGGTAGATGGTGTGTGTGATACGATGGTACAGTTGCCTCTTCAATCTCTGGGAAGAATAACTGCAGAACTGTTGAGACCCTTAATGAATCAAATAAAAGTCAAATTGAGTAATAAATAGCCAGCAAGAATAAAGCATGGTAGGGACAAGAGATAAATGACGCCAGGGAGGTCCAAACACATTAGTGAAAATAACCAAGGGGAAGTGATTAAATTTCCCTATTATAGAGGACCTTAGTATTATAAGAAAACAAACACAAGAGAATATAGATTGTCTTGAGGAATGGAATGCTTATTCTAGACACAACAAAGCTCAGAAGTCAAAAGAAAATTGGCATTTCAATAGGAAAAAAAGATATCATTAACAAATCAAAATGTTGTGACAGAATAGAAGAAATTGTAGCTCATTTTAGACAAGGTTAACATGCAGAATGTATTAAGGACTTCTGTGGACTAGTAAGACAAAACAAAATAAACCAATGCTGTTGTTACATAAATAAACTGCAATGCATAGAATTAGAAGTACAAGAAGTAACATTTACATGAATAAATACTCAGTCTTATTAGTAATAAGACTTCTACTTTTAGGTTTCTCTTTTATAGAAATAATATTATGCATAGATATTTGAAAGGAGGCATGACTTAGAATATTCTTTTAAGAATGCATCATAATAGCAAAAAAATTGGAATAACTTTTATAAATATCAATAGGAAAATTGTTAATAAAGCTTTAGTGTGTCTATATTGTGGGACACAACAATTTGAGAGTGACATATAGTTAGTAGTTCTAACATGAAAGAAACACTTACATACACTTTTAATTGGAAAAAAATTAAAGAAAAATTATTTTAAAATATGTCTTTATATATAGGTGTATATGTGTGTAAGTATGTAGCAAAGAAATATATAGAGAAGAAGGAATCTGGAAGTAATACCTCTGAATGGTGATCACTTCAGAGAAGAGAAATAATGTTTGGATATTTGAAGAGGGTCTTTCTGTTCTTTCTATATGTTTTAAAAAATCATTAATGATTTATTTGCATAACATTATGAAACACATAAATTAAAAACTTACAATATACAAAGAACTTCAGGGAAAAATAATAGATATGACACTACTTTTATTCCTTTACAAATTGATTTTATTCCTTTACAAATTGATCAGACAATAATAAACAGTAAACTTGAGTGAATAACATAATTAAATAGGAGGATGGAGTGAGGAGGGAAACCATGGAGAAACGAGAAAAAAGTAAAGGAGCAGTTTTTTAGATCATGGATCGTGCAAACAGATTGCATGGGTACAAATGCCACCTTGTCACTTACTACCTGTGCAACCTGGGGCAACGCACTGACCATGTTTGTTTCTCAGTGTCCTGGTCTTTTAAATGAAATGATAAAAATGGTAGCTGCCTTATGAATTGTTATGCAGATGAAATGAATTAGTAGATGTAATATTCTTTATCTGGAAAATAGTAAGTCTGATATATATATATATATATATATATATATATATATATACACACACATATATACTAACTTGTTGTTTTACTTATGTCTATTTTTCTTTTACAAATTTGTGGGTTTTAAAAAATTTTTATTTTATATTGAAGTATAATTGATTTACAGTGTGTTAGTTTCAGGTGTACAGTGAAGTGATTCAGTTATACATATACATATTTGTGTTTTATTTTAATGGGCATTGTCTTCATTTATCTCATCCAAAATGTACTTAAAGTTATAGTGTTTCATGAAAGTAAGTTCATTGGAAATGCATTCATGTTTCAATGACTCATCCTATTGGTTGCCTTTCTTAACATTAGATTGCATCAAACATTTTTTATTGTGGCTTACAGACCTATTTTGAATATCTGTTTATAAAATGTCTTCAATTTCTTTTTTTTTAGTTGAAGTATCATTGATTTACAATGTTGTGTTAGGTTCTGGTGTACAGCAAAGTGATTGTTTTATATCTCTATATCTTTATATATTCTTTTTCATATTTTTTTCATTATGGTTTATTACAAGATATTGAATATAGTTCCCTGTGCTACATAGCAGGACCTTGTTGTTTATCTATTTTATATATAATAGTTTGTATTTGCTAATCCCAAACTTCTAATTTATCCCTACCCCTTTCCCCTTTGGTAACCATAAGTTTGTTTTCTATGTCTGTGAGTCTGTTTCTGTTTTTTAAATAAGTTCACTTTTATCATACTTTAGACTCCACATCTAAGTAATATCACATGATATTTGTCTTTCTCTGTCTGACTTTCTTCACTTAGTATGATAATCTCTAGGTCCATCCATGTTGCTGCAAATGGCATTATTTTGTTCTTTTTCATAGCTGAGTAATATTCCACTGTATATATGTACCACATCTTCTTTATCCACTCATCTGTTGATGGACATTTAGGCTGCTTTCATGTCTTGGCTATTGTAAACAGTGCTGCTATGAACATTGGGGTGCATGTATCTTTTCAAATTAGTTTTCTCTGGATATATGTCCAGGAGCGAAATTGCAGGATCATAGGGTAGCTCTATTTTTAGTTTTTTAAGGAACCTCCATAGCGTCCTCCATAGTGGCTGAACCAATGTACATTTCCACCAGTAGTGTAGGAGGATTCCCTTTTCTCCACACCCTCTCCAGCATTTATTATTCATAGAAAATGTATTTAATTTCTTCCCTCTCTTTTGGTTCACCCCATGCTTATCTCTTCCTCTGTTTTCACAGCCTCTTCCACCAGGTTCCGTTCTAACCATGTCTTCAAAGCAGGTGAGGGGCTTTTCCCTGTGCAGATGCAGCCCTGGATCCAGCTCCACTGAATTCCTGGTGAGGAGATACCGTCTTCCTTAGGCAGACTTTCTAAGACCTTTAGCTCCTGGTCTAGATTGGGTACAGTACCTCTTCTTTCTCTGAGAGCAGGCAGGTAGGCAGTGACTGGCACACCCCAAGCCTTGGGGTCTTTCCCCTATTTTTCTCCCACCCAGGAGATAGTTTTGGTTCCCTGGCCTGAGGAACCAGAAGGCTCACAGCTTTAGCACTGACATCTGCATTTCTCTTCTCTTCTTGTTACTGAGCATGAGTATTTCTTCTTTTGATTCTATTATTATTATTCTAGTTTGAAGTACAAAATATGTCCAGGGTGAGATCACTCTCAGCCTCATTGACTTATTCATTTCATTCTGGCTTCTACATGCACATCAAAACTCTTCTTGCAAGAACATAATTGATCTCCTAACTGTGGGGTTCCATGCATATTTTCAGTCCTCATCTTACCACTCACCTCAGCACTACTTGAAATAACTAAACAATTCCTTCCTTCTTTGAGTTAATTTTCCTTGGTTTACACGACACATTATTCTGGTTTTCTGCTTACATTTCTGGTCAGGAATTCTTATTTACTTTTACCCATTATTTTTATTTACCTGTCTTCTAAAGCCAAGTTACTTAGCATTAAGTCTTGTGTTATATTTTCCTCCCTCTTATGGTCTGTCATGAATATAACATAGTGGTTATGAGTGCAGAGTCTTCAGGAAGAATGCAAGGTTTTAAATTCACTTACAGGTTTTATGATCTTTGCTTGGCAAGTTGCTTAACTTCCTGTGTCTCAGATTCATCACCTGTAAAAGGGAGTTGATAATATTTAGGTTAACGGGTGTTTTGACTGTTAATTGGGATGACACATGTAAAACACTTAACATGGTGATTTAGTACTCAATACATCTTAGAAATTACTTTTAATATTCTGTGCCATCTATATACCAGTCACTTCCAGATTTATAACTCCTGCCTGAATTTCTTTTTTGAAAAAATTTTTTATTGGAGTATAATTGCTTTACACTTTTGTGTTAGTTTCTGCTGTACAACAAAGTGAATCAGCTATACGTGTACATATATCTCCTCCCTCTTGGACCTCCCCCCCCATCCCCCGCATCCTGCCCATCTGGGTCATCACAGAGCCCTGAGCTGGGCTCCCTGTGCTATACCATAGTTTCCCACTAGCTTTCTACTTTACACATAGTAGTGTATTTATGTTAAGCCTAATCTCCCTATTCATCCCACCCTCCCCTGCCCCCTCTGTGTCCACACGTCCATTCTCTACATCTGCATATGTATTCCTGCACTGGAAATAGGTTCATCTGTACTACTTTTCTAGATTCCACATATATGCATTAATATATGATATTTGTTTTTCTCTTTCTGACCTACTTCACTCTGTATGATAGACTCTAGGTCCATCCACATTTCTACAAATGGCAGAATCTCATTCATTTTTATGGCTGAGTAATATTCCATTGTATATATGTGCGACATCTTCTTTATCCAGTCATCTGTTGATGGCCATTTAGGTTGCTTCTATGTCCTGGATATTGTAAATAGTGCTGTAGTGAACATTGGGGTATCTGTGTCTTTTTGAATTATGGTTTTCTCAGGGTATATGCCCAGTAGTGGGATTGCTGGGTTATATGGTAATTCTATTTTTAGTTTTTTAAGGAACTTCCATACTGTTCTCCCTAGTGGCTGTATCAATTTACATTCCCACCAACAGTGCAAGAGGGTTTGCTTTTCTCCACACCCTCTCCAGCATTTACTGTTTGTAGATTTTTTTGATGATAGCCATTCTGACTGGTGTGAGCTGATACCTCACTGTAGTTTTGATTTGCATTTCTCTAATACTTAGTGATGTTAAGCATCTTTTCTTGTACCTCTAATACTTAGTGATGTTAAGCATCTTTTCTTGTACCTGATGTTAAGCATCAGGCCTTCTGTATGTCTTCTTTGCTGAAATGTCTATTTAGGTCTTCCACCCATTTCTTGCTTGGGTTGTTATTTTTGATATTGTACTGAATGAGATGTTTGTATGTTTTGGAGATTAATCCTTTTTCAGTTGCTTCATTTGCAAATATTTTCTCCCATTTTTAGTGTTCTTTTATCTTGTTTATGGTTTCCTTTGCTGTGCAAAAGCTTTTAAGTTTAATTAGGTCCCATTTGTTTATTTTTGTTTTTATTTTCACTACTGTAGGAGGTGGGTCAAAAAAGATCTTGCCATGATTTATGTCAAAGAGTGTTCTTCCTATGATTTCCTCTAAGAGTTTTATAGTGTCCAGCCTTACATTTAGGTTTTTATCCATTTTGAGTTTATTTTCATGTATGGTGTTAGGGGGTGTTCTAACTTCATTCTTTTACATGTAGCTGTCCAGTTTTCCCAGCACCATTTATTGAAGAGGCTGTCTTTTCTCCATTTTATATTCTTGCCTCCTTTGTCATAGATTAGGTAACCATAGGTGTGTGGGTTTATCTCTGGGCTTTCTATCCTGTCCATTGATCTATATTTCTGTTTTTGTTCCAGTACCATACTGTCTTCATTACTGTAGCTTTGTAGTATAGTCTGAAGTCAGGGAGTCTGAATCCTCCAGCTCCATTTTTCTTTCTCAAGATTGCTTTGGCTATTCAGGGTCTCTTGTGTCTCCATACAAATTGTAAAATTTTTGTTCTAGTTCTGTGAAAAATGCCATTGGTAATTTGATAGGGATTGGATTGAATCTGCAGATTGTTTTGGGTAGTATAGTCATTTTCACAATACTGATTCTTCCAATTCAAGAATACGGTATATCTCTCCATCTGTTTGTGTCATCTGCGATTTCTTTCATCAGTATCTTACATTTTGTGTGTACAGGTCTTTTACCTCCTTAGGTAGGTTTATTCCTAGGTATTTTATTCTTTTTGTTGCAGTGGTAAATGGGATTGTTTCCTTAATTTCTCTTTCTGATCTTTTGTTGTTAATGTATAGGAATGCAAGAGATTTCTGTGTATTAACTTTGTATCATGCAACTTTACCAAATCCATTGTGACCTCTAGCAGTTTTCTGGTGACATCTTTAACATTTTCTATATATAGTATCATGTCTGCAAACATCTGCAAACAGTGACAGTTTTACTTCTTCTTTTCCAATTTGTTTTCCTTTTATTTCTTTTTCTTCTCTGATTGCTGTGGCTAAGACTTCCAGAACTAGGTTCAATAATAGTGATTAGAGTGAATACCCTTGTCCTGTTCCTGATCTTAGTGGAAATGTTTTCAGTTTTTCACAATTAAGAATGATATTTGCTGTGGGTTTGTCATATATGGCCTTTATCATGTTGAGGTAGGTTCCCTCTATGCCCACTCTCTGGAGAGTTTTTATCATAAATTGGTGTTGAATTCTGTCAAAAGGTTTTTCTGCATCTATTGAGATGATCATATGGTTTTTATTCTTCAATTTGCTAATATGATATATCACATTGATTGATTTGCATATACTGAAGAATCTTTGCATCCCTGAGATAAATCCTACTTGATCATGGTGTATGATCCTTTTAATGTGTTGTTGGATTCTGTTTGCTAGTATTTGGTTCAGTATTTTTGCATCTATGTTCATCGTGATATTGGTCTATAATTTTCTTTTTATGTGATATCTTTGTCTGGTTTTGGTATCAAGGTGATTGTGCCCTCATAGAACAAGTTTGGGAGTTTTCCTCCTTCTGCAAGTTTTTGGAAGAGTTTGACAAGGATAGGTGTGAGCTCTTCTCTAAGTGTTTCATAGAATTCTCCTGTAGACATCTGGTCCTGGACTTTTGTTTGTTGGAAGTTTTTAAATTACAGTTTCAATTTCATTACTTGTGATGGATCTGTTCCTATTTTCTATTTTGTCTTGGTTCAGCCTTGGAAAGTTGCACTTTTCCAAGAATTTGCCCATTTCTTCCAGGTTGTCCATTTTATTGGCATATAGTTGCTTGTAGTAGTCTCTTATAATCCTTTGTATTTCTTCAGTGTCAGTTGTAATTTATCCTTTTTCATTTCTAATTTTATTGATTGGAGGCCTCTCCCTTTTTTGTTGATGAGTCTGGCTAAAGGTTTATCAGTTTTGTTTATCTCCTGAAAGAACCAACTTTTAGTTTTATTGATCTTTACTATTGTTTTCTTTGTTTCTATTTCATTTATTTCTGCTCTGATCTTTATGATTTATTTCCTTATACTGACTTTGGGTTTTCTTTGTTCTTCTTTCTCTAGTTGCTTTAGATATAAAGTTATATAGTCTACCTGAGATTTTTCTTGTTTTTTGAGGTGAGATTGAATTGCATAAACTTCCCTCTTAGAACTGCTTTTTCTGCATCCCATAGGTTTTGGGTTGTCATATTTTTGTTGTCATTTGTCTCTAGTTTTTTTTTTTTTTTTTTTGTGGTATGCGGGCCTCTCACTGTTGTGGCCTCTCCCGTCGTGGAGCACAGGCTCCAGACGCACAGGCTCAGCGGCCATGGCTCACGGGCCTAGCTGCTCCGCAGCATGTGAGATCTTCCCGGACTGGGGCACGAACCCCTGTCCCCTGCATCGGCAGGTGGACTCTCAACCACTGCACCACCAGGGAAGCCCTCTAGGTAGTTTTTGATTTCCTCTTTGATTTTTTCAGTGATCTCTTGGCTATTTAGCAATGCTCTGTTTAGCCTCCATGTGTTTGTGTTCTTTACAGTTTTATTTTCCTGTAATTGATTTCTAATCTCTTAGCATTGTGGTCAGAAAAGATGCTTGACACAATTTCAATATTCTTAAATTTTCTGAGGTTTGATTTGTGACCCAAGATGTGATCTATCCTGGAGAATGTTCCATGTGCACTTGAGAAGAAAGTGTATTCTGCCAATTTCAGGTGGAATGTCATATAAATATCAACTAAATCTATCTGGTCTATTGTGCCATTTAAAGCTTGTGTTTCCTTATTTATTTCCTGCCTGGATGATCTGTCCATTGGTGTAAGTGGGGTGTTAAAGTTCCCCACTATTATTGTGCTACTGTTGTTTTCCTTTCTTATGGCTGTTACCATTTGCCATATGTATTGAGGTGCTCCTAGCTGGGTGTGTAAACATTTATAATTGTTATATCTTCTTCTTGGATTGATATCTTGATCATTATGTAGTGTCCTTCCTTATCTCTTGTAACAGTCTTTATTTTAAAGTCTATTTTACCTGATATGAGTATTGCTACTCCAGCTTTCTTTTGATTTCTGTTTGCATGGAATATCTTTTCCATCCCCTCACTTTCATTCGGTATGTGTCCCTAGGTCTGAAGTGGATCTCTTGTAGACAGAGTATATGTAGGTCTTATTTTTATCTCCTTTCAGCCAGTCTGTGTCTTTTGGTTGGAGCATTTAATCCATTTACATTCAAGGTAATTATCGATATGTATATTCCTATGACATTTTCTTAATTGTTTTGGGTTTGTTTTTGTGGGTCTTTTTCTTCTCTTGTGTTTCCCACCTAGAGAAGTTCCTTTATCATTTGTTGTAATGCTGGTTTGGTGGTATGAATTCTCTTAGTTTTGCTTATTTGTAAAGTTTTTGATTTCTCCGTCGAATCTGAATGAGATCCTTGCTGGCTAGAGTTATCTTGTTTGTAGGTTTTTCCTTTCCATCTCTTTAAATGTCCTGCCACTCCCATCATGCTTGCAGAGTTTCTGCTGAAAAATCAGCTGATAACTTTATGGGGATTCCCTGGTATGTTATTTGTTGCTTTTCCTTGCTGTTTATATTTTTTCTTTGAATTTAATTTTTGTTAGTTTGAGCAATATGTGTCTTGGTGTGTTTTTCCTTGGGTTTATCCTGTATGGACTCTCTGTACTTCTTGAACTTGGGTGGCTATTTCCTTTCCCATGTTAGGGAAGTTTTCTACTAATCTCTTCAAATCTTTTTTCAGACCCTTTCTCTTCTTATTCTGGGTCCCCTATAATTTGAATTTTTGTGTATTTAGTATTGTCCCAGAGGTCTCTGAGACTGTCCTCAATTCTTTTCATTCTTTTTTCTTTATTCTACTGGTCAGTAGTTATCTCCACCATTCTGTCTTCCAGCTCACTTAGTTGTTCTTCTGTCTGTTTTTCTGGTATTGATTCCTTCTAGTGTATTTTTCATTTCAGTTATTGTGTTGTTCATCACTGTTTATCTTTAGTTCTTCTAGGTCTTTGTTAAACATTTCTTATTTTCTCGATCCTTGCCTCCATTCCATTTCTGAGATTTTGGATCATCTTTACTATCATTACTGTGCATTCTTTTTTAGGTAGGTTGCCTAGTTCCTCTTCATTTATTTGGTCCTGTAGGTTTTTGCCTTGCTTCTTTGTCTTTAATATATTTCTCTGTCATCTCATTATTAGGTGTGGCTGTGTTCCTGTCTTCCTGGTTGTTTGGCCTGAGGCATCCAGCACTTCAGTTTGCAGCCAGTTGGGTAGATCTGGGTCTTGGTACCCAGATGAGGACCTCCAGGAGACCTCACTCTGATTAATATTCCCTGGGGTCTGAGGTTCTCTGTTAGTCCAGCAGTTTTGATTTGGCGCTCCCACCACAGAAGCTCAGGCCCACCCCCCCAGCCTGGGAGCCAAGATCCTGCAAGCCACACTGTGCAGCAAGAAAGAAAAGTGGGGGTGGGAAGAACTATAACAAAGAATAAAAAATAAAATTAGAAGAATAAAAAAGTTTACTAAAAAAATAAAAATCTAAATGAAACAACAACAACAAGGTAAAACAACCACACACACACACACAAAAGCCTGAAAAGGCCTTGGCTGTGGGCGGTGGGGCTTAGATGGTGTGGCCTTAGGTGGGGGCGAGGTCTAGGCTGAGTACCTGGTGGCTGGAAAAGACCCTGGGGGGTGGGGGCGGGACGTAGGCTCAGCAGGACTGGAGGGGGCCTCTGAGTGTGGAGCTTTTGGCCTGTAACCCCTAGCAGGCTTGCTGGGGGCTGAGTGGGTGGAGGAAATGTTGGCCATGTTCCCCTCTGATCCCCCAATCCCCCGAAGGCCTCTCCCTCTCCCTGCTGACCTGCTCACCGTGGGTGGGCCTCTCCTGGCATGGGATACCCCTACCCTCCCCCAACGCCCCCTCAGGGGTGCTGGTCCCGTCCTGCCTCCATTTCTCCTCCTGCCTCCCTCCCGTCACTTCCTACCCGGTCGCTCGGGGACTCCTCCAGTCCCCTTAGGTGTCTGAGGTCCCCTACCAGTGCCTGGTAGGTACCCTAATTGTGAGGAGATGTGAACTCTGAGTCCTCCTACCCGCCATGTTCTTTTTTGAAATTTTGAACCTTCTATCTCCCTTCCAACTTGACATATTCAGTTGGCTCTGTAACATGAACCTCAAGCATAAGGTGTTCAGAATTGAAAACCTGATCTCTCACGACCTGTTCCCCCTTCACTTTTCCACATTTTAGTACAGGGTAACCAGTGTTAAAATCCAAGAGAGAGTCTTCACACGGTTTTTCCTTCAGCCCTAGTTTGGTCCATCACCAAGCCTTGCCAGTTCTATTTGCATGGCTCTAGTGAGGTCATTTCACACCCATAGTTTCAATCTGCATCTCCTCCTGCCTTAATGACTTTAATAACCACAAGCTTGTCTCTTACCTCTCGTTCATTCTCTACACAGCAGCTAGATTGAACATTTTACAAGGTAATGTATAGAAATGAAAGGTGATGTATACATTGGTTTAACATATACTATTCCAGAAGTGACTTTTCATTAATTGTTTTTGAGACTTCAATGCAAATAAAGAGTTTTCAGTGTACAGAACATTCCTCAAATATCATATCCAAGAAGACTTTTCATTAGTTTAAAGGGAATGACTTGAAATTTAAAAATATTAATTTCAAATAAATAACAATTATAATGGAGGCATTTAAAAATATGTTGGGTGCAATGGAAAACAATATATTAGATTGGGAAACTTGTCTGTAAAAATAAAGAAATAAATATGAGAAATAAATAGCCAAGTCACTGAAAAAAATGAACAAAAGCTCCACAAAAGCCATGGTAGATGTTCTGGGGTAGAAAGATAATATCAGGTTGAAGATAATCAGAAATTGAGCAAATAAGAGATGGAAACAACACTAAGTCAAAGAAAGTAGAGTTATGACTTCAAAATTTAAAAGACCTTCACCAATGGGCACCTTAGTACTTTTAAAGAGACCCATACCTAGATACATAACTTGGTACTTTGGTGAGGGGTGGTAGGAGAAACTGATAAGGAATTTATCATTCAAAATGTATACCTTAGCTGAAACAGTAACAAATTAATAAATATGAGAAATAAATTATGTGATAATATACTTTAAAAAGTCTGTGATATAAGAATCAGAATTTCCTGAAGTAAAGCATTCAGGAAAAAATTGATCTATTTTGAAAACTTAGTGATAATGACATCAAAGACATGAATACAAAAAAAAATATTGCAGGCATTCATGCAATGTTGCAGGGCCACTGACAAGTTTTAAAAATCCATACATACTGTTCCAGTATGATGAGCATGAACACATTGTCATGGAGAAAAGACAATACAATGTAATAGGTAAATAGTTCTGGAAGACTAAATTTAAAAACGAGCACTTAAAAAAGGACTGGAAAACTCCTAGATTTTATAATAGAATTCTGAACAATACTATTAAAAGTTAAACTTTTATGTATGTTTTCACTCTATTTCCCAAATCCTCACAGTTAGTTACTTTTATGACTACATCTAAAGGTTGAACATATGTATGTGTGTTTATTGAAGTGTGCAAAATTAAAATAGCACTTTTCTCTGTGTAAATGTATTCCGTTATGCAATAAATCAAAAGTATAGCCTAGAACTCATTTCCTTTCCTTGTATGGCCTAATAGGAAAATAGGAACTAAAGAGCAAAGGATTACATTTTCTTCGTACTACAACAGATGGTTGCTCATTTGTGGAACAACGATGTGTTCTGAATAGACATAAGAAATTTTCAGTAAATGCAAAAAAGATTGGTGTGCATTTTCAGTTTTCTCTTCTCCATATCTAATTAAAAGTGCATTTATCTGATGGACAAACAATTGATGTCTGGATATAATTATAGGGTACCCGTGAATACTTGATTTAGTCTTCCTGGTAAAATTTTGAAGCAAAATAAAGGTATAATGTAATTAACTACATAGAATAGTGCAGTCCTCTTTTCTTATCTTCTAAAGAGTGGGGCTGAAATATAATAATAGGGCCCAGAAAATAATGCCTAAGTATGAAATAAGACTTGAGAAGAAACATTAAGGGGAATAAAATCTCCTTTTAGCTTTAATATGCATAAGAACTGAAAATGCCCTGCAAAAATATGAAGCATGATATTCCACTTGTATTTTTCTTCTTTCTTTAAAGTAGAATAAGCTTAAAAATAAAAAGTGTAGAACTTCCAGTTTCCTGTCTGGCATGTAGGGAGATTGGTAGTCATAACTCTGTCCTAATAAGTAGAAAGCTGAACAAACAGAAAAATCAACACTTTTTCTCAGATCCATAAGAGAAGTGAGATCACAGGGTAAATTGTTGCCCCCTAAATTGGAGAAATAAAACAGGCAAATATGGAGAAACACAACTTAGAGCAGAAACCCACAAGCAGAAACTTCCACAGGAATCAGGGCTAAACCTTTTTTTTTGACAAATTGCTGGAGGCTCAGGGTGAAAAATTCTGAGAGTTAAAAACCTCCAGAGGGATCCATTCTTTTATGAGTTTTACCTCCAGGAGCTGGACCAGGTTCTCAGGGGAATATCAGAGAAAAATCGTGAAGTGCTTCTGGCAGGGAGCAGGTGAAGAGCCATGCTGAAATATGCCAGAGCATCCTGTTCTTAACAGAGCCTCAGGAAAAACTGCTTAATCAGAGCCTAACCTGATAGGGTTTTATTTGTGCCTAGCTGACCTGGGGGAAGAAAAAGAGCCAACTGCAGTCCACCCTAGCCATCCAGTCCCACCTAAGGGAGGAAAGACTGAGAAGCATTTGTGAAGGTCAAAGTCAAGGGGTACAGGCTCACTACAATATGAGACCTAATTATAGAATATAGAATGCTTCCCCTCCCCCACACCTCACCACCACATTACTAAAAACTTTTTTACATTAGTCCTTTTACCTATTACTTTATGTCTGGCTATCAAGAAAAATTTACAAGGCACACTAAAAGGCAAAAAACACAGTTTGAAAAGACAGAGCAAACATCAGGTTCACACGCAGAACCAGACTCAGTTACAACAGGGGTGTTGGAATTATCAGATTGAGAGTTTAAAACAACTATGGTTAGTATGGTAGGGCTCTGATGAATAAAGTAGACAGCATGCAAGAATAGACAGACAATGTAAGAGGAGAGATGGAAATTCTAAAAAAGAACCAAGAAGAAATGCTAAATATCAAAAATACTGTAAAAGAAAATGGAAATGCCTTTGATGGGCTTGTTAGTAGAGAGTTATAGCTGAGGAAAGAATCTTGAAGCTATCTCAGTAGAAACTTATAAAACTAGAAAGAAAAGAGAAAAAAAGACAAAAAAGTAGAACAGAATATCCACAAAATATTAAGACAACTAACTACAAAAGATGTAACGTACATGTGATGGGAATACTAGATGGAAAAGAAAGAGAAAAAGAAAGAAAACTATTTGAAATTATAATGACTGAGAATCTCCCCCCAAATTAATGTTCAATATCAAACAACAAATCCCTGAAGCTTGGAGTACACCAGGTAGGAAAAATGTCAAAAATACTACACATAGGCATATCATCTTCAAACTACAGAAAATCAAAGCTAAAGAAAAAATCTAAAAAGAAGCCAGTTTAGAAAAAAAAATCTCACCTATAGAAAAGATAAGAACTATACATGCCTTCTTATGAAAACCCATGCAGGCAAGAAAGGAGTGGAGTGAAATATTTTAAGTGTTGAGAGAAAAAACCCACCAACCTAGAATTTTGTACCCTGTGAAATTATCCTTCAAAAGTAAAGGAGAAATAAAAACTTTCTCAAACAAATGTTGAGGAAATTTGTTGCCAGTAGACTTGTCTTACAAGAAATCTTTAAAATTCTTGAGAGAGAAGGAGTAAGATATAGGCCACAAACTCAGATTTATGTAAAGAAAGGAAGATCATCAGAGAAGGAATAAGTGAAAGTAATCTGGGGGTCTGGATTCTAACTCCCCTGTCTCTGGGAGTTTGTGGTACTGGTATTTATTTTTCCTGTTCTTAACTGATCTAACAGATTATAGTTTCTTGAGAATGATAATACCAACAATGTTTTCAATTACTTACACTTATGTGTATATGTAAATATATGAATATATGTGTATAATTACACATTATGCATTATATATAATATGTGTATATACATGCTTATGTAAAAGTGTAATGAATTCCAGCAATATATAATACAAGGGGCAGGAGGGAGAAATTAGTATTGTTGTGTTATTATAAGGCACCTGCATTTTCTGTGAAGTTGTATATGTTATTTGAATGTGAACTTGAATTAGTTGTAAATGCATATTACATCTCTAGGGAAACCACTGAAAAAGTACAAAAAGAAGTGTAACTGAGGAGTGACATCAGCAAGGTGACAGAGTAGAAGGCTCTGGACTCTCCCTGCCCTCACAACACACCAATCCAACAGATTCCCAACAGCTTCCAGCAGAACAACATGGAGCAATTCTCTTTGTGAGAAATCCAGAAAATGGTTGAGACTCTTGTACACTGAGCAAGTGAGAAACTACCCACATTGAAACTGGGAGGAATAGCTGAGACATTGGACCAATATCTCTCAAGGGCATAGATGCAAAAATTATTAAGAAAATATTTTTAAAATGAATCCAAAAATGTACAGAAATATTATATGCCATGAAAAATGGCATTTCTCCTAGATATGCAATGCTGGTTTGACATTTGAAAACCAATTAAGGTAATCAACACATCAACAGGCTATAAAAAGAAAAATCATATAAAGTCAACAGATTAAAAGAATTGACAAAATCCAACATATGTTTAGCATAACACATGTTGCAGGTATAGTGCAAAAAGAGAGGAAATGGATTACGGACTTATAGCATGATACCTGAGGTTGATGATCATGAGTTTAGTGCAAGACTACTTAGTGTTGGCTGTCTCTTCTCCAGCCATTCAGCACATAGACTCAGGGGAGGAGTTGTCCTATTGCTGGGTTAAGCTGGGTTGTAGTTTTGCCAAGCAATTATAACAAAGAATGATTATAATGACTGATTATGGAATTTAAGCCAGGTGAGGAGTGTAGTGGGACCATCAGAAGAGTAATGGCCAGAGAAAAATGTTGGTCGAATCAGAATAATGGTTCCTATCAGTTGGAAGATTGTTGAGTTCAGGGTACTAGAGGAAGTTGTTGGAAAAGTAGGAGGTGTAGCTCATAGAGTAGATGCATGAAATTAATGCTAAGGAGGAGTTGCAGTAATGAAAAGAAGTAAGGTTAGCATGGAGATGATGACTGAGATCAGGTGAAGAGCAGACTCATTTGAGGACAGGAGTCTGACAAGGAACTGAGAGGCCTGGGTGTTGGTGTTGGTGGAGGAGAGCCACAGTTGAGGGTTGTGAGGGATGTAATCTGATAACATAGTCAATCCTGTTTTTGTTTTCTTCTGTCTTATTTTTGGAGCAGGAAGAGAAGTGGTCTGAAATGAAACCAGTCATCAAGAAGGACACCTTCTCCACCTGCAGGCTTAGTGGCATAAAGGTTATAAGAAGAAAAAAAAAAAAAAAAGGAGAGCCAATATTAGAAAATTAAACAGGGAAGACACAAGGTTCTATTAGATCAGGAAGGTGAGTGGAACATTATATAATTTTGCTGATAATGAACTGTAAATTCCATAGGGAATATTGGAAGGGTTCAGGAGTTGGGTAGGGTCGGAAGAAAGGGGCAGAAATGTGGACATAAGACAAATGGGTGTCTTAAGGGGTTTAGACTAACAGATGAGAAGGAAACATGGTATTTAATTTGATTTTTGGAGGCATTTCTTTGTATATTCTAAGCACATCTTTTCTATGATTTATGTGTATATATATATTTATGTGTATATTTATATGCATATGTATACGTTTACACACACATATATGTACTTACATATGCCTATATATCCATGCTGTGGGTAGTTTTTCAATCTGTTGATTGACTTTTACTTGATCCTTTATCCATGATATCTTTTTGTGTTAGTAAGTTTAGCTACTTTTATTTTTTAGGTTTATTTATTTATTTAATGCGAAGTGTTTATTTTATTGTTTTTCCTCCATATGTATTTTAAATACAATTTTTAAAGGTTATGTTCCATTTACAGTTATTACAAAATATTGGCTATATTCCCTGTGTTGTGCAACACATCTTTGTATCCTGTTTTACACCCAATCTAAAGTTTAGTTTAGTACTTTGGCCTTTGGAATTATGTTTAAGAAAAATTTTCCTTCTCAGATTGATAAGCCCATTGTCCTAACACATCAACATCATTTTTTCCCTCTCTTTTTGACTTTAATTCATATGGAGCTCTTATTCTGTACAATAGATCTACTTGCCTGTGTCTGTGCCAGTACCGTGCTGTTTTTATTACTATACGTTTTTAACCTAGCTTGATATATGGTAGGCCAAGCTCCATTCCCCAGCATTCACACATATTTCTAATTGTTTTTTTCGGGCTTCCCTGGTGGTGCAGTGGTTGAGAGTCCACCTGCTGATGCAGGGGACATGGGTCCGTGCCCTGGTCTGGGAAGATCCCACATGCCATGGAGCCACTAGGCCTGTGAACCATGGCCGCTGAGCCTGTGTGTCCGGAGCCTGTGCTCCACAACAGGAGAGGCCACAACAGTGAGAGGCACGCGTACCACAAAAAACAAAACAAAAACAAACAAAAAAAATATTTTTGGCAATATGAAAATATTTCAAATGACTTTAAAAGTTTTTAAATAGTAGCAAAATAATTTTCTCAAGGAAAAGGATAAGAAGAAAAATATGTAACAGTTGAAAAGTCAGTATGAAGGCCATTATAAACCCACAACAATGAAGAATATTTAAGAACTAGAAATCAAATACATTTATTGTAAACCCAGAAGAGCTTATTGTATTGTATTGTATATGTGGAACTAATTGATACAGTTTCAACTGTTGGCCAACCTTGCATTCCTGGAATAAACCCATCTTATTCATGACGTGTTATCTTGAATTTGACTTCTGATATTTTTTACATATATTTGTTTTGCTTCTACGTTTGTAACAGAGATTGACTTGTACTATTTCTTTCCTTTCATGTCCTTGTTAATTTTTGATTTCAAGTTTATTTCAGCTTCATAGAATGCAGAGCTCTCCCTCATTATCATTTTCATAAGATTTTGTACAATTAAGAAAAAAAAACAGTCTATAGTTGAAAAACTATCCATTCAATGAGCTCATCTGACCTTCAGATTTCTTCATTTGATGGATAGGTGTTCAACTATAATTAATTTGAAAAAGGGAAGACTATTTATGTTTTTTATATCTTCTAGTTTCAGTTTTGGTAATTTTTTTTTAAAAATAAAATTGTTCACAGTAAACTTTTATTAACTATGTGCTGTCTATGGAGCTTGAATGATGTTTTACTTTTTTCTATTCATAATTTTTGCCTTTTCTCTCTTTCTTGATCAGTTTTGATATAATCTTATCACTTCTATTAGTCCTACACAAGAACAAATTTAGTTCCATGGATTTTCTGTATTGTATGTTTTCTTTTATTTAAAAACAATCTGTAAAATTCCCTTCCTTGTACTTTTTTACTGGGTTGAATTTGCCTCTTTTTCTCTAATTTGTTGAGATGGATATTTAGGTAACTTAGTTGATTGATTCTTAGCCTTCCTTAGTTTTTAATACTGTATTAAAGACTATAAACTTTGATCTAAGCAAATGTTTAGCTGCATTCTACATCTATTATGTCATCATCTCATTTCGTATGTATATGTATATTTACTGACACTGATAAAACAACATAAGCTTTCTTTTGGTTAGTTTTTACATGGTAGCTTTTTCTTTTTTTTTTTTTTTTGGCGGTATGCGGGCCTCTCACTGTTGTGGCCTCTCCCGTTGTGGAGCACAGGCTCCGGACGCGCAGGCTCAGCGGCCATGGCTCACGGGCGCAGCCGCTCCACGGCATGCGGGATTTTCCCGGACTGGGGCACGAACCCATGTACCCTGCATTGGCAGGCAGACTCTCAACCACTGCGCCACCAGGGAAGCCCGGTAGCTTTTTCTTTAATTTAAATTTACTTGTACTTAAACTTTCATCTTTATGGAGTTTGTCTCTTGTAAGCAGCATCTTAGTATAGTTTTAGTCCAATATGGCGGCCTTAGTCTTTTAACTCACATATTCAGGCATTTTCATTTAACGTGATTATTGATATATTTGGGTTTTTCCTTATATTTATTTCCTATTTTAACCACTTGTCTTATGTTTCCTTTTTTTCTTCTTTCTTTCCTTCTACTGGATTAATCAAAAGATTTTTTACACAGCATTTTCTCTCTCTTAGTTATTTATATTTTTAATGTATTAAAAAAAAACCTTTTCTTCTATTTTTAAAATATACTTACAGAGTTTTTAAAATCCTTGTTTAAAACCTCCAAAAGCTAGACTACCTCTGAAATTGTTTTCTGTACTTCTTTTTTTGTTCATTTGATCCTATTTCTTGGAATGGCTTATAAATATTTCACTAAATGCAATACGTTGTGTTAAAAAGAATTGTGGGGGCTTAAAAGTTGTTTTCTTACAAGAGATGGGATAGAGCTAATTACCATAATCCACATAGAGACTGAGCTAACTCAAGATTTCCTAGGACGCAATAACCCTCTAAGTCTCCTCCCCATCCCCAACCCAGTTCCTAGGGTTTATCCCCACTCAGGTGTCCTGAGAAATTAAAGTGATGCTTGGATTCTGTTTTCTCATTGAGAGAAGCTGGATCCTGAATACTGATCTTTGTTTTCTTAGCTCTTAAGAATGTTAGACTTTTTGTTTGGCTTCTAACTCTTCTGTTCCAGGGAGCTTCAGAATTTGGTAAATGACTTGGGAAGGAGATAGCGAGATTTCAGTGTTGAGTTTAGAGTTCTCTGACCTTTGGTCTTTTTCTTTCCTCTCTCTGGAGTTTTGTAAGACTGTAAAAAACAGAAAAACAAAACCAAGAAGCTTTCAGGTTTCTTTGATTCTTGTACTTATTTTCTGTTTGATCTGAGGTTTTTGCTGTTTGCCTAGAATTGGCAGATGGTCTGAGTGAATGTCTGCTCACCTTTCAGTAGGTCCCATTCTCTGTGGTTTTGTACCTTTAGGTGCTGGTTGCTTTGGTACCACTCCAATGCCTTCAAACAGGTTTTCTCTCTGTATTTCTTTTGGATTTTTTTAAGTTGCTTTTTTTTTTTTTTTTTTGCCATTCGCGGGCCTCTCACTGTTGTGGCCTCTCCCGTTGCAGAGCACAGGCTCTGGACGCGCAGGCTCAACAGCCATGGTTCACGGGCCCAGCCACTCCGCAGCATGTGGTATCCTCCCAGACCGGGGCACGATCCTGTGTCCCCTGTATCGGCAGGCGGACTCTCAACCACTGTGCCACCAGGGAAGCCCTTAAGTTGCTTTTAACAGGATTGCTGGACTGCCACAACTAAAAACAAATGGTTGGTGTTCTCATCCTGAAGGTTCTCGGATGGATTGTTGGCCTGTGAGAAACAGTGTAATTTCTGAAACTCACTTGTAGAGATTGGTTATTGAGACACCCATCTGTGAACATGAACACACAGTGTGCTTCTGGTCATCGTGCTTTTAGACAAGTCTGTCCCTTAAAACTGTGATGAGATGAGCCTTGCTAGGAGACCTCTGTAACCCATATCCTGAGACCACGGAGGGGGTGGGGGAATGAGGCGGGATGCATCCTTGTGAACTTTGAGTACTCTATTTGCCTATGAAAATGGATCTGGAAACCAAACTGGACCATTAATTTCACAGCTGAGTTCCTGGGACTAACTTGATGAATGACTATTAATCAGGCTCTGTGGACGGCTTTCCATTGCATTTTAAAAACATACATTGAAAGTTGTACTTTTATGCCTGGCATTGGTACTAGTAATATATAACCACTCAAATTAAAAGAAAGAGCAAGGGAGGGGTCCTCACTATTTGTGTGACCAATTGGGCTGCTAGTTCATGGCAGTGCTTTCACCACTAGTGTCTGTTACAGAAACACCAGAATGGGTTCTGCAATAGGAACTATAGCAAAGTTAAGAAGTCTATAAGTAGATGATAATATTAATGTGTGTATTTGTTCCTAAATCCTAGTTTTCTGGATTATTTGTGTTTAAAAATTGTGGTAGAATCTATAATGATTTATGTGCCTAATGAAAATAGCTGAAAGATATAATGTTAGAAGCATTCTCTCATTTCACACACATATACACATGGACAGAAAACAAAGAATTACCATACATTTATGGTAACTTGATAGCATGAAAGCAATGTACTATATTGAACCATTAGATGAGACAAACAAAAATAAACAGACTTAATACAGTGACAATGTTGAGTATTATTAGTCCCTTGCTCCTGGAAAGGAGCAAAGGTTGAAAAATGCCCCCACCCCTTTGTGTTCTGAGAAATGGCTAACATCAAAGGACCACCTTATATTCTGAGACAAGATGGACATCCATCCTTCTTTAAGAGTCAATTGTTTACCAGTCTTTATAAAACCCTAGATCCCCTTCCTTTCCTCTGGGACAGTCCTTATTAATGAACATTCTCCTTACTGCAATAGCCTGAATAAAGTTATCTCCTTAATTGTCTGTTGAATTTTATCTTTGACAACAGAAAAGAGAAGACTTTAATGAAACTGTAATTTGTATCCTTGAAGAATGTTATTCTATATGATAAATGAGCATGATGATATGCAAAGAAGCAACCTTAGTTATTTAGAAAATTACAAGTGCCAAAAGGATACAATTCAAAAGCAGCATTTGCACTGATAGAGAACTAGTGACTTAGATGATTTAGCAGAAACATTTTCAAGAACATAGTTTAAAATGACAAAGGATAGAAACTGAAAATTGAGATAAGTGACATGGAACACTATAATGAAGTTTCAATTTCAACATAGTAAGAGTTCTGTAGGAAGAGCCATAGAATGGAATAAAGGCAAAAATCAGAGAATTGATTGTTGAAACAATTCGAAGACTGAGGAGACATATGCTTTCTAATCAAAGGATAACCAAGAGACGAGGGAGAAAGAATATACCTGGAGTTATCCTAGTGAAGTTTCCATGCTCCAAGAGAAGATCCCAAAACTCTTCAGAGTGAAAGTCTTGAAAAGGGTACAAAATAACAGGATGCAGAATAGTAGAGATATTCTGATGCATAATGTTATCAAATAATAATGATAGCTAACACATTTATATTTAGCACAGCCTTCAAAAAAAGTTCTTTGGGCATATTTTCTCTTTGAATCTTCTTAACCTGATGAGGTGGGTATTCATTATTAGCCTAATTTTTCAGATAAGTAAGTTTAGAAACAAAAATGCTGTCACTTGCCTAAGGTCACACAGCTGGTAAGTGGTGGAAAGAGACTCAAACACAGACAGCCTGGCTCCAGAGTCCATGCTGTGGTCTGGCTTGAGGGAAATGCATTTATGTAGAGAAAAATAACATCTAAGTGTAAGGGTAAAATAAATATAAAGGCAGGCCAAGACTGAGACAATTTACTTGATGAAATCACATAGGAAGGCAATGAGTGTACAGAGAATACTTCTAAGCCCCAAGTTCTGAGAATTCCAATATACAGAGGTTGGGCCAAGGTCACACTAAGAGAATCAGGAGAGTGACACTCCAGACACTGAGTGAAGAAAGTGTTCCAAGAAAAAGGAGTGGATAGAAGTATCAAATGCAGCCATCAGGTTGGATGTGGAGAAGCAAATAGACACTGGATTTGGTAATGCGGGGGTCACTGTAGAAGCTGGTGGAGAGAAACAATCTGGTGCAGATTCATGAAGGAGTTGGGACAGGAAATAGGAACCCTCCTTGATTACAGGTCCAAACATGATCATTGGCCCACACATGGCATAGAGCCAAGTCCAACTTGATGAAATACCTAAACAAAGTTACAAAATTTTAGAATACTGGATAAAAGTATGTAGGGATATATTTATATCTTATACTTAGTGGGACTTACTTAAGCAAATCATGAAGCTGAGAATTTGGGCTAGAGAAAAAGTGAAAATAATTGTAAAGAAAAGTTAAAAAGCAACAAAAGATTGATGAAAATATTTGCCTTCAATAAAGCAAAGAAAAGATTTCAATCTCAACAAGTCAAACAAATAAATATAAAAACTTCAAACAATTTGAAAATGCAATTAACTTAAAGAAGATGAAATAAAAATAAGTAATACAAATATAAAAAGAAAAATCTCATACACAGGACATATGGAAGTACAAATTAATAAAATTGGTTGCTATTCTTGTCCATTAGTTGAGGAAAAATTAAGACAATTTAAAATATGCTACCTTGGAGATGTTGTGGGAAAAAAGATTACTCTCATACATTGTTGGTGGGAATGTAGATTGATACAACATTTTGGAAACAGTTTGGAAGTCTTTATAAAATGTAATTGATATTTAAATTTTAGGATTTAGTTCTGCATACATCATGACTCTTGTATAAAATGAAGTATGCACAGAAATGTTTGCTGTAATATTATTTGTAATAGAAAAAAGAAACTGGAAACAAATTAACTACCAATCCATGGCTGCCCTCCTAAACGCATTGCAGAATAGTCATACTCTGGAATATTATGCAATTTTAATGAAAAATATTAAATTACTTTAGTAACATGAAATGACCAAGTGTTAAGTATGATAAAGCCAGTTGTTGTATAATTTATTAACCCAACGTGATAAAAAAGAATTAAGTATCCCACTAATGATACATTAAAAAATGTCTGGAAATCTACATGAAACATTTAAACTCTGGTAATGTCTGAGGTGTGGGATTTGGGTGTGGGGGAGAAGCAAAAATGGATCACTATCTCATTTACTCACAGTGTAAGCAAGCAGGACCCTATGGGGCCTTTCCAGGACAGAACCACCCTCCACCATGTCCTCTGCCTGCCTCTTGTCTGTAGAAAACTTTAGCCCCCTAGGCCTTCCCCAAGTTCCAAAGAACAAATTTAATCAGAGAAGTGAGAAAATGCAGAAAGAAAGGCAAACAGTCAAACAAGACAAAATATTAATAGTTTAGCCATTAAGTAAAGTCAAGGATCTTTAGTTCCTCCTCAAGGGCTATAGATAATATTCTGAGCCATGTCATTTGAGCTGTTTTGCAGATACTGAAACCCCTGCCAGGTGGGAGAAGTTAATTGCATGCTGCCCACAAGCACATAGACCCCAGGCTGGTTGGAATCAGAAGGTCAGTGATGTTGACTCCTGATTACCTCATTAGCAGCCAATCAGAAGAATGTCCACGAGCTGATTACACACCCCAAAACCTCCATCTCTCATCCTGTCTTTAAAAACCTTTCCGTTAGAGCCAGCGGGGAGTTTGGGTCTTTTGAGCATTAGCTGCCTGGACTCCTTGCTTGATGTCCACGATAAAAGTTGCACTTTCCTTCACCACAACCATGTTTCAGTAGATTGGCTTTACTGTGTGCAGGTGAGAGGACCCAAGTTTTGTTGGTTAACAAAAGGTTCATTGCATCAGATGAACTTTTTAATAAGCAATGCTTTTTTTCTAAATTTTAAAGGAAGAAAAGTATTTCTATACCAAAAGCAAGTCTACATGGATAGAAGACATACATAGAAGTGAAACCTAAAAGATCTAAAGAATATCTCAAAATCAGAAGGATCACAATAAGGTTAAAGCACTGGAAAAATCATTAATTAGAGTGGTTTTTTTTAATATGTACATTTGCATAAAGTATGCTTGCATATTTTAACATATGCATAGAAAATTAGATCCATGCAAAAATGTGCTAATGGTGATTGTTTCTTGAATGACAGCATTTTCTACTTTTATATATTTCTGTAAACTTTCTGTTTCATTTTTCTAAAGAGCAGTGAACATTGTATTAAATTTATTTTATGTAACTGTTTTGTAAGGTCTAGGAAGCTGGCTTGGCCAACAACAGAGCAAAGCGTGGAGCAAAACAGAAAGAATAGACTGGCTCTGAGTCTTGTACCCCTGTTTGCTTTGGCATTATTAGATTCAATAATGAGGACTAGAACTAGGAGATTGGATATTGATTATTTGCATTCTTTGTTTTTAGCAGCTTGAACTGGGGGGTGAACTGCAGCTGGGTCATCAGCTTCACACAGACATTAAGTGGGTTTTCAGATTCTGAACACTTTCCCTTTGAATCTTTTGACTCTTCTTCCCTGGAAATACATCTGCCCCATGGAGGGGATGTTGCCCCTTTCCCATTGACTGAACCCCAGTTCAGGGGAGAGGCCATGTCACCACAAGACTACATGGCTTAGAGGCATTTTGTTTGGTGAGCCTTGTTTGAGAACCTCCAGCCAAGTGCAGGGAAAGCTGCTCCAAGTTTGTTGTATCCCTGTTTCTCCTGACCTTGACCCTTCATTCAACAGGAAACAGAATAACCTGACCCTTCTATGGGGAAGACACTGTGGTAGGTGCTTCAGATTCTGCATTGAGCACCATTGTGGGGAAGGCAGGGAAATTAATAACTTAATTACAAGTCTAATAAGAGCTGCAATGTAGATTTTTGTTATGGGCTGATTGTTTTCATCCAAAATTCATTTGTTGAAACTCTAACCCCTCCAGTACCTCAGAATGAGACTGTATTTGGAGATAGACCCTTTAAAGAGGTAATTATGTGAAAATGAGGCTTTTAGGGTTGGTCCTAATCCAACATGATTCGTGTCTTTGTAAACAAGAGCAGGGCACACAGAGGGGTGCCGGGATGTGCTAGCACAGATGAAAGACTGCAGCTGAGGAGAGAGGCCTCAGAAGGAACTGAACCTGCAGAAGCCTTGAACTTGTACTCTAGACACCAGAACTGTGAGAAAATAAATGTCTGTTGTTTAAGCCCCCCAGTCTGTGGCCATAAGGCAGCCCTAGCAAACTAACCCAAGTTCAATGTGCTCTTAGAAACTGTGATGGGTAAGGACTGCTTTCCACAAGGAGAGACACTTGAACTTCCAGGTGGAGAATGACTAGTGAATAGCCCCGAGTGTCCAGTAGAAGAAGCCCTAAGAGAAGTGGGAAGAGATTTAAGGAGTTTAAACAGGACATTCACAGGAACTTTTTGGAATTTTTGGAAGATAAACCTAGCTACCATGAGGACACAAATGAGGAGCTTGGATCCACAAAGGAGACAGGACACTGGTGCACTGGTGTCTGAGGTCAAAAGGTGAGCTCAGGAGGTGAGCTGTTGCTAAAAGCCAGAACGTAGCATGGTCCACAGGTGCCTGAAGGATGTGAGGTCTGCCCTAGCCAGCAGCTTCTGGAGCAAGCCTGAGTGGACAGCAAATTGAAGGGGCCTGGGGAGGTATGGGAGGTGAGGGGCTGGATACCATGTTTTCAGACAGCCTGGAAGGAGTTTGACTGGGAACCACTGGCCATTTTGAGAGGTGGATTTGTAGCTTCCTTCAACTTAGATTCTTTCAACTGTGCACGGTGCTTCTCATTGTGAGAAAAAAGCGGCAACACCTGGGAAACTTGGAAAATGCAAATTCTCAGCCCCCTTCCCCAGCCTACTGAATCAGAAACTTGAGGGTGCGGCCCAGAGAACCACACTATTGGGATATCATCTAAGAGATGTGGGGATGGATTATAGGCATAGAAAGCCCTCGTACTGATGCAGTTTCCATCTCAGCTTACAATTCTTTTAGTTCACTTATCTGCACATGGACATACGCACTGCAGTCTATGTCAGACACGTAATGAATGAATCTAAGAAATGCCCTGCCAGGACATCATGGCCAAGTTTTGTGAGGTTGCTATCTTAAGTTATACATTCAAAGATGTTTGATTTTTGGTGTGTTTATTCTTCTCCATCCACTCCCAATATCCCCTCACCACCCCATGTTGACTTAATGTAACATTTATTTGTGCAGTTTATTTGAGAAAAAAATTTTTAGCTTTCATAACCTCTCTCCTTTTTATATACAGTAATTTCCCTGTTACATGACTGTTCAAATCTTCTTTGCAATTTTAAACTCTGACATAAATTTATCTCCTTTAGATTAACATCCATACAACTATCATCCTTTTCAAACTCTTTATTAATTCATACTTCTGAAATTTTGGCATAATTATGATTTCATCACTGATATATTTTATAGCTTTGGTTCTCACTCACTGGTGTTTCTTATGCCTCTGAATTCAGCGTGATGTCTTCTTTATATTACCTTTCATCATCATTTGCAAACGTGGAAGATAATAAAGGATGAACACTACATGCTCCTGTGTGTTATGTACAGGACTTAGAACTTAATTTGGGTTAATAAATTTATTACCATTTATTACCATTATCAGAATGACTACAATCATGACATTGCTAAACCTGACGCGAGATCTGGGCTGTGCACTGGACCTTCATTGTTTGATGGGCTCAAGCACTCCTTCACACCCTAGCCAGCCTTCTGACTGTGTGAACTTGATCTTGTTTAGCTTTATGTCTCATGTGCAAAAAGACTCTTTTGTTATTTTCTTTCTTAGTAAGAACTATAAAATAACCATAATCTTTTCCTCATGTATTCAAAATACTCTGCCTGAAAATATATTTAAATTCTAGAAAGATTTATACTAATTTAAATTACAATGGCACCATCTTTTGTGCTTGTCATTATCTTTCCTAGGCTTTGTCACTTCCAAAGCAACACATACTGTGTTTTACTTTGTGTTTAAAAATTATTTATGCTGAAAAAAAATTATTTATGCTGAATGATAAACTAGTTTTTATGAATATTCAACAATGCCTTCCAAGTGGTGAAATGTTCTGAACCTTCTCTTAAATCCTTCCCACACCCAACTTCTAAATTAATTCTTTGAAGTACAGCTGTGATAACTGTCACTCCCCTGCTCAAAAACCATCAATGACTCTTGTTTACCAAGTAAAGCTCACTCCTTGGTCTGATTTCTGCCTCCTTGATAATCTTATCTTGACCTGCTTTTACAGCCTAACTACCTTACATCTAACTGCCTAATGTTATCAAGACCAAACTTGTACTGCTCCCCACAGGACAGGCCAATAAATCAAGAGACAAGTTGTTGGGACAAAGAATAGCGATTTTATTCAGAAAGCTAGCTGACCTAGAAGATGGTGGACTAGTGACCCAAAGAACTATATTGCTTGAGTTAGAATTCAGGCTTCTTTTATACTAAAAGGGGAGGGAGTAAAGTCAGACATTTCCTGGTTCCCATCAGCCTCCAGAGAGGCTGTGTTAATTTCTTCCTTCTCGCAGCCATTCACAGATGGTCCTGGTCAGAATGTTTCCTGTGAGCTAAATATAGGTATTTTAGCTTAATGCTCATTAACTTGGAGGCAAGGTTCCCAGAGATGGGCCATTATGTATAGTTTAAGCTTACAGGCAACATCCCTTTAGTGATTAACTTGTAATAGAATACAAAGTTTCTCCCCTATGACACTAACATGGTCTGGGAATGCTTTGCATACAAATAACAGAACGATATATTAAAATGGTATAAACAACAAAAAAATTGTATCATAAAAAAATAAATACGAAGGTGAGGGGCAGTGGTTGTTAGTATTATCATGGGCTTGCTCACCTTCTCTGCAGCAACCTTGGCATCTCCCTGGTCCTGTTGGTGCAGGTGCTTCCATTCAAACTGTCACATTGCACAAAGAGACAGAATAGAGAAAGTCCCCATCTTATATCTGTCATCAAGTATGAGAAAAACCTTCCCAGGGCCTTCCAGCAAATTTTCCTTCACATCTGCTGGGTCAGGCTTGTTTCATGCCCCACTGAAACTGCACACCTAGTGGGGGCTCTGAGGCCCTCACACTGCCTGGCTGATGAACATGCAGCTCCTGGATCAGGGGAGGAGCCCAGCTTCCCACGAAGGAAGGGCATGACTGCTCAGAGGAGGATGTGGGAAATCGGGGTTCAGTGGCTGAAGAAAGGAGGAAATGGCTATCGTGCAGACAGCCACCTGTCTTCCTCATCAACTAAGCTGTTCATTGTAAAATTAAGACTAAGAATCAAGCATTTTTTGTCACAACAATTACATTGAATGGCATGCAGCAACAGTCAGCCCTGAAAAAGCCTCTATAATACAGACTGTATTATCCTGTATAATGAATAGTGTAAACTGTATAGTGTATCCTGTACCCTGTAACGCTTAAATCAGGTTCATAGACTAAGCCCTGAGTTATCTGAGTCAACTTACCTCCACTTGGGACTCGTTGGCCTCCCTTTGGCTAATATCATAGCCTCCTTCATAGACTCTACCTTCTGTACCACTTCTCCAAGGTAATGGCCTTTTCAAGAGCTCATTTATGACTGATCAGTTCTGGAAATGACTCTCCTCTGAGTGCTTTCCAGTGAGCAAAGAGGCCTCATGCAGACATGTGGGGGGACCAGACTGGGCCATTCTTACACTACTGGAGGCTCTCAAGTCAATGGACAAAGTCGGGAATACTTATTATTTAATTATTCCTGGATGTATCTGCCTGTGCCACTCTCCTGTCATTGTTTATATGATTCCCTCTCCCTGAATTAAAGCTGTTTACATTCCTCCTCCCTAAAACCAAGAGCGTATTTGATTTATATAGCTGGTCAAATAATATTTTTATTGAGTTCTAATATGATAAAACTAATATGTAAAAGAGTTGATTTGGGGGGGATCCAAGAGGCTGGATTACTTTGGTCATAAATTAAATAAGAACATAGATATAATAACCAAATGCTATAGAATTATTTACGGTTTTCTTTGAAATAAAGTAATCGTAAGTACATTCCTAAAGATAGGTATTTAGATTTGTTCATTCATATATGTGTGCGTGTGGAGAGAAAGAGGGAGGGAGAGAGGTATTAATTTTATTAGTGCATTAATAAGGGAAATATACAAATTTATACATATTTGAAAAAAATCCTAGTAATTATTTTTAAAGGATACATCTTTGGCAGTGTTTTCTTGTTTTAAGATGAAAGGTAATAGGTTATATATCCAACGTAGAGAATCATTCACATAGAGGAAATGTGATACTAGCCAAATAAACCTCTTTCAATTATTTACAGGAAGCATTACTTATTTATCCACTAGTTTAATTGACTTGAACTATACACAGGGCTAAAACACAAGGGCTTTTTGCAATAGTTTTAGGTCATGAAGAATTTAATCTCATGAGTATTGTAAGAAATGATTTTTCCCCATTACTCCCTCTCAAGTAAGTATAGCTTGAGAGACACATGTATCAACTCTGTCAATGTTTATATTATTTGAAATGCCATACAAAACACACACAGTTAAATTGTTATTTCATGATATCATTGAATTATTTAATACTGAAATATCTCTTCAGTAATCTGAATAAGATTAAATACAATACCTAATTATTCTTTTTTACTGGTGCCCTTTATTTTCCAGGGTAATTATGTGTTGTTTGTTGCTTTACTTTTATTCTTTAGGTCATGCCTAATAAGTGGTGTATTTCTTACAAACACATTTAACTTTTAGAAAATAGCTACCATACCTAACATTTTTAATGTTCTCTTTAAAAACTGATGATACTTCCAGGTAAGAAACAAAGACAATTTTTGCATTTTATGTTAACAACTTAAATCTGTGTTAATTTGTGTCAAATATATTTTTTGCAAATTTGGTTTTATCAAGTACTCAATAATTAATATCAAATATTATAATGTTTTTTAAAAGCTGGCTTTAGTAATAATCTGAAGAAAGATAAAATATATGTTAATCTTCCTCCCAAAGTGTATCTTCCTAATTAATATGCCACCCATAAACATTAAAGATCCAATGGTCATTTTTAATGATTTATGTTAAATTCACATATTTGAATTGCTCCACGGAAGTTATGACTTTTAATCCAGAAGAATTTCTGAAGATGGATTTATTCAGAAGCTCCTCACCATTCTAGGAAGCTCCTTGCCTGAGTCTGTATTAGGGAAGTGGCCCTTTAATCTCTAACTAATAGATCGCCATGAACTTGCCTTGCCCCTGCTCACAAACCACAACACAAGGAGTCTTCTGGGGCAGGAAACCAATTTGCTCTTCTGAGTCTGTACAGTGTTTGGAACTCGCATGAGTTGAGGGTAAAACTGCTTGACTGACAAGGTGAGCTGATGCCACACACACACATACACACACACACACACACACACAATGGGAAAAAATATTGGTGGTAGATAAAATAATGGTCTAACTCAGTAGGAGAGGAAATCAACAACTGATAAGATTTTTAGGAGGAGATTTTTACTTGCTGTCTCTGTATAACTGGAGGAAACTTTATCTAAATTACTTTTCAGAATGTAACCTCCGACAATGTCCATTGTTGGCAGATGTCTTCTATAAAGAAAAGTGATTGTGGCATGGTAGCCCAGAACATCATTTTCTGTTGTGGGATCTTGATAAGGATACTCAAGTAGAATCTATCTCAAGTAGAATCTCAGTGAGTTTTACTGGATACTAATAAGGACCCCTGGTCCAAGATCTCTTTCTAAAGTTACCTTGGAGGCCATTCTTCTCTTCTTTTTTTCTTGGGGACGGGCCTTCAAAACAGTCGCCGTGTCTGTCTCTCAGAGACACTATGAGTCTTCTTTTCTCTTAAATCATTTAGTAGCATCTGTTTCACAGAGTTTTATAGTCTTGACTGGGACTCTTCAAATTTGTGTACTCTTGTGGCGAGATATATTTAGATCTGTGTCATATTTAAGGTTCATCTGGAGGCGTTCCCAATATTGATGGACAAATGATGCAACTCATAAATCCTAAGATCCCGCAAGAACATGGCCAGATCTGTGGCTGGAAATTCCAGTTACATTTACTTCTCAGTTGCCAGTGAAGTTTCCTGGCTTGTTGCGTTTCCTCTGGCAATACTCCTGCTCCCTGTGACAGGATATGGATGGGATGTGGCTCGACTGGTGGGCATTAGTGACAAATATTGCAATGGACCTATGCTTTTCCAATATGGAACATGAAGATTTACTCCTTGAACTAAGCTTGAGGGGCCTGATAACATCATTTCCATGAATAGGAGGTTACATGTACATTTCTGTAGCACCAACACTTCTACTTTGTAGCATGACTGCTTAGAGCACATTATTTTTAATTACTGTAAAATAATAAATCTGAGAGTCCTATGCTTTGTTTACCACAGCTTCTTTAGTACCTAGTAAACATTATATAAATAAATAAATGATTTAGTATTTAAATGTCTTCTTGGGACTTCCTGGCAGTCCAATGGTTAAGACTCTGTGCTTCCAGTGCAGGGGGTGCAGGTTCGATCCCTGGTCGGGGGACTAAGATCCTAAATGCTGTGCGGCATGGCTAAAAACCAAAAAAAAAAAAAGAAAAAATATCTTCTTATAGATTTTAGATGTCTTCTTACAGATTTTAATGGTATTCATTTATGTGTATTTTCAAAAATATCTTAAATCCTGAAATATTACCTACTTATCCACAAATATTTTAATTCTTTGATTATTATTATTCTAAATAGATTTGATTTTGTAATTACCCAAATGCAGATATCCCCAGGTGCTTGTAATTGTATTAAAGTAAAACTTGTCAACTCCTTAATAAGTAGGAAATATATAAGTTCCAGGAGTTAGTGGATTACCTTCAGCCTACTTAATTTAAGTTTAACTATACTGAGTAAATTGTTTTATTTTCCCCTCTCCTTGCACGAACATAAACATTAATATATCTTTAAATTTTGAGCTCCGTTTGCTCCCCTACATCACACACACAAAGGGTTGGTATGTCCCACTAGATTTTTCAAAGGTTTGTACTTTCAAGCGAACACACTCTTCATAGTTTTTAATGAAGTTTAATAGTGCTTTGTAGGCAGTAAGTTGCTGTGTCAGTGGATGAATAGACACTCTCTCTAGGTTCACTGGTACACACAGCACATTCCACTTTCAGTTGTTTATTTTTGTGTAACTATCTCTTGCTTTTCTGGTTATATGAAAACTTACATGCTGCTTACTGAATAGAACAATTATATGTTACTAATCTTCTCCAATGCAAGAAATAGTGTAAAATTATCATTCTTTCACAAACATAGCAATTGCAAGTGGGAAAGTGAAATAAATGTGACCCTGAATACAGAACAGATGAAATCATGTTATTACCTTTCCTCATCATCAAATGACCCTGAAAAAATCTCTCTCTCCACTGGTTCATATGATTAAGCTGAGATAAAACCATGACATGGTCATCAACAACTGTCATTTCCTCTGAACTGGCAACAAACAAAGCACATACTCATAACACATTGGTACTTTAAGGGTAAAAGAGGCAGAAAAAGAGAAAGAAGTCAGAAGGGAGAGGAAGAGGGAAGAATGAAAAGGGAGGTGAGGCAGTTTCCTGAATCACAAGAGCATTCGACACATGCGAGCATCCAAACAAGCACACACCCACAGAGGACACGGGCAGAGGTTTATGAAGCAACTGAGCAAAAGGAGAATGAATGTTTAATGTAGTTATTACCTCAGGCATATGTAATACATCATAAATAAGTCATTCAAATAAAATTCTATCTCATTCTAAAATGTTAACTTTTTGTAGGTTTATAAAAAATAATCCTGGTCAACTTCCTTTGTTCGTTAATTTATAAGTGTTTGGACGTCTGGTTTAAAATGGTAAGTAAAGGAGTTTCGTTCTTTTTCCTTGAAACTATGTTGGCTCTTGAGTGTCTCAAAAGGCATACAATTTGGCACTCTCTCTAACCTATTTAGTGTTTAACTAGAAGGGGCAGGAAGAAACTGTGAGTCTATCTATAGAAGCTAAGTCCCTCTTCCTATGTGTGTGTCTCATATTCCCCTTTGCCCTCTTTTCAGGTTTTTCCCAACCAGGCTTGCTTGCACGAGGATGTCAGTGATGAGGGAGAACTGAACATAGACTCACAAGGAGGAAAGGGTACTTATGAAGTTCAACACAGCTTCCTGTTGGTAATTATTATTATATATTATAATATAATATATATTACTGAGTATATTTTTTTAACATGTAATCAAGATAAAATTCATTGAGATACTTTGCATTCTTTTTTTTAATTATGAAATGTTTTAGTTTTATTTTTCTGAAGGATAGCTTGGGAATGAGAAAAGAATCAACAGGAAAAAGACAGAGAAGTTTCCATATACATTTCCTATTTCAACACTCACATCTTAAAATATTTTTTACAAAGAAATCATTAACAATTCCTTGATGTATTTCAGGTGTTATCTTCCCTTTCCTCAAGGGGAACAATGCATCTGGCAAAATCTTTATTTTCTTTCTTTCTTTTTAACATTTTTTTGGCAGCCATTACCTTCTTTAAAATAATCTACTTGTATTTGGTCTTGCTTTACTCTTTAAGAAATATAAGAATGAAATAAACACAAGGATTGAAAAGGACAACTTAAGAACCAAGCTATCTTCCATGTTGAAATACCCATGTCATCTGAAAAGACAAATTCTTGAAAACAATTTTTTTGAATTCAAGGCTTAAATGTATTAATTGATACTCTGCATTCTTATTTTTCACAAATATGTCTTCAGCCCTTGGTGTCTTTAAAACATTTCTTTTTCCCCTTAGCTTTATTGAGATCTAATTGCCAATTAACACTGTGTAAGCTTAAAGTGTACAACATGATGACTTGATATATGTATATATTGTAAAATGATCATCCCAATGAGTTTAGTTAACATAGCCATCACCTCACCTAGTTACCATTTTTTTGGTGTGTGTGTGGTGAGAACACTCAAGATACTCATCCCAAGCTACTCTTGGCAACTTTCAAGTGTATAATACAGTACTGTTAACTATAGTCACCATGCTGTACAGTAGATCCCCAGAACATTTGTACCCTTTGACCAACACCTCCCCATTTCCCCAACCCACACCCAACCCCAATAGTATTCACAATATTATTATTATGATTATATTATTCACAAGACATAGACACAAATTTAGTGTCTGTCAATGGATGAATGGATGAAAAATGAATAATGCTGCAGTGAATATTTGTATATATATTATACATAATGGATAATGCAGTGAACATGGGGAGGCAGAGGTCTCTTTGGACAGTGATTTCATTTCCTTCAGATATTTACCCAAAAGTGGGATTGCTGGATCATATGGTAGTTATATTTTTGATTTTTTGATGCACCTCCATACTGTTTTCCATAGTGGCTGCACCAATTTACATTCCCACCAACATGAACAAGACTTCCCTTTTCTCCACATCCACACCAGCACTTATTTCTTGTCTTCTTGATAATAGTAATTCTAGCAGGTATGAGGTGATATCTCATTGTGGTGTGATTTTTTTTTTTCGCCACACCATGCAGCATGCAGGGTCTTCGTTCCCCAACCAGGGATCAAACCCGCACCCCCTGCCATGGAAGTACAGAGGCTTAACCACTGGACCACCACAGAAGTCCTCACTGTGGTTTTCATTGGTATTTCCCTGATTATTTCTATCTCTGTATTATATCACTCACAAGTTTTATTTATTTACTTATATATTTAAAAAATCTGCTCATATTTTGAATATCAATGAAATAAAAACCTCTCAAAATGTTCCCCTTTCCCTTCCCTTCCTCTTCTTTTTCCTGTCCTCCTACTCTTCTTTCTTCTTCCTCTTCCTCTTTTTTTCTTTGTGTAATCAATGCAGAACCTTTTCTATTCTTCTGAGCATGTAAATTATTGATGTTCCTTGAGTTCTCTTCTGCTTTCTGCATCCAGTTTTCAATATATGCTGTCACCCAGAGGGTAGAGTTATCTTTAAAAAAACATATTTTTAAAAATATAGTCTCTCTCAACACATTTTAATCCTCAACTTATCACTATGTATCTCTGAAATTACTTCTTCATGGCCCTTGTTTCTATCTAAAATTATCTTGTTTGTTTTTGTATGAACTTCGACTGATAATCTCTACTGTACACCCCCTTCAAAATAGATCCCATAAGGAAAGGGACTTTTTCTGTCTTATTACCACTTCCATCATCAAAAACAGGGCTCAACAAATGGGTATCAGTGGATCAATAGAAGATTAACTAAAAATAGGCTGAGTTTCTCTGGAAAATTATGAAAACATAAATTTCCCTGATCTAGATTGCTAGACCCCTGTTTATTGTCTTCTCCACTCAGTCTACTGGCCCACTAACCCAGTGATTCAAAATGAATAAGTGAGTCTCACTAACAACACTCAAAGGGAAAATGAGGAGAGATACTGGTAAGAATTCAAGTATCCAGCTTTTGATTCAATCATAAAACCTGCATAGATTTCAAGTAATTCTAGTATGAAACAAAAACAAAACAAAAAACCAATATGGAGCCTGTGGAAAGGTCTTGGAATACTACAGTAGATGATTGGTGTAGTCAAGAGGCTTCTACAAGGTGGTAACAACACAGTGAGCAAATGATGGACGGGATAAAGGCTTTTGACATAGGCACCAGGGAAGGTGGCATCCATGCACTGAAACTTTGGCCAATTTATGGGAGAAATAGATTAGGAAAGAGCCTAGTAAATGCTGATTCACTTCTTGAAAGGGAGAATACTGTTGGCCATGTAATTTAAAGGAAAGTATAGCAAAATTGTACCAGCTCCTCCTGGCTCAGCACGAGAGGGGCAGGAAGAAGATGCAAACAGCTGGGAAGTAAATGAAGAGAAGTATCACATTCCTTTTTCATTGAGAGAAGAAAGCTTGAGGAGTAGGTAAAGTGGGACAGCCTGGATTATTAGTGAAGAAAATGGCAGCCCTTTTCCTGTTAAAGTGAACAACCACAGCAAACACAGGAAATGCAATTTGCTGCTAGATATGGTGCTCAGTTTGGCAGGTCCTTTGGCTTTAACTCTCTCTTCTCTATCTGATTCAGCACATGGAGCCATATATATGTGGAAACTTCCCCTTTCTCTCTTCATCTGTAAATAATTTGAACAGGTGTTTAAATTACTCCTTCTGATTTTTAAAAATCCATCAGGGGTTAATAACAAATTAACCACCCCTTTCCCCAATGGAATGGCATGTTAGATATTTGTGCTCTGTAGTGATTAAAGAAATTTTAACTGAAAAATGAAACATAAGGTCTACACCCCTGACTGCTCACTTTACCCTGCAAAGTAAACCATTGTTTGGAAAAATGGGGAAAGCGTCTTGGTTAGACTGTAAGGCAGTTATTGGGGGAATCGAATGTGGCAGAAATATTTTATAGAGACATTTGGGAACATATATGAACAAATCTTAAAATTTTGCATAGGCTTTGGCGAAACAATTCCTCTCTCAGTAATTTCCCCTAATTTTGTGTACGGATACATGTTTTAGCATTATTTATAATAGCAAGAAGATGCTAACAACTTTATATGTATAATATATAAGATAATGTATATTTATACATCTCTGTATATGTATATGTGTGTGTATACATATATATAGAGAGAGAGATAGAGGGAGAGAGAGAGAGAGAAGACTATACCATTTTAAGTGTTTATCATCTCCTTTTTTCCTTATTTCCATGAATTTTCACTGCTAGTGCAAGGTGCTCCTACCCACCCAGGGTGGAAATGACACTCCAACCAACACAATCCCAGGCCCTACTGTTGCATCCAATCTTATATCCTTGGTCCATCTGGAACCCAGGACATCACACAGTGAAGTCATGAAAATGTACATCATAGAGTAATATTTACTGGCTGGAGAAAATGTTCTTAGTATATTGCTAATTTAAAAAATAGATAAGAAACCGATCTATGTTATAACATTAATTTTCAAAAGCACATGAAGGTACATAGAAAATATTCTGTTTATATATATGCTCGCTCTGATGAGATTAAAAAATAATCTAAAGAGACTAAAATTTAGAGATTAAATGTGTTATTATTATTTATGCATTGAACATTTATCATTATGTAATATGAAAACTAGGCAAAATTCGGATTCATTTTGGTTTTATAAAATTTTTTTTAAATGTAGTTTTAGCTTGACATTGTGTGTTTTGGCAATGACACCACACCTTCCCTCCCCATACCTGCTCCCTCCCAGAACTAAAGTTCATGCAGGCAGAAGGGCAACACTGCAAGTCAAGCTGTTACTTTATACCTCACTTCTCATGCTGCAGGTTTAGCCTTATTTCTGTTGGAAACAACACAGTTGGGTCAGGAACCAGTAGTTTTCCCCATAAAGGGGATCAATAAAGTGATCACAGGAAGTGACATTTCAATTGTTCTTTAGAGATTAGCATCTTTCTGACAAGTGAAAACGTAAACAAAAGCACATCTCAAGTACTAACAGCTGCATGGCAAAAAGCAAGGGTGCTAAATGTTTGTAGCATCTTTAATAATCACAGAGGAATAATATTAGTGCCATTTGGGGAGAAATTACTGTGTGCCAGGCCCTTGATAGCTGACGAACTCTGGGTTTCACATTTAACTCTCACAGGCATAGGTCTTATTTTTCTCCCCTCTCTTGCTTTCCCTCCCCTCCCCCGTTCTGCTTCTGGAAAAAGTGAAATCAGTAATTTGACAAATTCTGCAGAAGAGTAAAGTGAGGTGAAAACTGAGGAGAGACTTGGATCTGTTATTTGACTCCTTTTTCCTTTCTGATTCTGGGAGATTTGGAACAGTGGTGAAGAGCTCATGCATAGGAGAAAGCTCATGTCTGCAGGCCTCATAATAATTGTTTTCTTACTTAAATTTACAACATATTTATTAATGGCCATAAAAGGCAGAAAGCAGGTATTGAGTGCCCTCTAGGTCCAGGGTGTACAAAACAAGTTAAACATGATCCCATTCTCAGAGATCTCCTGGTGGGGTGATTTATTGTACTTTGTTTGGTTAACTCTGCTTACATGTCCAGTTGGCAGAATAAATGGATGAGTGAATAGGCGAATGGATAGTAAGTTTGGCTAATAGAAGATGCAGAATCACTCTAGGTGCATCAGGCACTGGAGTCAAGATCAATTAGAACCTCTATTTACTATGAAATCAGCAGATAACATTGTTCTCTACCTAACCAAAGGAAAAGAAAAAAAAAATTTAAATAGCCTCTCTTCAGGTTGTAAATTTATTTCTAATCCTCACTTAAGTATTGCTATGCCCTATGCTTGCACCCCAAATGAGAACCTGTGAGTATCTGTGCTCACCCAGAGCCCAGATAAGGCAGTGAGAGAGCCAGCAGGAAAGATGAGTGACATTCATCGTTCGCTATGAAACAATAACAAAAATGCTTACTTCTACCTGTTGATTGAAACTGAATCTGGCTGTGAGTTTTAGTTTCCATTATACAAATATTTGTAGGGAGAAAAATTCCTGGCAAGTCATACTAAAAATGTAATGCATTTTATTAAATATTTAGTATTGTATTAAAGAAAGAAATGTTTATGTCAAACATTTCATGAGAATGAAAAAAACAGCTCACGGTAAATGAAAATTTGATCCAATGCATACAAATCAGAAACATTTTAAAGTATGTTAATTAAAATTACAGGCTTCATTCCCATTTCATGATTTACTATACTGGAGTGTTGTTCACATGTAATAAAGGATATAGTATTAAATGAAAGGATTGAAAACTAAAATCAAGTTTAATCATCAGTAGTGGTCAGAATTGAATTATGGAGTTGACCCTATTTTTAGTACTCAGCTGTTATTATGTAGAACTTCTGCACTTCCCTTAATCACTCTCATCAACTCTGTCCTCCTTTTCATTGTTCCCTAATTCCAGCCAGTTCACTTCATCATTCTTACATCTGAATCATCAGCAAAGAACAGGTCCGGGTCAGCAGAACATTTTAGTGTCCGAAAATTGACTATAATGTTCCTGTTCCATGACATAATATCCATATTTTATCTCAAAAATTATATTAGCCTTCCTTGGCTTAAATCATCAAACTATTACGTTTATAATTTTGCCTCCAAAACAAATTATAAAAATGTTTTAGTTGGAAATATACACTTTTTTTACTTTTTAATTTTTTTATTGAAGTATAGTTGATTTACAATGTTGTGTTAGTTTCAGGTATACAATGAAGTAATTCAGATATATATATATATATATATATATATATATATATTATTTTTCAGATTTTTTCCCATATAGTTTTTTTTAACATCTTTATTGGAGTATAATTGCTTTACAATGGTGTGTTAGTTTCTGCTTTATAACAAAGTGAATCAGCTATACATATACATATATCCCCATATCCCCTCCCTCTTGCGTCTCCCTCCCAACCTCCCTATCCCACGCCTCTAGGTGGTCACAAAGCACTGAGCTGATCTCCTTGTGCTATGCAGCTGCTTCCCACTAGCTATCTATTTTACATTTGGTAGTGTATATATGTACATGACACTCTCTCACTTCGTCCCAGCTTACCCTTCCCCCTCCCCATGTCCTCAAGTCCATTCTCTATGCCTGTGTCTTTATTCCTGTCCTGCCCCTACGTTCTTCAGAACCTTTTTTTTTTTCTTTAGAGTCCATATATATGTGTTGGCATACAGTATTTGTTTTTCTCTTTCTGACTTACTTCACTCTGTATAACAGACTCTAGGTCCATCCACCTCACTACAAATAACTCAATTTTGTTTCCTTTTATGGTTGAGTAATATTCCATTTTATATATGTGCCACATCTTCTTTATCCATTCATCTGTCGATGGACACTTATGTTGCTTCCATGTCCTGGCTATTGGAAATAGAGTTGCAATGAACATTGTGGTACATGACTCTTTTTGAATTATGGTTTAATCAGGGTATATGCCTAGTAGTGGGATTGCTGAGTCATATGGTAGTTCTATTTTTTGGTTTTTTAAGGAACTTCCATACTGTTCTCCAGAGTAGCTGTATCAATTCACATTCCCACAAACAGTGGAAGAGGGTTCCCTTTTCTCCACACCCTCTCCAGCATTTATTGTTTGTAGATTTTTTGGTGATGGCCATTCTGACTGGTGTGAGGTGATACGTCATTGTACTTTTGATTTGCATTTCTCTAATGATGATTAGTGATGTTGAGCATTCTTTCATGTGTTTATTGGCAATCTGTATATCTTCTTTGGAGAAATATTTATTTAGGTCTTCTGCCCATTTTTGGATTGGGTTGTTTGTTTTTTTGATATTGAGCTGCATGAGCTGCTTGTAAATTTTGGAGATTGATCCTTTGTCATCTGCTTCATTTGAAAATATTTTCCCCTGTTCTGAGGGTTGTCTTCTCGTCTTGTTTACAGTTTCCTTTGCCATGCAAAAGCTTTTAAGTTTCATTAGGTCCCATTTGCTTATTTTGTTTTTATTTCCATTTCTCTGGGAGGTGGGTCAAAATGATCTCGCTGTGATTTATGTCCTAGAGTGTTCTGCCTATGTTTTCCTTTAAGAATTTTCTAGTGTCTGGCCTTTCATTTAGGTCGTTAATCCATTTTGAGTTTATTTTTGTGTATGGTGTTAGGGAGTGTTCTAATTTCATTCTTTTACATGTAGCTGTCCCGTTTTCCCAGCACCACTTACTGAAGAGACTGTCTTTTCTCCATTGTATATTCTTGCCTCCTTTATCAAAAATAAGGTGACCATATGTGCATGGGTTTACCTCTGGGCTTTCTATCCTGTTCCATTGATCTATATTTCTGTTTTTGTGCCAATACCATACTGTCTTGATTACTGTAGCTTTGTAGTATAGTCTGAAATCAGGGAGCCTGATTCCTCCAGTTCCATTTTTCTTTCTCAAGATTGCTTTAGCTATTCAGAGTCTTTTGTGTTTCCATACAAATTGTGAAATTTTTTGTTCTAGTTCTGTGAAAAATGCCATTGGTAGTTCAATAGGGATTGCATTGAATCTATAGATTGCTTTGGGTAGTATAGTCATTTTCACAAGGTTGATTCTTCCAATCCAAGAACATGGCATATCTCTCTATCTGTTTGTATCATCTTTAATTTCTTTCATCAGTGTCTTATAGTTTTCTGCATACAGGTCTTTTGTCACCTGAGGTAGGTTGATTCCTAGGTATTTTATTATTTTTGTTGCAATGGTAAATGGGAATGTTTCCTTAATTTCTCCTTCAGATTTTTCATCATTAGTGTATAGGAATGCAGGAGATTTCTGTGCATTAATTTTGTATTCTGCTACTTTACCAAATTCATTGATTAGCTCTAGTAGTTTTCTGGTAGCATCTTTAGGATTCTCTATGTAGAGTATCATGTCATCTGCAAACAGTGACAGCTTTACTTCTTCTTTTCTGATTTGGATTCCTTTTATTTCCTTTTCTTCTCTGATTGCTGTGGCTAGAACTTCAAAAACTATGTTAAATAATAGTGGTGAGAGTGGACAACCTTGTCTTGTTTCTGATCTTAGAGGAAATGGTTTCAGTTTTTCACCATTGAGAACGATGTTGGTTGTGGGTTTGTCAAATATGGCCTTTATTATGTTGAGGTAAGTTCCCTCGTTGTCTACTTTCTGGAGAGTTTTTATCAAAAATGGGTGTTGAATTTTGTTGAAATTTGCGTCTATTGAGATGATCATGTGTTTTTTCTGCTTCAAGTTGTTAATATGGTTTATCACATTGATTGATTTGCTTATATTGAAGAATCCTTGCATTCCTGGGATAAACCCTACTTGATCATGGTGTTTGATCTCCTTTAGCCTGGAGAATGTTCCATGAGCACTTGAGAAGAAAGTGTATTCTGTTGTTTTTGGATGGAATGTCCTATAAGTATCAATTAAGTCCATCTTGTTTAATGTCTCATTTAAAGCTTGTGTTTCCTTATTTATTTTTTTTTGGATGATCTGTCCATTGGTGAAAGTGGGGTGTTAAAGTCCCCTACTATGATTGTGTTCCTGTCGATTTTTCCTTTTATGGCTGTGAGCATTTGCCTTACGTATTGAGGTGCTCCTATGTTGGGTGCATAAATATTTACAATTGTTATATCTTCTTCTTGGATCAATCCCTTGATCATTATGTAGTGTCCTTCTTTGTCTCTTGTAATAATCTTTATTTTATTTTATTTTTTTTTTGTGGTATGCGGGCCTCTCACTGTTGTGGCCTCTCCCGTTGTGGAGCACAGGCTCCGGATGTGCAGGCTCAGCGGCCATGGCTCACGGGCCCAGCCGCTCCGCGGCATGTGGGATCTTCCCAGACCGGGGCACGAACCCGCGTCCCCTGCATCAGCAGGCGGACTCCCAACCACTGCGCCACCAGGGAAGCCCAATAATCTTTATTTTAAAGTCTATTTTGTCTGATATGAGAATTGCTACTCCAGTTTTCTTTTGATTTCCATTGGCATGGAATATCTTTTTCCAGCTCCTCACTTTCAGTCTGTATGTGTCGCTAGGTCTGAAGTGGGTCTGTTGTAGACAGCATATATATGGGTCTTGTTTTTGTATCCATTCAGCCAGTCTATGTCTTTTGCTTAGAACATTTAATCCATTTACATTTAAGGTAATTATCAATATGTATGTTCCTATTACCATTTTCTTAATTGTTTTGGGTTTGTTATTGTAGATCTTTTACTTCTCTTGGTGTCCTGCCTAAATAAGTTCCTTTAGCATTTGTTGTATAGCTGGTTTGGTGGTGCTCAATTCTCTTAGCTTTTGCTTGTCTGTAAAGCTTTTAATTTCTCTGTCAAATCTGAATGAGATTCTCGCTGGGTTGAGTAATCTTGGTTGTAGGTTTTTCCCTTTCATCACTTTAGGTATGTCCTGACTCTCCCTTCTGGCTTGCAGAACTTTTGCTGAAAGATCAGCTGTTAACCTTATGGGGATTCCCTTGTATGTTATTTGTTGTTTTCCCCTTGCTGCTTTTAATATTTTTCTTTGTATTTAATTTTTGATAGTTTGATTAATACATGTCTTGGCATATTTCTCCTTAGATTTATCCTGTATGGGACTCTCTGCACTTCCTGGACTTGATTGACTATTTCCTTTCCCATATTAGGGAAGTTTTCAACTATAATCTCTTCAAATATTTTCTCAGTCCCTTTCTTTTTCTCTTCTTCTGGGAACCATATAATTCAAATGTTGGTGCATTTAGGGTTGTCCCAGAGTTCTCTGAGACTGTCCTCAATTATTTTCATTCTTTTTTCTTTATTCTGCTCAGCAGTAGTTATTTCCACTATTTTATCTTCCAAGTCACTTATCCGTTCTTCTGCCTCTGTTATTCTGCTATTGATTCTTTATAGAGAATTTTTAATTTCATATATTGTGTTGTTCATCATTGTTTGTTTGCTCTTTAGTTCTTCTAGGTCCTTTTTAAATGTTTCTTGTATTTTCTCCATTCTATTTCCAAGATTTTGGATCATGTTTACTATCATTACTCTGAATTCTTTTTCAGGTTGACTGCCTATTTTCTCTTCCCTTGTTTGGTCTGGTGGATTTTTACCTTGCTCCTTCATCTGCTGTGTGTTTCTATGTCTTCTCATTTTGCTTAACTTACTGTGTTTGTGGTCTCCTTTTCACAGGCTGCAGGTTTGTAGTTGCTGTTGTTTTTGGTGTCTGCCCCCAGTGGCTAAGTTTGGTTCAGTGGGTTGTGTAGGCTTCCTTGTGGAGGAGACTAGTGTCGGTGTTCTGGTGGATGAGGCTGGATCTTGTCTTTCTGGTGGGCAGGACCATGTCCGGTGGTGTGTTTTAGAGTGTCTGTGACCTTATGATTTTAGGCAGCCTCTCTTCTAATGGGTGGGGTTGTGTTCCTGTCTTGCTAGTTGTTTGGCATAGCGTGTCCATTACTATAGCTTGCTGGTCATTGAGTGGAGGTGGGTCTTAGCTTTGAGATGGAGATCTCTGGAAGACCTTTTGCTGTTTGACATTACATGGAGCCAGGAAGTCTCTGGTGGACAAATGTCCTGAACTTGGCTCTCCCACCTCAGAGGCACCAGCCTGACACCCGACCAGAGCACAAAGACCCTGTCAGCCATACGGCTCAGAAGAAAGGGGAGAAAAAAATAATAAATAAGTAAAATAAAGTTACTAAAATAAAAAAGAAAAAATATTAAAAATTAAAAAGTAATATAAAAATGAAAGAAAGTAGAGAGTAACCAAACCTAAAAACAAATCCACCAACAATAACAAGCGCTAAAAACTATACTAAAAAAAAAAAATTAATACGGACAGACAGAACCCTAAGACAAATGGTAAAACAAAGCTATATAGACAAAATCACACAAAGAAACATACCCATACACACTCACAAAAAGAGAAAAATGAAAAACAACTATATATCTATATATATAAAAAACAAAAGGAAGAGAGTAACCAAATCAATAAACACATCTACCAATGATACTAAACTCTAAATACTAAGATAAGATAAACATAAGACCAAAACCAAATTAGATGCAGAAAGCAAACCCCAAGTCTACAGTTGCTCCCAAAGTCCACCACCTCAATTTTGGGATGATTCGTTGTCTATTCAGGTATTCCAGAGATGCAGGGTACATCAAGTTGATTGGGGAGATTTAATCCACTGTTCCTGAGGCTGCATGGAGAGATTTCCCTTTCTCTTCTTTGTTTGCACAGCTCCTGGGGTATAGCTTTGGATTTGGCCCCGCCTCTGTAGGTCACCTGAGGGCATCTGTTCTTTGCTCAGACAGGATGGGGTTAAAGGAGCAGCTGATTAGGCGGCTCTGGCTCACTCAGGCTCGGGGGGAGGAGGGGTACGGAATGCAGAGTGAACTTATGGCGGCAGAGATCCGCGTGACATTGCAACAGCCTGTGGTGCGCCGTGTGTTCTCCCGGGGAAGTTGTCCCTGGATCACGGGACCCTGGCAGTAGTGGGTTGCACAGCCTCCCAGGAGGGGAGGTGTGGATAGTGACATGTGCTCGCACACAGGCTTCTTGGTGGCTGCAGCAGCAACTTAGTGTTTCATGCCTGTCTCTGGGGTCCGCGCTGATAGCCGTGGCTCACTCCCGTCTCTGGAACTCGTAAAGGTGGTGCTCTGAATCGCCTCTCCTTGTGCACCCGGAAACAATGGTCTCTTGCCCCTTAGGCAGGTCAGGTCCAGATATTTTCCTGGACTCCCTCTCTGCTAGCTGTGGTGCACTAGCTCCCTTCCGGCTGTGTTCACGCAGCCAACCCCAGTCCTCTCCTTGGGATCTGAACTCTGAAGCCCGAGCCTCAGCTTCCAGCCCACACCTGCCCCAGCAGGTGAGCAGACAAGCCTCTCGGGCTGGTGAGTGCTGGTCAGCACTGATCCTCTGTGCGGAAATCTCTCTGCTTTGCCCTCTGCAGCCCTGTTGCTGCACTTTCCTCCGTGGCTCCAAAACTCGCCCCCCAACCCCATCTCTGCCAGTGAAGGGGCTTCCTAGTGTGTGGAAACCTTTCCTCCTTCACAGCTCCCTCCCAGAGGTGCAGGCCCCATCCCTATTCTTTTGTCACTGTTTTTTCTTTTCTCTTTTGCCCTACCCAGGTACGTGGGGAGTTTCTTGCCTTTTGGGAAGTCTGAGGTCTTCTGCCAGCGTGCAGGAGGTGTTCTGTAAGAGTTGTTCCACATATAGATGTATTTCTGGTGTATTTGTGGGGAGGAAGGTGATCTCCACATTTTACTCCTCCACCATCTTGAAGGTCCTCTGGAAATATACTTTAATATATTGAAATCATAAACACTCAGGTCATTATTTATTGCTCCAGGCATTTAAAACCATATAGCTTAGCAAAGGAATAATATATCTATATATATATGTCTCTATCCACCTGATTCAGAGTGTATACAGCCTTCTGGAGAAGCTTGCCCTAGTCCTACAAGGTACTACTACCTAGGTGGTGCTATAACTCAGTCTTCAAAAGGTGGTTCCGCCATTGTATCAAACCAGGATGGTGCTTCAGGGTGGTGGGAAACAAGGTAAAAATCAATGAATTCCATAAGCACGGGACCATTGCTGAACTTACTTTGCTGTGAAGTAGATTCCCTGATCAGAAGCAATACTGTGTGTAATATCATGGCAGTTCATAAGGCATTCTGTAAGTTCTCAGATGATCGTTTAGGCAAAAGTATTGTGCACAGGGAAGGCAAATTCATATCCAGACTCTGTGTATTCCAGTAAGAACAAAACACTGCCCTGTCCATGGTGAAAGAGACACAGTGTAATCAAGCTGCCACCAGGTGGCTGGCTGAGCATCCTGGGGAATGATGTCCTATCAGAAACTCAGTATTTGCTATGGCAGATTTGGTGCTCAGTGGTGGCTGTAGCCAGGTTGGCTTTGGTAAGTGAACATCTGTGTTGCTGAGAACACATCTCCATCCTTGTCAGCTGTACTACTTTGTCCATGAGCCCAGTGGGTGATGACAGAAGTACCCAGGGAAAGATGCTGACTGATGTCAACAGAATGGGTCATCCATCCACCTGATTATTAGATCCTCTGCTTAGATCACCCTTTGAAGAATATTCAAGTGGGACATAAATATCTTCATACTTTTTGCCCATACAAAGACTCCTACCTACATATCTCTTCCTTAGACCTCCTTGTCACTGATTTTCCTATTACATTTCTTCCAAGTTCCTGACCATCCAACCAAATTATAGACCACAGCCTTGAATCAGTAAACAATCACATGTCTTGGCCGTTTCTAGTAAGTGCAGTGCACAGCCAGGTGCACTATTCAGAGTCCTGCCCCATGAGAGGATTTCCCTTCATATTGTTCTGCAGGGGTGTCCCAGAGAGGGGCTCCAGGGCCGCAGCTGTATGCTTTCAGGTGGTGCCTGACTATTGTGCAGGACCATCTGTAAACCAGACCTGGGTTTTCTCTTTCCCAGTTAACTGATCATAAGAACTTCCTCCTGAGGACGTAGCTGGGAGCTGAAAGAGAGAAAGTTACATAAGATAAATGTGGGCCATGGGCATTTGGACCACATCCTCATGCATCTTACTTATGTACTCAGGATTTGCTTGGGTCCAATTAAATTTACACAGCTTCTATTTTATTTTATTTATTTGTTTTTTTAAATTTTATTTTTATTGAAGTATAATTGATTTACAATGTTGTGTTAGCTTCTGCTGTATAGCAAGGTGAATCAGTTTTATATATATATATATATATATATATATATATTCTTTTTCAGATTCTTTTCCCATATAGGTTATTAGAAAATATTAAGCATAGTTCCCTATGCTATACAGTAGGTTCTTGTTTATCTATGTTATATATAGTTTGTATATGTTATTCTCAATTTCCTAATTTATTCTCCTCCCACTTTCCCCTTTGGTCACCATAAATTTGTGTTCTATATCCGTGAGTCTGTTTCTGTTTTGTAAATAAGTTCATTTGTATCATTTTTTGTAGATTCTACATATAAGTGATATATGATATTTGTCTTTCTCTGACTTAGTATGATAATCTCTAGGTCCATCCATGTTGCTGCAAATGGCAACATTTCATTCCTTTTTATGGCTGAGCAATATTCCATTACATATACACACACACACACACACACACACACCCCACATCTTCTTTGTCCATTCATCTGTCAGTGGACACTTAGGTTGCTTCCATGTCTTGGTTACCGTAAATAGTGCTGCAATGAACATTGGGGTGCATGTGTCTCTTTGAATTATGGTTTTCTCCAGATATATGTCCAGGACTGGGATTGCAGGATCATACGATCACAGCTTCCATTTTATGATGGCGTGTTGTTACTCATGCCCAACTTTATAGCTTGGGTCAGACAACACCCAGTTCATAAAGGGCAGTTCATTTTGCATGGTAACTTGGTGGGCCATGGTTAAGTGTTCAGTCTTTACTAAGACCCAATAGCTGGCCAAAGACTATTTTTCAAAAGAAGTTATTTGCAGAGGATGGCAGGGCTTTGCTCCAAAATCCTAAGGGTCTGTGTTATGATTCACCTATAGGAACTTGCACAAGCCTCCAAACAGCACCCCTACCTGCCACTGACACTTGCATCAGCTGGATCGTATGGCCTAGGGCAACCTGAACCTGCTGCAGAGCCCATGTCTGTTCTGGGCTTCACCCAAAACTAGCAGCTTTTCAGGTCATGAGGAAAGTGGGTTAGAATAGCACCCCTATGTGAGAAATATATTGTCTTCAAAATCCTAAGAGGTCTACTGGGTATTGTGCCTCCTTTTTTTGTTACTGAGGGGACCAGATACAACAATTTCTTTTTGCCTTAGAGAGGATATCTCAACATGTCCACACTACTGACCCCTAGAAAATTCACTGAGGTGGAAGGCCTCTGAGTTTTAGTTGGATTTGTTTCCTACCTTGTGACACACAAATGTCTTATAGTAAGTCTAGGGTAATTTCTCCATCTTGGTCATCAGCATAACTCCATCAGTGTAATGGACCAGTGTAATAACTTGTAGAGGGAAATGTGATCAAGAGACCTACACCCTAGATTGTGACATACGGATGGAGAGTTGACAAAGCCCTGAGATAGGACAGGAAGACACGTTGCTGACCTTGACAGGTCTCAGCAAACTTCTTGGTATCAGGAAGGAAGCATTTGCCAGATCAATAACTGCATATCATGTGTGAGGGGACATGGTTTTTTGCTTACACAATCTAACCATGTCTAGAGCAGCAGCTGCAGTTGGAACTATACCTAGTTAAGTTTACAATAACCCACTGTCATTCTCCAAGATACATCTGTCTTCTGCATAGGCCAAGTTAGGTGAGTTGCATGGAGATGTGGTGGGAATCACCACCCCTGACTTCTTCAAGTCCTTGATGGTGACACTAATGTCTGTAATTACTCCAAGAGAATAGTATTGCTTTCAGCTTACTATGTTCTTAGGTAGAGGCAGTTCTAGTGGCCTTCACTTGGCTTTTCCCACCATAATATCCTTCACTCCACTATTCAGGGAGCCAATATGAGGATTCTGCCAGGTGCTGGTTTAATACATTCCAATTATGCATTTGGAACTGGGAAAATAACCACAGAATGGGTTTGGGAGATCCTTTGGTCCCACTGTAAGATGGATCTGAACTAAAACTCCATTGATCTCTTGACCTTCAGAAGCCCCAATCTGATGGGTGGACATTTTCAGTCTCCTGGAGTTAGTATGAGTTCAGAGCTAGTGTCTAGTAATCCTTCAAAAGTCTGATTATTTCCTTTTTCATGATACACAGTGATCTTGGTGAAGGCCATATTTTCCTTTGAAGGCTGGGAGAAAGAGTAACAGTATCAATTTTGGCAGTGTGCCAGGGCTCTTCCTCAAAGGGACATGACCTCCCTCTCATTCAAGGCATTCTGGATCTGCAAACTGGCTCACGTGTGGGAATTGAATGAGGAACTGGGGTTCTTTAGAAGTGACCTAGAATTCCTGACCAAATCAAGTAAGACTGCCCAATTAGTTCTCTTCTAGAAACTTCATGACACGTCATCTACAAGTCATAGTCTTCTGATTACAGCATTGTCTCCACTGTGTGTTATGGTAACCACAGCCACTTGTCTTGGGCAATTGATTACTGCCCATTGGCCTCTGCTCCTCTGGGTCCAATTATCCCCATTGCATTTAAGGAGCCCAGATCATTGGCAGCGTTCTCACTGTAATTTTCATCTACAGAATTCTTCAAGAACCCAGGAGTTTCCCTCACAAATGTATTTATCACAGTTTTAGTGAAAGGTGTGTCCTCTGGACCCTCCTAGGGCAGGCGAACAGGTCTGACATGATAAATCCACTCTAGCATTCCAATCTTTGGATACAGGAAACAAAGGCAGCCCTGGCATTTCAACTTTATATAGTGTAGGGAACGTTTTGGTCCATGTTTTTTTTTTTTTTTTTTTGCAGTACGCGGGCCTCTCACTGTTGTGGCCTCTCCCGTTGCGGAGCACAGGCTCCGGATGCGCAAGCTCAGTGGCCATGGCTCACGGGCCCAGTCGCTCTGCGACATGTGGGATCTTCCCGGACCAGGGCACGAACCCTCGTCCCCTGCATCGGCAGGCGGACTCGCAACCACTGCATCACCAGGGAAGCCTTGGTCCATGTTTTAAGCAACCAACCAATCAACCACACTGTTAGAGTCCTTTCTAATCCCTCTGGCTATATGTTAAATTCAGGACCTCTGCTTAGTGAACTCATATACAATTTTATGTTCCTTTCACCCTTTTTCCTACATCCTTAATATTCATTCCCATATCTATTCCCTGTATTTCTGCTGTATAAATTGGAAAAATTATGCAGTTCTTTTCAAGTGTAGCACATCTACTCATGGGTCACACTTTGTATCTCATCTGTTTGGGACCTGCCAGGACTTGAGTCTGCTTAGAAGTCTAGAAGCAAAGAGGGGTGGTAGGGGTGAGTCCCAAGGAGAGTCACCATGGCTTGCAAGGTAAGTACCACAGGTAAAACAGGATTACCCTCCTCAGACAGGGAGGTTGAGCTGTCTCTACTGTCAAAGAAGATTCAGCAATACTTAGCAAAATTTAATTCAATGTCCTCAGCTTCATCAGGATCTGCCCATAGATCCCCATGCCAATTCCCGGGATCCCAGTCCTTCCCAATCAATGCCCTCACTTTAACAAGAGATACCCTGCATTTTGTGTGTAATTCAGCCACTCACAGGATGAAACTACAATTCTGTTTTCAGCAGTCTCAGTTCTGTTGCTGAAGGAGATAAGGGTTTTCTTCATGGCAGACATAGAAAATTTCAAGTGATTTGTATACCATTTGAGCTGGGAATCTGAAGCCCTGAGCTCTTCTTTTTCTTTCCCCATTTGTCAGTTAGGAGGAAACTGCCAATCTCAATATAGTCCTAAATTGGACAAAAGCATTCATGTGTATCAAATATATGGTCACTCAGAACTTTGCCTCTTAGAAGTACTTGATTAAAAGTATCTAATGGTGCTATTTTGCATATATCTCTTACTACATCACATCATGGACTATCAGTGGAAATAGAATCATTAGTGTCTTTTGTGTCATAAAATAAAAATAGAGAACCAATTCCAGGAACCAAGAACCAATTCAGAAAAGTCATCTTTAAGACTCTGTTCCTCTAGAAACAGACTCTGTACTATAATCTGCCTCAGTCAGTGTGCTCCAGAGAAACAGAATCAATAGGGTATATAATAAGAGATATAGATATGGATATGAATATGGACATAGATGATATAGATACAGAGATTTATTTTAAGGAATTAGCTCAAATGATTGCAGATAAGTGTAAAATTTCTAGGGCAGCCTGACAGGCTGGAAACTCAGTAGTATTGAGTCTTAAATCTGTAGGAGGGCCATTAGGTTATAAACTCAGGCAGGATTTCTATGTTACGGTTTTGAGACAGAATTCCTTCTTTTCTGGGAAGTCTATTTTTGGTCTTAAGGCTTTCAACTGATTGAATGAAGTGCCCCCCCCCACAACCGCCCCACATTGAGGATAATCTCCTTAAAGTCTGACTTAAAGTTTGTAAACATTAATCACATCTAAAAAATACCTTCACAATAACATCTAGACTAGCCTTTGACCAAACAACTGGACACCATAGCCTGGCCAAGTAGACACATGCATTTAACTGTCACAATCACCACGGTCCTGCTAAGAGTCAATTGCCATCTTTAGCACCCGTGATCTCCTAAGAAGGTGTGGGCACCTGAGCCTAGGAGAATCCAGGTAGGATCTGGCAAGCAATTTATATCATATGACCTACAGGAAAAAAGTATATTGTACCTAGAAGTTTTATTCTAGGAATTTGTAATTGGAAATTTAAAAACTGGAGAAACAACCAGAAAGGCAAAAGGTAAAAGCTTATGTAACTTTAAGCAGAACCAAGGCAATTGAAATTACCTATAAATTAAAATCATGAGGAAACAGTAAATAAAAAGTGTTCAAGTATTGAGAATGTTCCAGTCTCTGAGAGCATCAGAAATGACGTAAGATAAAAATGAAAACAACGGTAGGGGGATGATGAAGATGCCTTCGTTCTAATTCCAGTTTCCATGAAATCTATCATAGTTAGAAATTCTTATTTTTAAATAACCTGATGTATTTTGAAAACCACTGCTCCTTCCCAACTTGAGCTGATTTGAGCATCTGTCTTTTTTAAAAATGAAAAGCCCTAAACAAAAGAGAAGCCAATAAATTTTTTTTTTCCAGAAGAAGTGTTGCTTAGTCTGAAGCTTGAGAAATAAATACGAGTAACAAATCAGGGACACAAGTTCAAACGCATTCTGCCTGTTCCTTCCATCATAGTCTGTGCTCCAATATGTGAGAAACAAGAGAGGGAAGGTCCAAAAAAGGAGTTCTGAGGAGGGTGTAATTCATTCTGTTAGCACTGAGAAGCCACTGGAGAAATGTAATTCCTGGGAAAGACACAACGCACTGTTGACACTGATTACTCTTGAGGGAGTGAGCGTAGGGTAGGGGTCTTTCAATTTTACATTTAAAAATAAGTACTGTTTGGGCTTCCCTGGTGGCGCAGTAGTTGAGAGTCCACCTGCCGATGCAGGGGACATGGGTTCGTGTCCCGGTCCGGGAAGATCCCACATGCCGCGGAGCGGCTGGGCCCGTGAGCCATGGCCGCTGAGCCTGCGCATCCGGAGCCTGTGCTCCGCAACGGAAGAGGCCACAACAGTGAGAGGCCCACGTACTGCAAACAAACAAACAAAAAAAAGAATTTTTTAAAGCAAGCATGCCTTTTTTTTTCAGTAAATAAAATGAAAATAAAAATTATTTATGTATTTCTGTAGCATATGATACAAAATTAAAAAGCCAAAACATAGTTGAATTATAAATATGTAAGAAGTACCTTTAGAATCATAAAGGTCTAAATGTGAGTCCAAAACAACTAATAACATCAGATTTGATTTACTTTAGATCTCTGAAATCATTGGGACATACTGGGGCAGAATAGAGATGCACACAGGGCAGGAGCTATAGATTGTCCGTGGCCATTGTCTGGGCTGGAGGGATGAGGGCCTGGGCTCGAGCCATGGCCCTGGGGAGCAGGTCTGGGGAGAGCTGTGCAAAAATACAACAGATCCAAACATACTGGGGTGATTTGACAACACTTAGTACCTGATGGAGTGTGGGAAGAATGAATATGGAGAACAAGATGACTTCCAATTTCTTGCCTTAAAATTCAGGTATATATTAATGCTCTCAGTGAGAATGTAAATAAATATGCATTATGGATTTAGCATAGTTTCAAGGAAAATGCAACAGGAATATTTTGAATTGAAGAAACACATTAATTCTCAAATAATTGGGGATAAGAACTAAAGACATTTTGAAAAGGAAAGATCGTGAGTTAGATTTGTCTAAGAAGTGTCTGTAAATTTTGTTTACGCGAGAGCACACATGGGGCTCTACTATCACAGAAGAGGGGTGAAGAGAGACAGCAAACTTCACCTCGCTTACTGTCTATTCTTTGAGGTGTCCCAGGGTCGCTTGGACACAGCCACACACAAAAATGTCTGCTGTGACCCCCCCGCACGGGGAGCGGAAGTGGAGGGCTGCACCACTCAAGTTGACTGAACGTCAAATGATATGGCCTTACACCAAGACTCTGAAACTGATGAGGCTGTATATCTAGCTTGCTAGAGCCTTGATTGGAACACATTTTACTTTAAGTCATCTACATTTAACATAAATATTTAATCAAAGTTGCCAAGTATACTTTGGAGTATCAAACAGCAGTCATTACTTAACTCAGGTGTCTAGACTAATCAAACCTTAAGAAAAAGCACCAGATTTATAATGATACAATCATTTTATTGAATCATTCCAGTTAAATTTGATATCAGTGCAGAAATCACAACATTTGCTTTTCTCTGATAGAAATGCTGCTCAGGGCTATAATTTTCATTTTGATTGAAGGGTATCCAGCTTGTGGTGTTTGGGGTACCATGTGAAGTTCAAAACCATGTGACTCTCATTCAGCCCCACCTTCTGTGACCCTTCTTTGAATTGAAGAAAGCAAATGGAAAATGTTTTACACACCCATTCCTTATCTTCTTTTTTTTTCAAGCTAAATTTCTGCCCTCCTGAAACAGGCAAATCTTTTGCTAAAGCTGTTGAACTGTGCCAGTAAAATTATTCCTGAACATCAAGAAAATGAAGTTATTGGGGGTATTATCATCCTTTGTTCACTCCTAGATTGAGACAAAGACTAAATGAGATGATATATGTGGAGGCTCATTCTTAGAAAAATAAACCATCAAACTGTTACTGCCCCCCCCACCCCCCAATGTTATTGAAACGGCATATCTTTGTGTTCCACTAATTTTATGAAACGTTTTAGATACATGCACACCAAGTTCATTGCAGCACTATTTACAGCAGCCAGGCCATGGAAGAAACCTAAATGTCCATCGACAAATGAATGGATAAAGAAGATGTGGTACATATACACAATGGAATACTACTCAGCCATAAAAAAGAATGAAATAATGCCATTTGCAGCAACTTGGGAGATTGTCATACGGAGTGAAGTAAGTCAGACAGAGAAAGACAAATATCATGTAATATCACTTATATGTGGAATCTAAAAATATGGTACAAATGAACAAAACAGAGAGTCACAGATGTAGAAAACAAACTTATGGTTGCCAAGGGGGAAAGGGACAGGGGAGGGATAAATTGGGAGATTGGGATTGACATATACACACTACTATATATAAAACAGAGAACTAATAAGGACCTACTGTATAGCACAGGGAACTCTACTCAATACTCTGTAATGGCTTATATGGGGAAAATAATCTAAGAAAGAGTGGATATATGTATATGTATAACTGATTCACTTTGCTATACAGCAGAAATGAATACAACATTGCAAATCAACTGTACTCCAATAAAAATTTAAAAAATCTTTAAAGAACATATTTTATTATATTGAGATACACACTTTTGTATATTGCCAAACACACAAAAATGCTGTATTTGGACATTATAAAGATATACCTGTCTTCAGTGCTAACAGATAGTTTTTAATTTTTAATGAACTGCTCTTGATAATGCTATGTTTAATTTATTGAGGAAACACTAAACTGTTTGGGGCGCCACTTTAACCATGTAAATATTTTTTCAGAGAATCATCAATGTTATGTATGTGAGACTTCCTGCTTCAATAGAAATGCAGAGTTGGGCAACCCAGAACACAGTGTAATAATAATCATAATTATTGCTGTTAGTTTAGAATCATGCTTATGGGTGGCAAAATACGGTGTGATTTTTCATATGCTTTGACATTCATTTTTTGAGCTTCATGCCAATACAGGATGTGAAGCAAAACTAATAATGTACTCATTTTATAAATGGGCCAACCAAGGCCCAAAGAACTTATATATCTTAGCTTTACTTTGTACTAGTAAGTGCTGTGGTCAGGACCAGAATCCTGGTCTACTAGTTCAATGCCTTTTACACTTTTTTATGATATATACTTATATCTTTTTATTTTATTTCATGATTTCCACTCAAAAGAATTGAAAACAAGTGTTCAAACAAAAACTTGTACAAGAATGTTCATAGCATCACTATTCACAATAGCCAAAATGTAGATAAACAAATTGTGTTTTATCCATACAAGGGAGTGTTATCCAGTCACAAGATGAAATGAAGTACTGACACATGCCACAACATTCATGAACCTTGAAAATATGATGCTGAGTTAAAGAAGCCAGACACTAAAGCTACATGTTTTATGATTCTATTTATATGAAATGTCCAGAATGGGAAACTCATACAGACAGAAAGCAGTTTGGTGGTTGCCAGGGTATGGGGACAGGGGTAGTGAGAAGTGATAGCTGAAGGGCATGGGCTTCCTTTTGGGCGATGAAAACATTTTGAAACTAGACAGTGGAAATGCTTGTGCAACACTGTGAATGTACTAAATGCCACTGAATTCTACACTTTAAACTGGTTAAGATGGTAATTTTAGGTTATGTGTATCATATCATAATAAAAATCGCTATTAAAAATCAAAAACAAAACAAAAACATGAGTTGTTTTTGGTTTGAGAAAAGGTTTTTGTTACGTAGTTGTAATAGAAAGTGAAAGAATGTTTCCCAACCTCAAAAGAGAAGGTTTGGTAGCATCACAGTTCTTCCGTGGTATGTCCCAGGGAGAACCTTGCCCAGAATTTAGCAAATGGGGCAGTAGCTCAGGTCTTGCATTTTTCCAGCCCAAATGTATTATTCTGACCAGTGTGCTGTGTAGTGTTTTGGGTGGCCGCCCCCAGGGGAAGACGAGGCTGTGAAGTACAGCCTTTAGGGCAGAGGAAGAGGAATCTTCATGGAGCTGTCGAGAAAAATCAGTAAATAGATCACAAACATCATTGTTCGGAAGCAGGTGAGGAAGGTGTGCCCAGCAGTGGGTGAGGGCTCTGCATGGCTCACTGATTGAGGCCAGGTTCTTTCCATCAGATGGGGAGGCTGGCAGGTGTGGTCGCCATGGAACAGCATGGATAAAAGACAATATGAGGGCATCAGTGCCTCATAATGTGCAAAAACATAAAATTCAAGCATCTAGACATCCACAACTGCCCGTGTAAATCTGAGGCAATGTTGAGGAAGAGACCCAGGGTCCAAGAGGGAGCAAGTGAGTGTTAACCAGCCAAGAACCTAATTTGTGAAAATCTACAAACTTGAAGATGTGGTTCATAATTCCATTTACCAATCTGAAGTTATGTTGCCTAAATTGTATAAGCTTCAGTCTTCCTAAACCTGGATCTATCCCTGGTACATATGTCTGGAGAGGAAATGGTATTTTTAGGGGTGAGTACAAGGCTACTCATGTCCAGCTACACACTCAAATGGGCTAGAAATCCCATCTTGTGTTTTCTTAACAGCTGGCTCCTGCTGAGATATGATGTTGACCTTGACTCAAGACATAATGTACTACTTAAGTTAATATTTCACATTGCTATCAACCTTGGATTGGGGATTTAGGCCAGAGCAAAGCAATAATGAAATTTAAAACTTTGTGAAATAAAGGGAAATTTAGATGAAAACCTTCCTCTTCCATTATTAAATTCAAAGTCCTAAATTGATTTTTTTAATTACTATTTTTGCATTTGCTACCATTCTATGAACTCATATCTCCTTGCTTATTGTGTGGCCAGAATTCCATGAAATATTTCTGTATTCATAAATTTGTGGAGATTGTTCATACTCAAAAGACAACACCAACATATTGTCAAGATTCTTCCAACCATCAGTTACGTGTATTTTCATTTGTCAATGATAAAAAGGAAGCTAAACTCTATAAATTGATGCTTATTGAAATGTGTATTTTTCTCTGAAATATTGTTAAATATGTGTGTGTATAGTGCACATTGTATAATTTGTTTTTCCACTTACATATTCCTGTGTTTTTTAATAGTTTCATGAATGATGAAGTCTTAACTATGTTAAGATGATTCATATTTGATATTATGTATTTTATCCAAACTTAGTTCAACATACATTCTTCTAAAATGTGATCTATTTTTCCTTAATTTAAATAACTGAAAATTAGATTTTATTTTCTTAGTTCATAGAGTGAATATTTTATCCACAACTTTGAAATAAAGTATTGATTACATACCTTAGAGAGGTTTTGGAATCAAAAAGTAATTTCTGAAGAGCATAGCTGTATTTTAACAAAAATAAGTTTGTAATATTGCAATCATTTTATATGATTAGATATATGCATCTATAAGTAATTTTATTAGTGACTCACTCACTAAATGGCTTGTTCCCATCAATTTTGAGGACTAAACTTTTAAGGGCATTAGAAAAAAGGCAGCAAAATCCTATTGATTCATGTCATCCAGTGATATATTTAATTTATTCTACTCTTATTGCCCACCACCTAAGATTAGTAATTTATCAAAAAGTCAATCTTCCTTTTTTTTATCCATACGACCCAGCAATCCCACTAGTGGGTATATACCCTGAGAAAACCATAATTCAAAAAGAGTCATGTACCACAATGTTCATTGCAGCTCTATTTACAATAGCCAGGACATGGAAGCAACCTAAGTGTCCATCAACAGATGAATGGATAAAGAAGATGTGACACATATATACAATGGAATATTACTCAGCCATAAAATGAAACGAAATTGAGCTATTTGTAATGAGGTGGATGGGCCTAGAGTCTGTCATACAGAGTGAAGTAAGTCAGAAAGAGAAAAGCAAATACTGTATGCCAACACATATATATGGAATCTAAAGAAAAAAAAAAGGTTCTGAAGAATGTAGGGGCAGGACAGGAATAAAGACACAGACATAGAGAATGGACTTAAGGACACGGGGAGGGGGACGGGTAAGCTGGGACAAAGTGAGAGAGTGGCATGTACATATATACACTACCAAATGTAAAATAGATAGCTAGTGGGAAGCAGCCTCATAGCACAGGGAGATCAGCTCGGTTATTGTGTCCACCTAGAGGGGTGGGATAGGGAGGGTGGGAGGGAGACGAAGAGGGAGGAGATATGTGTATATGTATAGCTGATTCACTTTGTTATACAGCAGAAACTAAGACACCATTGTAAAGCAATTATACTCCAATAAAGATGTTAAAAAAATAAAAAAAGTCAATCTTAAGAAAGGATATTTTTCAAGAAACAGAAAGTTAGAGGTTAGAGAACATTCAAGCTATCAACAGATTGGAGATAAATTCTTTTACAACAATCTTATCTTTCTGTTTCTTAACAGCAATGAAAGAGAAAATGTAAATGAAAAAAGGGGTAAATTTAAGTGATAAATTTATATTCATCGAAACACTGATTCACATAGTAGACTAAATTTGATGAGTATTAGGTACAAGTTGCTAGGGATACAAAGATGACTAAACTATGACTCTTTGAAGAGATAAATATGTAAATAAAATAATGACTGACTGTGTAGGAAACTTGACCTGGTCTGGGGCAGGGGCGTGAGAAAACATTCTTCAATTTCTTCTCTTGGCTTCTCACTCATTTCTTCATGTCAATTTGCTTCAGATTTCTATCCCTGGTTGTTTTCCCTTCCTGGACTATTCTGTCCCAGGGTCTTACTGCCAAATTTAAGCTGAGTATCTTCAAATCTCCACCTCTGTCCCAGACTTATCTTCTGAGGTCCAGACTCACATATCCCACCTTTACTTGCTCTCCCAAAGTAGATGTCCTAGAACAATTTCATGTTCATCGTGTAGAAAATATAACTCATCATCCCTAATCATTCCTCTCAAAGTTATATCTGTGATTTCAATGATTCATTCATTCTTTATATTTATATATTGAGCTCCAAGTCAGGTCCAGAATAAGGTGTTAGGAATAAAACTTTAACATGACAGACTGCATTCATGGAGCTTATAAATTTATTATACACATTTGCATACATACCCAAGATTGCCAATCACTATTCTGATAAGTGATTTGAATTAAAGAGAGCTTTAGTCAAGACTTAGCCAAGCCAAAAAATAATAGTCCAGGTTCTTAAGCAAGTATATTATTGCAGACTAGCTTTGATGGAAAGTGAGGGAAACACAGTTTATTAAGCCACATTCACGCTGAGTCCTAGAGGACAAAGAGGATTTGGGTGATGAAGAGTGAGGCAAAGAGCATTGTGGGAAAATGGAATGGTTGAAGATGTGAACAAAACACTCAAGAAACTTGCACTCATAAAATGTTTACAAAAATTCAGCATGTTCCAATTCATTAAGAAATTTCAAAGAATCAGTGTAATAGAGACCACATACACTGACCATTGCATTTAATTTGGAAAGCAATAGTGACAATAATAATATCATAACGATGACAGATGAACCTGGACAACCTAGACACATTTCTTTCTCCTTTTGGTAGCTCACCAGAGAGCTGACTCACTTCTGGGTTAACTCAACAGAAGAACAGGCTGTTTCCAACCTTGATAAACATTGGCTTCATTTTTCCATCAGGCTTACACTGAACAGAAAGTTCCAATGTTTCAGCTGCATGAATGTCCCCAGTCAGTCCTTCACGCCGATGATGTGTGGGATGGCAGGGCCAGGTTCTGCTGCTGGAGTCCTTCCCATGTGCACTCAGGCCCCCTCCTCCACGCCCCCCTCACCTCCAAGTATACCTTCCCCAGGATGGTGAGGGGAAGGGGTGAGACCTTTATTGTCTTCACTGCCTGTACATTTTCCAGGGACATTATTTTACATTGATTCTGCATTGCTTTAACGATGTGTGCCTATACCCTCTTTGGCACATAGTGATAGTAACATAACTTTAAATCTAAGGTCTTGTACATAGTATTTTTAATTTTGGAAAATTTCTAGTCATTATTCTTAAGTTTTTGTTTTTTTGTATTGCTATCATTTACTCTTTTCTCTGTTTCTGGCTTTCTTATTAAAAAGCTGTTGATATTGCACTTCTATCTTCCTTATACTTTAAATTTTCTCTCCTTCTTTTCAACTCTTTATTATGTCTTAATATCGTGAGGTAAGTATTTAATACACTTTTCAAGGTTCAGCACTTAATAATGACCTAATACTATCTCTGTCTCATAAAAATTTGTAGTATATTTCTTTTGTTTTATCAGTTGTATACTACTAATAATTGCAATAAAACCTGAGAAGGGCATTTTAACTCCTATTGCCTTACGGGCATGGGAAACCTTTTTTAAATCATAAAAATTATTAAGTGTTATTTTGTTTCAGAATGTTATAAGAAGACCACTATGAGATTTTCAAAAATAAAATTATAGCTCATAGAAATAAAATTTTGTGAAGAAAATGAAACAGAAATATGGGTTCAAGTAGAAAAAAGAATAATGTGAAATGATTATTGACCACTGAAGAGTATATTTTTAATAAAAGATGCAAGATAACAAAGTGCTATAATATTTAGATAACATTTGATACACTTAAAAGACAAGTGAGAATAGTTTTATTTTTAAATGAGAATGTTCACATATTTTTAAATGAGAAGTTTAGTTACCTTTTGTAACTAAACTTATGATGATAAATTCTAGATGTCAGTTTAGTGTGAAATATAAAATTGTATATAGTTTGGGCTTCCTGGTGGCGCAGTGGTTGAGAGTCCGCCTGCCGATGCAGGGGACACGGGTTCGTGCCCTTGTCCGGGAAGATCCCACATGCCACGGAGCGGCTGGGCCCGTGAGCCATGGCTGCTGAGCCTGCGCGTCCGGAGCCTGTGCTCCACAACGGGAGAGGCCACAACAGTAAGAGGCCTGCGTACCACCAAAAAAAAGGAAAAAAAATTGTATATAGTTTAAAAAAAATTAAGGGATTGCAGCAAGCAGAAAATAAATGTTATGGTACTAGACTTCTAACCATTGCAATAAGACAAAACATTTGATGATTGGAAAGGAAGAAATACAAAAGTCATTTTTCACAGATGATGTGACTGTATAAATGAAATCCCCCCAAAATTATTAGATGGATTATGAAACTTAATAAGTGACTTTAGCAACTTTGTGGAATTAAAGGTTAACATACAAAAAAATAACTTATTTGCACACCCTGCAACAAATGGGAAAAAATTTTCAAATAATATCATTTACTATAACATCACAAACTCAAATACCCAGGAATAACTTAACAACAGATTTACAAGGCCTCCAAGCATAAAACTATAAAATAATATTGATAGAATTTTAAAAAGGCTTAAATTAGTACAGGGGTCTACCATGTTTACATTTGGAATACTCAGTATTGTAAATATGTCATTTTCCCCACAAGTATATATATGTTTATGATAAGAATGGCGGTGCAGATCAGTGGGGAAAGGGTGATTTTGTCAATAAATAATATTGGGTCAACAGGATATCCATAACAAAGAAAATTACTTACACAAAAATCCATCCAAATGTTGCCAGGCTTGGGGCTGGGTCCTGGGTCCTCTTCTCCTCCTGACACACACACACTCTCTCCCTACATGATTCTTTCCAGTCCATGACTTTAAATACCATCTTAATGCCAGCTGTACACATTTAGACATGTCTCCAAGTCCTAACCTCTCCCTGAAATACACAGCTGCATTTGATAGCTCTATCTCAAAGTCTAGTATACGTTTCACACTTGGTTTCCCTCAAGTGTGTCCTTCAAAAACTTTTCCAAACACCCACCAAACATCTTTCTCTTCCATTTTCCCAAATTTTAGTCAGCAACATTAAACTCTATAAATTTCCTAGGACTCAGCCTTTCTTTTAGTCTCACCTCCCAGGTCCAATCCATGTACATCTCCTAGAAGCATGATGCACAAACATATCTCATACTTGTGTACATCTTTTCATCTGAACTCCTGTCATGCTAGAGTTCTCATCTTTTATGCTGCAGCTGGTCTCACCATGTCTACTTTTGCCCTCTATACCCCATGCTACATAAAGTGATCTTTAGCAATCATACATTAGATAATTTTCTTCTCTTTTTAAAATCCTCTAACAGCACCCATGACAGTAAGATATAATTTGAATTAGTTATCAGGACTTACGAACCCCTGCACTCTCTCACCCCTGCCTACCTCTCCAGCTGCACCATTCTCCTCTCCTCTAAGTTCCAGTCACACTGCCTTCTTTCTTTTCTTGGAACGAGTACTGTAATTGCCAGCTTCAGGGCTTACGTACTCAGCACTGCTCTGACAGATTTTGTATTGCTGTGTTAGTTCTCAAATGTCACCTTTAAAGAAGGTAAAAGGTACTATAGAAAACTAATAGAGACCAATCATCAATCTTCCTCATCATATATTTTATTACTATTACAGCCCTTATATTATCTGTAAAGTAATTTATTTGTTTTCTTCAGCGGTTCTCAAAAAGTAGTCCATGCAACTGCCATAACCCAATCAGCAGGTCGATGAGGTAAAAAAAAATTTTTATGATAATACTAAGACGTTATTTACAAATGCAAATGTGCTGTATTTGCACCGATGTTACAAAAGCAATTGTAGATAAAACTGTTGAAGACTTACCATAAATTAAAGCAGTGGGGACAAATTATATCTTCAAATTCTTCATTATCACGCACTTGCAGTAAAAAGGAAAGCCAGTTTCACTCAAATGTCTCTTGATGAAGCAGAAAAAAAATGTTAATTTTACTACACTTTGAGCCTTTAATACATGCTTTTTTAATACATGCTCTGATGAAATGGGGAGTCTACATTAAGCGTGTCTCCACCAAATTCATATTGAACCCCTAACCCCCAAGGTGACAGTATTAGGAGGTGAGACCTTTGAGAGGGTTAGTGGCCTCTGAAAGAGCGCCAGAGAGACAGCTGGTCCCTTCCACCTGTAAGGATCCCCCCAGGAAAGTGCTTCTAGGAACTAGGAAGCAGGCACCCTTTAGACAGGAATCTGACATCACCTTGATATTGTTATTTATGGTACTTTTGTTATAGTAAACTGGACAGACTAAGACGGTAACTTACCAGAGGATGATGGAGTTCTTGAGGAAAAGCCTTTGTGAAGTTATTTGAGTTGTAAACGGGACTAGACACCTTTTCATATAGAACAACCTTTATTTGAAAAAAAATGACTGAAGACAATATTTTTCCTGAAAATGAACATAGCCTGTCACACAACTGACAGTATTTTGTTGTCAATAAGAAAATTAAAGCTTTGAGATGAAAAATAAAATTTTGGAATATTTGTTGCCATTGACAGTATTGCCATCCTAATACTTAAAGCCATATATATATACACACACATACACATACATACGTATATGGGAGAGAGAGAGAGTAATGAAATGTGTCAACATTTGAAAGACCTGCGTAAATCCATGAACGGTTTTCTGAAAGATCAATGTACTGTTGTGCAGACTCATGAATGGTTAAAATATCCATACAAAGAGCAAGCTAGATAGAGGATTCTAGTCTATGGAAATTTCATCAACATGACTTCAGACTCCACATAGCAATTCATCTTTATGAAGCTCCCTTTTGCAGAGTTTTAGTAAAGTATCGAGAAAGAATATCTATTAAAACAGTCCTGTCTTTTCCAAGGTGGATTTTCTTCATGTGCTTCATCCAAAACAACATGTTCTCCACATTTACTGCAGATATAGATGGGAGGATCTAGCTACATTCTATGAAAGCAGATGTTACAGACATTTGTAAAAATGGAAAACAATGCCACTCTCCTCATTGTTTTTGCTTAGAAAAACAGTTATTTTTCATTAAAAAACATATTTTCTAAGTTAACATGTAATGATTTTAATATTGTGACTTATAAATAAGTATGTAAAAAATTTTTGGTGTTAATTTGAATAGTACATATCACTGAATATAGCTGACATAAACAAAAGCTTTGTGGGTTCTCAATTTTTAAGAGTATAAAGGGGTCCTCAGACCAGAAAGTAAGTACTGCTCATGTGCCTATTTGTTCTCTGTCTCACTGTCTCTTTGCACTAGAATGTGAGGGTCATGAGAAGAGAGACCTGACTTTGCACCGCTTGTGTCCCCACTACCTGGACCAGTGCTTGGCAGACACCACTGGCAATGTGTTCTCTGCTTCCATGATTGCAAATCAGGTTTCACTTCCCCACATCCTGTTAAATGTTGGCTCACAGGGCCAGGGGCCTCTCTCCAGCTGTTAGCTCGGCTATTTTCTTATGCCAAGTTCAAGCCACCCAGGTATCTCCTCTGTCTTCCCTGTGCTACTAGGGTCCTACAGACCTCACCAGAGTCAGGAGAGATAAGGAGATAGTATTTTAATGTTCTAAAAATATTATTTCTTAACTTATTTAGGAAAGTGTGTCTTCTGATGACATGAAAATGAAATCCAAACTATGTTCAAATACCCTAAATTACCCTGCAGTTGTTAAGTCTTGTGTCCTGGCAGAATTTTAAGAGTTAAATGGATCTGCCAATTTACTTATTCAATTATATTGGAGACCGTATTTTATTTTCTACCGTTGTGTATTGTGGATCTGTAAGGATTGCTATTGTAAGGGTTGACATTTTCCTTAACCAAAACTTTACTTCAGAAATGGTAGAGGGTATCTTCATATATTGCTTTTCAAAATACCTTGCAGAAGTGTTATAAACACAATTAATTGTTTACAATTTGATTTGAGATCTACAGGCAGAAAAGGTGAAATGTAATTTCCAAGTACTTAATGTTTACCATTATGGCTTAATGACGTATATTAGCCATACAAACTCAAAGGAGACATAGCCTGGGGACAAGATTCTAGTGCTTTATGTACAGAGGCCACCAAGTGATTCTCATGAATGTTAATAGGAGTGAAACCCACTGTAAACCTTAAGGCAATGATCACAACACATTGCCTGGTGCTGTTACAAGTAAACATCATCTATGAGACAGTAGTTTCTGCACATGCATTTCATAAACTGCTTTACTATATTATTCACATGAGTATAAACCAGTAATGAAAGCGTATCTAGGCACAAATGAAATGTATTCAGTTTTAGTTAGTAGTGTTTTAAAAGCTGCAGCTCAGTAGAGCATTTCCAAGCAGAAATAATCACCAAAAATGTAGTAGCATATTATCTGCTAGAGTGACTAACCAGATCTAAAATCCTTTTTTTTCCCCTTACATTTGAAATACTAAGATTTCCTACTATGTAATAGGAGCTGAGATTGATACTAGGGATAATTTGCTGAGTACAAGAATCATAGTTTCTGTTGTTTCAAGTTTCGTAAGTAATTAATAACAAACAAGGTCACAAAAAGAACTATTTATAATCTGTGTGCATCAAAGGATGTGTGGTCCTGGGTTTTGGTCTAGTATGTCATGAGCTTATAACTTGTCAAAGTTATGTGAAAAAGCTAAATGAGCTAAAAATAAAGAACTCTTTTAAAATATATCGGAGAAGTGAGGTCACAGGACAAAGTACAGTCCCCCAAATTAGAGACAGGCAGATATAGAAAATTACAACTTACAGGACCAGAAACCCATGAGTAGAAACTTCTGCAGAAAACAGTACCAGGTATAGCATGTCTGGTTTTCAACAAAAAATTACAAGGCACATTAAAAGGAAAAAAAGTACAGTTTGAAGAGACAGAGCAAGCATCAGGACCAGACTCAGATATGGCAGGGATGTTGTAATTATAAGACTGATAATATAAAACAACTAGGGTCAATATGATAAGGGATCTTATGGATAAAGTAGACGGCATGCAAAAAAACAGAGGCTCACATTGGTAAGCAGAGAGATGGAAATCCTAAGAAAGAGCCATAAAGAAATGCTAGAGATTAAAAACACTGTAACAGAAATTGAAGAATGCTTTTCATGAGCTCATTGCTAGACTGGATGTGGCTGAGGAAAGAAACTTTGAGCTAGAGGGTATGTCAACAGAAACTTCCAAATTTGAAAAGCTAAGAGAAAAAAGACTGAAGAAAACAAATATAATATCCACGAACTGTGTGACAACTACAAAAGGTGTATCATAAACATAACAGGAATATCAGAAGGAGAAAGACTGAGAGGAACAAAAATATTTCAAACAATAGTGACTGAGAATTTCCCAAATTAATATCAGACACCAAACCACAAATCCACAAAGCTCAGAGAGCACAGAATAGGATAATGCCAAAAAAATCTATGCCTAGGCATATCATATTTAAACTGCAGAAAATTCAAGGCAAAGAAAAAATTTTGAAAGAAGATGGAGGGAAAAACCATCTTACTATAGAGGAGCAAAGATAAGAATTACATCTGACTCCTCCTCAGAAACTATACAAGCAAGGAACAAGTAGAGTGAAATATTAAAAGTCTTGAGAGAAAAATGCCCAGCAACCTAAAATTCTCTGACCTGCAAATATATCCTTCAAAAGTGAAGAAAAAACAAAGACTTTCTCAGAAAAACAAAAATTGAGGAAATTTGTTGCCAGTAGACCTGCCTTACAAGACATGTTAGAAGTTGTTCAGAGGGAAGGAAAATGATATAGTTCAGAAGCTTGGATCCATATAAAGGAAGAGATTTAGAGAAGTTAGTGAAGGTAAAGACTTTTATTTTTCTTATTTCTAATTGATCTAACAGATAATGGTTTATTCAAAATAATAGCAGCACTAATGTAGTCAATGATTTCAGTTTATTATAAGTAAAATGAATAATATTAATGATACATGAGATAGGAGGAATTAGAAATATTTTGTTATCATAAAGAAATGTGCAAGGTGTTATAAAAGAGTAAAACCGGAAGTAGTAATTTAAACTGGATGGTCAGGGAAGGTCTCATATACAGGACTTATCACTTGTCGAAAAGCAAGATTGGAAACACAGATACTGGATAGTTCTTGGGAGAGGTGCTTGTTGTTGGTCTAGGTAGTTCAAAGTGAAATGATAAATGTGAGTAAATATTACATAGTAGACACGACAGAAAATCAACAGAATTTCTATTTATAAGATTATACATTTCTAACTATATTAATTTGACTACAAAATTGGCATAACAGAATCACATAACAAAGATAAAATCTGAGAATCCCAGGGAATGTCTGAGTCTTATCACATAGCTATGCTAAAGAATGCTTCTTTCTGTAACAAAATCACCACAACTGTCTGTTTGGCAATAATTTCAATGTTAAAGACTCTGACTAAAGTTTTCCTTTCTAGAGTATCCTCTGGAGTCAACTTTGATCAAGAATCTATGCTTTATCTGACTATTCATCTTTGTCTTCACATTTAGCTGTTCTCACGTTTCTTCAATGTTTTTGCAATGATACAGTATCAAGCTTATATCCACCCTGCACTAGACACTCCAGCAGGTGTTTCCTGATGCACTTGTGCAAAGCATCTTAGGAGATTCTCCTGAACAAGGGCCAGTCTGCAGCCATGTGCTCCAGGAATTTGGGAAATACTATTCTCTCATCCTTGGCTTCCATTGATTTGTTGGTAAGCCCAGTGTTGGTCTAATTGCCATTCTCTTGTAGGAAATCTCTCTGTTCTCTCAGTTGTTTTACATTCTTTTCTTTGCCTTTCCTCTTCTATAGCTTTATTCTGTTCTTTCTTTGTATCTAATTTGAGGTTTGTTAGTCTTTCTAAATCTACGTGATTTTATCTATTCACTAATTCTAGAAAACTCTTACCTTTTATTTCTCAGAATATTACCCCACCCCTGCCCACTGTCTCTACTATCTCCTTTTGAATTTGATCAGAAGTATGTTTGAACTCTTCATGTCCTCACCCATATCTTTTAACCTCTAGTTTATATCTTCATTTTTTTGTCTTTGGGCTTCCTTCTAAGTAGTTTCTTCAAATCTGTCTTCCAATTCAGTAGTGCTGTCTCAAAGCTTGTCTCACATGCTATTTACCCATTTATTATATTTCTAGACATTCTGTTAGGTTCACTACACAATTCTCCTTTTCATTTTTAGTCAAAACCTCTTTTATTTTTAAAACTATGTTAAGGCATTTTTTAAAAATTAATTCTTATTGGAGTATAGTTGCTTTACAACACTGTGTTAGTTTCTACTGTACAGCAGAATGAGTCAACCATACACATACATATATCCCCTCTTTTTAAGATTTCCTTCCATTCAGGTCACCACAGTGCATTAAGTAAAGTTCCCTGTGCTATACAGTATGTTCTCCTTAGTTATCTATTTTATACATAGTATCACTAGTGTATATGTTTCAATCCCAATGTCCCAATTCCTCCTGCATCCCTCTTTCCCTCTTGGTATCCATACATTTGTTCTCTATGTCTGTATCTCTATTTCTGCTTTGCAAATAGGTTCATCTGTATCATTTTTCTAGATTCCACCTATATGCGTTAATATACGGTATTTAGATTCCATATATATGTGTTAGCATACGGTATTTGTTTTTCTCTTTCTGACTTACTTCACTCTGTATGACAGACTCTAGGTCCATCCACCTCATTACAAATAACTCCATTTTGTTTCTTTTTATGACTCAGTAATATTCCATTGTATATATATGCCACATCTTCTTTATCCATTCATCTGTCGATGGACACTTAGGTTGCTTCCCTGTCCTGGCTATTGTAAATAGAGCTGCAATGAGTTTGAAATTCTTTCTTCCAAATAAGATTATGTTCTGCCAACTTGGGGTCACCTTAAATTAAATTTTAGCTGTGATGTTTTTATATCAACACAATGTTAATTCCATTCCCCAAAGAAAAGGGCAGTTTACAGTTCAGAATTTACAGGGAATGCTGGTTTTTGTTTTCTTTGTTTATTTGTTTTCTTTTGCCATCTACTTGGGAGTTTAGGAGCTCCTTTATCTGTCGATATCCCACCCTTTTCTCCTCCCAAGCACACATTTGCTTCAATAATTTTTCAATTTAAAAAATTTTGGGATTTTGGTAAATTTTGGATTCAGAAGATTTTCTTAATTCTCATGCATTTAAAATGATGTAATAACATCTGGGATTTTTAAGTGTTCTTAATTTGAAGGGTTTGCCCCTATATCTTGCCTACTACATTTTTGGAGTTTATATTATAAACTCTATTCATGTTTAAGGACCCTAGAGAGTTTAGTTTCCTATTCTCTGAAAAATTCTCTAGCCTTTTCTTACTGGATTTTGGAGTTAATAGTGGTTTTAATACAGGAATAGTGTTAATATAGGATACTATTAATAAAGAATCCAATAAGGAGGAAGATAATACATGAAGTTATGATATCTGTGTCCAGAATGGTTAAACAAAATGATAAGGCAAGGTAAAATTCTGAAAAGGGGCATAAGACTTTCCTTTATTTGGAAGGAATCAATTTCTAACTGTAGATTTTTCATGGATTTTAGGCTTGTATTCAAGGAATAATGTTGTACCAAGAAGACCAGATTGCCCTTTTGATGATAACAGGTGGGTAGAAACATAATTCGAATCCTGATCCTGACAGAGGAAACATAGATAGACATCTTCAGAATTGTAGTGGTTGATCCCAAGATCTAAAAGATAAAGAAGGTCAAGACTAATTACACACGAGAAGGAAGAAAGACAGACACCACAAGTAAAATTTCACAATTTTCCTTACTTTATATTTTATGCTTAGCACATGTTCACTCAAATACAAGCAAAAAATGGAAAACTGTTGTTAAAACCCAGCATCAGTAATATAAAAAATCTTTAACAATGAATTGGATAAATATCAATAGTATATATATATATGTATATATTATATATTATTTATATATATATTCCACAGCTAGCACTTCAGTAACTTCTGATTTGTCAATGAGAGAATCTCCAGTTATTTAGTAGTACAGTTGTTACTTTTATTCCCCCAAATGCATTGATTTCTTCACCAAAATGTTTACTGTGTCTTTTGATATAAAGCAGTGAACAAGGCAGAAAGGTCCATAGTCTCGTGGAACTTAAATCCTAGAGAGTAGAGAGGGAAAACAGAAAAAATCATAGGTACACAGGTTGGTAGGTAGGAAGGTAGATAAAACAATTTCATTGTTGATAAGTATTACAAAGAAAATAAAGCAGGGGCAGAAGATGAAAGTAAATGAACATTCTGTTAAATAGCTTAATCTGAGAGAGAACCTATGAAGGGAAACATTTGAGGATGAAGGAATAGTGAACATAAGGATCCAAAGGTAGCAACAGGCTTGGGGTGCTCAGGTACTAACAGCAGGGCCAGTGTGGCTGGAGAGTGATGAAAATGGGGGACAATGTTCACAGATGAGGGAAGTCTGGGCACTGTTATGAAATGGTTCTACTTTTGTCCAAAATATTGTAGGACTCCTGACCCAACCCTGGGGTCTTCTTTTACTTCCTGGATAGTAGAATGTGGCTGCATTACTTCCAAGATCTACTAGAGATGACCTTTGACATATCTCTAATTGTTTTGTGATTTCACTTAAGAGTAAGATGGGGAAAAGACACTGGGTTTGGGGAGAAAGATTTGGTAAAATGTGGTGGTTTGAATGTACATATCTATTCCCGCTTCTTCACAAAGCACAATTGGCACTATAGAAAAATCAGTATCAAATAAAAAGACAAAAACATGGAGGACAGAGAGCGATAAGAAAAGATTTGTTGGGCAAAATTGTGGAATCTATAGAGTGGATAAGTGAGTGAAAGCTGAATAACAACAAAACATTCTGTGACTCACCCTGTGCCTGAGGGTGGGGAGGCTAAAATGTAGATGATCCATACCACCAAGCTCTAGAAAGACTAGGGAACTGGCAGTGTGGGATCTTTGAATGTGGGGATGAAGAAGCTTACATCCCCTTACATCAGAAAGGCCCTAAGCAGAGAGGGCAGGGCCCAGCCCAGGGCCTCGGGGAAACTCAGAGCACTGACCTCGAGACCCACATCCCTCTTCCTCTACCTATTCTCATAAACGGGGTGGTCAGGCTTATGAGCTGTTCAGCCCCAAAGCAAGGCCCCCAGATACGCTGAAATGGGGCTAGCCCTCAGGGTGATCTTAGGAGGAAGGGTTGGGCACAAGCTCTGCCCACAGGAAAATTTCCAGTCAGCCTTATTAGACACTCATTCTTAATGTAGTAGATAGTCCAGGAGCACCAGGCATGAAAGGCACAGACCAAAGCAAGGAAACTCTTACACAATGAAACCCACCAGGAAGCAGAAAAAACTATAGGAGACAATGGAGGCATGTCTTCAAATTATGAGAAAAAAGTATTTTCAGCCTGGCATTTATGGCCAAACTGTATATCAAATGCGAAAGCAGAACAAGGACATATTTAGCAACATAATATCTCAAAACATTTATCTCCAATGCCCTCATTCTCAACAATTCTTTAAAATTTGATTTGGGAGTCATGGATCATAGTGATTCAAAACTGGAAAGAGCCAGTGGGAACCTGAGTGTGGAGAAGTATGACTCTCAAAAGCTTTGCATCAGGAATAGGAACCATCAAATCCAACTGGGGCTGAAGGATGGAGAGCAAGATCGTGCTGTCCCTGAGGGGGAAAATTAAAAATATATATACACACACACACATATATATATGTGTGTGTGTGTGTATACATATATATATATATATATATATATATATATATGTATATATCAGGTAGAATACTGATTTTCACATGCTGAGGAAAGACTTTTGTTTCTACTGGAAATTTGGAGAATGAACTGGTGAAAAGAATACTCAGAGGACAAAAATAAATTTAAATGCTGTAGGTTTAATGAATGAAATAAAAACACACTGGGAAGGAATGTCTAGACCATATTCCACTGAACCCATTATGGCTAATCGGAGAGCAAGCATTTAAACTCAGCAAACTTGCTCTTGACTTCTGACCTCTGGCTTACTAACAAGGTAATTTAGAACAATTCTTTGAACCATCTGAGTCTTAGTTTTATATTCTGTAAAAGGTGCTTTTAATGTCTGTCTCAAAAGAATGCTGTGATGATTAACTTAGCAGAGGCGTATTCAGTATTTAGAGTGAGGCATGGAAAATAGAAAATATATTTCATGAGATGAGATATGGAAAGCAGATCGATAACTGATGGAAAGGTCATCCCTTCAGAAAAGCAATGTTGTTTAAAAGCCACAGATTTCCCTAAGAATGGTTCAATTGGCTGTTGGCCTTTAGAAAAGATAATTAAGTAAGTAAATTACTAACAGAGTAGGCTGTAGTTAAATTGGGAATAACTAATCTAAATAATGGGGAAAAATCAAATTGGACTTGCAATTGGCCTCTGAACTGGGGGCAGGGGGGATGGCCTTGTGGGACTGAGCTCTTAACCTGTGGGCTCTGATGCTCTTTACCGGTGGATAGTGTCAGACTGAGTTGAATTGTAGGACACGCAGCTGGTGTCAGAGAATTGCTTCATGGAGAGGGGGGTGAAGGGGAGACTCTCACACTGGAATCAGGAGCAGAATTGTACATACTCTTTTGTATATTTTGTATATCTTTTTCCAGGTTTACTGAAGTGTAATTGACAAAATTATAGCATATTTAAAGTGTACAACATGATGATTTGATGTATTTATACATTGTGAAATGATAAATGTGAAATGACCACAATCACATTAATTTTTAAAATTCATTTAACTTATTTATTTATTTGGCTGCGTTGGGACTTCGTTGGTGTGCATGGGCTTTCTCTAGTTGCAGCGAGCAGGGGCTACTCTTCATTGTGGAGGGTGGGCTTCTTGTTGCGGTGGCTTCTCTTGTTGCAGAGCACTGGCTCTAGGTGCACGGGCTTAAGTAGTTGTGGCACACGGGCTCAGTAGTTGTGGCTCACGGGCTCTAGAGAGCAGGCTCAGTAGTTGTGGCACAGGGGCTTAGTTGCTCTGTCGCACGTGGGATCTTCCTGGAACAGGGATCGAACCGCTGTCTCTTAAATTGGCAGGCAGATTCTTAACCACTACGCCACCAGGGAAGTCCCCACAATTACATTAATTAACACATCTATGACCTCACATAATTACCTTTTTTTTTTTTTTTTTTGCGGTACGCGGGGCTCTCACTGCTGTGATCTCTCCCGTTGCGGAGCACAGGCTCCGGACGCGCAGGCTCAGCGGCCATGTCTCACGCGCTCAGCCACTCTGCGGCACGTGGGATCTTCCCGGACCGGGGCACGAACCCGTGTCCCCTGCATCGGCAGGCGGACTCTCAACCACTGCGCCACCAGGGAAGCCCTAATTACCTTTTTTATTTTTTATTTTTGGTGAAAACAAGATCTGCTCTCTTAGTCTAATTTCAAATATATGAAACAGTATTATTAATTATAGTAACCATGCTGTACATTAGATCCCCAGAATTTTTTCATCTTTTGACTGAAAGTTTGTACCCTTTGACCAACATCTGCCTATTTCTCCAGCCCCAGTCCCTGGCAACCACCATTCTACTCCTCAACTCCTTTTATAGAATCCACATATAAGTGATACCATGCAGTATTTGTATTTATCTGTGTACCTTATTTCACTTAGTATAATGCCCTCTGGTATCATTTATGTTTTTACAGATGACAGAATTTCTTTTATTTTTATGCTTGAATAATGTTCCACTGTATTTATGTACCACGTTTTCTTTATCCATTCATCCCTTGATGGGCACTTAGGTTATTTCCATGCCTTGACTATTGTAAATGATGCTGCAATGAACATCAAAATACAGATGGCTCTTAGAGATAGTAATTTCATTTCCTTTGGATATACACCCAGAAGTGGAATTGCTGGATCATATGGTAGTTCTATTTTTAATTTTTTGAAGAAGCTTTGAACTGTTTTCCATATTGGCTGCACTAATTTACATTCCCACCAACAGTGCACAATGATTTCCTTTACTTTACATCCTCACCAACACTTATTATCTCTTACCTTTTTTTTTTTTTTTTTTTTTTTTTTGCGGTACGTGGGCCTCTCACAGCTGTGGCCTCTCCCTTGCGGAGCACAGGCTCCGGACGGGCAGGCCCAGCGGCCATGGCTCACGGGTCCAGCCGCTCCGCGGCACGTGGGATCCTCCGGGACCGGGGCACGAGCCCGTGTCCCCTGCACCGGCAGGCGGACTCCCAACCACTGCGCCACCAGGGAAGCCCTCTCTTACCTTTTTGATAACAGCCATTCTAACAGGTATGAGGTGATTGTGGTTTTGATTTGCATTTCCCTGATGATTAGTGATGTTGAGTACCTTGTCATGTACCTGTTGGCCATTTGTATGTCTTCTTTGAAAAAAAACATGTCTAAATGTCTATTCAGGTCCTTTGCCCATTTTAAATTGGGATATTTGGTTTATTGCTATTGTATGAGTTTCTGATATATTTTGGATATTAACCTCTTATTGAATATATAGTTTGCAAATATTTTCTCCCATTCTATAGTTTACCTTTTTATTTGGTTGATTGTTTCTTTTGTTGTGCAGAAGCTTTTCAGTGTGAAGTAGTCCCACTTGTATATTTTTGCTGTAGTTGCATGTATTTTTGGTGTATGATCCAAAAAATCATTCACAAGCAAAATTAAAAAAAGACAATAACAACTAGAAGTCATTTGAAGGAAGTTATTTAGATAGTTATTCAACAGGATCATTAATATTTTATGGTGACTTATTCATATTCCAAAAATTAAATGAAGTTGTTATTTTTCTAATGTGAAAAAAAATAAAGAAGGTCTTACTTAGAGAATATGGTTTACAGAGTAGTTTAAATTCAAATTCAGTAGATTAACTTTGTCCTATTACCAAAAATAAATGCTTTCTTTCTATTTTCTCCACCTGACATTCCAAGTTTCTAAACTCTTTGCTTTCAGAAAATTATTTTTCTTGATAGATAATTTCCACATATTTTGGTCATATTCATAGATTTAAATAGGCCCAATGACATACACATTCTTCTATGTCTTCAGAGATAATCACAGAATCTTGCTTCAGTCTCTCTGACACTGCAGAGAATCCACTGGGTATCAGCAATGGAAATGCAATCATTTAACACAGAGCCAAAATAGACCTTTTCCTTGAAAGTAATTTTCAGAAACAGTGTTCTCTGAAGCAGAACATTCTGGAAAATTATGTCCCTCAAAGAGTTTGGGTCCTTCAGCTTAAATGTATATCTCTTATCATAAACCATTACCCACCTTGAAATTCCAGAGTGCAAAAATCTGTTGCTTATAAATAGCATATTTATTTAAATATCTGCCGCTCATGGACCTTCATTCCTTTTTTATTCTTATTGCCCTGAAGACAATTTCTAAAATGATTTTAGAGGTATGGAGTAGTAAATGACATAGTCCTGAGAAAGAGCAGTTTAGCTTGAAATGTTCCAAGTAATAATTTGGCTTTATATGTGTGCTTCAAGGTAGGTTAAGGTGGAACAGGGGCTGAGAGTGTGCTCTCTCACCTGTAACTAAGGTACAGGAGCTCAGGGTTTTATGAAACAGTATCATACGGCCATTCAATTACTAAGAGAAATACAGTAGACTCTTTGTGCTACCAGAAAACAGTTGTTGACAATATGATGCAGATTTTGATGTAACATTTTATCCATTTCTATATGATATACTTATAAAATCACAAATTATGATTTATATTACCAAGTTAAATATGAGTTTCATAATTTCTACATTTTTGTATATATTAATTTGTCAACAACCAGCACTTAGCTTTGTTTCCTGTTTTCCAACTTAATAAAATAAAACTAAGACTTGATGAAAACTGTATTCTTAACATGAAGTTTTGAAATATGTAACATTTTCCTGATGAAAACAAAGTAAGGGAAATCTCATGTGAATAATCTGTGGCCCGAGACATTTACTATGGTTTTATCTTAAAATAATTTAATGGCTTATTGTGTCTACTTCAATAGTTGCCTTGAAGCTTCATTTGTTTGTTCAAATAGCTATCATCAGTCAAAAATGACAGGCATAGTTAGGCTCATTATTGCTTTAGCTGATTTTATAAACTAACATCTAAGTCCGTTTAACACTACAAACTTATCTATTAGCACTAATTTTTCTTAGCAAGATTTAGAGAAAATTGAAAAAGTCTTTTTTAGCAGAGAAATGGGAAACTTTTGTGGAAGAAATTATTCTTATTTATTCCTAACTGTTAAACTCTACTGCTTAGAATATTTTAATTAAGAAAGTTTTTTTGAAACGTAGGTAGATTTGTGTGGGTGAATATATGTGTGCATATATATCTACATATATAACTACAGAATAAAATTATTTTACATGTAAAAATAACTATACAGGGCTTCTCTGGTGGCGCAGTGGTTGAGAGTCCACCGGCCGATGCAGGGGACACGGGTTTGTGCCCTGGTCTAGGGGGATCCCACATGCTGCGGAGAGGCTGGGCCTGTGAGCCATGGCTGCTGAGCCTGTGCTCCGCAACGGGAGAGGCCACAACAGTGAGAGGCCCGCGTATCACAAACAAAACAAAACAAAATTTAAAAAAAACAACAAAAAAAAACTATGCACATAAATGTAAATATATATAATATAAAAGTATTTTTTACATATAAAATACCTTATATGGATTTTGCTTCAGGCTAAAGATATATATATATATGTGTATATATATATAAATAAATTTATATATTTATATATATCTCTTATTCAAAGATTTCATTGGAATCTTTCACACAAGATTTTTCTAAACCCTTGAATTAAATGAAACTTCATTCTTTCTAAACCACATTTTAAGTATATACGCCAACTATAAAGACCAAGCTTCCTACTTCACTATCTTGCTGACACCACTACTATATAACTTCAATGAAGCTTTGTATTTTTATCATATTGCCATCTTTGATTATTTCTTTGGAGAATGCTTGAAAATAGAAACTGAAGAAAATACTTTATTTTCAAAATGTTTTTGAATTTATGTGAGTGTATTGTACTTATTTGTTTTTACAGGAAATATATTGTAAGTTTTTTGTTTGTTTTTTGTTGTTCTCAACCATAAAGTTTCTAGTATAGATTGTGGTATATTATATCATTGTGTTGTCCACATATTCTTTTGTGTAGCATCTTATATGTTAAGAGAAGGGTTTTTCAGACTGGAGTACGTGAACAAAGCTCAGTAACCTAGAGGGAGCATATGGCTTCATGTATGTAAGATAAAGCCTGTAAAACTGCTTTATATCTGCTTAACTTCAAAAGAAATCAATTTACATGCATGAACTCACCTTTCTGTAGTTGAGGGATACAAAGTTAAGAGATTCTTATTCTTACTATTTTGTCCTGATATCACAAATATCAGTTTTTAATCTCCTAGCCCCAAACATAATATTTTAGCTTTATTTGCTTTGCCTGGTCAGTTGTCCAAATGGTAATGTTGGAATCTTATGTCTTTTTCTCTTGGTAATTTTTCTAATTATGATTGATTTTATATTTTGAATTTTTGTACAGCTCCCAGAAAGTGTTTTAGCAAGTGAGCATTTTGTAAAATATACTCAAAATTCATAAGTAAATTATCTGCCTCTTCTGTAACTATGTAATCATTCAGTGCCAGAGACAATTGCCAAATGTTTTGGCTTTATTCTTCTACTCTTTGCTGTCTAAAAGGACAATTGCAAATAAAACAAAACAAAAACCACTTTCTTCTAGATATTCCCTATAATTTTCTTTTTCTTTGCAAAATGATCATTTTAATATACTCTTTTTTCCATTTATAAAAGATAATACATATTTATTTTAGAAAGTCTAGAAAATGAAGAAACACATAATAAGCCAGCAATATTATCTAAAATTCCTTCACTCAGAGAACTTCTGAGAACATTTTGGTATGTTCAGTTTTTCTTTCCTTTAAAATATACGTGGTTCTCATAAAATTGAAACCATAGTACATTATAATTTTATATCTACATTCCGCTTTGTTCATTCAACATCATGGCATAAGAACTTTTCCTTCTCCTTAAATGTATTATGATAGCACGTTTCGTACTATTAGCACAGAATTTAATTAACAGTTATCCTATTATTGGATTCTGATATTATTTTATAAATTTTAACTTCTTTAAATAATACATAGTAAATCATGGCTCATATATCATCATGTGCATATTTGATTATACCTTTAGGTACATTCTCAGATGTTAAATTATTGAGTCAAAGCACATGTATCTAAGAATATCGATACAACATGTCCTACGCATACACATACACGTACACATGTAAAGACATAATTTTATCAATGAATTAGTCATTTCATCACTCTCTACTGAACATTAAAAATAACAAGGCATAGTGAGTTCAGAAATGAGGCCTAAATGGGCTCAAAAAGTGTAACATGTTGATCTGCAAAACTAGCTAAATATAGGGAATTAATTTGGTTCTAAACTTTTTAGCAAGCAATGGGTAAAAGGTGACTTTATTGGTGATGTTATTTGTATCGTGAGTGATAGAAATTCAACAGTACTTCTTTAGATGACAGTCCTCCTAAAGGGGGAGGATTCATACTTTATAATATATAAAATAATTTGTAATTATTATAAACATTTACTATTTATGTAACCATGTTTTTATTGGGTGGTTCCTTTAAAAAGTCATGAATATAAGTTGCTGGCAACAAATCAAAATGCATTTCTGTAAAATTAATTATGCAGAGGGTCAACCTGATTTATTCAAACTCTTCACTTGCTTCTGCTCTCTAAAGGAAAGTATGTGAAAAAGTAAATTTTAGGATATAGTACAAGTGCAGATGGGCTGGTTATATTTCTTTAAAAATTTTCTCTTTGAAAAGTGTATCTCAACTGACCTTTTTTTTTTTTTTTTTTTTTCAACTGACCTTTTGTTAAATAAGGAGGCACAGTGTGTTGGAGATAATGCACTGTATACCCAGTGAAATCACAGAGCATATTTGCTTATGGGGTTTCTTTTTTGTGAACGCTTAGGGAGAAGATTGATATTAAGAAAGCATTTACACCTCCAGAGCACCTGAGTTTTATCATTTACATACCCACAAAGAAATTACATGTACACAAACAAAGATCAGAAATGAACATTTTTTTAAAGCATATCTGGGCTTTGGCCTTAGGCTGCAATGCAGCTAACACAGAGGTGTCCTAGGGGTCTAGAAACCAGAGAACTAGTTGGTCATTTGTTTTTCCTCATGCTCAGCGGATTTGAATCTTCTCTTTTAAAACACTGGTAGTTCAAAAAGTGCTACGGCATAGGAAAAAAGCTTGTGAACAACAGAGCAAGTGTGTAAGATTCTTAGACTCACCTGTCCTGAGCCTTCTCTATCATTTGCATATAGAATTGCATATAGCTTCTACCTTTTAACATTGTGGTGGCCTTCAGTTCTTTCAAAAGAGTTTTAGGTAGTTTAGGAGCAAATGACAAAAAAAAAAAAAAAAAGAAGATAATGCCAGAACACCAGCCATATTTTATATGAGCAGAAGTGGTTCCCTGGCTTGTCCATTGACTACTCCCATGATACAGACTCCATATGTACTGAGATGCAGTTAGGATTACTTTCTATAGAATCAAAGGTCAATAAAAAGCTAGTAACATCACAGACACAATATTATTCCAGACATTGACAGCGTTCCAAAAGAATAGATGTGTCTGAAGCTGTTCATTCCCTGTGTCACAGATGATGTGACAATAATACTGCAGACCCATTATTTTAAAACAAGACAACATCAATATATTTCCTTTTTCACAAAAAGGAAGATAAGACAATATAAGATTCTTTTAAATAAAATAGGGAATGGGTGTTTATATATCTTCTAAAATTATATGCATAAATTTACAAATTTAAATATCACTTATGATGATTAATTAGAGGAAAAATTCCTTAAGAAGGTTAAAGATTACCTTCCAGAGGAAATTCAAGGACAAACATTTTATGATTACTACATGCAGGAAAAAAAGATTACAGTCCCGTGTATAACATTTCATTTTCTATGCCTATTAAATTATTTCCTGCAATGTGCTTTCGTTATTTAAAATTCTATTTCATTCATCAGAATCAACCACTGTTTCTTCTCCTCTATCTGTTCTGAGTTTCTTTCACAAGCAGCTACTAATTAGGAGAGCCTGTGACCTCAGGACTCTATACAAAATCCTGTTTGTTAGCACTGGGTTAATCAGTGGAATCTGAAGGAAACAAAAGGCTCACAGAATGAAAAGAAATTAAAAAATAGATCATAAGGGGAATGTAATATTTTGCTTCTACATAAATTTTGCAAATAATTTACAGTTTGTTTACCTTCCTTTTGTTGTTGCTAATAAAAGTGAATTAAAAGATAAATGATGTACAAATGACTTACATAAACACAAACAACCATGTGGAACCAAAATTTCAGGTGATCTCAACAAACTCTATACCATGAAATAAGGGAAGGAAATAATTCTGTATTTTCATATCTTGCAGTCACTGACTAATTCTTAAGCTTGTTAGAAAGATATGGATTGGTAACTATTTGTAAAATATGAAGAGAGTCCATTAGGAAAATAAAATAACATACAAAATGCAAAAATTAACTTAAATTGTAGTCTAGCAAAAAAACTGAGATGGAGGAAAGAAAAAGTACAAAATATATGTAAGATTTAAAATAAGAGCAAAATTAAGATATGTATAGGTATTTGTTTAAAGACAAAGAATTTTTTTGAAAAATAATTTAAAAAAAGGCCAGAGTCACATGCTTTATGCAATGGTTATATTTAAATCATAGAAAGACTAATGTGAGAGGGTAAATGGACATATTTGGTACATAAGGACCCAGAAAACATACCACCTGTATTCTTTTTTTTCCCACAAAACAAAGTGAAACAAAGCAAAACAAAAAAAAAGATTGTATTTTAGCTCCAAAGGTTTAAGAAAATTTATCTCTATTTGTCAGAATACAGAAATGTGTTTTTCTTTCCACTATGATATTTACTCTCTGAAAGCTTAAAATTTACCTACTATTTTCATTTTCAAAGTGAAGGAACTAAGGAAGAAAGGGGGAGAAAAAGGGAAGGAGGGCAGGTGGAGATTTTCCAGTAGCACTGGCAAGTGTGGGAGAAGTGTTCTCAAGAGTTGAGTTTTCAAAATTGAGCATTAGTTTGGTGGTGGATCAAGGGAACAAGAGAAATGGGGCAAAAGCATCCAATTTGACACAATGTCTAGTCATATAATTTGGGTATGGATTTTCTTAAATTCCTGTGCTTCAGGTAAAGATGAGTTTAAGATGAGCCCACATACGGGGAACACATGGTAAATCAGAAACAGCATTGCAAACTATTTATTTACATGGCATAACTTAGTTCTGTTACAATTAAATTTAGTTAAGGTTTATGAAATGCATTAAGCTTGTTTTATGCCTTAGCTTTGTCATTACAGAATTCTGTGTTGTTTCTTTTCTGTCCCACATTCTCAATAAAATCCTTCAACATCTGAGTCTAATTCTGTTTTACTTTTTTATATTAAATGAATTAGATAATCTATTAAACAACTGGGAGGAAATAGCATTATTGATATGTTACACTTACATTATGAAGTTAACTTGATCAACTAAATTAACTCTTTCACATTCAGGCCTGCATATGTTTTAAGATTTTAAAGCAAGAAATCATCAAGAGGACTCAGATTTCTGTGATCTTCTCTCTTCATTATAAAGCAGAGGTCAATAATACATTTATCACTCAAACCACCAATGAGACCACATACCACTAAAAAGCTTGAAGTTTAAAGAAAAAAGGAGAATGAGGGAAAAAAAAGAGAGAGAGAAGAAAAACATGAAAAGAATCATAGCAATTTCAATAAGTCACAGAGCCCTACAAATCTATCTAACCTTATTTAGAGAGCAGAATGACAACCACACAACAAAATAATACTGACCTTGTGGTCTGGCTTCAAGATATCATGACATTCCCAGGAAAGAACTCATTGAGATTGTGGAAAAATACCAGGTTCAGAGTGCAGAAGGAAAGGGCTTTACATGAGAATAAGATCCTACTTGGGAAATCTTGAATACTCTGCCTCAAGGCCCAGGTTAACCTAAAATTCAAGCTACCTGGATCCTAACAACTGTGGTTATTCCAATGACACAGCCCAAGTTTCTCAGTTAAGGTAAATGTTAGAAATTTGAACTCCAGGATGAAAGGTGGAATGCACTGACTGTCCACTGGGGGTGTTCAATTACCCATTTTAATGGCATAGACTTCATTGCACTGAAATAGTACTTTTTACAGTACACAAGTTATCCATTACATTGAGACTATTCTATAACAAGTCTGACTCTAAGACTTGTATCATAATATTCCATTACATTTTTTACATTTAGAAGCAAAAAATGATTTTGGATTGTATTCATTCTAATTTTCCAGTAAGTGGCAAACCTTTGAAGTCTTTGAGTATATTGTTCTTCATTTGAAGCGATGCTAGTCAGCACTAAGTTCTGCCATTGCCCATAAGAGGTAATGGGTTAAGATCTTACAGTGTACAATAATTTCATTTTATTATTTTTATTGTTAGATTCAAAAAAGTTTAATGGCTGTGAGTCAAAGAATTATTTTGCCTTTTACAGAGAAGGGTAACATAATTATATGACAAATTATGTATAATACAAATTACACTACCTTAGATAATTTGGCTAAAATTTTCAGAAATTAACATCAGTCACAGTTGTAAATAACACAAGAGTTTAGGAATTCAGAATTAATCAAGCATATTCCTCTATTTGTTTGATTTTGTTTCATAATTTTCACTTAGTATCATATTCTACATATATTTCATGGCTACAATTTTTTAGATGATTATTTTTGTTTGCATAGCACAAAAGATATGTATATGTTAAAACAAATATGTGATCTCAGTGAATTACAATATTTTTAGCAAAACATTGCTGTTTATAACAAATTGGGTTTTTTCTTTATTTTTCCCATGTTATATAGGTAACATGAGATATATACAAAAACATGGGTTACTTAGTGGACTGTCCAGTTAATAACAGAGGAGAATACTAAATGTACCAAACTAACCCCATGCTACACTGAGCACAGAATCAGAAGACTTTCCTCTCTGAAACTAGAAAACACCTACAAACAAAATTGCATCTGTAATAAAAGCCAGCCAAGTACTTTGGAAATGCAAAACATGGAAAACCTTCCAAAAAGCACTAGAAGGAAAATTATTTCTAAAAATAGAAAAAATGGATAAAATTCTTATAAGGACTATTTTTAATTTGTATATATTTAAGGATAATTCATAGCTCTTCAATACTGATTAATTTCCCCAATAAATCTATGTGGTGTGACTCTATTTATCAAAATCTTCTTTATCAGGACATTTCAACAGTATTCATGTGTCTCACATAGTTTTCAAACTTGAATTTTAATTGTTTTATAATTTAGTTATTGGGAATGATACGGTTTTCATTATGTAATTATTTATGTAAAACAATGTAAACATGTTGCTTGTGTTTGAAAGAAAGCGGACAGAAGGACACACTAAATAGGGTCTGTGAGCAGGCTCCTGGCTGCTATAACTCACTGCTCCTGGATGAAAGTTTCAGCATAAAATCTTGTCCAGCATGGAACAGTGACAGAACATCAATCTCATGGCACCTCATGGGGAGTGTGGAATAAGGTTTCCTGTGGTCCACGACACAAAGACATGAGGCAGCTCATCTTCCTTTAGCAGATTGGTAGAGGAAGAGATGCTGGTGAGTGCACACCAGCCATGGCAGTGGGAGACTCTCTCCCTGACATGGCTGTGCATCTGACATCCTTCCCTGCCCCTCCCCATCAGCTCATTCTACACGTACCTTGTTGTAGGGTTTGCCCACCTACCTAACCAAGCGTCTGTGTCATCAGCAGTATACTTCTGTACTGTTTACTCTGTACATTCCAGAAGCCAAGGGTTTTACACTTAACCTGAGGAAATACTAAAAATAAAACAGTACAAGAGCTAAATTTGGTTTCAGCCCCAAATACAGTGTGTGAAGTTAAGTTCAGGTTACAAATTTTATTGTTAAATTAATGTTTAATGACATAATTAAAGCATAAACAAAAGAAAAAAACAAAAAGCAAACACAAAACTCACTACAGGAGGAGGAGTCAAGATGGCGGAATAGGAGGATGCAGAATTTGTCACTGCTCACCAGTTTATCAAAAGCACATCTACAAATGGAACAATTCTCACAGAGCATCTGCTGAATGTTAGCAGGAGACTTTGGACACCTAAAAGAACAAAAGAAAGAATAAAAAAGAAAAAAACAAGAGGAATCAACAAAGAGACCAGCAACCCTGGTGGGAAGCCGAAGGTGAGGAGAGATCCCCACATTACAAAAGACTCCCTCATGTTGGGGAAATCAGCTGGGACAGAAAAGGACCTTTGGGGGATCAAAGGAGAACACAAGAGACTGTGGAAAACAGGACAAAGTAAGAACTGCACGCATGATCTACACCATAGCTCTGAGTATTCCAGCCTGAATCATGAGTTGCCTATTGTGAAGGGGAGCTGGATGCTGGAAAGAGGGGTTTGGAGGGCAGACCAAGGGAGAGGACAGCTCTTGGCTGTGAAAAGACAGCCTAAAGGGATAAGATCAAGGGGCACCACAACTGGGAAAGTCTGAGGAAAAAGCCTGAGACAACCTAGCTAGGCGTCATTGCTGAGTGGCACGCAAGGGGCAGAGTCACCATTATAGCCCCCTTCCTCACCTGCTGGTTTCTTCAGCCTCTGTAGGCATTGGGAGGGGCTCCCACCTGAGCAGGCCCGCCTGTGCCTCGGGCTGGGGTCACCCCCATCTGTGTAGGTTCTGGGGGCCCAAGCGCCATCCACCACAAAACCTCCTTGGGAATCAGCCCTGGGTGTCCCTGCCTGGGACGAGAGTCTGCTGAAGCTGGCAGGGTCAGAGAGCTAAAGCATGGGGTTGGAAGAACAGACCTGGGGAGAGAAACACAATTCGCTGCATGGATACAATAGAAGGGATGGGAGTGAGGGAACATGTGTCTGGGAATGCTCCCAGAAAAAGCATCGTCTATCTGGAAAGCGAGGTACTATTGCTGAGAGGTGTGTGAGGGGCAAAGCTGACAGCACTCCCGTATGCCAGCTCCTGCCGCTGCAGGTACTGGGAATACCCAAGTGTGCTCCAAGCAGCCTCTGCTCTCACTCACTCTCACCTGGACAAAGATCATACACCTGAGGTGGCACACATGCAGAGGTGGGCTTAAAACCAACACTAAGCCCGAGGGGCACTGCAACTAAGGAAGAGAAATGCAAATCTTTCCATGCCTGTGAATCAAATCCGCAAGATCAGCTGGGTAAATCCTACGTTTGTGGAATACCTGAATAAACAATGAGAATTTCAACATCTGAGACCAGTCTGGCCTTCACAGCACTGGACTTCGTGGGCAAATACACATGGGAGTCAGGCCAGGTCAGAGTCTGAGCTGACTCCACAGTGTCCACAGCGGGTCTAGAGACCTACCTAGAGGTATTGGAAGGCCTCCTGGGGAAGTGGCCCCAGGAAAATATTCTTTTTTTTTTTAACATCTTTATTGGAGTATAATTGCTTTACAATGGTGTGTTAGTTTCTGCTGTATAACAAAGTGAATCAGCTATACATATACATATATCCCCATATCTCCTCCCTCTTGTGTAGCCCTCCCACCCTCCCTATCCCACCCCTCTAGGTGGTCACAAAGGACTGAGCTGATCTCCCTGTGCTATGTGGCTGCTTCCCACTAGCTATCTATTTTACATTTGGTAGTGTATATATGTCAATATTCTTATTACTATTATTCTTTGTTGTTCTTTTTCATTTTGTTCAATTGTTGGTGTTACTTTTTTTTAATCTTTTAATTTCTACTTTTATTAAAAAAATTTTTTTTACCTTATGTTATTTTGTTAATATAATAGAGTTTTTATTTTTACATTTTTCCTTGACATTTTTGTTGCTTAGTGGCTTTTGTCTTGTTTTTGTTCTTCATTATATATATATATATATATATAATTTTTTTCCCTTTTTTTTTCCAAATATTTTTAGGTGTATATTCTATGCTTTATTTGTTTTTGTTGATGTTGTTTGCTTGCTCCTGTTTTCTGTTTTATTTTTCATTCTTTGTTTTCATTAGTATAATCCTTATCGACTGTTCTCATATTAGAATTCTCTTGTTTGGCTGTCTGTTCCCTTGTTTTTTTTATTCTTTTCTCTCTCTCTCTCTCTCTCTGTGTGTGTGTGTGTGTGTGTGTGTGTTGTGTTGCTGCGGTTCGTTTTCTTCTGTTCTTGCTACTGGCCCAAGGTTTTGTTTGTCTGTTGTTCTTTTTCCTTTTTTGCTTTTCATTTTTTGTTTTGATTTTTTTTCTTTTTTCTTTTCTTTTCTCTGTATTTTATCAGGCCACACTGTGTGGCTTGTGGGCTCTTGGTTCCTGACCAGGGACCAGTCCTGGGCCTCCAGGGTGGGAATATAGAGTCCAGGATGCTGGAACACCAGATCCAGGGAATATTAATCAGTGTGTGTGTTCCTGAAGATATCCATATCAACACCAAAACCTGGCCCCAACAACTGCCTGCAGGCTACAGTGCTAAATACCTCACACCAAACAACAAGCAAGACAGGAACACAGCCCCACACATCTGTAGATAGGCTACCTAAAGTCATACTAAGCTCACAGACACCCCAAAACACACCACCTGACACAGCCCTGCCCATCAGAGGTAAAAGGCTCAACTCCACCCAAAAGGGTGCAGACACCAGGCCCTCCCACCAGGAAGCCTACACAAGCCCCTGCACCCACCTCACTCAGTAAGGAGTAGTCAATAGAAATAAGAGGACTACGACCCTGCATCCTGCAGAAAGAAGACCCTGAGCACAGTAGGTTAGACAAAATGAAATGACAGAGAAATATGCTGCAGACAAAGGAGCAAGGTAAAATCCCATGAGACCAAATAAATGAAGAGGAAATAGCAAGCTATCTGAAAAAGAATTCAGAATAATGATATAAATATGATCCAAGATCTAGGAAATAGAATGGAGAAAATAAAAGAAACATTTAACAAGGACCTAGAAGAACTAAAGAACAAACAATCAGTGATGAACAACACTATAAATGAAGTGAGAAGTACACAAGAAGGAATCAACAGCAGAATAACTGAGTCAGAAGAATGAATAAGTGAGCTGGAAGATAGAATGGTGGAAATAACTACTGAGGAACAGAATAAAGAAAAAAGAATGAAAAGAATTGAGGACAGATTCAGACACCTCTGGGACAACAGCAAACTCACTACATTTGAATTATAGGGGTCCCAGAAAAAGAAGAGAAATGGAAAGGGCCTGAGAAAATATTTGAAGAGATTATAGTTGAAAACTTCCCTAACATGGGAAAATAAATAGTCAATCAAGTCCAGAAAGTGCAGAGAGTCCCAGGCAGGATAAACACAAGGAGAAACATGCCAAGACACATATTAATCAAACTAACAAAAATTAAATATAAAGAAAAAATATTAAAAGCAGCAAGGGAAAAGCAACAAATAACCTACAAGGGAATCCCCATATGGTTATCAACTGATTCTTTAGCAAAAACTTTGGAGGCCAGAAGGGAATGGCAGGACATATTTAAAGTGATGAAAGGCAAAAACCTACAACCAAGATTACTTTACCCAGTGAGGATCTCATTCAGGATCGACAGAGAAATCAAGAGCTTTACAGACAAGCAAAAGCTAAGAGAATTCAGCACCACTAAACCAGCATTACAACAAATGCTAAAGGAACTTCTGTAAGCAGGAAACACAAGAAAAAAAAAAAGACCTACAAGAACAAACCCAAAGCAATTAAGAAAATGGTAATAGGAACATACATATCTATAATTACCTTAAATGTAAATGGATCAAATGCTCAAACCAAAAGACACAGACTAGCTGAATGGATACAAAAACAAGACCCATATATATGCTGTCTGCAAGAGACCCACTTCAGACCTAAGGACACATACAGACTGAAAGCGATGGGATGCAAAACGATATTCCATGCTAATAGGAATCAAAAGAAATCTGGAGTAGCAATACTAATATCAGAGAAGATAGACTTCAAAATAAAGACTATTACAAGAGACAAGGAAGGACACTACATAAAGATCAAAGGATCAATCCAAGAAGAAAATATAACAATCATAAATATCTATGCACCCAACATAGGAGCACCTCAATACATAAGACAAATACAACCATAAAAGGAGAAATTGACAGTAACACAAAAATAGTGGGGGACTTTAACACCCACTTACACCAGTGGACAGATAATCCAAACAGAAAATAAATAAGGAAGCACAAGTTTTAAATGACACAACAGACCAAATAGACTTAATATTTACAGAACATTCCACCCAAAATTGGCAGAATACATTTTCTTCTCAAGTGCTCATGGAATATTCCCCATGATAGATCACATCATGGGTCACAAATCAAGCCTCAGTAAATACAAGAAAATTGAAATTGTATAAAGCATCTTTTCTGACCACAACATTATGAGATTAGAAATCAATTACAGGAACAAAACTGTAAAAAATACAAACACATGGAGGCTAAACAATGCACTACTAAATAACCAAGAGATCACTGAAGAAATTAAAGAGGAAGGCAAAAAATACCTAGAAACAAATGACAATGAAAACAAGATGACCCAAAACCTATGGGATGCTGTAAAAGCAGTTCTAAGATGGAAATTTATAGCAATACAATATTATCTCAAGAAACAAGAAAAATCTCAAATAAACAACCTAACCTTACATCTAAAGCAACTAGAGAAAGAAGAACAAAAAAATCCCAAAGTTAGTAAAAGGAAAGAAAGATCAGAAGAGAAATAAATGAAATAGATGAAGAAAGCAATAGCAAAGATCAATAAAACTAAAAGCTGGTTCTTTGAGAAGATAAACAAAATTGATAAACATTTAGCTAGACTAATCAAGAAAAAAGGGAGAGGATTCAAATCAGTAAAATCAGAAATTAAAAAGAAGTTACAACTGACACCACAGAAATACAAAGGATCATAAGAGACTACTAAGAGCAACTATATGCCAATAAAATGCACAACCTAGATGAAAAGGACAAGTCCTTAGAAACATACAACCTTTCAAGACTGAACCAAGAAGAAACAGAAAATACGAACAGACCAATCACAAATAATGAAATTTAAACTGTGATTAAAAATCTTCTAACAAACAAAAGTCCAGAACCAGATGGCTTCACAGATGAATTCTACCAAACATTTAGAGAAGAGGTAACACCTATCCTTCTCAAACTCTTCCAAAATATTGCAGAGGGTGGAACATTCCCAAACTCATTCTATGAGGCTACCATCACCTTGATACACCTATCCTTCTCAAACTCTTCCAAAATATTGCAGAGGGTGGAACATTCCCAAACTCATTCTATGAGGCTACCATCACCTTGATACCAAAGCCAGACAAAGATATCACACAAAAAAGAAAATTACACGCCAATATCATTGATGAACATAAAAGCAAAAATCCTGAACAAAGTGCTAGCAAACAGAATCCAGAAACACATTAAAATGATCAAGTGGGATTTATCCCAGAGATGCAAGTATTCTTCAATATATGCATATCAATCAATGTGATACACCATATGAACAAATTGAGGAATAAAAGCCATATGATCCTCTCAGTAGATGCAGAAAAAGCTTTTGACAAAAATCAACACCCATTTATGATTAAAAACTCTCCAGAATGTGGGCATAGAGGGAACCTACCTCAACATAATAAAGGCCACATATGACAAAACCACAGCAAACTTTATTCTCAATGGTGAAGAAGTGAAAGCATTTCCTCGAAGATCAGGAACAAAACAGGGGTGTCCACTCTCACCACTATTATTCAACATAGTTTTGGAAGTCCTAACCATGGCAATCAGAGAAGAAAAAATATAAAAGGAATCCAAATTGGAAAAGAAGTAAAACTGTCACACTGCTTGCAGACAACATGATACAATACATAGGAAATCCTAAAGATACCACCAGAAAACTACTAGAGCTAATCAATGAATTTGGTAAAGTTGCAGGAAAAAAAATTAATACACAGAAATCTCTTGCATTCCTATCAACTAACCACAAAAGGGCAGAAAGAGAAATTAAGAAACAATCCCATTTACCATTGCAACAACAACAAAAAATACCTAGGAATAAACCTACCTAAGGAGGCAAAAGACCTGTATGCAGAAAACTATAAGACACTCTTGAAAGAAATCAGAGACTACACAAACAGATGGAGAGATATGCCATGTTCTTGGATTGGAACAATCGATATTGTGAAAATGACTATACTACCCAAAGCAGTCTACAGATTCAATGCAATCCCTATTGAATTACCAATGTCATTTTTCACAGAATTAGAACAAAAAAATTTACTATTTGTATGAAAACACAAAATACCTCAAAACAATCCTGAGAAAGAAAAACAGAGCTTGAGGAATCAGGCTCCCTGACTTCAGACTATACTACAAAGCTACAGTAATCAAGACAGTATGGTACTGGCACAAAAACAGAAATATAGATCAATGGAACAGGCTAGAAAGCCCAGAGATAAACCCATGCACATATGGTCACCTTATTTTTGATAAAGGAGGCAAGAATATACAATGGAGAAAAGACAGCCTCTTCAATAAGTGATGCTGGGAAAACTGGGCATGTAAAAGAATGAAATTAGAACATGAAATTAGATTTCAAAAAGGATTAGAAACTTAATGTAAGGCCAGAAACTATAAAACTCTAATCCCTAAAAAGGATTAGAAACTTAAATGTAAGGCCAGATACTATAAAACTCTTAGAGGAAAACATAGGCAGAATCCTCTTTGACATATATCACAGCAAGATCTTTTTTGACCCACCTCCTAGAGTAATGAAAATTAAAACAAAAATAAACAAATGGGACCTAATGAAACTTAAAAGCTTTTGCACAGCAAAGGAAACCCTAAAATAGACAAAAAGACAACTTTCAGTACGTGAGAATATATTTGCAAATGAAGAACTGACAAAGGATTAATCTCCAAAATATACAAGCAGTTTATACAGCTCAATATCAAGAAAACAAAAACCCAATCAAAAAATAGGTAGAAGTCCTAAATAGAGATTTCTCCAAAGAAGACATACACAGGGGCAACAAACACATGAAAAGCTGCTCAACATCACTAATTATTAGAGAAATGCAAATTAAAACTACAATGAGGTATCACTTCATACAGGTCAGAATGACCATCATCAAAAAATCTACAACAGATAAATCCTGGGGAGAGTGTGGAGTAAAGGGATCCCTCATGCACTGTTGGTAGGAATGTAAATTGATACAGCCACTCTATGGAAAACAGTATGGAGTTTCCTTAAAAAACTAAAAATAGAAATAGCATATGACCCAACAATACCACTAGTGGGCATATACCCAGAGAACCATAATTCAAAAAATCACATGCATCTCAATATTCAGAGCAGCACTCTTTACAATAGCCAGGACATGGAAGCTACATAAATGTCCATCAACAGAGGAATGGATAAAGAAGACGTGACAAATATATACAATGGAATATTACTCAGCCATAAAAAGGAACAAAGTTAGGTCATTTGTAGAGATGTGGGTGGACCTAGAGTCACCAGAGTGCAGTAAGCCAGAAAGAGAAAAACAAATATTGTGTAATAACGCATATATGTGGAATCTAGAAAAAAAGGTATAGATGATCTTATTTGCAAAGCAGAAATAGAGACCCAGAGGTAGAGAACAAATATATGGATACCAATGGGGAAAAGGGTCAGGTGGGAGGAATTGGGAGACTGGGATTGACACATATACATTATTGATACTATGTACATAATAGACAACTGATGGGAACATACTGTATAGAACAGGAAACTCTACCTAATGCACTGTGGTAACCTAAATGGGAGAGAAGTCCAAAAGGGAGGGGATATCTGTATGGGTAGGGCTGATTCATATTGTTGTGCAGTGGAGGCTAACACAACATTGCAAAGCAACCATACTCTAATAAAAACAAACAAACAAACAAACAAAAACACAACTCACTACGAAAGTGTTTGAACCTCTTTTGGCTTCCAACACAATCCCAGCCCCATATTTATGCTCTGGAGTTCATCATACAAATCAGTCATGTGATATTTTCAACCCTATTTCTACACCTATGAGTACTTGTAGAAAATACATGGTATTGTGTTTAAAGTTCTTTTAACAACATGTGTTACATCTTGTGTTACATTATTATTCTGTTTCATGATGTATCTTGGTGACTTATTCAAGAGAGTTTATATGTATCTAGCTTTTTTTTTTTTTTTCAACTGTGGGAAAGTATTCTGAAGTATGAATGCAACACAATTTCTGAAGCCATTATCTTGTTAAAAGGTTTGGGTTTTTTGCAATTTAAACTCTTCAATGGATGTTATTGCTTGTTCTTCTTTGTGTTGTTGTGTGACTATCTATAAGATGGATGTCTAGATATTATTAAATTGTGGGGCAAACTCAGTCATATTTCATTTCATTCCAAATTGCTCTTCAGAGAGGCTGTACCAATTTACTATTTCATAAATCAAAACTTATTATCAAACTTCAATTTGTCCTGTTTTATCAATTAAAAATAATATTTTATTGTTATTTTAATTTGTCTTGTTTCTAGAGTGGTTGAGATAATTTTACATATAAATTACCCATTTGTGTTTTCTGTTTATTAATGTCTCATAATTTATAGCTCAGTTGTTTGTATTAATTTATAGAAATTCTTTGTATATTCTGAATATTTATTTACATATTGTGTATTTTAAATATATATCTCAAAATCTTTAACTTGTTTTGAATTTGTGAAGTCCTTTGTTGCACGAATCTCCTAATTTAACTAAAATTTCCATTAAGGCCTTTTTTTTTTCTCCTTAAGATTTTCCCTACCCCGGAGGTCCTATGTTTATGTACTATGTAACTAATCTATGTTTCTCTATTACTTACATTTTAATCACACTCATTTTATTTACCTGCATGTATATGCTATTTTTGCATATATACTCTTCTCTATAAATTTAGAATCAATTTGCAGCTTTCATTAAAAATCCTATTGAAGTCTTGATTGCTGTTGCATTGAATTTGTAAATTAATTCAGGGAGAACTGAGTTTTTGCATATTCTGTTTTCTATTTATGAACATGCATAGAAACAGTGGATATTTATTCAGATGATCCCTTATATACCTTATTCCTCTAAAACATTTCTCTTCACAAAATCTGGTGTATTTCAAGTTAACCTCCAGGTAAGTTATAATATTTGTTTTCATTATGTATAGGATTTTCTTTTTATGGTATGTTTTCAAACTAGTCATTTCTGATCTGTGGTGGAGGCCATTCATTTTTCAAGGATTCCCTTTTACTTATCCCCTGATTGGACTCATTATTTTAAATAATTTGCTAGTTGATTTTCTCAAGCCAATGCTAACATCATTTAGGGTTTTTTTTGCAGTATGCGGGCCTCTCACAGTTGTGGGCTCTCCCATTGCGGAGCACAGGCTCCGGATGCACAGGCTCAGCGGCCATGGCTCACGGGCCCAGCCGCTCCGTGGCATGTGGGATCCTCCTGGACTGGGGCACGAACCCATGTCCCTTGCAGTGGCAGGCAGACTCTCAACCACTGTGCCACCAGGGAAGCCCACATCATTTACTTTTAATAATAGTTTTCTCTTTTACATTCAAAGTTTTATATATCTTCTTTCTCCTTGAAATATCATATTTTGTTTCCTAGTATTTTAAGGAGAATGTGAATTTAGCAGTGGTTTTAAGCATCTTTGTTTTGTTGATTTAATATTATTTTTACTTACTTTACAAATTTGTTTTGGCTTTATCAATGTATAGAAATTCTAGGCATGAGAAATTCACAGTTTGTATCATGGATATTCAAGTAACATCAAAATAAAGACAATTCAAGTTAATAAATAGGTACCATAATAATTATTTTTTTCATGTAAAATTCACTATGTAGAATTGAGAAACACTCATAGATAGAATAACATATAGTTGAAAAAATCAAGGAATCTGGGGTTAGTTAGACCTGGGTTTGGGTCACATCTTTGTCAAATTTGTTCTTTGTTCTTATGAATAAAAATAATTCAGTGGGAGGAGTCACATAAATTTTCAAGAGGGAAGAGAAGGATGCAATAAAGATAACATACATTAGGATGTGTTATGAATGTTATATCCTGTGAACAAAGAAGAAACTGGGTAGGGAGCAGTTACAAGACAGCTGTGCTGATTCAGGAAAGAGGGGTGGAGATGGAAACCTGGTCTGAGGAAATAAAAAGGAAACTCAGTTAAGGCACTGGGGGCTTATAGTTACATGTTTTCTGACCTGATGAAATGTGTAAGTGATGGAGAATGTAAGGGAACAGGGCTCCATTGCTTATTTGAAAGCGTTTAGTCAAATTTTACTACTCTGTTTTCAATTAATACCATTTGGAAGTCCTCTGCTTTGCTATTACAATAACACCTTTCTCTTTAACCTTCTCACCACCATAACAAAGGGAAATTCAGATAGATGGGAAGAGGAAATCACAATGAAAAACAACACAAATGCCCATTTTATTCATATCAAGACATATATAAAACAAAATATTTCAAATTGTCAGTGTCAGGAATTAATATTGTGACTGAATAATAGACAATATTGATTGGAAATAGGATACATTTCAACTTTTCACCTCACTCTGTGTTGCAAAGCACAATTTAGTAGAAAGAAATACATCTTAACATTTAACTATAAATATTCATGTAGTTTGAAATATTTCTGAACTACTCAGTATAATTGCATATAGAGAGTTAGACTGATTTGTGAAGTAAGAAATAAGAATAAGTCCTAATGATGATGTGGAGAAAAGGAAATCCTTCTGCATGGCGAGAATATAAATAGGTGCAGTTAGTATGGAAAACAGTATGGAGGTTCCTCAGAAAATTAAAAATAGAATTACCAGAAGATCCAGAAATTCCACTTCTGGGTATATAACAAGAAGGAAATGAAATCACTATTTCAAAAAGATATCTGTACCCCCAAGTTCATTGTAGCATTATTTACAATAGCCAAAACATGGAAACAACTTGTGTCCATGGATGGATGAATGAATAAGGAAAATGTGATATATACATATATATATATATATATATATATATATATATATAAAATGGACTATTATTTAACCATGAAAAAGAAGGGAATCCTGTCATTTGTAACAATGTGGATGGAAATTAAGGATGTTATGCTAAGTGAATTAAGTCAGACAGAGAAAGATACTGCATGATCTCACTTATACGTGGAATTTAAAATAATCAACTCGTAGAAACAGAGAAAAGATTAGTGGTTGCCAGACCTGGAGGTTGGATAGGGGAAAGAGGTGAAGGTGGTCAAAAGGTACAAACTTCCAATTATAAGATAAATGAGTTCAAGTTTAAAATTTTTTAAACTATAAAAATAAAAGAAATAAGAAGACACAAAATTTTTTATACTTTATTATTGAAATAACCAATTATAATAAATGTGAAATATTAGATACATATAATTCATCTTGTAAATACTAAAGAATTTAGAATTTAAAAAATCACAGAACAAAAAGTTTTTATATGATTTTAAAGGGCATATTTTATTTTTTAAATTCCAAAAATTATCTGAACTTGTCTAAACTACAAACAGATTTGTTCTTAACAAGCTCTTGTAATAAAGAGAGTTATTGTAGAAATCAGGATTGTTATACATATTTTACTTTGGATATTTAAACTCTTTTCTGTGGGTTTTCTTTGATCAGGGATAAGAAACATTCACTTCTTAGTGCTGTTTGCAAAACTTTTTAAAATGTCCTGGTATATTGTTGGCAAGGGACTATTAGAATGCTGATAATGATAGAAGAGTAATTTTGATTTTGATACTTTATTACTTAAGATTTTGTTGCATTTCCTGAACATGCAGAATATAAAGTACTAAAGTACAATAATTACAAGCATTTCCTTAAAGGCATTTTATATGTCAATGTTTCAAACACACAAGGGAATTAGAATATGATGTACAATGTTAGTTCTTTTGATTATCTTGAGTGCTAAATTTTAAAGCAACTTTTATGAAACCCACTGGAAGATCTTTTTTTTCTGGTACAAATTTATTTTTATTTTGAATTAGCAATGAATGCTCATGCTCTTGATATGAACTTTGAACATAATACTTGAATGCCATAGCTTAAATATTGTGTGAAGTAATAAGAATTACAGTCTGATGTATGAATTTATATTTAAAATGAATTAATAACTCTTTGAAACAGATAATTATCTTTTCAACAAAATGCAATACTATTTAAAAAATCATTCTGGATTGCTCTTAACATCTATTATGAGGTGAACTGTGTCCCTCCAAATTTATATGCTGAAGTCTTAATCCCCAGTACCTCTGAATGTAACTGTATTTGGAGATAAGGTCTTCAAAGAGGTAACTAAGTTAAACTGAGGTCATATGGGTGAGCTCTAATCCAAATGACTGATGTCCTTATAAGAAGAGTAGGTTAGAGCATGCTCACAGAGGGATGAAGGCCATCTACAAGCTAAGAAGAAAGGCTTAAAGGAAACCCAATCCTGCTGATACATTGATCTTGGACTTCTAGCCTCTAGAATTGTAAGAAAATTAATTTCTCTTGTTTAAGCTTCCCAGTCTGTGGCCCTAGAAAACTAGTATATCATTGTGCCAAATTATTTGTGACATGGCAAATGTAATTGTAATAAATTATTCATTTTGCTGCTCTATATTTACAAATCATACCATATTAAGCATTTGGTATCACAGTTTACCTCCTCTCTCAGAAAAACTGAATATTATTTTCTCTGTACATACACAAAGTGACTTAGACTCCAGGATAAAATGTGTGTGGTTAGCGATGGCTTCTCAAAAATTTGTCCGCCTGGGAAGGGATAGAAAAAAGCTGCAATGTCGCAGCAACAAAGAACACAAAGATCACCAGTATCCTTAGCTCAGAATTTGGAAAGCATTTCCAGCAATCAAAGGGCCAGTGAAGGAGGAAGAAAAGCACAATCAACTGAGGTGCTGGCATCTCATAGAGTAAACTTCTGGCCCGGGAAATAGGCAGGAATCAGTCCTCACTGTCTCTAGCCCTCTGCCTTGAACATTCATAAAATCAGGGAGCCATACCCTTCCTGGCTTTGGGATGCCCAGTCCCAAGTCCAGTCTTCCCCATCATGGTTCAGCTTCCCCCATCCATGGGAAATCCAAGTCCAGGGCTAGAGGAGGAAACAGAGAAAGAGAAATGGACCCATCCACTGAAGCATCTGGGGTATTTTAGAGCTTGTGGGCACCTGGGAGAGAATAGGGAAGGGCTATTCTCTAGGGTCTTAGCCTAGATCCCTAGAAAGTGAGTCATTACTCTTAACAGAGGGAATGGCAGTTGGAGGGTTCAATGTGAGGTGGGGGGTGGAAAGGGGGGAGGCCAGGGTGGAGACTGCAGTGCTGCCCTTCCAGGATGAACAAGGTGTGTGTGTGTGTGTGTGTGTGTGTGTGTGTGTGTGTGTGTGTGTGTGTGTGTGTGTAGGTGTGTGGTGGGAGCATTTTCCCACTGGCCTCAGCCTCAATCCCCTATCCATGTCAACAGACAATCCAGGCAGGAGTTGGGTACTTATAGGAATACATTTCTTTATCAATCAGTAACAAGGAGCCTAGAGGAGAGGACAGGTGGGATGGAAACCAGTGGGCTAAGGTCAGGGAGAGTCATCTGACATTGCTGCTGGCTAAGGAGAGAGAGAATACTGGTAACAAACAAAGCAATATTTTACAAGAAAAGAAGGAAAATCTTCATCATAAGAATTTTATGTACCCATTAAGTGAATGTTCACATAGGATCTTGAAGAAATGTAAATATATGCTTAAAACACCAGAAAAATCTGAATATTTAGTGTTTATAGGTAAGAAAGTACACATATAAATTGTGGGTAGCCTCAGCTTTTAAATATAGGTTTTTTTTTTTTCTCCTGTAAGTGTTTTTGTATCTTTCACATTCTCTTCAAAGAACAATTATTTTTAAAACGATACAGTTATTTAAAATAGGGGAGGATTAAGTGGTGTTTAAGGGATTTAAAATACGATCTACATCTAATCTTAGAGAACAGATTTGGTGTCTTCTTTTCTGATAATAATCTTTTACAGCTGCAGGTACTTCATGCTGTGTGACTGGCTTTGTCTTTGTCTTTAGTGAAAATTTATTCTTCCTTTTATTCAGCTGTTCTACATAATAGCACCTAATACTGGAGAAACTTCTGTAGTTGACAAGACATTTATGCATAACTTCTCATTTAATCTTCACAGCTGTCCTGAGAAATAGGTAAAGTAGGAATTACTCTCACTGATTTAGAGATGAAAGGCCAAACCAAGAGAGATCATTTAAAAGGCTCCAGGATACAAACTACCACTTGGAAGGACCCAGACCACTCAGGTCTTGATGTCAAGGATGATATTCTTCTCAACACGCTATAAGCTGTCGTGAAATTTACACCATTCCAGTGCAACATTCCTTTGGAGACAAAAATATTCCCCTGGAACAGAGAGAAGAGAGTCTCACAGTCTAAGAAGAGTGCTTAATTCCTAGTTCTCCACTCAACAAATGTAAAGAATCAGTGCTTACAGTATGAAGCCATCCTGGAACCTGGGAGGGGGCTCTGGGGAGACCCCTAAGATGATCCTGCGCTCTATGCATTTGAAGCCTTTGTCCATGGCTCATCCACTGGGAGAAGCTTTATGCACATCTCCACACCTATGCAAACCCTCTACCATCTGGGCATTGATTTAAGTGGACCAGCATGTGTGATATATCACACACTTGACGGTCACTTCAACAGCAGTTCATCCATCCCTGATCCCCTTCAACCATGACACATGAGTAAATCTAGCCCACTTAGTCTTGGGGTGATAGGACAATGCAGGGGAGGCCATACAGAAGCTGGAATGAGACACACTTGGTTTCTCTGCCTATAAAATAACTGACTTTGGGAAAGTCACTTATCTTAATGTATGTAATTTTCCCATGATATTCTGAGCCTTTGTAATTTAGAAATATGAAAATATGATATTTAAACCTTTTCCAAAATTTCTGCTTTAAGATGTTATATGACTAGCAAACCTCATTAAAATACAGACGAGAACCAAGACAAGGTTTCTAAAAAAGTAATCCCTGAATTATTATTACTGATCACACAATAGAACTAGACTGTGAAAAATTGACTCATCCTATAGGAATTTTATTAAATGTAAACAAACGAAGAAACAACATGGTATGCTTAGTACATACTAAGTACAAAATAAGCATATATCCTTTTTGAATCCTGGCCTACTTCATTTCTCTTGGTGAAAATATGAGCTAACATGATTAACAACCTTATTCACTGATTCTCATTTACATATTTCTGTGTGCTTCGTGCCCACCACCCCTTTCCTTCTGAATGGCTTCTGAATAATGCTCTGTTTGCTTCTTCCACTGTGTCCTAAGAAATCCACATACAAATGAAGACACATTTGTTTGTTGAAGCTTTTTGTTTGTTACACAATGCTCCCAGCTCATCATCATCATCATCATATATATATGTCTTCTCTTACTTTTTCTGCAACTCTTACCAAATGAGCCTCAACCAAAAAGAAACAGTAGAGATAATTGTACCAATAATGCGTGTCACTGCTGCCAAGGAGCTTTGAATTCCATAGAGGAATACAGATTGTATGTATATGTGTGTATGTGTACTCACATGTTTTTATAAACAAAATGTTGTAATTTTTATGATAGGATTTGTACAGAGTTGGGTGGAGATATGTAGATAATTGGTAAATTTTAATAGTTTAGGGCAGGAGAGTTGGCAGAAAGGCTGATTTACAGTTGTAGACATTTAAGCTGAAAATTAAAACATGAGCACGAGTTCACTGGGCAGCTAAAAAATGAAGAACATTCCAAGCATCCAGTGGAGTAGGCAGTGGAATTCTAAAGGAATCAGTCACTGGACGTACCTTGTGATCACTGGGATTCAGAGGACAGAACAGTGCAGTAAGCTGCCTGTTGGAAGGTTTAGGTGTAGGAGAAGCATTGATGAGGAACATAGGCTATTGCAAGTAAATTTAGATTTCATCCTGCGGTCAGTGAAAGATTTTTAAATCAGAGGAAAGCATATGCTTTATATTAGGAGAAAAGAGAATCTATTTTTTTGCAGGGTAGAGGAATGATTTTAGCAGGGAGAAGAGGGAATGACTAGGGACAATAATCCAAGTGAGAAAAAGTGTGAACTTCAGCCAAAACCACATTGTGGAGATTCAGAGGAGTGAGATATAAGACACAGAGGCACACTGACCATAAGAGTCTATAGTAACTAGAGACTGACTTAGGACAGAGGAGGTGAAACAGCAAGAGGCTTAAGGTGTCTCAAGTAACACTGTTTTTGCTTGGGTGTGTGGATGCGTTAGCAGATTAAGGTAGGAGACAGAACAGCCAAAATGAAGGGAAAGATAAGGAATTTAGTTATAAACAAAGACTGAGATATTTTTAGGTAACTAATGAAGTTGAACCATATGAAATTAAAAATATTTGACCACTTTTGATTTTATAAAGAGCAATTTCACATGGAACACCTAATAAATACTTGCATTTCTTTTCTGAAGGAACCCCCAAGCTCAATGCTACCCTCAACTTTGTCTTCCTCTGAGCTTTATTGAAAGGAGACATAATATCAAACATAAACTAGATACAACTCATTAGAGAAGTATTTATATAACTGTGTTAATAAATTTGAAAACATTCATGAAATTATGCATTTAAAAATTGGCTCAAAATATTTCAGAATGAAAAAACACCTAAACGGATACAAACTACTGAAATTGACTCAAGAATAAACAGAAAATATGAATAGATCTATAACAAGCAAAGAGACTGAATCATTAACTTACAAACTCCCCACAAAGAAAAGCCCCAACTCAGATGGCTTCATGGGTCAATTCTACCAAACATTTAAAGGAATGATACCAATTCTTCACAATATCTCCTCCAAAATAGTAGAGCAGGTAACATTTCCCAACTCATTCTATGAGGTTACCTTTACCCAAAACAAGACAAAGTCATTACAGGAAAACAAACAAACAAAAAAGAAACAAAGCTATAGACCAGTATCTTTTAAAAATACAGACAAAAGAATTCTAACAATTCTTACAATACTAGTAAATCAAATCTACCAATGTATAAAGGATTATATGTCATGATCAAGTGGAGTTTATCCAGGAATACAATGTTGGTTTAATATCCAGATATCTATTAATGTAATACATAATTTCAATAGAATACAGGATGTATTAAACATGTCTTTTTATTCTTCTGTTTTCAGATGCTTTTATTGGGAGCCTGGCTGACCCTGGATGGACTGCCCCTCCCAGAATGAATCAGTTTCTAGAGACAGCAAACAGCTTGCCCAAAAGTGCACCCTCCATATGCAAACAAACCAATCCAGAGCCCACACCCTAACCACCTTCTCTATCTGACTGTCACACTCAGAGTTATTACCCCCTGCCCTAATCACCCCAGGGCCAGGTACAGACAACCAGAGTCAGTCCCTATTCCCTAGAGCCTGTTGAAATTATCCCATCCTAAACCTGCTTTCCCTGCCTCACCCATTCCTTTCTGTAGAAACCACAGTAAAGTTTCTTGCACACATTTTCTCATCACTCTCTTTGTCTGACTGACAGAGTGCCATGCTTTCTGTTTCTATGGAGTTATGAGTAAATGTATTATAACAGTCATTTTCATGTCTGCCTGTCTTACCACACCTGAGTACAACAAATCCTGGGTTCCCTTACAACACAGGGCAAACCCACATGATTATCTCAATAGACAAGAAAAAGCATTTGACAAAATCCCTCTTTCATGATGAAAAAACTTAACAAACTAAGTATAGAAGGGAATTTCCTCAATGTGATATATAGCATCTGCAAAAACCCAAAGTTAACATCATCTTGTCCCTAAGATCAGAAACAAGATAAGGATGTCATTCTTGCCACTTATACTCAAAATTGTACTGGAGGTTCTAGACAGGATAATTATGTATTCAAGGAAAAGAAGGGGTTTCCCTGGCAATCCAGTGGTTAGGACTCGGTGCTCTCACTGCCAGGGGCCCAAGTTCAATCCCTGGTTGGGGAACTAAGATTCCCCCACAAGCCGAGTGGCAAAAAGAAAAGTAAAAGGCATCCAGATTGGAAAGGAAGAGTAAAACTATGTCTTTCAAAGATAATGTGATCTTGTATATAGAAAATTCTAAGGAATTAATTAAAAATGATTAGAATATGTAAGTGAGTATAGCAAGGTTGCAAGACACAAGATCAATACACAAAAATCAATTTTGTTCCTAATACACTAGTGTGGTAGTGTTCTATTGCTGCTGTAACAAATTACTACAACCTTTGTGGCTTAAAGCAAAATAAATTTATTACCTTTTAGTTCTGTAAGTCAGAAGTCTGACATGGATCTCAATGGGCTAAACTCCAGGTGTCAGCAGGGCTGCATTTCTCTCTGGAAGCCCTAGGGGAGAATTAATTTTCTTGTCCTTTAAAAATTCTATGTGCTGCCTATGTTCCCTAGCCCATGGCCCCTCCTCGCATCCTTCCAACCTCTGCTTCCATCATCACATCTCCTTTCCCTCGGAACTTGGGGAATAGGAGTGATCATCATCACATCTCCTTCCCCTCTGGGAGCTTGGGGAATAGGAGTGATTACTGATGGTTATGGAGTTTTTTGGGGGTGATGAAAATTTTCTCAAATTGGTTACGGTGATTATTGTGCAACTGTGTGAATGCACTAGAATCAGACAGCCTGTTCAATAAGTGGTGCTGGGGAAACTGGAGAGCTACAGGTAAAAGAATGAAATTAGAACACTCCCTAACACCATACACAAAAATAAACTCAAAATGGATTAGAGACCTAAATGTAAGGCCAGACACCATCAAACTCTTAGAGGAAAACATAGGCAGAACACTTTGATATAAATTGCAGCAAGAAGCTTTTTGACCCACTTCCTAAAGTGATGAAAATGAAAACAAAAATAAACAAATGGAACCTAATTAAACTTAAAAGCTTTCACACAGAAAAGGAAACCATAAACAAAACAAAAAGACAACCCTCAGAATGGAAGAAAATATTTGCAGATGAAGAAACTGAGAGGGGATTAATCTCCAAAATACACAAACAGCTCATGCAGTTCAATATAAAAAAACAAATAACCCAATTAAAAAATGGGCAGAAGATCTAAATAGATATTTCTCCAAAGACATACAGATGGCCAAAAAGCACAGGAAAAGATGCTCAACATCACTAATTATTAGAGAAATGCCCTGTTGAAGGGGATTGTGAATTGGTACAGCCACTATGGAGAACAGTAGGGAGGTTCCTTAAAAAGCTAAAAATAGAACTACCATATGATCCAGCAATCCCACTCCTGGGCATATACCTGGAGAAAACCATAATTCGAAAAGATACATGCACCTCAATATTCACTGCAGCATTATTTACAATAGCCAGGACATAGAGGCAACCTAAATGTCCATCAACAGACGAATGGATAAAGAAGATATGGTACATATATACAATGGAATATTACTCAGCCATAAAAAGAATAAATAATGCTATTTGCTGCAACATGGATGGACCTAGAGATTGTCATACTGAATGAAGTAAGTCAGACACAGAAAGATAAATATCATATGACACCGTTTATTTGTGGAATCTATAAAACAGGGTACAAATGAACTTATTTACAAAACAGAAGTAGAGTCACAGATGTAGAAAACAAACTTATAGTTACCAGGAGATAAGTGGTGGGGGATAAATTGGGAGATTGGGACTGACGTATACACACTACTATATATAAAATAGATAACTAATAAGGACCTACTGTATAGCACAGGGAACTCTACTCAATAATCTGTAATGGTCTATATGGGAAAATAATCTTAAAAGAAAAAGAGTGGATATATGTATAACTGATTCACTTTGCTGTACACCTGAAACTAACACAACATTGTAAATCAACTATACTCCAATAAAATTTTTTTAAAAAATCAGTTGAATGGTAGACTTTAAATGAGTGGATTGGAGGGTATGTGAATTATATCTCAATAAAGCTGTTAAAAAGATACAGAAAAAGTAAGTCCAGTGTGACATGAGCAATATCTTCAGATAAAGAAATACACACAGATGTCAATTTCTACAATACAGCATTTTCATTAAACTGCACATTTTTATTTACAATATTAGTATTTATTTATAACTCTTTTAATTTCATAGGAAAAATATAAGAATGACGATAAGAATATAGAGGAATATTTGAAAATAACTGGGAAAACATTACCAGCAAGAAATAGTCACAGTGCAAATTCTAGAGTGTAACATTTTATTCTCTATTTTCAAGATAATTTTTATTTTATTTTTTTTATTTTTTATTTTTTTTTGTGGTACGTGGACCTCTCACTGCTGTGGCCTCTCCCGTTGCGGAGCACAGGCTCCGGATGCGCAGGCTCAGCGGCCATGGCTCACGGGCCCAGCCGCTCCGCGGCGTGTGGGATCTTCCCGGACCGGGGCACGAACCCGTGTCCCCTGCATCGGCAGGCGGACTCTCAACCACTGCGCCACCAGGGAAGCCCTCAAGATAATTTTTATAATGAAACCAAGATGAGATGAGTTTATGTAAATCGCATAGGTTCATTTTGCTTGGAATGTAGTGTAAATATGTGTATTTTGATTATTTAAGCATAACTTTACCTCTAAATTAACAATTATTTGAATCGTCTTATGTGTTAGGGTGCTTAAACAGAATGTGGGAAAGATGGAAAAAAAGCCAAGGTATCTAAAGCACTCATAAAAGAGACAGTTCAGCCTCATGAGGAGGCAATGAAATATTTTAATTGTTGTTTTAAAATTCAGCATTTAAACCTGCTAGGGTCCAGGCAGCACTCCAGCAAAGGGAAGACCACGAACGTTATTCTTGTTCTTATATGAGTTGTGAGCAACAGGATGAATGACTGTGACTTTCCAAATACCTGCATATAAATTTTGTCACCGAGACACTAAGGGAAATTAAGAACGTAGTCAATTTAGAGCATGCTAAAATGAATAGTTCTTTATGCAACAGATAGTGGCCTTGTGGAATTCATGGCCACAGTAAGATGACTAAATAAACATTGAGTCTCAGTAATTTTATGAGTAATAGTAAAGGTTTATGTTAACTAGTACATTGATAAAAATGCTCGCAAACAGATTGTAATACGTAAGCTGTCTTAACATCTGAATGGAAGCCAATGTGTTTACAAAAAGAGATTTGATTCTGAAAGACACAAGAATGTGGAGTGTGAGAGTAAGATGCATATTAATGGGAACGGTTCTTCACAGAGTTGATGGCACCAGCTCCCAGAACTCCACTGATGGGCAGCATCACTGGCACTTCCCATCTGGATCTCTGCAGCAGCCATGTTCCTGTCTGTGCCAGTCCACTAAGTCACCCAGAACTCTCCACTGGAGTATTTCATTTTCCTGTTGGGACGGTCCATGCCTGAGAGAGGCAATCTACAAGTAGCACCTCCAACCAGTAACCAACGGGAGTTGGTGGAAAAATGACTCCAGCTCTCAGTTGCTGCAAATGGGATAATGTTGAGGGATGCTGAATACTGTTGCCTGAGGTCTCCAGCAAGGTGGAGCCTCAGCTTCTTGGTCAGGAACATCCACCTCAGTGCACGTGTTATCCAGAACTTGAGAAATGGAGATCGGACAGAAATAAAGAGGTATTTATTGGGGATTTGTTAGGACTGCAGCCCAGGAGACACAGATTCAAGAGGCCCTTGAATTGCATTGCACAGGACTACACAATAAGAGGAGGCTTATAAAGGCAAGACTGCAAGGCTACAAAAATTGTCAAGGCTTAGTCAGCAAGGTAGAAGGATATAAGACTAACATACAGAAATCAGTTGCATTTCTTTACACTAACAATGAAATAGGAAAGGAATGTAAAAAAAAAAAAAATTAGAATCACACCAAAAAAAAAATTACTTAGGAATAAACCTGACCAAGGAGGTGAAAGACTTATATGCTGAGAACTATAAAATATTAATAAAGGAAATCAAAGATGATTCAGAGAAATGGAAAGATATCCCATGCTCTTGGATTGGAATAATTAATATTTTTAAAATGGCCATACTACCCAAAGCAATCTACAGATTTAATGTGATCCCTATCAAATTACCCATGACATTTTTCAGAGAACTAGAACAAATAATACTAAAATGGATATGGAACCATAAAAGACCCAGAATTGCCAAAGCAATCCTAAGGAAAAAGAACAAACCAAGAGGCATAATCCTCCTAGACTTCAGACGATACTACAAAGCTACAGTAATCAAAACAGCCTGGACTGACATATATATACACTACTATGTATAAAACAGACAACTAATGAGAACCGAAAGTATAGCACAGGGAACTCTACTCAGTGCTCTGTGGTGACCTAAATGGGAAGGAAATCCAAAAAAGAGGATATATATATATACACATATAGCTGATTCACTTTGCTGTACAGAAGAAACTAACACAACATTGTAAAGCAACAATAATTTTTTAAAAAATTAAAAAAAATAGCACAATGTGGTGGTAAGGAATGTGGGCTCTGAAGTCAGACCATTTCACCTCTCTCTGTCTCAGTTTCCTCATATGTAAAGTGAGGATAATTAAAATTCTTACTTCATAAATATCTACTTATGTCATAGGATTGCTATGGAGATTAAATGTCTTAATGATTGAACTTAGACACAGAGTATATGTTCAATAAATAGTGGATACTATGGTAAAAAAAAATTCTGGTATTGGCATTAAACCAGACATATAGATCAGTGGAACAGAATAGGGAGCCCAGAAATAAACCCACACACCTATGGACAATTAATCTTTGACAAAGAAGGCAAGAATATACAATGGAGAAAAGATGGTCTCTTCAGCAAGTGGTATTGGGAAAGTTGGACAGCAACATGTAAATCAATGAAGTTAGAATACACCCTCACACCATACACAAAAATAAACTCAAAATGACTTAAAGACTTCAACATAAGACACGATACCATAAAACTCCTAGAAGAGAACATAGGCAAAATATTCTCTGACATAAATCATACCAATGTTTTCTTAGGTCAGTCTCCCAAGCAAGAGAAATAAAAGCAAAAATGAACAAATGGACCTAATCAAACTTATAAGCTTTTGCACAGCAAAGGAAAACATAAACAAAACAAAAAGACAGCCTTCTGAATGGGAGAAAATATTTGCAAATGATGTGGCTGACAAGGGCTTAATCCCTGAAATATACAAACAAACAGCTCATACAATTCAACAACAACAAAAAGAAACAACCCAATCGAAAAATAGGTAGAAGAACTAAATAGACATTTCTCCAAAGAAGACATACAGATGGCCAACAGGCACATAAGAAGATGCTCAACATCACTAATTATTAGAGAAATGAAAATCAAAAGTGAAATGAGGTACTCTCACACCAGTCAGGATGGCCATCATTAAAAGTTTACAAATAACAAATACTGGAGAGGGTGTGGAGAAATGGGAACTCTCCTACACTGTTGGTGGGAATGTAAGTTTGTGCAGCCACTATGGAGAACAGTATGGAGGTTCCTCAAGAATGCTAAAAATAGAGTTGCCATATGATCTGACAATCCTACTCCTGGGCACATATCCTGACAAAACTATAATTTAAAAAGATACATGCACTCCTACGTTCATAGCAGCACTATTCACAATAGGGAAGACATGGAAACAACCTAATTCTCCATCCATGGATGAATGAAGAAGATGTGGTACATGTATACCATGGAATATCACTCAGCCATAAAAAAGAATGAACTAATGTCATTTGCAGCAACATGGATGGAACTAGAGTGAAGTATAGATAAGTTAGACAGAGAAAGATAAACACCATATTATATCACTTATATATGGAATCTAAAATGTGACATAAATGAACTTATCTATGAAACAGAAATGAACCCACAGACATAGAGATTTGTGGTTGCCAAGGAGGAGTGTATGGAGTGGGAGTTTGGGATTAACAGATACAAACTATTATATATAGAATGGATAAACAACAAGGTCCTACTGTACAGCACAGGGAACTATATGCAATATTCTGTGACAAACCATAATGGAAAAGAATATGAAAAAATGAATGTATATATATGTGTAACTGAATCGCTTTGCTGTACAGCAGAAACTAACACAACATTGTAAATCAACTATACTTCAACAAAAATTAAAAAAGTAAAGAATTAGGATTGGGACTGGCAAGAAGTCAGGGTGCTTGTTAAGCAAGGATGGGTAGTGGTCTGGAAGGATTACATAGTGTGAAAGGGGGGAACTTCGAAAGTACAAGGTTGCAGTTGGCAGCTGCTAGCAGATGTTTTAAAAGTGGCTGGTGGTGTCCGTGAGTTTGATACAGTTCAGAGAAAATTCAAGTTCTCAGTGATGCTGGGATGTGTCTGAGACCAAATCCTCAATGGCCCTCTGACTCCATTTTTGTACACCTGAGCTGTGATTACTAATTATCATTTCAATTTGTCACCACACACTTTCTTTAGCTTCTTTTTCTTTCCTGGCCCCTCCCCCACTCCCCTAGTTGTCCTTCTTGACATTACCTCCTCTATCAGTTAACTTCTGTTATGTAACAATCCCCAAAGTAGTGGCTTTAAGCAGTTCCTTATGTCTCTGTATTTGCTGGGCTCAGCTGGCTGTTGTTCTGTGACACGTTGGACCAGCGGGCTCCCTCACACAGCTGTCTTCAGCTGAGAGCTCAGCTGGGGCTGGGATACCCAACCCGTATTCAGTTGCAAGTCTGCTGCCTCAGCTGGGATGGTGGGAGCCCCTGAGCTCGTGTCATAGAGTAGTCTACCTGGCCTTCTTCACTTGGCAGCTGGACACACCCCCGGATGAAAACAGAAGCTGCCTCTTAAAGTGTGAGCTCAGAAGTTTCAGAATACCACCACTGTCCCTTTAGATTGGTCAGAGCTGGTCATGGAGACAGCCCAGATCAAAGAGGCTCAACTTTTTGGTTACAGGTGTGGTATGTCTGCACAGGGTGCTAGGAGCTGTCCATTCAATCACTGGACATGTCACTGACATTCAATCACTGTGACATGCTTCCCAACTGCTTGGGTTTAAATCCTTGTCTAAAGGGTCTGCTTCTGGGAGAATCCAACCTATGCCAATGCTCTTAAACTAATGACATCTCAGCTCAGGGTGCTCTATACCTGAGACCCACGTGTTCGTTTCGTCCATTTACCCCCATGCTTTTCCTGTGTGGAGTGGAGTGCTTGGCCTGCATAGTCTGGTCTGCCATCATGTAGTCTGGTCCATGATGCCTCTAGCCCTGTCCTGGACCACATGGAACGCTCCACAGGGAGATGGATCACTGCACCTGTTCTGAAATCTGTGGATTCTAGGCTCCACCAAACGATACCCTTATTGTTTCCCCAGAACAGTTTTTGGACAGAGTGGTGCTGATTGTAGAGTGGATAACACAGTCCTGAGTATGGGTTACCCCAGGAGTGTGGGACAACACCCCTGGGGCCATGGAAGGTCACCATGGAGGCACAGTCCACGGGTCAGTTTATCTGAGAATGGATGGGTCACTGGTGGCCATCTTGGTCTGCTGTCTTGCTGTGGAGTTCTCACATGCCTGAGTGAACTGCCCTAGGAAGGGTCGGGAAAGGGGAACCCAGAGAGATAAGACTGTAGGTTATCTGTGTGAGCCTCAAGGTCTAGACATCCCGAGCATCTGGAAAAAGGAGTTGGAAAAGGGGGATGAAAGGCAAAAGGTTTGTCAAGTTCCCTCAAGGAGTAGTACCCCAGCTCTTGAATGGAGAGTTTACTCAGGAAGAAAGAGCTGGAACCAACACAGATGTTGAAGCAGGCCCAGGAGAGCTGGGGCCCACAGCAGGACACCTGCCCGGGGTCACCAGAGCTCAGTCAGGTCAGCCTAGCCTGCCTGCCAGGGCTGGAGCCTGCAAGCAAGGCCTGCTGGGAAAGTGTGTGTCCCAGAGTGCAGGTACCTGAGTTGGTACTCCCCCCGCTGAGTGATGCTAATCCAGAGGCAGCCCAGGTGGGAAAATGGAGGCCAGTAAGCTGGGTACTCTGATAGAACCATGGCCCTGGCAAGCTCTTACAGGTATGGATCACCAGCTGTGCTTGTGAGGGTCAAGTTCCCATAAGGTAGAGGAAAACAAAGGGCTGTGAGAGATGCAAGAAAGGGAAAAAGGGGATCAGCCCCCAAGTCTCTGAGGAGTTCCATTAGAGATTAGCCAGCACCTCTCTCCTTCTTGTAGGCAATCAGACATCCTCCCCACGGTCCTAAGATGCCCGCGCTCCTGCTGGGCGTAAATGACTGAAAAGGAACTCTTGGGTCGGAGCTGGTCCTCATTTCCTGAGATTTGGGCCTCTCCGAAGTCCAGTTCTGGTGTGCAGTAGACCCTCTTCCTGGCCCCTCTGCCCTAGCAGAGGTCTTGGGCCTGCAGAACTAAGGATGAAAGTGGGGATACAGGGTCTCCTGGAATGGAGCTGGTGTCCCCAAGCTCCTTTTGGGAACCTATTCATCCTTACATGAATTCTTTGTGCTTTGGGAAATCCTGTTCCATTAGCAAGAAAATACAACCTTCAATCATGTGCCGTCTGGGTAGGGTGAAAAGCTAGTGGTCAGGACGGAGGCCCCGCCCTCAGCTCCTCTGTGACCCCACACAATGGAGTGCTGACTGGGGTCATTGTGGAGCACGGTGGGGTGACCTGCAGCTCAGATGCCTGGGCGTGGATCACAGAACCCTGAAGGCAAAGGAGAGGAACTGGGTAGGCATCCCAGCAGGGCTGGGCTCATCGGAGTCCCACCTCCAACCAGCCTTCCATCATTCGGGCCACGTGCCTACCAGGTGATACTGCAGGGCAACCGTTTCTCAGCAAGAGCTGGCCTGGGTCCAGCCTGCTCACCAACGCCCAGGACTGATGCATCACTGGATGCAAACTCAGAACCCTCTTGGTTCATCCAGGAAACACGTGGACGAGGCAAATCACCCAGACTTTTCCCACTCTAGACAAGGGAAGGTCAGTACATTGGTAGCTCTAAAGGAAGGACTACTATATTTGACCAGCCCCTGGGGATGGACTGTGAAAACTGGTATTTGGTGAATTACCTGAAAAGAGAAATGAGCTTGCTGGGCCATGCCCCCTTTCTATCACTTCCTCTGCCACCAGAGGCCACTTAAAATCCTACAGCTTTGCACCTGAGCCCAAAGGGTCTAGTATCTCTCAGCAGGCCTCTATCAGGCTTGACACTCCAAAAAGGAAAAGCACAGGGGCAGGTGTCCCAGCCTTCCAGGGGTGCTGTGTACAAGCACACCTCTCCTGGGAGTGCAGAGACCAGGGTCTCAGCTTGCTGACCTCTGCCCTCTGTCCTTTTGTTTCAGCCTTCACTAATTAGTCCCAATTCTGTCCCAGACAACGGAATGTATTCATCGTTCAGCTCAACTTCAAGATATTACAACCTCCTGTTCACTGCCTTGTCCGCTGATAAGGAAGGAAACCGATAGCTACAAACAGGAGGGGTTCTAATTTCTCTACGAAATTCAGGGCATGAAACTCTACATATAATGCATCTACATGCACTCCTCCCAGGCCTCGACCTCATAGCTCAGGGTGGAAGAAGTCTCCAGCCATCTCTGTCTGGTGCAGTAGCTGTTGATGGGAAAGTCCTCCAGCGTTGTCAGGCTGCCTGTTCTTTTGTGGCTTAGAAATTCGACTTCTGAGCTGTGAATAGAATCTAAGTCTGCACCTCCTACTCCCACATTTTCCTGCTTAGTTCCCACTGTGCTGCTGCTGTTTTTCAGTGTGGGAAACACACTGGTGATTATTATTGCTTTTAAGAATCCACTTTCATTTTGTCTGTGTTACGGTGAAAAAAAAATCTTGCCAGTGTGGATATTTCTGGACTTTATTCTCCTTTTCCGCAGCAGCTTTGATTGTGTGCTTCTCTTACTGCTCGGGGAGGTGGTCTCCTCTGACAGTGAAGGTGGGGTCCTGGGGGCAGGGATGGTGCGGGAACTCCTTCAGGAAAGTTCAGCTTCCTTAGTCAGCCTTTCCTGACACTGGTGAAAATAAAAGTAATGTTTTTCACAACCAGGTTCATAAACCACCTGAATTCTGATGAATTTTGTCCATGGTCCTCGGGGTAAGGAAGCCCTCTCTCTCTGCATGGGATGGGGTCGTGATCTGAGCTGGAACACAGGCCTCCTCCCAGGTGACTGGCCTGGGGAAGCTGGCTTTCCCAGGAGGTGTATGTGTGTGTGTGTGTGTGTGTGTGTGTAACTGCCCCTTTGGCGACCTTACTCTCAGGTTAAATTCTAGGGGAGTTACCCCACTTTGCTGCATGCCTGTTACTCTGGGTGTGGGTGAAGTTGGGACTTTGCCCTCAGCATTCAAGTCCTTTCTTCCTCCAGGCCACTCTCTCTTCCTGTTTTCCTTCTCCACCCCGTTACCCTGGGACTTGGTTCTATACCGATCCAGGCTTGCTGGTATGAACCTCCCTCCTCTGCTCTTACCCATCCGGGACACTAATTGTCTTTTCACTTCAGCTCTTAACCCCCTTTCTTTTTTTTCTGCAGCTTTTGCCCTGTCCCACACTCTATTTTTATTGTTTCCTCGGGGCACCTTGCAGTTTCTTTATGTGGACATAAATACAGAGACTTTTATAATTACAGTGTAGGAACCGTGGCTTCTATTGAGTGCTATATTATTCCTTTTCCCGCTTGGGTAAACCTGGCCAAGAAGAAAATTGTGGAAAGGAATTTGCTTTGCCATGTGTAATGTGGATAAGAAGTGAAAAACAAGGTGAAGAATTCAAAGATTTGGGGTAATAACATACCCACTATTTGGTCACTTCAGGATGAAACTAAAAGTGCTATTGGAAGGATACATATGAGAATTAATTCAATTTGCAACCACATATAATATAAGCTACTGCAACTCTTTATATTCTTCAGAGAAACTGGTTCAGTATCGATCTCTTTTCATTGGCATGACCATGCCATTTTGCACTGAGACATTTGTTTATGCACACTCAAATTATAATTTTATTATAAGATTTGTGTTGAAGAGCTTGTTACGTTACCAATGACTACAGTGATTTTTAAAGCGATGTAGCTTCCTGATAACACCAGGTTTATGCTGCAAGCGTTCAAGGGCATTGCCATTGAACAAGTCAGATATACCTTGTCATATTGACTAAAAGACTAACCCGGAAGCCTATTATTGATTTATAAAAACTCTCAAATGATCAAATCCTGTTTTGATTATTATGTATTTTTAAATCCAACTGCTTTTTATCTGTAAATATCATATATAGATCTGCTGAATAAATTCAAATTATCAAACATTTTCTTATCTAATGGTCCACAGAAGAATATTTATGTAAGAAATACATTTCAGGGATTTTTAGTCTTTAGATAGCATTTACTGAAATGCTTTGGTTTAGAAATGTATTGTAATAGGTACTGAAAATAAATGACATTCATTATACTTATTAACTCACACCAAATAATATCAGTAAGTTATTTGCCAAATAGATTATTTTATATGGTCTCGTCTTCAAGAAAAAGCAATGAAAAAATTAAAAAAAAATTCTCAGGGGAGTATTTTCAAAATATCCTTGACTCTGAGACTTCTCCTTCTGGGAAAATGGAGTAGACACATTTTTCCCTATTCCTTCCTGCCGAGTAGCCATAAAAACCCTGGACTCTAAGGGTTTACCTAAGAATATTCTGAAAGGTTGAGACTAGCCAGACCAGAGGGCCCAAGGAATGACACAGGGTGAATTCCTGGATTTTCTTTTTGCCTCTGGGTGCAGGACAAGCCTGCAACTGGCACAGACAATAAAGCTTCCCCTCAAAGCCTGCTCTCTTTAGTCAAAGGGCAGGGAAAGGGGCAGCCTAGCAAGACTAAAATTTTAGACAATAACAGCTTTACTCCAGCCAAACACTCAGACAAAGCTGTGGCTCCACTCTCACGCAAACCAACAAAGTCTCAGCAGGGAGAACAGACTTCCATCCTCGCGAGGAAGGAACAAGATTCCCCTCACCCTCCCCACTGTGCTGGTGCCTAGGGGGCTAGTGAAGCAAGAGTGGAGTTCTAACCAGGGCTATAAGGCAGGAAAAATGTCATACAGATTGGAAAGGAAGAAACAAAACTGTCCCTTTTTGCTGATGACATGATTGTCTACACAGAAAATACCAACAAAGCTACAAAATAACTCCCAAAACTAATAATTGAGTTCAGCAAGGTCACAAGATGCAAAATCAACATTTCTACAAAGTTTCAGTGAACACCTGGACTCTGAGGTTAAAAACATAATACCATTTATAACTGGGTAAAACATGCAATCTGTGTAATTCTAACAGAACATGTACTCCAGTTATATGCTGGTAACTACAAGCACTGATGAAAGAATACAAACTATCTAAATAAATGGAGAGACATTCCACAATCACATATTCAATGACTTATTTAGTAAAAATGTCGATCCACCAAAAATTGATATACAGGTATAATACAATTCCTATCCAGGTATCAGCAATCATTTCTGTAAGTGGAGACAGTATTATCATGAAGTTTATAAGGAAAGACAAAGGAACTAGAATAGCTAAATAATTTTGAAAAAGTAGAATAAAATGGAAGGAATCAGTCTACCTAAGTTGAAGATGTCTTATATATCTATAGTAACAAAGACAGCATGTTACTGATGGAGGGAAAGATACAAGGATAAATGAAACAGAATAGAGAAGCCAGAAATAGACCCAAGAAATATACTGAACCAAGTCTGACAAAGGTGCAAAGGTCCAATGGAGATAAGTTAGTTTTTTCAACAAAGGTGCTGGAATATTTGGACATCCATAGGCAAAAAAAAAAAGAAAAAAAAATGTATCTTAACCTGAATCACACACAAAATCACACAAAAACTATTATTGTATAAAACTATTATATTAAAAATTAACTCAAAATGAATCACAGACTTGTGTAAAATGTAAAACTATACACTACCAGGAAAAAATTATGGTAGAAAGTCTTCAAGACAAGAAAGTCTTATACTAGACAAGAGTTCTTAGACTTAACACCAAAGCATGATCTATAAAAGGAAAATTGAAAAGTTAGATTTCATCAAAATTAAAAACTTTTGCTCTGCCAAAGACCCTGTTTAGAATATGAAAGAACAATTTACAGAACGGGAGAAGATATTTTCAAATTTCATATCCAACAGAAGGCTAGTATCTAGAATATATAAATAACTATCTAAACTCAACAGTAAAAAATAAAACAGTCCAATTAGAAAATAGACAAAATGCATGAACAGATATTTCAATGAAAAGGATGTAGAGATGGCAAATATGCATCATTAGCCATTCGGAAAATCCAAATTAAAACCAGAATAAGATATTCCTACAACCTCTCAGCATGGCTAAAATTAAAAATAGTGACAAAAGCAAATGCTTATGCAGTTTCTGGGTTACTCATGCACTGCCATTGAGAATGTAAAATGGTACAGCCCCTCTGGAAAAGAATTTGGTGGTTTCTAAAAAATGAAATATGCTCCTACCATATGACTCATTAATCTCAGAGAAATGAAAACTTGTGTTGACAAATTTATACACTAATGTTTCTGGAAGTTTTATTCATAATAGCCCCAAACTAGAAACAATCCAGATGTCTTTTAAAGCAAATTGATATTATATTTGTATATAATATCAATTTGTATTATACCCATATATCATCCATACCACAATTATTCACCAGTAGAAGGAATAAACTATTGATACACACAACAGTCTGCATGAATCTCCAGAAAATTCTGCTGCATGAAAATAGCCAGTCACAAAGGTTGCATTTCATTTATATAATATTCTTAAGATGACATATGATAGAAAGGGAGAGAGATTAATGGTGCCAGGAGTTAAGGAGGGACGTGGGTACAGTTGTAAAAGGGCAACATGAGGGATATTTGGGTAACAGAAGGGTCTGGATCTTGACCATGTTAAAGTTCATAGCCTGGCTCTGACATTGTCATATTGTTTCCCAAGAAGTCACCGCTGGAGAAACTAAGCAAAGGATACACAAGATCTCGCCTATTATTTCTAACATCTGTGTGTGATTTCACAATTATCTCAAAATAAAAAGTTTAATTAAAAAATTCTCCCTTTTCCAATATATATCTGTACAAGGCTACATTTTCCTCATATGTCTCAACCAGAAAACCATATGGCAGATGATTGAATGCAGAAGCTCATATGAGAATCCAGCTGACTTTCTTAAGGCAGGCATTTAAGAAAATTGCAAAAATATAAAGCAATGCTGCTGTTCTCATTATACAGCCATCCCTTGGTATCTGAGGGGACTGGTTTCAGGATGCCCCTGCCCCATACACCAAAATCCCGAGATGCTCAAGTCCCTTATATAAAAGGGTATAGTATTTGCATCCTCCTAGGTACTTTAAATCATCTCCAGACTACTTATAATACCTAATTCAATGTAAATGCTATGTAAATACTTGCCAGCATGTGGCAAATTTGAGGTTTGCTTTTTAGAACATTCTGGAATTTATTTTTTTCCTGAATAGTTTCTATCTGTGACTGGCAGAATCCATGGATGCAGAGCCCGCAGATACAAATAAGGAGGGCTGACAGTATATTCTTTTCTTTTTGAAAATATGCATATTTTTCTTTAAAAATATGCTTATTATGGTACTATGTAATAATTTTATTATTTTTATTTGTCAGTAAGTTATAAATGAATATTTTGAAAATATTTCTGTTTCTATTTCTAATACATTAAACAGTGATAGATAAAACTCACATAACAAAACAAAAGCTCTTTGGGGTCTAATGATTTTTAACAAAGTGCAAAGAGGTCAGAAGAGCATGAACTTTGAGAACTGCTGAATTAGACATTGGCCAAAGTTCACTAAACACACTAAACCTGCAGTTTGTTTTGTCTGTATAGACACCTTAAAATGTATTAAAAGCTACTCTACCCTCCAAAATGTAATGCAGTGAGAAAGAGTGACCAGGAGTTTAAGCATTGCTGCAGTATTTAATTTCAACAGAGATGCCTGAAGATTTCTAAACAGGAGGCATAAAAAGCCTTTTTCAAAATGTCATTTTGATCTTTGTCTCATTTTCTGATTAGAAATTGTAGACTTCATAAGCGCTTATTTAATTCATCTAAGCATTTAATAGTCAACGGTCCTTGATGGCAAAAGATTGCCCTGTAGGCAGCATGGAAATTAATGTTTCTCAGTGACAGATCTCTGTGATGAGGCTTTAAATATTGAAATTTTATTTATTTATTATGCAGGAAAATGACATTTTACCCCCTCAAGCCAATCGACAGGAAGATTGTAATTATTCTCCTTTCCCAGCTCCAGTTTTCCTCTCGGCATGTTCCTCTATTAAAAATGATTCTCATGTGTGATTTTTCTATTCAAATCTTTCCCTCCTTGCCACAGGTAAATTAATTTACAACAAAGATAGCAAATTCAGGTGCCAGCACTTTGTAAACAAGTGTTGAAAGTAAAATTTTGCTTTTGTTATAGGTCACCCTTAGGAGAAGTCTAGGACTCAAACAGGGCGGAAGCTGATAGATACATGGCAAATAGGATCCTTTCCAGTGGGTTCGCGTGCACAGCGCTCTTGAGGCAGGTCCTCCCCTGTGTCTGCAGATCCACTTGGATTTCAGGAGGGCTGTGTTCTTGTGCTGTGCTCCCACGTGTGCCCCCAGATCCTTCCCACCCCCTCCAGGACTAAGCACCCACCGCATCTCCAACCTGGAGTGTGGGCAGCTGGGAGCTTGGGGTTGTGTTCCCAAGCAGGTGATTATCCTCCAGCGAAGAAGACTGCCACAGTGGGGTCACACCACGTCCCAGACGCAGCCTACCTCGGTGACAGGTCAGAGGATAGATAAAGGCCTTGGCCCTCACTCCTGTCCGGGGTGCTCTAACCCGCAAGCATCCAGCTCAGAGCCCCGTGGGTGGCTGGGGCCTTTCTTGTGACTGGGCCACAGCTCGGCACCTCCCTCTGCCCACACTTTTCCTACCGCGGTGCGGGCACCTCTCCACCCCAGGGCTCACTTCACAAGCCCCTGGACCTCAGCATCTGTCCAGCCTGCAATGCCCATCTTTTCCAGGATTAAATTCCTATACTTCCTCCGTCTCATGTTCTGCAAATAAATGTCACTTCTACTGAAAACAGATCGTTAGATAAGAATTCTCACAATTTTTCTCTTCTCAGTCACTCTTATCCCTGTTTGTGGTTACTTAACCTTGTTATTTTATTTCCACGGTCAGAAGCAGCTCTGTCCTCCTTGACGATGTGTGAATTTCTGTCTCTGCTGTAGAACACAGCAGGTCCTGGAAGGAACATACCCAAGAGGTCACAAACTACTGAACAATTATTTATATGCTTATTATAAAACCAACACACACACATATTAGGCCCATCTTTTCTCCTTTCTCCTCCCTCCACTTCCACTCCTCAGTCTGGTCAGCCCTGGAGTGGCACCCGGTGTACCCAGGGCCAAGCAGGGTAACTGGCCTTTCTCTCTGCTCCTTCATCCTTCCTGCAGAATAATTCATCCAGGGAGGCATTCTTAACAAACGTTAAAACTGGTGGGTAAAATGTAGATGAGGAACAGCATATTTATACAGCTTCAAAGCACTGACCACACAAAACACTTATTAATTATAACAAACATTAATAACTTTACCGTGGAGAAATCTGACAGCCGGCAACTTCACCAACGTGATCAAAGTGAACCTGACAGAAATGGGAGAAACGTGTCCCCCTGCGGGATGCACTGACACACATCCCTTTTGCGGTATCCCTATCAGAAATGCACAGCCTGAACCTAATCATGGGGAAACTAGATAAACCTGAACAGAGGTATAGTCTACATAGGAACTGGCCTGTATTCTTCAAACATGTCCAGGTTATTAAAGATGAGGAAGAACACAGTTTCCAGATTAAAGGAGACAAGAGAGCCATGAATGGGGACAAATAACCAGGCTTTCATTGCAACATAACCGTGTTCTTCCTAATTTTACTTCAAAATTAATATTGATATGGATAATTTGTTCCCAATTACTTGCTATTTTTTGTCCTTTATAACTGTACTCTGGTGTACAACCATTTGACTTCAATGGATGTGCTTAATTCAATTCTTAGCTTGTTTAATCATAACATCTTTCATTCTAAGGCTTTGTCACTTTGTCACTCTTGATTTTCCTCTTCCTGTGCTGTGGTATCTCTTTTTGTAACTTAGTTTTCAGAAAGTACTTTAATTTTTTACATTTTCCCCTCAGGAAGTTTCTTTGGCTAGTATGTTCTGAGTTTATCATGTCTTTGATTTCTGATGCCCTTTCTCCTCAAGTAATATTTACCTGGTTTTATAATTATAGGGTCAAAACCATTCTCCAATCTCCGTACATGGATTTTAGTGTGATTTGTGTCAGGCACAGTGCCCTCCTGAATGTAACTTTATTCATTCATATATTCATTTAACAAATATTTATATGTATTGGGCACTTACTGGTGACATGATGGTGGGCAAAACGAATGTGACATATTCTGATTATGTGGCGTTTAAGACTTTTCTCTTTACTCTTGCAATTAAAAATTTTCACCAAGTTGTGTGTTGTGATTACTATGCTTTTGTTAATACTGACTGTTCTCTTTCAATCTGTGAATTTATAGTTTCCTCCTGCTTTGTAAAGTTTTTGTTATTTTCTTTCCTTTCACTTTATACTTATAGTTTATGAAGATTAGAACTTTTTGATTTATATCTTACCTATCTTCTCATTAATTTATTATTTTTTCTTCTGATGTTTCTGACTTTTACATTTTTCCCCTCTGATTCATGTTTCTTTAGCATTCAGCCTGATGTCTATTCACTCTCCATGGCTTTATATACAGCCATTGTATAATCTGCTTGTTCTTAGATTATTTTTTTTCCCCTCATGATTATCTGCTCTTCTCCACTCTGGCAAAATTTCTCATTTTTTTCTTGAAGAAATTGTTATAAGTAAGAATATGGCCCGATTTCTTAAAGTGTTACAGTCCTCTGAACTGAAATCTCTTTCCTTATATAAAACTATTTTCTTTTCTATCTGTCTTATACAATCATTGGTCTTCATCCCATATTTGAAATTTAGATGGTCTTTCCACACCATTTCAATGGTGTGAACCCAGGATAAGGAGATATGAAGATAAGATACGAGGAATATTTTTAATTTACTCCTGTTCTTTATGCCACATAGATCCAGCAGTATAGGTGCCTGGGGAAGGAATTCCACATGCAGTTAAGGAGCTCACAAGAAGGCTTTGCCAAGGAGTGTCCCTGCTCATGTGGTGTGGCACTCAGCACTAGCCAGGGCAGCACTAACTTCAGGCTGAGATATTGTCACAGCACCTATTCTTCACCAGATGTAATTTTAGTCCAAAGTTTAGTTGGAAATCTTTAAGCTTTTAAAATAAATATAACAAATCCTTCCATAGCACTAACAATATAATCAAAAACTCATAATTTGAAAATAAGATAAGCAGACTATTTAGAATGTGTTTTCAAATTGGATTTGGTTAAAAACATTTTTAACATAGCTACAGCCCAAATTACCAACAGCTTTTAAAGTCAGTATATGAAGATGTCATCTTATTCAGATAAGAAGCAACATGGGGTCCTGTCCTCAGTTGCTCTATATGAGCATCATGTGATTCCTACCAACTGTCTCTTTTATACTAATAAGTAGCTCATTCATATGGAATTACAAAGGGTCTCAAATGACCACAATGATATTGAAAGAGATAAAGTTGGAAGACTCACATTTTCTGATTTAAATACTTAATACAAAGCTACAGTAATCAAAACAGCGTGTACTGCCATAAGGGTGGACATACAGACCAACAGACTAGAATTGAGAGTTCAGAACCCTAAATATCTATGGCCAGTTGATTTTCAACAGAGTGCCAAGACTATCCAATGAGGAAAATAATACAAAATAATAAAGTTGAACCCTTAACCTCATTCCACGTACAGAAATTAACTCAAAATGTGTCAAAAACCTAAATATAAGAGCTAAAACTATAAAACACTTACAGAAAACATAGGGGCAAATCTTTTTGATCTTGTATTTGGTGATGGATTTGCCAAATTTGACACCAAATGCATGAGCAATAAAAGAAAAACACAAATAAATTAACTTCACGATAATTAAAACTGTTGGGCATCAAAGGTCACTATCAAGAAGGTAAAAAGACAATTGACAGAATGGAAGAACATATTTGCAAATAACATACCTGATAAGAGTTAGTATCCAGAATAGTTAAACTCTTACAACTTAGTAACAAAAAGAAAAACAACCCAAATAAAAAGGACTAAGGACTTGAATAGACATTTCTCTAAAAAAAATAAACAAATGCCCAATAAGCACATGAACAGATGTTTAACATCATTGGTGATTAAGGAAATGTAAGTCAAAACCGCAATGAGATACCACTTCACATCCACTGGGATGGTGTAAACCAAAACAGTGTAAAATAATGTGTTGACAAGGTTGTGGAGAAATAGGAACCCTCATACGTTGCTGTTGAGAACGTAAAACGGTTAAGCCACTGTGGAAGACATTTGGAAAGTTCCTCAAAAAGTTAAATATAGAATTATTATATAACTCAGCAATTCCACCTCTAGGTATATACTCAAGAGAAATAAAAAGGTATGTCTGTACAGAACTTATACACAAATGTTTTTGACAGCATTATTCATAACAGCAAAAAGTGGTGTCTCAGATGTTCTAGTTGTCTATCAGCAGATGAACGGATAAACAAATTGTGGTATATAAATACAATGGAATATTATCTGGCTATAAAAGGAATAAAGTAGTGATACGTGCTATAACGTGGATGATCCTCATAAACATTAAGCTAAGTGAGAGAAGCTAGACACAAAAGGTTTCAAATTGCATAATTCCTTTTAATGAAATATCCAGGAGAGGCAAATCCACAGAGGCAGGGAGCATATTGTAGTTTACCAGCAGATGGAAGAGAGAAGTACTTAATGGGTATGGAGTGTTCTTCTGGGCTAATGAAGCATTTGAAACTAGAAAGAGGTGATGGTTGGCAGCATTGTAAAAGCGCTAAATGCCACTGAATTGTACACTTGACAATGGTTAATTTTATGTGAATTTTGTGTCAAATGAAAAACATGTTAAGAGACCCAAAAAAAGGTTCAAAATTGATTTTCTTACAGTCTCTTTTAGGTCCCTGGGTAATGCCTGTATATTCTGACATAGTGAGCATCTTTAGTCTCCAAGGAGAAACCGATTTCTTTCAATGGAATGACTATCATTACAATAGAGGATATTTGTCATTAACAGTGAAATCCTTTTCAATCATTCTTTGATGATTATAAATTTTGTTAACATAATTTCTCTCTAAAATAAGAGCTTTTCTTTGTAAAAATAGTTCTAATTGTTACAGTCTATGAATTTCTGTAAATAGCTTTAATATGTGAGATGCTGTAATAATACTAAAATGCCAGTACATTTTCCTCCTAATTGTTTAGAGTAAAATTGGAGAAACTGAACTTTTAAAGTAAATTTAAATAAAAAAAGACAAAGCCTGGTATGCAAGTGCCCGTTCATTAAATCGAGATTATCTTGCCCACTAATTAGCACCACCAGTATACCAAGTGGTATAAAATCATCCAATTGGATCATTCTGAATTCCCATACAATATAGAAAGGCATGCAAAACTTAGAGCAGTAGAAAATAAAAGTAAGTTCTGTTGATATTTCTAAGAATACAAGAAAATCCAAGTCTCTCAGCTCTGACTGGAGTTACTTCAAATATATATTGCCTAATGGAATATTCCTCTTGACAGAATTCTACTTACTGAGTCCTTTGCAATCCAGGGATTCTCCTGGTATTTGATCAAAGAGAGAAAACATAATGGAAGAAGTGGTATCACTGTGAACTCAGCAGCCTTCAGGAAGCTTTGGAAGAGAAACTATTGTGGATGACATTTTTGTAGACTTATCCCAAACCGTGATTACATTTAGGGTTGAATGTGCATATTTCATCCCAGGTACAAATAAAACAAATGTATCCAGCTAACAATAGAGGTGGAATTTCAGTAACATTTTTAAAGTACCTGTATTTCATGAAAAATAATGATCATTTCTTGAAAAATAACAATTTTCAAGATTATTTCAGAAACATGTTTACAAGTATTTACATGGGATCATGCTAAGAAAATAAAAATACACTTTTCTCTCAAAGGATTTAGCGTTTTTCTAGTAATAAATGTGTACATTTTATAGTTATCTTTTTGGGGTGGGTGGTAGCATTCTCTATTTGCTCTGCTGGAAATCCTATGACCTTGGAAATAGAGTCACCCTATTGAAAGTAATTTGATCAACAGATGTGTTGAAGCACTTGGAAATGAATTTTTTCATTTAATTTGTGAAACATTTCCCTTCTGCTATTAAATCTTATATGATATTTGCATGAAAATCAATCGTGTCTTAGAGGTGACTTTGAACAAGTTTCAGATGAACACCTATGAATGTGAATGTCAGTGCATAATCCACAAATGCTTATCTTCATCCCAATTTATATGTATTTTTTAAAAAAATCATTGCTTTTAATACTACAAACAAAAGTATTTTATTTTTTGTAAAGGACATCTGGAAGTTTTAATGAACTTTCCCAGGCAAATATTCTAGCATAATGACATATGGTGTAAGTATTTTTACATAATCAGTCTCAAGGTAGGATTAGCGAGTCATGTGTAACCAACAGATGTGTGCTTACAACAAACACGCTTTGGAAACGAGTGCTGCTCCCTTAGATGCACTTGGATTAAATATTTCTAGACACTTGGCTTGCATTTGAAATGACACTCAAGACTACAAACATGGTTGCCAGAATGTTTTTAAAGAACTTAATCTCTGTTAAATGTCAAACTTGATTTTTTTATACTTTTAGCAGTTATATCCCTACTGAGTACAATATTAAAGTCGCTAGGCAGAATCAAGTAGAACTAAGATTCCAACATAAAGTAGGTTGTCCGAATCATCCCCTCTTCTTATTGGGAAGTGTTATCAATATCTTCTCAGTTGTCAACTTTGACCTTAATCTAGCAGCAGTGGCAAATCTGACAGTTATTCAAAACAAGCAATTGCTTGAAATATTAGAGAACCATTTTGATTTGACAGAAAGGAACAAAAACCATTTTCTTTAATAATGTGAGCTGTCAGTGAACACAGAGCAATACTGACCCCTGAGGATTCATTGTTCATTCAAGATGGTTTAGGGCAGTGCTGGTTCCGGCAGAAGCTATACTTTTATAAGCCAACTACTCAGATTTAAATAATAGAACTGGTATATTTACTAGAAAAAATAAAAGCTGGTATTGTAACGTATAAAATGTTAGGCAATTTCCTGACTAGTGGATGTTTCCTGATGTCACATCCATACAAAATATGCCAGTGCAAAGCTATCAGGGACTTCATTTTGCCAGAGACAACAAACAGGAAGTGACTACTATTATAGAAAGGGGGCAAATCATCTTTCCACCTCTCTCTTTGCCACACTGCCAGTTGCTGATCCCATGGATAAAACACAGATGCCAAAGAGAAGGCAGTCTCTTGCACTTTGGTCTTAAAGACAGAGTGGTGCATCATTATCTAGACATCCCCTTGGTCATCAAGAAACACTAAGAATTGCCTGAAATTGTAAATGAGGGTCCTGAGAGAAGAATCTTATATCCTAGTTTTATCATGAGGTACTAGAAAATAAAGAAATTCAGACTGAGCAAGATTCTAGCCAATGTGATGAAGAAATGTCATTAGTTCTTTAATGAAAAGGAACTGAAGACACATATTTCAATACACTGTGAATAATTTGCACTTCATTCTGAGTCTTTATAACAAGTCTTCTGGAATTTTCACCACAGATTGTGTATTCAGTCAGTCTCTACTTAGTTTTATAAAATTCTGACTTAAACAGCCCTCAATATGTCAGTATATACAGATAGATATTGGATAGAACATATCTTAATTGATAAGTAGAATAAAGATTCTAGTTCCCACAGTGGGAAAAATCAGTTACCACGTACTTTTTAATTATTAATAAATTATGGCGGCTTCTGAGATTAGTGGAGACCACATCAAAATGTATGTCAAGATGCCAAATCTGTTTATTTATCTACTCATTTTAATCCAACCATGGTGAGCTAAAGAAAATATAACTGAATATTTTCTTGTTTGAAGGTACCCTTAAATACATAAAAATTGATTAAATGTATATTTATTGTTTATTATATCATAAACATAGATGGTGTTTAAGAAGAGGAAAAAATGGATTATTCAAACAATAGTTCTATTTTAAAAGGCTGCTTGGAAAATAATACATAAACAAAAATAATTAAGCCACTCCTTGTTTCAAAATATAGAAAATGGGTAAAAAGCAAATAACGGTAAACCATAAATAGTAAAGTAAGATGATACTTTTACGGTTTTGAAGCAAAAAGAGACTTCCTGATGAATATAAAAATTAAAGCCATATACATCAAAAATTGCCATCAGTGCAATATAAAGTCATGTGGCAACCTCAAGGGAGATTGCAGCACACATACCATGAATGTCACTCTTAATGAACGTGTTCTTAAATCATTTAGAGAAAGACAAACATCTTCAATAAAAACACAGGCAAAACACAAACAAGGAATGCATATTTTGCCGTAAAAATTTTAAAATAAATATTCAAGTTACCTTATAACTAAAGGAAAGCAAACAACAATGAGGGACTTCCCTGGCTGTCCAGCAGTTAAGACTCCACGCTTCCAAAGCAAGGGGCATGGGTTTGATCCCTGGTTGGGGAACTATGATCCCACGTGCCCCGCAGCCCAGCCAAAAAATTAAAAAAAAAAAACACGTTGAAATTCTATTTAAGGGCCATTAAATTAGCAAATACACTTGAGGAAAGATATCCTGCATTGATAAAGGTCTGAGGACAATGGATTTTCGTGCACTGCTAATGGCTGTGAAGATTTGTCAAAATTTCCACAGGTTATATGATAAGGTAAACAAAAATAAAAATTCTCATAAGCTACATCTAGGAATTCATCAAATGTAGTCCTGTAGATATTTGTGGTTTAGTAACCTTGGTACATCCAGACAATCAAATAACTGTAATTACTGGAAACATGTCCATTCCTATACATTTATTAAAAAAATATAGCCTGGATTCTGAACAAAGGCTTACACATGAAAATATTTATTTCAGCATTTTTCTTACATATAAAGATTTGAAGATTTCTATAGGTCTCACATTTGGAATTGGTGAGTATATTATGACACATTAATATAATGTGGCCTCTGGAGGAGATGTTTCACCTTTTTTACAGTACATCATTAATATAAAATATATTCACGTGTTCAGGCACACATAGTCACCTTCAGATGTATATTATAGAGAGAAAGATATCTGAAATATACAGCATAGTTTTAGTTGGGGATACTTTTGAGTAACAATGAGTTAGGCTAATTTTAAAATATTTTTTCTACTTTTAAGTACTTTCCGAAATTCATACAATAAACTTTTTTTTTTTTTTTTGCGGTACACGGGCCTCTCACTGTTGCAGCCTCTCCCATTGTGGAGCACAGGCTCCGGACGCGCAGGCTCAGCGGCCATGGCTCACGGGCCCAGCCGCTCCGCAGTATGTGGGATCTTTCCAGACCGGGGCAGGGACCCGTGTCCCCTGCATCGGGAGGCGGACTCTCAACCAATGCGCCACCAGGGAAACCTCAATAAACTTTTATAGATAAAAATGTTTTCCTCCCCATGTATGTATAGGTAGTTGTTTTTAATGTTTCGCTTAATGTATATGCTATTGGGTTAGGTTTGAAAAACAGACTGCAAATTTTTTTCTGAACAATATGATCAAATTTATATATAACTCTATACACAGATGAAAAAGACCACATAATTATGAAAGATTAATTTCTTTTTTATATTCTTTAATTTTTCAGATGTTATTAATTTAAAATTTGAAAGATGTTATAAAATAAAGTTCATAAGAAAATTTTTCTTCAAAATTAGTTAAGTAGAATAACTCAGTATAGTCTACATTTTATCTGAAATCTATAAAACAGACTGTAATCACATTTATTTCAAAGTAGATACATGAGAAATTTTGTGATTTTATGGAAACATTGCCAAACACTGATTTCCAGAGTCACATGATGAGAAATCTTGTTGACATGATTTTACTTTTTTTTATTACAAGATTGTTATTTGGATCCTTGTCATTTGGAATTACCAACAACTGTATTGGACTCTGAATTACATATTTACAGTGTTCCAGGGATTCACTGAAACTATAAAGCAGCAGGAACCAAATAGCATGTTATATCCAACATGATTATTTAAATGGAAATAAGGCACATAAATTTCAAACAAAAAGAAATCTCATTAGCCATGGCAACACACAGGGCTTATCTGCTTTAGTTCACTCTAGTTCTGCGATGCATTTTGTGCTAATGGAATAAAATAGTCCTCAACTTAATTACAAGGTCTTCGGTGGATAACAGCATTCTTGTGTAATTGGACAAATTAAACTGGCCTATTTAAAACACTTACAGTATTCATTAGATACCCAAGCATTACTCAGTCTTGAAGACTTTGGACAGTGTAGCTATAATAAAGCTTTTTTTTTTTCTGACATTCTAGAATAGAGTAACAATAATATGAAACTAAAGAATACACTGAGTATATTTTCTTTATAATTATTTCTTGAAGGATAGTGATTTTTTTCTTCTGCATTATTTTTTTCTAAGTTAATGTATATCGGTCGGGGTAATGAGCTTACAGGACTTTAAAAATAGGTAACGATGTATCACATATGCAGCCCTTCCTGCTTTCTTCATTTTATTTCAGGCTATGTGAATCATTTATTTACTAATTTAGTTTTTAGAGGATTTGTTCTTTTTTCTTTTCTTTTCTTTTCTTTTGGCCGTGTGGTTTGCGGGATCTCAGTTCCCCAACCAGGGATTGAACCCTGGTCCTCAGCAGTGAGAGTGCAGAGTCCTAACCACTGGACCACCAGGGAATTTCCTAGAAGATTTGTTGATAATATATTCTTTCAAAAACATTTGAAGTGAATAATGTAATTTTCACAAGCTTTGTGTAATCAGAACCAATGGGAAGAAGAAAATTGAGATATTTGAATTTTGAAACAGGTGCTTTTATATGCAATTCTTTTAAACTCCTAACACTTACATATGTTTTTATTTAAAGTAAACTATTAGTAAATTTTCACTTCTTCCTCTCATAAAAAATTGTCATTAAAATCAGCAAATATCACTCTTCCTCTCTTCCCTTTGGCATACATATGTCAAAATGTATTGGTGCTACTTGGGGGGAACCACCAGATAAAATTGCTGATATAAAAAGTGTGATATTCTATGGGTTTGCTTGCACTGTGACCTGTGCACGTAAAGTAGGAGTTCCATGCAAACCGAGCTGGTTAGAAACTGGGATAAAAACTGGGGAGGGGGTGATGACACCTGATAACTTTCCTGCTGTGAGGGAACGCTGGCCTGAGATTCCTTATGAGAGTGGTACTTGTTTGAGTCAAACGTTAAATTTCTCATTTTAAATATATTTTCATATATTCAGTAGCTGAATATTTTTTAGTGGAAAATGTGGATTTTTAAGATATTGTTATTGAGATAACTGGTTAACCAAGTGGGGAAAATATTCTACTTTAATTTAAAAATGTAAAAAAGGAAGAAAAACTAGAGATAAATTTTATTAATTTTAAAAGTGTTTGCTGATATAAAGGAAAACAATTGATTTTGCATATTTATTCTACAATTTACCACCTTAATGGACTCTGACCTGTTCTATTATTTTCTAATTTTTATTTTTAGCATTTGGCTATACAGTCATATCATGTATAAACAATGAAAGATTTGTTCTCCTGTTTTTGAGAGAAATATCACTTATTTTTTGTCATATTCCTTTGTCATCACTTCCAGAAAATAAAAACAAAAATGCAAATGAATCCAGGCATTCTTTTCCTTTCTTTTATTTCCTACCTTTTATTGTGAAAAACATCTTTGGGGATTTTTGGGGTTAAGGCCAACTGAAGTTTTGAATTAGTGTTTTACAATCAAAGGATGCACTAATCATGCTTTGGGCAGACATTGATTTGGAATTTTACTTGTACATCAGTGATTTAAATATCTGTATCCTAGTCTTAATAAAATGCTCTTATTTTATCTCTGATTTTAAAAATAATTCATGTTCATTGGAAAATAATTCAAATATTACAGGAGGGTAGTTAGGAGAAAGCAATACTACTTATAAGTCACTAAAAACAAATTGACATGATAATGTATAGATTTTAATTCTTTTCTATGAGATGTCCATACACATAAGTCTTTCTAAAAGTGAGATTTTAATATTCAAGTTGTTTTGTACACTGCTGTTTTAATATAACTACATACTGTGGACACATAGCCATACAAACAAAATGTAGACTTACATTATCATTTAATTACCGAGTGGTTTCCAGTTGTGTGGATAAATCCTATTTATTTTTTAAGCTCAAAATTTAAATATTCATGTTGTTTCAAATTTTCACTTTGGCTCCTAGAAAATATATTTATATTTCCTTTTCTTTTGTTGTCTCCATCTCTGTCTGACTCTGCCCCTATCTGTCAGTCTGTCTCTAGACACACACACACACAATGATAAGGAAACCTCCTCCCAGGTTCAGAAGGAGCACAAAGTAATAGCTTAGTTGCTTACCTCACAATGGCCATGGTGGTGAAGGTAGAAGCAGAAGCTGAGATTCACTTCCCACATAGCTTACGGGAAAAACACTCATATATTCATATGAGATACAAGAAAGAGTAATCATTGAGTGTAACCTGGAACAAATGAATGCATTTAGTAACAATAACAAATAATTAATTAGCCTGATGTCTGCAAGATTCACTTCCACCTATGTACACCTAAAAGACATAGGGTTCCCTTTGAATATTATGGCTACCATTCCTCTACTGTTTGTACAATGAAAAATATTGACATAATTCTTTATTTTAAATTTAGCTTATTTGAGTTGAACTTATTGGAAAAAGGAAGAATTCAGTAAGTTGTAGAAAATAATATATGTCTAACAACTATTTACAATTAAAATTATGGATGTATGACTAAAACAAACACAGATGACTGGGAGTGGGAGAAAAGAGAGAATAGAAAGAACTTTTTACCAGATATTTCTTAAAACCAGTCTTAGATCATAGTAGTAAACGTAAAGACTTATCATGGAAAATAAAATAACAAGAGCATTAAGAAACAAAATTTATGGAACAGGAGCAGGACTGTACTGAAGAGAAATTAATTCTCTGATATTATTATTGAAGAGGGAGGAAGAGAACTATAAGAACTTGACACTGAGTTTATGATAATATAAACCAAAGAAAAAGTAAACATATAAAGAAAGAGAAATTCAACCATTTATTGTATAGGACATTCTAGAATCCCTCCTGCACTCTGATGAATTCTGCTACTGACAAAGGGTTAATCAGTGAACAAAACAGACAACTGACTAAGTGTCTTCCACACAGAGCTTACACCCTGATGAAGGAGACACCCAATCAGCACACACGCCATAACATGTCTTGTGATGACAAGGGGTGGGGCAGGCTGTGAGTAGAGGGTTGGGGGAGAAGGAGCCGTGATGTGACACAGGACAGGCAGAGACATCTTCTGCTAAGGTAACATTTGGGTTGGGATCTGAAGGAAGTGAGGGTCATGCTGACAGAGCTCAAGGGAAATGCCAAGATTCTGGGATGAGCGGATGCTGGATGTGTTGGGGGCACAGTTAGGAGCCCAGTGTGTCTACGGAGAAGTATTCGGGGTGGGGGGCAGGGAGGAGGAACAGGGATGGGTCAGAGGGGTTGTGGTCAGTGCAGACCATGGGTGGGGCTGCTCAGACAGTCCTCCGTCCAGCAGCTATTCCCAACTTTGGCTGAACACTGGAATCTCCTGAGGAGTTTGGAAAACTGTGGTTGCCTCAGTCTCACTTTCTGGGATGGGTCTTGGGTGTGGCCTGGGCACTGGAAATTTAGAAAGAAATTCCCCAGGTGATTATAGTTTGCAGCCAAGAAAGGACCACTGGTTTAGAGGTAGGGAAATGAGAGGAATCCAGCAAAGGGAAGTGAGGTGGGGTTAGATGAAAGAAAGGGAGAGTGATGCTCTGGAGGTCAGGAGAACAATGTGGTTTGAAAGGGGGGAGGGGTTAGTTTGTCAAATGCTACCTTTCTTGAGTCCAGGAAGATGAAATCTGATTCAGCTATTGAAATGGGCAGGGTAGGGGTCAATAGAGGCTCTGATAGGAGCTGTTCATGTGAGTTGTAGGATTGAAATACTGATTGGTGTGGGTTTAAGAGGCAAAGCGGGGGCAGAGAAAGTGGACACACTAAGTGTTTACATACAACTTTTTCAAAGACTGTCTCTGTGGAGGTGTCTCACTGTTGAAGCAGAACGTGGGCTTGAGGAAGACTTGTTTAAGTGAAAGCCATGTTTTCCATAAGAAATAATCTAGTGGAGAGAACAATCTGATGATTAAATGAGGTAATAATTGTAAAGTGTTTTCTAATATTGCCCGGTTCACAGTGAATGTTATATAAATGTTTGCTTAATGAATGAATGATTCCAGAGAATGGGTGTGGAGGGGGGAATTCCAAGAGGAAAATCACTGAGTAGCTGGAAAGATGGGACACAGCTCAGTGTTGGGGGACTATCCTCAGAGAATTCTCATACTTGATAGAGTATTAGTTATGTTATTAGATTTGGTGGAATAAATAAGAATTTTCTTAATTTAAGTGCAGTAGAAAGTCCCCAGTTGAAAGTAAGGGGGTGGAAGTGTTGGGGTTTGGAGAGCATGGAGACTGGGAAAAGAAAGAGATTTAAGGTTTTGGTTAGCAAGTTAATGTGATATCCACCGGTCAGAGTGCATGCCTCTCTCCAGACATTGATCTGCATGTTTCCTTTTATTTTAAAAATGCATCCATATACTGAGATTTTCCTAATCCCGTTCTAATCAACTGCATAACACACCCCCATATGGGTGTACCCAAATCGATTCCACCATATCAAATGGTGGATATCTGAACTCTTTCTGGAATTTTGATATCAAAACTAATGTCACATCTCACAGTTTTATATGCATGTCATTTACATTTTTGCTAGTATTTGTTTAGGACCTCACAGGATCAAAGGATAAATTCATATGTCGTTTTAGTCATTTGTTTTTACTTAATATTTACACTATATCAGAGCACTAAACACAGTCCTAGAAAATCTCATAGAAATAAAGACCGGTACTTCCATAAATTCATGGAACCTCATATAGGCCCTCAACACTCCCCAACAAGCCAACTAATTTTCTCCCTTTTCTCTTCAAACATACTATCCCCACTCCTTACCTGCCTCCTCCCTCATCAAGGAGTGAAAGCCATTCTCTAGGTGGGAACCTCCTGCTCCTATACCTAAACCTACATGGATAGGTTTTTAATGTAATAGGGGAAGGGTATCCTCTCCAAAGAGAGTCCAGTCTTTGTACCTCTTCTACTATATCAGAAACCATTCATTATCAAGTCTCTCTCCAGTATTTAGTAAACATTTTCCAATTGCATCAGCTTTGAAGGCTCTTGAGGCTTTAACATCTAGAAACAATCTCTCAGACTTTCATTGACACCCATGATACACATTGTTTTCTCACCACTTTTCTGATAGCCCATTTAGTGCTCTTTGTAAGCTTCCCTTTCTCAGCTAGCCATGTTAGAGTTCTCCAATGCTCAGTCCATCCCTTCTCTCTCTTTATTCTGTAATTTCTTCCAAGGTGAATTCATCTGTATCCACAGCTTCACTTACTGCACTAATCCTGGCTTGGGATACCTGGAGCTAAACAGTCATGTTTCTAGATCAGATGGCCTTCTCTTCACTCCAGTCCCTTACATTGGCTGCTGAAGACCACAGCTCAAATCCTGCCCCTGTTTTTCTATTTCTCAGGAGCTAATAATAGTTTTTTATGTTTTTAAAAGATTCTAACTATATAAAAAATAAGTAAACTGAATAATATATAACAGCGGCCATACATGGCCAACAAAACCTCAAATATTTACTATTCGACCCTTTACAGACAAAAGTTGTCAACCCCTTTTAGATGACTCAGTCTCCTAAAAATCGACTAAGACCAAATCACAGTCTATATCTTCCACGTTCCCAAACCATGTTCCCTCACTGAATGACATTATTCACTCACGTGTGTAAATCGAAAGCATAGTGCTTCTGCCTGCACACCTTTACTTCCTGTATCCACTCTGTCATCATGCTATATATTCTACAGCATCCTGGAATCCATCGAGTAATGTATATTTCAATGTCATCATCCAAGTCCAACATGTCACCATGTCATGCCTAGCCTCTGTCCACCCTGCCCCTCCTGCCCTTGACATGGCTACTAGAATCTCCTTTCCTCAAGAAATCATTGGACACTTAACCCACGATTAACGCTCTTCAGTGGTTGTCCCACAGGCTGTTGTGATCTGACGCCTGTCCACCTCCAGCCTCGCCTGCACCACCTGCCCCTCCCTCTCCCGCTGAAGCCGCACCAGCTTACCTCCTATAGCTTCATTAGACCATCTCCCTCCCAGCACAGGGCATCTCCATGGGTGAGTCCCTGTGCCTGGAAACTTTCACCAGCAACATCCTTCTTTGCTTATTGAACTTAATCCACCAGAGTGTACCTCACGCCCTCTCTAGGTCAGGTTCCATCTTAATATGCTCTCCTGCAATGTCTCTCTGTATGGTAGTTGGCTGACGTGAATCCCCTCGACATGGCCAGGCTCACAAAAGGAGATCTGCCCATTACCTTGTGTTCCCTGAACTTAGCACTGTGTCTGACAATGATTACACCAAGAATAAACATGTCGTCAATGGGTGGATTGAGTCTCTGATAACCTTTATTACATGAAGTCAGTGAAAAATGATATATAAATTCAATAAATGATTATGTACAATGGACTAATGCTTTTTAAAAGAAAATTAGGTATTTGCCTCACTATTAATCAAAATAAATCCAGGAGGATGAAATATTTCATGTGAGGCAAAGTACGAGGAGGCAGTGTATTTATGGATGGCTTTCTAAGCGTGATCCCAAAGGCTGAAACAAAAAAGGAAATAAAGGGACTTCCCTTGTGGCACAGAGGTTAAGAATCCACCTACCAATGCAGGGGACACAGGTTCGATCCCTGGTCCAGGAAGATCCCACATGCCATGGAGCAACTAAGTCCGTGTTCCACAACTACTGAACCTGCGCTCTAGAGCCCACGAGCCCCAACTACTGAAGCCCGCACACCTAGAGCCTGTGGTCCACAACAAGAGAAGCCACCGCAGTGAGAAGCCTGTGCGCTACAACAAACGTAGCCCCTGCTCACTGCAACTAGAGAAAGCCCACGCCCAGAAAGGAAGACCCAACACAGCTAAAAATAAATAAATACATTAAAAAAATTAAAGAAAGGAAATAAGAGATTTGACTGCATTAACATTTAAAAAAACAAAACAAAAAAATTCACATTCTAAACTTCCACAGGAAAAGAATATGACTGATGTTGAAAATCAGAAAAATACTCCATAAAATACTCCATAAGACAGAACATTACTAGTCTTCAAACCTGTAAAACTCACTCCATTGCCATTGTTTGTTACATGCATTTCAGGTGAAATCCTAGTAAATATAGATAGCTGTGTTTTTCTGTGTAGCTTCATGCCTATTTAGCATTTATTTGGACCTCATTTTATATTAAATTTATCAATGAATTGTGAAGAATCAATAAAAACTGATAAGTAGGGGTAATCATCCATGTGGAGAGGAATTTACGGCTCCTTTCTCAGCTCCTACTGGAACACATTATCTCTGAGAGAAAGCACGGACTGTAGACAGGAATAGAAAAATGCAGTCCACTCAATGAACAGTATTTTCTGCTAAGGCTCCTTACATGAGTAGAATGCTTCAAGAAACACACCTGATGAGGCCTGCATGTTCTATTTCCGAAGAGACTATTCTTTAACTACAAAGAAATGATCCCATCTCTTGGGCCTTGGATCATTACATTTTCTGTGTTCTGTATCTTAAATTCACTAAAGAATTTCTTTTCTTCTGTCTTGTGTATAAATGACTCTATATTGATTGGTCGAAAAGTGAAAGCTCCAGTCATTCTTTTAAGCATTTTCCATGCAATTTAAACATTTACAGTTTGGTATGTTGTAGGTATATAAACAAGCATGTTGATTTGAACATAAAATAATTGTATTGTGAGGATGATGAAATACCTTATTCCTCTTCCATAAATATGAGCGGAGTTAGGACTAAGAAGGGTTTTCGAGAATAGTCTATTATTACCCAACAGTCACACTTGTTAAAAGGAATTATATGGGCTGTATTTATTTATTTGTTAATGATCAGTGTTTAAATTTTATTATTGTTATACATATTTTTAGCGCTTTATTTTTGCATAATTTAAAATCAAAGCAAAAATAAACATTGTAGCAAATATCACAGGGAAGTCCATGAGCATAAAAACAAATTTCATGGATTGCTATTGCCAAAATTTAAGATGCTGTTGGGACTTTGGAGACCTGTGTTGCAGCCTTTTCTCACCTGCGTTTATTTGGAAAAGCATAGACTCTCATGAATTAAGTCCATGTTTTGTTGACCAGATGAGGCTTAGGAAACACATTATAGAAGTCAATATCTATCATTTCATTAAATGTGTGGTGTAACTGATAATCTGAAAATTGGGAAATTGAATCAAATTGTTCAGAATAGGTAAATAGATAAATCAGATACAGCACAAAATTATGAAGCAAAATAGGAAAGAAGCTTGTTCATTAGTCCTGGAGAATATACTTTTCTCATCTTATTTTTTGCTTCTATTTAAATTAAAACTTTAAGGGTTAAGAACTCCTTTCTCACTTCAAATTTTATATGACTTCACATAACAGTAAAAAACAATAAACATTACATTCTAGTTATTATAAAAATAAAAATAAACAGGTGGAGGAAATGACCCTTATTATTGTCTAATTTAAATCATGGTGTTACAGTAGGATTTTTGCTGTAGTGAATTCAAACCCACTTCAATGCGTGTCGAGGAACCTTAACGGAGGGCTTCAGGGCAGTGATGCTTTGGTTGGATCACCTCAGTTTATAGAATGAGTAGCTTAACTTTATCACTGTGGGTTGCCAGTGATTTCTCCTCAGTCAGTCTTAAGTTAGTAAGCTGCCTTCTAAACCTAAAAGTGTAGGTCAGCAATCTATTTTACCATTTCAACTGATAGAAATGACAATTTCATATGGATCAACCTGATAATAAAGATGCAGACGACAGAAGGATTTCTTTGTTAGTTTTGTTGTTCTGGTAGATACAACCATTTGACAAACTCACATAGGATACTGAACTTCACCTTGAATTTCCTTGTTTTTCCAAATGTCTGGTTTCATAAATTGCTGATTACACAATTTGAGGTAGAAAGAGCTTTGGGATATATATAAGCCAAATTTCTCCATTTTATATAGGTGGCAGTACTATGAATAATAGTAGTGAAATTTTGGTAGACATAGTAAATGCTCAATACTTTACAAAATGCTTTGCATAAAATACCTCCTTTAATTTTTGTAAAAACCTTATGACCTCAATGTTATCATTACCTACATTTTACAGCTGGAACTAGGATCCAAAGTTATTCAGCTTCTTTGTTCATGATCCGAACTGCTGAACTATAATGCTACTATCTGAAAACCCAATGATGTAGGTTTCTAATCTTAACCTCATTTCCTAGATGAAAAAATTAAACCAAAAGAGGTTATGCCCTTACCCCAGGTCACATTTTACGCTCTGCTCCAATTCTATTCACAGCTGGGCCTGAAATAGATTTAAATGTCAAAGTGATTTTCTTTCTCATAGATACATATTTAACTCAAAATAGTCTTCTATTTATTCTTTCAATCACATCAGATGATAGTATCTTAATTCCATGCAATTTTGTCACTCCTATTTGTCAATTAGGGCTTTTAATGTTACAAGTAATCAAAAGGAAACAAGTGCAAACAGTTTTAAACAACAATAACAAAAATACTTGAATTCAATTGCATCACTCATAAAACTGTAAAGTCCATAGATAGGGAAAGCTTTGGGTTTGCTTTGATTTTGTACCTTCACCTTGGCAAAGACCCAGTTTCTTTTCCTCATCACGTGTGACAGATATTTTTTTCTCCTGAGGCTGGATTCTCACACGTGGTAGGAAAATATGTGGTGACAGTTCCAGGCTTCAAGTTCATGACTTCTGGTAGGTTTTTCAGATGATCAAGGAATGCTATTTCACAAAATTCTCAACAAATCTCCCTCACAGTTCAGTTTAATTGGATCAGATTCCAATTTCTGATTTGACTCTTTTAGCCATACAAATTCTGTGTTTTGAATGGCTTACTCCTGATTAGATTAATTCAGATTCTAAGAGTATTACTTTGATTTGATTGAAAGTAATCAGTGTTCAACCATGTAACTGGGTCAATGCCATTCTCTTACCTAACCCATCAAACAAGCAGAAGAATAAGACTGTCACACAACAGGAGAGGTGTAATAGGATTGTTGTTAAGACACAAAATGCCAGCAAACCTATGGCCCAGGAAATTCATGTGATAGTGATCCCTTAACTAAGGATGTGTCCTCGGAGCCCTGTGGAATATTTGCTTTTTTGTTCTTATGTTTTAACCTTTTAATTATGAAATGTAATTTAGGCACTGAAAAGTCTGTTAACCATAAATGTATGACAGCATTAATCATTATAAGAGGAACATTGGTGTAATCTGTTACTAGGTTAAATGATAGCACATTGTCAGACCTGAAGAAGCTGCCCACATGGACCCTCAAGATCACCATTCCTTCCAACTTCCCTAAAGGTTACCAATAGCATAAATGTTATGGTACCCATTTCTAATTCCTAAGCACTGTAATTTGGTTTTTCCCGTTTGAGGGACTTTATGACAGGAATCGTACAATGCAGGTACTAGCTCTAAAAATCTGTAAAGTTTCTTCATGTTGTTGTGTGTGTTGTCTGCATTACACTGAATGAAAATACCACGTTTTATTTATACACTTTACTATTAATGGACATTTGTGTAAACTCTCATGAACATTTTGTAAGGTCTCTTGGCACATACTTGACTTCATTTCTGTCGGATATATACCTGTAGATTTGTTGGGTCATTGGAAATGTATATGTTAACATATTAAGTACTGTCAAATGGTTTTCCAAAGTAGTTGTACCAATTTATAATCCTGCTAGCAGTGGCAAAGTTTCTCTTCTCACACAGTCTTGCTAAATCATGCCATTACTAGTCAATTTCATGCCACTACATGCTAATTTGAGCCAATTCTGGTGAGTATTCACCAGTGATATCTCATTGAAACTTTACTTTGCATATCCCTGACTAGAAATGAGATTTATAGGTCTTTTTGTATGTTCTCTTTTGTTAAGTGATTGTTGAAGTCTCTTACACATTTTTCAATTAGGCTGTTTGATTTCTTATGTATTTACAAGTCTTTACACATTCTGTTATTACCTACTTGACATTTGCTTTTTGCATTGCAAATATCTTCTCCTGCTCTATGACTTCTTTTTCATATTCCTAATAGTGTTCTTTGACAAAGAGTTCTTAATGATGTAGCTAAATGTATTAATTTTAAAACTTATACTTACTGTTTTTTGTGTTATATAAAACTATTTACCTACTGATAGATCAAAAACTGTTTATCTATGTCACTTGTTAAGCTTTATTATTTTTTTTTTTTTTTTTTTTTTTTTTTTTTTTTTTTTTTTTTTATAAATTTATTTATTCATTTATTTATTTTTGGCTGTGTTGGGTCTTCGTTTCTGTGCGAGGGCTTTCTCTAGTTGTGGCAAGCGGGGGCCACTCTTCATCGCGGTGCGCGGGCCTCTCACTGTCGCGGCCTCTCTTGCTGCGGAGCACAGGCTCCAGACGCGCAGGCCTCTCACTCGCGGCCTCTCTTGCTGCGGAGCACAGGCTCCAGACGCGCAGAGCTCAGTATTTGTAGCTCACGGGCCCAGCTGCTCCGTGGCACGTGGGATCTTCCCAGACCAGGGCTTGAACCCGTGTCCCCTGCATTGGCAGGCAGACTCTCAACCACTGCGCCACCAGGGAAGCCCAAGCTTTATTATTTTTTGACATATGTAGCTAGCTATAACCAGCTTGGAATTGATGTTTGCTTAAGGTATATAACAGAGGTAATATTATATTTATTTTTACATATAGCTTTCCAACGTCACAGTACCATTTAATGAAAATAATCCCGTCTGTCTTGGCTAAATAAACATGTGGGTACAGATACCTCTATGAAATAGTGATCTCATTTCCTTTGGATATATACCCAAGAGTAAAATTACTAGATCATATGGCAGTTTTCTTTTAAATTTTTTGAGGAACCTCCATACTAGTTTCCATAGTGGCTGCACCAATTTACATTTCCACCAGCAGTGTAAAAGTGTTCCCTTTTCTCCACATTCTCACCAACATTTATCTCTTGTCTTTTTGATAATAGCCATTCTAACAGGTGTGAGGTGATAGCTCATTGTAGTTATGATTTGCAATTCCCTAATGATCAGTGGTGTTGAGCACCTCTTCATGTACCTGTTGGCCATTTGGATATCTTTTAAAAGGAAATGTCGCTTTAGGTTCATTCCAGCATTATTTTCAATAGGCAAGACAAGGATGGAAACAACCTAGATGTCTATTGATGGATGAATGAATAAAGAAAATGTGAATTTGTATATACATATGTATATAAAATTCAGCCATAAAATAGGACATTCTGCCATTTGCAGCAACATGGATGAATCTGGAAAGCATTGAGCATTACGCTAAGTAAAATAAGACAGACAGAGAAAGACAGAATACTGGATGATCTCACTTAGAAAGGAAAGGACTTGTAGGAATAGAGAACAGATTGGTGGTTACAAGAGGCTGGGTCAGGGGTGGGGGGGCATAGGAAATGGCTGAAGGTGGTCGAAGAGTACAAACTTCTAGTTATAAGTTTTGGTATGCACAGTGTGATGACTGTAGTTAACAAGACTGTGTTGTGTATTTGAAGGTTGCTAAGAGAGTAGATCATAAAAGTTCTCATCACAAGAAAATAAATGTCACTATGTGAGGTGATGGATGTTAGCTAAACTTATTGTAGTAATCATTTCACACACGTATATCAAATCATTATTTTGAGCAATTTCAACTTATACTATGTTATGTGTCACTTATACCTCAATAAAACGTGAAAATAAAAAAAGAAACTCCTTCCTCCAATGCTCTGCAGTGCCAATTTTTTGTATTCATATATGTATGAATCTATTTGGAGATCCTCAGTTCTGTTCTATTGGTTCATTTGTTTCTCCTTGTTCTACCAGCTATTTTAATTTCTGTAGCTTTGTAATAAGATTTCATATTGGGAAGACTGAGTCCTCTTACCTTAGTTTTCCATCAAAAGTACCTTAGCTCTCCTTGGTCCTCAGTATTTCCACACACATTTTGGAATCAGCTCATCAGAGCTGTTGGGTGAGAATACATTGAATCTATGGGTCAATATGAAGAAAACTGTCCTGTTATAATACTGAAACTTCCAATGCATGAATGTGGTTCACTTTTCATTTTATTGGGTCTTCTTTAATTCTTTTTTTTTCCTCCCTTTTCTTAAATATACATCTTTATTGGAGTATAAATGCTTCACAATGCTGTGTTAGTTTCTGTTGTTTCAGTGTTATTTGGTAGTTTTCTTCATATTTTGCATCCAACTTTAAAAATTTTAATAGAATGCTTTTGATGTTTTGAAACTATTGAAAATGATATGTTTCTTAAATTCTCAGTTTTAAATTTTGTTGCAACTGTATATCTATGATTCATAAATTGTCCCTGTATATAGTAGTTTTGCTAAACTCACTAATTCTATTAATTTACCTGTAAATGATGTTGTTAGTTCACCCAATGTGCATCATTAGGAATTTCATGTTTTTTTCATACAAGCCATCATATCATCTATGAGACATGATTGCTTAATTTCATCCCTTTCAATAGTCAGTCACTCACCCATGCATTCATTTATTCATTCATTCTCTCTTGTTTATTGCACTGGCAAAACCCTCAAACACAATGTGGAGTTTTTTTGCAGTCAAATATCCACATTTTGTTCTGTGTCTCTAATATAAAGCTTTCAACATTTTGGGTTTTTCTATATATACACTTTATCAGATTAAGAAAGTTCTTACCTATTCTCAAATTGCTAAAAAGTTGTGTCGTGAATGGACATACATTTTTATCAAATAAATTTTCTGCATCTTATGCAATCATGAGATTGCTCTTTTTATTTAATTTATGTACAGAGTATTTGATTTACTACTATTTGATTTGATTTACTATCCATTTTAGGTGCACCTTCTCTTTATTGGATCATTCTCCTCCAGAGGTAATAATCAAAATAGTAAACAACTGGCACAGCAGAGGCACCATGTGAATAAGAATGGACACAGTTGATAAACAAGTGAAGCCATATAGGTGCACAGCAGCTGCATATCAGCTCAGCTCCACCTATTAATTGCACAACCTGCACCCAAGTTTGTTATCAGGCTTTTTGTTTTTTTAATTTACTACTTTTAATCCAACTTTTCTTACCAAGTATAAGTGGAACTTGTTCATATTATATTATCTTTTAATAGATAATTAAATGTCCTTTGTTAACATGTGTTTAAAATTTTTGCATTTAGTAAGAGTGGACTTTCTTTTTTAAACATTTATATGAAAACTGTGAAGCAAAATGAAGATAATATGAATTGGAGAGTGTTCACTTACTCCTCTATTGTTAGACGTCATTGTGCAAGTTGAAAACATTTTGTCCTTGAATGTTTGGTAGAACTTACCAGGGAAGCCACTGAAAACTAGAGATTGTGTGTGTGTGTGTGTGTGTGTGTGACTGCTAATTCAAATGAAAAGCTAAATAAGCTAAATAAATAAGCTAAATAAAGTTTGCTAAGTTTTCACATCAGTCTTGATAAGATATCTTTTTCAAGAGATTTGTATATTTCATATATATTTTAATTCAGTGGGATAAAGGCATACATTTATCCATCTTATGATTTTATTGTTTTTGTTTGTTTGTTTTGTTTTGTTTTTTGCGATATGCAGGTCTCTCACTGTTGTGGCCTCTCCCGTTGCAGAGCACAGGCTCTGGACGCACAGGCTCAGCAGCCATGGTTCAGGGGCCCAGCCGCTCCATGGCATGTGGGATCTTCCCAGACCAGGGCACAAACCCATGTCCCCTGCATCAGCAGGCAGACTCTCTACCACTGTGCCACCAGGGAAGCCTGCCATTTTATTGTTTTATAGCATGATCTGAAGTGATGTACCCTTATTCATTTCAGATAATGGTTTATTTATCACTCTACTCCCTTTGAATTTTATTTTATTTTTTTCCCTAATATTTTGAGATTTTTTCAGCCTCTTTTCTGTTCTAATATATGCATATAAAGTTAAAATTACCCTCTAAATATTTCTTAGTTTTGATGTATGGCATTTCTCTTATTATTCATTTCAATTTTCTTTGATCTAAGGGTTATTTAGAGTCTATATACATTTTATTTTTGAAACATATATATTTCCTCTGGTTATTTATTTCTAATTTAAATAAATTGTGGTCAAGGAAGGAGGTACTACTTATAGTTTCAATCATTTCAATTTATGACCTAATAAATATTCAAAGACTTTACATGTGTTTGAACAGAATGTATATATTTTGGGGTTCATTACTCTATAAATGTTTATTAGGTGACATTGACTGTGTTGCTTAAATCTTATATATTTCAGCAGTATTTTCTATTGTTTATTTTATCAGGTACTAAAAAAGGAAAAATAAATACCTCAATATGATTGGGGATTTGTCTTTACCTGCTTGTATTTGTCAATTTTTATACTTTATGTATTTTGAGGTCATGTTTTTAGGTGCATATTAATTTAGAATTGCAAAATATTTCTGCTGAATTAATTCTGATGAATGAGAGCCTTTTTAAATTCTTAATATCTGCTATGTCTTCTGCTTAATTTGTTTATTTTTTTCTGAAATTAATATAGGTACTTCCTTGTGGTTGAAGTTTAAGTCATATATATCTTCTTGCATTCTTTGACATTCAAGCTTTCTGCATTGTTATGATTTAGGTATGTTTCATTAACATAGCATAGAGTAATTTGTTTTGCTTTTTTATTCCATCTAACAATCATCTTTTCATTGGAATTTTGTGTCTACTTTACATTCACTATAAATATTTAGATACTTTATTTTAAATTTAACATCTTTCTCTGTACTTTCTGTCTCTGTGCTGTTCTCACTTTCTCTGTCTCTCTGTCTCTGCAGTATATAAACCTGACTCCCCCCACATGCTGATCCCCTGCCACGGTGAAGGCCCCTCCCTGGAAGATTGTGAGGGGGCCTGGGCCATGGGGTAACATGGGGAAATCCCCTCTCTCAGGAAGCAGAGAGGGACCCTAGAGGTTTTCTCTTCCTCTTAGCTCTGCCCCGGAGGCTCGGGGAAATGGTTACCACATCCTCCTCTCTCAAGTGAGGGATGTTTCTTGCTAAATCTATTTTCATTTTGGAAAAAAAAAAAAATATATATATATATATATATAAATAAACAGTTTTATATAAAAAATAGAAATAACTACAGATATAGTTTGATAAATATGCATACATACACACAAACACATGTATATACATATATACATACAGTTATTTCCTAATAAGATATTTTAAAGCATTTTAATGTATTTAATAAACCAAAATTTAGGTATTAATGTATTTGTCTCCAATCACAATAATGTATTTTATTATTTTGATTATCCTTCATTTATTCCTGAATTTCTTGCCTTTTATCTGGAATTATATTTCTCTGCCTTAAAAAATATCTCTCTGTATATTCACTAATGTGAATGGGCTGTTTACAATTTCCCTCAGTGTTTATTTTTATTTTCTCCCTGAAAATGTCTATATTTCACTTTCATTCTTGAAGCTTTTTTCCTGGGCATCTATTTCTAGGCTGGTGGTTATTTTCTCACCACTTTAAACTGTTTGGCCTGTATTAGTTCTGTTGAGAGTCAGTTAATGCTTGTCCCTTTTAAGATAATCTGTTTTACTTTTGGCTTCTTTTAAGAGTTTTTTCTCAGTAATTTATGTCTTATACTATAAATGTTCCTAGATATGTTTTTATGCATTTTTAATGATCCTTGGGCCTTAGAGCTTCTTGAATCTACAGACTGGTACCTTCTGATCAGTTCCATATACTGCCTCTTCACCCATTTTCTTTTTTCTCCTTTTGTGGGGCTCCTACTAGGAGTTCAATTAAATATATGTCAGTTTTTCTCATCATATTCCCTTTTTTTATCCTTTTAATATCTATCATCTATCTTTTTTCCCCAATCAACTATTCTGAATAGCTTCTTTCAAATATTTTAAGTTATTAATCTTTATTTAACTCTTCTAATTTGTTGTTACCATCTGAAATTGTAATTTAAATTATTGCAAATTTTTGTTATAATTTTTTAATAGACTCACCTGATCTCCTGTTTTTTCTTTTTTTTTCTATTTCTTTTTTTTCCTTTTGTTTTTTTTTAAACAATATTTTTCTATTTATTTATTTAGTTAGTTTTGGCTGCGTTGGGTCTTCATTGCTGCATGCGGACTTTCTCTAGTTGCGGCGGGTGGGGACTAATCTTCGTTGTGATACATGGGCTTATCATTGCGATGGTTTCTCTTATTGCAGAGCACAGGCTCTAGGAGTGCAAGCTTCAGTAGTTCTGGCATACAGGCTCAGTAGTTGTGGCTCATATGCTCTAGAGCACAGGCTCAGTAGTTGTGGCGCATGGGCTTTGTTGCTCCACGGCATGTGGGATCCTCCTGGACAAGGGCTTGAACCTGTGCCCCCTGCATTGGCAGGTGGATTTTTAACCACTGGGAACCATTGGCACCACCAGGGAAGTCCCTCCTGACTTTTTTTTTTAATAAATTAATTATTTTAAAAAGTTCTGTACTTGAATTTAACAATAATAATTTTAACATAAAAATATAGGGATAATTACTGAACATAGTCTAATTATCTTAAATTCTAGTCCTTGTAATTTCAGTATCTAGAGACTTCGTTGGTGTAGAACTTTTATTTTTTTGTTCGAACGTAGATCTTTTCTGTTGATTGTCACTTATTTCTCTTTGTGTGCTGGTTATTTTTAATTATGGACCAATTTATACAACTTGCTTTTAGAAATTGTTTGTAGAAGTAACTTAAGATCTAGGTTGATGCTATCTGCTTTTAGAAATTCCGTAATTTTTCTAGGTTCACGGGGAACAACACATCAGGTAAAACCTTATTTCAATTTCAAGTATCAATTGAAGTTTATTGCATTTATCAGATGACCTGAAGCTGGGATTTTATCTAGGCAAAAGATTGCTTGATTTTTAACTCTTCCTTATCATACTGTTCAAACTTTTGGCAATTCACCTCAAAATATACAAACCTATCCCCTCCTGTTGTCAGATCCCAGAATTCAACATTCACATTCCTGGCGCTTCATGCTGAAATATAAACTACACAGCCCCTCAAGTGCCCCCATGGAGAAATAGTGTTTCCAGATGTTGATCTTCTGGCATCTGTGGTGGGCAATGACGATCATCAGAGTAGTTTATCTTCAGTTTTCAAAGACTGTTTGCATGTGTCCAACAGCAGCCGCCATGCCTGTCTTGTTCTTAGATGTGTAGCTCTGGCCTTAGGCCTTTGTGTGTCTCACTGCAATATGGTGGAGTAAGCTGTCTAGCCTGTATTGAATTTATCTCTTGAATAAACTTGTTTCTGGTTAACTGTAAAAAAAGAAAAAAATTCTAAATTTTCCTAGCTCTGCATCTTGACCCAGTAATTCTTCTCTATTTTGTTAACCATCTGATGACGCATTTAGTGATTCTGTGTATATTTTATTTTTATTTGCCCAGTATATATATTATGGAGGCTGAGAAGTCCCAGATCTGCAGTCATCAACCTGGGGACTCAGGAGATTTAATGGTGTAAATTCCAGTCCAAGTCTGAGTCTGAATGGAGGAGAGGACTGATGTCCCAGCTCAAGAAAAAGGCAGAGAGAGAATTATTTCTTACTCAGCATTTTATTCTATTCAGGTCTCCACTGGTTTGGATGAGGCCCACCATCTGCTTTACCAAAATTACTGACTTAAAGTTTAACTTCATCCAGAAATACTTTCACAGACATATCCAGAAATAATGTTTGACCAAACATCTGGCCACCCCATGGCGCACTCAAGTTGACACATACAAATAAATATCACGCCCAAGTGTCCTAGTTGTCCTCGGTGAGACAATTTGTCTGAATCACTTAGTCTGGCATTACTGGAATTGGAAGTCTTCATAGAAACTTTTAAAAATAGGGAGACACTCTGCTGTTAAGAATTTATCTTCTTACAGACTGAGAGAAACTGATATAGCCATGGTAATCTCCAAATATGTAATATGAGTGAAATAAATATATCATTAAAATCTATCATTTAAATGTGCTATGCAATCTTTTTCTCTTTCAATACTCCATTGAAGCTAAAGAATTCTCAAATTATGAACTATAAATTTTGTTTGTAACATTTCTGCTTAAATAGGTCATTATTACTTCACAGTCTTTGAAGACTGACACTTAGCAGAGTTCCCTGTGAAATGAGAAGTATTAAATTTGAGTACTTTTTTTCTTTAAAAATTATATTATCTCCTTAAGTTTCAATTATCTAATAATGCTTCTAATGAAAATATGTCACTTTAAACAGAGATAGCATAGTCCTTGAACAACTACCTTTAAAAAATAATTTGCTCATTGATCTCAGAAAGATGAATCAGTCCTTAATCTGAGTCATCAATCATTTTGAACATCTACTGTGTTATTATCATTCACCACCTAAATGCTTTCTACTCTCCCTTTTCTACCTATTCGCTTAGAAGGTTTGAGAAGTAAGTGAAATTTAGAGCCATGAAATTGTAATTAAAGTATATCACTATAGATAAGAAAGTAAATAGATGTCTAATTTACATTCTTTAAATATTAATGGATAGATGCAGTGGAAAAAGTTCTGTAACTTTAAAATACATAATAGACCATCTTTCATATATTTTAGGCAACATTTATAAAATACTTTATCATGTATTTATACACTTTTGGTTATGTAGCACTCATTATAATTTACTATGGGAATATCTCTTCCTTGAGTGTCATTTTAAGGATTTAAAGAAAAATTGTTTTATCAAGAAATACATTATTCCACATATTTGGAACACGTACACAAATGTTTAAAACGTACCCATTTACTGTATTACTAGACACACCCATCTCCAATATAAAATACATAATATATATGTTTATTGAAGTATAGTTGACTTACAATGTCGTCTTAGTTTCAGGCGTGCAGCATCATGATTCAGTATTTTTGTAGATATATTCCATTACAGGTTATTACAAGATAATGGGTATAATTTTCTGTGTTATACAGTTTATCCTTGTTGCTTATCTATTTTATATATAGTAGTTTGTATCTGTTAATTCCATTCTGTGGAATATTTTCCTCTCAGTATGCTTTATTAGTACAGATATTCCTTGACTTGAGATGAGGTTACATCCCAATAGAGCCATCATAAATTCAAAGTATTTTTAGTCGAGGATGCATTTAATACACCTCTAATATACCAAGAATCACAGCTTAGCCTAACCTACCTTAAACATGCTCAGAACCATTACATTAGTCTACTGTTGGGCAAAAGCACCTAACACAAGCCTATTTTATGATAAAGTGTTGAATATCTTCTGTAATTTATTGAATACTGTACTGTACTGTCTGGGTACAGAATGGTTATAAGCGTATCAGCTATTTACCCTCCTGATGGTGTGGCTGACTGGGGGCTGTGTCATGCTCAGTCTCACAGGAGAGTATCTACCAAATATCTCTAACCTGGGGAAAGATCAAATTCAAAATTTGAAGTGTGGTTTCTACTGAATGAGTACTTCTTTCACACCATCATGAAATTGAAAAATCGTAAATTGAACCATCATAAATTGAGGACCGTCTATAATTTGCAGTGGACAAAGGAAGCGTGATCCATCTTCGAGGATCGCTGCTGTATTATGCCGCTTTAAGCTGATGTACGCAGGGCCTCTCCTTCATGCTTGTTAGTGCTGGTAAAGCAAAAATAAAGATTTAGGACCACTGTTATATAATTACATTGTTAATCTTTTGAGGATTCAGGGCCCAAAGTTTAAGTTGATAAAGAGGGGTTTCACTAACAATCAGATGTGAACACAACCTGATTTGTCCATACACAGTCACAAATATATATGTTTACATATTTTCTTGAATTATTTCAACAGTACATGAAAAACTACATAATGTTGCCCAGTGGCATGAACAGGTTGCATAGCCGTAGCGGTTCTCATGAACTGGTTGATCTTTAGTGCAGGATAAAGAGTGCGTGACCCAGGGAGATTGACTGACAGGACACCCCATCTTGCTGACCAGAAGAACCCCTTGGTTATTGCTACCCTGACTCTGTAACCCTCTATTAAGTTTAGCTCAGTAGAAACTTTCTGGAAGTGTTTGTTCACCCTTCATTTTCATCACAGTAAACAAACTGACCCAAGTTTTACCAGTTGGGACAGGCCACCGTGCTTCATCTCATGCTTTCCTAATAAAATTGCCAATTGTAATTTATAAAGATATCAAGGACTTTAGTGGAAACCTTCTTTGTGTAGTAAATGCCACTTTTGTTCTGTGGGAAACACGTACCCATTTATAGTTTGCAGTTTTTTGGCATACATTTTGAAGAGATTTCTGAATACATCTACTCTATGTATTGAGATTTTTATTCTCTGAGGATTATTTATTGTTCCCATTTGTCTTCGGGTAACCTGTGACTAATTGCTATGTAGTACACTGATATTTCAATAGTTTTAATTAAAGTGATTTGCTAAAACCATGAATCATTTTCTAATGACTTTTTGATATCATTTTCTAATGAAAATAGCCCAATGATTTTACCCAGAAAGAACATTCCTAGCAACCATTCCCATCACCCACCCTCGCTCCCTAATGAGCAATAAATTAACTATTAGATACAGCTGTGCTCAGGAACCAACTATATCTTTAGGATGAAGACAATGACCAGATGTTACCAGTAAGACTGGGGCTGGGGCTATAGGCTACCTGGACACTGGGACTGACACAACAATTACAGTGAGAATTCAACTGTTGGAAGAAAATGGCTTCAAAAGGAGGAGGGGGTTAAGACCAGAAACCCTGTGTAAGAAAGAGGCCAGAGCAGGACCTCCACCCATGAAGGAAGGCTGGACAGGAGTGTGGCTGTCCTTTGGCACAGTCCTTGGTGAGGAATTGCCATTCTGAAAGATGTGAAGAGACAGGAACGAACTAGACAGCCCCACATTGGAAATTAAGCCCGTCCAGTAGGTGAGAGCTCTGTGCTGCCATTATAACATCTGGTGCTTTATTGGGAGTCCTGAAACCCCGGGAGAAAGGATGAGCAAAACAAGAGGAAAAGAGAAGCTCCACTAAAGTTATACCAAAATTAAAATTTTATAAGCAAAATCACACATATATATAAATTATGTGTATATAATTTGTTATTTATTTATTTATATACAAAATCTAAATCAAGAGAAATTGCACCTTAAGAAAGAAAAACAATAGACACAGAAAATAACTTTAAAAATGAGCTTACAGTATGGAAATAAAGACAAGGATAACTTCTCTTAAAAATGACAAAAATGACAAGAGGAGTTGATGGACAAGGGGTGGCAGCAACAGCATAGTTTTAACAACCCTCCTGTGCCCTCCTACCTCCACGCTGCACTGGGCAGGACAACTTCACTGTCTACAGGAAAGGAAAGCCAAAGAACCCAGGACTCCATCGAGGACCATATGTGGTGACAAAGTAGCCCTGTGTTTCCCAAAACACAGGAGGCTGGTGATACACCTGAGACAGCACCAGAGTCACTTCCACAGGGAGGTGAACGGAGGGACACGTCTTCTCACGTCCTGTGAGTCAGAGAACACAACTGTCAGGGTTAAGTTCCACCAGAGAGAGAGGGAAGGGTGAGCTGGGCAGCAGCACTGGCCACCAAATTTGCAGGTGAATGAAGGGTTCTATAGAAACAGTCCATGCTGGAGCTGCCTGGGTCTTAGAAGCTCTAAATTAATCAACCCAAATCCCTCTAAGGAAAAGCCCCACAAAGAGGTGACATTTCTGTGAGCAGAATTCACAGTAAGAGGGACAGAGGTAGTAGAGGCAACGGAGAAAACGGATTCAGACAGAAGGTGGAGGGGTAAACATGCTTGAATATTTCACAAAATTTGAAGCCGTATTTTTGAAAACTGTCTTCTAACAATAAGTGTGAGCTCCAGAACCCTAGAGCTCCACAGGGGCGAAGCTAGAAACACCTTTCCTTTGAAGAACAGAGGAAACGTTGTCGCCTCCCATACACATGAAGGAGGGAAAAAGATTACAGTCAGATTCCACAAACATTTTATGAAAAATGTATGAAGAGTAAAGAGAGTAGGACTACAAAATGATGATGCAGCCAGAAAGACAAGACCCCAAAGCGGTTAGTCTGTACCTAATAATCCAAAGGGAGCTAAAATAAATTACAAGAGCTATAAAATTTATGAAAGCAGAGCACACATTAGAATTCAAATATGTACTCAGAAATAAAATGATTGGAGAAGAGGGAGATTTAAAAAGAGAGGTGACAGACAGAGGAAGAATTGCTAAATGAAATAAAAATCATTTGTACAAAGAAGATCAAATTAGAAGGAGCATAAGGGAGAATTAACACCAGGAATAATGCCATAAGAGAAATAAATTATGGGTAAAAATGGCTTGACAGAAAGTGATAGCTATGCAAGACAGCGTATTTGTGACAGGACACAAAGAAGGAAACCAAAGCAACAGAATGTACAGAAGGGCAAAAACTATAATTCAAGAAAACTCTCCTGAAATAAAGCCAACTAGGAATTCTGTATTGAAATAGCACACTGCATCCTTGGGAAAATCCCCTTTGAGGGGCCAATGCTGAAATGTATTTTGGTAAAACTTTAAAATTCTAAATAAAAAGAGATTTAAAAAAATCCTCCAAGAATCCAGAGAAAAAGACTAAGTTGCTTCAGTAAGAGAGACCCAGTAATTTATCATCCAGACTTTTGCGAGTAGAAGGGATGCTAGTAATGATTGCCATGGGACACATGCTGTAAACCAGGAATATCTTAGCTGAAGGAACATTTGATCATTCTATTTAAAAAGGAAAAGAAAGTAAATTGCCATCAGACTTTTTGACAGCCATAGAGATAATAGAGTAGCAGATTTAAGTTCATCAAGGAAAGAAAATGGGAACCAAAGATTTTGTATATGTGACCAAACTGAGCTTCAGACTGCCAGGAAGGTTGTAATGAACCTGCAGAAACTCATGTTTTCCCCTTGACTCGATTCCCATACACCAAAAGATCTATACAAGGAAGATGCAAAACAAAACAGTTCGCATAGTCAGACTACAAAGAACTTAGCTAACACCACAGATTTTATAGTTATGTATCCAAATAGTAACACAAATAGCAGAGAATAGCTGTTATTTTCAGGTTTACATGAAATTTTCCATAGTTTAGACAGCCAAGAAAACCTTAATAAATTACAACAGAGAGAAATAATCCATAAAGCATTCTCTGACTACAATCTATTACCATAATTAATTTAAATAAAATGTCTTTTTCTTAGAAATTAAAAGAAAGCTATCAAAATCTCTTTAGATAATTTTAATATAATCCCAAATTGTAGTTTTTTTTAGGAAATAACATTAATAAACATGACATATTAAATTGTATGGTGTAAAATCAAATGCATAAAGATTAAAAATAAAAACAAATTGAGAACCAAACTCTAAAGTAAGAAAATAACAAAATAAAGCAAAAGAAAGCATAAGGAAAAAAATGATAAAGAAAAAAACGATTAGAAACATTATGAAATAGAATTTAAAAATAGTGGAACTAATAAATACAAAAGCTGGTTTGAGAAAAAGTCAATAATAATGAGAGTGCATAAATACACTAAATTTGAAATGACAAGGGGACATAGTTATAAAAACTAACAATAGTTTTAAAAATTGAGACTTTTTTGCACAATGTATGATTTTCTGAATAATACACAATTTATAAAAATATAGTCCATGGGAAACAGATTTCAATTAGCACAGAGGAAATAGAGAAAATGGTTAAAGAGGTCCCTCATAAAGCCAGCATGACCCAGTCACTTTCACAGGGAACTCTACCAAATCTGTAAAGGTTGGGTAAGCAGAGAAAAAGAAGAAAATTTTCCAAATTACTTTGAAATGAGTATAGTAACCTTGATCCTCAAACATGCCAAAGATTTTTCTGTTGTGAGTATTGATAGAAAATATTAAATAACAGATTACAATGGGATTTTTGAAAGTTAAGCAAAATGATCTCATAGGGTTCATATCAGAACTTCAAGGTAGCTCTATTTCAGGAATATTGCTAGGGCAAAGATTGTGTTATCATCTCCAGATATTAGGTAAATATTAGTCTGCTGTTCCTTTTGTTGATCCATTATTTAAACATTTCTGTGTTTTTGTATGTGTAAAGTTGTCTGTTATAAGTACTATCTAGCTGAGTTACGGTTTTTCTAGCTGGGATTTTGCCTCTTGCTAGTTTTATATATTTACTTTTATTGTAGTCACTTACATACTTGACATTTCCCATTATATCACCTTTTTCACTTGCTCAGTTTCTGCTTTACTTTTTGCTTCCATTGGATTAGGTAGATATTTATATGGCTTCCTCACTTCTCCTTTTCCTGGTTTAGTAGTTTTTATATTCTCTTCTTATTCTTTCACTTGGTAACATGTAATCTACAGCCAGAATAATTGTCTTCAAATTTTTTCATTGTTTTCAACCTGCAATCTTAGCAGAAAGCTTGAGATGCTTCTACCAGACTCAGAGATGTATTTGCTGGCTTTTCCTTATAGGTATTATGTCCGTAGGGAGGCCTCAAACCAATGTTTTTCAGCTAAGACTATATTTGCAGCCTTTCTGGCTTTTTTTTTTTTTTTTAATCTTCTACAATTCTGGACTCCACGTTGCATCTACCTTCCTTCCAATCTTGGCTGTATTGTATATTACTTTTAGTAACTTCTGATCTTGTTCTCAAATCTATAGTCATTCAAATGATGCTGTTTAATAATTTCTTTGTTTGCCTTTTGCATCTTATTTCTCAAAATTTTGGGGATCCATATCATGTTTCTTGAGTTACATTATTCTTTAGGGATTTTTAAAATTAATGATTTGTGAGAAATAAATTGTCTCTTTTTAAAATATCTTTGTTTCACCTTTTCTCTTGAATGTGGTTCATTTGGATATAGAATTCTAGCATTTTTATTATTTTTCTTCAGCACTTTTAACACATTAAAATCTATCATTGCTAAGCAGAGTCTTTTGTAAATATTATTCTTATTCTTCTGAGGGTAATATTTATTTTCTCTTTCTGATTGTATTGATAATTTCTTGGTGTTTGATGCTAAGAACTTTTACTGTATTGTGTCTAGGTATTGATAAGCTTGCTCTTTATTCTACTGGAGATTTAGTATGAGAAATTGTCTTCAACTTTGGGAAGTTGTTTGCCATTATCAATTATTAACTAAAGTATTTCTGCCCCCTCTTTTCTCAGTTTATTTCCTAATAGATATCCAGTGCCTCTCTTTCCCACTCTATTTCCTTTTCTCTTAATATCTTTTTCATATTTAATAAGTCATTATTTCTCTGCAGTTTATTTGTATGATATATACATACTTAAATTATACTTTGCCAGATTTATCTAACGTTTTACAAAAACAAGAACAAAAAATCTCATTCCTTTTTTTTTTTTTTTTTAGTTTCCATGATTATACTAATTTGTTAAGGCTGTCATAACGAAGTGCCAAAAACTTAGTGGTTTAAAAACCAGGAATTTATTGTCTCACCGTTCTGGAGGCTGGAAGTCTGTGGCTGAAGTGTCTGCAGAGCCATGTTTCCTGGAGAAATTTCTGTTCCAGTTTCTCTCCTGTCTCCTCAGACTTCCTTTGGCTTGTGACAGCATTTCCAAATTCCCTTTTTTTATAATGACACCAGACATACTGGGTTAGGATCCCACCCTACTCCAGTGTTGCCTCGTCTTAACTGATTACATTGGCAATGATCCTATTTTCAAATAAGGCCCTATTCTGAGGTACTGGAAGTTATGGCTTCAATATAGGAATTTGGGGGACATAATTCAACCTGTAACAATGACCATGGGTGTGTGTGTGCTTGTGTGTGTGTGCTGCCATAAAAGAAGCTTTATTTTTATTCTCTGGATTTAAATTCCACCTTCATTTTTAGAGTCTGGAGATAACTTTATTTTTGAGTTCAGGTATGTCCTTTTAATACTATGTTTCATCAAGGTGTTCCACATATCCGTGATAGAAGCACAGCAGGGAAAATGGATTGGTTTCCCTCAACATCATATTAGTCCTAGACAATACCTAACAGTATGTTTCTTGATTATTAATTTCTAGTTCTTTTGTTTTTACATTGAAAAAATTTGACTTTTGATATTTGTTTTTTATAAATTCATTTAGGTCAGTGATTCTCCAAATGGCTATATTCTCCCTACAGTAAAATTTGTAAAATTATTTTATATTCTAGTGTCCCAGTGACTGAAAGGTGCAAATGCATTTAGTGGGCATAGATATGGGGTTCTAGGTGACACATGATGCTAGATAAAGTCTTGCCCATGATGAATTTACATGCATCCAACATGACTATAAAATAGCTAACAGACATTCATATAGGTGAAAAATTGCTGTTTATTATCTGTTCCTAGACTAAGTATCCATTTAGATATCAACAAATTATATTTTGATATTTATTATCCACTGAATTGCTCAGGTATGCATATACATTGATTACTGGAGAATTATATTTTTGTTTGGGATGTTTCCAAGAATTTACTAATTTAGAAAATTATGTCAGGTAAGTATTTGAGCCATTAACTCAACACACCTGTATTGGTCATCATTTTTTGTTGTAACATTTGTGATCGTTCTATGTATATGTATCAGTATACTTTAAAACTTCTTTCATATAATCAAAGTTAAGCATTGACATTCAATTGAATAATTTATTTTTATATCTTTGTGCACAGTTCCTACTTTGCCAAAACATTTTTTTAAATGAAGCAAGTTAACTGTGAAGATTAAATAAATATTTTGCCAACATGTACTGATAAATTTGGGAAAGGTATATCTTATTTCTGACATGCACAGGAAAACGATGGAATATTATCTTTAAAATGTTTAAATGCCTTCTGATTAGCAGGACAAAAGCTTCAATTTTAGGTAAGAAATAGCAAGAAGTAGTAACTCTGATAAGCCATGGAATATTGGAGGAAAATTAATCTTACTAAGTGTGAGAGGGGTTATTAATAAGCTGATAAAAAAATCCAAGTGAAGTAATATCTTTTATCCAACTGAGCAGTGATACTGTTTTAAAAAGAATCAATGAGATGTCAAAACATTTCAGAAATAACTGTAACAGATTAACATCCAAGAAATTTTTATTATAAGTCACTGAAATCATCCTGTATGACAAATGAAATTTAACTAGTAGTATATATAAGTTACTTAAGGAATGAAGAAAGTCATGGATGAAATGCTATTTTAACACAATTATTTGATGAATATAAAGTGATTACCAGTATACACAGACCTTAAAAAATATTCCATGAGAAAAAAGTTCCTTTTAACAATGTCATTGCTTCTATAACAGAGGGAACAACAGTTATAATTGGTCCAAAACCTGAGTTTACAGCACTTTTAGAGATTGCATCAAGTATTTTGTTAATTATTTTATTATTACTGACAACATTTATTTATTAAAAATCTTAGTAAAATACCTGACAAATCATGGAATATTGATATGAATACCTTCAATTAATTTAACATCAGTCTTTTGAATGACAGATTATTTCATAAACTGCAATAATGATGAGGAAGAATTTTAACATCTTACTTATATAGAAGGAAGATGGGACCCTATATGAAATTATTTGACGATATAATGTTTATTATATTAGAATATTAATGACTTTTTTCATAGTTAAAAATTAACGGTAAGATCTCATCCAGTTGGAATGTAGAATGATGTTAATGACCATCATGCCTAATGAAACGAGAAAAATGATAATAGATGAAATAAAATCATATTTTACTATGAAGTTATTGAATAGAGGTGGGTGCAAGAAAGGTTTGGTTGAAAAAATTAGAGAAGTACAAATCTTTCATGTGTGAACAGGCAGCCACGGCACCTTCTGGTTATTGGGCTGGCAGAAGAGTGGGCCTGTCATAGATGAGTCTGGGAACCCTGCAGGGCTGAGAAGAAACACATCAATTTTAGCATCCTTTGCAATCTAAATAGGCTGGTAATTTACAAAATCATCAAGTTTTGGTTCTGTTTTATCAGCTCCTTCCTCTGTCTTTCTCTTTCCTCTCACATTTCACCATGAACAGGAAGGAGAAGCCATGCTGCATCTTCAACACTTGGCTTGGAAACATCCTCAGTTAAACATCCACATTTATCTCTGACAAGTTCAGCTTTCCACTCAAGAAGAGAACACAATTCAGCTAATTCTCTGCCACTTCGTAACAAGGGTCACCTCTTCTCCAGTTTCTAATAACATAGTCCTCATTTCCTTCTGAGACCTCAAAAGAAGCAATTGTATTAATGCTCATATTTCTACCAACATGGTGTTCAGAACAATGTATTTATTCTTTAAGAAAATAGAAGCTTTCTCTGTTGTGTTTTTACTTCTAACTGAGCCCTCCCTGTAATCACCTTTAATGTTCAGATTTCTACCAGCCATATCTTCAGGACACTCTAGGCTTTTTCTTTCATCCACCTCATCATTCTTCCAGTTTCTACTTCTAATTACTTCCAAATTTCTTCTACATTTTTAGGATTTTGTACAGCGGCACCTTTCTTCCCAGTATCAAAATCTGTATGAATTTCCTAGGACAGCCATAACAAATTCTTCCACAGTTCTGGACCAGAAGTCCAAAGTCAAGTTGTTAATAAGGTTGGTTCCTTCTGGAAGTTCTCAGGGAGAATCGTCCCATGCCTTCTGGTGGCTGTGGCTATCCTTGGCTTTCCTTGGCTTTTGACAGCTCTCTAATCTCTTCTTCCACTTTCACCTGGCTTTTTTTCTCTGTGTGTTTTTATGTCTCAAATCTGTAATTTTTAAGGATACATGTCATTAGATTTGACTCACTCTTAACTTAGTTACATTTACAAAGACCCTATTTCCAAATATAGTTAAAAGGCAGGTACCAGCGGTTAGGACATAGGTATATGATTTTAGAGCCAATATTCAATCCATTACATACATATGTGTGTCTGTGTGTGCTTATGTGTGTGTATGTGTGTTTGTAAGTTTTTAGAAATTCTCTCTCCTTCGCTCTCTCTGCTGTAACTACTTCAGTTGAGTAGCACAAAAACAAAGGCTCTGCTACAGAGTATCAAGACTACTTGATCTTTGGAGATTTGGTAGAAATTCCCTGTGAAAGCATTTTTAATGTTTTAGCAAAATTTTCTATATCACCCATAGAATTTACTTATTTAAGTATTTTGTGTCGTATAGGCTAATTGTCTTAGTCTGTATTTCTCTAGGAAATTATCCATTTGATTGTGATGTGCAAGTTTGTGTATATAGAGGTCTTCAAAATAACTTAAGATTTAAGAAAAATTTTCTTCCATATCAATGGTTAATTATACTTGTTTATTTCTTATTTTGTATTTTTATGTTTTAGTAATTTTTTTTTAATTAAGCAAGTTAGCTAGTGGCTTATATATTTTGTAACTTTTTCACAAACCAGGATTTTGATTTATTCATTAGGACTACTCTTTTTATTCTTTGTTACTTTAATTCATTCTTTTATTATTTCCCCTCTTGTGCCATCTTTAGGTTTACTTTGGTGTTCCTTTTCTAGGTTTGCAAGCTGGGACCTTAATTCATTTATATGCATTCTTTAATTTTTACTTATAAAAGTGTATAGTGGTATCAAATTTCCTGAGATCAATGCTTTTAATAAATTTTATAGATTCTGATATATTAATTTTCCATTATCAGTTTTGTTAGAAATTCAATCATTTTAACTTGTATATCTCCTTTAATACAAGCATTGTTCAATAGAAGGTGACAATTGATATTTTAAAGCAAAAAATTATAAACATGTATTACGGGGCATATTAAATATTTGGAAGTAAACCATATAAGAATAGTAGCACAAAGAATGGGAGGGGATATAAATGGAATTTAATATTGCAAGGTTTTCACATTATACATGGTCATATAAAATTAATTTAAGGCAGATTGTGATAATTTAAGGGTGTGTATTCCAATTTCTAGAGCACTTACTTTAAAACACATCAAAAAACCCCAAAGGGGCTTCTCTGGTGGCGCAGTGGTTGAGAGTCCACCTGCCGATGCAGGGGACACGGGTTCGTGCCCCGGTCCGGGAAGATCCCACATGCCACAGAGTGGCTGGGCCCGTAAGCCATGGCCACTGGGCCTGCACGTCCAGCGCCTGTGCTCTGCAACAGGAGAGGCCACAACAGTGAGAGACTCATGTACAGAAAAAAAAAAAACAAAACCCAAAGAAGTACAGCTAAAAAACAGTAAAGTGTGTAAAAAAAGAATGCTAAAAGTAAGCACTTTGTTGACTAAAAGTAGGCAGTAAAGAAGGAGAAAATAAATAAAAGATGGAACAAATTAAAAACAAACCGCAAGATGGTAAAGTTAAATTCAACCACAGGCATAATTGCACTAAATAAAATTGGACAAAGCATTCCATTTAAAAGACAGAGATTGTCAATCTTGATTATTCTTTTTAAGAAGAAAGACTCAAGTAATTCCATTTGAAAGAGAGACACTTGAAATATAACAACACAGATTGAAAGTGAAAGTGAAATGATTAAACTACATATATCCTGCAAACTTCAAGTGTAAGAAAGCTGGTGTGGCAATATCAAAAATGAGGAATTCTAAGTAAAGAGGGGAATTTCATAAAGATAAAAGGATTGGTTTATCAAAAAGACACACTAATTCTAAATGAGTATGTAATTAGGAGCATATTTCAAATTAAATGAAGACAGATCACATTCTTTTCAAATTCTTTACATGGAAACTAAATTACTTATTATGGCATTTCTTAGTTACATATTCGGTTGAAAAAGATTTTAGTGCAGTTGTGCAGTTAATGCAGAAACAATAAAATCCAATTTGAGAATCATTGTAAGATCTTTAGACTAAACATCATTGAGTTAACATCAATGAATACAAGAATCTCAATAATTTTATTAATAACTATTAAATCAAAATCATGTTATTTCTAACATATATATTTTTATATTTGTTGAAGCAGAATGAAAAAAATCTATGTTTTGAAAATTGAATACTACTATTTTTTATTTATCTTAGGGTTACCTGCTGTTCTTCAGGCTTACTCAGATATTACCCACTAAAGTTTAATATTAAATTGTATACTATCTCTTCTCTATCACCTATTTAAAATATTATCTTCAAGATCAAATATATCTGTCTATATGTGACAGGTCAATTCCTGTCATATTTTGTTACAATCATATCCTACAATGTGGTAAAAAAATTTAGGTTGGTATTACACTTCAAATATGGTACAGGTGATATGCAAGTACATCTCTTTACTTTCCTTTAAGAGTAAATTATTGCTGCTTGATTTCCTTCCTTAAAGTAGGGTTATTTACCTCTTACCATACATAAAAATAAATAGCTTATTTTTATTTATTCTTAAACTAATTTTTATTCTAGTGTCTAATTTAAAATCTGCATTTCCTCCTTCATTTCTCTTTAAATTTTGCAGAAAATGGGGTATAGTCATTTTACTTCCCTTAAATTGAAACTTACTCATTATAAATAGATATAAACATCTGACTATCCATTGTATCTTCTAGTTTTGAAATACACTCTTCTTCCTGTAAAGTACTTCCTGAAAGACCCTTACATTATAATAGGATACTATAAATTATTTTAGAACTTATATGTATAGATAGTTTATTATTAATAAATTCTATTTAAACTTCAATATTAAAACAGTCATTACAAAATATTGGCTAAAATAGGAGGATGTGTCAGGTCTGATAAAATTGACATCCAATTTAGACTTTCTGTGCAGCAAAACTTAATGATAAGTTTTCATTTTTCCAAGTCTTATTTGCATAAATTTCCTAAATAGGTTTCTCTACTCTTTTAATATTGCATATTTCAGTCAATATACTAACTATTTCTGTTTAGAAATTCTCTTTGAAGACATTAATGTTGCTACTCATTTTTTTTTTCCATATATGTGTCTTTTTAGAAAATGTCATCCAGTGGAAATATTTGTACCAGTCTGTAGGATTATTTTTCAATTAAGAAATAAGACATTTATATTTGTCATAAAATAGAAAGACAAAATTTATTTCTGTTTCAAAATGCTATGTCATTGAAAAATCAGTGTACATTACTTTATTCAATAAAGAGTATAAAGGGAGCAGACGAGGAACCAGAACATCTTTCTCCTGTCTGGTTGATCACGGGAGGAAGTATTGTTTGGTACAGAGGATTAAGTTGGGTGGCAGGCTGAGAGAAGGCCCTGCTCTTGTCACCCACCCTATCAGAATTGAGTGTGGATAATAGAACAAACAGACACTTTCTATGAAATTCAAGAGGAGATAATTCTGTCACAAAGCAGCAAACTCATTGAGGGAAAGTGCCTTAGAGATTCCCTACACTTTCTTGACCATTAGCGTAATTGGATTATCTTGTATCCCTGCTTTACCACCAGCTTGCTTTGTGACCTACCATAGCCATGTGACTTCAACTTTCTCTGTCCCAGTTTCCTCTTATTTTACTTTATTTTTTAAGGCTGCACCATGCGGTATGTGGGATCTTAGTTTCACTATCAGGGATTGAACCTGTGTCCGCTGCATTGAGAGTGCAGAGTCTTAACCACTGGACTACCAGGGAAGTCCCAGTTTCCTCATCTGAATAGTGCATTCTTCATAGGTATATTTTAAGGATTAAATGAATTAATAAAGTAAAAATTTCTGGGTATTCTGAAAATAAGCCTTTGACAAAAATTCAGAAATGTTTTGCTCTTTTGGACTTTCAATTGGATTTGCATTAAACTGTTAGATTAGAATTGGAAAATTTGCATCCTAACTTCATTTTTTACTGTCAGTGTGACAGTGAGTAATTGGGTAACCTCTGCCTGCATTGTTCTTCCAACTTTAAAATGAACATAATCATGAACAGTCTTCAGAATGATGTCGTAGGAATTAAATAAATTCATTTTGTAAAGTATTTGGAAAAGGGACCTGGCACATGGAGGGTGTTCCATAAATGTTGGCATTAATTATTATTATTAATAATTTTATCAGAATTGCATTTCTTATCCATAAAAGTGGACTGTCTCATTTCTTCAGGTCATCTTTTATATACTTCAACAGTTTTTTTTTTTTTTAATTAATTAATTAATTAATTTATTTGTGTTGGGTCTTCATTTCTGTGCGAGGGCTTTCTCTAATTGCGGCGAGTGGGGGCCATTCTTCATCGTGGTGCGTGGGCCTCTCACTGTTGTGGCCTCTGTTGTTGCGGAGCACAGGCTCCAGACACACAGGCTCAGTAGTTGTGGCTCACGTGCCCAGTTGCTCCGCGGCATGTGAGACCTTCCCAGACCAGGGCTCGAACCCGTGTCTCCTGCATTGGCAGGCAGATTCTCAAACACTGTGCCACCAGGGAAACCCTTCAACAGTGATTTTAATAATTTTTTCCAAAATTTTTTTTCAAATATAAATAAATTTTTTGATATGAAAGTTAAGACTTCTATTGGTATGTTTATTTTTCTAAGCAGCTACTGCTGTTAGAATGCTGTTGGTTTTCCAATGTTTTCATTTATACAGCAAATCTGCCTGCTCTACAATTTGTCTATTGATCCTGTTGCATTTTCTGGGTAGAAAAAAGTATAATTTTAAAACAAGGAAAAATTAGCTTTTTTTTTCCTTGTTTCATTGTTTGGCTTGGAGAAGACACTCTTCTTGACCAAACTTCAGTCAGGCTGTTCTTGACAAGGCCTTGACATTGGCCACATCCTAGACAGATCTGCATGGCCCAGTTTTAGCAAGAATCCTGGTGTCAGTTGAGAGAGACCCTCCCCCACCCTTGTTGTGTGCTCACTCTTGCTATCTACTCAAATTCCTCAATCTCCAGTCTTGATACCTGGTGATGCTGGCCTGCCCTCAGAAAGAATCCAGCCGCAAGAATCCCCCCACCCTTGATATCATCTCTTAGTAATTTTCATCCAGTGAACCCCTCCCTTCAACCCCAAAACTTCTCCCTGGCTGGTAAAACCCAGATGTCTTTACTGTATTCAAAACTGAGCCCCAGTTCTATAAGGAGGTCTCTTTTCTCCCTATTCTAATAGTTTCTAAATAACATTTATTTTTAGTACTTTAACTAGAGTCTGGCTCTAGTTCTATTTGACAATGGAATAATAAGTGCTATAATGGTTATGATTTATTTCCACCTGAGTTTCATTGGAATACTTCTAAAATCAAATACTGAGTGCGAAATTTACTATAGGATTTATAAAATGATATTTATTTTAAAGTTGTTTTTGTCTGCTCAGAATATTTTATCACTAGTATGTATTAAATGTGTCAGAATTTTTAAAATTAATGTTTGTTAATTATATTTTTTTACATATTTTCTTGCATCCTTCTGATTATGGTCTTTTTCTACATAAATCCATTAATGTGGTGATTTACATTAATAGATTTATAATGTTGAAGTATTTTTGCACACCTGGAACAAAATTTGCCTAGTAATGGTTTTTGGCTAGCCTTAATTTGCTATCTTAAAAATTTTGCATCTATGCTCATATATTATATTGGGCCATAATTTTCTATTTTTTCCCTTACTTGTCTTATTTTGGTATAAAAGTTACACTACACTTATACAATGAAATGGATAGTTTTATTGTCTTTCATATTCTTTGAATCATTTTGCAATTAGTCGGGATTATTTCTTCCTTGAGGTTGGTAGAACTTGTTGGTAAAACTTTCTGTAACTAAATCCTTTGGTTAAAGAGTAGAGGTGACTCATAATTTAATTTCTTCATTTTGTTGTTTTACTTAGCCTTTCTACGCATTTTAAAATATATATTTGTAATGTATAACTTTTCTAAACTCATTCCTTTCATAATAAATAATAAATTCAAAATAAGATGTTGCATAATTTGTTCAAAGTAGTCTTTAAAATTAAAAAGTATTCTAGCTATGGTCATGCCCCATTTATTTTTTAAATGTCTTTCTTTCTTTTTTAAATTTAATTAATTAATTAATTTATTTATTTTTGTCATGTTGGGTGTTCAATGCTGCATGCGGGCTTTCTCTAGTTGCAGCGACTGGGGGCTACTCTTCATTGCGGTGCGCGGGCTTCTTGTTGCAGTGGCTTCTCTTGTTGTGGAGCACAGTCTCTAGGTGCATGGGCTTCAGTAGTTGTGTCATGTGAGCTCACTAGATGTGGCTCTCAGGCTGTAGAGCGTAGGATCAGTAGTTATGGCGCACGGACTTAGTTGCTCCGCGACAGGTCATGCCCCATTTTTATTTCTCATAGTGTTTATTTAGGTGTCTCCATTCTTATTGAATGATTATTGTCTGCAGTGTGTCCTCCAGATGAATTTTGCTGCTGCTGCTGTTGTTGCTGTTGTTGTATTTTCTATTGTCCTTAATACCAGCTGTTGGTTTGTAGATGGTGCGGGACATTGCTGCTGGCTACTTTGTATCCACCCCTTTTCAGCATTTCCAAAAGAACTCCAAGTTGTTCAGTTATCTATGCCTTTCCGTAGCACAGGACTCAGAGATCCTGACCCTACCTCATTGCAGGGACAGACCTCACAAGGTTAGGGGCAATTCTATCTTCCTAGATAGTAATTAATTCTCAAAAGAGTGTGTGAACACAGTTTGCCCAATGTGATACCAACTGATCCTTGCAAAGGGATTTGAGAACATTCTTTTTATTTTCTTTTCTTAGGTGAGTTATTGGAAGCTATTTTTTGCTTCTTCTGGGATGTGTCCTGCGTGAATGTGAGGCCTGAGAATGCTGTGATATCTAATTGCTTGTCTGAAGATAAAGCCAAAACGTGGGTAAGTAGAACAAAGAGAACTGGAGAGAAATGGGTCTGAAGTCACTGGAAGAAGCAGCCTTGAGTCCCATTCTGACTCTTTTTCATGTGTGAGTGGATGATGAATTCTGTCTCAACTTGGCTAGACTACAGTGACCAGTTGTTTGGTCAAACGTTAGTCTAGACATTGCTGTAAAGGTAGTGTTTAGATGTGGTTAACATTTAAAATCAGTTGACTTTAAGTGAAGCAGATTATCTTCCATAATTTAGTTGGGCCTCATTCAATTAGTTGAAGGCTTTAAGAGCAAAGACTGAGGTTTCTGAGAGAAGAAACAATTCTGCTTCCAGACTGTGACATAGAAATTCTGCCTCAGTTTCCAGCCTTTGGACTCAGGACTGAAACATCAGCTCTTAACTATCTCTAACCTACCAGTTTGCCCTACAGATTTCAGACTTACCACCAGCCCCCACAATTGTGTGAGCCAATTCCTTAAAATAAAAATCAATCTCTCTATCTATGTGTATAATATGTATATAATTTAATTTTTTCATTACCTCTATAGTTCTTTTTCTTCTTTTGTTAATTTCTCCTTTTACCTTTATTATTATTACTCATTATTACCTTTATTTTGATTTTTTCCTCTTTTGGGGTTTTTTGAACTAAACTTATTTAATTTTAATTATCTTTGTCATCAGTTTTATCATAAAGTATTTTATATCATTATATTGCTTAGAATCTTGCCAAAAACTTCAGCTGAATAAATAAATTTTGGCATTAATGTTGGATTTAAAGGATATTTTTACACTGAGGTTATTAGAGGCTTAGGTCTTTGGCTTCAATAAAGATTTTTTAACCAGTACTGAAATTTAAAAGCAACATATAAGAGAGCACTTCCAGAATGATGGGGTTAGAACCTGCCCCAAATTTACTCCTCCATAAAAGCAATGAGAACAGTGGTAAAAATTTTCAAAAACAAGTCTTACTGAATTCTGAAAATTGTGAAAACTTGCAATAATCTGAGTTGTGTTTACTCAAGAAAAGTAGCTGGATGTCCATAAGCCTGAACTTTGTGGCCTATTAAATTGCCCCTTTTCCCTTCTGCTATCTCTAGCTCCGAGGAAGCTCTAAAAATTAACAGTCTTATAATGATGGTGGCCATGAAAACCAGCAACCAAGCATCTACTGGAGAGAGAAGAATGGATTTGGTGCTTTTTCAACAACCCCAATAATTGCTATTATTGTACTTGTCTGGCAGTTCCCTGAAAACTCCACACACAGAGCTTGTTTTTACGGCAAGTGACTCAGAGTTTGCTCAATCCCTTTTTCCTGGAATGTTTGTTAGGAAAAATCAGTGTCAACTGGTTTAACACTGCATCTGCCTTGGCAGTAATGTAGCTCAGGCTAACAAGAAACTGATTGGAAGACTTAAAAGGAAAATCAATACATGAGATAACCATAAAGAGCTTTGAAAAGCTCTAACACATTTCTGGGAATCTAGAGGCTCACATTCCTGTGCAGGGCCAATGCATGTTGAATAAAGGTCTGAGAAGGTTCTAACCTCTCTCCTCTGGCTGATTTTGAGGCTTGTGTCAAGTAGGAAATGGAGAATAAGGCAGGATGTAAACTGACCACCAGAGCATTGATAGCATGCCCCATAACACACACATCCACATGAAGGGTTGGGACTCTTACTGTTTTAAGAAAATCAATATCCAGTCATGAGCTGACCACTGACCTAACTGAACAGAGATTTCAGTGGCCTCACATGACAAAAAATACGGACTTTGCCAAATTAGTTTTGGAAAGTCACTAAAAACAAAACAAACAAACAAAGAACAAAAAATAACAATGATAAACTCTGGGTAGGGAGGGATCTGATTTCCAGAGTTGTCACATTATATTACGAGAAGTGTCCAGTATTCAAGAAAAAAAAAAAGGAATGAAATAGGAAAGTATGGCCAATACCCAGGGAAAAAATGAGTCAATGGAAACTGTCCTTAAGTAACCCAGACATTGACCTGACTAGACAAAATTTTAGATTAGCTATTTTAAACTGACTAATGGAATGCATAACTAAAGAACTAAAGGAAATATCTGAACAATGTCACAACAAATAGAGAATATCAATACAGAGATACAAATTATAAAAATAAACCAAATAGATATTCTAGAGTTAAAAAGTACAATAAATGAAATAAATGCTTAACACAATGAGTCAACAGGAGACTTGAATACAGAAGATTTAGTGAACTTGAAAATAAGTTATTATTATCCAGTCTGAGGATAAGAAAGAAAAAAAAAATGAAGAAAAATCCAAAAAGTCTCAGAAATCTGTGAGATACCATTGAACATACCCATGTACAAAATTTGGGAGTTCCAGAAGAAGAGGAGATAGAGAAAGAATACTTGAGAAAGTAGTGACCAAACTTTCCACATATGGTGAAAACTGAGTCTACACATACAGAAATGCTAAAAAAAAAAAAAAAACCCTCCAGATAGAACAAATTCAAAGATATTCACACCTAAACACATAATCAAACTGTAAAAAAACAAGATCAAATAGAGAATCTTGTAAGTGACAAGAGAGACAAGAATCATCATATAAAAGGGATCTTCAATAAGATTAACATCTGCTTTCTCATAAGAAAATATAGAGAGCAGAAACAATTGGATGGCATATTTAAAGTGCAGAAGGAAAATGATCATCAACCACACATTCAATATGCAGCAAAATCTTGCTTAAAAAGTGAAGCAGAAATTAAGACGTTCTCTGATTAAAAACAACAACAATAACTGAGAGAATATGTCTCTAGAAAACTGGGTGTCAAGAAATAATAAATGGAGTCTTTCAAGTTGAAATGAAAAGACACTAGACAGTAATTCAAGCCCTTATCAAGAAATAATAGCTTTTCTGATAAAGATAGTGGAGTAGGAAGACCCTCAGCTTACCTCCCCTACAAACACAAAAACCACAACTACATATAGAGCACTCTCTGTGAAGAGCCTGAAGACCAGCAGAACGGCTCTTCTACAACTAAGGGTGTGAAAAAAAAGCCACACCCAGACTGGTTTGAGGGGAAGAGAAGCAATCTAGCTGAGACTCACACCCAGGGTGGGTGACATAAAAGAGGAGGAAGAGATCACAAGCTCGGGAATACTCCCTAAGGAGCAAGGAGTTAGAGCCCTATGTTGGGCACTCCAGCCCTGGAGACTGGCACCAGGAAGATGATCCAGTGGGATTGCTGGAGGTCTGTAGGAAGCTAAGGCTCTGCTGTTAAAGGTCATGCACACAGACCTGCTCACTCCTGGTCCCAGAACAGAGACAGCAGATTGAAAAGTGTTTTATACTCTGGCTGGACTCTGAAGACCATCCCAGGGAGCCTCTCAGCCTGCAGTGGGCTCCAGCTCCAACCCTTCCAGCTCCAGCCCTGCTTCTCATCAAGGTGGTGGCTGCCATCACACTGCAGGAGAAGCCATGTCTTATGTCATATTATGGCTCCAGACCCTCCAATGCTGACCATACCCCTCATCAACATCACGATCACCAGCATGGCCTGGGAGAAGCCTTGGTTCACACCAGAATTCAGCCATAGCCCACTTATCACCATCTACCCCCACCAAGGCAGAGGACACCAGCACACCCTGGAAGAAGCCTAGCCTCCACCAGTCTCCACCTCTAGCATCCCCAGCTCTAGTCCATCTCTGCCAAGGCAACAGCCCTGACATGCCCCCAAAAAAGCCATGACCTGTGCTCACTTCAGATCCAGCTCTCCCAACAAGGCCACTGGGCACAGGCAGAGGCATAGAAATGCTCCCATATATGGACATACCTTCAAGACTGGGATAGGTAACTGCTTTATTTAATTTCATACAGACAAACCAAGAAAATCAAACAAAATGAGAAGGCAGAGAAATATGCTCCAAATGAGAGAACAAGATAAAACTCCAGAAAAAAAGCTGTAATTAAATAGAGGTAAGTAATTTACCTGATAAAGAGTTCAAAGCAATTGTCGTATAAATGCTCATTGAACTAGGGCAAGGAATAGAGCAACACAGTGATAACTTCAACAACAACACCATCAAACTAGAAGATATAAAAAAGAACTAATCACAGATGAAGAATACAATAACTGAAGTGAAAAATACACTGGAGAGAATCAACAGCAGATTAGATGACATGGAAGAATGTATAAGCAGCCTGGAAAAACAGAACAGTGGAAATCACCCAATCAGAGCAGCAAAAGCAAAAAGAATTTTAAAAAATGAGGATAGTTTAAGTGACCTCTGGAACAACATTAAGTCTACTAGCATTCACATAATAAGGGTCCCAGAAGAAGAAGAGAGAGAGAAATGGGCAGAAAATGCATTTGATGATATACTGGCTGAAAATGTCCCTAACTTGAAGAAGAAAACAGATTTTCAGTTCCAGGAAACACAGAGAGTCCCAAATAAGATGAACCAAATCATATGATAACTAAAATGGCAAACGTTAAAGAGAGAACTTTAAAGTCAGCAAGAGAAAAACAAAGAGTCACATACAAGGGAACCCTCATAAGGCTATCAGCTGATTTTTAGCAGAATTTTGCAGACTAGAAGGGAATGGTATAACATATTTAAGTGCTGAAAGGAAAAAAAAAAAATCCTACAAACAAGGGTATTCTACCTGGCAAGATTATCATTCAAATTGAAGGAGAGAAAAAGAGTTTCCCAAGTAAGCAAAAGCTAAAAGAATTCAAGACCATTAAACTGGCCTTACATGAAATGTTAAAGGGTGTCCTTTAAGTGAAAAAGAAAAGGCCATAATATGAAATAATATATTTAGAAAAACTATCTCACTGGTAAAAATAAATATATAACGAAGGCAGTGGATCAACCACTTAGAAAAGCCAGCACAAAGGTTAAAATTGTAAAATCAACTATAATTACAATAAATCATTAAGGGATAAATATGTAAAATATGACATCAAAAACACATACCATGGGGAGGGGAGTAAAAAATGTAGAGCTTTTCAAATGTACTTGAACTTAAATGACTATCAGTTTAAAACCAATCAGCATCAATATCTGTATCTATAAACCTTATGGTGTCTAAAAACCAAAAACCTACAATACACACAAAAGGAAAAAGGAATCCAAACATAACACTAAAGAAAATCACCAAACCACAAGGGATGAGACTAAAAGAAGAAAAGAACAGAGAAGAACTACAAAACAAACAGAAAACAAGTAATAAGTGCATACTTATCAATAATCACTTTAAATGTCACTGGACTAAATATGCCAACCAAAAGACATAGGGTGGCTGACTGGATTAAAAAGAAAACAACAACAATACCCATCTGTATGCTGCCTACAAGAGACCTGCTTCAGAGCTAAAGGCACACACAGACTGAAAGTGAGAGGATGGAAAAAAGATTCCTTACAAGTGGAAACAAAAAGAAAGCTGGGGTAGCTATACTAATATCAGACAAAACAGACTTTAAAACAGAGACTGTAACAACAACAACAACAAAACAAAGAAGGACATTATATGATGGTGGAAAAGTCAATCAAAAAAGAAGATATATCATTTCTAAACATATAAGTACCTAACATGGCAGCACCTAAATATATAAAGCAAATATTAACAGGCTTAAAGGGAGAAATTGACAGTCATACAGTAACAGTAGGGAACTTTAATACCTCACTTACATCAATGGAGAGATCATCTAGACAGAAAATCAATAAGGAAATATTATCCTTGAACAATACAGTAGAGAAGATGGACTTAATAGATACCTATAGAACATTGCGTCCCAAAACAGTGGATGGTCATCAGGTACTTGAAAAGGTGTTCAACATCACTAATCATCAGGGAAATGCAAATCTGAAACCACGATGAGATATCACCTCACACCCGTTAAATGTTATTACCAAAAAGACAAAAAATAACAAGTGTTGGTGAGGATGTGGAGAAAAGGGAGACCTTGTACACCATTGGTGGGAATATATTAATAATTTTGTGCAGCCACTATGGAAAAAAGTATGGAGATTTCTCAAATAATTAAACATAGAGCTACCATATGATCTAGCAGTTCTACTCCTGGTATTCATCTGACCAAAACAAAAACACTAACTTGAAAAGATAAATGCATTCCTATGGTCATTGCAGCGTTATTTATAATAGTCAAGACATGGAAACATTCTAAGTGTCCATCAATGAGTGAGTGACAAAGAAAATATGGTATACCTTGATTTATTGTGCCTTACATTTTTTGCCTTTCCCAGGTATCTGTTTTTTAATGAATTGCAGTTTTGTGGCAATCCCATGTTGAAAAAGTCTTTTGGAGGCCTATTTCCAACAGCATTTGTTTACTTCACGTCTCTGTTTCACATTTTGGTAATTCTTACAATATTTCAAACTTTTCCACTAATTTTATATTTTGTGTAGTGATCTGTGAGTGGCGATCTTTGATGTCATCATTGCAAAAAGATTATAACTCTCTGAAGGCTTAAATGATGGTTAATATTTTTTAGCAAAAAAGTATTTTTTAATTAAGTTACATAAATTTTTAAAGACATAATGCTATTGCACACTTAATAGACTGTAGTATAATGTAAACATATCTTGTATGCACTGGGAAACTAAAAATTTGTGTTACTGTCTTTATTGTGGTATTTGCTCTATTGCAGTGGTCTGGAAATATATGTTATTGCATTTTACACCAAATATCTATGTGGCTGGTGTGTGAATGTTACAAAAAGTAGAGGAATGTCCATATTCTCTCTGTCCACCACATTGAATTGTTTTCCCCTCTCAGTATTTCTACTTGTCCTTCAATACTCAGCTGAACTTTGATTTCACCACAATAGCCATCTCTGAAGACACAGCTGTTTTTGAGCCCCTCCTGTGTTCCATGGGTCATTCTGTGTACCTCTGTTTATTATATCAGCACAACAATCTATTACTTTAGCTTGTCTGCCCTGCCAAGTTCCATTTTGTCAGGCATTAAAAAGAAATCTTCAATATCCTTACAAACGCTCTCTTTAATACACACAGAGAAACCTGATTTACATATATTTTAAGTACCTAAAATAACTAATAATAAATACTTAACAAGTAATATTAACAAATATTCTATCGCAGAGAGAAATTAAGATGTTAAAATTATAAAGTCATATCATCACAATAATCTTTGTTTTTCTGTAGGCAATAAATCTCTCAGGGGTTCAGGTACAAGATCACTCATGAAGGATGGCCTCAACTTCGGACCAATTTAACTTCAAAGCTTGTGATATTGGTTATTTCTTAGGGGTTGTGATTTTTTTCTCTGTCACAGCCACAGTTGTCCTAAAGGTAATAATTTTCTGGGCAGGAATCCAATTCTGTTAACTATCTCTGTCAGCATGTCAATTTTGTATTGTACCTGTAAGACTCAGTAGGATCCATCAACATAAGCTCAGATAGTTCTACCATAATACATAAATGTTCTTAAACTAAGTTGTTAGAAAAAAGTTAACAACTGAAAACAGCTACAGTCAACTTCTGAGTTTTGTAATTTACTGTCACAGATAATTATTTGTGTATATCATGCAGGTTTGCCTCTTATTCTACCTGTCAATGTCTCTTCATGAAGAATCATTTTCTACTCTATTGATATACTTATTAAATACATCCCATTCCCTAGGTGGAGCACTTCCTTTAGTTTTATGGTTATTAGTAAGGTTGAATAAAGCATAGGTAATTTGAAAGAAACTTCCAAATTTATGGAGCTGGCATATTTGAATACCCATATGTTAATCTTGGAGAGTGAAAAAAAAAAGAGATAAAGTAGTAGAAAAAAGGAGAAAGAGCTCAGAAAGATATTATCACTGAAGAAACTTGGCTTGGAGCCCACAAAGACCACCAGTGATGAGAGCTCATGTAATCACACATAACTGTGGGACACACAAAATATGAACTCGATAGTTAGAAACATTCACTTCCAAAGATGTAAATGCGTTAGTTTCTGTTGAACACAGTTCTACCTTGTTATGGAAGGGATCTCATACCAACTCTAAACAGAGAGAGTTGGGTAATTCTAAGGAAGAAGCATTTCTTGAAGAAGGAATGAGATTCTGTTTTTTCACATACTGAAGATGGACATCTTTAAAATGCTCAGAAGGAGGATTTGTACATTTCCTCCCCCCACCCCCGCCCCGAGGTTATGCCCTCTTCCCATTTTCAGGACAAATATCAGTACAAATGTCACCGCATACTTTTTTTTTTTTTTTTTTTTTTTTTTTTTTTTTATTTATTTATTTTTTAACATCTTTATTGGGGTATAATTGCTTTACAATGGTGTGTTAGTTTCTGATTTATAACAAAGTGAATCAGCCATACATATACATGTGCTCCCATGTGTCTTCCCTCTTGCATCTCGCTCCCTCCCACTCTCCCCCCCCCACCCCTCCAGGCTGTCCCAAAGCCCCGAGCTAATATCCCTGTGCCTTGTGGCTGCTTCCCCCTAGCTATCTACCTTACTACGTTTGTTAGTGTGTATATGTCCATGACTCTCGCCCTGTCAAAACTCACCCTTCCCCCTCCCCATATCCTCAAGTCCGTTCTCCAGTAGGTCTGCGCCTCTATTCCTGTCTTATCCCTAGGTTCTTCATGACATTTTTTCCCCTTAAATTCCATATATATGTGTTAGCATACGGTATTTGTCTTTGTCTTTCTGACTTACTTCACTCTGTATGACAGACTCTAGGTCTATCCATCTCATTACAAATAACTCAATTTCATTTCTTTTTAAGGCTGAGTAATATTCCATTGTGTATATGTGCCACATCTTCTTTATCCATTCGTCCGATGATGGGTGCTTAGGTTCTTTCCATCTCCGGGCTATTGTAAATAGAGCTGCAATGAACATTTTGGTACATGACTCTTTTTGAATTTTGGTTTTCTCAGGGTATATGCCCAGTAGTGGGATTGCTGGGTCATATGGTAATTCTATTTGTAGTTTTTTAAGGAACCTCCATACTGTTCTCCATAGTGGCTGAACCAATTCACATTCCCACCAGCAGTGCAAGAGTGTCCCCTTTTCTCCACACCCTCTCCAGCATTTATTGTTTCTAGATTTTTTGATGATGGCCATTCTGACTGGTGTGAGATGATATCTCATTGTAGTTTTGATTTGCATTTCTCTAATGATTAATGATGTTGAGCATTCTTTCATGTGTTTGTTGGCATTCTGTATATCTTCTTTGGAGAAATGTCTGTTTAGGTCTTCTGCCCATTTTTGGATGGGGTTGTTTGTTTTTTTGTTATTGAGCTGCATGAGCTGCTTGTAAATTTTGGAGATTAATCCTTTGTCAGTTGCTTCATTTGCAAATGTTTTCTCCCATTCTGAGGGTTGTCTTTTGGTCTTGATTATGGTTTCCTTTGCTGTGCAAAAGCTTTGAAGTTTCATTAGGTCCCATTTGTTTATTTTTGTTTTTATTTCCATTACTCTAGGAGGTGGGTCAGAAAGGATCTTGCTGTGATTTATGTCATAGAGTGTTCTTCCTATGTTTTCCTCTAAGAGTTTGATAGTTTCTGGCCTTACATTTAGGTCTTTAATCCATTTTGAGCTTATTTTTGTGTATGGTGTTAGGGAGTGATCTAATCTCATACTTTTACATGTACCTGTCCAGTTTTCCCAGCACCATTTATTGAAGAGGCTGTCCTTTCTCCACTGTACATTCCTGCCTCCTTTATCAAAGATAAGGTGTCCATATGTGCGTGGGTTTATCTCTGGGCTTTCTATCCTGTTCCACTGATCTATCTTTCTGTTTTTGTGCCAGTACCATACTGTCTTAATTACTGTTGCTTTGTAGTATAGTCTGAAGTCAGGGAGCCTAATTCCTCCAGCTCCTTTTTTCGTTCTCAAGATTGCTTTGGCTATTCAGAGTCTTTTGTGTTTCCATACAAATTGCGAAATTTTTTGTTCTAGTTCTGTGAAAAATGCCAGTGGTAGTTTGATAGGGATTGCATTGAATCTGTAGATTGCTTTGGGTAGTAGAGTCATTTTCACAATGTTGATTCTTCCCATCCAAGAACATGGTATATCTCTCCATCTATTTGTATCATCTTTAATTTCTTTCATCAGTGTCTTATAATTTTCTGCATACAGGTCTTTCGTATCCTTAGGTAGGTTTATTCCTAGATATTTTATTCTTTTTGTTGCAATGGTAAATGGGAGTGTTTTCTTGATTTCACTTTCAGATTTTTCATCATTAGTATATAGGAATGCCAGAGATTTCTGTGCATTAATTTTGTATCCTGCTACTTTACCAAATTCATTGATTAGCTCTAGTAGTTTTCTGGTAGCATCTTTAGGATTCTCTATGTATAGTATCATGTCATCTGCAAACAGTGACAGCTTTACTTCTTCTTTTCCGATGTGGATTCCTTTTATTTCCTTTCCTTCTCTGATTGCTGTGGCTAAAACTTCCAAAACTATGTTGAATAAGAGTGGTGAGAGTGGGCAACGTTGTCTTGTTCCTGATCTTAGTGGAAATGCTTTCAGTTTTTCACCATTGAGGATGATGTTTGCTGTGGGCTTGTCATATATGGCTTTTATTATGTTTAGGAAAGTTCCCTCTATGCCTACTTTCTGGAGGGTTTTTATCATAAATGGGTGTTGAATTTTGTCGAAAGCTTTCTCTGCATCTATTGAGATGATCATATGGTTTTTCTCCTTCAATTTGTTAATCTGGTTTATCACATTGATAGATTTGCGTATATTGAAGAATCCCTGCATTCCTGGAATAAACCCCACTTGATCATGGTGTATGATCCTTTTAATGTGCTGTTGGATTCTGTTTGCTAGTATTTTGTTGAGGATTTTTGCATCTATGTTCATCAGTGATATTGGCCTGTAGTTTTCTTTCTTTGTGACATCCTTGTCTGGTTTTGGTATCAAGGTGATGGTGGCCTCATAGAAGGAATTTGGGAGTGTTCCTCCCTCTGCTATATTTTGGAAGAGTTTGAGAAGGATAGGTGTTAGCTCTTCTCTAAACGTTTGATAGAATTCACCTGTGAAGCCATCTGGTCCTGGGCTTTTGTTTGTTGGAAGATTTTTAATCACAGTTTCAATTTCAGTGCTTGTGATTGGTCTGTTCATATTTTCTATTTCTTCCTGATTCAGTCTTGGCACGTTGTGTATTTCTAAGAATTTGTCCATTTCTTCCAGATTGTCCATTTTATTGGCATAGAGTTGCTTGTAGTAATCTCTCATGATTTTTTTTATTTCTGCAGTGTCAGTTGTTATTTCTCCTTTCTCATTTCTAATTCTATTGATTTGAGTCTTCTCCCTTTTATTCTTGATGAGTCTGGCTAGTGGTTTATCTATTTTGTTTATCTTCTCAAAGAACCAGCTTTTAGTTTTATTGATCTTTGCTATCGTTTCCTTCATTTCTTTTTCATTTATTTCTGATCTGATTTTTATGATTTCTTTCCTTCTGCTAGCTTTGGGGCTTTTTTGTTCTTCTTTCTCTAATTGCTTGAGGTGCAAGGTTAGGTTGTTTATTCGAGATGTTTCCTGCTTCTTAAGGTGGGCTTGTATTGCTATAAACTTCCCCCTTAGAACTGCTTTTGCTGCATCCCATAGGTTTTGGGTCGTTGTGTCTCCATTGTCATTTGTTTCTAGGTATTTTTTTATTTCCTCTTTGATTTCTTCAGTGATCACTTCATTATTAAGTAGTGTATTGTTTAGCCTCCATGTGTTTGTATATTTTACAGATCTTTTCCTGTAATTGATATCTAGTCTCATGGCGTTGTGGTCAGAAAAGATACTTGATACAATTTCAATTTTCTTAAATTTACCAAGGCTTGATTTGTGACCCAAGATATGATCTATCCTGGAGAATGTTCCATGAGCACTTGAGAAAAATGTGTATTCTGTTGTTTTTGGATGGAGTGTCCTATAAATATCAATTAAGTCCATCTTGTTTAATGTATCATTTAAAGCTTGTGTTTCCTTATTTATTTTCATTTTGGATGATCTGTCCATGGGTGAAAGTGGGGTGTTAAAGTCCCCTACTATGAATGTGTTACTGTCAATTTCCCCTTTTATGGCTGTTAGTATTTGCCTTACGTATTGAGGTGCTCCTATGTTGGGTGCATAAATATTTACAATTGTTATATCTTCTTCTTGGATCGATCCCTTGATCATTATGTAGTGTCCTTCTTTATCCCTTTTAATAGTCCTTATTTTAAAGTCTATTTTGTCTGATATGAGAATTGCTACTCCAGCTTTCTTTTGGTTTCCATTTGCATGGAATATCTTTTTCCATCCCCTTACTTTCAGTCTGTATGTGTCTCTAGGTCTGAGGTGGGTCTCTTGTAGACAGCATATATAAGGGTCTTGTTTTTGTATCCATTCAGCCAATCTGTGTCTTTTGGTGGGAGCATTTAGTCCATTTACATTTAAGGTAATTATCGATATGTATGTTCCTATTCCCATTTTCTATATTGTTTTGGGTTCGTTATTATAGGTCGTTTCCTTCTTTTGCATTTCTTATCTAGAGAAGTTCCTTTAGCATTTGTTGTAAAGCTGGTTTGGTGGTGCTGAACTCTCTCAGCTTTTGCTTGTCTGTAAAGGTTTTAATTTCTCCATCAAATCTGAATGAGATCCTTGCTGGGTAGAGTAGTCTTGGTTGCAGGTTTTTCTCCTTCATCACTTTCAGTATGTCCTGCCACTCCCTTCTGGCTTGTAGGGTTTCTGCTGAGAGATCAGCTGTTAACCTTATGGGGATTCCCTTGTGTGTTATTTGTTGTTTTTCCCTTGCTGCTTTTAATATGCTTTCTTTGTATTTAATTTTTGATAGTTTGATTAGTATGTGTCTTGGCGTATTTCTCCTTGTATTTATCCTGTATGGGACTCTCTGTGCTTCCTGGACTTGATTAACTATTTCCTTTCCCATATTAGGGAAGTTTTCAACTATAATCTCTTCAAATATTTTCTCAGTCCCTTTCTTTTTTTCTTCTTCTTCTGGAACCCCTATAATTCGAATGTTGGTGCGTTTAATGTTGTCCCAGAGCTCTCTGAGACTGTCCTCAGTTCTTTTCATTCTTTTTTCTTTATTCTGCTCTGCAGTAGTTATTTCTACTACTTTATCTTCCAGGTCACTTATCCGTTCTTCTGCCTCAGTTATTCTGCTATTGATCGTATCTAGAGTACTTTTAATTTCATTTATTGCGTTGTTCATCGTTGCTTGTTTCATCTTTAGTTCTTGTAGGTCCTTGTTAACTGTTTCTTGCATTTTGTCCATTCTACTTCCAAGATTTCGGATCATCCTTACTATCATTATTCTGAATTCTTTTTCAGGTAGATTGCCTATTTCCTCTTCATTTGTTCGGTCTGGTGGGTTTTTATCTTGCTCCTTCATCTGCTGTGTGTTTTTCTGTCTTCTCATTTTGCTTATCTTACTGTGTTTGGGGTCTCCTTTTTGCAGGCTGCACGTTCGTAGTTCCCATTGTTTTTGATGTCTGTCTCCAGTGGCTAAGGTTGTTTCAGCGGGCTGTGTAGGCTTCCTGGTGGAGGGGACTAGTGCCTGTGTTGTGCTGGATGAGGCTGGATCTTGTCTCTCTAGTGGGCAGGTTCACGTCTGGTGGTGTGTTTTGGGGTGTCTGTGGCCTTGTTATGATTTTAGGCAGCCTCTCTGCTAATGGGTGGGGTTGTGTTCCTGTTTTGCTAGTTGTTTGGCATAGGTTGTCCAGCACTGTGGCTTGCTGGTCGTTGAGTGAAGGTGGGTGCTGGTGTTAAGATGGAGGTCTCTGGGAGATTTCCACCGTTTAATATTATGTGGAGCTGGGAGGTCTCTTGTTGATCAGTGTCCTGAAGTTGGCTCTCCTACCTCAGAGGCAGAGCCCTGCCTCCTGGGCTGGAGCACCAAGAGCCTTTCATCCACACGGCTCAGAATAAAAGGGAGGAAAAGTAGAGAGAATTATTAGAAGTATGAGGAAAGAAAGAAGGAAAGGAGGAAAGGAAGGAAGGAAGAAAGAAGCAAAGAAGGAAAGAAAGGAGGGAGGGAGGGAGGAAGGAAGGAAGGAAGGAGGGAAAGAAGGAGAAAATGTAGAGAGAATTAGTAGAAGTATGAGGAAAGAAAGAGGGAAAGGAGGAAAGGAAGGAAGGAAGAAAGAAGCAAAGAAGGAAAGAAAGGAGGGAGGGAGGGAGGAAGGAAGGAAGGTAGGAGGGAAAGAAGGAGAAAATGTAGAGAGAATTAGTAGAAGTATGAGGAAAGAAAGAAGGAAAGGAGGAAAGGAAGGAAGGAAGAAAGAAGCAAAGAAGGAAAGAAAGGGAGGGAGGGGGGAAGGAAGGAAGGAAGGAGGGAAAGAAGGAGAAAATGTAGAGAGAATTAGTAGAAGTTTGAGGAAAGAAAGAAGGAAAGGAGGAAAGGAGGAAAGGAAGGAAGGAAGAAAGAAGTAAAGAAGGAAAGAAAGGAGGGAGGGAGGGAGGGAGGAAGGGAGGAAGGAAGGAGGGAAAGAAGGAAAAAAGACAGAAAGAAAGAAGATACAGTAAAAATAAAATAAAGTATAATATAGTTATTGTACTAAAAAATATTTAGAAAGAAAAAAAAAAAGAACAGATAGAACCCTAGGACAAATGTTGGAAACAAAGCTATACAGAGAAAATCTTACACAGAAGCATACACATACGTGTTCACAAAGAGAGGCAAAGGGGGAAAAATCATAAATCCTGCTCCCAGAGACCACCTCCTCAACCTGGGGTGATTCGCTGTCTAAAGGAGGGAAGGAAGGAAGGAAAGAAAGAAAGAACGAAGGTAAAGTGCAATAATGTTATTACAATTAAAATTAATTATTAAGAAAAAAAAATTTTTAAAAAAAAAAAAACATGGACGGATAGAGCCCTAGGACAAATGTTGGAAGCAAAGCTATACAGAGAAAATCTTACACAGAAGCATACACATACACGTTCACAAAGAGAGGCAAAGGGGGAAAAATCATAAATCCTGCTCCCAGAGACCACCTCTTCAACCTGGGGTGATTCGCTGTCTAAAGGAGGGAAGGAAGGAAGGAAAGAAAGAAAGAAAGAACGAAGGTAAAGTACAATAAAGTTATTACAATTAAAATTAATTATTAAGAAAAAAAAATTTTTTTTTAAAAAAAACCATGGACGGATAGAGCCCTAGGACAAATGTTGGAAGCAAAGCTATACAGAGAAAATCTTACACAGAAGCATACACATACACGTTCACAAAGAGAGGCAAAGGGGGAAAAATCATAAATCCTGCTCCCAGAGACCACCTCCTCAACCTGGGGTGATTCGCTGTCTAAAGGAGGGAAGGAAGGAAGGAAAGAAAGAAAGAAAGAACAAAGGTAAAGTACAATAAAGTTATTACAATTAAAATTAATTATTAAGAAAAAAAAATTTTTTTTTAAAAAAAACCATGGACGGATAGAGCCCTAGGACAAATGTTGGAAGCAAAGCTATACAGAGAAAATCTTACACAGAAGCATACACATACATGTTCACAAAGAGAGGCAAAGGGGGAAAAATCATAAATCCTGCTCCCAGAGACCACCCCCTCAACCTGGGGTGATTCGCTGTCTAAAGGCGGGAAGGAAAGAAAGAAAGAAAGAACGAAGGTAAAGTTCAATAAAGTTATTACAATTAAAATTAATTATTAAAAAAAAATTAAAAAAAAAAAAAAAAAAAAAAAAAAACCATGGACGGATAGAGCCCTAGGACAAATGGTGGAAGCAAGAGTATACAGACAAGATCTCACACAGAAGCATACACGCACACATTCACAAAAAGAGGAAAAGGGAAAAAAATCACAGATCTCGCTCCTAAATTCCCCCTCTTCAATTTGGGATCACTCCCTGTCTATTCAGGTATTCCACAATGCAGGGCACATCAAGTTGATTGTGGAGCTTCAATCCGCCGCCTCCGCGGCTGCCGGGAGTGACCTCCCCCTCTCCTCCCTGCTCTCACAGCTCACAGGAGCTCAGCTTTGTACCCGGCCCTGCCCCTGCGTGCAGATCGCTGGAGGGCGTCTGTTTTTTTGCTCAGACAGGACGGGGTTAAAGGAGCCGCTGATTCGGGAGCTCCGGCTCACTCAGGCCGGGGGTTGGGGGATGGGGGAAGGCGGGGCACTGCGTGCGGGGCGGGCCTGTGGCGGCAGAGGCGGCGTGACGCTGCGGCAGAGGCCGGCGTGACGCTGCACCAGCCTGAGACCCGCCGTGCGTACTCCCGGGGAAGTTGTCCCTGGATCCCGGGAGCCTGGCAGTGGCGGCCTGCACAGGCTCCGCGGAAGAGGGGCGCGGAGAGTGACCTGTGCTCGCACACAGCCCCCCTGGTGGCGGCAGCAGCAGCCCCAGCGTCTCCCGCCCGTCTCTGGGGTCCGCGGTTTCAGCCGCGGCTCGCGCCCGTCTCTGGGGCTCGCGCTTTTAGCCGCGGCTCGCGCCCGTCTCTGGAGATCCTTTAAGCAGCGCTCTTAAACCCCTCTCCTCGCGCACCAGGAAACAAAGAGGGAAGAAAAAGTCTCTTGCCTCTTCGGCCGGTGCAGGCTTTTCCCCGAACTCCCTCCCGGCTAGTCGTGGCGCACCAACCCCTTCAGGCTATGCTCAAGCCGCCAACTCCAGTCCTCTCCCTGCGCTCCGTCCAAAACCGAAACCCGAGCCTCAGCTCGCAGCCCCGCCCGCCCCGGCGGGTGAGCAGACAAGCCTCTCGGGTTGGTGAGTGCCGGTCGGCACCGATCGTCTGTGCAGGAATCTCCCCGCTTTGCCCTCCACACCCGTCGCTGTGCACCACTCCGCAGTCCCGAAGCTCCCCCCTCCGCCTCCCGCAGTCTCCGCCCGCGGAGGGGCTTCCTAGTGTGTGGAAACTTTTCCTCCTTCACAGCTCCCTCCCACTGGTGCAGGTGCCGTCCTTATTCTTTTGTCTCTGTTTTTTCTTTTTTCTTTTGCCCTACCCAGGTACGTGGGGAGTTTCTTGCCTTTTGGGAGCTCTGAGGTCTTCTGCCAGCCTTCAGTAGGTGTTCTGTAGGAGTTGTTCCACGCGTAGATGTATTTCTGGTGTATCCGTGAGGAGGAAGGCGATCTCCACGTCTTACTCTTCCGCCATCTTCCCGCCGACCTCCTCACCGCATACTTTTAAGTCAAAATGACTATTATGTATACCACAACTTAAAACAAAAATCAAGTGGTGTGGAAACTGTGTTATATTCCTTAGATATTTATTTATAAACAAATGTTTGATTTAAGCTTCCTATACGTTTTTGAAACAAATATAACATACGAATTAGATTGTTCATATGTCCCTCTTTCTATTCTTGCAAAAGGACTATAGGTGATACACATGGTGGACGTATCTGCATATTTGTCAGACAAAATAACTCAGGATTTTACTTTGTAGTGAGGCTCAAGCGAAAAAGATCCCCTTTAACTGAGGCTTACTGCATACGCACTAAATCTTTAGTCTTGGACAATTTTTATAATCTAATAAGTCATATTTGAATGTTTGGGCTGTTCACGAAACAAAATAAACAAAATTATTATTCTTAATATAGCTAATTCCATATAGTGACTCTCAGCAATTTCTTTAACCTGAAATATAGTTTAGGAAATTAAAATGTTATTTCCCACTGCAAGTTAATACTTTAAAGAAAAAACTCATTTGATCTATATTATAATGTAAACACTGAAAAGAAAAAAAATTGACAATTCACTTTCCACTATTTAGATGATTTTCTAATATATGTTTGATATTATGACTCGTGAGTTTGTCTCAAATGAGGAGGGTGTCAAGTCCAAAAATCTTTTCTTATTAGTCTGGAAGTATAAGCTATTAATAATATGAGAATTCTTCACATCTAGTTGTAAATGTAATACATATTTCTCATGTCTTAACATTTTTTAAACTTGAATCAGGTGACTTGACTAAATGGAAGAATACCCAGACTGAATGAGAACATACATGTAGCTTTCCTTCCATCTAAAACCCCTGAGTGGGAAAGCTGGAGATGCTGAAAGACTTCCTTCACTGAGGAGATGGAGCTAAGAGTCCAGGAAGGCCAAGTTGCTAGAGTTTATAAGACAGCAGTACTAGAAAGAGAGAGCTGCTTAGAAGGTTCTCTGGAGACCTATGAAGGGGCCCACTTGAGTATTATTCAGCTAAGTACTGATTAATGTGTGAGGAAACCACCCTTGAGACTGGGGAAAGACCCAGCGGAAAAGATGAGCGAGAAGGCTGAAGATCACACAGGGCCTGAAACAGTATGAGCACCACTGACGAAAAGGAGGAAGTTTTTTATATTAATGAGTGGGGTACTCACACAAGCTATTAACACTTATCCATCAAGTCTTTCATTTGTGAGTGTGAACAGATATCAAAGAATCACAGCTAGTTGATAAGAACAAGTTGTATGAAAACTAGGGAAGAGATTACAGCCATACCTCACAGATATTGTGGGTTTGGATCCAGACCACTGCAGTCAAGTGAATATCACAATAAAATGAGTCACATGGACTTTTTGATATCTGAGTGTACATAAAAGTTATGTTTATACAATACTGTAGTCTATTAAGTGTGCAGTTGCATTATGTCTAAAAAACCCCACAAGTACTTACCTTAATTTAAGAATAATTTATTGCTAAAAAATGTTAAGCATTATCTGACAACAGAAAACTCCGATTTGTAAAAAAAACAGTATCTGTGAAATACAGTAAAATGAAGCACAATAAAATGTGGTATGTCTGTAAACACATACAAAATGAACTAAATGAGGAAACAGAAGGATAAAATCAGTAGAATTCATATCTAGAGAAAGAGAGAACAACAACCAAAAAAATAGAATGAAGAGGATACCACATCTATAAAACAAGAGTGGGCTGCTATACACAAGAATCATCAATCTAGGAAAAAATACATATGATTGCCCCTCAAAGCCAGTGAAATCACTGAATAACAAAAGATATAAGTCTGAAGACTGATCGTATAGGAGTGGCATGATCTGTGGAGAGAGTACAAAGAATAACTGAAAAGAGTTATATTGATTTATGTGCCTCGAATTCCCCTGCTAAGAAAACTTTGAGAGAATTCTGGTAAAATGTCAATGACATAAAACTGTTAGTTTCCACCTTTTTTTCCTGGGACGTATGTAAAAGCAATAATGATAATGTGAAACAAAAATATAAATGTCATTATGGTTGAAATTAGGCAACTATTGTTCTAAACCCAAAATGTTCAGAGCTGTCAAAAGCAGTGGGAACTGAGAAGGAAGACCTGTAAAAGCTGCCAGGAGACAACACCATGGTACTGCTTTCAGAACAGCCAGTAAATAGTGCTTCTTGGAGGCAAGGTCCACACCTGCTTACAATAACAAAGTGGGGTCTAAAAGCTGGCAGCAGAAGCCTCCCTGGTCCCAGTCTGGTTCCAAAAAGTAGAGGTGGTGGAGCTAAATGACTCCCAGACAAGTCATATTTGCAAAAGCCCATCAGTCGCTGTGGCCAAGTGGAAGCACTGAGGATTTACGCTGCAAACCTGCACAGCTGCCCTACTCTATGGGGCAGGTCTGCATCCATCCCTATGCCAACTGACCCTTTTGCACTGAGTGGGCGTGGCCACAGGAAAATCTAACATGTTTTGTAACTACAAAATCTTAGAACGCAGTCCCCCCTCTCCCCCATGCCAGTCGCTTCCTCACTGCTGACAGCAGGAGCTGGCGAGTCCAACTCTCACCCCTTAGATCTTTGAGGTGGGAGGGCTGACACAAGTGCATGCTTGTCTTCCACTCTTCCTCAAGCTGCGTGGGTAAGGCACACAGTAATTCCTTAGATAAGTCTTTATGAGCCCTTCTCTTTGACTTAGGATAGTGAGAAATATCTTTACTACTCTCGTTTTTGAGGGGAAGAGGTGGGATTTGAAGTACAACTAAAGATCATCGTAGAAAAGTCTTCCTCATAGAGCCCTCCTGCAATCTCTTTTCATCCTTAATGAGAAGGAGGGGCTTATGAGTTACCAGGATTGTAACTGATTTTTATTTGTCTTCTTTCAGCAAATCCCCAAAGATGGTCTGTCTCATAACTCACTTTGGTTTGTTATACCTATACACTTTGGTTTGGTTTGGTGCTCTTAAAATTAAAATTTAATAATAAAGATATTTTGTGAAATATTCCACAGATAGGATGAAGGCCAATAGCAGAAATATAGGTATTAGGCTACCTAAACATGAAAGAAGATTTACCGTAAATCATTAGTCTTGAGGTAAGTATATGATATTGGACTGAGTATCCAGAAACATAGTGGGACATTAGGAGAACATGGAAGTCTTAGTGGCAATCCAGATACGGTGGACAGTGTAATTGCCTTTCTTACATTCATTCAATACCATCTGACTAGCAGCAGTGTAATGTACAGGACTAACCCCATTTCTAACCCTCTTTCCCCAAGTCACAGTGACTGTATTAGGTCTGAGTGCCCAACACCCATCTAAGACCATCAGCATGTAGTCTGAAAGTCCTGAATGTTTCAGGGTTAGCATATACCTTATTTTGGTCTGGAGTAAAGCTCGGGGCTTTTGTACAAGTGCCAAACATATAATCCTAAGAACTGTTAGCATTCACTTTGTAGCCATGTGAGGTCACTAATCTTAAAATGAAACCGATCTTTTAGAAGGCAGAACAGAAAGACATAAAGGAGGTAGTCCCTCAGGGATGTCACTGACCTGATGTATCAAATCCCATATATCTCTAAAACTGCAGGAGTCAGAACTTAATCCTTTTAGGTTTAAACTGGTGTCTTGTTACTTAAGATCAAAGGTACCCTGCCAAAGCAGTTTTCCAGGTGCTATAGCTAACCTAGAGGTTGGTGGATTCTGGGTCTAGCTTGGAGTAACAATACTAAGAGATAACAAATTGATTACTCAGTCACTGATATCTGTATCTATTGGGGTGGTTTTTAGTGACCTTCACCCCTGTCTTTGTCCTGGAGGTGAGTGGAGAAAATACACATGAACTACTGATATACTAATGGTATGTAATTCAAGATTGGCTCAGAATTAAGGTTCTGGACAGCTGAGAAAAAAAGAGAGAGAGAGAAAAAACCCAACATAATCTTTGAAAAATAATGAATATGGTCTTTGGCTTGAGATTACATCCCTATTCTAAAATGAGGAAATTGAGCATTAGATAATTTATTTAACTCTCTCAAGGTAATTTACTAGAAAAGTAGATCAAGGATTCAAATTTATGTCTATGAAACCCCAAATATATCACTTTACTTGCTGTATAATGAGTTCCCTGAAACTAGGAATATTTGAGCACTCCTGAACAAACATATATCAGGGCTGCATAGGAGTGAGCCTTTCATCAATGATCTCCTGATTTCTTTCCAACTGTGAAAAATCTGCTTCTATTTTAGTATCTAGTGGGTTGTGAGGCAGGTGTCATAGACAGTTCCAACATTGCCCTCTGAAATAGACTGTTGTCATATATTTAATGATTCCTGTCATCATGTATTTTATCAGAATAGAAGGGGAAAATGAGAGGGAGGTTGGCATGATCTGCTAATATGGACTGGTCATGGGCACTCTGGCTCACCTGCTGCCATGAACACACAGAAGCTGCTGTCAGGGTTCTCTCACTCTCTTTTTTCTTTCTTTCTTTCTCTTTTTTTTTTTCAGCTTTTTCTCGGATCCTCTATACCTTCCTCTATGCATATGTTATTAACACCAGATGTTGTCAAATCTGATTTTCTTATTTGGTATTTGAATGCCTTGTTTATTAGAACTGCTGCCAACACAGCAAAATTCAAAGTAATTTGCAGGTCTGAATTGCCCATATGCAATTTGGACAGCCTGTGGATTATGCTTAGTGTAGACTGACATGAATTCAGTTTCTTTGAAGTTAATTGTCAGCTCTTACAGCTATAGTGACTGCAGAATAGTCAGCAAAATGCTGCAATCACCATCATTAAGCAATTTTGAATGACTGCCTTTAGATGCAGTATAAAGCTTATTGATGTGGGGGAAAAAAGATCATTTCAGAATACTGAACATTTATCATGGTACTATTGCCAAGTTCCTAATTATATCTGAAGGCATGACTTTGTGAAAGAAACTGCATAGAACTGAATCTACTGTCAAATTCTACTGATGTTGGCAATGAGAACTGACAGGGCAACATCAAAGCTAACATGCATATCATCCACTGTTGTTACTAATAATTCAATAAACTTTATTATTAAGTAACTCACAGATAAATGACTAAAGAGAGCAGAGAAATTCTGGCTTGCAATAACTGAGTAGGGAGAAAACTGTCAGTTCCAAGATAAGAGCTCTGCCTGTTACATAATGACAACACTGTCTACAGTTATAACACAGCTGAACTGAAGACGGGGTTCCTGTCAGATCTACAGCACTTACTCAGAAAACACAGCAATAATTGTGAGCCAAGTCCTAGCAAGAGAACTAGATGACAATACTACAAGCTTTAGGGATAAAGACACTGTTTTATAAAACTTTCAATTCATAAAGAACAAATTATACTTTAACTTCTAAAATTTCTCTAAGAAGTTTTGTTGATGTTCTTATAGTGAAATATATGATTGACTTGTATCCTGTTACCTCCCCATAGTGATATTTGTCCATAATTTCCATCTCACATACATGTGACATTCTGATCTTTTGGCTATCTGACTCAGGTTCATGTGGAAATGTTCTGACTAATTTTTGTTTCTGTACATAAATTCCATTTTATAATCACTGTGTTCTATTTCCAATGCTTTTTCAGAGCTTGATAGCACCAGATTATCCCATTTAAATCTCTCAAACTACTTGCGAATTAATCTACCTAGTTGTCAGTGAGAAAGCTGACAATCAAGTTAACAATCTGTGCAAAGATAAACAACTAATGAGTGGAAGATCCAGGGCTTAAGCCTAGTCTATTAAATGTAAATTTCATGAGTTGTCCTCAACTCTACATGCTGCTTCCCAGCAAGATGGTCTTTATTTCCTTCAGAGTATGCCTTCTATATACTAAATAAGTTATCAGTGCACAGAATGTCAAGGAAGGGATCTACGGAATCAAATAATTTACACTTTTATCATTTAATTTTGCTTTGTGAATTAGCTGATAAAATTGCAGGGTGATTTATAGAAATAAGAAGTACTAATATCTTTGACTTTCACAAATATAGTAGGAAAATTCCGTAACCCTGTAATAAATACTTATCCTCTTATATCTTACTTCTTTTGACAAAAGTTGATGTTGCCCCATTTTAGGAGGTGGTGGTCTATGAAAAGATGCTGCAATTTAAGGGAAGGAGGAATTGGGACTGAGGAAGAACAGCTTACTTTTGAAATTATGTCTCATAAGGCAAGTGTGAATAACAAATTTCAAACCATGGAAATGAAATTAGTGATATAGTGTATGATTTGAGAAATTCTCAGAATGGGAATTCAAACACGTCGAGAAAGAAACAACAAATTCAGGTTCCAGATTAAGGCCAAGCATCTGACCTCTGGTCCTTCAAAATCTTGGCTTCTCTGGGATCAACTGCTATCACTCCAGTACTTTCCTTCACTGCTGAATCCCTCGCATCATCAAGTAAACCTGCATAAGATCCTCCAGTTTAAAATTTAATCAATGTAACTCCTATGGACTACATTGTCAATGTCAGCCATTGACCAATACTTGGCATCATTGACTGTCACTCTTCACCTCTCACATCACTGGAAAGCTTTGCTAAAGGCATCTGTTACCTCAGTGCCTTTAAATAAATATGACATTTTAAAGGTCTTTGTGCCTGGCTTCTCTATGGCACTCACCACTGTGAGCCATTCAGACTTTAAAGCATTTGGTCTTCCAGGTGTGCCTGATACAACAAAAGCTATTCTCTCTCATTCTCTTTTGGGATCTCTCCTTTCATCTCATTCTTAAAGTTCAAGCTCCTTATGCCTCTGTCATAAGGCTTCTCATCCCACATTACACAAGTGCCCTGAATTTATCCCATAAGTGACCTCAATTACAGATATATGCCAATGGCTCATTTATCTGGTTATTCAAGTTATGCTACTGAAAGCCTATGATGGGCCAGACCAAACATCATTCCTGAGTCTAGGACTATGTATCCTCATACATACAGAGGTGAATGGCAGTCACTTTAAATTTCACTGATCATATCTCATCATCTTCAACACCAAGCCTGCACCTGCTGAGTGTATCCTGTTTCAGAAAATCCTATGAAATTTGAACCGATGACTTTAGGGCTTGTTAAGTGTCACCAGTATACCTCACAATCCTCTAGAAGGTCTCTCTTCATATCTCATATTCATCACCATTCAGTCTGCTCTACTGTCTTTTAAAATAATGCTCTTCCATAAATGAAAATCTAATTATGTAACTACAGTCTTAAAAATCTTCACTGGTTTGACCTTAAAATGAGACCTCCCATTTCAAACATGGAGGAGTATTTGGGTCCCATTTTCTTCTTTATCCTGATCTGATTCTTTTGCACTCTCCTTCCCACTCAGTTCTACTACTGGACTGTTTTACCCATTAGGGGAATCAGGCCATTCCACAGGAGAATTTTAGTACTTTTATTGTGTCACTTCACATTTCCTATGTATACTCCCAGTAACTTATTTGTTGTTGTTACTATCATTACTGGAATCCCTTCCTCTATTATAATTTGTAACTAGTTCTTGTTTTTATATAAGAAACACATAATTCAATGTCCTAGGTAGTTGCAGAGAAAGAGAATAATCCTTTCAGTTACTTTGAGACTGTTTGAGCAGGAAATGAAATTTGATGTGGGCCTGAAGAGTGTTCAGGGTGTTATCAGAAGGGAGTTGTAGGAGATGGTTTATCACATAGACAAGACGAAAAGCACAGGGTGGGCAACCTAAAGGAAAGAGCAGGTTGTTAACTTTAGTCTAGGTACAAGTGATGTGAGGTGAGGATGAGGTTGGGAAGATGAGGGTCTCTGTTCAAGAGCCTAGAATTGCTTGTGAAATTGTAGATTAGTTAAAGAGCGAGTGTAAGTTCTCATTTTCTCAGAAATAATTGGACCTTTCTTAAAATATAGTGCATTTTAAAGATTAAATAATTGAAAACTAGGTCTCCTCTCTCTACTCTCTAATGAGAAATGGAAATTTTTCTCAAAAATGAGATTTTGATTTTCTCGAAAATGAGATTTTGATGCACTATTATATCACAGGGTATCATATCACATTAATATATGCAAACACACAAAGTTTAATCTCTTTCTTGGAAAGATGTTGAGACACAGAACTTATACAAAATATGAAGATGACCCATCACGTCATGGGCAAAGTGACAAAGCACTTTCTTTCTTTCCTTCTTTCTTTCTTTCTTTCTTTCTTTCTTTCTTTCTTTCTTCTCTCTTTTCTTTCTTTCTTTTTTTTTTCTTAACTGTTTCTCCTAAATTCATAGACAGATATTTATCTACTGTGATCTTGAAAGGGTGTTTCTATGTGGGAACATCCCTGTGTAGACTGTGTGTGTCCAATGTCTTTGCTGCGAGGGATGATTTTGGTACCAGGTCTTTATTATGAGTGTGCTGGTCATTATCCCCTGAATAGCGGATGCTGTTGGCTTTGGAGTATCTAAAGTCTGTGCAGAGTGTCAGGTGGGGCTTCCTCTCTACTTGTGGTTGTTGCCACCCTGTCAGTGGTGGGGTCTGTTCCCCAGCTTTTGGAGTACAAGCCCTGAAGGTTGCATTAAATCGTTCTCCTTTACCCTTGAGTAAGTGCCCTGCCCCAAAGGAGGTGATTGCTGAAGCAAGTGAGGCCCCTGTGGTCAGAGAGGATCTATGCATCGCCTGTGTAGGCATTCGTGGTTCCACTCAGAAGAAGTCCAAGGCTGTGTTCCTTCCTCTGCTGTATGCTGTCCCAGATCTGGTGCAAGGATGTGGCATGGAGGTGGCCAGAGGTTGAGGCGTCTGGGCTTCGGGAATTGAGGTGGCTGCATAGCTGCCTGAAATCTGGGCTGTCTCTGTGGCAGTGTTCTCCCAGGACCTGTCTGCCCCAGATCCATCACTAGTCTGCCATGTGGAGTGGGCACACGGGGGGACACTCTTGCTGGGAGGTGAATCACTGTGTTCCTAGGTGCTCTGACAAGGGTCACCCCTGCCCCCGCCGGATCACACCCTAGGCACCTCGTTCTATCTGCAAAGGTAGACGGTCTTCCTGGTGTCAGGAATTTCTTTCTTGACCCCTTTGCAGCTTCCTCTTCCATTCTTTCTTGGAATTCTCTCTCCATGTGATAAATATCATATGACTTTAAAAACCTTCTTTAGACAGTTTCCAAAATGTTTATTTCCAACTGGAACTAAATTCTAGACTTTCCTATCCAACTACTAATTAAAAATTCCACTTGTTTATGTAAAAAGTATGTCAAAATTAATATGAAATTCCACTTGGTTATGTAAAAGGTATGCCAAAATTAATATGTCCAAAACCAAAATCTATCTCTAAATTCACAGAGGCCTTATCTAAAGTAGTTTCACCAGAACACCTACTTTTCTGTATCTGGAAACCTCTTTGTTATTTCATAGCTCATAAAAATTTTTTAGATTATTTGATTTTTAAAGTTTCCACGATATATGGTAATATATAGGAGGACAGTTTCAGTTCTTTATGGTTACATTACACCCACCCAGAATCATAGAGGCTGAAGCCCACCTTGACTATCCTCAAGTGTGGGTTGATGCAGCTCAGGTAGGTGGTTCCTCTGCTCCCTTTAATGTTGGCTGGAGTTGCCATCACCTGGAGGTTTGACTGGGGTGGACATGTTCCAGGTGGCTCAGTCACATGGCTGGCAGTAGATGCCAGCTTTTAGCTGAGGGCTCAGCTAGGTTCGTCAGCTGGGACACCCTGATTCTCCTGCACGTGGCTTCTCCACATGACTTATGCTTCTCTCAGCCCAGCCACTAGGGTCCAGACAGAGCCTCCTTAGCACCACAGGCAGATGTCACAGATGCTAAGTGGGGTCACCTGTGCCTCACCGTATGGGCTGCAACAAGCCACAGGGCCAGCCAGGATGAAGGGGAGTGGAAATTGACTCTACCTTTCAATAGGAGTGGGAAAGCATTTGCAGCATCTCTAATCCCCAGGGTCAGCTCCCTGATCAAAATTACTTACATTTCTCCCACCTGTAAAGTACATGTACCCCTCTTAAAACATCCTGAATTCTCATCCTATATGAATGAATTCTTATCATGCTCAGGATTAAGATACAGGATACACATAAAGGATTTCATCATTTAAATCAGGTTCAGTTGTAGATGAGGTTCTTTGTGTGTCTCTTCAGGTGTGGAGATCTACCTACCTTACCATGCCTCATGCCCAGTGTGAAATGGGGCAAAAGAAACAGGGTAACTGCAACAGAACACTCCTGTGCAAAAAGGAGGTGTTAAGGGCTAAATTGTGTTCCCCCAATTCATACGTTGACTGTATTTGGAGATAAGACTTTTAAAAAGACAAGATCGAGGTAAATTGGGGCCATCCGGGTGGGACCTAATCCACCTACTAATACACAAGGGAAGGACAAGAGCCTCATAACACTCACTGGACTACAGTCTTCTGAATCCAGCCAAGCCCATGCTGCACATTCTCCCTGTTCCTGGGACAGAGAGTGGTCCTTGGTTAGGAATCAGTTCTGTTTAACAGAGATGCTTCCTCATGGCTTTTGGCTCCATCATCTGGGTTCCTGGTGTTCCTGTTCCATAAGAAATGGCCTGTGTTTGCAGCTGAGTAATTTTCTAAGCCTGCTTCCTGACCATAGAAGTTTGGGGGCTCAAAGGCATCTTTTTCACTTTGAAGTGTTTCTGCCACTCTCAGTACAAGTAAAATACCTCCTTTTAATACTGTGGATTAAATTCTAGGTATAAAATTATAATCCACTCTATGATATTAAAACAATACCCATGAATTCTCACAGATGGGCCCCTCTCAGCTTTGGGAAGCCCTTCACAGTACTGTGCGACATTGCCCTCAATTTCTTAGAAGCCCTTTTGCTTAGTGGAAGAACGGTGGGTAACGTCCTAAAGCTTTCTAAAGTTTCAACAGAGGGTCTGACAAACATACCCTTGACTTAATATTTACACTGGCAGCCCCCTAGATTTGGTCTTTGTCCTGGAGCCATTTCTTACTGGCCAAACTTTGGATCCCTGGTGAAACTGAGGGAACCATTTTGTTTTTCAACTCAGTAAGTCCTAGGTTGGAAATTCTCTAAATTATCAGCCACTTTTACTGAAAGTTTCTTTCTTTCTTTTTTTCTTTTGGTTTTGTAGTTTTTCACAGTCAGTTAAAGGAAGCCAGTTGGTATTCATTCTTCTTGGAAATCTCCCTTATCAGATTCACAAGTTCATTTTATACATTTTCTTGCTTCCATCTTACTGATGGGATATTCAGCTATCATTTATACTGTGTATAAGCTGGGATCTCTTTTCTGAAGACTTAAATAGTAATTTTGTAGGCAAATTTCTCGCTGCCTTCTCAGCCTTCACAGCCTGCTCTAAAATTGATCTTCTGCCTGATTCCAAAGCCACCTTCACAAGTACCATCTTCTGTTTCAATTATATATTGATGAATAACAAAAGCCCTCAAAGTTAATGGTGTAAAATATTTATGATTTTTCACAATTCTATGGGTTGACTGTAGATTATTTACATTCGTTCATGTAAAAGTGCACACAGCTGTCACCGACTTCCCGAGGTTCTCGTTCCACTAAGTGTCAGGTGCAGGCTATAGTTGGTGTCTGAGGCTGAAATTATGAAAGGGCTGACTCACACTGCAGGCGGCCGCTGCTCGTATCCACTGGGGACTCCCGAAGGCTGTTGGCCAGGGCACCTGGGTTTCCATCCACCTGAACAAGCCATGTTGCTTGGGCTTCTTTCTCATTTAATGACTGGGTTCCAAAAGGCAGCCTTCGAAGAAATGATCTCCTTAAGTCTCTGACTTGGAAGCTACATTGCATTACTCCCTGCCTTTTCCTAGTTAAAACAAGTCACTGGACTGGCACAGATTCAAGGACGGGATGAAAGTAGTCTCTACCTATTGATTAGAATAGCGGTAAAATATATTTGCTACAGAATCTACAAAACTGGGTCTTGACTTAGTGTCTATTAAATAAATATTCTTTGAAAGAATGAAGGAATGGAAGAATGAATGCTCTCATCTAAGCCAAGAACACATTTCATTCGCACTCTGTCAGTTGAAAGAACACTAATATTTCAAGACGTATTTTAATTATCCATTCTCTGGGATGCCTTTTTAATTCATCTATTGGATAACGGCTTTCTTTTCATTTTAATTAAATTATAATGCTCTTCATGCCCAGCATAGCACTTAAATAATATATTCACTTCTATCTCCACTGGAATGCAAGCAAGTTCAGAGAAAGTAAGTTTGTGTGTTATTCATATATTTTCACCAAGTACCTAGCACTGTGTCTTTTATATTAGTCCTTAATAAATAATTGTGAATATTTGGTGTTCTATATTAATAACCTTAAACCATAACTTAAACATAAGCTTACAAAATTTTATGAAAGAAATTTTATTCATAGGAATACATATTACAATTTTTAATTAAAATGTAGCTGACTTACAATGTTGTGTTAGAAATAATATTGTTCAAATAAACATTTTATTTTAATTTATTTTTTACTTTTTAACATCTTTATTAGAGTATAATTGCTTCACAATGGTGTGTCAGTTTCTGCTTTATAACAAAGTGAATCAGTTATACATATACATATGTCCCCATATCTCTTCCCTCTTGCATCTCCCTCACTCCCACCCTCTATATCCCACCCCTCTAGGTGGTCAAAAGCACCAAGCTGATCTCCCTGTGCTATGTGACTCCTTCCCGCTAGCTATCGCTTTTACATTTGGTAGTGTATATATGTCCATGCCACTCTCTCATTTGTCCCAGCTTACCCTTCCCCATCCCAGGGTCCTCAAGTCCATTCTCTAGTAAGTCTGCGTCTTTATTCTCATCTTGCCCCTAGGTTCTTCTAACCATTTGCTTTTTTTTTTTTTTTTAGATTCCATATATATCTGTTAGCATATGGTATTTGCACTTCCCTTTCTGACTTACTTCACTCTGTATGACAGTCTCTAGGTCCATCCACCTCACTACAAATAACTCAGTTTCATTCCTTTTTATGGTGGAGTAATAGTCCGTTGTATATATGTGCCACATCTTCTTTATCCATTCATCTGTTGATGGACACTTCAGTTGCTTCCATGTCCTAGCTATTGTAAATAGAGCTGCAATGAATATTTTGGTACGTGACTCTTTTTGAATTATGGTTTTCTCAGGGTATATGCCCAGTAGTGGCCTTGCTGGGTCATATGGTAGTTCTATTTTTAGTTTTTTAAGGAACCTCCATACTGTTCTCCATAGTGGCTGTATCAATTTACATTTCCACCAACAGTGCGAGAGGGTTCCCTTTTCTTCACACCCTCTCCAGCATTTATTGTTTGTAGATTTTTTGATGATGGCCATTCTGACCGGTGTGAGATGATCTCATTGTAGTTTTTATTTGCAGTTCTCTAATGAATAATGATGTTGAGCATTCCTTCATGTGTTTGTTGGCAATCTGTATATCTTCTTTGGAGAAATGTCTATTTAGATCTTCTGCCCATTTTTGGATTGGGTTGTTTGTTTTTTTGATATTGAGCTGCATGAGTTGGTGGTATGTTTTGGAGATTAATTCTTTGTCAGTTGCTTCATTTGCAAATATTTTCTCCCATTCTGAGGGTTGTCTTTTTGTCTTGTTTATGATTTCCTTTGCTGTGCAAAATCTTTGAAGTTTCATTAGGTCCCATTTGTTTATTTTTGTTTTTATTTCCATTTCCCTAGGAGGTGGGTCAAAAAGGATCTTGCTGTGATTTATGTCATCGAGTGTTCTGCCTATGTTTTCCTCTAAGAGTTTGATAGTGTCTAGCCTTACATTTAGGTCTTTAATGCATTTTGAGTTTATTTTTGTGTATGGTGTTAGGGAGTGTTCTAATTTCATTCTTTTACATTTTGCTGTCCAATTTTCTGAGCAACACTTATTGAAGAGGCTGTCTTTTTTCCACTGTATATTCTTGCCTCTTTCATCAAAGATAAGGTGACCATATGTGCGTGGGCTTATCTCTGAGATTTCTATCCTGTTCCATTGTTCTATAGTTCTGTTTTTGTGCCAGTACCATACTATCTTGATTACTGTAGCTTTCTAGTATAGTCTGAAGTCAGGGAGCCTGATTTCTCCAGCTCCATTTTTCTTTCTCAAGATTGCTTTGGATATTTTGTGTCTTTTGTGTTTCCGTACAAATTGTGAAATTTTTTGTTCTAGTTCTGTGAAAAATGTCAGTGGTAGTTTGATAGGGATTGCATTGAATCTGTAGATTGCTTTGGGTAGTAGAGTCATTTTCCCAATGTTGATTCTTCCAATCCAAGAACATGGTATATCTCTCCATCTATTTGTATCATCTTTAATTTCTTTCATCAGTGTCTTATAATTTTCTGCATACAGGTCTTTTGTCTCCTTACGTAGGTTTATTCCTAGATATTTTATTCTTTTTGTTGCAATGGTAAATGGGAGTGTTTTCTTAATTTCACTTTCACATTTTTCATCATTAGTGTATAGGAATGCAAGAGATTATTGTGCATTAATTTTGTATCCTGCTACTTTACCAAATTCATTGATTGGCTCTAGTAGTTTTCTGGTAGCATCTTTAGTATTCTCTATGTATAGTATCATGTCATCTGCAAAGAGTGACAGCTTTACTTCTTCTTTTCCAATTTGGATTCCTTTTATTTCTTTTTCTTCTCTGATTGCTGTGGCTAAAACTTCCAAAACTATGTTGAATAATAGTGTTGAGAGTGGGCAACCTTGTCTTGTTCCTGATCTTAGTGGAAACGGTTTCAGTTTTTCAGAACTGAGGATGATATTGCCTGTGGGTTTTTCATATATGGTCTTTATTGTATTGAGGAACGTTCCCTCTATGCCTATTTTCTGCAGGGTTTTTATAATAAGTGGGTTTTGAATTTTGTTGAAAGCTTTCTCTGTATCTATTGAGATGATCATATAATTATTATCCTTCAGCTTGTTAATATGGTGTATCACATTGATTGATTTGCCTATATTGAAGAATCCTGCATTCCTGGGATAAATCTCACTTGATCATAGAGTATGATCCTTTTACTGTGCTGTTGGATTCTGTTTGCTAGTACTTTGTTGAGGATTTTTGCATCTATGTTTATCGGTGATATTGGCCTGTAGTTCCTCCCTCTGCTATACTTTGGAAGAGTTTGAGAAGGATAGGTGTTAGCTCTTCTCTAAATGTTTGTTAGAATTCGCCTGTGAAGCCATCTGGTCCTGGGCTTTTGTTTGTTGGAAGATTTTTTTTTTTCGGTACGCGGCCTCTCACTGTTGTGGCCTCTCCTACTGCGGAGCCCAGGCTCTGGAAGCGCAGGCCCTGCGGCCATGGATAATGGGCCCAGCCACTCTGCGGCATGTGGGATCCTCCCGAATTGGGGCACAAACCTGTGTCCCCTGCAGTGGCAGGCGGACTCTCAACCACTGCACCACCAGGGAAGCCCTGTTGGAAGATTTTTTATCACAGTTTCAATTTCAAAGCTTGTGACTGGTCTGTTCATATTTTCTATTTCTTCCTGATTCAGTCTTGGCAGGTTGTGCATTTCTAAGAACTTGTCCATTTCTTCCATGTTGCCCATTTTATTGGCATATAGTTGCATGTAGTAATCTCTCATGATCCTTTGTGTTTCTGCAGTGTCTCTTGTTATTTCTCCTTTATCATTTCTAATTCTATTGATTTGAATCTTCTCCCTTTTTTTCTTGATAAGTCTGGCTAATGGTTTATCAATTTTGTTTATCTTCTCAAATAACCAGCTTTTAGTTTTATTGATCTTTGCTATCATTGCCTTTGTTTCTTTTTCATTTATTTTTGATCTTATCTTTATGATTTTGTTCCTTCTGCTAACTTTGGGTTTTTTTTGTTCTTCTTTCTCTAATTGCTTTAGGTGTAAGGTTAGGTTTATTTGAGATGTTTCTTATTTCTTAAGGTAGGCTTGTATAGCTATAAACTTCCCTCTTAGAACTGCTTTTGCTGCATCCCATAGGTTTTGGGTTGTTGTGTTTTCATTGTCATTTGTTTCTAGGTATTTTTTGATTTCCTCTTTGATTTCTTCAGTGATCTCTTGGTTATTAAGTAGTGTGCTGTTTAGCTTCCATGTGTTTGTATTTCTTTCAATTTTTTCCTGTAATTGATATCTAGTCTCATAGCACTGTGGTTAGAAAAGATACTTGATACAATTTCAATTTTCTTAAATTTACCAAGGCTTGATTTGTGACCCAAGATATAATGTATCCTGGAGAATATTCCATGAGCACTTGAGAAGAATGTGTATTCTGTTGTTTTTGTATGGAATGTCCTATAAATGTCAATTAAGTCCATCTTGTTAAATGTATCATTTAAAGCGTGTGTTTCCTTATTTATTTTCATTTGGATGCTCTGTCCATTGGTGAAAGTGGGGTGTTAATGTCCCCTACTATGATAGTGTTACTGTCGATTTCCCCTTTTATGGCTGTTAGTATTTGCCTCATGTATTGAGGTGCTCCTATGTTGGGTGCATAAATATTTACAATTGTTATGTCTTCTTCTTGGATTGATCCCTTGATCATTATGTAGTGTCCTTCTTTGTCTCTTCGAATAGTCTTTATTTTAAAGTCTATTTTGTCTGATATGAGAATTGTTACTCCAGTTTTCTTTTGATATCCATTTGCATGGAATATCTTTTTCCATCCCCTCACTTTCAGTCTGTATGTGTCCCTAGGTCTGAAGTGGGTCTATTGTAGACAGCATATATACGGGTGTTGGTTATGTATCCATTCAGCCAGTCTATGTCTTTTGGTTGGAGAATTTAGTCCATTTAAATTTAAAGTAATTATTGATATGTATGTTCCTATTACCATTTTCTTAATTTGGGGGAGTTTATTATTGTAGGTCTTTTCCTTCTCTTGTGTTTCTTGCCTAGAGAAGTTCCTTTAGCATTTGTTGTAAAGCTGGTTTGGTGATGCTGAATTCTTCTGGCTTTTTTTTTTTTTTTTGCGGTACACAGGCCCCTCACTGTTGTGGTCTCTTCCATTGTGGAGCACAGGCTCCGGATGCTCAGGCTCAGCGGCCATGGTTCACGGGCCCAGCTGCTCTGTGGCATGTGGGATCTTTCTGGACCAGGGAACAAATACGTGTCCCTTGCATTGGCAGGTGGACTCTCAAAAACTGTGCCACCAGGGAAGCCTTTCTTTTAGCTTTTGCTTGTGTGTAAAGCTTTTCATTTCTCCATCAAATCTGAATGAGATCCTTGATGGGTAGGGTAATCTTGGTTGTAGGTTTTTCTCTTTCATCAATTCAAATATGTCCTGCCACTCCCTTCTAGCTTGCAGAGTTTTTCCTGAAAGATCAGCTATTAACCTTATGGGGATTCCCTTATGTGTTACTTGTTGTTTTCCCCTTGCTGCTTTTAATATTTATTCTTTGTATTTAATTTTTGATAGTTTGGTTAATATGTGCCTTGGTGTGTTTCTCCTTGGTTTTATCCTGTATTGGACTCTCTGTGTTTCTTGGTCTTGTTTAACTATTTCCTTTCCCATATTAGGGAAGTTTTCAACTCTAATATCTTCAAATATTTTCTCAGCCCCTTTCTTTTTCTCTTCTTCTTCTGGAACCCCAACAATTCAAATGTTGGTGTGTTTAATGTTGTCCCAGAGGTCTCTGAGACTGTCCTCAATTATTTTCATACTTTTTTGTTTATTCTGCTCTGCAGTAGTTATTTCCACTATTTTGTCTTCCAGGTCACTTATCCGTTCTTCTGCCTCAGTTATTCTGCTATTGATCCCTTCTAGAGAATTTTCAAATTCATTTATTGTGTTGTTCATCTCTGTTTGTTTGCTCTTTGGTTCTTCTAGGTCCTTGTTAAACGTTTCTTTTATTTTCTCCATTCTATTTCCAAGATTTTTGATCATCTTTACTATCATTATTCTGAATTATTTTTCAGGTAGACTGCCTATTTCATCTTCATTTATTAGATCTGGTGGGTTTTTGCCTTGCTTCTTCAACTGCTCTGTGTTTCTTTGTCTTCTCATTTTGGTTAACTTACTGTGTTTGGGGGTCTCCTTTTCACAGGCTGCAGGTTCGTAGTTTCCGTTGATTTTGTTGTCTGTCTCCAGTGGTTAAGGTTGGTTCAGTGGGTTCTGTAGGCTTTCTGGTGGAGTGGACTAGTGCCTGTGTTCTGGTGGATGAGGCTGGATCTTGTCTTTCTGATGGGCAGGTGCACATCTGGTGGTGTGTTTTGGGGTATCTGTGGCCTTATTATGATTTTAGGCAGCCTCTGTGCTAATGGATGGGGTTCTGTTCCTGTCTTGCTAGTTTTTTGGCATAAAGTGTCGAGCACTGTAGATTGCTGGTTGTTGAGTGGAGCTGGGTCTTGGCATTGATATGGAGGTTTCTGGGAGATTTTCACCATTTGATATTACGTGGAGCTGGGAGGTCTCTGGTGGACCAGTGTCCTGAACTTGGTTCTCCCACCTCAGTGGCACAACTTTGATGCCTGGCTGGAGCACCAAGAACCTATCCTCCACGTGGCTCAGAATAAAAGGCAGAAAAAAAGAAAGAAAGAAAGAAGATAAAATAATATAAAGTAAAATAAAATAAAGTTATTAAAATAAAAATTAATTATGAAGAAAAAAAACTTTTAAATAATAATAATAAAAAATGGACAGACAGAACCCTAGGATGAATGCTAAAAGCAAAGCTTTACAGACAAAATCACACATAGAAGCATACACATACACACTCACAGAAAGAGAAAAAGGGAAAAAAATATACATATATCATTGCTCCCTAAGTCCACCTCCTCAATTTGGGATGATTCGTTGTCTATTCAGGTATTCCACAGATGCAGGGTACATCACGTTGATTGTGGAGATTTAATCCACTGCTCCTGAGGCTGCTAAGAGAGGTTTCCCTTTCTCTTCTTTTTTAACACAGCTCCCGGGTTTCAGCTTTGGATTTGGACCCACCTCTGTGTGTAGGTCACCGGAGACCATCTGTTCTTTGCTCAGACAGGATGAGGTTAAAGAAGAAGCTGATTCGGGGGCTCTGGCTCACTCAGGCGGGGGGAAGGAGGGGTATTGAGTGCAGGGCGAGCCTGCAGCAGCAGAGGCCAGTGTGACGTTGCACCAGCCTTAGGCGCACCGTGCGTTCTCCCGGGAAAGTTGTCCCTGGATCTCAGGACCCTGGCAGTGGTGGGCTGCACAGGCTCCCCGGAAGGGAGGTGTGGAGAGTGACCTGTGCTCGCACACAGGCTTCTTGGTGGTGGCAGCAGCAGCCTTAGAGTCCCATGCCCGTCTCTGGGGTGCATGCGGGTGCTCCGCAGCTCGCGCCCGTCTCTGGAGCTCCTTTAAGCTGAGCTCTTAATCCCCTCTCCTCGCGCACCAGGAAACAAAGCGGCAAGAAAAAGTCTCTTGTCTCTTCGGCAGGTCCAGACTTTTCCCGGACTCCCTCCCTGCGAGCTGTGGTGCACTAACACCCTGCAGGTTGTGTTCACGCCGCCAACCCCAGTCCTCTCCCTGCACTCCGACCGAAGCCCGAGCCTCAGCTCCCAGCCCCACCCACACCGGAGGGTGAGCAGACAAGCCTCTCGGGCTGGTTAGTGCCGGTTGGCACCAATCCTCTGTGCGGGAATCTCTCCGCTTTGCCCTCCGCAACCCTGTGGCTGTGCTCTCCTCCGAGGTACCGAAGCTTCCCCCCTCCGCCACCTGCAGTCTCCATCCGCGAAGGGGCTTCCTAGCGTGTGGAAACCTTTCCTCCTTCACAGCTCCCTCCCACTGGTGCAGATCCTGTCCCTATTCTTTGTCTCTGTTTATTCTTTTTTCTTTTGCCCTACCCAGGTATGTGGGGAGTTTCTTGCGTTTTGGGAGGTCTGAAGTCTTCTGCCAGCGTTCAGTAGGTGTTCTGTAGGAGTTGTTCCATGTGTAGATGTATTTCTGGTGTATCTGTGGGGAGGAAGGTGATCTCCACGTCTTACTCTTCCGCCATCTTGAAGCTCCTCCAAACATTTTTTAAAATATAATTGTAGATTTACAGAAAAATTGTGAAGATGTTACATAGAATTCCAATATAACTGACACACATTTCCCTCTGTATTAACGTCTTACATTAATAGGTACATGTGTTACAGTTAAGAACAAATATTGATGCAATGTTAATTAAAGGTCATACTTTATTCAGATTATCCTCGTTTTTACATAAAGTGCTATTTTTTTTTTTTCTGTTCCAGAATCCCATCCAAGATACCACGTTATATTTGGTAGTCATACCCCTTTGGCTTCTCTCAACTGTGACAGTTTCTCTGACTATCCTTGTTTCTGATGTCCTCGACAGTTTTACGAGTACTGACTAGGTATTTTATAGAATGCCCTTCTGTTGGGATTTATCCACTGTTTATCTCATGGCTGGACTGTGTTTATGTGTTTTGGGGTGAAGATCAGAGATAAAGTATCATTTTCATCACATTGTGTGTCAAGGGCACATACTAATACACGATATCACTGTCGATGTTAATTCTGATCACCTGGCTGAGGTATGTTTCTCGGGTTTCTCCATTGAAATATTTTCCCTCTCCTTCCACACTGTGCTCCATGGAGGAAAGTCATAACGTGTGGCCCATACCCCAGGAGTGGAGAGTCCTGCTCTACATCATTGAAGCAGGAGTAGTGTATACAGTCAATTATTTTCAATTTTTTTTTGAAAAAAAACAAAACACATGAGGTCTGCCTATTGTCTCCAATTTATGTATGTATTCAATCATTTGTATATATCTTGATTTGAGCATTGGGAGCTCTTTCAGTTGGTTTCTGTGTCCCTTTGACATGCCTCCATCTTTGACAGTTTTTTAAAAAAATCACTCCTTTACTTTCTGGCACAGTAAGATTCTGCAGGCTCATTGTGTATATTTTCTGCTCCAGTCCTATAACCAGCCATTTCTCCAAGGAGCCCTGGTTTCTTTGATTGAAGAATGACATAGAAACCAAATCTGGGTGCTAGTGATGCTACTAGTGTTATTGCTTCTAGGTCCTCTGGCTGATAGAGCAAAATGTATGCATACTGACCCATGTGTATACCTATATCTATAATACTTCTAGAGATAACCATATGTATCTATATTAAGCTAAACATGTGTTCATACAGATGTCTTTTTTTTTTCTTTTTTTGCGGTACGCAGGCCTCTCACTGTTGTGGCCTCTCCCGTTGCGGAGCACAGGCTCCGGACGCGCAGGCCCAGCGGCCATGGCTCACGGGCCCAGCCACTACACGGCATGTGGGATCTTCCCGGACCGGAGCACGAACCCGTGTCTCCTGCATCGGCAGGCAGACTCTCAACCACTGCGCCACCAGGGAAGCCCCATACAGATGTCTTAACTCTAGTCTACTACCATGTGAATCACTGTAGTGTCCTCTCCTACATTACCTGTAATCACCAGCTCCATCTCTCATCCATTGACTTGTTCAGTTCCAGGGTACACGTGCAATGGCTTCAGAACTGTTAACCTGTACATTGTGGGAAACAACTTTATCAACTAAAGTACAGTGTTGTGTATAATTCCTTTGCATGCAATCTTACAGACTCTGTTAATTTCCAAAGATACTTAAGTCAGCACCTGCTCCCCCTCACCCTTCAGTGAGGTTGTTTCATACATTTGTAATATGTTTAGTTTATTTTTTTAACAGATTCTGAAATCCATCCTGGGATCCCTGACCTCCTAAATGACTTTTAAAAAGTGTGCATACAAAAAAAAAATAATAAAGTGTGCATACATTAAGGTTGATCTTTATTTTGTAAAGTTCTGTGAGATTTTAACAAACACTCAGTATGCTACATTTATCATTACACGGTTATACAGAATAGTTTCACCACCCTAAAAATCCCCTGTTCTTTACCTATTCAATTCCCCTCACCCTGAAACCTTGGCAACAACTGATCTGACAGATCATTGAAATCATGGAGTTTGCAGCCTCTTAGACTGACTTCTTTAACTTAGCAATATGAATTTAAGCTTCACCCATGTCTTTCCCCCACTAGTTTTACTGAGATATAATTGACATCCAGCACTGTATAAGTTTAAGGTGTACAGCATAATGATTTTACTTACATATATCATGAAATGGTTATCACAATAAATTTAGTGAACATTCATCATCGTATAGATACAAAATAAAAGAAAAAAAAATCACCATACAAAGATATTACATTATTATTGACTATATTATTGACTTTTTGGAGTTTGATAGCTCATTTCTTTTTATTTATGAATTATAATCCATTGTATTTTGTATCATGGTCATTTATTCACCTATTGAAGGACATCTTTGTTGCTTCTAGTTTTGGGAGATCACGACTAAAGCTACTACTAACATTTGCATGCAGATTTCTGTATGGACATATACATTTCAGATCTATGGGATGAATTCCTAGGAGCATAATTGCTGGATCATATGGTAAAATTAAGTTTTGCTTTGCAAAAAAAAAAAAAAACGGAAAAATTGGGAAGATAATTCTATTATTTATTTTAACAACAGGTAGTTTTTTACAAATTATAATAGAAATGTAGTCTATTATAAATATACTGTAACTATAGGCTATCAATATAATGCAAAATTTAAATAAACCAGATAAATTCAAAGAAGAAAACAAAGTCATCCATAACTCATCATTCAGAGATAATCATACAAAATTTTTACAGGATATTCTTTTTACGTATATTTTTAGCTTTTTCTAAAAGTAACACACATGGCATTTTTGCACTGCAGATTTTGTGTTGAGTCATGGAATTCTAATGCTTTTCACTGATAACAGATGAAGAACCCCAATTCCCACCATAAGTAATATTTGAGGGCTTGAGTCATTCTTCAATTTAATCTAAAGTACTCAGTAAATTCTTAGAAAATGTTTAGGTTTTTGTGTCTTGAGTTCTTTGTGAAGTGTGTATTATGGTAACATTTTAGAATTTCCACTTAGAAAATTATATTGAAATTGTGTTAAATTATAAATTTCCTCAAATTCCAAAAAAATAATTGAATGCTCTTTATTTATTCTTAATATTAGATTGTATAACTTTTAGGTAAAACTGGGTGTACATTAAAGAGTATTTTTTGGATAAATTATAGGGAGTGAGGTGGCTGAGAAAAACAAAGACTACATTAATAGTACATGAAAAAAAATTAAAATAGAGTACTTACTTGTATTTACAAATGGATACTCCTTGATGGTTACTTTTTAGTAGTCAATTTTATGTAATATATTTTCTAATGTTATTTGCTTTGGGTGCATTTATGTCAATGTGCGTATGTTGCTTTTCATAATTTCTTATAATTTGCTTCTTGATTAACAAACAAGATTCACTTTAACTTCTTTTTCCAAAGAGAAACAAAAACATCATGGTAATTTAGAGGCCAGCAGTAAGTGTGAAAGTTGAAGAAATTAGAAATAATTTGAAGTTAATTACCCTAAAGTTATCATAAGAACCATAGACTAGGCAAATGTTGATAATCCCATATCATCTTAGTTCAATTAATTCATAGTTGACTTGGACCATAACACTGCATAGTATTGTGTGGTTTATTTAGTCAGCTGAAAGTGAGATCATTTTGTGGGAAAATGATCACTTCAAAATATTTTAATTTCTTTATCTTAAGATGATTGGTTGGTGATATTGCAAAAAAAAAAAAAAATGAGGAGCTTCAATTAATTATTGTGAGAAGTCAAAGTCCCTTGATACATATAACTAAAGAAATAGCTTCTCTCCAGAGGAAATACCTTGAATATATAAAAATGAAGTGTATTAAAGAGTCTAAGTTTAGAAACCTATTACATATTCCGTATTTTAAATATTCCAAATATTCCCAGTGCCAATATGTTGTGAATTATTAATAAATGCAAACACTACTGCTTTTTCTCTTATGGCTTAAAAAGAATGTTGGTGCCAGAGAAATGTGTTGGTTATTCACTTTATAAATGGCATATTTGATATCTTCATTATCATTATTAAAAATGCTCAGTTGGGTGGAAAGAATTTGACAACAGTGATGAGTTCTACTGAATGAAGGAAAAGTTTAGAATTGTTTGTAACACATCTGAATCACTGCTGAATATGCAAAGTTTGCAAGCATTTTCTTTTAACACCCAGAGAGGTATTATGATTTATTTTCACTTTAAAGCAATGTTTTAAAATTGTGATCTTTAGAGCAAATATCAGAATCATCTAATTTACTGGCAAAACATGCAACATACAAGCCCAGTTATAGCAAATATCAATGCATATATATGAGGGATATATGAGCCCAGTTACATTACTAAATCTGAATTCTTGGAGGTAAGATATGAGTATTGTTTTTAACCAGCTCATCCAAATAAGTTTTAAAAGTAAATTCTAACATTTTCTAAAGTATGTTTTTTTAGTTATGTTAGAAACCATGATAGTCAAATATGCATATTAATAGTCAAATATGACACCCACACTCATATCACATGTTTTCTTTGAGAATCTAAAAGTTAATCTCTGCCGTGGAAACCTGGACCTTCTGAAGAAGCTGAAAGAGACGCCAGGTAGGTCAGATCCCATAATATGACACTCATCTGGCGCTGATGCGATCCTTATTCTTCACATTCAATAACAACTGTAAGACTTTCTCTCTGGAAAGATATCTTGTACTTTCTACATGAAGGTCATAACAGAAGATGATTATGATGTTTGTTATGAAGACATAAAGAAATTCCTTAAAATATATAATCAGAGAGAAGATAAAGGGTGGTGATAAGAAATAAGTTAATATAATGAAATGCAAACAGAATTAGCAAAGTGAAATATTGATTCTCTTAAATTACTTAATTTTTTTCAAACACGTGGTGAAAAACGGCAAAATGTAAGTATAACTATATGATTGCCTTGGCTGGTAAGCAATCAGTGAGAATTTGTGGGCCAATCATCTGAACATATGGAAGAGGAAGTAGTGAGGGGTGTCTGTTGTTCCAGCTGTTTTTCCCTTTTAAAGTGCTTATTGATTTCCCAAGTTTAATTGGCATTTGAGGTGATAAAGAAGACAGAACTTTTGGCAGGCTTATGGGGGTGGAGTTCAGGACTTGCCAAAGATGAGAGGCCCCGATGAACCTCTCAGGATTCCACTTGGGGACCCAAAGGACTATTCAAAGGACAAATCTGAGCAACCCACAGAGGAATCATATCAGTCCCTCACTGGATTATTAGGGTGATTCCCTCCCAACTACCTGTCCACTATTAGCAAAAATAAGTCATTTCTGAAATAGGATAGCAAATAGAAAATTATATACCAGGACATCAAAAAATAAACTGGCTAGGAATTAGTCCAGCAAAACACTTTATAGAGAAAATAATAAAACATTACTATTAGAAATATTTAAATGCCTAAAGAAATAGAAGGATATAAGATGTTTATTAATTGTAAATATCCATATTTTAAATATTTGAATTGTTTTCTTATTGATCTAAAATTCACTATAATTGCAATCAAAATGTCTAACAGGTTGTACTGTGGAAATTCACAAGATGCTTTTAAAAGTTATATAGAATTACAAAGGGACAAGAACAACGAAGACGATCATGACAAACGATGCCTGGGAGGACTTTCATTAATATAAAATCAACACTCATTATTTAGCTACAATAAATAAAACAGTGTGATATTTTCACCAAAATAGATATTAGACCAATGAAACACCGCAAAGGATCCAGAAACTTTTTAATTGGGTGTAGAGAGTTTTGACAGCAATGACTTCAGTTCAAGGAGTTTACAAGAAGTTCAGAAGCATCTGTAATTTATACTCCACACCTGAAGCACCTGTAAAAGTCCAAAGCACATGTCTCTTATCTCCCAGGTGTGCATTGTGATTCACTTTCTTCAAAGGATACAAAAGGCATTAACTATAATGGGAAAGACTGACAAATTGGATCACATTCAAACGTAGATCTTTTTTACTGAAGGGTTCATCATTAAGAAAGTCTAAATTAAGCCACTGGGTGGGATTTTGGGATAAGGTAACATCATTCAGAATTGTTCCTTCTCTTATTGTGATTTGACTTTTTCATGATCAAATCAGTTATGAGTCATTTCACCTAAGATACTGTGGGATCATCAACATTATTTAGCATTTCTAGGTACCTAATAATTTTTCTGGCTGCTGACTTCTAAGCTATGGCTTATTGTGTTTGATGTCAAAATGTTAAGATGAATCTTGACTATTAATTTAGAAGCAAATTGTAAGCAATTATGAAAAACAACATATGCACATTGAAATAAATGCACCGCAAAGCAAAGAACTTTAGAAGATATATCACTGAAAGTTGACTGGTAGAATGGTACCATAGGGAAATATCTATTTGTAAATACATATTAACATCCACCCTCCCTTTTAATTCACATACTATTAATATAGGCTCTGTGCAGTCATTCCTTTTCACAAAATCTATCCAAAGAAACAAACAAAAACCTTTGGTGAACAGGCAGTTTTAACTAAGCAATATTGTTCACAACATTATATAAAACAGTAAATTATTTTTATATAATACAAACTAGTTTTAAGAAAATTATATGAGAATTTTAATTAATTTTATAATTTGAGAAAATTGTGTTATTTGAGGTTCCTTTTTATAATTTTCTAATGGAAAAGTTTTCCATAGTACATGGAAAATATCTAAATTGCTTTTGGGAAAAAGAGACATCAAAATTTAATCATTTTCTAAAAATAGAATGAGCACCAGAGATGAAACTAAAGGTTCACTCTGGCCACAAAATATTAGTTATTGTAGCTTTTAGTTTTCTCAGTTGTTATTGGTGAAATGTATGAGTTTTATTTGTTAATTTCAAATGTGAGAAGTAATAACAAAATTTGGAATGCAGATATGTCATGTGTGTTCTTCATAAAATGGAAGTGCTGATAAAAATAGAGTGCAAGAAATCCATCAGAATTTAATTGTGATTAACTGAATGATAAGACTATGGATTTTTTTCTTCTTTTTTGTTTATAATTTCCAAATTTTCCACAACAAGTAGAATAAAAAATATATAATAATACATGCTGTTAAATATTAAAATTAATTCTACCCATCCCAAAGCTTCTATTGTTAAATTTTTAATCCCATATTTAATTCATGTTGTAATTTAGCATTATCAAGTATTCAAAAATTATTCATTAAGAGCTAATAATATAGATATGGTTATAGTTGCTTGGAAATAATTATGAATGAAATATTACTCTTTTCTCAACTTGCTTACTATGTCATGAAGAAAAGAATTGAATACAAATCTCAAGTATGATTCTGGGCATGAAAAATGTTATAATGCAATTAATATGAAGTGAAAGTCATGATTTCTAATGGTGGGATAAAAATAGTGTGGTTCCCAGAGAATGGGGCAATAACCCAGACCTTGAAAAATGAGCATGGGTAAAAATGTATCTAGACTGAGATGTGTATTTATTTTTATATTAATACATATATTTTAAAAGGATTCATTTAATACATACTAAGTCCAGCCCAATTACATGGTCTCTGTGGTGGAATAAAATTGATGGGAAAATTTTGGCCAAGCTTCCCATTGTTAGGTAAAATCTGATGCCATCGCCCTTGAGTCTGGGTTGACCCTGGCCCTATTTTCACCAATGAGATGCAGCTGATGCTGATGCGGAGCCTCTAAGAGATCTCAGCTCCTGTTACCACTATTTGCAATGCAGTCCTTTGCAACTTAGCTGTCCAGTGAGGATCTAAGCCACATCAAAAGTCACGTGCAGAATACAACCAAATGTATACTGTATGAGTCCTTTCATATAAATTTCAAGTACTAATAAAACTAATCAGTAATTTTAGAAATCCAAGGGAATTGTTGTGTCTGGGAGGAAGAAAGGTGGTGGTAGTGGACAAAGGTACCTTGGGACTTCTGCTGTGCTGGTAACATTTTATTACTTAACCTGGGTGTTGCTTACATGGGGGAGCTTCCTTTGGCTAAATCACTGAGCTGTACAATTACAGTTGTACACTTTTCTGTACATGTTTTATATTCAGTACATGTTTGCAAATAATTAGATATGTTTTCAACCCCTGCATAAAATTTTTGAAGAGTGGATCTCTTCTAAATGAATACATTTGTTTTATGGTTTTCTTCAGATATGTAGTTATCAATACCAGGCTGAGTGAAAATTGGACTGGGGAAAAAAATAATTGATCATTGAATTTATCTTGGGTAAAGAGAGAAAGGAATTAACATTGAAAGCCTGTGGTATATCAGGCATTTTACTTGAAACAGTAAATATGGCATTTTGTTTATTTTTCATAATGATTTTAGAAGTTCCTTCAAGCTGAAAAGTCAACTTATTGTGACATATTATAAGATTGTGTACAAAGAACAGTATTTTGTACTTTAGTGATGGAATTGCTGTGGTTTATACCAATGTCAAGGGTGAGCCCCAAGAAGTGTGATGCTGAATTAAAGTGGGAGTGAATGTCACCGGGTGGAGGAGGTGAAGGAAATGTGAGGCCAGTGTAGACTGGGTTGTGCTTGTGTGTGGTGAGGTCACAGCACAATTGTGTGGAGTTGACCTGTAGATAAAACTGAACCAATGCCAAAATTCACAGCGAGAGTAAAAGAATGATTTGATGGTTGAATAAGAAGATGCTACTTTATTTTTTAAATAACATGGTTTTCTGCCTTTTCTCACTTCTGGGGAACCTGTCTTCTCTTGTCATGTCTCCCATTTATAACCACTCACTCTTGGTCTCCTTCATCGTTACCGGAAACCCTGCCTATCTGTGGCTCAGAGCTTTTTCCTAGCACACTGAATTCCCTTTTCACCCTGCACCTTTGCATGTAGGATGCACCTTGATCCACTCCCCACAAATCAAATGTTACCTCAATTTAATAATCATGCTACTAACAAGTAGATAAAGCAACAGTGAATTACTTCTATAGAGAGAATAAAAGTTTAACATTTTCTAAACTTGTTTACCGTTCAAGATAGCAGATTGCTTACTTTCCACAGAGTTTAGAAAGCAGGAAAAATAGTTTTCATGATCATTATACAAATATTGGAAGGTAAGAATGGATGCAACCACCAAACTAAGCATTTTGGGGTATTTTAATAAGAAAGGAAGATACTATCTAATTGATAGGAAAACCAGAAAAGAGCAAATCCAAACCTGAACACTGAATATGAGTGGGCTGCTGTACAGTGTTGATCTCCTCCATGAGACTCAGAGAAATTACAAATTCCCAGTCTACAGACACAGGGACTGGCCTTGGAAGATCATCATGAAATTAATGAAATGATTATCTTTAAAGCATCTGAGCCTATATGCCCCACATCTCCACTTGTTTATAAAGATTTATTGCCTATAGTTATTCGGCCTCAGGAAAAAGCTGAGCACACTGATTTCAAAATAAATTAAGCCATTATTTGCAGCAAGCTTCTAATATGAGTTTGGAGTCTTTAGAAAAGAATAGAGCCTGGGGCAAATCCAGATGTTACAAAGATCAAGAATAAGACAAAAAAAAAAAAGACATAGCTGAGCTATTCTTAGAATTATTGTCCATGAAAAAAGATATACTGATGAATGGGTGAAGCCTTTCTGCAGCTTTCCAATAGCATATATGCAAAGATGCTTAGGGCATCTGTGGGGTCTACAGTTCCAGATGTCCCACCTGGGATGGAGGCTTGGCTCCATCACTATATTAAGTAGGTTCAGATTAATCAAAATACTGGACACAAGAGTTCTCTCACTTAAAGGAGACCAAATAAAGTCACTGAAAATGATATATAAGAAGGATAAAGGCAACCTATGCAGGTCAGATGGAGGTACAAACTTCCAACCTCAAAATTCTCATCAGAGGATGATCATTTATGGATGATATTTTGAATGAGTTCATGTTTGACCTTCAGGATATTTCACTGTCTCCTTCTAGACTGGACCCGTTTTGTAAATATGCTGGTCTTAAGATATGCTGAAGGTTATTACATATGGTTCAGGTCAGGCCTGAACCTGGACCATTGGAGACAGTAGCTGTAATGATTTCAGGTACATTAAATTACCCAGAGAAGTCAACAGAACATTTACCAACCCTATCCTCACTAGATAAATATAGTTCATTCTGTTATGCTTTCTGTTCTCAGTACTGAAAGGTAGAGTGTGACTAGTGACCTTGACAGATCTGGGGATCATGCTAAACAGGCCTTGGACTAGTGAGAGGACTGATCCTGTAGCCTGCAACAGCCAAGGAAAAGATTCAGAACTGACCACACTGTGGATTCAATCACTGATTTGGAAGGTAGGATTAGTAGATAGCAAGAAAATTTGGAGCATGAAAGAGTCAATACAAATGAATGAACAGAAAAACTAACCTCAGAAGAAATAGATACTTCAGGAAACAAACAATTGAAATAATTTTCTATTCAGTACTCTCAGATGGATTCTGAAATATTATGTCTCCTTAGCAAAAGAATATGATAAAATGAAATTGGAATAGAGAACTTGAAAAATATTCTTGTAAATTAAAAATATTGATGCCAGTATATTTTTAAAGAAATTAAATGGGTCAAATAGGAGAACTGATTTAAAAAATGCTACTGTCAGGAAGGAAGAAATTTTTCTCTACCCTTCCAGGTTCTTCTGGCTGGTCTAAGAATTAAATTGACATGAGATAGATTAACAGGAGATAATAAAACAAAAGTTTAATAACATGTATACATGGGAGAGACCCAGAAAAACAGTAATTTGCCACAATGGCTGAAGCCTTCACCTTAAATATCACATTCAGGTAAAAATAAAAAAAGATGTTAGGGGGTAGTGGTAGTAGGACTTCAAGGGGGAGAAAGGTGATTCACGTGGTGATCTATGATGACAACTCCCTTCTTGGACCAGGTCTTCTATCATCATTTTTTAGGCAGTTAAAGGGAAGGTCAAAGGTTCTTCCTGAGTCTTTTGGGGCTTGGTTGTTTTCTGCTTGAAATAATCCACAGGTCAAAGAGATATTTTGGGGTGGCAAATTTTGCCCCTCCCTACAATATGAAACACAGAAAAACAATCAGGAGATGGGCATATGGACACACATATTGAGTATAAAAGCTAGAAAATAAAGTATTTGTCCATAAGCAGTCTAGAGAAGAAGGAAAAAAAAATGATGGAAATAATAATAATAATGATCTAATGACACCATAGAGAGAGGCACACTGAGCTTTCAATGTGAAAGGCCAAGGCAAGCAGAGCATAAAGAATGAAAAATTGTCCACAGCTTCTGGCAAAATTTCAAATTTATAAGACTAAAGAAAAGGAAAATATAATTTTGCTCAGAGACAGGGGAAGAAGAGTTTAAATAAATGAGAATCAAGTAAAAAGCCCAGAAAGCCACTCCTGTTGTATATGGTATTGATTCACATCAGAGGAGACACTGCAGAGAGAGGGAACGTGTGGAATTTAAAATACATTATATCCGTGTAGAAACAGACACACTGGAGCCTTGTGAAAAATTCTCTCCATCATTAGGGTTCCCCAAAGCCTCCACATGTTAAGTTTCAAACCTCTGGCTTTTCTGGAGGCATGTTTATTATTATATTTGATTATTTGATCTTGCAGTTATAAAATCTGCCTTAATTGGAAGACAGAGCATAGAGAATGCATTGATTGAATATCTGAAAGAAAATGAAAAATTATTAGATAAAGTTGGTAAGAAATGAGATTTTTTAAAAAATAGAAGAGAAAGAGAAGTCCAAAAACAGAAAAAGTAAGAAAAAATTACAGAGATACGAAGAATGATTGTATTTTCGGTTACAAAGCAAGTACATTAAGCAAAACTGAGATGGAACAAGTCATCTAATGACAGAGTATGAAATGAATAGAAATGTCTGGAATAGCAAAAGATGACTCTATCTCTTTTCCCTAATGATTAATGTTCTTCTTGAGGTGCTTGGAATTCTTGGAACATTAAACTGTGAGCTAACAACCGTTGCAAGTGAGTGTTTCCCCAAAGATGGTGCTGATGCTGCTTTTTCCTAACAGTTTTACCTGCCCTCTTAGGTGTGCTGGGAAGTGAATGTGTCAGGTATAACAGTTGAAGTCATTGATACATGGGAGTGACTTGGTGCCCAATCTATTCTGCTCTTAACAGGCTCACATTTAAACATGTGCTATTAGCTGCTAGCTGCACTGCATTCAACAACCGATGCTTGTCTTTTCTGAGTGTTTCTGAACTGGCATTCCTGGTAACAATTACCCTGGGGAAGCAAATTTTCCAATGTACTAATCAATTTGTTTTGTTGGATAAGCATTTATTCCAGCAGATTTAACTAAGGCAGACATGCATCCTGTCCAGCGGGTAGTATGTATTTATTTTAGCAGTGTCTCTGATCACGAGTTCTTGTATCATGGTTACATGAAAACTGTTCTAACTCCACAGACTTTTCATTCACTGAATCAGTCCATTTGTTTCAGTGGAGAAGCATGACTGTGCTGTCTGGTGAGAATGAGCAGTATCAGGTAACAAAGGCAAGGCCTCTGCCTTGAGATTAGGGGGTCTTGACTTCTAGTTTGCGTTCTTCTCCTAATTAGCTTCTCATAATTCCTTTAAATTCTGTTCAGATTTCAGCATCTATTAATTCCCTATAACTATGGATTTTTAATAAATTTAAATACTGCCATTACCCGTTGCTAAGTATCTTATAACTGTAGATCTTACATAAATTTGAATAATAAGTATTGAAAGTTAAATTTTCTCTATGCTGAATTATAAAAACCAAATTTTTAAAATATTTTATATATGAAGTTTTTATATATGTAGAAAGTCCTTTCTTCTTGATTGGACAATGTCTTCACAATCAGATTCACTCTAAGGAAAACTGAGACATAAGCACTGAAAACAATCAACACCTGCCTCCCTCCCACACCCATCTATATGCGTTACTTTCATACTTTTCATACATAGTTTCATGATGGTGTCAAGTGATCTCATGATGTTCTACTATCTCTGAATCAGTTTGAAGGTAGGAAGAGGGAATTTATGTCAGTCACATGCACCTTAACATGAATTACTTTGCTAATGCCTTACTGCTCCAGGACTTATCCATTTAATTTTTATGACGGGATGAGAAGCTTTACCCTGTTAAAAGAATTTTTAGGCAGCTATAATAAAGCCAGAAGTTTTGATGGGGAGAAAGGTGATACTCTGGATCTCTATACTGAACTCATGAATTTATACCATTAGGAAATATCGACTCTTTTTCTTCATTCAGTCCTGAATATATGGCATTTTATTCCATACAGGGAGAACAAAATTAATTCACATAAAGGGGTAGTTGCTAAACTGAGTAGAGTTTTGACCTTAAACCAGTAAAGCAAATGTTCTGTTGTTGTGGAAACAACCAGATATTGAGGTAACTCCTTACCTTAGGGGTCACGCATTCCCAGTTGACTTGGGAAAATCACATCATGTCATGCAGAATCCCTTTCTCTGACTCAGCAAAGCACTGAAGTGCCTGGTTGGAGAATAATGATTTTTTAGTGCACAGAGAATATTCAGAATGCAAACAATTTCTATATACACTAATTTAAAAGAGCTTCCACAGTATAGGTTTAGAATTATGGAAATAAAAGCCTGGTTACAGATTATCTAGTCTGTTGAGGATTTTTTAATTTATTACTGGAGGTATTTTTCATATCTTTCTCTTCATAAACCCATGTTCTGAAACTGTGTAACCCATGTTCTGAAATCTGTGTAAGTGAAAATACTTATATTTGCAGTTTATTAAGAAAAGATATTTTGAATTTGAACTGATCTTTGTAAGACAACTGATATTGCAACATGAGTTGAAAATACTTTCAGTGCAAAGTAAAATATTCATTTTCCACGAATGTATTTGCAGACTACTGGCGGCCTAGAGCCTGAATTTGATAAGCCTTGTGGGAGTGGAGGCATGGAGGGCAGAGAGAACTTACAATAGGAGGTTCAATCCTTAAGTGTCAGAATGGAAACTGTCCCCATTTCAACATAAAACAACTACAGTGGAAATCAAACTCTCTTTTCCAAATTTACAGGCAATTTATATATAATTTCTTATATGTATGTTATATTCCTTAATTAAGAAAAATGGTAAAGAATCCTATTTATATTATACTATAATATTACTGATATTTACATTGTGTTATTTATAGTTATAATTATTTTAACAACCAATTCCTATTAAACCACTTGAGAATTTTTATATTGCCTTGAATTATTTAAGTAGTATCTGAGAGTTTAGAGAACAAAAGCAGGAACACACAGATTGATCCAAAAAGATGCCAGAATAAAAGTTGCATTCATGGTCATGAGAAGTACAGTGTAGAACTAGAGCATGTGTCCTTACCTGCCAGATCAGATTTTTTCTTTATACATGATTTTTCATAAAGACCTGGTGGAGGTAGTGGAATCCTCTTGTCCGTATAAATCTTATACATCCTTCAGTCTTCTATCTCCTGAGTTTTCTTTCCATTATAATACTCAGAAGTAGGTAATGATTGGAAACTAGAAAGATGGAAAGATGGAGAGTTGAACTATTTGTGTTAATAGTACTTTCTTAATATACTTTTTAATAAGTTTTTTAATCTGTCCAGATTTTCTGATGGTGTAGATGTGATAGTCACCTTGAATAAGTAGAATGTTTGGCAACAGACAGTCTGAACCATGTGCCTCAATTTCTGGTAAGTCTGCCTGCCAGCACGTGGAATCCTTGGAGCCCGTGGGAAGCTGCAGCTCCTTGGGCTCAGGGGAAGAAGTCTACAGGAGGCTCCACTCATGCACGTCCCCTTCCAGTGGGGACAAAGGTGGTCACATTTCTAGCTGCCAGACCAACAAACCAGGACCAGTCTTTGATGGACTCATGGGATAATTCTGGTTGCTTCTCCTCACATGTGAAACTTTGTTCTTTTCTCTGATGCTCATCATACTTCTCCTCCTGAATCTTGGTGGGAAATAAGTCCTTTGTCTCCCAGCCTCCCTTGCAGCTGGTTACTCAGTCACCAGGGCCGCATACAGGGACTTCGCATTAGGACTAGTGACACTTGGATGTGCACAGCTCAGAACCCTCTTCCTCATGGTGTTTGGGGTGTGATTTCAGGGAGAGTGAGCCTCCTGAAACAGCAGTGGAAGCTGAGCTGGAGGCAGCAGCAGGGCGAGCCCCACAGTGTGGTGTCCTATCCTTGTCAGCCTTGTCTGTGGTGCTCTCCATGTACCACCTTAGTGACCTAACTTGAGGCACTGTTTCTGCTTGTGTAGCAGCCAACATGGCTGTCATGGTGACTCTTTACAACAGTTGATACAGTTGTGAAGTGATGAAAGTGACTCCACATGGAACTGATAATGAAAAAATGACGTTTCTGAGCTCATACATTTATGGCAAAGAAGGATGAAAACTCTGATATACAGACTCCTAATCACTTAGATTTCATTTACACCTGCCAACTCTATTTTAATAAAAGCAACATTTTTCTCCCTGCTTTTTTTTTTTTTTTTTTTTTTTGCGGTACATGGGCCTCTCACTGTTGTGGCCTCTCCCGTTTCGGACAGCACAGGCTCCGGACGCGCAGGCTCAGCGGCCATGGCTCACGGGCCCAGCCACTCCGCGGCATGTGGGATGTTCCTGGACCGGGGCACGAACCCATGTCCCCTGCATCGGCAGGTGGACTCTCAACAACTGTGCCACCAGGGAAGCCCTTTCCCCGCTTCTTGTCAGCATTTTATCCATCTATCAGTGTTTGGTTTTCTTTCAGCATGAGTCAGAAGGAGCTCCTGAAGCACTTCAACCCCATGGGAATAATATAATTTTCATTAAAGAAATAGAACATTTTGTGCCAACTATATACTAAGATGGCTATGTGGCTATATTTTGTCCTTGATAAATAAAGTAATAAATGAAATGATGATAAATAACATGGGACATATATATATGCATAAAATATATAATATATAAAACTATTAAAATGTCTCATAATTCATCACTAGCAAAACAGAAAGCCAACTTTTGAAATTAACTTAAAAATAAGCATTTCTTTTACATATTTTTATTAAAGCAAAAATAGTGCAGTCAAAAATAATTAAACTTATTTTAGGAAAAAAATGTGTTGCACAAATCTTAGATTAAAACTAAAGTTGATGTGATGGAATCAGATCATTTTACCCAAGACTGGGGAAAAGCTTAAGTATTTAAATTAACTCAAAGTCACAAAAAGAGCAAATGTCCTTTAAAAAAATTATCAGAGAAGTTCCACTAACAGAGAGAAGGGAGGATGACATAATTAGAGGTGGCCCGCAAAGCTGTCTATTGACGTGGGTGCTGTATTCTGGGCGTTTTGGAGTGCCCCTGACCCTGGGATTTCTTCTTAGCCCTTAGGGAGCAGAGAGCACAGGTAGGGGAAGGGCATCACTGCAGACACAGAGGGGGTGGCAAGGGAGGAACATCCACAAGGAAGGACACTTGCCCAGCAGCTGGAACAGGATGGAACAGCTTGACTCCCTGTTGTGTATTGTTATGGCTCAGTTGGTGTGAGGGAGACCACAGCTCTAGTTTAGGGGATGGAACCAACTACAGCAACATCTACTGAATCCATCAACGGACAAGAATCATGTGTATAAACCGGGTTCTCCTCTAAAAGGAGCTCTACCCACAGCGTCAGTGGACAGTGGACAGAGCTGAGGGAAATGCACATATTCTGAGGAAATCTGGTGTCTGGATATCTATTCCTGGTAAGTATAACCAGATAAAAAATAATATTGAGATTCATGAAACAAAATACTGAAGAATAGACAAAAGACAGTGATTTCTCATTATTGAAGAAAAGACTACCTGTGAAAATAATTTAATCTCAGGCATCATAAAATAATTTCAGCAAGCTATTTACTCCCTTAATAGACTAGAAGGCATAGCCCCTTGGAATTAGACCAAAAATCCAAGGAAGAATAATTTTAGGTATAAAGAAAATATAGTCCCACAAATGCAAATCAGAGGGTAGGAAAGATTGAAAGCTTTCTGGTGAGTGAAGATGGCTACATGGAAGCAGAAACATCAGAACAAGATGAAAATCCTCACTGGGGACCTCATAGAGGTATCTGATGTGGAAAAGACTTAAACCCTGAAAATTCATCTAAGAAGGCAGAGCAAAATTAAAGTAACTTAAAATGATGTGCAAAAAGGTGACATCCAACTACTGAGACTAGAGAACATGATTTAAATTAAGAATGTATTTACGAAGACAAAACCTGTACAATTGCAATGAAAACAATTAAAAATGAAATTAAATGTAGCTCGTGGAATAGGAGAAAAAAGACCTGAGTAAGGTTCTAAAATACTCCAAATTGTACTTCTGATTTTCTGTTTTTACTTACAGAAGATTTGAAGGTGTTTTAACATTTTATTTTATTTTTTCCCAATTTTTTTGGCATCAGTGAGAACTCAGCTGGGAAAATTCTTCTTACAAACCTAATATTTAAAAAATTTATAAAATTTTCCTTTTATCTAACAAGAAATAGATGGTGAAGTGGTAGTTTGTGTTGGTCTCTGCTAGCTAGTTCTCTGCTCAGTCCCAGGGGATCTGCTGATTCATGGGGGCTATCGCTGACCCTGACTAGTGAAATGGGAGACAGATCCTGAAAAAGCTCACATTGCGTCATCTCAGCAGTCCTGTCTCAGAAATCACGGAAATGAGCCTCTGTGAGGGCCAGAGGCCTGCTGCCCACTTGTCCTGCAAGGGGAGCGGAAGACAGAATAAGCTATCTTCGCGTTCAGCCACTTAGATTCATGGCTATTTTATGCCACAGCATAACGTAGCCTGACTAATATGCGTGCTTTGTGCAAAACACATGAAAAAGACCACCAAACCCCCAAGAAAAACCTCTAATTCCACCTCCCAACAGTGAGCTTTATAAATATCATGGTGCATTCCTTTGCTTATCTTCATTTGCACACACATATATATTTAGCTGTGAATGAAATCTGGTAGCTGTCGTTTTATTTGTCAACACGTTATCTCCAGCCCCATGCTTTTAATATCTGTCTAGCATCCCATCCCATAGATATCAATGACTTTGGTTAACCAAGAGTTTCTCTTGGTTGTTTCAGTTTTTTCAGCATTTTTCCAGGAGATGGATTCTATTGCCATGTGACATACTCCAAGGGTAGGCGGCGCTTTCCTCCCCAGAGGTGAACAGTGCCGCTCCTCTTGCTGCCTTGCCAGGGTGCTGACAGCTGCCCGGATTCCAGTGATGACTTCCTTCTAGATTTGGCTCTGATGACTTGTGGTCCAGGTCACTTTGTCCCTACCACTAATCCCCACCCTGGCTATCTCCCAAGCCAAGTGTTCAGCCCCCTTTTGTGCAAAAGTGAAGAACTTTTGGTTCTTTCCCTCTCACACAACAAATAGAAGAGCAGCTCAAGATTACTGCTCAGAGCCTCTGCTTGATGTTGTCCCTTCAACTTACTGCAGGGACATGTGACAAAGAGCCTCAAGTGCAATGCCATCTAAATGCCCTCTGGTTTTACATTTCTCTTCAGGAAAATCCAGCCCTGCGAAGGTCTTTGATACTGCCTTCATTGCTTGCTCTTCTTTCACAAACCTTCCTCTCCTCGCCCCCCTATTCTGTACTCTCCAGTGTGCTGACCCAAACTGCCCCTTTTCCTTATGGCTGTTCTAGCAGATGGGTTGAGGGGTGAGATCAAGTTTCTTACTAATGACACGAGTCAGGAGAATCAATGTCTTATTCATTGCACATGAAATAATTATTCAAATAAATGGTCAAAATTTCGTAAATATTTTTAAAGTTTCCTATGCTTTTCTTTAATTCTCTCTGCATTGAGTTCCAGGTGTCCAGACTAGTTTCTTCATCTGTATGTCTGATTATTGTTATCCCAATTCTGATGAAGTGTCATTCAGATTCCTCTGTCTCCTCTTGATTGGTTCTAAGAAAAACAGACCCATCCCCTCCTCCCACACAAAATTAAGTATCTTATATCCCATCCCTTTAGAGAGAGGATTTGAGTGGATAAACCAGTCAAAAACATGGTGAGAGACTTACTATGTGATCTTCCTTGTTTTGGGTTTGTTTCTATCTATTCTGAATTCTCTGATAAGAGCTAGAAGGTACTGCTTATCTTAAGAGAGATGTTTCTCAACATCCCTCCCTTTTGACTTCAATTTTAGATCTCATCAAGGTCTGAAGATAGAATCAAAGGTGAAAAAATGGGTGAATAGAGTCTTCTTCCCCCTAAAAGATGATTAGTGAAGCCACACTAAGTGATCCTGGCTGGAAACCTTATACTGGATCACTCAGCTTTGGAAATTTTTCTTGCAATACTTCTCACTTAATTTAAAATAAAGTTAGGTCATTGTGTTTGCCTCCAACTCATAGGAATTGAGTGACAAAATTATTTAAGTTCATGGCACAATTTAAGCTTAAAAATACTAATGAGAATATACTAATACTAATGGCATATACCAATACTAATACTAATGGGCCATACACCTTCACATTACTGCTGTCGTTGAATTATAAACATCCCCTGTATCATCCCCAGAGGGATGAACACATTCATTCTTGCTCTAGGCTTGTTGGGCTCTTGTCCTCTTCCCTGTGGTCTTGACCAAATGAAGTACTTCAAGTTTAATTTCTCATAAAAATTTTAAATATAAAGTTGCCTCGATTTTCAGCTTACTAGTTTCTGAATTTTTACCTAGGATATCTGTGATGCACACTTATTTATATAATTTTTTTCTCTGTAAACATTGGTTAATAAACCTCAGGGATTTGGCAGGGGGGTAGTCTGAATGATGATGTTTAGTTTTTATTTATTTATTTTTACTATGTATATTTGGGCTATTTCCAAATGTGCTTTAAAAACCCTGAATTATAGCCAAAGACTTGAAAAAAATCCTATTCCTCAGCATTTTGTTCTTGCTCAGGTTGATGAAGTGAGGTAGATGGAGAGAGAACAACATTGTCAAGAGACCTAAGAATGCCTAAAAATGGATATATATATATATATATATATATATATATATATATATATATATTTCATACTTAAATGGGGTTTTGTTTCCAAATTCTGGGGCAGACACTTGTAAACTGTACTCACCACAGGGAAATTCATTTTTGGGAGTGATCCTGGTTTTGGAGGTGATCCTGGTTTTGGAGAAGGTAGACAAATGCCTGTTTTGATTCTTTCCTCCACAATCAAACTGTACTTCAGGGCTTACCACCCAAATGTGTCAGCACACCACCAAGGCAAACTGCAGAATTTCTCACCCAGATCTGGTATAAAATGGGTCCAAGTGACTCACACAGACATTTCAGAAAAGAAGCCACCTTTTCAAGAGGACCAGGGGGTGCCAAGTGCTCCCTGGAGAGCATGGCCCCATAAAAGGGAAAGAGCAGATGGGGGAACACACCCACCTTTCCCCTGGAAGCCCATAGTCCTGGGGAGAACGTCCTATGTCTATTTTGGAGTAAGGCATGTGGTACACTTCAGACATCTTCCCGCAGTGCCATGTATTGGTGATGCAGGACGTAACTGTTAAAACTCCTGCTTCCTTTCATAAATGACTCCAAAACAGTTGGGCACAGACACTCAATGTGGATTTAGGTAAACTGACCTTGTCCTTTGAGTCTTATCCCTACCTACTTAGGATAAACCAAGATTGTGTCCTCTGAGGGTGTTTGGTGCTGGGTCTGGGTAATGGAGATTTGAAAAGGACCCATTGTTTCCAAATGTACCATTGACTTGCCATAGCGTGGATAGAGTGGGAACTCCCCTTGTCAACCCTTTATTTGAAAGCTGGTTAAAATCTGTCATGTAGTTATTTCTGGTGGATAAAAACTTGATTTACTTATTAAAGTTTCTTTTCAAAAAATGAAAATGAAGTTGAAAAGTGACAAAAGAGGCAACATTTGATTAAAAGGAGCAGATCAAGAAAACCTTAGGTCTAGTGTGTAGGTGGGATGTCCAGCCTCTTTTCCCAGAGGGAGGCTGTCCAGATTGAAGGAACTGTATGCAAATGATTACAGAAAAATGATGGAATCATGAGGTTGAACATTATGTATTTCAGCACTTCTGCTGAAATACGGCTAGTGGAATCATGAAATTGATCCTTTCTGTGTTACCTTTGCTATCTCCATTAGAGAGAAGCAATTAAACAACCTCATGACACTAGGTGATTCTCTGCATAACTTGGCAAAGCTCCCCCTTTTCCTAAAACTATCATCTCCATTTTTGAAATGTTAAAGAGTGTTCAGGTCATTCCTTCCGTTCTGTTTCCTGGGGTCCTAAGGTGCAGGACTCAGGTTGTGTGGCATTTGGGCACAGGACTGGACCTCCAGCTGGACCCCACTTTGGCAACCCAGGGCTCTCCCTACTGCCTGGGTCTCAAAAACTCTGACCATGCTTGCTTTTTATCCTCTAAGACCTGTATGGTTTAATTGTAGATATTTTGGGGGAAAAATAAAATCTTAATTTAGACATTATGAAAATCAGTCTAACAAATTATAGGATGACAAGAAAAGATGATATATTCTACATTACATACCTACTGAATGATTTCCAAAAACTATTTATATAAATAATTAATTTTAAAATTTGATTAATTCCTAAATTTCAACATGAGTAACATTTCTACATCTTTAAAAGCAATAACTAGCATCAGGTACACTTATGAATTTTTTCACTCCATAAAAAGAAAGAAAGAAGGAAAAATAACATAATTAACAGGACAAATGAAGCAGAAGCCATGTAAGGACAGAGGGAGTTGAGTCAGTGTGCTGTGTTGTTCTAATCAGAACCTGGTGTTTCTAAAAACATCTTTTTCAGTGTGAGTCAATTCCATTAAGAAGAATGATTCCAAGTCTAAAACTGCAGCAAGCCATACTCCTTCCAAAACAGGGCTTTATTCATGGAATTCTGGCATCAGTTGTTGTAAATGCACTCTGTGCCGTCACAGATGACCTCTTTGCATCTCTTGAGAACAGTCCCAGGTGCTGGGAGGAAGATGAGAACGGTGTCCTGCTGTGTGCCTGTCCTAGTTCTCATGCTGCAGACCCAGGTGAGAGCACCTGGGTTCTTACTGGTTCAAAGACTTGAGACGCCTGTAAACTAAAAGGCAGAGCATAGTGACATTTAAAGTGAGAGTCCCTTTGGGTTAGTCATAGTGATTGCTGGTTTGTCACAGGCATGTTTAAGTCCCCATATCAGGCCAAATGCCATGATGTGATGCAGGGGCTGCCTTACAGAGGTGCCTTTTCAGTTGTGAAAAAACTAAAGAACCTGAGTATTTTCAGTGAAATGTCCATATTCACCTTATTTTTCTATTCAGCACATGGAAGAAACAAGCATTTCCGTGGCAGTGCTGGCCTGAAAATAAAAGACCAACAAAGGAAGGGGCTATGAACACGCTGAAAACATCTGGTGGTGTCATTACAGTGACAGCTCCAAAAGAAACCTCAGGGTCTGATGTGGAAATTTGACACTTTTTTTCTGTACAAATGTTAAAGAAAAAGAGAATCGAGTTAAAACTAGGTAAACTCTTTAAGGCACAATTTCTCTTCAAAGCAAAGTTACTCAAACTGACTCAAAGGCAAAACAATTTTCTGAAATTTTGTTGTTTAAATATGCACATATGCAGAACTGTGTGGACGAACATATGGAAAAATAATTGAACATCTATGACAGACAGTTGATTACCGTATATATTGCATCTGGGTGTGTTACAGATCAATAAGGAAAAGATGAACACTACCGTAAAAGCAGTCAATGGACACAAATGCAAATTCACCCCCAAATTACCCATCCTACGAAAAATACCCAATTTTGTTAGCAAATTTTACTAAATTCACTAAAACAATAAGATTTTAAGTTAATTATCCAATATAAAGTTAATAATATCTCAGCTTATTTAAAAAAAACTCATCATTAATTCATGTGAAGAATGGCACATAGTAGGATATTATTTTTAGTGTAAATTGCTATAGCGTTTGCAGAGGTTATTTGACAAATCAACTTAAAATTCTCTGACTTATTCATATATTTAATAGGGCAATTACACTTAAGGAATTAATTGCAACTATCAAAGATTATCTTCAAGTAGATTCATGGAAATATTTCTTATTTTTAATAGCAACAAAGTATTAAAAGCAAAATGACCAGTAATTATTACTTACTTATGTATAAAATAGATAACTAATGAGAACATGCTGTACAGCACCGGAAATTCTACTTAATGCACTGTGGTGACCTAAATGGGAAATAAATCCAACAAAAAAGAGAGGATATATGTATATGATAGCTGATTCATTTTGCTGTAAGTAGAAACTAATATGGCATTGTAAAGCAACTATACTCCAATAAAAATTAATTTAAAAATTATTACTTACCTCAACTTACTTAAATCTTGCTATCCCAAAATATGTTGTCGCAAAATATCCTGTAATTCTTATCATGTGATGATTTAAGGTAATTTTAGTTGATTTAAAATAATGATATGCTACATTGTGAACAAAATGGATTTAAATAATATATAAATCCCATTAACTGAGGTTTTTTTAATACATCTTCAATTGCTGGTTTTATAAACTGTCAGAGATATGTCTATATAGTTTAGTTAAGGGAAGTAAAAAATAGTGCACTGTTTTTGGTTTATTTTTGGCTTTCTAAACCAGATCAGCTGAGGAGAAGAAGGACTGAACAGGAGCCACTGAAATGTAAAATATAAAATTTGATCATCTTATACAACATCTCAGAGTAGAAGCTGGACAATATAGCCTTAAATATTCGGACTCAGAGGGTGTGGGTTAAGGCCCAACCATTACATAAACTTCTCAAGTGATTGATTCTGTAGTCATAACGAGGTTAAAGAAAAGAAACATGAGTGAAAACACACCGTGCTCCATGATTTGAGGATAGAAGCTATCACAGCCTGTGTATCTTTTCAGGGTCTTTATGTACTCGTTTCAGGAAGCTTCCTTAAGTAACTGCAACAGTCCATAGAGGTGTGAAATGCTGCCGATTAACATGAGACAAGCATCAGATAGGAGTCCATAAAACTGGGGAATGTGTACCCCATCTCTCAGGGCTCTGTGGTTTGGAAAGAGGGGACACCTAAGGAGATTACTTCTGTCACAAAAGTTTCCTGGTGAGGACTGCACTGCTACTCTACCCCTCCTGTGCCCTGAAGTGCTCCTAGCTCGATGCATCTGTTGGTCCAGTTTTCGAAAACATAAATGTAAGACTGTGATGTATCCACTGAATGGGAATTTGAAGCATCAACTATAAACCCTACATTCTTAGTCTCATTTGTGCTATTCTCAGCCCACAGCATGGTTTACGATGAAAACTTGACCGAATACCATATTTCAGTGTTAGAGTGTTTCATGTTTTCATGATATAATTCTTCAGTTATTCTAAAATCAAGGAAGTAACTTTAACAAAGGAATTCTAAGTTTTAGCCCATTTTGGTGGAAAAACTTTGTTGGGGAGTAAATTCTTCCCATGAGCCTACCACCTTTATCGACCCTTTATAAAATCTTTTCTGATCCCTGGAGGTAAATACTATCTTTCCTCCTTTTAGTTCCCATCATGTATTTTTTATGTCTCACTTGTGAAATTCATTCCCATTCTATTCTGTATAGTCTCGTGGGTATTTTTCCTTAGCTTCTTACCACTACCATGTATTATAACCACTAAAACCCCTTTGAAGGCAGGGACCCTGTCTAATGGGAATCTGTGTGCCCTGCTCTGGCAGCGGAAAGACCAGTATAATAGTCAATGAATGTTTGTTAATGTTGGATGACAAATACTTTGGTTTTAAAGGTGTGTTTGCTCAACTTAAGATAAGTGTGAATAAGTTAGAAACTCATTCAGTCTACCACCTAAACCTCAGACTGAATGAAGTACTTTAAACTATACAATAAATCCCTAGAAAGGGTTATAAATACATTGCGAAATTTTATGGAATTTCATTTTCAGAGACCAGAGAAGTTTTTCTTTATTAGAGAGTCTGGATTTTATATTGCTGCTCCTGGTGTTATAGAAAAGAATCTAACTACTGGCATTATCGTCAAGAATCTTATCAAGAAAATTATATAGGTTTTTCTCCAACAAGTGAGATTCCGGATACATTAAGTGAAATAGTTCGTGTTCATATAAGATAGAAATTTCATCCTAGTGTAAGCCTGAGATAGCATTTGCATACAGTCTGATCTCAATATTATATATATATATATATATATATATATATATATAATTTTTGTTTTTGTTTTTTTTTTTTGCGGTACACGGGCCTCTCACTGTTGTGGCCTCTCCCGTTGTGGAGCACAGGCTCTGGATGCGCAGGCCCAGCGGCCATGGCTCATGGGCCCAGCCGCTCCACGACATGCGGGATCCTCTCGGACCGGGGCACGAACCCGTGTCCCCTGCATCAGAAGGCAGACTCTCAACCACTGTGCCACCAGGAAAGCCCTATAATTAATATATTTTTAATTTAACATTTTACTAATAGGAAAATCTTAAAAACAAACAATTCCATATATTTAGAGTGTGTTTAAATTAATTTTAAAGTAAACACACAATATAATACTATGAAGACATTAATTATCATATTTTTAAATGGTTAACAAAGTAGTTAATGAAGTAATTATTAATTGGATAATAAATACGTTCTTAAACTGATAAGTAAAAATACATACTACAAAACCTCTCTAATTTTGTGAGTGACTGTATGTGTGTATATGCATGTAAAGAAACAGAATGCACTAAGATGTTTGCAATGATAATTTTGAGTGTAGGAATTATCAGAAGTATATTTCTTATTTATATTTTTCTTTATTTTTTAAAATTACCTTTTTTGATCAGAAAGTACTATTTTAAAACATTTTAAAGTAGTTGTACATATAAATATTTAATTTGCTATACCACTTACAGCAAGTAAAAGCTACCAAAAGTTCTCATCTGTGACAAATAACATGGTTTTCTGAAAAATGATTGAATTGCATACATAAAGGGGGCCACCCTCAGCTAGTAACTCTTGGTACAATAAATACACAAGGAGTCATGTGCTACTGTGAATAGATTCAGCTTCAGCCACCATAACAAATAAATCAACAACAAAAACCAAACAAAAAACACACCTTTCTGTTTTGACATATGAATACCTGTAGCTACTTAATTATGATGTGTTGTGAAAGTATGCTTTCTACAAATTACATAAATTATATTTTAATGCTTCCCTAAAACAGATGGTTTAGAGAAAACACTGTCAGAATTATGTGAATCTAGCTCCAGTCACACAATAACATTTTTAAGTATCAATCTGTCAATATATAATTGAATAAGCAGGGACTCGTTTAAGTACCATTTTAAAATTTGGAAACAAAGTAGCTTATAGAAAAATATCTTTCAGTATAGAATTCGTTTTCCAGATCATTTTGCAGCCTAATATATACATAATCTTAGAAATACTTCAAGTTGGATCTTAAGGATTGGTTTTGCTTTTAATTTGGTAGTATAATTTATTATTATTATTAATTTGAAGACAAAGGAATTCAGTTTTGTAGAAATAATAAAGTTGGGTGAGACAATTATAATATATTCGAGAGCAGGCTCTCTGATTATACTTTCTAATTTCAAATCTTAACTCTGTCACTTGTTAGCCAGGTTTCCTCTTTTTAAAAATGAAATTAAAAACAATAGCTATTTAATATCATTTTCTTGTTGATCGAATGACGTATATATGTAAAGCACTTATCAGAGTGTTTGGCTTATAATAAAATTTGATAACTGTTAGCTCCTAAAAATATTCACCAATAGAACAACTTTGAATGTGATCTAAGGAACAGGTCTTGTTTGAGAATCCAAAAAGTCTTTGTGTAGTTACTAAAACTTCTGATATCATCAAAAATGTTTGAGCACTATTACCCTTAAGAATCTCTGATGATGCCATTGACTATATGAAGGAAAGCCAGGTCCTCGAGGGCCGGGTGGTTCTTCATGCTATCCATTCCATTCTTAATTTAAAATACGTCTATTGAGCACATACAGCATGCTAGATATTCTGCCACGTTACAACTATTAAAATATCTAAAGTAGGTCTCCACCTCCTACCATTAAGGAGCTCTCAAGCAATTTCATGATTGGCATGCAAATTCTCAGCTGCAGAGAGAGCATGAGATCCATTGGATGTTAGGTATCCTTAATTTGGAGGCTCTGAGCTTCAAGCCCCTAATGAGTGTACAAATCTTTGTATATAAGTGTTTAGGTGGAATTCAGAGTCTATAACCTTTATTAGATCCTTAGACATATGTATGGCTTCACAATAGTATAATAACTCATGCTAGATTTATGTAGAAGATGCAGTTATGGCATCAATGAGAAAAAGGGGATGAACTCTCTTTGAATCAAGCAGAGGAGTCTTTCCAATGGAGGCAACCACCGAACTGAGCATTGAAAAGGAACGAAGATTTTACTTGAGAGACAATAGAAGGTAATTTCTGACAAAAGGAGCAACATGTTCCCAGCTGTGTGGGTATAAATCAGCATGGCATCTTTGAGTAACTGCAAGAAAGCAAGAATGGCTGGAACGAGGAGGGGGTGCAGGAAAGCAGAGACACTGTGAAGGTGAATGAAGTAAGTGTGACATCACAGAGGGCCTTTATGCCATAAATAAGTTGAAGTTATCCTAAGGTAAATGGCAACATGGAACAATTTCCGTAGGGACATAGCCTGGTTTGTTTTTCTCTTAGAAATACAATTCTGAAAAGAATATTGAAAATGGTTTAAAGCAAGATAGCATCCCCAATAAGATTTATTTACAGAAGTCCATTTGACACAGAAGGTGGGTCTGAACCAAGACGGTAGCATTAGCATGGGAAAGAGGTTTATGGACATTTTCACTTATAGAATAAGAGGAAAAGGAACTATGTATCTAGGATACCACCCAAGATTCAGGCATGGTGACCAAGAGGATGGTGAGGCCATTTACTAAGAAATAGATCAATTCTGGCTGCAGTGGACTCCAGTTGGGGCATGTAGCTCGAGGGTAAGAGAATGTACTCTGAGACAGAGCTTGGATTGTGATCCATCTTGGATCTTTACTTCTGTATGATCTTAGCCTCTTGGAGTCTGATTTCATAATAGGCAATGAAATAAATGGATTCAGAAATCATGGGGGAAATATATTGTGTAAAGAGAGTTTTTCTCAACTTAGAATTTCTGAAGAAAATAGTAACCAATAAATAAGGTGTTTCTTTCTGGGTCATCTCATATTGCTGTGTTGGGGGACATTTCACCCCAGGTATCTCAATTTATACTGTCTTTATTTTGGACTCTTTTCATGATGTTTGTAGAGTTGATAGGTAGAGATAGTGTCATCTCTAGAACAAAGGTCAGTCAGGTTTATCAAAAACTTGAGTTCCCTAAGTTCGTGGTTCCACTCATGCGATGCAGTGAATGTCCAGTACAGATGTCACCTGGCTCCTCTGCTGTCACCCTGTGAGAACTGGAGATCTGATCACTACATGTGAAATGCTGATATCCTGTATTGTCATGAGTAACAATGTCCTGTGTCTAAAACCAAGGGGTCTCGTGTCTTCTGCCAGAATCCATGAAACTGAGGCTTGCTAACTTTTTAGCTTGCAAATTGAATAAAATCTCAGGCTTACAATTCTTGACACACTTTGTTTTTAGCAATCAAGAGAGTTTACTAAAGAAACTAAGAAACGATCCACACTCAGATTTCTCCTTTCCATGATACCAATCTTAACAAAATATTCTCAAAACTGGCACCCTTACAGGACTGTCTTTTCACATCAGATCCTTTATCTAACCCTGATTCTCCATTGGATTTCAATGATCACTGAATGAGATTTAGTCTGCCATAAATCAAAAAATAATTTTACTAGATTAGAAGCATTTCAATCTGAATAATTTCATAAAACATAGTGTTCTCATTTTAAACCCTTTTCCAAGCAACACTGAAATTTCATCATGCAGAAAATGTTTTCATCTTTGAAATCAAAGGGCAATTTTATTTGAAATGATGGAAAACCACAAAGGAAACAAAACATGGAAGATATGTTAGGGTAATGCATCTTTGAAATATTAGCTTAGATACAGGTAGAAAAAATATTTAGCCCAGAATTTGAATAAGCAATTTTCAAAAATATGCTCTTTGAAATAATTACCTATTTTCCATGATCATGACTTGAAATGGTCAATAACACCTTCAGGCTCTTGTAACAAACAACAGAATCACTGTAGTTTAGCACCTTAGAGATTCCCAACATACTGAGAAAACAAAACTGCAATGGGTAGTTAAGACCATAGAGTTTCATAGAGTTGAGTTAGTGGAGACACAGAAATCAGAACATTAGTTATGATTAGTATTTTATGTCTGAAAAACTCTTAGGTCTCTCTCTCAGACCCTTTATTTATATTTTTATGTATTTTAAATATATCTTTAACTGGATGTTGAATATATTTTTACACTGAACTCTTACTGTCATCTAAATTTTAAAACTGCCATCTTGCTTTCCAAAACCTTTCTACTTCTTAACATTCTAATATTTGAGAAATAGCATATGTGTTACCCAGGCTCAAAAGCTTTGTCAATTTTTCATCATATATTCCCCTCATCTGACAAATAGTTGTAGAAAAAGAGAACATGTTTTAGAATTTGATGAGTCCAATGTCCTTGGTTTATACACAGTGTGACCCAGACCCAAATATGTCAGTTAGTTGTCCATAAATTGCTCCTAAGTATCTGTTAGTGTCTGAGCCTGAACTCCAGTCTTCTTACTGGCTGTCAAGCTCTTTTGTGGGGAATGGTTACTGAGAGCGCTTGGCTGGCTCTGTCTTTGGCTAAGTTTTCTGATCTCAAATCTTGCCTACTGTCTCTTTGAGGCCGTAATAAAAATACAAATTTCTGGAAACCTCTGTAGTACCAACTTCATGTTGAATAAATTAAAGGTTTAATTCTTGAAAATATAAAACTGTTAAAAGACTAGTTATGTGGATTATATTGATTGTATCTTGAACAATTTATTGGTGATAATGGGAACATTGGGTGCCTCAATCAGAAAAAGGGTCATGAAAAAGAAACTTTTTTTTTACTTTTGATTTTGATATAAATTCAGACTTACTGAACATTTGCAAGACTAGTACAAAGACTTCCCAAATACCCTTCACCTGAATTCTCCAAACTTCAACATGTTAGTTGCTTGATCCCTTTGTCCATGTTATATACTGGTATCTTGTTTTTCAGGCATTGCAAACATGTGCCCCTTTACTGCTAAATACTGCTAAAAAAATATTTTCATAAATACCCATGGTTTAAGGATCAAAATCAAGAAGTTAATGTTTATTCAGCACTATTTTGTAATCTGAATGTTTAATTTATATTTCACCAATTTCCTATTATGTTCTTTATGGCAGTGATTCCCAGCCCCCTGACTGCAGACCAGTACCGGCCTAACAGGCCCCCTTTCGGCCTGTTAGGAAATGGGTCCCAGAGCAGGAGGTGAGTGGCAGGTGGCTGAACGAAGCTTCATCTCCCTCTCCCCATTGCTCCCCATCGTGTTGGCATTACCACCTGAACCTTGCCCCCTGCCCCAAAACTGGTCCCTGATGCCAAAAAGTTGGGGAGAGTTGCTTTATGGCAAAAGGAAATTCTGGGTTATGTGTTACTTTTAGTTGTTGCCTCTCCTTTGATTAGGAACAGTTCCTCGGTCTAGTTTGTCTTTGGTGACATGGGCAGTTTTGAAGAGGACAGTTTATTCATAGAGTCTCTCTCCGTTTGAGTTTGTCCAGTGTTTTCTCACATTTAAACCCTGGTTATGCATTTTTGACAGAACGTGTTTTTCTCTGCGCATCGTATCGGGAGTCAGGTAATGTTGATTCATCCAGTTCCTGGTAATGTTAACTTGGATTACTTGGTTAAGGTGGTGCCTTCCCAGTGTCTCAACTGTAAAGATAGCACTGCTTTTCCTTCTGTAATTACTAAGTATCTTTTGGAGGAAATACTTTGAGGCTATAAATTCCCTCTTACTCCTCAAACTTTCACTTACTGATTTTTGCATCCATTGATGACTCTTGACTGATTCAGTATTATTATTAAAATATTTTATTACTAGATCTTAAGGCAATATAAAATTACAAAAGTACATTAGGGTTGTATTGATGTAGGCATAGGGAAATAGACCAAGGAGACAGAAGAGAGGGTCTAGACATAGACCCACACATATGTGGTCACCTAATCTATGATTAGAATGACACGGCATGTTCTTTCATTAAATAATCCTGGATCAACTGGATATTCACACGGGAGAAAATGAATATATCTTATCTCATACTATATTCAAATATCAATTCCATGGATATAGATTTAAATGGGAAAGTAAAATAAAGCATTAATAAGAAAACACAGGAAGTTGTTTTCCTTATATTGAGTTATGAAAGCATTTCTTTTAAAAAGACCTAAACAAACAGACAAACAAACAAACATAAGGGGGAAAATAGGCCAATCAGACTCCATGAATTAAGGCCTTCTGTTCACTATCATTACGACAAAGCATAGAGTTCCTAAATATTGAAGTATGAGTTCAAATAAGGACAGTTCACTTTTATATGATAACTTCTACAAGTCAGAGACTGACAGACAATCTGATAAACCAAAGGGCAAAACAATTTAAGCACTCCCTTGACTAAAGAGGGTGAACAAATAACCCAAATCATTTGAGAGGTGCTCAGCTCATTAGACATCAGGAAGATGCTAATTAAAACCACAAGGTGATATCACTACACACCCATTTGAATGGCTAAATGAGACACACTGGCCTTACCATGGCTGGTGAAGCAATTGGAACTCTTGCATACTGCTGGTAGGAGTGTAAATAGGCACAGATGTTTTGGAAAAATACTTGACAGTTTCTACTAAAGCTGAAAATATGTATCCTAGCTACATACCTAACAGAACAGCTACAAAAATGTGTCTGTACAAAAACGTTTGTAGTAGCTCTATTCATATTGGCTGAAAACTGGGAATAAAAATTCAAATGTGCCATGACAGCAGAATGGATAAACTGTAGAATATGCATACAGTTGAATACTCTGTATCAACAAGAAAATCCAATCTACTGCTCTATGAGACAATATGAATAAATCTCACAAACTTCATGATAAGCAAAAGAATTCAGTCACACAGCCAGAGTCCCCATACTGTGTTTTTCCATTTATATATAGAACCAAAATAGGCAAATCTGATTCATGAAAACAAGGCAGGATCATGGACCTGAGGAAATGGAAGGAGGCAGGTACCAGGAGGCTTTCTGGGGTACTGCTAATTTCTATTCCTTTATCTGGTCACATGGGTGCATTTACTTTGTGAAAATTCAGAGAAAAACATTTACTATGTGTGCACTTTTTTGTATTTGTTTTATAGTTTGGTAGAATACTTTAACATTGTAAACAATTGTTCGAAATTTTGTCCTGAACCCCCGAAAAGAATAGTGACCCCTCCTAGGGAGATCATACTCTTTAAAGGTTATTTACAAATCTTCAGGGACTAGGCATTTTTTTACCTCTCCTGACTTTTACTTTTCTTAGTCTCTCCTCTCAAATATTCCCTTGGATTCTACATAGTGTCTTAGTAAAGGATTATTATAGTTTTCTTTTATACCACTTACCTAAATCCCATCTCTTCCACCCACACTCAGCGTCAGGAACTAGGTCAAATTTTCCTCACCCTCTTCCAACTGAGAGATTATTCTAAACAATTCTGTTTTCCCTTCCCTCTCTTCCAAACCCAGAGTCATTGTACTCCATATTCTCTTTTCAATGATAATCTTTGTGTTTTGTTTTGCCTAGCTTTACAAAAGTCCCACTCCAAAGTAGGCTATGCTGACTCTTCATATCGGCCCTTTGATCCTGATGGACTTGGCTGCCATATTTGAAATATGAAGCTTTATGGGACACAGAGCACTATTGTGTGAAAAGATCCTCTTTAAGGACGATGAATTACTTTACATTATTTTTAATTATTTTGGCATACTAAACTTTTTGGAATTTATTCTAAAATTACTAAAAGCCTTACTCAGGGACAAAACATGGTGGAGCCCTAGCCATGAGAACACTATTGTATTGATTTTCTAGGGTCTTTGAGGTTATTAAGGTTTATGATATGTGGAATTTTAGAACATTTATCTCCTCTCATAATTATGATTTTATATTTCTTTCTCCATATTCATACTTTTAGGACTTTTATCTATCTGGCCATCAGAAGGGAGAAAAAAGCTTTGGAAGGAATAAAGGAAATGAATGATATAAAGCTGTATGGTTCACACAGCAATTTTCTTTTTAGTCAATTTTTATACTAGCTCCTTGGCAAGCCATATATGATTTTTCTACACACTTTCATTCCCCTGCTGATTTGTATGGGAATGTTTGAATACACTGTTTCATTTTTCTGATCTTCTAAGGTTTATTCTGCACACCCCACTGAAGATCTGATTGTTACTGAGGACCTCAATGCCACAACTGGTGTTGAGCAAAGGGAGCACGACATGCAATACTTCAGAACGTGAGGGAAATAGGTTTGCTCTACAAAATTTAGAAACTACAGGTATGAACAAAAGATAAAAAAGATATGTATTTCTGCCACTCCTGCTAACTTTTTGATATACATTTTTCATATTTTTACAAGAGATGTGAATGTCCATGTTACAAATCAGATTTTATTTTATAAATTTTATTTTATAGATATTTCATTTAAAAAGATTTTATAAATGTTATAAAAATCACATTACAAAACAGTATTTTCATTAACATTGAACTGAAAATTTTTATGGCCGTAAATATATTTTTATCATGTAATTTCAATGATTGGGTCACTATTCCTCAGACCATTTCTGGATATTAGAGGAAAGGTAAATAATTATATATTGAGCCTTTGTTCAGAATTGTTTATGGTCTTTAGCATGAGCCACTTTTATACCTAAAAGGTATCCCTGATCCTGGTGCTATCTTTCACTGGACACAGGGTTGAGTGAATAAAAACAGGTTTTTGGTGCCTTTTCTTGCTAACTACATTCATTGACATTTTGTTGCTAGTATTTTTTTTTTAGTATTTTTTTATGCCTTATACAAAGAATGCTGAATTCATTGCAATAAGCATATGGCTGGAGAAGAGTTAACTAAAGTAATCCAGATCTATCCTTTTATTGCCAAAAATTCATTCGGGTTTTTCCGTAACATCTTATGGAAAAATCCGAACGAACTTTTTGGCCAAGCCAATACCATTCCATGACCGTTGTCCTGTAAATTATACATAGTAAATTCAAATCCAAAGTATTGTTTAGGTTATAGTAGAAACTACCTTTGAACACCAGGCAAAATTAAAGTGCTAAATTGATAAAAGGAACTGGGAACTGTCCCGATCTTTAGCCCTAACTCTGAGAATAAAGGCCCTGATTTTAAATTAAAGAAAAAAGATACAGTATGACTTAAGGGGAATAAAACATATTATATATTACATTGATTGGCTTTTTGGGCATCTAATATTGTAAGCTGGCCATTGTGGAAAATATTGTTTGGAAATTATTTTTTATTTTCCAGTCTCAAATTTGTGGTCTGCTCCCTCCAAATATAATCCTTCTATTATTTTATAGATACTCTCAAGCCTATAAATCATTATAATCTAATCACAATAATCCAAGACTCACAGGAATCTTCTTTGTTCTAACTCCAGTTTACATTTCCCTGCATTTCTCATTATGCATGGAAGGTCAGAGTAATAGAGACACAAATCATTAACTCTTAAATCATTATGTCCTATTCAATTGGTAGTTGTCTTAGCCTAGGTCCCATAGAAAACTGAGACCAAGGTAAGGATTAAAAACTATGGCTTTGGGCTTCCCTGGTGGCGCAGTGGTTGAGAGTCTGCCTGCCGATGCAGGGGACACCAGTTCGTGCCCCTGTCTGGGAAGATCCCACATGCCACGGAGCGGCTGGGCCCGTGAGCCATGGCCGCTGAGCCTGCGCGCCTAGAGCCTGTGCTCTGCAACAGGAGAGGCCACAACAGTGAGAGGCCCACGTACTGCAAAAAAAACAAAAAAACAAAAAAAACTATGGCTTTACTAACACACCATTGTAAAGCAATTATACTCCAATAAAGATGTCAAAAAACAAAACAAATAAAAAACTGTGGATTTATCTAGAGGTGACCCCAGTGCGTGAAACAGAGGGAAAGGCAATGCAAGGTTACATATTACAGGGTGTCCCCTGCTCAACTATAGGACACAGAGCTCACCGTTCCTCTAGGGCACGCCCTCAACCATGCAGGACATCTCCACGTTGACTGCGCACAGGAACCACGCCTGAGAAAAGTCCTTCAAGAGGAGGAAGGAGAAGAGATTAATCCACTTGACATGTTCTCTCCCATATTTGCACTGGTCAATATTGGCCCCATTGGAATTGACTTTTCTGCCTTTACAGAATGGAACGTTTGACCTTGACCTGCTTGGCAGTTTCTCAAGAAGCCATGCCCTCCTCCTCGACTCCCCACCTGGTGATGGGGTGTTTCACCTAAATATAGAAGTGGTGGGACAGGCGGACCCTGAATGTGTGCAGCGGTTTCCTCCCACGCCGTAGGGTGGCGTAGACTCTTTCAGGTGAGGGACAGAGCAGAGGAGAAGGGCTGAGGCGGGCAGTCAGCTGAGAGGTGGCGGCACTAAGAGAATCTCAGGATCACATTTGGTATTTCCACTAAAGTAGGTATAACTGAAGTGTGTGGTGTATGTAAATCTAGTATTTCATGAAATTTATGTACTTCTAATTATTCTTTGTGAAGTTAGTAGAGCTGAAAGTGGTGGTAAGCTGGACCGCTTCTAACCTGGTAACTGTTGATTGAAAGACATATTTGACTTTTGCAAATGCAAGTTAATAAAATTCTCATCGTGAACACTGTTTACATGCAAATTGTTCCCTTCTGCAGTAGACCTTCCAGGACACACACATTTCTCAAGACTGAAATGATACTGTCAATCTCTTCCTTTTTTCATCATTTTATGAGATCAGGTCAAAGGCTGTCAAAGTGGCTAACTCACATGACTTTTCAATTCAATGTGTCTTTAACTTTCTCTTAGCCTATAATATCTGTCAAATGTAATCAACTAGGAAATTATCTTGTCAGAAAGCTTCAGGCCTAACATCTTCCCTGGGAGTTTATAGGTTTCTGTATTTGTTGCTGTTATTTTGTGCCAATTAAGAAAGTTTTGTTGATAAGCTTTAACAGCATCAAAATTCACAATAGTGCATTTTCTTTTGAATGCAGAAGAAACACATGCTCTCCCAGCTGCCTTTCCCTCCTGTCTCCAGCCCACCTTCCAGCACATCACTGCTGCTTTTCCTCCCCTCACCCCCTCTTCCCTCTGTTGACCTTTTACCCTTCCTGTTCCACTTCTTCTCCCTCATTCTCTTTTACATGGGAGGGCTATTCCTTTTCATAATTGTTATAAAAAGCAGTGTCCTTTCAAAGGCAATTTTATCTGGAAATGATATCCTTTTCCTTTAAAGAAGAAAAATGAAAACAATAGGGTTTACAAATTATACATCTCAAACACATTTACCAAAGTCAAAGTACAAAATATATCCACCCAAAAGTCAAATACAGCTACAGAAAAAAAGCTTTCTGAGAAAATGTCATTCTTACCAAGTTGACCTGGTTGGAAAATACATTAGGGGTTCATACTGAACTCATGTGTCCTTGGAATAATGAAAAAATAGACCAAAGATATGTGGAAAAATTCTCGAGCAAACCACTACACATCACATTATAGTAAAATTGGATAGAAAAGGAAATCTAGGCAACATCCTACCATCTAGGATGTTTTCCTGATCTTTCTCAAACATTGTTTGAGAAAAAGGAATCACAAAAATGTAAATTGCTCAGTACATAGACAATTATAAACCTCTTCCTCTTATACAGGGGTACTACATAATATTTATATTCTAATATATAAGGCACAGATAATTCAGTTCTCAGATGAAAAAGCCAAATTAATAAGCAAGAAAGAGCAAAATAAATAAATAAATTTAATAGTCCAATTCAGACAGAACAACAAGGGAAACAAAAGTAAGCAATAAAGAAAACAGAGAAATAAATAAGAAAATGGGAAAAACGTATAGCTAATAGACTTATTTCAAGAGCAATTTATTTGAGGAAGTTAACTAAATAGTTATTTTGTCAGCTAACTGAATAAAGAAAAAGGGGGAGGAGAATAGTGAACATACAAAATAAGAAATTAAATGTGGAAACAGCCAAATGTTCCAGGGGTGTTACAGACTACTTTGCTCTATTCTAGGCTAATAAACTTGAAATGGATAAAATGAATGATTTGCCACATTGTATATTATAGTTTGACCTTACAGAGACTGAAAATCTAAGCAATCGAATTGTCATAGAACACATAAAATAATTTATTAAAAATCATTCCATAAATAACAATATGCTCAGATAATTTCAAAAAATAATTTTCAAAGATTAGAAAGAACAGATTCTAACACTATAAAAATTCCTCAGGGGCTTCCCTGGTGGCGCAGTGGTTGAGAGTCCGCCTGCCGGTGCAGGGGACACGGGTTCGTGGGAGGATCCCACGTGCCTCGGAGCGGCTGGGCCTGTGAGCCATGGCCGCTGAGCCTGCGCTCCATATCGGGAGAGGCCACAACAGTGAGAGGCCCGCATACCGCAAAAAAAAAAAAAAAAAAAAAATTCCTCAGAATGTAGAAAAAGGAGTTTCTAAAATGTTTCTGTGCTACTATAAACTTGATACCAAGTTCAAAGATATTACAAAAACAAAAACTACATAATAATCTCCTTTATGAATATTTATGTACAAAGTCTCAATAAAACAGTAAATAAAATTAAACAGCATATTAAAATAACAATACTCCATGACACTTATTCCCATTTTATTGTTTTATTTTTAATACATTATTATTTTTGATGTTTTAAAAACATTTTTTTGATCTATAGGTGTAATTACATAATGTGCTTTAGGTATATTAATATATCATCCTTAATATATTTATGTGGAAATTTAATTGGTAGAGGAAACTATACTTTTCACAATGAAAAAAATATAAATAAAGGTGCCAGTTAAAGTTGGGTTTAAATCTCATTCCTGATACTACTTAGTTGGGTAACTGGATGAACTGACACTTTCTCACAGGGTAGAAGTGGGGTAAATGATAAAATATTTATTAGCCAATGGCATCAATAGGTCCTTTAACATGTTTAACTACAATTACAGCTATCATTGATGAAGGTATTTAATAATGGCAAATCACTTCATTATAATTTCATATTGCATATGTTTACTTTTATCATCTGAAAAAATTGAAGAACTTATAAAATTCAAAAGACAACTAATCTCTAGGGAACAGCATAACAAATAGAAGAATGGACCACCATGAAAATGCCATGTGCATACTCCACGCTTGAGTTTGTTCAACCAGCTATTCAGAAACCTGTGTGTGGAACTGAGCTACTGGATGAGGGCTTTGACAATATGACCTCAACATTCTCTCCTAGTCCTAGAACCCGAGTAAGGAGGGAGATACACAGGGGAGCAAAAACGGGAGAAAACCTGCAGGCTTCACTCTGCATATAATTATTGATTTGAAAAGAAAAACCACACATTTTATCGAGCGATTTCCCCCTAATTTGTAGCATAGACAAATTCAATTGAGCAAATATTTAGTGATTTATCTTGTATGAAACACTGTTTAAGCTTATTCTCCCTTGAAGAGACTAATGAGCAGTCTGTTTCATGGGTTAAAATTTCCACTGCAGAATTGTTATTGTCATATTTTATTTGATGATTTACTTTTATTGAACTATTCCCCAAATGGCATACATTTTCCCTCTGCGAATCCTTACTTTAATGAGTAAATGACAAATATCCAACAGGTTTAAACTTATTCTACCATTCACCCATCTGGAGTTTTCACATGATGAAACCAGCTCTAAGTTACAGGGTATTGAAGAAACTTGATAAAAATGAAAATATAATTCCATTTATTCTCCAGTTTTTGAAATGAATATTAAACAGCAGATTCAGACGTACAGAAAATTAAAAGAGATTTTTATAAAGCACACTCTCCCAATGACACCCTTGCCCTCTGTAGTCAACACCACCTGGATTCCAGCAGTAACAACCTGTGTATTGTTCATCTGAACGAGACTGACTTCACTCCACCGTTCTCAGTAGAGCCCATGCCCTATGGGCTGTTGGCAGTGCAAACGACTCTGCTTCTCTCCATGCTCTGCCTGGGTTCACCTTTTGCCTGCATCAAGCACATTGTGATGTTTAGCAGAATTTGGGAGTTCAGTCTATAGGCAGTAGTGAAGTAAACCAGCACATCCAAAGTTCAAAATGTTAAACTAGCCCTACATTGCATAATTCTCCTAGTTCCCTGAGTGAAGCAACTATGTAAATGCATTTAAAAATATAGTAATATAGAAAAAATATAGAAAATGGAATATTGCAATATTGAGATACAAATTAAAATAATCAAATGGAAAATATTTTTTAAATGCTTTTAAAGTTTGAAAACGCTGAATTTATTCTGATTTAAGCATTTTAGAGATTGTAGGAACATAAAAACAAATTGTGTTGCTCAAATCAACAAAAAAGAAAGGCTTTTGTATGGGCCATTCCGAGGTTGCCTATGAAGTCATTCAATAGTTAAACTATATACAACATAGATTATGTTGCTTTATTCTTAATCCTGGCGCCCCTATCAGACAGAATGCCCAACCCACACGTGCTCCACTGAGGTTACTGAATGAAACTTCCACCTATATATTTAATTAAAAAGTCCATGTGTAGAAAATTAAGGGTCTACTTTGAAAAATCATCTTTCAGGTTTGCAAAAATCGATTCCAGGTTAGTGATCTGGTGACTTATGAGTTAGAATTCTATTGGTTTCAAGTGACAGAAAGCCCCAAATAACAGTGGCCTAATTAAAATGACCTTTTACTTAACACATGCATAACATAAATCCTCTCTTTGCCAGGAATTCAGAGCAGGGAAGGATAAGCATTTTAAAGCAGGAAAGGGTCTTATTCAGGGGTTTGGCTTATTACTGTGTCACTGGAAGGGCAGAAGGCACTGTTACCAGGCCAGGAGCAACTCGGAGGTGGCCCAGCAGGGGCGGCCCTGTCTCTGATGCCCCCAGAAGCCCCCCTGATGCACAACAGCCTCAGAGCACACGGGGTTGGAGACTGGCCACCCAAAGCTATGACCCAAGGTTTGGGAAGTCGAGCAAGAAATCAGCCATGCCCGCAATTGCTTCTGGTCTTCCAGAAACTGGAGAAAGAGTCCTGGGACCTGCTGCAGGAATGCAGGGCACTGCTGTTTCTTTGTGGCCTGCAGACCTGTGTCTGTCTCCAAATAGCACACAAGTGCCGTCAGGGTCTGGGCTGAAGTGATGCCCAAACTCTGTCTATGAGGGATTCTGCAAAAGATAGTGTTTAGCTTTTCGAATTCTCTAAGCAGAAGACAGGGTGTAATGGAGGTTGGGAGGGTCAATCCAGAAATGTTCTGGGAGTCTGCAGGCATGAAGTCGCCCTGATGAGGTCCTCAAGTTCGCCAGGCTCTCAGGCTCCTTGCATTGCTCTGCCCTGTTACCCCAATGACCCTGGTCCTTCTTCTCCGCATCTACATTCCTGGCAGCCTCAAAGGCTGGGGCAGGAGGAAAGGGGCACAGGGTGTGTGCCAGCTCCGTGGTCAGGTGGTTTGGGGGGAAGCTGCTACTAATTCTCATCTACATCTCATTGGCTACCACCGTAGCACACAGCCACACTCATCTGACAGGGAAGAGCACAAAGAAAATATGGTCTGTGTTCTAGGCCACCATGTGCCCCATTGAGAGCTGGGCTTCTCTTCCAAACAAAGAAGGAATAAATCATCTTCTACACAGTAATGGATTTGAAAGGGGACCTATTTACCCTCCGTGGAAGAGCAGGTACTATGCTTGACACTTTGCATTTATTACTTGATTTAATTTTCATAATTATATCAAGTCGGTCTTTTAACACCTCTTGATGAATGGTGAAATTTGGGTAGGGGAGGTTAAAGTTTCAGATTGTTCAAAAAACCATGCTTCAGTACTAATGCATATATACATTTTAAAATTAATAAGGCATCAGACTTGGATACAGTACAGAAAATTGCAAGGATACAGTCTTTTATAAAAGACGAACAAAAAAGATTTGCTGTTCTTAATCTCGATCCTTTACCTACCTGAGGTGTACCCACAGTTCCAGGTACATCTGGGCCTGTTAACATCAGGTGCAGTCAGTGAAGCCAGTGGGTGGAGGACAAGCTTTAGCTTGTGGTGGATTTCCTTAGATCAACTCCGCAGGCTTTGCCACCAACACCCTTTCTTTAAAATGGAAAATTGAGTATTTTTCAAGTTTATGTAAATTGCTTTAAAATTACAGCTTCAAGAAAAATACTTCAGTTCTATCTTCTAAGTTGATTGTTGAATCAATCTTATTTTAGGAATTGTGAAGCTATGGCTTATTTCAACATGTTTAAGCATAGTTTTATTGGATACAGAAGAAAGTGCACAGGGAATAATACAGAAAGTGCTTTTTTTCATCTAGTTTCTTTTTCTCAAGTTTATGTTTGTGAGTTTTAACATGTTGGTGGGCATAGCAAATATTGCTGAATTAAAGGAGTCCCATTGTTAAATCTATCACAATTTACTTATTTATTTTAATATTGATATATATTGCATACTTTCAAATGTAAAGTTATTATAAATGTGTTACCATGTTTATCTCTATAGCTATTTTTGTTTTTAAACACATTTATGCATTTATTTGGGGTCATACAGTATACTTATATCCATGTCAGTAGATATTGCCAAACATACTTCCATTCTGGTTACTACATTTTACACTCCCATCAGCAGTGCTTTGAGGATTCCAATCTCTTCCCACCCTCACCAATATTGGTATTATCTGTATTTCTTATTTGAGCCATGTTTTCTATTCATCATTATTTTCATTATGTAGTTCTTGCCGAGGTAAATGGTCTCCATTTCACATAAAAATGACTAGCCAGTCAGAACTGTAAAATGAGAGACACAAACAAGCTAGTTAACACTCTAATCAGAATGAGGGCCCTGACAGACTGATGAGGACGTGTGTCCTTTAGGTGTAGTCTTAACAGAAGGGGCTCCCTTGCATGTTACATCCATTGTTAAACGAGCATTTCAAGCATCAAAGAAGATTTTAAGCAGGGCTAGTTGGATCAAAGGAAATGTCAAGTGATCTGTGATAACAATCTTATTCTTCAACTGACTCATTTTATTTTCATGAAATTAATTTCAGATATTGTGGTAAAGTTTTAAGAATGCTTTAACTAGTGCTGTTTAGAGTTAGCCCACTTCTTTGGGGCTAACCTCTGTTTATTCATATGTCCATGAACATTTAGATTGTTTCCACATTTTGCCTGTTATGAATAGTGCTTCCGTGAACATGAGAGTGCTAATAAATGGTACAGCCACTATGGAAAACAGCATTGAGGTTCCTCATAAAATTAAAAACACAACTACCATATGATCCAGCAATACTACTTCTAGATATTTATCTGGAAGAATTGGAAGCAAGCACATCACTTTCATATATATGTCTCGGGCAAATACTTTATCTAAAGACTTTACAACTCTGGATTTAAGAAATGTCACATGAGTTTATTTTTCTAAATCAAATTATATCTGTCCCTGGTAAACACTTGGCAAGGTACTGAGGGGCACTTACCCCTGGGATGCACATTATTTATTGGAAAAAGGGAAGCTCAGCTAATTCTGAGCCAAGTTCATGTATAAGTGTCTTTGATGAATCTGAGAGAAGTGTCCTCATAAATGAGCCTCTCTGGGAGCACAGGGAAGCATTTCCCCTGAAAGTCCTGTCTACTCCTTGGGGGTCCTCCAGTAGTGCCTGCCTTTTCCTGGATGATCCTCACAACTGGTTATCAAGAGAGATCTGGTTACGTAAGTGATGATGTGCTCATACATTGACACACAGTGCAGCAGTAAAATGGAAAAAACAGTTCAGGGATTGAGTTGGCATGATTAACAGAGGGAATTAGATTGTTTGTATCATTGTATTTTTGTACTTTTGTTTATTTGTATCTATTTCTTTAAAAAATTTGAGTGTGTAGTTATATCTATAAGTGCCTTTGTAAACGTCTTCCTAGAATATATTTAACAGGATCCACAAGGATCCAAGAACCTTGGTTTTTTCTGAAGAAGGAAGTCAGTGGATCATCCAACAGACTTTGAAGGGATGTTTTCACTGTGTACACCATGAACTTTGCCAATTGATGTTGTATTTCATTTTGAAAACATTTTAGTCTTAGCTTTTTGGTGGCTAAAGTGTTCCTTTTTGTGTGAGTGGTTTTGTATCAACAAAGACACAATTGAAAACTTAACTTGTGGTTCTAAGTATATTATAAAATATTAAGGTCATTATGGATAGAAATAAATATGACTTCAAAAAATGAAAACACAAGTGTTGGTAATGGTAAAGAAGATTTGAATATTGTAAACATTTCAGTTATTTTCTAATCACCATAGAGGAAGATAAAGAGGACGTCCCCTAAAACTTAAAGAGAATATTAGTTTATTCTTGATAAAATGGCTTTCAGAAATGCATCTGAAAAAAATAAAATAAAAACAAACATTATTTTGAAAGTAAACCAGGAACTTAGTTTTCAGTGGGAAGCAGCCGCATAGCACAGGGAGATCAGCTCGGTGCTTTGTGACCACCTAGGGGTGGAATAGGGAGGGTGGGAGGGAGATGCAAGAGGGAGGAGATATGGGGATCTATGTATATGTATAGCTGATTCACTTTGTTATAAAGCAGAAACTAACACACCATTGTAAAGCAATTACACTCCAATAAAGATGTTAAAAAAATACAGTTATCAGAAAAAAAAAATAATGTTTAAAACATTGATATTAAATTGGAAAAATTTGGAAAGAGGTAAAGAAGTGAAAGGTACTGCCTTTTATGCTATCTAATGTTAGAATTTTAAAATTATGGGTGAGGGAGTGGATATTGCAAATCACTCCATATTGTAACAATGTCAGCACCATTACACAGATATTAAATCATAATCCTAGCTATATAACAAAGATCATACAAATAAACATAAAAGGCAAAATGAAATAAATTCTGAATAAATTAGAGTCATTTGTATAAATATTAAACTTTAGAAATACCAAGAAAATTAAGCAAATTTTGAAAAAAATATAGAGAATTTTAAAGTTAGAATTGACTGAGAAAATAATGATGCAAAATATGATCTGTTTTGTCAACTTAAACATTTTAAAATTATATATATACATAAATTTATATTGTTTATAAATACCTACATATTCATATCTTCCTAATTAGATCACATAATACCAAGAATATGTTCTCATCTAGCCCTTAATTAAAAATATAAAATAAGCTAATATATTTTCCTATCATAATTCCGAAATGTCACTGAAGTTATGATAAAAATGTACAAACATTAATAAGTCCAAAGCATCACTGAAAAAAAGAGAGTGCCATATTCAAATCAAAGACATTGAGGATTTCCTAGAAATGAAAAGCTGAAGAAATTTGAGGGACAGGTTATGAAATGTATAGACCATATACAACATAGAACTCTGACCAACACATTGCAGCTACCACCTGGAAAGTCAATCTACAATCTCTAGTGATTGACAAGGAACTGGTCAGAACTTGGTCAGTGACTGACAGCTGCCCCATATTTTCTCCCTGCTTCCACCTCAGGATCAACCAGATAAAGCCAAATGTATTCCCAGATTAATCACAAAGGTGCCCTGTTTCTTGTTAGCTCACTTCCAACTTCCTCATATCAGCAATAAATTTTGCCAGATTCTGTTGTAAGATTGAAATTACACTAACAATTAATGAAAATGCTTTTCCCCACCACTCTTTCAAAACCGGACGTTTCCAATCTTTAAAATTTTATCAATCTGAGGAGTGAAAATTGTGTCCTGTTTAAGGCTGCAACTTCCTGACTCTTGGTGAAGTTAAATGATTTTTCTATGATCTTATTACTGAGTTTTAATTAATAGCTTTTTTACAATTTTTTCCCAGATATCTATTGGCATGTTTTCCCATTTCTCATTCATTTAGAGATGCTCTCTCTGTATTTGTCCTTCTCATAAATACACTTTTTCCATCTGCCAATTATTTTTACTTTAGTCAAAGTATTTTTAGTAACACAGAGGTTATTGATTTTATGTGTTCATATAAGCCAGCTTCTTTTTTCCTGCTAAAGAATATATTTCTACTGTTGGCACACTATATATATATATATTTATTTATTTATTTATTTATGGCTGTGTTGGGTCTTCGTTTCTGTGTGAGGGTTTTCTCTAGTTGTGGCAAGCGGAGGCCACTCTTCATTGCGGTGCACGGGTCTCTCACTATTGCGGCCTCTCTTGTTGCAGAGCGCAGGCTCCAGACGCGTAGGCTCAGTAATTGTGGCTCATAGGCCCAGTTGCTCCACGGCATGTGGGATCCTCCCAGACCAGGACTTGAACCCGTGTCCCCTGCATTGGCAGGCAGATTCTCAACCACTGCATCACCAGGGAAGCCCGGCACACTATATTTTTAATCAGGTATTATCAAAAGCTTTTTTTAAACATCAAGTAAGATAATCATATGGTTTTCCTCCTTTAATGAGTTATAGTAAGGATATACAGAAGCAGATTTCCTCAATTTGGATACACTTGCATTCTTGGAATAAGTATTTTATTTGGTCAGTAAGATTTGATTGCTAATATTATATTTAGTAGTCAACATTTTATTCATCATTATAATTGGTTAACAGCTAGTTTTCTTTTTTGATGTTATTCTTGTTTGATTGATTGTATTTTCAGGTTATGTCAGTCTCAAAAAATAAATTGGAAAGCTTTCCATATTTCTATGTGGAAGAGTTTATATACCATGGAGATTACTTGATTTTTGAAAGTATGGTGAAATATGTCTATTAAAAAGTATTTGTTCTTAATATTTGTTCCTTATTTTTTTTCAGGTATGGATATTTTATTGCTTTTAAAAATTCTTCTCTGATAATATCCTGGTTTTCTATTTCTTGCATTAACTTTATAGATTTAAATTTTCTGAAAAAATAACCTATTTCATTTAGGTTTTCTGAGTTATTTATCAAGTTTCATGCAGATTTTCTTGTAAGTCATTTCTTATTTATAGTCATTTTTTTTTTCAGTTTTACTGAGGTATAACAACTTCTGATGAGTGTAAAGAACATACCTGGAGGCTTCCCCCATCCCTTTTTTTAAACTATAAATCTTCCCACTCTCTGCCTGACTTTAAGTACCTGTCAAATGCAGATGGTGGCTTATCCCCCTTGCTATAAAAATCTCTAAATAAATATCCTCTGTTTGTTCATATTTGAGTGATATCCATTTTTCCACAGGTTGTATTTGTATATAATAAAGAGCACAGATATTTTCAGCCCATCAGTAATTTCTGGAAGTGGTAAGGAGGAATTTCTTTTTCATTTTGGAGGCCTTGATCATTTCCAGGTGGCCAGTTTTTAGGTATGGAAACCATCGTGGATGGATAATAATTGTGTGATTAATTGGGAGGAAGCCTCTTTAACAACCGGTCTATTTGGCTCTCCCCCTCGCCCTTGCTGCCTCTTGGCAGAACTACTTCTCTCTTTCTCTCAAGGAAACAAACAAATAAAAATAAGAAATAAAAAGAACACTTTGAGAGAAGGGCTAGCTGGGATGTTGGCAATTGAGGGAGAAGCAGAACGATTGTGCATATTGAGATCACTAAACATTTCCAAATTAAGTAAAATTTTAAAAATAATAAAAGAAAAGAAAAAAAATGCAGGCTGTGACACAGATCATTCTTTCTTGGATTCTCTTCATTCCAAGAAAAGAAAAGAACTTACCACATTGGCTTTAGTGGGGTGTGGGGAAGCCTACATCTCTCTCCCTGCTTGTCTTCTTTAAGGGAAGATGGATGGTTGTGGGAAGAGTACCCACTGGCATCCTTACTCTTCAGAGCTTAGTTTTATGGGAAAAAACATACCATATCCAAGGGAAACTCATGCCACCCACTTTATTCAAAATAGCTTCTATTTTTCTATGTGAATGGACAATCAAAAATTAGCAGATATTTGAGGAAAACTAAAATGAAAATGAAGAAAAAACTGATTCAGGAAAAATGAATATGTCACAGAAGAAAACATTGAAAGTTCTTGTGTCCTCAGGACATGTCACAATGATATTGTCTGTGAAATATGGTAATAGCTTGGTATGAAGAAGAAACAAAGAAAACAATAAATAAAATTTAAAATATGGTTACCTTAAAAAGTCACTCAAGTAAAAAAGAGAAAGTCTAACTGTTTTGTTTTTTTCAAAATATAGAACACAAAGTTATAATTTAACAGCTGGGGAAAAAGAAACAGAAATGGAGGATGCTGCTTTAGTAGAAGATGTATTTTTGCAATAAAACAACACACACATTACCAGGGAGCTCACATCAAGATACACAAAACACACACACACACACACACACACACACACACATCTAAAGATAACCTGGTAAAACCTCACAAAACCAAGAACAAAATAGAAATCTGAAAAGCTTCCAGGGAATAGCATGTAAAAATATCAAGTAATGGCAAGGAAAATTGCTGTCAGATTAATCAGCATCAACACCACAGTAATGAAACAATGGAACAATATACTTTGCATCTTGAGAGAAATGATTCTGAACATAGATTTCTTTATTCAATCAAATTTGAAATTAAGTGAAGAAACCAATACATTTTCAAGCAATACATTTCATACAAAGACAGAAACTAAAATTCCTGTATATACTTTCTGAAAATATGAAGAATTTATTCCAGCAAAAGCAGAAATAAACCTATGAAAGGAGTAAACATGGAATTTAAGGAACAGTGAAAACATTCCAGGAGAAAAGAAAGAAAGAAAGCACAAGGTGATATCAATGCTTAGAGCCAGGAAACAGTCTATTTAATTAGGAATGGGAATCTAGAAGATTCTCAGATTATTTTCCAGAAAATAGTGGTTCACACATATCAAACTTGTGGACCTTTAGAGACACATTTAAAACAAAATAATGCTAGGTTTTAAAGATACCAGATTTAAAAAAGTGATATCAGGCAGACAATAAACTTATTTTGGGGGAAAATTAGTCAAAATTAGCATGAAATAAAGAAGAATCCAAGATCCCGGTGAAAACTACAAGCTATCAATTGAAATCCATTGAAAATCACATTTCAGGAGCAAGAACAAACTAGAGATGAATGGAGATTTACCAAAATTGCTCCAAGTATGAAGCCTGCACAGTTACCCATTAGATTAAGGTGATGTGGCCCCGTTCTATCTACCCTAGCAAAGGAAAAAGGTAAACATTCTTTGCTTGGAGAAAGCACATCCAGTGTTTCTGCAAGTTACTTTCAGAACTCAGTGGGGAATTAATAAGTGTACCAAGAGGTATCATCAAGCCACAGAAAATTCAATAACTAAAACAAATAAGAGCAATAGATCTAAAGGTAACTTAGATGATGTGTTATCAGGTACAGACTTTTACATGACTGTGACTAATATGTTCAAAAAATAGAAGAGAGAGAAAAATTAGAAATAGGGAATTTCAGTTATAATTTTGAATCTATAAAATCAAATTGAAATACAAGAATAATAAATGCATAATTAATACTGAAAACTTATCAGGTGGGTCTAAAAGTAAATCAGACATAGTATGCAATCAGGTTAGTAAATTAGAAGATAATCAATGAGACATACAAATGGTCAACAAGTACATGAAGAGGTACTCAACTTCACACATCATCAGGGAAATGCAAATTGACATTATAATGATATAATTCACACGTGTTAGGGTGGTTACTATCAAACACACAAGAGATAAGTGTTGATGAGGGTGTGGAGAAAAGGGAGCCCTTGTACATTGTGGGTGGGAATATAAATTGATACAGCCATATGGAAAGCAGTGAGGAGGGTCCTCAAAAAATTAAAAATAGAACTACCTTATTATCCAGCAATTCTTCTTTTGGTTATATATCCAGAAGGATATATAAGGATATCCTTTGAGGATATCAAAGAGATATCTGCACCCCATGTTCATTTCAGTATTATCAAAATAGCCAAAAATCTAAATGTACATCAGTGGATGAATGGATAAATAATATGTATAAATCTTCTTTTTCAAATCTGCATTTTATATATGTATTTTTTATCTTTTATATACATATATAAACTGCAAATTTGAAAAAGAAGATTCTACCATTTGCAACAACATGGATGAGTCATGTTCAGAGGACCATTGTGATAAGTGAAATAAGTCAGATATAGGAAGACAAATACTGCATGATCTCACATATATGTGGGATCTAAAAACAATCAAACTCATAGAAGCAGAGACTACAACAGTGGTTTCCAGGGCCTGAGGTGTAGAGGAAATGGGTAGATATTGGTCAAGGGGTACAAAATTTCAGTTGTGTAAGATAAATAAGTTCTGGAGATTTAATGTACAACAGTATGATTATAGTTAATATTATTCTGTGCAGTTAAAATTTGCTGAGAAGATAGATCTTAAGTGTTCTCACCACAAAAAAAGAAAGAAGAAAAAACAAAGAGAGAGCAAAAGAAAGAAGAAAGAAAAAAAGAAACCATGTGCCATGTTGGATACATTGAATACCTTGATCATAGTGAATATCTAACAATGCACACATATAACAAATCATCAGCTTGTACACGTTAAATATATACAATTAAAAATTTTCAACTATACCTCAATGAATCCATAAAAATATATCCTAACTGAAACACAAAGTGGAAAAGTAATGGAAGAAAACAAATGCAAGAGACAAAGGGAACACAGTGAAAAATTCTCTCATAAGTAGAGCTGGAGTCTCAAGAGGAGAGGAAAGACAGAATATTTGTAGAAACAACAGCCTAGATTTTGGCTTTAAGAAGTACTGTAAGCCCCAAGCTAACCCTAAGACTGAAGGTGGGAATAATAGAGTTGAAATGTTTGATTAATACTAGATAGAGACACTGTCTCTTACAATGTGGAGACCACTCCAAATAAGTCTTTACTGGTGAGGGAAAATCACCTACAGTTGGAAATAGTAAATCCCTACTGTCCCAATCTAAACATATAAAAACATATATAAAATTAATTAAAACTACGTGGCAATGCAAAACCCAAGAATAGCCAAGGTAAAATTGAAAAAGGACAATATTTTCACAAATACTGAGAAACACAAAAATGGAAGAGTTAAGTGGGTCTATAAGACTGAGTTCAAGCCAATGGAATAGGAGCAGAGATAACAGCTACCATTTGCAGGCTTGGCCTCTAAATTCTCCAGGATTCTGCACATAATTTCTCATCTCTCATTGTCCACCTGGCTTCAAAATAACAAAGTAATTTAAGGCCAAGAGGGTGGTCGCGTCACTGGTACAAGGACTCCGGGTCCGTAGATCATTATGTGAAGAAGACTCTTGTAGGCATCAACGTTCATCCCACTGTGACATAAAAAAGAATGGAAACTTTGTTGTTTTCTGACATTGTAATTTAGGAATTATTTATTCTACTAGCTAATGCACCCTGACCAATAAATTCTCTCAGATTTATTCAAAGGCAGGGCTGCTGCCTCACGTCCCTCTCTTTCATTCAGGGGGTCCCTTTCCACAGCTCCATGCATTAGATGCTGTAATTCCTTGTTCCTCAATAGAACTGCATCTTACTAGCTTCTAAGTGTGAGGGGGCCTGGGAAATGTAATTGAGCAACTGATTTTCCAAGGGAAAAAGGGCTGAGTGCTTAAATTATTGTCCTCTCCTTTAATTTACCTAAAATATATCTAAAAACGTTTTGTTTTGTTTTTAGTTTGAACAAGTTAAGCCTCAGAAAGTCTTATTTTGCTTGTTGCATTTGCATCTACTGTGTTGTCATCACCACCATCATCATTATTAATTCAGGTGTCCATGTGTCTCCAGAGTAGGAGACAAACTAGGTTTGTGTTCTGATTGTTGACATGAATTCTCTTCATTCTGGCTTCTGAAGAGACTCAAATTATCATTTTTGCTATTATAATTTTTACCATTATCTGGCTTCCCTGAGATCACAACTGACGAGTTGGAATATCCTTAATGGTGTGAATCCCCAAGTCAGTGAAAGATAAAAATCACATCTATGGCCCCATAAACTTGTCCTCTCCCAGCATAATAGGTAGGGAAAGTTTTTCGACACATTTACTTTCTTTCTGAAGGGAGAATGGGCCAACTCAGGCAGGATCAACCTTGACCTTGGCTGCTCAGGATTATGCTTAGCATGACTGGAAAACTCCCTCTGGAAACAGTCAGGCCATGGGCCCCATGACCTTATATTCTGCTGATTGCCCCCAAGGAGTCATGGGAAGCAGACCCACTCACCTTCACAGGCTCCTGAAGCTGGAACTCTGGGCACCTGATTTAGACAAAAGTGCCTGGGGATGGTGTACGGAGCTAGTGGTCCCCATTCCAAAAGTCTCTTCTAGCCCTGTTACTGGTGACTTACAAGGGCTGTATGTATTTTTATGAGATAAACTTTACAATGTATATCAAAAATACAAAAATTCACTTCTAAAATTGTATTTTGAGAAAAAATATTACAATAGTATGTAGAATGTAAGTTTGAATGTAAGTTTATTTATTGAAGTTTTCTTAATTAAAGGTATTGGAAATAATCTGTAAGAAATAATAATCTATTATTTAAAGAAATTCTGATATAACCCAGCTGATTCCATTTAAAACTATGTTCAAGGAAGATATTTTGCATTTTTGGAGAAATGTTATGCTATAGCTTTAACTGTAAAATCAAAGTGAAAACCAGTAGGTACACTGTCTTTGAAAAGAAGCAGCCATATGTTTTTCCTACTTGAAATGCTTCTTCCTTGTCTTCTGTGATACTGCGTCTCCTGATTTCCCTCCCAATCTTGGGTTTACTAGTCCTCTTTCCTTGCTGAGCCCTCCCTCCTGTCCCTGATCTTGAGGTGCTGTCTGTGGAGCTCAGCATTTACTACACTTCCTCCCCACAGAAGAAACATAATATTAAAACACCTTCTTTTAGAGAAGGGGAAACTTCGAATAAACACATGCATCTCCCTTTAAAAAGTTAAGTAATTAACAGGGAACTCCGAACTGTATCTGGTGGCCCCTGCAGCAGTCAGGGGACACTCAGGGAAGCTACCACCACGAGTGACATGTCACGAAAGTTTTGTTACAGGGTTTAACCATTACAATTATGCAGTAGGGAGCAGGCAAAGAAGGCTGTGAAAAGCTGCTGTTTCTGTCTGTGGTGACAGGCCTGGAATCACAGGGGCCAGCAGTCAGGAAGAAAAGGTAGGTGCAGAGATGGAGTGTGAGCACAGCCTGGAAACTTGAGGACAAACCAGACTCATACCAGCCACCATCAATGCCAGTCTCAGCCATGTGCACGGCCTGCAGGAGTAGCTGTTCAGGGTCACAGAAAAGCCAAAACAGGGGACACAGGCCATGCTGTGGGTCTGCAAAGAGAACCAATGTTGTCAAATCCAAGTTCTTGTGCCCGACGCACAGTGAGGCCAAACAAACCAAAACGTCGGACTTTGGAGTAGAGAAAGGTTTATTGCAGGGCCAAGCAAGGAGAAAGGGCAGCTCATGCTCGAAAACCCTGAACTCCCCAACAGTTTGGGGGGAAAAGATTTTATAGCAAAATTTGGGGTGAGGGCTGCAGGGTGTGTGGCTTTCTTCTGCTTGGTTAGTGGTGAGGTAACAAGGTGGAGCTTCAGGAATCTTGTGCTCAGCCTGAAGTTACCATCCTCCTCCTGGGTGGGGGCCTTAGTTCCTGTAGAAGAGCTCAAAGATATTGTTATGCATATCCCTTGAGGAGGGACCAGGATCCTGCCCCAAAGCTGCATTATTGTTTCTTGACTGCTCTTCTTTTGTTTCTGCATCCCCTCCCTTCCCTAATTAGTAACTGCTTAAGTCTGCTCTTTGGAACTCAGGGAAGGTCTAGGAGACTGAAGCCTTTTTCCTACAAACAAGAAACAGGGGACATGGAAAGGATTTGTACCCAGGAGGGCTCTGCAGGATCCTTCTCAGTTTCACCAGCAGATCTGAAACAATCTGCCTGAGCACAGTGGGCCTGGTGCTCTGTAAACTTGAACCTTAGAAACAGGAGGGGAAGGAGTTTCGGGCAGTTCCAGTTCAGTCCACATAGGGTAAACCACCACAGTGTTCAAACATTGTATAAGACTGGGATATAAATCATATTCTGTATAAATAAGAAAGGGTAAAAAAATGGAGTGTTTTCAAACTAGGAAGCTAAACAATGAATTCATTTACTGACTGAGCAGAAGATAAAATAAAATTAAAAATGACTAGGCTGGCTCTTTGTTGTCAGGGACTGTTTTCTCTGTTGTGTTCCCTGATGCTGTGTACAAGGAGATAAGGAGTCTGGGCTTGTCAGACTTAAGACTGTCTCTCTCTCTTTCTAAAATGAAACCCGGATTTCTTTGAAAGAATGTCTAAGTTGTGAAATATGTTTTATATAATTGTAGCAAGTCTTAAAACTTGACTGTGTAGGGTGACCGTCCATAAGTTGTACATATGGCATCACTCTAGTCTACGTGGGCTCCCAGGAGACTCAACCATTATTTCTCTTCCTCCTTTCCCATATTGCCTGGTGCTGAGGATCTTAGACTCCCCGGTCAGACTGCCTGGGTTTGAACCCTGGCTTCATCACATTCTTAGCCATGTGACCTTGACCAATTTCCTAATATGGAAAATCATAATAAGAATTGCATTTAATATAATAAGAATCACTTTTCTGTGAGGATGGAATGGAATAAAGATGTAAATCAGCAGAAGAATGAGATCCTGGTACACAGGAAGTTCTCACTGAGTAGTAGATTTTACTTTAACTCTCCAGCTTGAACCGAACCCTCTCTGCCCCACATATTAGAGCTCAGCAGAGTCTCTGGTACCTGGCACAACTGTTAAACTCACAGTCTCTGTTTTCTGGTACACTTTTAGGAAGACTGTATTAAAAGTGCTTCGCTAGATCATGTGGTAGATATGTTTAACTTTATATAGTACTGCCTAACTGTTTTCCAAAGGGGTTGTGTTATTTTAAATTCCTATTCCCATGTAATTTGGCCACTCTACTCCAGGGTATTCACCCAAGAGAAAAAAGAAAGTATATGTGCCTAAAATGACTTGTACATGAATATTCATAGCAGTTTTATTTGTAATAGTCCCCAAACTAATAAAACCCAAATGTCCATCAGCAGGTGAAGGGGTCATTTTGAAATATATACAATATATCAAACCATCATATCAGACATTTTAAACTTACTCAATGTTATATATCAATTATATCTCAGTGATGTCAGGAAAAAAATAGAAAAAAATACCACAGGTGAATGGATAAACAATTTAAAAAATAACCATACAATGGAATACTACTCAGCAATAAAAAGGGACTATTGATATATGCAACAACATGAATGAATCTCAAAATAATTGTGCTCATTGGAAGAAGATGAAAAGTTATCTACTATATGATTCCATTGATATAAGACTAAAAATGTCAACTAATCTATTGTGAGAAAAAGCAGGTCTGTAGTTGCTGGGTAGGTTCACATCTTGATTGTGATGACCATTTCATGGGCGTTATGTATGTTAAAACATATATGATTGAACACTTTAAATATGTACAGTCAATTATATCTCAGCAAAACTGTTAAAATAAATAAGTTTTTCGGGCAGCTCTGAACCAATTTGTAGTTGTGTGTATCTTTGATATTAGGCAGCCTCCTCCAATCTTATGATTTAATTACTATAAACATTCTGAAAATTTCCGAATGCGCATTTCCATTTTGAGCTCTGGACTTAAAATGTTCCCAAATGTCTTCCTCTGAAAGTCTCACCAGCAACTTGAATCCAGTATTTCCAGAATAAAAGTCACAATTAGCATCACCACATGCAATATTTCTTCCAGTTTCTACTTAGCTGCTTATGGGAGAAGCCTGGATAATGCTCTAGCATGCTTTGCTGCATCCCTTATGTTCTCTGTCTTCTTCCTAGAGCACTACTCTCCACTGCATTTTCAATAGCCCATCTCTATTGGATCCTTAATATTACCAATAAATATTCTCAGTTTTTCCCCATCCTAAACAAAATTTCCTCTAAATCTTCTTCCAATGATTCCACATCTGTCTACTCCTTGGCAATCTGAGTTTTGGTAATTCTATTCTACATGCAAAATTTCATGCTCCTCACATACTTTTATAATTCATCAAAATTAAGTTTTTATCTTGTTCCCTCTGAACTACTAAAATAGTTCTCTCCAGGGTCAACAACAACTTACTTGTATTTAATTTCAAGGCATAATTTTCAGCCCCTTCTTCACTGATGTCTTACCAACAGGTGAGGCTCCTGACTGCACCCTCCTTGGAAAGCACCCTTTTCATGTCTTTTGTGACTCTACTCTCTCCTTGTCTTCCCCATCTCTCTGGATTCTTTTTTTTTTTCCAGCCTGCGTTTCAGGCTCCTATTCATTCAACTTAAAGGTGAATATTTCTCAGGTTCTCTCCTTGGTCCTTTTCTCAATTTGTCAAAACCCACTTTGTGTCTCATTCATTTCTGTGTATGAGCATTCATTCATGAATATGCTGATGAATAATGAATTTATATCCAAGACAAAATCCCCTGAGATTAGACCTATAGTCCAATTGCGTCCTGGGCATCTCTCCTGAGATACCTCATTCTGAACCAAACTTAGGTCCTCTCACCTACAGGCAGTAAACCAATCTACTGACACCACGTTGTGGTGAAGGAAAAGTGCAGCATTTATTGCAGGTGCCCAGCAAGGAGTCCAGGGCAGCCAGTGCTCAAAAGGTCTGAATTCCCTAGCGGGTTTCAGGGAAGCATTGCTAAAGGCCAGGTGAGGGAGGGGGATGAAGGTTGTGATAAGCTTGTGCACATGTCTCTGATTGGTTGATGGTGAGGCAACAGGGCAGTGTCACATTATCAACCTTCAGGCTCCAATAGGCCTGGGGTCTAAGTGCTCATGGTCATCAGTTAGTTAATTTCTTCCATTTGGTGGGGGTTTATGCATCTGCAAAACAACTCAAGAAATGTGCATCAGATACTATTATCTAGGTGCTTCAGAGAGGAGCTAAAGCAGAGGATATGGGGGAGGCCCCATAGGGTCATGCTCGGTTATAATTCATGTTTCAAATTCAGTAAGTCCATTAACCTACTCATCCCTCCTTGCCTTCAGTACTTCCTTTACGATGGACGCCCCACTCTTTGTCTCCTTCTCTCCTCTTCCACAGATCAACAATCACCAAGTTCTGCCATTATACCAATTCAGTATTTCTCAAACCTGATTTTTTTTCTCTCTTTATATCTCTATCTACAACTCAAGTCTGGGCTACCAAAATCTTCCTCTTATCTATTGCAGAACCTTCATCACCAGAGTGTTAACTCTGGTCTTTCTCCTTACCATAGATAAGCTATAAGGTAGTCAAAGTGATTCTTTTGAATGCAGCCCCTCTTAACATTGTAACCCCTTTCCTCAAAACTTTCAGTTTCTCTCTGCTTATCTTCAGGTTAAAAAAAAAAAGTCATACTCACTGCAAGTTTCTTATGGAGGAATCCTCTACTCACTTAATATAACCTGGCAATGTACTATCCCCACCTAATGTTCTGTTCTACCCTGAAGTTCTTTCAGTTGTGGGAGCTCAACATACCATTGCCTCTCTTGGGAAGACCATTCCTGTGTCCTGTCTGGCTTATGGCTGGTCTGGCTTTCCACCTGCTAGCCTCAGTTGTCATGGAGGGTCTTCCCTATCTCTCTAGGAATAGATTCTGTCTCTGTATTAACTCTTACACTGAACCTTGAACTTTCCCTTACATGGTACAAAGGAAGCTTTAATATTAGTCCTGTTTAACTATTGACATTTGCCAAGAGATTCTAAGAGCAAGGAAGGGGTAAATCACATATCTGTTTTTCTTTACTGAATCTCCACTGCTGAGCCCAGAACTCACATTTAGTAGTGGCTTAACTATTGTTAAACAAATTAACAAATCACTGCTTTATTTTCTTCTGTATGATAGTCATTTTTTTTGGCTCCTTATTTTAATGGCTAAAACATTAAGAATATTATATAATAGTCTTATCAAAACATTTCTGGTTTTTTATTTTAGTGGAACAACTGTGGAATCCCTCAATAAAGTGTGATTTTAATTATTGTTAGGAGTTATATAATATTTATTATACTAATAAGCCATTGTTTACTGTAGCATATGAAGAGGTTTTAATTTCTTGATCATGAATCAATTTTGAATTTTATCAAACAGCTTTTTTTTTTTAAACTAATAAAGCATAGTGGTTAAAACCACCTGCATATTTACTAGTTGTAAAACTTTGGATAAGTTTCTTAATTGCTTTGTGAATCAGTTTCCTTGCCTGTAAAATGGACATAATTATAGTAATTAAAGTAAGTGAATATTAGAAAGTAATTAGATATTAGAAAATATTAGATATTTAATTGGATATTAGAAAATAATTGGAGTCAGTCAGAAGAGGGAATGTTGGCATTTAGAATGTCAAGCAGAGGTAGTCCCAGTGATAACAACATTCTGAAGCTTAGTAGGTCTAAGAAAATGACATGTCATTGGTAAAGGCGATGAGAATACAGGATGCTCTCTCTCACTGTTGGGGGTGAGAGTAAATTGTCAGTGTTTTAATGGGTAGTTTGACATTATTTGTGAATTTCTAAAATGGACTTAGCCTTAAATTCACTTCTTAGAAGTAAATATTTTCATACATTTCAAAGATATAACTTAAAGGATATTGCTCTTAACAGTATTTGAAACTTTGAAAAAGGTAAAAATATGGATTTATTAAAAGCATGCTACATTGATACAATGAATAATGTGATGCCTTGAAGAGTGTAGAACAATATGCTCTCATAAGGAAAAGTATCTACAATATTTTATTAAGTACAAAAGCAATTTTCGGTACATGGTATTTTGCTATGATAGTGATTTGCAAATAGATGATACATAATAATGAAACTTGTCACCATGTCTTTCATCCCCACTCTTACCAGGAGATGCTCAAAGTGTAAAAATATCTGATCTTGTCATGTACCCAATTACAATGCTGCAATGCCTTCTCCTTTTTCAGATAATGAAGATAATACTTGTCATAATCTGCCCTTCCCTGTGTGATCTGGCTCCCACCCAGCCTTCTAGATTCATCTCAAAATAGAGCTCCTCTTTCTGTCTGCACTTCCACAACCCAATCCCTCTGTTCTACCTGCCATGTCTCCCCCACTATGCTCCCAACGCTAGGTCCAGAATCTACCCATTCACCCTTCAGGGTACAGGCAAGTTTCCATCTTCAACATGTGAGTAAGTAAATAAAGAAATGCCTTATTCCTCAGATTACATCACAGCTCCACCTTATCATTTTCATAGAGGACTAGTTTCATGCTATAGCTCTTGTCACAATATTTTGTAATAACCTGTAAGGGAAAAGAATCTGAAAAATAACACACATATATATATATATGAATCACTGTGCTGTACATGTGAAACTAACATGACATTGTAAATCAACTATACTTCAATTCAAAGAAAACTGAAACAAAACAAAACAAACCAAACAAAAAAACAGCCAACCAAACAAACAAAAAACGGTGTGTGATTACGTGATAGCATCTGGCAGCTTCACTGGATTATAAACATTTTGAGGGGAAGATCTCATACCTGCCATTGTCCATCATTTTATCATTAAAACCAGAGCACAGGGTCTGGCACATGCATAGTAAGGACAAAATTAATATTTGGTTGATGAGCAAGAGCAGTATTTATCTGATGATTTATTTACCAATCACATGAATGTTTTCTTCGGAGGATCAGTTTGTGGAGATTCTTACTTTTTTCCTCTATATTGTAGTGCACATTTTGACTTTTTACAATGAACATGCATTTACTCTTACTATTAGGAAAATAAAAATATGACGAAGATTTGTTTTTTTGTAGAAATTGCCTGCCAGACTGCAGGCTCCATGGTTATAAGGATTATTTCTCCTTCTCTTAGGAAGGGAGTGTCTCTCAGAGAGGTGCAGCTGGAATAAATGAACTAGACTCATTATGTCTTTCCTGTATGTCCTGCAATATATTATTTCAGCCAGAAGATAAGAGATGTTTTTTCCTTTTTTTTTAATTTTAGAATTTTATTTACTTTCTATACAGCATGTTCTTACTAGTTATCCATCTAATATATATTAGTATATATATGTCAATCCCAATCACCCAATTCATCACAACCGCACCCTACCCCCGCCATTTCTCCCTTTGGTATCCATATGTTTGTTCTCTACATCTGTGCCTCTATTTCTGCCCTGCAAACTGATTCATCTGTACCATTTTTCTAGGTTCCACAAATATGCATTAATATACAATATTTGTTTTTCTCTTTCTGACTTACTTCATTCTGTATGACGGTCTCTATGTCCATCCACGTCTCTACAAATGACCTAATTTTGTTCCTTTTTATGGCTGAGTAATATTCCACTGTATATATGTACCACTCTTCCTTATCCATTCGTCTGTCAATGGGCATTTAGGTTGCTTCCATGACCTGGCTATTGTAAGTAGTGCTGCAATGAACATTGGGGTGCATGTGTCTTTGTGAATTATGGTTTTCTCTGGGTATATGCCCAGGAGTGGGATTGCTGGGTCATATGGTAATTCTATTTTTAGTTCTTTAAGGACTCTCCATATTGTACTTCATAGTGGCTGTATCAATTTACATTCCCACCAACAGTGCAAGAGGGTTCCCTTTTCTCTACACCCTCTCCAGCGTTTGTTGTTTGTAGATTTTCTGAAGATGCCCATTCTAACTGGTGTGAGGTAATACCTCATTATAGTTTTGATTTGCATTTCTCTAATAATTAGTGATGTTGAACAGCTTTTCATGTGCTTCTTGGCCATCTGTATGTCTTCTTTGGAGAAAGGTCTATTTAGGTCTTCTGCCCATTTTTGGATTGGGTTGTTTGTATTTTTAATATTGAACTGCATGGGCTGTTTATATATTTTGGAGATTAATCCTTTGTCCAATGATTCATCTGCAAATATTTTCTCCCATTCTGAGGGTTGTCTTTTCATCTTATTTATGGTTTCCTTTGCTGTGCAAAAGCTTTTAAGTTTCATTAGGTCCTATATGTTTATTTTGTTTTTATTTCCATTACTCTAGGAGGTGTATCAAAAAATATCTTGCTGTGATTTATGTCAAAGAGTGTTCTTCCTATGTTTTCCTTTATGAGTTTTATAGTGCCCAGTCTTACATTTAGGTATCTAATCCATTTTGAGTTTATTTTTGTGTATGGTGTTAGGGAGTGTTCTAATTTCATTCTTTTACATGTAGCTGTCCAGTTTTCCCAGCACCACTTATTGAGGAGACTGTCTTTTCTCCATTGTAAACCTTGCCTCCTTTGTCATAGATTAGTTGACCATAGGTACTTGGATTTATCTCTGGGCTTTCTATCCTGTTCCATTGATCTATATTTCTCATTTTGTTCCAATACTGTATTGTCTTGATTAATGTAGCTTTGTAGTATAGTCTGAAGTCAGGGAGTCTGATTCCTCCAGATCCGTTTTGTTACCTCAAGATTGCTTTGGCTATTCGGAGTCTTTTGTGTCTCCCTACAAATTTTAAGATTTTTTGTTCTAGTTCTGTGAAAAATGCCATTGGTAATTTGATAGGGATTTCATTGAATCTGTAGATTCCTTTGGATAGTATAGTCATTTTCACAATATTGATTCTTCCAATCCAAGAACATGGTATACCTCTCCATCTGTTTGTATCATCTTTAATTTCTTTCAACAGTGTGTTATGTTTTCTGCACACAGGTCTTTTGTCTCCCTAGGTAGGTTTATTCCTAGGTATTTTATTATTTTTGTTGCAGTGGTAAATGGGAGTGTTTCCTTAATTTGTCTTTCAGATTTTTCATCATTAATGTATAAGAGTGCGAGAGATGTCTGTGCATTAATTTTGTATCCTTCATCTTTACCAGATTCATTGATTAGCTCTTGTAGTTTTCTGGTGGCATCTCTAGGATTCTCTATGCATAGTATCATGTCATCTGCAAACAGTGACAGTTTTACTTCTCTGTTCCAATTTGTATTCCTTTTATTTCTTTTTCTTCTCTGATTGCCGTGGCTAGGACTTCCAAAACTATGTTGAATAATAGTGGTGAGAGTGGACATCCTTGTCTTGTTCCTCATCTTAGGGGAAATGCTTTCAGTTTTTCATGATTAAGAATGATGTTTGCTATGGGTTTGTCATATATGGCCTTTATTATGTTGAGGTAGTTTCCCTCTATGCCCACTTTCTGAAGAGCTTTTATCATAAATGGGTGTTGAATTTTGTCAAAAGCTTTTTATGAATCTAATGAGATGATCATATGTTTTTTTTTCTTCAATTTGTCAATATGGTGTATCACATTGATTGATTCGCATATATTGAAGAATCCTTGCATCCCTGAGATAAATCCCACTTGATCATGGTGTATGATCCTTTTAATGTGTTGTTGGATTCTGTTTGCTAGCATTTTATTGAGGATTTTTGCATCCATATTCATCAGTAATAATGGTCTGTAATTTTCTTTTTTTGTAGTGTCTTTTTCTGGTTTTGATATCAGGGTGATGGTGGCCTCACAGAATGAGTTTGGGAGTGCTCCTTCCTCTGCAAATTTTGGAAAAGTTTGAGAAGGAAGGGTGTTTGCTCTTCTCTAAATGTTTGATAGGATTCACCTGTGAAGACATTTGGTCCTGGCCTTTTGTTTTTTGGAAGACTTTTAATCCCAGTTTCAATTTCATTACTTGTGATTGGTCTGTTCATATTTTCTATTTCTTCCTGGTTAAGTCTTGGAAGGTTATACCTCTCTAAGAATTTGTCCATTTCTTCCAGGTTGTCCATTTTATTGGCATAGAGTTGCTTGTAGTAGTCTCTTAGGATGCTTTGTATTTCTGAGGTGTCTGTTGTAACTTCTCCTTTTTCATTTCGAATTTTATTGATTTGGGTCCTCTCCCTCTTTTTCTTGATGAGTCTGGCTAATGGTTTATCAGTTTTGTTTATCTTCTCAAAGAACCAGGCTTTAGTTTTTCTGTTCTTTGTTATTATTTTATTTGTTTCTATTTCATCTATTTCTTTTCTGACCTTTATGACTTCTTTCCTTCTACTAACTTTGGGTTTTGTTTGTTCTTTTATCTCTAGTTCCCTTAGGTGTAAGATTAGGTTGTTTATTTGAGATTTTTCTTGTTTCTTGAGGTAGGCTTGTATAGCTATAAACTTCCTTCTTAAAACTGCTTTTGCTGCATCCCATAGGTTTTGGATCATTTTGTTTTCATTGTAATTTGTCTCTAGGTACTTTTTGACTTCTTCTTTGATTTCTTCAGTGATATCTTGGTTATTTAGTAACGTATTGTTTAGGCTCCATGTGTTTGTGTTTTCTTTTCCCCTGTAATTGATTTCTAATCTCACAGTGTTGTGGTCAGAAAAGATGCTTGATATGATTTCAATTTTCTTAAACTTACTGAGGTTTTATTTGTGACCCAAGATGTGATCTATCCTGTAGAATAGTCCATGTGCACTTGAGAAGAAAGTGTAATCTGCTGTTTTTGGATGGAATGTCTTATAAATATCATTTAAATCTACCTGGTTTATTGACCCATTTAAAGCTTGTGCTTTCTTATTAACTTTCTGTTTAGATGATCTGTCCATTGGTGTAAATGAGGTGTTAAAGTCCCCCACTATTGATGTGTTACTGTTGATTTCCTCTTTTATAGCTGTTAGCAGTTGTCCTAGGTATTGACATGCTTCTATGTTGGGTGCATACATATTTATAATTGTTATACCTTCTTCTTGGGTTGATCCCTTGATCATTATGTAGTGTCCTTCCTTGTCTCTTGTAACATTATTTATTTTAAAGTCCATTTTATCTGATATGAGTATTGTTACTCCAGCTTTCTTTTGATTTCCATTTGCATGGAATATCTTTTTCCAGCCCCTCACTTTCAGTCTGTATGTGTTCCTAGGTCTGAAGTGGGTCTCTTGTAGACAACATATATATGGGTCTTGTTTTTGTATCCATTCAGTGAGCCTGTGTCTTTTGGTTGGAGCATTTTATCCATTTACATTTAAGGTAATTATCAATATGATTGTTTCTATTACTATTTTCTTGTTATGGGTTTTTTTCTTAACATCTTTATTATCATATAATTGCTTTACAATGGTGTGTCAGTTTCTGCTTTATAGCAAAGTGAATCAGTTATACATATACATATGTCCTCATAGGCGTTTGTTTTTGTTGGTCCTTTTCTTCTCTTGTGTTTCCCACTTAGAGAAATTCCTTTAGCATTTGTTTTAGAGCTGGTTTTGTGGAGCTGAATTCTCTTAGCTTTTGCTTGCCTGTAAAGATTTTTATTTCTCTGCCAAATCTGAATGAGATCCTTGCCAGGTAGAGTAATTTTGGTTGTAGTTTCCAGAAGATAAGAGATGTTTGACTCACGTTTTTTCAGCAAATCTAGCACAAACTGTAGCAGCTTCACTGCCAATATGTATAATTACTGCAGTCCTCATGGTAAAATGAAAATGATAAAATTAAAATATAAGCTCAGTTCATCTCTCTCTCTCTCCCTCTTTTTTTTTTTTTTTTTTTTTTGGTCGTGCTGCTCAACATGCAGGATCTTAGTTCCCTGACCAAGGATGGAACCTGCCCCCTGCATTGGAAGCATGGAATCTTAACCACTTTACCGTCAGGTAAGTCCCAAGCTCAGTTTGTCTCTTGATTTAATATTTCTCTATTTAATTCATTGATTTACTCTTGTCATTTTATATGTGTATATAATATTAAGTTTTCTGTTTCTCACTGAAAATAACTAAAATGCCTTTTCTATTTTTCTGAATATGGATTATAAAGTTGTATCTCAGAAGGATATAATAAAGCAATTGTTAGCAACTATGGCTTAGGGCAATTTAAAGTTATTGACATGCAACTGACTTGCAGATCAGTCTTTGTAAGTGTTCATCCAGAATCTCAGTGGCTCAAAGCAGTTCTCCTTAAATTGCCTATTTGCAGCAGATAAACATTGGAAATTGAAATAGAGACACACTTACTTTGTGTAGATACACCCCTGGGATGTTTGCAGTCTTGTAGTGATGATTGAGCAAAAGACAGAAGGTGTCAGAACATAGAGTTTACAATTGCTGAAACACTGAAGCTATATTCAAAGCATTTATGTTTGCAAGATGGTCATTATTGCAGTCATTTTAAAGCATCTACCCTTGAATAAGTTTAAATTACTAAAATCTCATTTACCACTAAGGAAAAGCAAAAAGGTGGTTAAGCCCTGGTGAAATTATGTTTCAGTTGCTTAAACATTCCCAACTCTTATTGTTTCCAGACTTATACCAATACCATTAATCTGGAGTGTGTGTGTGTGTGAGTGTGTGTGTAAAATACTGATGTACAGTTTACAGAATGAACTGTTGTAAAAGGTCTGTAGCATCTAAAGAGCATTACTAAATATCATGAGAGAAAGAAATGTGGGCTGTCATTCAGGGGAAGATGCATGGGTTTAAGGTTGAAGGGAAGGAAACAGATTTTAGCTAATAAGGAAGACAGAACAAAGATGGAAAGTTCTGAGTGATCTGGACAGGCTCCAGTGGAAGTGGGCAAGGTGCTGTGGTACCTCCAGGTGAACACCAGACAAACCATTTCAGGAGATTTGCAGCAGAAAAGTTCCAGGACCAAATTAAAGGTCTCTAAACACAGGTTTACTGAATCAGGATAAAACATAAACAAGAGAGTAACTATAATTTTAGAGATGCCTTCTGTAACCTGATAACATTTTGTGTGTGTATAATCATCGATGGTGTATATCTTGTTTTCATCTCTGCTGTATCAGCCTTCCCCATGGACAGTGGGTTCCAACAAACAGACCCAATATATCCTTGCTCTGTTAAAGGGGTACAGAAGCAAGAAAGTGTTACCATAGCTGTCACTCACCAAAACCTGGTGAGCAGTTGTGGCTTTCACATGCAAGTTTTTGTGTAGAGAGAGCACTGGGGACCATTCTGAGCATCACTGTGGGTGGCCAATTTATGGAGGCAATGATTACCATAAGTAGTTGGTGCCTCAGGAATATGTGTTTCTTAATTGGTCCCCTCATCCACCTTCCTGTGTATTTTTAGCACACACATGCACTCCTCAATTTGCCTTTAACATGTTTCACAAGCTAGTTGCTCACTTACTCTCAACAGGTTCCATATTTAGTGGGTCTTATCCATCCCATTTGATTTACTTGTTCTTTATAGTTGAAGTGAATAGTCTAAATGACATAGTAAACACATATCATGGGTAACTTTGTGAATTAAGAAGAAAGAATGGGAGTAGAGAATGAACTAGGGAGGGGGAGGATATTCTGGACACCCATGTCCATGTGCTCACGGGTGTTTCTGAACAAAGTGCCTGCAGTGCAACCCACAACTACAGTCAGAATTAAACAGACCATGGGGCAACTCTTGAACTAGCACAAGCACAAGCATCCATGGGCTGGTCAGTACCCATGAATTGAGACATGAGTCTGACGTGAGAACCCTGGTCAGTTGGTATGCTCAACCTCTGGGTCAAATAAGTTTTAATTGAGTTTAAATGTGAGACTTATAGAGACCCAGAAGACAGCTGAAAGATGGTTTAGAGATCAACATGCCACTCCAAAATTGCATGAAATGGATATAACCATGAATATACCAAGAACAAAAATAAATTCCATCTTCAGTGAGGACAGGAGGGAGTAAAAGAAGTAGAAAGAACAGATAAATAAAGTCCTTAAGGGTAAAGAGTGCAGTCACGAGGATAATGCACACTAGAAAGAAGAAAGAAATCGACAACAAAAGCAAGGTGTACCTCCTCAGCTGGATGGATGTTGTATTCTGAGCAGGGTTCTAGTCCTCTCTTAGTGGTTTCTTGCTGTTGTCTTTGTTAGTTTTCTGTGGTGTGTTTATTTTTTATTATTTTGATATAAATAATTTTCTAGTTCAGACAAAGGGACAATATGGAGAAGATTCTCTTTCATAAAAGAATTCCTTGAAGAGCTGCCCTTTCTCCAGCAAAAATTAAGACAAAGATAGTTCTATTATCCCAGTCTAAAGTATAGTAAGACTCTATTTTATACAGCAGGATTAGCAAAGCTGCTTCTGCCCTTGGAAAGCAGAGTGTGGAGAGCTGAGCACTAGGAACCCAGAGATTTGTGAACTTAGGACTTCTTCAAACAGGTGTTTACCAAGACAGCAAGGCTAGCAGACTTGTGTTCAACATATGGGGGTGGGGGCTGGTCTAGATTTATATAGATGCTGAAGCTCCTCCAGATCCAACAGTGATGGAGAGATACTTATATTGGAGAAGAGTTTAGGAGAACGGAGACTGTCAAAGAACATCTGTGTAGAGAGATGAGGGAATGGCAGAGGCCATGGGGTCCAATGTTGGGCAGCAGTGATGCTTGGGCAGGTGCCAGGACAAGAAAAAGTACCCAGTGGTACTAAATTATAAGTCACAAAGGAACGATCTTTAAGAAGCATCTACATGCAGCAATAGTTTTGGAATCATCAAAACACAGTCCTACCTTCTGGGTTTTGATGACCTTCATCTACCTTCAGAATGAATAAATTCTTAGGATCATTGGGTAATCCATAGGACCTGTGTCAAGACTAAAGTATTGGGCTTCCTGCTAATACATCCTATACGAAGGCTAAAGCAATTAAGTGAAGACATAAAATAAATGCAATCAAATTTCCACGTTAAATTCATGAAGCAAGTCATAATGCTTTCACTACTAATAAGGCTAATTATCTGTGATAATCCGAGCTTGTCTAAAAGTAATGCCTTGAGGCCTGAAGATGCCCACACAGAACATACAGACACAGAGACTATGGACAGCAGAAATCTCAAAGAATGAAAGTGGGGTGAGATGGGAAGGTAAGGTCAAGGGCTACCTCTGAGAGAAGGGGTATTGGGAAAATGATGGAGGAAACACCAACTAAAATGCCCATTTCCCTTTTCAATGTTTAGTGGTCCCCAACACTAGGGTCCCTGTAAACTCTAAGGAAAACATACCTGTAGGCAATCCTTCCACTAAAGGAAACATTTCAGTGCCTCTCACCTACCTCCTAATGTTTGGGACTGGGACCTCCTTTCCCTGACTCCTGGTTTTTCAGGTGGAACATTCATTAGAGTGACAGCCCTTTACTTTCTCCCCCTTCTCCACCCCGCCACACCAAAGTTCACTCTAGGAGTAGGAATTTACCTCTTCCCCTCTGCCTCTTCTGCTTTGGAGGAAGAAAGGCAGTTTTGTTTTCAAGGTTTGTCAATTTCTATTTCTTAACAAGCCAGGGTGGTTTTAAGGTCTGGGGCATGGGGATGAATTTTAGAAGAAGAATCTGACCATTATAAATTTAATGTTTTAACATATACCCTGCCACCATAGACAGAACTCTTTAAGCATCTCTCCTTTACGATGAGCACAATGTTACTTGTGGGAGCAAAGGGCACCCTGCTGTTCAAGGTAGGGGGTTGGGGAGAGGCCAGCAGGCCCAGAATGTGCGGCCCCTCAGCAACCTTACAACCTCGACCTAGCCTGGTGATAACCTTCCTGCAGCCTCGCTACAAGGAAACTGGGGTCCTGAAGGCCTCCGGCTGCATTGCTGCATCCCAGCTGCAGCTTCCTGTTCAGCCTGCATCTCTAGGCCCACATCAGCACTTGCTGGTGACCTGAGAGCAGGTGCTGCACTCTGAGGGCTGCATTTCCACTGCTCAGTGACTCGCAGATGAGATCCAGCCTGGGTGAATCTGTACACTTCCTGCTCCCAGGGGCTCAACCCACCTTCCCCAATAAGGTTTGGTGGGTGTCATCTCCCCTAGATTTGTCCAACCTGTCTACTCTCCTTCAGCCCTAGAGGCACATGGTTCCCTTATATCCTATCATCACTTTTGTGTTATTATTCAGCATTTAGCAATTCTTTCTATTAAACTTGTTTTACCCAGTTTGCATTGTTAGACCAATACAAAACCTGAGTAGAATTTAAGGGAAGCAGTTGCTGATTGCTACTTTCGGCTGGGTGAGACCCCAAGGACATTTGCTCTTGGCTGTGCACAGTGGTCTGTGTGGGGGCCCCTGACTCGCTTTTACCCTTTCACTGTGGATTTAAGTCACTGCAGCTCATCAGGACTTTGAAACTTTAGGGCTCATGTGCTTTTGGCTTCAGCAGGTCCTGCAGTTTATAGCTGCTTTGTCCAAATGTGAGTGGCAGGTGTGTGGGGATGAGGGTCCCTCAGCCACAAGGCAGTGGTCCTCAGGCACAGAAAGCTGCAGTCTGATCTTGAACCATGGATGTGCAGCCTGGCTTCACATGGTAGGCAGGACTGAGGCAGGATCTTGCCTAGAGGTTTTTGGACATCGATGGGTAAAACAACATTTTATGCCTTTAAAAATGCAACGCCACTGAGCTCTACATCCACTGTACATCATCCTTAGGGTTTACCTTTAACCTATTACAGCATAGTCAGGTAAGTATCCCCAGACTAGTTTTGTTCAGGGTTAAGGGGGAGAGGAAGAGGGCTCACCTGCAACCCTTTAGATGCTATTTTATTAATTAATTAATTTTTTGAAAGCTGAAGAAAACGTTTTACTTCGAATGCTTATTCTAGTATGAACAGGGTATCAAAAATGCTTGCTTGTATGTATCATATAAATTCCAAATAATTGTTTTAAATAAAATTTCACATGACAATTGGAGTCAAGCCTCAACTATGACTGTGGCCCTCCTGCTCCCACCAGCTCTCCTTCAGCTTTCCCCAGTTCAGGAGAAAGAGGGTGTATGTTATTGTGCTCGGTTGTTGAGAGAGAAACAAAGCAACAATATTGGCAGACTGATGCTGCAGCCGTGTGGCTGACAGGGTCTTGGTGCTCTGGCTGGGTGTCAGGCCTGGACCTCTGAGGTGGGAGAGCTGAGTTCAGGAGATTGGACCACCAGAGACCTCCTGGCTCCATGTAATATCAATCAGTAAGAGCTCTACCTGAGAACTCCATCTCAAAGCTAAGACCCAGCTCCACTCAATGACCAGCAAGTTCCAGTGCTAGACACCCCATTCCAAACAACTAGCAAGACAGGAACACAGCCCCACCCATTAGCAGAGAGGCTGCCAAAAATCATAATAAGTTCACAGACACCCCGAAACACACCACCAGATGCAGTCCTGCCCACCAGAAAGAAAAGATCCAGCCTCGTCCACCAGAAAAAAAGGCACTAGTACCCTGCATAGGAAGCCTACAAAACCCACAGAAACAACCTTACCCACTGGGGGCAGACAACAAAAACAATGGGAACTGCAAACCTGAAGCCTGCACAAAGGAGACCCCAGATACAGTAAGTTAACCAAAATGAGAGGACAGAGAAAAATGCAGCAGGTGAAGGAGCAGGTAAAAACCCACCAGACCAAACAAATGAAGAGGAAATAGGCAGTCTATCTGAAAAATAATTCAGAGTAACGATAGTAAAGATGATCCAAAATATTGGAAATAGAATGGAGAAAATAAAAGAAACGTTTAACAAGGACCTAGAACTAAAGAGCAAACAAACAATGATTAACAACACAGTAAATGCAATTAAAAATTCTCTAAAAGGAAACAATAGCAGAATAACTGAGACAGAAGAACGGATAAGTGACCTGGAAGATAAAATAGTGGAAATAACTACCACAGAGCAGAATAAAGAAAAAAGAATGAAAAGAATTGAGGGCAGTCTCAGAGACCTCTGGGACAACATTAAACACACAAACATTTGAACTGTAGGGGTCCCAGAAGAAGAAGAGAAAAAGAAAGGGACCAAGAAAATATTTGAAGAGCTTATAGTTGAAAACTTCCCTAATATGGGAAAGGAAATAGTCAATCAAATCCAGGAAGAGCAGAGAGTTCCATACAGGATAAATCCAAGGAGAAACATGCCAAGACACATATTAATCAAGATATCAAAAATTAAATCCAAAATATATATTAAAAGCAGAAAACAAAAGAACAAATAAAATACAAGGGAATCTCCAAAGGTTAACAGTTGATCTTTCAGCAAAATATCTGCAAGCCAGAAGGGAGTGGCAGGGCGTATTTAAAATGATGAAAGGGAAAAAAACACAAAGAAGATTACTCTACACAGAAAGGATCTCATTCAGATTTGAAGGAGAAATTAAAACCATCACAGACAAGCGAAAGCTAAGAGAATTCAACATCACAAAATCAACTTTCCAACAAATGCTGATGGAACTTCTCTAGGCAGGAAACACAAGAGAAGGAAAAGACCTACAATAACAAACACAAACCATTAAGAAAATGGTAATAGGAACATACATATTGATAATTACCTTAAATGTAAATGGATTAAATGCTCTAACCAAAAGACACAGACTAGTTGAATGGATACAAAAACAAGACCCATATATATGCTATCTACAAGAGACTCACTTCAGACCTAGGGACACATAGAGCCTGAAAGAGAGGGGATGGAAAAAGATATTCCATGCAAATGGATATCAAAAGAAAACTGGAGTAACAATTCTCATATCAGACAAAATAGACTAAAATAAAGAATGTTGCAAGAGAAAAGGAAGGACACTACATAATGATCAAGGGATCAATCCAAGAAGAATATATAACAATTGTAAATATTTATGCACCCAACATAGGAACACATCAATACATAAGTCAAATGCTAACAGCCATAAAAGGGGAAATCAACAGTAACATAATCATAGTAGGGGAGTTTAACACCCGACTTTCACCAATGGACAGATCATCCAAAATGAAAACAAATAAGGAAACACAAGCTTTAAATGACACATTAAACAAGATGATTTAATTGTTATTCATAGGACATTTCATCCAAAAACAACAGAATACACTTTCTTCTCAAGTACTCATGGAACAATCTCTAGCATAGATCATAAGTTGGGTCACAAATGAAGCTTTTGTAAATTTAAGAAAATTGAAATTGTATCAAGTATCTTTTCTGACCACAAAACTATGAGACTAGATACCAATTACAGGAAAAAAATCTCTAAAAATTACAAACACATGGAAGCTAAACAATACACTACTAAATAATCAAGAGATCACTGAAGAAATCAAAGAGGAAATAAAAAAATACCTAGAAACAAATGACAATGAAAACATGATGACCCAAAAACTATGGGATGCAGCAAAAGTGGTTTTAAGAGGGAAGTTTATAGCAATACAATCCTACCTCAAGAAACATCTTAAATAAACAACCTAACCTTATACCTAAAACAATTAGAGAAAGAAAAACAAAAACACCCCACAGTTAGCAGAAGGAAATTAATCATAAAGATCAGATGAGAAATAAATGAAAAGAAATGAAGGAAATTATATTAAAGATCAATAAAACTAAAAGCTGGTTATTTGAGAAGATAAACAAAATTGATAAACCATTAGACAGACTAATCAAGAAAACAGGGAGAAGACTCAAGTCAACAGAATTAGAACTGAAAAAGGAGAAGTAACAACTGGCACTGAAGAAATACAAAGGATCATGAAAGATTACTACAAGCAACTATATGCCAGTAAAATGGACAACCTGGAAGAAATGGACAAATTCTTAGAAAAGCACAACCTTCAGATGCTGAGCCAGGAAGAAATAGAAAATATAACAGACCAATCACAAGCACTGAAATTGAATCTGTGATTAAAAACCTTCCAACAAACAAAAGCCCAGGACCAGATGGATTCAACAGCGAATTCTATCAAACATTTAGAGAAGAGCTAAGACTTATCTTTCTCAAACTCTTCCAAAATAAATCAGAGGGAGGAACACTCCCAAACTCATTCTGTGAGGCAACCATCACCCTGATACCAAAATCAGATAAATATGTCACCAAAAAAAGGAAACTATAGGCCAGTATCACTGATGAACATAGATGCAAAAATCCTCGACAAAATACTAGCAAACAGAATCCAGCAGCACATTATAAGGATCATCCACCATGATTAAGTGGGGTTTATCCCAGGAATGCAAGGATTCTTCAATATACACAAATCAATCAATGTGATACACCATATTAACAAACTGAAGGAGAAAAACCATATGATCACCTCAATAGAGGCAGAAAAAGCTTTTGATAAAATTCAACACCCACTTATGATAAAAACTCTCCAGAAAGTAGGCATAGAGGGAACCTACCTCAACATAATAAAGGCCATATTTGACAAACCCACAGCCACCATCATTCTCTATGGTGAAAAACTGAAATCATTTTCACTAAGATCAGGAGCAAACAATGTTACCCACTCTCACCACTATTATTCAACATAGTTTTGGAAGTTTTAGCTGCTGTAATCAGAGAAGGAAAAGAAATAAAAGGAATCCAAATCGGAAAAGAAGCAAAACTGTCACTGTTTGCAGATGGCATGATACTATACATAGAGAATCCTAAAGATTCTACCAGAAAACTAGTAGAGCTAATCAATGAATTTGGTAAAGTTTCAGGATACAATATTAATGCACAGAAATGTCTTGCATTCTTATGCACTACTGATCAAAAATCTGAAAGAGAAATTAAGGAAACACTCCCATTTACCATTGCAACAAAAAGAATAATAAACATAGGAATAAATTTACCTAAGGAAACAAAAGACCTGTATGCAGAAAACTACAAGATACTGATGAAAGAAATTAAAGATGATACAAACAGATGGAGAGCTATACCATGTTCTTGGATTGGAAGAATCAACATTGTGAAAATGACTATACTACCCAAAACAATCTACAAATTGAATGCAATCCCTATCAAACTACCAGTGGCATTTTTCACAGAACTAGAAAAAAAAATTTCAAAATTTGTGTGGAAACACCAAAGACCCCGAATAACCAAAGCAACACTGAGAAAGTAAAACTGCCTGGAGGAATAAGGCTCCCTGACTTCAGACTATACTACAAAGCTACAGTAATCAAGACAGTATGGTACTTGCACAGAAACAGAAATATAGATCAATGGAACAGGATAGAAAGCCTAGAGATAAACCCATGCTCATATGGTCACCTTATCTTTGATAAAGGAGACATGAGTATACAATGGAGAAAAGACAGCCTCTTCAATAAGTGGTGCTGGGACAACTGGACAGCTACATGTAAAAGAATGAAATTAGAACACTCCCTAACACCATACACAAAAATAAACTCAAACTGGATTAGAGACCTAAATGTAAGGCCAGACACTACAAAACTCTTAGGGGAAAACAGAGGCAGAACACTCTATGACATTAATGACATGAAGATCCTTTTTGATGTACCTCCTAGAGAAATGGAAATAAAAACAAAAATAAATGAATGGGACCTAATGAAACTTAAAAGCTTTTGCATAGCAAAAAAACCCTAAAATAGACAAAAAGACAACCCTCAATATGTGAGAATATATTTGCAAATGAAGCAACTGACAAAGCATTAATCGCCAAAATATACAAGCAGGTCATGGAGCTCAATATCAATAAAACAACCCAATCCAAATATGGGCAGAAGAACTAAATAGACATTTCTCCAAAGAAGATTGCCAAAAAACACATGAAAGGATGCTCAACATCACTAATCATTAGAGAAATGTAAATCAAAACTACAGTGATGTATCATCTCACACCAGTCAGAATGGCCATCATCAAAAAATTTATAAAAAATAAATGCTGGAGAGGGTGTGGAGAAATGGGAACCCTTCTATATTGTTAGTGGGAATGTAAATTGATACAGCCACTATGGAAGACAGTATGGAGGTTCCTTAAAAAATAAAAATAGACCTATCATATGATCTAGCAATCCCAATATACTGGGCATATACCCTAAGAACACCACAATTCAAAGAGAGTCATGTACTATAATGTTCATTGCAGTACTATTTACAATAGTTATGACATGGAAGAAACCTAAGTGTCCATTGACAGATGAATGGATAAAGAAGATGTGACACATATATACAATGGAATATTACTCAGCCATAAAAAGAAACAGAACTGAGTTATTTGTAGTCAGGTAGATGGACATAGAGTCTGTCATACAGAGTGAAGTAAGTCAGAAAAAGAAAAACAAATACCGTATGCTAGCAAATATATATGGAATGTATAAAAATATGGTTCTGAAGAACCTAGGGGCAGAGTAGGAATAAAGACTCAGATGTAAAGAATGGACTTGAGGACATGGGGTGGGGGAAGGGTAAGCTGAGACGAAGTGATAGAGTGACATGGACATATATACACTACCAAATGTAAAATAGATAGCTAGTGGGAAGCAGCTGCATAGCACAGGGAGATCAGCTCCGTGCTTTGTGACCACCTAGAGGGATAGGATAGGGAAGGTGAGAGGGAGATGCAAGAGGGAGGGGATATGGGGATATATGTATACATATAGCTGATTCACTTTTTTATACAGCAGAAACTAACAAAACAATGTAAAGCAATTATACTCCAATAAAGACAGTAGAAAGAAATTTCACATGACATGAAATTATTACCAAAATAAATTTTTAATGAAGCAATCACTTGAAATTCCCTAATATCAATTACTGAGGATCAAGAATGTCAGACCTTTAAGAATGCTGAAATTTTACCTAATCCAAAACATTCGTTTGACACATGAAGAAACTGAGACTCCAATGAGAAAAACATTGGAAACAAGATATTAAGACTCATTTTTCCCTCCAGGTGTCTAGGTTTCAATGAACCATAGTAAACATATATATATATATTTAAAATTATGTTTAAGTATAGTTGATTTATAATTCTGTGTTTAATTTCCGCTGTACAGCAAAGTTGCTCAGATGCTATTTAGATATAATAGTGGTCTGTGGCAGCCCCGGGGATGGTGTTCAGGGGACAGAACCTGCCCTGGGCCTCCTGCTTTGGGGAACAGGCACTGATGCATTTCTCAGTGTCTGTGAGCCAACGTTGTGATCACTTTTTGTTTTTAAATACCTTTATTGGAGTGTAATTGCTTTACAATGGTGTGTTAGTTTCTGCTGCATAACAAAGTGAATCAGCTATACATATACATACATTCCCATATCTCCTCCCTCTTGCATTTCCTCCCTCCCACCCTCCCTATCCCACCCCTCTAGGTGGTCACAAAGCACTGAGATGATCTCCCTGTGCTATGCGGTTTTAACTCTAGAATCTAAGATGTGAATCTCATTAAGAGATGTGGTGTTAGATCTACTTTTTCCTTTCTTAGGAGGACTTATTTTTTATTTCTAAATTTGAACTCGAGGGTTTGTAACCCAAGGAATGAAGTTCAAGCTAATTTTACACACAGATCTGAAAGCAAGGATGTCAAAGATTTCCCTTTTTCTGAAAAAAGCCCTGATACTAATTTAACTAGAGATTTTATTTGGATTTTGTCAGTTTCTCCACTAAGTTTTTCCTGTTTAGAACCTCATCCATGATGCTGCAGTGCATTTAATGACCCTGTCTCCTTCCTCTATGCCAATGGTGTCAGTCTGTGGGCTTTCCATGACTCTCACACATTTGAGAAGTCTGCTTAAGTATTTTGTAGAATGTCCCTCAATAGGAATTTGCATGATGTTTTCTCAAGATTAGACTAAATCTATGTTTTCTGGGGGAAGAATAATACTGAAGTGAGCCTCCTTCTTACTTCATCTTGTCTGGGGTACAGGATGTCAACTTTTATCCCTTGGTTAAAGTGGAGTCGGCTAGATTTCTCCACTGCAGACTCACTATTTATTCTCATCCTGCATTCTGTCCAACCCAAGTCACTAAGCCCTGTGCTCAAGGAATTTGTGGCAGTATAAAAAAACCACCCTAGTAATTAATACATATTTTAGTGATATGCTTTTAGGCTATGCAAATATTCTGTTTCTCTTTAAAATGTTGCTCATTATTTTGGAATTCACTCATGGATTAGGCCTGCAGCAATTATTGCTATGCGATTATAATGGTGATTTTCCTGTTCCTCTTATCCTTATATATTTATTACTTGGAATTTTTCTGTAAGAATTTTGTCCTTACTTTCCATTTACTCATATATTTAATCATGTATTTACATTAACATGGGCTCAAGGATACTCACTTTATTCTTTGGTACATAACACAACACTATAATTATTTCTTTTTGGGGACAGTTGTTCCGGCTTTCGTCACTTGGAGCTCTTTCAGATGGGCTCCTGTGTCCTTTTGACAAGCCCCTATCTTCTATTTATTTATTTTTAAAGCACTTCATTATTTTCTGACACTTCAAGATGATCTACCTCATCTTGTGTTGTCGCTGCCCTAGCAGGGAATCATTTGAAGCCCTGAAATCAATCTTTTATGAAGGGAGCTCTGGTTTCTTTTGTTGGAGAACAGGATTAAAAAATCAATACGAGCACTGGCTGTGCTTGTTGCTGCTGGAGTGGTACTGTTTCTAGGCCCTTTCAGTGGAAGCCCTAGCAATAATTCTGTATGCTAAACCATGCACACACAGGATTTTAATTATCTTGTCTAGCTATCCACCTACCTACCTACATTCCTATCCCTTGTCTATCTGTCCATCTATATATAACCTCTCCATCTCTCTATTAAAATGAACAAGAGTTTATACTGACACCTCCTATTCTAATCCAGCAACACAGGACTTACTCTACCCTCTCTCCCTTGCTTATTTACAACCTCCTTTTCTGACAGTGAGAAACCCTGTTTCCTGTTATCCACAGTTTGTTTACTTATTTGTTCAATCCTTGAATATGTATTGAGTAGGTTCAGAATGGCTAACCAGTGCCTCTGGGAGAAACATACTTGCCAGTTAGAGTATGGTGTTCCTGTCTTCCACCTTCAAGTGTTCAGCTGAAACACTGCTTTCCAGAGACACTTAGGTCAACTCTTTTTCTCCCACTACCTTCAGTGAAGTTATGTCCTACATTTGTGGTACACTTAGCTCATCTGTCACAGTCTGCATTCCGTCCTGGAATTCCCCAGCCTTCTGGTGGTTGTTTAAAGTGTGCCTACAGTCAAGTTCACTCTTTGTTTTCAAACACATAAATCCTATGGGTATGACAAATGCATGGAATCACCCATGTACGAATCAACCCAGGACCGTATGGAAGAGTTGCTTCAACCTAAATATCCTTAACAATATACTTTGGAGACACTATACAGCCAGCCTTGTGAGAAACAACTCAGGCCACAGCTTTGGAAGGAGCCCTACCTCCAACCAAGCCTCGATGACTTGTTTGGCTGAGGATGAGATTAAGGAATTGAGGATGACTTACTATCTTTATAATCCATAAAGACAGGTCATGTGGTATTGATTTTAATTCTGTTGTAATTTTATGTTTTGGACTTCAACCTAACTTAAAAGATACTTAATTTTTAATCTTTATGTTTTCCTTAAAATTGATAAAAAAGCGTGTATTTAAATTTGGGCTATCTCCGTATTGTTAACATTTTTTTAATTGGGGTATCTTTATATTATCATGCAATCTCATTGCTGAATTGCTGATGTCAGACGATATAGCTGAACATAATTTGGGATGGGAAATAGAAGAGCAGAGAACACTCATGCTTGGAGGTTAGTACAGGCACTGCACTGCTCATGTGAAATGATCTCCAACAGAACAATATTTGGATTTCATGTTTTGAGATTCTTGAGATTTCATTTTTTGAGATCCAGTAGAGTTACATTTTCTAATCTTTTTTCTCCCTTGTGATGGTTAAGTTTAGGTGTCAACTTAACCAGCCATGGAGTGCCCAGTTTAAACATTATTTCTGGGTGTGTCTATGAAGATGTTTTGGGATGAGATTAGCATTAGAAGGGGTAGATTGCCCTCCCTAGGGTCGGTGGGCACCATCCCATCCTCTAGGGCCTGAATAGAAGGAAAGGCAGAGGAAGCTGAATCTTCCCCTTTTTCTCCTGCCTCACTGCTTGCGCTGGAGCATCTCATCTCACCTTTTCTGTCCTCAGACTGGGGTTTACACTATCAGCTCCCCTGCTTCTCAGGCCTTCAGACTCAGACTAAATTGTAACACCAGCATCCCTGTGTCTCCAATTTGCAAACCGACAGCACCTTGCACCATCTCAGCCTCCATAATCACATGAACTAACTCTCTCTCCCTCTCTCTCTTTCTGGTTCTGTTTCTCTGGACAATGCTGACTTACATCTCCCTTGTTCTTTCAGTCTTTTCCCCTTGGGAAGCATAAAGTTTTTGTGGAGGAAGAAGAACTGGGCAGACATACTTTTGTCCCTCTCTTTCCCCTGCATTAGTTTACACTTGGATTCACTAAACTGTAGCCCCTGAATTGAAATCCTTCCACTTTTCAGTGCTGTCAATAGTAAGGTGGGTTAGTTCCTATTTTGGAAACGATTTGTGGCTACAGACCTAAACCACGTTTACAGCACCTTTAACAGTAATAGAGCTCACATTTAACCTCCATCTTCTTGACTCATTTGTCCTTTTTATTTGGTTTTTATTTCTGGCAGGAAAACAAGTGTGTCTAACACATAGCACAAGGAAGGATGTGGGTAAGGATGAAGGGAAGTGGTATTTGTTAAAATCGTATTCTGTATCAAGCTCTGTGCTGCACAGTTTATATATGCTCTGTTTATTTGATCCTCACGAATAATATGTTTACTCTCTGGCACTTTATTAGTTTTTATTTCCCCTCTTCCCTGTTCAGGTCCTGAGAAACAATTTAAGTGTAATACTTGATTCAGCAGGGAACCCAGGTAGTACTCTGAAGACATGGGGAAGAAAGACTGGAAATTGGAGAACCAGCCATTCATGCAGGGCTGAGAATGTCACTGCCAGCGGCTCCTGGGGCTGAGTGCCACTGGGGATGTCCTGCTGAGAGGCCCTGTGGAATGGTTCAGAGCTGTGAACGGCGAGTACTGAGCTACTTACCCACCAGTTATCATCTCAGGCTCGGAGATTTGCTCCTGGACCACTAACTCCTTAGTGCTCTTAGCTTGCCCTGCCCAAGATGGGGTGGCTCAGCAGCCCATGATAGCCTCTGATGGAGAAACCCAGGAAGCCAGAGGCATATATGTAGATGGAGATGACCTTGGGCAGGATATTGACAGGGTCTGTTATAAGTACTATTTGCATTTCACTCTTTACATTTCACTATTGAGGAATCTCAGCCCCAAATATTTAAGTAACTTGTCTGAAATCACATGGCTAATAAAAGGCTAAGTTTTTAAACCTAGGTCTTAGTGAGATTCACCCGTACTCCTTTCTGTTGTACATGAAACCTTGCCTGACATCTGTCTTACCTCTCACTGCAGGGCACTGCAAAGAAAAGATGTGGCATGGTCTCTTGGTGAGGGCAAACAGTCAAGAAATATGATACAATGAGATGGAAATCTAGAGTCATGGGAAACTGGATGCAGCCTGGAGACTGTCATGCAAAACCCAGCTCTGCCTGCACCAGGTAAGCACCTAGGAAAGCTTAACTGAGCTCTCACGTGTCTCCTAACTCAGTTTAACACAGAGGGGTATTAGCGGAGACAGCTCTGAAATCAATGGCCTGGCAGCTTTAGATGTTTTTGTGGATTCTGAGTTCACTCCCGTGTAGTCTTCAACCTTTCAGTGTCCAGCTGCTAGATGCATAAGGTGAGGAGTAGACTCCAGGCACAGCTGCTTTAGAAAACCGGAGTGGTGAGGAAAACGTGCATTTCAGCTGGGCTATCATGCTGGACTTGAAATGTGAGAAGGATGCATGAAGTGCCAGTGAGAAGAGCCTCTCTGTTAAGAAGCTGAGCCCTGAAAAACTCTGATCTCACTGTTTGACTTTTAAGGGTTGCTTCTAAATGATGGGTGGCATGAGGTCAGCTTGAAAAAATGCCATCATGCATATATTTGCTGTATTGTATCTTGTAAACAATATTCCTTCTCACGATCAATACCCAGAGATCCATGTGTGTCCAGTGATCGGCTTTCCTTCGGCAAAGCCACCTTAAGACTGTGGGATGGAAACGGCGCTGTCTAGATGAATGGGCAGCTGAACCCCCTCAGGCTGAAGAGGACTTGAGTTAAACTCATTAGCAAAGGTCATAAGGAGATATTACTTTGAAGAAGTCAGTGAATCTCATTGGGGATTGAAAGATTATTTTTTGTTTAACCAAATAGTAAATTGTTTATATTGAGAAATACAAAGAAAAAGAAAGAAAAGAAAAATCAAGTTAATGTGGTCACCTAGTATTAAAATCTGTGTGTGTGTATATATATACACACACACATATATATTATATTAATATAATATATAAATATATAATTAATACTGCATGTCTAAAATCACACATATGGCCTATGTTCTTATATATTTATATATATATGTATATAGCTATACATATACATACTATATATATATATATCTTCTACATTAGGAAATATATATGTAATTTTTTATAATCCTGAGATCAGAATGTATGTAAGTTTTATAATATTTTTTATCATCAAATTATGTATGTTTCCTTCCTTAATTTTGTATTAGATACACTTAGATACTCATATTATTTGTAGAAAAGAATTGAGACTATGCCCTTTAGTAGGTGAGGTTCTGTTTCCTGATATTAGCAAAGTTTATATATTCTGATACCAATATATTTCTTTTAATTTTTCTGAGTTTCACCTGTTTTCTTCTTGTATCTTTTTTTGACGGTTGGATACAGAACAAGCCTTAACCGATTATATCCTGAAGATCGAACTCACTAACTTGAAGCTTCATGACCAGGCGTCTTCCTTTCAGAGGGCCGGGCAGCTAGGAACCTCGTGGGGAAGGTTCAGAACCGGCCTTCACTTGCAGGGGTGCACATCCCATCCTTGACTTTCTCAGCCATCTGATTTATGCCATCTTGAATGCAAATATTACAGGTCTATTATCTATTTTTGTTTATTATTTATCTATTACTGTAAATTTTGTATGGTCCAAGCTTATACAATAACTTCTGAAGTAGCAGGCTAATCTCCGCACATCATATACTTACAGTGGCATCAGCCCCCAGACAAGTCCTGAGGGGTGCATAGTTCAGGCCACCTCTTCCTGTGAATGTCCAAAAATATAAAATCTATGTTTTAATGTTATTATTAAAATATTACTTTGATTAATATTTCGTTCTTTTCACTTTTACCTCTTTGTGAAAGTATGTTAAATATTTGCTTAGATTTAACCTCCTTCTGTATCTGATGTATTTCATGACTGAGCACATCCTAATGTGAGTTCCTATCTGATCCATCTGTCAGCTAGAGTTCAAGTGCAGTTATGTAAACATATGGGTTTGTGAGAAGGATTTTTCTAAAAGCATTAGATATATGGTTTTCTCTCTTATTTTTCTACTAATGTTAGCAACTTACTTTGATGTAGAAATATTTGGTAACAACCTAATCTCCACAAGGCTCTGTGTATACTTCATTATATTTATAATTTGGTGCTTTAAAGTATATACAAACCTGAAACTCTTCTGATTTTAAAATGTATTTGTTGATTTATGTCTGAGTACGTACTGAACTTTTTTTTCCAGTAAGGTTGCAACTTAATAGTTTTGGGTTTTACTCACTAATTGTGGAGTTATTAGGTGAGTTAATTTTCATGTCTAGAGTGCTGGGCCTTCAGAGAGAGAAGCCTTATTTATATCGCTAGTTGTATTCTTTCTATCAATCTGTTCTTTACTCAGATAATTCCCATGAAGAAGAGCTTCACTCTTTATCTTCTAAGATTTGTATTTATTCTCCATAGCTTTAATTTTATTTATTACAGAGATAACATCTTTTATTTCACTGATTTGATTTTGACAGAAATTTATCTGCTTTTCTTTGCCTTATTTCTACATTTTACATTGGGCATGGTGCTTTTGATCCCATGGAGGGTATTTTACTGTTAGAATATTACCTTCTTATGAATTCACAGGGACCTTTATCTTTGTTTTGTTTATATTTTTTACTTGCTTATTTCTAGGCAGAACTAAGAATATTACCCTGATTTTGTGCTTGGTAGGTTTACCTTTATTCTTGACAAGCTCAAATTTTGCTCTTTTTTTTTTTTTCTTAAGGCATGACATCTATGCCATCATCTCTCAGCTCTCTGAGGAAAGGGGACAGATCTCTCTCTGTGACTTTTGTATCCCCAGTCTCTATAACAATGCATGACAAATAATATTATTCTCAGTAAATGTTGGTTTATGAAAAGCACCATGAAATCATTGCCCAGTGTGATATATAGCACACATTTGTGGGGATAGACTAAACGTTCACATCAAGTGAACACATGGATGCACATAAGGCAATAGCTCAGGTTTAGAAAACATATGTAGGATGTCTCCAATAGCAAGCAAAGAGTTCTGACTGGTGAGAAAAATCAAGCTGAGACCATTTCTTCTGAAAAACAACAACAAAATCATTCACTCTGCTAGTCACCATTTTTCTCTTTTGGTTTTGGTGCTGTGCTACAGACAAAACTGTAGCTTTAAGTTTCAATGTATAAAAGGCACAAGCAAATTCCAGAAAATGCCAAATCTTAATAGTTGAAATGCATTTTCAGAGGTATATTAGATACTAATGAAGTCAGGTAGAAAAATGAAATTTTACAACTCAGAACTGTTGATTAAAAAAAAAAATTAGGATGAATGAGACAATACAAGTTTTATTCAAAATAACAGTTATCTATTAATGATATGGCAAAAACTAAGGGGTTATTTCCAGGTTTTTATGAGACTTATAAATCAGATTTATGAAAATGTTATTACTTCCAGCACATCATTAATCTTAATATATTTTTCTCCCTGAATAGTCTGATAAGAACTGCAAAAGTAATATAAGTTCTTGAAAGAGCAAATATTTGAGGGAATTATTAATATTAAATAAAACACATTTCCCAAGTATGTCATCAAGATGTAATCTACAGAATAACATTAGATTTAATATCCCTTCCCTGGCTCTGCAGGTGTTATTGATCAAATCCATATCTCTATGTGGGATTTCGGATTAGTGAACTTGAATGGAAGATGGGCTACATTTTTCATGTTTCATCTGATATTGCAGTGATTTTATTAGAAGTTGATGAAATATATGCTGTATTTAATTCTATTGATTAGTGCATTTTACTCATGAAGTTACATTTGGGTTCAACTCCTTTGAGACATTATTTTACTCCATTGTCTGTGATGGCCTGATAATGGTAATTGGTGAAATTTAGAGACAGAGTGATTTAGGTGAGTTACCATCCAACTTGTCTTGTCATTCCAGTGAATTCATGATTTATAATGTTGAAATTCCATTAAATAAAACAATATAAACTTTGATGGTAATTTATTAGTTTTTCAATTAAGTTGAAAAGATAAGCAGATAACCATCTCTATAGAGACCTGGCTGATACAATCCCTCCTTGTAACTGTAATACACAGAAAGACAATCAGTGATAAGTTTGACTGATGACTATGGACTCTAAGCAAAAAAAGTTATGATTTAAAGATTCATAATATCACATTATGAAAATCTGATGTAACTCTGTCCTCAGCGTGGTTACTGAAGCAGAGGGAATAAATATTATGTCTAATTTTCAAGAGCAACATCTTCCCAAGAGGATGCTTTTTTGGGTTTCCTCTAGGACAGTTGTTTTGTTTTTTCCAAGCTGACAATATTCTTGCTTCTAACTGGCATATTTCTCTTCTACATTTGTCAGTTAGATTATGTGCTAGTCTTGCTCTGACTTCTAAACTACTCTGTCTTCATAAACTAAGTGTATATATTTATGATCCAATTATTTGCATATTCTGTTGTCCAATTATCAGAAGGACATCTTATTTTTTGATTCCAAGTTGTTGGGGGTATGTGTGTGTATGAATCCATGTAAACTGGCATGAAGGAGTAGAATGTCATCTCTTTAGTATACATCCTTTGATACAATGGCAGAAGCTGATATTTTACAACACTCAGATTGTTCAGCAAATTTATCATCATATAATGTTACGTCCTATGTGAGTTTTCACATACTTATAGCAGGAATAGATTTTTTTTTTTTTAGTAATTGTCATACTGAGTGAAGTAAGTCAGACGAAAGACAAATATATGATATCACTTATATGTGGAATCTAAAAAAGAGGGTACCAATGAACTTACTTACAAAATGGGTGTAGAAAACAAACTTATGGTTAACAGGGGATTTTGGGGGGTTAAACTGGGAGATTGGGATTGACATATACACACTACTATATATAAAATACATAAGTAATAAGAGCCTGCTGTATAGCACAGGGAACTCTACTCAATACTCTGTAATGACCTATATAAGAAAAGACTCTAAAAAAATAAGAGCAGATATATGTATAACTGATTCACCTTGCTGTACACCTGAAACCAACACAACAGTATAAATCAACTACACGCCAATAAGAATTTTAAAAAAATAGTGTTTTCATTTACTCAGTTGTTAACATATTTTTTGTACCTCAGAAATTGTATGGGATAAATATTGAAAAGTAAGAATGAATCAAATCACTTTAAACGTCTTTTTTGTCTTATGGCTATTATTTGAAGTCAACATTAATAAATAGTTTTATTCTCTGAAAATTTCAGTAAAGGTTAAATGTGAACACAAACAAAAACAAGGAGGAACGCCCAACCCCTGACCATTTGACAATTCCCGCATCCCTAAATTCAAACATAATTTTCCACAATAAATTCTGTTTGAACATTTTCCATTGTCCTCTGATTTATGGACTTGACATGAAGGATAATTGACAATATTCAGCTGTCATAGCGGTAACCTTCTGAAGGTTTACACTTTATGAACAACCCTCTTTCTGAATTAAAACTTCAATTGTTTGCTGGATTTATATCAAAGTTCTTATATCTGGGTAGTCTGCCACTGTTAAAACCTGTTTCTTTATTTTACTATATTAGGGATCATTCTGATTTCTCTTTCCCCAGGGAAACCTCACCTCTCAGAGGGTGCCATGTCCACTCTGGACAAATGGACCAGGGCTCCTCTGAACTCTAATTATTTATGATGTAGCGTCACAGGCCCTGAGGGCTCCTGAACTGTCCTTTACCCATTGTATGTCCTATAAGCCTCTGCAATATTGTGGTTCAGCACAAACCCCTCAGTGTCACTTTAGCTTTCCCTGTGGTGTCCTCGCCATCCCAGCTCACTTGCCACACACACACTGCATGGCCCTGGGGCCTATTCCCGGGAGTAGAAGGGATGGTCCTCTGCTCTATTGCTTGCATCTTAGATTATTCTTTTGTACTACTTGGAGCTACCTGGCACTCACCATATGTAAAATATTTTCAAATAGAAAAATCCTATACAATAGCAGCAACATAGCAACACTGTTTTTACAATCTCTCATCTATCTACCTATCATGTACCTATCCTTCTATTTGTGTGTGTGAGGGTGAGGGAGCGATTCTATTTTTACTTCTCAAATATTAATTGAATTGAATTGATGTGAACAATTTATACATTGTTATATTGATCCATTTTCAAGATAGTTATACATTTGTAGGATACTTTGGAAATCCAGAAAGCTATGTCAAGCATAGAAACAAGCATATTAGATCCAGCTCTACATTGAGGTTGGAACGTAAATAGCTTATGCTGTCAAGTAGGAGAGCCCTCTAACAAATGTGTGTTCCTTGAGAAGTGGTTCTAGCCACTCGGGAAACTGATGAGAAGTATGGAGGGCTTTAGAGTTGAAAGAATTGATATAGGGGGCTTGTTATTAAGCAGGGATCCATTCTTCAGAAATATGAATGTGGGTCACTGAAATACAATGTGATGCTTTGCCCTGAAAACAAGAGAGCAATGGGAAATGAGAACAACTGAGGATAAGCTGCAGGTGGGCATGAGGGATGTGCAGTCTGTAGGCTGAGTCCTGGCTCTTAGCTTTCAGCCATTAGCTAACAGAGCAGGTAGGAGCACAGCCTGTGGGCTTCCCCCAACTTGGCCTTCAGAAAGTCAACTAACTAGTCATGTCATTGTTTGAGTTCTTAATTTTTAAAATTAATAGATTTGCATTTATGACCATTATGGAGAACAGTATGACCATAATTCAAAAAGAGTCATGTACCACAATGTTCACTGCAGCACTATTTACAATAGCTGGGACATGGAAGCAACCTAAGTGTCCATAAACAGGTAAATGGATAAAGAAGTTGTGCTACATATATACAAAGGAATATTGCTCAGCCATGAGAAGGAAAGAAATTGAGTTATTTGTAGTGAGGTAGATAGACCTAGAGTCTGTCATACAGAGTGAAGTAAGTCAGAAAGAGAAAAACAAATACTGTATGCTAACACATATATACGGAATCTTAAAAAAAAAAAGAAAAAAAAGGTACAGATGAACCTAGTGGCAGGGCAGGAATAAAGACATAGACATAGAGAATGGACTTGAGGACATGGGAGGGGAGGGGGAAGCTGGGGTGAAGGGAGAGTAACATCGACATATACACACTACCAAATGTAAAATAGATAGCTAGTGGGAAGCAGCCACATAGCACAGGGAGATCAGCTCCGTGCTTTGTGACCACCTAGAGGGGTGGGATAGGGAAGGTGGGAGGGGGGCTCAAGAGGGAGGGGATATGGGGACATGTGTTTGAATATGGCTGATTCACTTTGTTGTACAACAGAAACTAACACAGTATTGTGAAGCAATTATACTCCAATAAAGATTTATTAAAATTTAATTAATGAATGAATTAATTAATAATTTTAGAGCAGGTTTAGTTTTACAGTAAAATTGAGCAGAAATTTCCTGTATAACCCCACTTTACCCCACAAAGTTTCCCTTACTGTTAATAGTTTATATTGGTGTGGTACATTTGTTACAATTGATGAACTGATATTTGCACATTATTTTTTAACTGCAGACCATAGTTTACATTAGGATTCACTCTTTGTGTTGTATAGCTCTGTAGGTTTTGACAAATGCATACTGCCATGTATCCACCATTACGGTACCATACAGATTCATTTCACTGCCCTGAAAATCCTCCATTTCATCTCTTCATGCACAAGTCCTTGATATCTGCTGTTCTTTCTACCATCTTCATAGTTTTGCTTTTTCCAAAATGTCATATAATTAAAATCATATAATATGCAACCTTTTCAGAATAGCTTTTTATACACAGCAATATGCATTTAAGGTTCCCTCATGTCTTTGCATGGCTTGACACCTCATTTCTCTTTATCACTGGGTAATACTCCATTGCATGAATGTATCCCAGTTTGTTGATCCGTTCACCTACTGAAGGGCATCTTGGTTGCTTCCAGTTTTTGGCAATGATGAATAAAACAGCTATTAATAGTCAGATGCCTGTTTTTGTGTTGACATACATGTTTCACTCATTTGGGTAAATACCTAGGAACAACGTGCAGGGTTATGTGGTTAAGACGAGGTTTAGATTTGTAATAAATTGCCGAACTGTCTTCTAAAATGGCTGTACCATTAGTAGTCACACCAGCAATGAGTCAGAGTGCCTTCTTGCTCCACGTCCTTGCTCGAATTTGGTGTTGTCAGTATTTTGGCTTCTAGCTAACCTAATAGGCATGTAGTGATAGCTCATTGTTATTTTAGTTTGCAATTCCCTAATGACATATGATGTTGAGCATCCTTTCATATGCTTATTTTCCATCCATTTATCTTCCTTGGTGAGTAGTATATTAAGATATTTTGCCCACTTTTTCATAGGCTTGTTTTCCTACTGCTGTGTCCTTTGATTATTTTGGTTACAGTTCTTTAGATGTGCAATTTGCAAATATTTTCTCCCAGGCTGTGGTTCGTCTCTTAAATTCTCTTAACAATGTCTTTTACAGAGCAGAAGTTTTTAGCTGTAATGAAGTTCACTGTATAAATGTTTTTCATGAATCATGCTTTTGTTTTTGTATTAAAAACTCATTTTCCTGCCCAAACTCACCTGGATTTTCTTCAATGTTATCTTCTAGAAGTGTTATAGTTTTACATTTTACATTTAGGTCTGCCAACTAGAAATTGGCACTTGACGTCTGCCTCTGCAAGGATTAGGTCACTAACTGTGGCAGTCGCCGAACTTCAACACACCTTGAAAGGAGTCCAGGGTGGAGATCAGGAATGAGGCCCTCTTTGCTCTGGGAAAAACTGGAAGAATAATCATTCAGATAATTAGATATTTTCAGGAGAAAATTTTATGAGCCCAAATTCTTGTATCATCATATCTAGAAAAGCACTAAAATCATTAATGGAATATATGCTCCTGTTTCTAGCAGTAAACTTCATGAGACCAGCAGCAAACCCCTGCCAAAATGTGTGCTTGATTGCATGTATTGCCCTTCACCAAAATTACTTATACTGACCACCCCTCCACCTCTTCAGAGCAGTTCCTCAGAGTTATCTGAGATGCTGTCTCCAAGGCTATAGTCCTCATTTTGCCCCAATAAAACTTAACTCACAATTCTCACAGTGTGGGTTTTTTTTCAGTCAACAGGTCTGTGATTCATTTTGAGTTAATTTTTGTGAAAGGTGTAAGGTTAATGTCTATATATAATTTTGCATATAGATATTCAATTGTTCCAGCACCACTTCTGGAAAGCACTCTCCTTTCTCCATTCAACTGCCTTTGCTCCTTTATTAAATTTCAGTTTACATTTAAATTACAGGGCTACATTTTTATGGTTCTAATTTTGGCTTCCTATTCTGTTCTATTGATTTATTTCTATATTCTTTCACCAATACCACACTACTTTATAGCTGTTGCTTTAGAATATATCTTGAAGTTGGGTATTTTTTTCATTTTCTGACTTTGTTCTTCTTCAATATTGTGTTGGCAATCTGTATCTTTTGTTTTTTCATGTAAACTGTAGAATGAATTTGTTGACATCCACAAAATATCTCTGGTATTTTGATTTAGATTGCATTACATCTGTAGATCAAGCTGGTAAGGACTTACAACCTAACATTATTGAGTGTCTTTCTTATGAACATGGAATATCTGTGCATTTAGTTAGACTTCCTTTGATTTCTTCCATCAGAGTTTTGTAGTTTTTCTTGTATAGATCTTATATATATATTTTGTTAGACATATACTTCAACATTTATTTTTCCTTTCTTTTGGTGTTAATGTAAGTGGTGTTGTGTTTTTAACTACAAATTCTGACTACTAATTGCAGATATGGAAAAAAGCAATTAACTTCTGTATATTAATCTTTTATCTTACAACCTTGATATAATCACTTATTAGTTCCAAAAGTTTTTTCTTTATTCTTTGGTATTATATATATATATATATATATATATATATATATATATACACACACACACACACACACACACACAAATATGTCATATATGAACAAATTTTCATTTCTTCCTAATATATACCTTTTATTTGCTTTTCTTTTCTTATTGCATTATCTAGGACTTCCAGTATAATGCTGAAAAGGTATGAGAGAGGGTATTCTTGCTGAGTTCCTGATCCTATGGGAAAAGCATGTAGTTTCTCAGCAGTAAGTATGATGTTAGATGTAGGTTTTGTGTAGTTGTTCTTTATCAAGTTGAAGAAGTTCCTCTCTATTTCTAGGTTGTTGAGAGTTTTTATTATGAATTATTACTAGATTTTGTCAAATGTCTATTCTCTATCTATTGATGTGCTCATATGATTTTTAACTTTTTTATTGCTATGACAGATTACATTAATTGATTTTAAAATATTGAAGCAGCCTTGAATATCTGGGATAAATCCCTCTTGGTTGTAGTCTATAATTCTTTTTATATATTGTTGGATTCAATTGCTAATATCTTGCTGAGGAATTTTGAATCTATGTTCATAAGAAATACTGGCGTACAGTTTTCTTATCTTGTAGTATCTTTGTATTGTTTTGATATTAGGGTACTGTTTTTGTCTAGTAAAATGAGTTAAGAAGTGTTCCCTCTGCTTCTATTTTCTAGAACAGATTGTAGAGAATTGGTTTTGCTGAGTTTCTCATTTTTTAATTGAGACTATTTATACATAACCAATAGAATAATTCTGAAGATTATAAAAGCTGATGTGTTTAGAATGTTTATTACATTTTTGGGCACTCAATAACAGTCAAGAAACTGCAGGCTTTGTAATGAAAACATTATTATAACATTGGCTGTTGATATGGCTTGCACTGGTACTACATTTTGTTTTTTTAAATTAAATTTAATTTTTAAAAGAGATTATTTATTTATTCTTGGCTGCATTGGGTCTTTGTTGCTGCATGCGGGGATTTTTCTAGTTGAGGTGAGTGGGCATACTCTTTGTTGCAGTACAGGGGGTTCTCATCTCAGTGGCTCCTTTTGTTGTGGAGCATGGGCTCTAGGTGCATGGACTTCAGTAGTTGTGGCATGCAGGCTCAGTAGTTGTGGCACACAGGCCTAGTTGCTCTGCAGCATATGGGATCTTCCTGGACCAGGGCTTGAACTCATGTCTCCTGCATTGGCAGGCAGATTCTTAAGCACTGCGTCAACAAGGAAGCCCTGGTACTACATTTTTTAAATTGTCATTTTCTTCAGCTTGGCATAAGAATTCAGAGTGTTTACTTTGGAGGCAGACAGACAAATGTCCTCTTGAATTCAACATTTATTAGTTACTAGTTGTATAACCTGATCAATGTACTTAGTCTCTCTAAACTTCAGTTTCTCATTAAAAGTGGAAATGACAATAGTCTCTAAGGGCTACCATGGGTTAGAGTTATGTGTGATAACCCCTGTGATAGACTCAGCACACCAGAGGCTCATAGGAGGTGCTCATGACACAGAAAATATAATCATTTTCTGGGCTCTAGGATGAACAATACTGAAGAGAACTTTTCTGAGCTTACCTCTCACCTTTGAGAAATTCGTTACTTCTCCTTTGACTAAGAACAGATCTCAGAACTTAGAACTTCTGGACTTATGTTTTATTGAGTACAGGGGGGCCTGGGAGTAGGTAGAGGAGGAAGATAGTGTGAAGACTTCCTTACAGATTATTCAACGGGCAGGTGTGAAATACTGATGGTTTTGTTTCTATTTTATCTAATCCAGAAAAGAAAGGCCTAAGGGTGTTGGTTATATGTTTTTAGTGCTCTCTAATTTCACACTTCTAACCAATCATACCTTCTTTAAATAGAGTGCACCCTGTAGACTCCACACAGATGTAAAAAGATTATGATGATGATAATGATGATGATGGTTATCATCACACTCTTGTTTCAAGGGGAGAAGAAAACGAATTTGTGCTTATTAAGAATACAAAGAAGGATTGTCTTCCTTTGAGAAAAATGGTAAAATTACTGCTATATATTTGCATATTGTTAAAAGAGACAGCTGAAATACTGAACAGCCCTAAATGTTAATGTCCCTGTTTTTCTGCCCATCACTCTGTATACAGTGTCTCTAATCATTCTGTCATATTTTAGTCCTTCTTAGTTATATTGGCTCATTGTTATATTTATAGAACATCTTTGTTGTAAACAATGCTAAATAATATGAATTTGAAAATAAAACATTTTTGGACTTGTATCTAACATGCATAAAATGTGAGGTCTAGCAAATATAACTCTTCATAATTTTTGATTGCCAAAATCTAAATATGTAGACAAGTAAAAGGCCCTTTTCTTTTTTAAGGGAGTGAGAGAGGGAAATCAGGAACATAGAGCTGAGGTGATTTTACTCCTTAACTCATGGTATCATTTTATCATCACTTTATACAGTGTCCCTTCTTTTATTAGACTATCAATTATTAGATTATCGGTTGTTCCCCTTTGTTACCCAACACGATTGTAGTGTCCTTTCTTCACTGTCATCATCTTTTGTGTTTTCAATGTGTGTAATTCCAATTCATCTCCCACACATTTGCTTTTATAATATGTTTATTCATTTAGAATGTCTATCACTGTTTTGTGTTTTAAATTTACATTAGTTGTCCTACTTTTGAGTTATCATATTTTCACTCTATATTATGTTTTCAAGATTATTTTTCATTATATGTGGCTTTAGTTCACTCCACTGAATGATATTTATATTCTGCATTTTACTGGTTCATACAGTTAAATAAAACCACCAAGTTTATAAAAAATTTCCCCCTGAAAATAACACTATGGCAAACATCCTTCTACATCTGTGAACAAAAGTTTACCTAGAGTTTACACCCAGGAGTATTGTGTGTATGTATTTATATAAAGGCAATAAACATATGAAATTTTTCCGTATGGAAGAATACACTAAATTCAGGATACTTTTGCCTCTGATGAGAGATGGAGGGACATTTAATTGAGACAGTAAACAAAGGAGATAACAATTTGTCTAAAAATGTTAACTTTAATAAAAATATCTGAAACAAAATGATAAGTAGGAAAATTAGTAAATTCTTAAAAGTGGGTACATAAACTTTTAGTGTGTGATTCTGGGCATCTTTATGTATTTTTTAAAGTTAAAAAAATTTTTCATGCTTTCGAGAAATTCACAATTCATTAGGACACACAGCAAAACATTACAATAACACAAAACAAAATGATAAGTCCTTTAGTAGGAATACACTCAACCTATATTGTTTATGTGTATGTGAAATATAGAGGAAGGTGTCCAAAAAATACACAAGTGAAAATATGTTTCCAAATATATTATACTTATGTGAATTCTGTACAATTGAGTACTAATGTGATAAGCATATAGAGAAAAAATTCAAGGTAGAGGTAACGAGTCATGAAAAGTGAAGAGTTTTGGAAGTTTTAGTAAATATTGATGGAAAATATTTTATGTATTTGGAACAAGGTTACACGACATGACAGAGGCAAGGAAAACTAAAATTTCAGCAGGGAAATTCTGTCAGGATATGTCAACCAATAGCAAAGCTTGAAAACATATTCTTACTCTGTGGGCCAATTAAAGGAGAAGTGAACTTTAGAAAGATAATTTTCTCGTGTCAGGAGACTTGGAAATTCCTGCCATTCTGATCAAAATACTTGGCAATAACCTTTTAACAAAGTTTATGTCAACTGGAAAAGTTTGTACTTGTTCAATTCTCATTAATCTGGTATAGTATACCTACAAGTGCTGGGCCATTCCAGTGACAAAAGGAGCAGTAACAGACAGGGAGGGAGGCAAGAGTTCTTCTGCTAAGTGAGATATTTTGGCCTTTGCCCTGAGAAATTATGTTTTTTTGGTACTTTCATGTCTGAAAATAAAGGAACTTGACACAGTACTCCAAAGGAGGAAGAAAATGTTGTAAGTGGTGTTATCTTATTCATCCACCATGGCTGTAAGTGAAGAATAACCAGGTCATATACTTGGACTTAAACACGACTGAAAACAGATATTTCTTATCACCTTTCTTCAGGCATCTGCCTTATTGAGAAATTTGAGTTCAAATAAAAAGAAAGCCCATCCTCAAAGATGAGAGGGCACTCTCTGTAATACCTCCTTATTGTTTTTATCTTTAGTAAAATATGCAGAGCTTTCTTGAAATAAAATAAATATTGATAATGTTTATGTTTTATAATCTGACTCCTTTGCTCAAAGTCATGTTAATTAAATAATTAAGTTAGTATTTGATAAGGAAAAAGGGTCTCATTTTTGTTTTAGATTCCATATACATGCATTAGCATATGATATTTGTTTTTCTCTTTCTGACTTACTTCACTCTGTATGACAGACTCTAGGTCCATCCACCTCACTACCAATAACTGAATTTCATTTCTTCTTATGGTTGAGTAATATTCCATTGTATATATGTGCCATATCTTCTTTATCCATTCATCTGTCAATTGACATTTAAGTTGCTTTCATGTCCTGGTTATTGCAAGTAGTGCTGCAATGAAAATTGTGGTATATGTCTCTTTTTGAATTATGGTTTTCTTATGGTTCTGATGAACCTATTGGCAGGGCAGGGATAAAGATGCAGACATAAAAAATGGACTTGAGGACACAGGGTAGGGGAAGGGGAAGCTGGGGTAAAGTGAAAGTAGCATTGACATATATACAGTACCAAATGTAAAATAGCTAGCTAGTGGGAGGCAGCCGCATAGCACAGGGAGATCAGCTCAGTGCTTTGTGACAACCTAGAGGTGTGGGATAGGGAGGGTGGCAGGAAGATGCAAGAGGGAAGGGATATGGGGATATATGTATGCATATGGCTGATTCACTTTGTTGTACAACAGAAACTAGCACAGCATTGTGAAGCAATTATACTCCAATAAAGATGTATTGAAAAAAAGAAAAGAAAATGAGTCTCCCCCATATTTGGCAAAGCATCCCCCAAAATAGCAGTATCAATATGGTAAACTATAGGATACATTCCCTTTTTCTTTCAGGGTCACATAGAGTTCTTTGGAAAGCAAAGTATCAGCCATTTACAATTAGAGATACTTGAGAATAGTACAGCTCAAAACTGAGTTTACTACTAGCGATATTTCACATTCTGATATGACAGAATCCTAAAGTGGGAGACTAAATGAAGGATCAGCTGAGGTTCTCCATTAAGAGAATACCGAACATTCAAAACTTGGGTAACTGTCCCCTGACCCCTGTTTCTCTCTCTCTCTCTCTCTCTTTTTTTTTTAGTATTTATTTAATCATTTTTTAATTTATTTGACTGCTCCGGGTCTTAGTTGCAGCACGCAGGATCCTCGTTGCCTCGTGTGGGATCTTCATTGTGGTATGTGGGATCCTTAGTTGTGGGATCTTTAGCTGCGGCATGCAGGCCTATGTAGCAAACTACTCCAGAACTTAAACAACAATTTTTTAATAATTTGTGGATTAAGATTCCAATCAAGCCTTACCTGGGCAATCCCAGTCCACATGGTGTCAACTGGACTCACTTGATGTGAGTACTTGGGCTTGACCATAGAGCTAAGATTGTTGGGACAGCTGGAGAGCTGGGCTCAGCTGGGTTCTACTCTTTTGCCATGTGGCTTTGCTAGAATACTTGGGTTCATTTCAAGGCAGCTCAGGCACCCAAGAAACCAAGACAAAAGCCACCAGTCTACATAAAGCCCAAGTTTCAACTCATATAGTATTCACTCTACACCCCTAACCCAAGCAGTCCAGCCCTGATTCAAGAAGAGGAGAATCAGAGCCTACCTCACAATGGAAAGTGTCACAATGTTTGGCCATCTTGAAGAGGTCCCAGGCCTGTAGGTCAGAAACAGAGATGCTTTTTCCTTTGTCTGCCAACCAACTTTGCACTTGAGATGCAGAACAGTTCCCAGGTGGCTAGCAATGCTTGGAGAGGAAAATAAGTACATAAGGCTGGAAGATTCCAAGCTCTAGGGATCTGAATCAAAATCAGGCTTATCCTATCCCCAACTCCTACTGAGCAGAGTAGAGAGCAAAGTCCCAGGAGCCACTTCTATTTCCCTCTCCAAGGTATGGAGGGCTGCAGGCTTAAGGAGGGTGAAGAGCTTCAGGAGAATTTGAACTGTAGATGCACTCACATTTAAGATTATCTACACCAGGAAGCATATGCAGCAATTCAAAAAATACAGTACAATGTCTTATCCTTTATAAACAACTTTAATGTAACAACCACAGAAAGTTTCCAGAAATGTGAATCCACCCTAAGACATAGGGAGGTCATTTCATCTATATGCCTATAGTAGGATACTAAGGTCAAGAATAGGGAGGAAGGGACTTCCCTGGTAGTGCAGTGTTAAGAATCTGCCTACCAATGCAGGGGACTCGAGTTCGAGCCCTCTTCCGGGAAGATCCCACATGCCGTGGAGCAACTAAGCCCATGAGCCACAACTACTAAGCCTGTGCTCTAGAGCCCACGAGCCATAACTAGTGAGCTTGTGTGCCACAACTACTGAAACCTGCGCACCTAGAACCTGTGCTCCACAATGAGAGAAGCCACCGCAATGAGAAGCCTGAGCACTGCAACGAAGAGTAACCCCTGCTCACTGCAACTAGAGAAAGCCCACACACAGCAACGAAGACCCAACACAGTCAAAAATAACAAAAAGAATAATAACAAAAAAAAAAAAAAGAATAGGGAGTCGGGAAAGGAAATACAGATGAATGTAATTTAAAAAGATTAAAGTATTTATTGAAAAACTGAATAGATTTTCTGAATAGGAGTCTGGACACTGCAGAACAGCAAATTATTAAGTTCAAAAATGAAACTGAATAATTGCCTCAGAATGCAGCACAAAAGTTGAAAGTTGGAAAATATGGAAGAAAAATTCATAAAAGTAGAAGGGAATTCCTGAAGGGAAGAACAGAGTGAATAATGGAGAAGGATAAGAAATAATATCTAATAATTTATCAGAATGACTTGAAAGGAGATTAACAGTTGCTGTGCAGAAAAAATTAAAAGAAACTCATACATACACAAACTGTAAATAAACTTCTAACTGTCAATTATAAAGAAATATTCTAAGCTCCAACAGTGATGGAATAAATATGTGCCTAAGGACCAGGAATCACATTGGCATGGCGAAGCTGCAGAGCCCAGTGATGCAGAGTGTGGGTGCTGAGCTGGCCTGGCTCACCACCTGTGCACCACTGGGTGATTTACTCAACTTTCTGGGCTCCAGATTTCTTATGTGTAAAATGAAGACAATAATTACTTGCCTTATTAGACAGAATATTAATTTAGGTGATATTTATAAAGTGATTAGAACAGTGTCTGGTACACAGTGCTAGTTTGTTGTGATTGTTATTTTCATCAATTTCTAGTGACACAACCTGTAATAGGATTATGAAGCAATATTCGAGTATTTAAGAAAATCAATGTTTGACCCAGAAGAGTGGAACAATCATTTGACTCTGAAGGTGAAATAAAGACGTTTCAGATATTTAAGGACTCAAGGAGTTTGTCACCTACAGATTCTCTTTGAAAGAACTACTAAAGATGTACTTCAGCAGAGAAAAATAATAAATCTACATAGAATAAGGGTAATGCACATGTCAGCGATGATCTAAGAAATGAGTAAAATATGGTGTTGCCTAAATAAGGTAGTGTTGTCAAGATAAATGACTTACAACAATGAGAAACAGAAATACCTTGTGTTAGCATTAACAAAGGTAGAGGAGGGTAGTGAGGATAGGATATAAAATATCTTATGTCAGGATATAAAATAATACCAAGCTTAAAAAATCTTATTCTTGAATAAAATAACTGAGTTTTGACTTAAAAGAGATATTTTTTAGTACCTTAAAAATGACCAAAATTTCCTGGTTAGAGTAAAAATCCCAAATAGCCCAAGTACCATTAAAGAATGTCTACCATCAAAAAAGAGTACCAGGCAAATTTTATGAGACATTGACCATCTGCACTTTGAAAGAACAGATAAATTCCCATTGAAATTGCTTCCAAGACACAGAAAATGTTGTGCCAATGTCATATTAAGAGTCTAGAGTAACTCAGCTATCAAATTCAGAACAGGACAACTTTTGAAAAGAAAAGTACAGGATAATATCTCCCAAATATATATATATGCCAAACATTATAATACTGAATAGTAAAATATTATGTTTCTCTGTATATTAAAAATAATAAACTAATACATTTTACATCAGTAAATAGTTATGCTTCATCATTATAAAATGGGTCAATATAATTCATTACATTAACAAATGAAATAAGAAGGAAAAATAACATTGCATAAAAATGTTTAAATTTATTAAAACAAACAAACAAAGAACTCTTGGAACTGAAAGAATAAATGTGAATATTCTTGAATTATTAGGAGCATTGACCAGGAAATACAGAAAATATCACAGTTAATTATGAAATATTATGTAATCCCATTGTTGTTAGAAAAAAAAAACAATCACAGATTGACATTATAAAGATGACTTTAGTGGTGTTTGGTGGTCTTTATTAATGTAATTGGCAAAGACGAAGAGGCTAATATGTTACAAAGATAATACTTGTGGCATGTCTCCTCTTGGAAGTTAAGTGTGGCCAAGTTGTTTGCTTGTTGACCACTAGAATGTTAGAAATGATTTGCCTTACTTCCATGACAAAAAATTAACAGCCAGTGTGCAATCTGTTATGTTTTCTTGTCTTGCCACACAAAAAGTGAACTCAAGTGTTATGATAACCCAAGATGAAGAAACCTGGATTTAGGAATCACACATGGAAGACACCCACCCTGGATGGCCATCCAGAGTCTTGGAGAAAATTGGATTAATGAAAAATCAACTTTCCTTGTTAACTGCAGAGAGCTTGAGGTCATTTTTACTACAGGAAAATCTCATTTAACCCAACATAAAATGCATAAAATTTGAAAGGAACTAGCCAAGTTGAACTATTTGGAGGAATTATGATTATTTACCTAAGGGAAAAAAATGAAACTACTTGTTTTTTAATTTATGAGAGTTTAGCAAGGTAGAGAGAGCTGTGATCAGAGTCTAACACTATACAGGCAAACCTGAGTGATTTTCTATGTAGAAGTAAAAAGAATTCACAAAATATATTAGAATAAAAGATCCCATTCATAGCAGAAAAAACAACTACAACAGAAACAAAATGATGATAGACGCATGCATGTGGGAATGGAGTAAACCTTACAAAAAAATAAGCACACCTTCATGTAGATAATATGCTTTACTAAAGAACTCAAAAGAAATCTGACTAAATAAAGAGAATATTCAACATTATAAAGAAGTTGAGTTCTCTAAATTAATCTCTAAATTCAGTGCACTTTTAAACAAAATCTCCTGTAGACCTTTGCAATAAAATCACACAGTAATTTATGAAAATCACCATGGATGCAGAAAATTTCTAATGAAACATAAGCATGCCAATTCTGCCAAAGCAAATTTGAAAAAATAATTACAAAGACATGCTCTAGCATGTATTAATATATATTTTTTAATATCTTGTTTTGTAAATATTTTCTTAAGTTAGAAATGAAAAACAAAACTGTAAAGAAAAATAAATACATTTTATTATAACACACTTCGAACTACTGTAAAATGAAACAGACCCTATACAAAGTTGAAAGACTATAGAGTAAGAAAAAATATTTGCAATATAAAAAGGCAAATCTAAAAAATATCCTTAATAAGGAAATGACCAAAAGTGTAATAAAAAAATTATCATATCAGTAAATAATACAGATTGAAAATAGACTCATTACATTAGGAAAATATTAAAAGGTTCATAATACTGTATTATTGAATTCATGAGAAAATGTGTTCATTTATATCCACACAGTGGCAAAATGAATTGCAAAACCCTTTTGGAATATGTTTTTATAGCAACACATAATATATTTATTTGCTATGATACAATGTGGTATTTTTAAAAGAGTGAAAAAATACAAAACTATATGTATAAAATTCATTTTCAGTCTGAAGAAATAGATGCCAAACTTGTTACCTTTGGGATAACAAATTTGGGAAGGGAATAGAACTCTTTTTCAAATAGGAGGTTTGCTCAATCTATAAAGTGGTAATTATTTAATAGAAAGTAGATGAATAGTTTATGTATTCAATTAAAATTTAACTTAACAAAATATATACATATGGTGAAAGATCATTTTTGCACCAGCGTACAGATGTTTGGTTGTCACAGATGCAAATTAACAAGCTATTGTGGAAGTTTAAGTAAGGCACCATGTGATTTGATAATAAAACTGTGATGTTGAGAACAGAGAAAACTGGTTCTATGTTAGAGAAAGTTAGAAGAGAGAATGAGCAGTGCAAAGATAGATATGGGGTGAAGGACAAAGATAATGGCAGAGTGTCTCTAACTTCCATGGTAATGTTGCATATTTTGATGTGCCGTTTTCCAGTAATATTTTTAAGAGACATTTTTGTGGTGTAAGCTGATTAGATTAGCTTTGAGTTAAATATGTCTATGGGAGAAAAGATATCTTCAAGAATATTTTGTCAGATTTATTTCTGGCTGTCAAGAGAGTGATATTAATGAGTGATACGACCTGAATAAATTATGGACTGCAGTTAATATGTCAATATTGGGTCATTGTGACAACGGTACCATAGGAATATAACAGGGGAAACTGTGTATGTGGCTATGTGGTTGGGGGGAGGGTTTATTAAAACTCTTGCTACTATCTGCTCCTTTTTTTCATAAAACTAATGCAGTATTAACAAATTAAATCTATCATTGTTTTCAAAAATAGCTAGTGGTCAAATGCCCAATAAGGCTTACAGTGTGAAAATTATAAATAACTAGGAGTTATTCTAAATTGTGTCATTAAGAGATCACCAGGAGTGTTCACAAGCACATTTTAGTGAGATGCTGGGGTGGAGGTTGAAACAGGAAATTATCAGTGAGGTGGAAGCGGGATTGTGGACCAAGCAGGCTTGAAAACACTTTCAAGGATGACATGCTCTCACTTACAGTTTCCTGCTTTCAAGTTTATTTACTCCAGTAGACTGTAAAACTACTGGAAGCAAATGTTAATTGTAATTCTTTGTTGAAGGACCTAGCAGAGTGATTTGCCCATATCAAACATCCAATATAGATTGGTCAACAACTGAAAATAATGAAATAGATAATCATTACTTGCCATGGAGTGTGAAGGAACAAAGATGGCTGACTGCTAGGGGAGATGTTTTGGGCTTTCCTTAAAGTTATTTTTCTTAAAGTAATCTCATACATCTATCCGTTTTATATTTCAAATTTTGGTAAGTCTGTCAGTGAAATTGTTTCATTATTGCTGAAACAGCCACTTTGCATATTTCTTTTTTAGGTAGAATCCTTTAGAAATACTGTGTATATTCATCTCTTTAGCTATAAATGTTCAGTTATATTTTGCTTAAAAAATAAGTTGTCTCAATTTTTTCTTCTGTTTTAAACTGTAAAAAGCAAAATGATACAAATAAACAAAAATCTCTTGAAGGAAATCCTTTGTGGGGCACATATGCACATTCAGTAAAGGACTGAAGTGTCTCAGAAGAGTGCTTTACTGACAGTGTATAACATATGTCTATAATATATTATGTAATATCCTGTACATAACATTGCATGCATGTATATATATGTATACGTGCATGTATACAAATATGTACTAATATATCACACAAAATGATAATCAATGTCATCATTACTAGCACTATCAGCAGTAAATAAGTTCATTCAAAATGGTTATGATTAGAGAAAGCCTAGGTGAGTGTACAAATCAATGGTTCCTGGGTCATATAAATGAGTATTTAAGACCTGGTGTGACATTGACTTGTTGTGTGGATTTCTGGTCAAAAATAATTTATGTAGACTCAACAACCATGTCTTTCAAGTGGGAACAATTATTTTACCTACTTTTATGCCATTCAAGTATGAAATTGACTGAGTAGGAAGGGCTGAACACATGGCCTTACATGACATCAGCAACAAAGGATCTTCTTGTTGCCACATTGTGTATCTTCTTTGTTTCCTCTATATGCTCAGAATAGAGGGATGCAGTTGATTAGATAAAATTCTAAGGGGCACAGACTAGAAGACTAAAACTTCTAAAAATCAGTATAAAAGTAACTCCTCAGAGATAATCTTGATATAATAAATTTCCTCTCTTTCCCCAAGTATGAAGAATAGAAAAAAGCAAACCCCAAATACCATGAAAACACGATGTTTAATGTCAGTTCTTGCCAAACTAGTTATATTAGGGGAGAAACAGCCACAAAGGAGCATAAGAAAAATCTATAACAGGATATTCTGCTCTAACGCAGGGCAACATTTATCACTGTTGAGTCAATGATCTTGCTTAGTTCTTCATCAAAGAATAATTAAAAGCATTCAAATTTGAAAGCATACATGTTCCATAACTTCAGTTATTTGATTTTTTTCCCCTCGCCTTTATGTAGCACCTTAAGGCTAAATTTAATAATGGTGAAAGTCCGCTGACACTAATTATGCTTTTTAAATCGTAAAGTTACTTCAGTGTCAATCAGGAAACCAGCTTAAGGATTAGTTTATACTACATATTCATAATAATGTTGCAACCCCAGAGAGAGACATTTTACGTTGGCAGACACATCTATGTCATATAATGCTACTATAATGAAAAAGTGGGGCAGCTATTTTTAGATGAATTTGACCCTGCTAAGTCAGCACAGGATAGTTGTTTGATAAGGGCATACTATCCATGCTGATTACACAGCTGTTTTAGAGCACTTTAATACTCTGGTAAATTCAATAATAGGAAAAGAGAGAATGACATCCCTTACCTTGGATTTCTGAATTTATATGAAACTTTAAAAAAAATTGTTTGATATTATAATCGGGTTCAAATGGAGATATCCAACACATTATTGACAATATTGAAATTTCTTCATTCATAATATTTTAAAATAATCTATCTAAAGCTGACAATGTTTAATATTTTATGTAAGAAGTTATCTGATTTTATCATCGATTAAAAACATATTTAGATAAATAACTCCATGCTAAGGAGAGCTATCAATAGAGAAGGGGCATCAATATCTATCAATAGAATTTTGGATGTGAAAAAACAGATACACAAGAGGTAACTTCAGTACAGGAACAGTTGAGACCCGAGTTTCTGTGGGGAACCAAAACAAATGTGGTTCAGTATCCACAGAGGCTGAGAGCTGGGAGGCACCACGTGCTTCACAGGAAGGGCTGTGGGATGAGGAAAAGAAGCTTTCAAGGATCCACTGAAAACACCAAAATTCCACACCTCACCACATCCCCACCCTGCAGTCCTTGCAGCAAGGGACTGCCATTAGCTTTCTGGCATAAAACTGGAGGTTTAAATTCTGAACAGGTTTTACCTTTCACTTTTAATTTTTTAATCATGTCAAAGTAAAAATGAACAGGAAGCAAGAGAAAGGAATTCAATTTTAATTTTCCAGATTTTCTCAATACTGTTCACTAATATATCTGTCTCCTCTTGAAATACAGTATTATCCTCAAAGTATATTATTTTCACGTACACCTGGACTTGCAACTCTGCTATCTCTTATTTTGATTTTCTTTGAAATACCTGTTTTCTTCCATGTATCTTTTTGTTCCAATGATAAATGCATTTTTAATACTATAAATTGAAATGTATTTTAAATCTGATAAGTTATGTACTCTCCTTTTCACTAATCTCTTCCAGGTCACGTAGGTATTTGGGGACCTACTGTATATGTATATGCTGTTAATACTACATATATATGGTATACACACAAACATATATATAAAGCTTATTGAGATACTCAAAATATTCAGCCTATATTTAATTGTATTGTATTTATAAATTACTTTCCTGAGAATTTGCATTTCAAAAAGATTAGTGGAATAGTTCATCTATTCATGTCAACTGTCATTTCCATTATTGCAGTTGTGAAGTCTTCGCTGTGGTTTTCATGCATCGTCTTGGTCAATAATTTCCTAGATACCTTATAATTCTATTGTTTCACTAAATAGTACATTATGTTTTCTGAATCAAGGTTACTGGTATGCAAAATTTTTTATAGTTAAAACACTGGAAACATTTCTGACCTCACTAATTAGTTCAAACAGGGTATCTGTTGTTTCTGTTGATTTTTCCAATTAGAGAGAATCATACTATCTTGATCTAAGGGTAGTTCAATCACTTTTCCTTCAAGCTGTACAGACCTTATTTGGTTTTCCTCATAACATTTGCCAGGAATTATAGCACTCTGCTGAGCAGTAGATGAGAACGGTAGCATTCTTATATTGTTCCTGATTTTGAAGAAAATGCCTCTAATGGTTCCCTGATAAGCATACAATTATGGTTTACCTCTCTCTCTCTCTGTCTCTCTCTCTCTTGCTAATGTCAAAAAAATCTATGCAAGGATAAAGGAGTTAGTTTTTCCACTCTTAGTTTGTTGATGTAGTTTTTAACAAATGTAAATAATGTAATAATTACATTTATGATGTTAAACCATCTTGGAATTCCTGGGATAAACCTCAATTGATTATAATGTATTATATTTCACTTGCTGTTGTATTTACTTAGCTAATATTTTAGTTATGATTATTGTATCTATATTCATAGTTGGAATGATAATTATATTCTGCGATAAAATTGGCAGCTATAGTTCTTTTTTACTTTCTATCATGAATAAGATAGGATTTTTTTTTTTAATTTAGTAACATTTCCCTATTAAATCATCAGGGTCTGGGAATTTTAGGGACATGGAGAGATTTTCAGTACCATTTCACCTGTCTTTAACTGGTTTACTCAAGTTCCAGAGATAGTTTTTGGCAATGTTGAAATTATATGCATTTTTAAAATCGTCCCCTTTTGTCTAGGTTTTCAAATTTATTAGCATTCAATTTTTGATAACATTGTCCTATTGTTGATGTTCTTCTGTATCAGTAATTACGTCTCATTTGTCATTCAGCATTTCACTTGTGTGCATCTCTTTCCTTCTTACCTCCATCCTTTTTTTTTTCTTTCCATGATTAATTTTGCTAGCACCAAAAATAACCTGTTAATACAAACAACAGCATGGATAAATCTCAAAATCTATATTAAGTAATAGAAGCAAAAAAAAGTATATATTTTGTGATCCCATTTGCAAAGAATTCTAGAAAATTCCAACAAATTTATACTAACAAAAAGCAGACTGGTGGTTGTTTGGTGCCAGTTCAGCAGGAGTGATGGACAGCAAAGGGGCAAGAAACATCTTTTGGGGTGATGGAAGTGTTCTGTATCTTCCTTTTGATGAAAGGTTAATGTGTGCATACATTTGTTAAGACTTGTTAAGTGGTACAGTCTAAATGGATTTATACTATATTGGTTTGTAGTGTATAAATCATAACCCAAAATTGATTTTAAAAAATAACTTCATTATCTTCTAACCCCTATGCTGGTACTGAGAAGCTCAATATTAATATGATTCTCTTTCCTTTGTCGATAATCCATTTTTTATCTACAGTGATTTCATATTTTTCTCTTTTCCTTTGCAATCATTACATTTTATTATAGTGTATCAACTTTCGGTTTCTTTACTTACCTCTCACATTTTAGGACTCCATACAGCTTTTCAATTTGAACGTTTTAATTTATTTTTTCATTTCAGAAATGTTTAACTTCATAATCTATCCAAATATTTTGCATTCTCTGATTTTTTCTTATTTTTCCTTTTATTGTGAGGGTCTTATTATCCGGAGTTTGACAACACTTCTTCTAACAATTGTATTTTCTATTTCTTTATTCCTTTCTACTGCCTTTTAGGAGAATTCTGCAGTGTGAGTCTCCAATACTAATCTATTTTTAATTGTATTCACCTTGCTGTTGTACAAATCCCTATGTTCTTTCCTCAATATATTTCACTGTATTTAGGAGAGATAAGTAAGACTATATATCTACGTATTGGGAGATATAAGTAAGAATATATATGTGTATATATATTGATTATATATTAATGATATTATATATTAATGATACATATGTGCATATAAATATAATATACATTATTATAATACACTATACATTTTATTATATATAATATGTTATATGATATATTATATACTAAATATTATGTATTAATTATATAATATATACTAGATATATTTAATGTATATTATATGTAATATTTAATATAAAATATAGCATATATAATTAATACATAATATATTATATATTATAATAAATTATATTGATATATATGTGTATATAAAATATAAATACATGATATAATATATAATTTCATATATATAAATTCATATATTCGTAATTATATAATCTTATAAAAATAATATATATTTAAAGTATACATTATATAATATAAATATTCATATATATTTATAATATAACATATATTATGTAATACTTTTAATATATTATATAATAATTTACATATATTATTTATATAAAATTATAAATAATTTTATATATACTATTAAATATATAATAATATATATGATTATATATAGTATACAAAATTAAATATATAATTTATATATAATACATAAAAATTATAGTATATAATTATATTATAATTAAACATATGTATATAATAGTATATATTATACATAATTGTAATATGTAATTATATCACATACATGTATATATACACGTATGTGTATATATAATATATATGTAAACATAATATATACTATATATTAATATTGTAAATATATATCATATATTATATAATATATTTATATAATATAAATATATCATATGTATATATTATATGTATATACACATGTATGTATGTTTATATCTAATATATAAAATATAATAATATATTATATTAATATATGTGTATATATTATATATACCATATATTTAATATACAGTATAATATATAGTATATATTATATTAATATGATGTATATGTATAATATATAACATGATATATAAAATATAATTATATGTAATTTTATATTTATATAATATATTATAATAATATATTAATATATGCATATATTAATATATTATATATGTTCTACACATGAGTGTGTATATATATTCTTTTCTTATTTCATTAAATATATTTAGTACTCTTTTATACTGTTCAGTACCTGTTCTAATCATCTTGTCTCAGATGGTTTGCTGTATTTCTTTCATGGTATGGTAGTTTATGATTTACATACCTGGTGATTTTGGCCTGTTAATGCATACAACCCTGTGAGTACTGAGGATGGGCCTTAAGAACGGCTTTCCTGTCTTTTCGTTATGTTTGAAGGAGCAGGGAGAGACTGGCCTCTAGGCAAGTTTTCCAGGGAGCACAAATCACCGTATATCACTATCATTTGCTTTCAGTACCATGATAAAGATTCTGCTTAGTGTTTTACTTTTAGTCTCCCATGGAAAAAAGTATTTGCTGAGGAATTCAGACCCTTAGTTTCTATTTCACGCACTGTGGCTTTGGAATGGGTGGGTGATGGCTTAAATGATGAGGTGGCTTGTCCTTGTCTCTCAGTGTGATTCCTGCACACCAGCCAGCGGGTACGGGTGCGGGGGGGCTGATGATGTGGTCCAAAGGCAATCCAGTACATATTCCAGTGCAGAGTTTAAAAGACTACATACATGCTATCAACCACTGCTGCCAGCATCATTAATTGTTTAATTTCCATGCCTCATGAATCCCAGAACGATTGCCCTGTGGGTAGAGATGTACCTGTTTTTCTGGCATTGGAATTCCAATCCTGACACTAGTTGACAACAAATCACTGTGTTTAATGAATTACTAAAAATGATGTAAACCTGCTCTTTTCTTTACACAATGACACATCACTTATTCTCACAGAAAATTGCTCACTTATATCTGAGTTTTTGGTGAAACAAAGTCATGAGGAAGGTTGGAGCAGTCACACAGCACGATTACAAAAGTAATCTCAGTTAAAGTTGTCAGAAAACATGGAGCGTGGAGGAAAATTGCTCACCATTCACGGAATATGTTGGTGTATGACATTCTGGTCATTTTTCTCTGCAGACAAAGCAGAAATAAATATAGTACATTTTATTATAGACTAGAATGTCCTAGAATATTCTATGTGATTGTGGGAGACATCTATCATTAATATGCTTAGATCAGCTCATTGGTGAATTCCTTGGACATTCAAGGTTATGTATCAGGTGTGGACTTGTTACAAGTAAATGAACAGGTTTATGAACATTTTACAGGTTACAGAAATTTGGAGTTTTGAACTCAGCCTGAGACTAATTTTGCCACAGTGGGAAGAGATGATCCACGGAATATGCAGGAAATAGGACCTAAAGAGAAAAGCACTGGAGCCAGAGTCCTGACAGGAGCCAGAGACCAGGGACCAAGATGATGCCTCCATTTGAAAATGTTCTGAAATATCTGTGAGGACACTGGCTTTCTAAGAATATGGAGTTTAAGATAGTTTGTGGAAGTTATTAAAAGAAACAGAAATAGACTCACAGACATAGAAAACAAATTTATGGCCACCAAAGGGAGGAGGAGAAGGATAAATTAGGAGTTTGGGATGAACATATACACCCTACTATATATAAAATAGATAACCAGCAAGGACCTACTGTATAACACAGGGAACTCTACTCAATATCTTATAGTAACCTAATAAAAAAAAGAATATATATACATATGTATGTATAACTGAATCATTTTGCTGTACACCTGAAATTAACAAAACATTGTAAATCAACTATATTTCAAAAATAATTTTTTTTAAAGAGTAAAAATATAAAGCAAGAAAAAATTGAGGTGAAATGTTTCTTATTTGTACAATAATATAACATTTTAGAATTAAAAATAGGTCATAAACATACACACACAGATATACAAACATTTATATAACAACCTGATCTTATCTTTTTAAAATGCATTTTGATAAATTAACAAAATTATTTAAATAACCTGTCATTTTTTTCCTGTAAGAAACAAACTGTAATGCTTTTCCTTGGATATATGTCCTTCATTTAAAAAATAAATTTCTATTTAGAATCATAGAGTAAGTCATTTTAAAATATTTAAATCTTACTGCACATTTCCACATTTCTCTCCAGATTATGTGTCCATTTATATCATGTGTTATATCAACAGTCTTGTTAGTATTGTGTTAGTGGAAAGTTGTGATAAAAATAGTACTTCCTGATTAACTGAAAACAGATATCACTCTTTAGAATTCAACTTCCCCTTTAACGTTTTATGTCTTAACAGTATTCATTTTGAAAATTATTATTTGCCAATCATTAAAATATTGACGATTTCCATCAAAGCCTAGCTATCGAAAACTACTAATTTAAGATGACAATAAAGGTGCATATTTCTTATTCAATGTATTACCAAAGACCAAAATTTGCTTGGAAATGAAGAGAGAAATAAAGCAAAGGTGTCAATGTTAATATCTGACAGAGAAAGTTTCAAGGCAAAGGAAAATCAAAGTGGATGAAAAGGTTATTTTATATTGATAAGATAGAGTCTGCAATGAAAATTTGATTATCTGCAAATATGATATTGAAACATACAACACAACATCGTTTTCCATTGCATAGAAATATTGACTCAAATGCCAATAGTATTGTCAGATGTTATTCCTGTATGACAGCAATGGATGCTGAAACAAAATACCAGCTAATTAATTCTATTGGTTTACCAACTATTTAACAAAAAATACACACTCGAAATTGAGATATTAAATTTCATTTGAATGCTCAAAAGGGTTACAAAGTTAATCATTTCCCAAGAATAACATTAAACTTCAAACATTCCAAACACAGAAATTACGCTGTTCAGTATACCTAATGGCATGAATGAAAGTTGATGTTATTCCTATAAACATAAGAGCGTCTATCTGAAAATTTTAAAACAATAAAGTAAAATGATATACTCTCCTAAATAACCCTCCAGTTAATTTTGAGAGGGAATATTTGGACTAATATGAAGAATATTAAGCATATGAGGCCAAAAGTACTAATATATAAATAAGTGGACTATGTTCAAATAACTTACATTAAATTTGAGCAGAGATTTTATTAAGTCAAACTTTTTTCCAATGTATCTGTTCGAATTGATGTGTCCCTGCATGTGATTCATAATGCTGGAACCTGGACACGTTATTAAGAGTTTGGCACAAACGTGAATGCTGCTGGAGACTCCTCTGTATACAGGGTTTTATGCTCCTCAGGCTGCTACAAACGATGTTCTGGTGGCATCTGTGTTTCCCAACCATCACTCTACAACTCTGTTGTCATATAATTAAGGTTAAGTGGAACCACATGATTATACCAAAACATTGTGATGTCAATCTTCCCCATGGAAAGCAAAGATTTAGACTGCTATAAATCAGTTATGTTGAATAAGAGGCAGAATTCTAATAGACATGGTGACAGACCTCCACACTTTCCATCTTCCTGCCTTCCTACAATCTTCCCTCCCTCCCGCGCACGGCCCTCCCTTCCTGCCTTCTTTCTTTCCTTCCCTATTTCTTTGTTTCTCACTGTCAGAATCCAATGTGGTTTCTCCAAACACTTGAAATCATTTGTATCCTGCGCCTAAAGGGAATAACTTACAGTCCTATGAATTTCATAAATACAGCTTATTCCAACCCACAGCAGCAAGAGTATAAATCTGTACCTGTCAGCTTTCAAAGCTTAAATGAAAAGAATAAAAGTTTCATTCCAAGTAAGTTCAGTTTTGTAACGTTCTAGAGAAAACATTATTTTATCTGCTGATTGTTCCTCATTTTAAATTCCGTAACTTAGTAAAATATCTATTTAACAAAATTTTCTCGAAAACATTTATAGTAGCTTTTATAAACAAGGTTTAAAACATTCTTACTGACATTTTCCTACATATGAATGAAACACAAGCTACATAAGTGACCTATCACCCTGTATGGTCTCTAGTAGACTCTGGTCCTTAACATCATGATCTCATCCTTTAGAAGTTTAAAGAAAAACAAAAACAAAAAATTACCTCCTCATTCTAAGACAGCTTGTGTCTGTAAATAATGACTTTGGAAGGAAATCAGGTTACTAGTGAATGATAAAGTGAATATTGGGTGGTCACATAGAGTAAAAGTAATAAAGTATGTAAATTCATACACATAAATCAATAAATATAAATTAATAAATAAATATTTTATATATATGCATAAAAACAATTAGGCATTTGTAAACCAAGTTGATAATCAAGATGAGGGGTTGGGTTCATAGGTATTCTCTTCTTTTTGCTTATCTGACTTTTTATCACCAAATGGTGCTTGTTGATAATGCATTGCTGCACAATAAGTGATACTTTAAAATACAAACCTGGTCATACACTAAGCTCTTTGTATGTATTTCAGAGAAAATCAATGTGGTAAATAAAACCATTTAGATATGTAACGTGTGCACATTTTGAATCCAAATAACCAAATTTATTTTTTGTTCAGTTATCCTTGATAAGCACATTGTAGAATACAGGAATGTGCATTTTCCCCCATTTTCTCCTTTAGCTTTAGCCATTGTCAGGAAGAGGAGCTGACAGGGAAAGTGTGGACTTGGGTAGATTTACTTTTACATGCACATCAGTGAGCACACAGGGAACTGAAGACAGTGTTCATGGACTATATTCTATGGTAGTGGGCCATCAACAAATATGACTAAATAAAATAATCAGAATTAATAACATAAGAAAAATACAACAAAATTAAAGACTCAGGTGTAAATTTGTAATATAAACATATTGAAAGATACAATTCTATTTTTATCTTAGAGTATAACTGCTATTCATTTTATGAATAAAGAACTATATTATAAATATTTCAGAAATATTTATCTAAATCCCAAAGCCTTTGAAAATATTTTCAGTGCAACCTTAAAAAATCTGAATTAGGAAATAAGAAAACAAATTAAGGATCAGTAAAGTTTTAAAATAAGATTGTTTTGTTAAATAAGAAAGTCATGTAAAATTTAAGGAAAGCTCTTCTGCGGTACAGTGGGGTCGTTCTTTTCAGAATGAAAAACCTCTTAGCGGTACATTTGAAGAAGAATTTATAGAAACTGTGCAAAGACACAGAATAGCAAAAAAATCAATGAGGGAAAGCTGAGAATTTGCAAATGGTCAAGTGCTCCTAAGATTCGGCATCATGAGATTCCTGTGGAGTCTCTTCCTGCCCCCACGATAGAGTCCCACCTGAGTATCAGATGCCACTAAACTATAGGAACAATTCTCAAGGAAATCTAGCCAGCACTATGGTCTTTGTTCTTGATTTATCTTAATGCGTGTCCCTTTTGAACTTTGGCAACAATTCCTGCCTTATTTGGAAAAGATGATCCATAAATTGAATCTGTTTCTGGAGATTGGTTCCCTTTTTCAGTCTCTGAGCCTGAGCAGTTGCTTTGACTTCTTGCCATACACACTGCTCCTTATCCCCTATTGTTATTGGCAGGAGATTCTCTCCACACTTCTGTCTAGTGCCTGAGGGCCAGGGACTGGACAATGTTGCTCCTTGGTAACCACTACTTGCCCCACTGGTTCGATTTTTGAATGTTTCTGATTCTTGGATTCAGAACCACAAATATTAGAGGCTTATTTCTACTTTACTTTGAGTTTCTGAAGACAATCTTCCCTACCTGTCATTTTTTTTTTCCATTTTGAAATGAAGACAGTGTTCATGGGTCCTATTCCTCTGTGCTTACCTGCATTTTCCTATTACAGAAATATTTTAAAGAGCCAGCCCCTGAGCACCTGGTGTTCTACTCTACCTGAATTGTTGTCAGTTCTCTCCCATTTTCTAGCATATATCATAGTAAGGTGACATGGCTAAAAGAAGCAATGAAGAGAAAAATCTGGCTTTGCTTGTATTTGGCTAATATGCTTATTAGACAGCAGTGTATAATGTAGTCAAACAGCAAGGAAACCAATATGAATGAAGTGTTGGTTCAAGAAAGAAGAATAATTGTAAAATATTATTACTAAAGATACAACTTGTTGGTTCTAAATAGAAGTCATTTGTTGCTTTCTATGTTCTGTTGTGTCTGTTTTCTGCACTTTCTTTTAACAGGTAAGAACCAGCAATGTATTCTTCATTTTTAGCTTTGACATTCATTATGTGACATACAGAATTAAATTGTTAAACCATCAATTTCGTTTATTATAAGTATATTATGAAACTTTAAGATACTACTGTACTGAACAAAGTCAGATATATACAAAACTACAGAAAGAAGTAAGAGATGAGATTGGATCCAGAGAACATCAAGGACCATATATTTCTCTGAAATAATGAAGCATAAAGCAATGATATCCTATGCAAATCACTAATTTAGCGATGATAACCAAAACATAAGCAAATACCTGGACTCCCAAATTGAAAAGAATGAAGCTTAGCTCTGCAGATTGTATAGCTCTGGATGACATTCTTTAGTGTAGTTGTTAGAAAAGGATTCAATTTTCAAACTGATGTTAAAAGATATTTTCAAAATGTGCCTATTATTGAAAAAGAATATATATGTGTATATATATACGTAATATATATATTATATATATATGTATATATATATATATATATATAAACTGAATCACTTTGCTCTACACCTGAAACGTGGTAAATCAACTATACTTCAGTTAAAAAAAGAAGAAAACAAAATCAAAAAAAATAAGAATCTAAAAAATTATGCCAATTAGTAACTTAAAGTATAAAAGTGTCTTTATTTTCCTTAAGTACACATAAGGTCTGAAGGTTTTGGTGGCAAGTATAAAAAATAAAATGTTTCTGTTCATAAAAACAGCTCTTAATAGTTTGAATTAGTACATCTGGTGACAAATATACAGGTCAACTTGTTGGGGGAAGTTAGCCATGTATGCCACCAACACAATTGTTCTGATACCGTCACATTTACTTGTTGCTTGTATTAAAATTGAATCCAGCCAAATAAACACTCTTAATCAATAATAGCCCAAATAAATAGCCCTGGGCCAACAGGTGAATGCAGAGATTCCTACCGATAAGTATCAGGCAGGGATGATGATGATAATTGTGTTGGTAACCCAACACAATTGTTTTTAACATCTTTATTGGAGTATAATTGCTTTACATTCTTTTGTTAGTTTCTGCTGTATAACAAAGTGAATCAGCTATATGTATACATATATATCCCTATATCCCCTCCCTCTTGCATCTCCCTCCCACCTTCCCTATCCCACCCCTCTAGGTGGTCACAAAGCACAGAACTGATCTCCCTGTGCTAAGTGGCTGCTTCTCACTAGCTATCTATTTTACATTTGGTAGTGTATATATGTCCATGCCACTCTCTCACTTCTTCCCAGCTTACCCTTCTCCCTCCCCGTGTCCTCAAGTCCATTCTCTACGTCTGAGTCTTTATTCCTGTTCTGCCCCTAGGTTCTTCAGAACCATTTTTTTTTAGATTCCATATATATGTGTTAGCATACGGTATTTGTTTTTCTCTTTCTGACTTACTTCACTCTGTATGACAGACTATAGGTCCATCCACCTCACTACAAATACCTCAGTTTTGTTTCCTTTTATGGCTGAGTAATATTCCATTGTATATATTTGCCACACTTCTTTATCCATTCACCTGTCGATGGACACTTAGGTTGCTTCCATGTCCCGGCTATTATAAGTAGTGCTGCAATGAACATTGTGGTACATGACTTTTTTTTTTTTTTTTTGTGGTACGCAGGCCTCCCACTGTTGTGGCCTCTCCCATTGTGGAGCACAGGCTCTGGATGTGCAGGCTCAGCGGCCATGGCTCACAGGCCTAGCCACTCCGCAGGATGTGGGATCTTCCCGGTCCGGGGTATGAGTCCGTGTCTCCTGCATCGGCAGGTGGACTCTCAACCACTGCACCACCAGGGAAGCCCTAAATGACTCTTTTTGAATTATGGTTTTCTCAGGGTATATGCCCAGTAGTGGCATTGCTGGGTTATATGGTAGTTCTATTTGTAGTTTTTTTTTTTTTTTTTTTTAAATGGTGTTTTCTTTTTTTTTTTTTAAATTAATTCATTTATTTATTTATTTTTTTTGGCTGTGTAGGGTCTTCGTTTCTGTGCGAGGGCTTTCTCTAGTTGCGGCGAGCGGGGGCCACTCTTCATCGTCGTGCACAGGCCTCTCACTGTCGTGGCCTCTCTTGTTGCGGAGCACAGGCTCCAGACACACAGGCTCAGTAGTTGTGGCTCACGGGCCCAGTCGCTCCGTGGCATGTGGGATCTTCCCAGACCAGGGCTCGAACCCGTGTCCCCTGCATTGGCAGGCAGATTCTCAACCACTGCGCCACCAGGGAAGCCCCTATTTGTAGTTTTTTAAGGAACCTGCATACTATTCTCCATACTGGCTGTATCAATTTACATTCTCACAATCAGTGCAAGAGGGTTCCCTTTTCTCCACACCCTCTCCAGCATTTATTGTTTCTACATTTTTTGATGATGGTCATTCTGACCAGTGTGAGGTGATACCTCATTGTAGTTTTGATTTGCATTTCTCTAATTATTAGTGACGTTGAGCATCCTTTCATGTGTTTGTTGGCAATCTGTATATCTTCTCTGGAAAAATGTCTATTTAGGTCTTCTGCCCAGTTTTGGATTATAACCCAACACTTCTGAATGCTGGTCAGCTACTGTTCTATACAGGGACTAAACAGTTTAAACCTGGCAATAACCTCATGAGATAGAAGTAAATTTTCCCTTTTACCAGAGGCAAAATGGAAGTGGTTTACACAGTGGTTAGGTCACTTGCCCAAGGGTAGACAGCTGGATGGCACACCCAACAATTTCAGGAATGAAGGATCTAAAGAGGTACATTTATGATTTCACAAGGTCAAACAGAGAATGTGAGGGGAACAAAGAAGGAGTGAAATTATATTGTGTCCAACATAAAGACAAAAGGAAGCAGGGTAGCTTCTCTTCCTGGGGAAGAGGTCCACAAGGCGGGAATAATGGGTAACAGACAGCAGTACAAATTTTGCCATTATTGAAAGTAAAAATCCTATTTTCAATGACTTTAGAAGCCTTTTAAAAATATTCTGATTTCCTCTGAAGCTAAGATTAGCCTGAATATTATTTATGAAATGTTTTAATGTGTCTTTGCTGTACTTACAAAAGTTAGCACTTTATTTCTAATTATAACATTAAAGCATTCTTAGATCAATCCAATTATAAAAACTTTTACAAATTCCTTTAAAATATGCACACTGCAAAAACCTAATAAATTAATAAGATACTTATTAAATGAACAAGCCAAATACAATATTTCACAATGACTTGACTATTAGATTTGAAAAACAAACTAGTTGCATGCAGTTTTGTTTTGAGGTAGGGAAGCCTGTAATAAAACTGCTGGAATGAAACCCAAATCAATATCTTGTTGATCTCAAAGAATAATCTGTTGCTCTAATTAAATTCATGAGTTATAAATTAAAAGTTAGTACAAACAAAACCAAAAGAGTTGATAATGCAAAAGAGATAAGGGAAATCAGAAATATGGGGGAAATTATTAATCTTGCTGGAGAAAAAAGAATGGCAATGAGGAAGGCCATCACTTTGTTACTTATTACCACAGATGTTAATTTAGTTCAAGGAAGGAAGATATCAAGGAATTGGATATACAGACGTACACATTCAGATGACTTGAAGCATTTGAGGAATTATCTTAAATATTATTAAAACAACAAACTAAATTTACATAAAGATTTATACTGAAGAAACTAGAATTTATTTCTGTAATGAAGAATATATTGAAATGTAACTAAAACCTTTGAAAAACAGTGAACTTATCTGTTCTGAAAAGGATATTTTTGTCAATTAAAGCTCAAATTAAAACAGTAGTACAATTTTTTGGTTTTTTTTAATCAACCAAACACTAGGACTTAGATCACAGTTTTCCAACATTCAGATTTACTTAAAGTAATCTGAGAAATTTTCCAAAGAAATGCCATGTTAAGAAGCTTCAATAGATTGAATGTTTAAGTCACCCATCGGCAAATTCATATGTTAAATCTTAACCCTCAATGTGATGGTGTTTGAAAGTGGGGCCTATGAGTGATGAATAGGTCAATGAGGGTGTGGATTCCCCATGAATGGCATTAGTGACCTTACAGAAGAGACCCCAGAGAGCTCCCCAGCCCCTTCTACCATGTGAGGACACAGAAAGAAGACAGTTCTCTCTGAATGAGAAAGGGGGCTCTCACCAGACATGGAATCTGCTGGAGCCTTGAACTCTGATTTCCCAGCCTCCAAAACTGTGAGAAATAAATGTCTGTTGTTTAAGGCACACAGCCTACTGTATTTTGTAGTGAAAGCCCAAATGAACTAAGAAAGTAGCCATATAAATTAGCATTAGATATGCTTGGTGTTACCAAAAATCAAAAGAGCCATGAAGGTTAATTTTCATCTTATGTAAAATTTGATCAGGAGGCAATTTAGGACTGGTTTGGTGCTTTTGCTCTATGAATTATGCAGGGAGTCAGGATCCTGCATTTCTTTCCCCTTTCTTCTTCACCCTGTCTTGAATTTGGGCCACATTCTACCAGTTCCCTGTGGAGCTTCATCTCCATCCCCACATCCCAAGCAGTGTTGTGAACACTTCCTGGGAATTGCACAGAGAACTTCCTCATCCATTGGCTGTAACCTAGCCACAGCTAGATGTAAGGAATTTTAGAAAATGCAACATGGCAGAGGGTACCAATATGCCACCACAATTTTTGGTTTGATAAGCAATCAGAAATACCTAGGGAAGTAAGAGATCAATGAAATAAATATTTGGATATTTAAACCTGTTTCTCTTCTTTTTTGTGTATAAGAATATTCAGTTTGAAGGATGAGCTCTAAGTTTTAAACATAGTAGAAGAAAGATAATTCTCCAAAATTCTCATTTAACTGATAATTCTATTATATGTATAGCATTCACAAATAACATTTTTAAAAATGTAAAAAGAAAAATGTTTAGCTTCCATTACTCTATGAAGCTATTTCTCTTATACTAGGAATGAATATATTTTGAGTAAATAAAATTTTCTTCATAATACTGTTTTTGAAATTAAATTACAAGCTTCAATTTTTTTTTTTTTTTTTTTTTTTTTTTTGCGTTACGCGGGCCTCTCACTACTGTGGCCTCTCCCGTTGCGGGGCACAGGCTCCGGACGCGCAGGCTCAGCGGCCATGGCTCACGGGCCCAGCCGCTCGGCGGCATGTGGGATCCTCCTGGATAGGGGAACGAACCCGTGTCCCCTGAATTGGAAGGAGGACTCTCAACCACTGCGCCACCAGGGAAGCCCCAAGCTTCAATTCTTGAATAGAATACTGGGAGGATTTAACTGATCAAATTTGACTAGGTTATCTATGCCAAATTAAATGTGATGATTTGGCAAATGAAAGGTTATCCATGAGAAACAGAAAGTAAGTAAGAATTACTTTTCCCGGGCTTCCCTGGTGGCGCAGTGGTTGAGAGTCCGCCTGCCGATGCAGGGGACACGGGTTCGTGCCCCGGTCCGGGAGGATCCCACATGCCGCAGTGTGGCTGGGCCTGTGAGCTATGGCCGCTGAGCCTGCACGTCCGGAGCCTGTGCTCCGCAATGGGAGAGGCCACAACAGTAAGAGGACCACGTACCGCAAAAAAAAAAAAAAAAGAATTACTTTTCCCAGAATTCCCTTCCCTCCATGAATTGAGCTCAGGTTTGGCCTCAAGGGAAATTTTCAGAGATTGGGAGACAGACGCATCAGTGATTATGTTCTGAAAGTTGTTTTTGGAGAGACGCCATGAGAGACAGAGGCAGATGGGGTCCCGTTTTTTTCCCATTTCTCTTCTCTAGCATCTCCTCCAGCTCTTCTTGAGCTTGACCTGATCATAAGGTCCAGACCAACCACCAGAGTCTCTGAATCCAGAGACGGAGGGGCCACACCAGCCCCTGGACCAGCAGCAGGGAGCACCTACTGTCCAGCAGGTTTCAATTAGTTCTTACTTGTCAGGGCTTCTGGGTGTCATCTCGGATCCTTCGTAGTTCTCTGTTTCCTTAAATCCTCCCACAATGATGTAAGCTCTAATTTCTATAACAGGTTTTTATTTCATAATATTCCATGATATTCTCAACTTTCTCATTCTACCAATGTTTTATGCCTGACTATTTTCATGTAAAATATATTTTAAAAATATTCATTTTATGTAATATAGAGATTACCATGTCATACGGGTGAAGGTAGTCTTTTAATTGAAACAATTTTACAATCATTGATTCTTATTACTTTACTTTGTATGTTAAGTGAATTCAGCACAGATATCTATTTCTTATAATAGGTAATGGAGCATAATCTTAGAACATTGTTTCTATTTGTCATAAATCAGCAAATAGTTTATTTTATTTTTCTTTAATTTTCCAAATATCCAGCTGCTTTATTTACTCAGAGTCATGCATTTTATTATATAACATCTGGATATACACATATTATACAGCTTGATGATCTGCTTCATAGTTTCTGTTCACTCAGGAAGTTAAGTGGCCTCAAGAGAAGATGCTCCTTTCTCAGGGACTGTAATGGTCAGGGTAGCCAGTGTTATACTGTGGTAACAATAGACTCAATAATCTCAGTGGCTTTCAACAAAACATTGTTCCTCACTCCCACTAGGCATCCATAACTGATCGGCTGCAGCTTTGCTCCATGTTCTGCCCCCAGGCTGATAAAGCAGCCTCAGTCTGTAGCAGAGGGAAGATAGTGCTCATCAAGTTTCTGCCAGGGAGAAAATAATACCTGCACTTCTTTTCATTAGCCAGAGCAAATCAGAAGGCTAAGATTGATGTCGGTGAGATGGGGAAGGGAGGGGAAAGGATATTTTTGATATAATAATACACTGGAGTCTATCTTTCTAGATATTAATTTTGCATCCCCCCTCCGCCACCCATGGGATGCAGGGCATTCACGTTCCTCATCAAGAGTATCAAGCCAAAATCCTAACAACATCCTCCATCACATGCCAATCTCTACATCCAGCCTGGAGCTGTGTCCTCTTGCTAAGGAGACCCATGAACTAAAGTCAAGTTAAATGCCTCACTCACTCTTCGTATTCAATGGAGCAACAGGAACACTATAACTGCAATAAAAGCTCCCGTTTGGAAACAACCAGCCATCACTGGTCTGTAGTAATCCCCCAAACCTGTTTGGCAGTATTTTGAGAAGTTCCTACTCTAAGGGTGTGTGATGTTGTTTAGACCTTGACTGTACACATTGGGAATGGTCACTCCCTCTCCCAGCCTGCCCCTTGCCCCACACACCGTGGCTCTTTTCTCTACTTTTGGAGATGTTCTTCCTTTTTCACCCTCTTACGCTGTAACATGTGAGAAGGGCATTAGCAATATGCCTTCCGTGGGGACTAAGATAGACTTCTCATTCTGCTCCTTCTGCTTTGAGGTTTGGAAAGCTAATACTTGTTTTACATTCTGAAGGGTCATACTCTCTTTGGGACCATACTGATGACTATTAGAAATACAACTCCCTCAAAAACATAGTTATGTTTTCAATTTTTTCTGGAAGAGGAAGTAATTTTTTAACCATAATACAGTGTACACTGAGATGGAGCTTATATTGTATGTGTGTGTATATATATTTTACAGAGAGCCCCTGATGAACTCAACTTAAGAGCTGTTTCTATCTGTCTTTTATATTTCACTTTATATGAGATAACATTTAAAAAGCACTTCAAAATCAAATTGTGCAGCCAAGGTTTCCTGTAGACACCATTCCTTACCAAATGGTCACTTGACCTATAAATGAACATAAACAATGGATGATGTCTCACAGCCTACTAAATCTATTAACTAACATTTTTACTTATCAGCGGCTAGAAGATGTATCAACCTTCCACTGGATTTCACACATCTTTCTTCCTTCTGTCTACACAGCATTGCACAACAAATATAAGCCATCTTATAAGCCATCACCAACCAGTCAACATACCTCCTTACTGTGAGCCAATAGTATTGCCTGTAAAACCAGAAAAAACTTTAGTTACTAAAACTATATTTTCATATAACATAATTTCCCGCATTGTTCTTTCAGTGTGTTCTATGTAATTTGACATTTTAAAGTGTGTATTAACAATTAAATGCAAATTTCTAGGCACTCTTGGATTCCTATAGATGTCCTCATTTTAAATAATTGTTCTGTCATATTTTGAAGATTATGCATTCACTTTTTTGCAACTGAATTCCTGAATTAAGTTTGAAAGGAATTATCTAAGTCTCCTACTTTTTAACTATTCATTTAACATAATTGCTATATATCCTTGCTTCTAGATATGCCTTTTATATTTTTATCCACATGATTGATAAAATTTTGAAAAGGACAGGCCAAGGATAAAGCCAGTGGCACCCTACTGGAAACCATCTTTACACATTGACATTTATCCATTAATCATCTCTTTGGGTTGAGTTTTTCAATCAGCTACTAATCCATCATTTTGATCTGGCACTTTTCTAAATCTTGTCACAAACGCCTAGTCTGACATGATTTGTTCTTTGTGGGTCTGTATTCATCTCCTTCTCTAAGGAACCATCTTTCAATGTTAATGATGTGTTCCTTAGAAAGGAAGGCAGTGTTATGCTACAGGGCAGCAGTAAGCAGAGCCTTTGTCCAACGTTTTGAAGTGCAATCATAATTTGTCAAACTTCAAACTTGTAGTACTTCTAAGTTTCACCAAGTTTCCTCAAATGTTTTCAAGAATATGCTCATGAACTCATTTGCAATTTTCTGAGTAACTTGAATATTAATCCATGTGCTTTAGCAGACATTCAAAATAGCTATGTGTATTACTAAAATTCTCTTCACCTACCCCAGGTCTCAAAGTCTTTTTTAACTACTGCTCATTTCTATTTGTCTGAGAATAACTCTAAAAACTGATCCTCATTTTTTCAGGCTGTTATCAATGGAACAAACCTCAAGCCATGTGTTTTCCAGTCTTTGCTGCAATTATATCTAAAACAGCCATTATTTCACATTGTCTTTCTTATAGTCAGTTTATTTGCTGAATTTAGGTTAAACTAGAAAAGCATGCACTTTAAGATTTAGATGTCACAATGCTTTCATTAAATTTAAGAAGGGAAGACAGGTCTTGTCCCAGAAAGAACAGTAAATGTGGGTTCACATACGTTCAACCCCAAACTTTCTAGTTTGATGTCATAAGATTTTTTGACCTCTAGCTTATTCTGTTAGAATTATAATTATTTTCTAATATAGTGTGCAGCACCAATGGTAAAACAATGTAAACTACGTTAAAGTACTGTGTAAATGGAGAATATAAACATCTTGTTATTGTTATTACTTGGTAATATATAGTTGATATAAGAAACAAGAATAGGAAAAGGGAAATGAAAGCAGCATATTGAAAATTGAACGAATAAATAAATTTTATGTACTGAGACTGTATGCCATTAATTTAGCCCATTATGTAATTAACATTTAGTAATAGTCTATTCATCCTTCTTTAGTAATTAAAATACATTACTGATAAAAAAGAGCCAACAGTGGCATAAATTGAGTGTGAAAGTTAGAAAATTTTGTAGTGTTAATATGTTACCAGTTGGCACTGTGACAAAAATTTCAGTAAGGTTCTTTTAACATTATAAGTCACATTTTAAATATTTTTGTAGTTTCTCAAATTTAAAAAGTTTAATTTGATTCCACACTGAAAATATTTGTGACCTGAAACTGAGACTATGTTTCCTTTAATTACTGTTTTTTGAATAATTGACATCAAAATTGACTTCACAATGAATTACAGATTATTGAACAGGCAGAGGTTATAGTTTTATTAATTTTCTTTATGTTGATTGCTTATAGGTATGATTATTCTTAAATTAAAATCTTAAAGTGAGAAGTCACAGAAATTTTAACCACAAAGGTTTTTATTAAGACAGTAATTTGGGTACCCAAATAATTGCTAATTCATGTTATGAAGTGGGAAAATATCTACATAAATTGTTACCTACTTTGTTCAGTTTTGTGTGAGCACTGAGTACTCAGTGCCATTGTGAAATAGCTTTTTTCTTTTAACAGCTCAATTGAGAAATAATTCATATAATGTGCCTATGTAATCTACTTTTTTCTTACATGTTTATAAATTTTTCATAGTTCTTTTATATTTTATGCATTTTGAAAGATAAGGGAAATCACTGTTAACAGTATTTAAACACATTTGAGACATTAGTGACACAAAATAATAACAATGAATACAATAGTATCTTTAACTTACTGTTCATTTTAAATTAATGGCTATTTTATAATTAATAATATTTAAAGACAGTTATTTCTTAAGAGAAAATGTATTTTAATTTCTAAGGCACTTAAACTATTTAAAGAGAAGAGATCTTTAATTGGGAAATTATTACAAGTTAATCACTTTTTAAAAATATTGCAGTGTAGTTGAGTTTTAGTTCTGAAGCCTCTATAATTCCATTTAAATCAGCATTACAATGATACTTGGTCACCCCATCATGATTATTTGACTTATCCAAATTAAAGTCTGTGCCATGGATTTAATACATAGTAATATATAGCAAAACATCATCAACGTAATTCATGACATTCTTTACTCAATATTAGCTATTTGTGTCAGTTTCAAACATTTCTTCCAGAATAACCATTCAAATGGATAGGCAATAGCGAATGCCCACCATTTTTCTATGTGAGTACAGACAGAATGAAACACCTAATGACAGGTGTGTGTGTGTGCATCCATGCCTGCATGTCCCTTAGTTTAGGACAGCTTTTACAAAAATGTATTTATTTCTTTCTGTTCTGGATACTATGGGGGAAACTTACCAAACCTCCACACCTTTCCTCCCTCCACAGAAGATAAAGGTAGAAGGACAATTATTTTGAATTTTCTTTGTTCCCTCTCTCACTCCTCCCCTAAGATGGACAAGGGTACGCAAGGATGAGGGTTGGAGAGAAGGAGGAGGGACTCTGAGAGCTCTCTTTCAGAGAATTTGACATCCTCTCCCACATGGAAATGCCTTGCCCATTCAGCTGACACTTGTCCTAGACATAGTAATATAAAGGTCACTTGGCTGCAGACCTAAGCCTCACTCTCCAGTTAGCTGCGATTTTAGCAATAATTAAGTTGATATTTTGTTCTATTTTTATCATCCCTATATATTACTTTTCAATTGATTCCAAGCTATTAGAAGAGAGAGGAGTGTAATTAATTGGCATTTCTAATATCATTTGACAAAACTGTATCTTCTCCTTCTTAGTATCCCTCACATTAAAAATTTCTGATTGAGAACTGGGTATGTAACCATATAAAGCCCTACTAGAAACTTATTTACCAGAGCATTTGGGTAGAAAACAATCTTTCCACTACTACTGCCATGCCAGGAGATTAGGAGATGTGGTTTTCAGTGGAGCTGAGCTTACACGAGAGAAAATGAAAGAAGCAGAATCTCCATGAACACAGGTCAGGGCCGTGTACACTTCTGTTTTTCCTGTTGTTTCCATTTACCTGAGCAGATGAGTTTCTATGCTTTTGTAGACTAGCTTGAATTGGACTTGTGTTATTTGCAACAAAGAGAGGCTTCTAACGGAAATAACTGTGAACAAGGAATGCCAATGCCAGAATATGAAATTGGCTGTGTTGAAGGGAATCCTTGAAAATGAGGATGTCTTTATTTCCAGCTAAATAACTGCATATTTATGTTTTTCAGTGACAAACAGCTACATGAATTGTTACCTACTTTGTTCAGTTTTGTGCATTTATTCAGTACTCAGTGCCATTGTGAAATAACTATTTTTTAAAACAGCTCTATTGAGAAATGATTCATATAATGTGCAATTTGCTCATTAACGTATACCATTCCCTGTATAACAAGTGTATGTCAATATATTTAAGGTTATGTTAAGGTTTTGACTTACATTTCCCTAACGGCTAATGATGTTGAACATCTTTGCATGTGTTTTTTGGCCATTTGTGTATCATCTTTGGAGAAATATCCATTCATATCTTTTGACCAATTTCTATCTTTCTTTATCTTTTAATTATTTAGTTGTAAGAGTTTATATGTATACTCAAAATGCAAGCCCTTTGTCAAACATATAATTTGCGAATAAGTTAAATTTATTTTTTCATCATTTTAAAAGATGAGTTTTAGTTTTTTAAGGCACCTCCATGATGTTCTCCCTAGTGGTTGTATCAGTTTATATTCCCACCAACCGTGCAAGAAGTTTCCCTTTTCTCCTCACCCTCTCCAGCATTTATTGTTTGTAGATTTTGTGATGATGGCCATTCTGACTGGTGATGGCCATTCTGAGGTGATATCTCATTGTAGTTTTGATTTGCATTTCTCCAGTAATTAGTGATGTTGAGTGTCTTTTCATGTGTTTGTTGGCCATCTGTATGTCCTAGCATGTGACCCAGCAATCCCACTCATGGGCATATACCCCAAGAAAAACATAATTCAAAAAGACACATGCACCCCAATATTCATTGCAGCACTATTTACAGTAGCCAGGACATGGAAACAACCTAAATGTCCATTAACAGAGGAATGGATAAAGAAGATGTGGTACACATATACAATAGTATATTACTCAGCCATAAAAGGGAATGAAAATGGGTCATTTGTAGAGACATGGATGGACCTAGAGACTGTTGTACAGAGTGAAGTAAGTCAGGAAGAGAAAAACAAATATTGTATATTAACATATATATGTGGAATATGAAAAAATTGATATAGGTGGTCTTATTTACAAAGCAGAAATAGAGACACAGATGTAGAGAACAAACATATGGCTACCAAGGGGTAAAAGGGGGTGGTGGGAAGAATTGGGAAATTGGGATTGACATACATACACCGTTGATACTATGTATAAAGTAGAAAACTACTGAGAACCTACTGCACAGCAGAGGGAACTCTACTCAGTGCCCTGTGGTGACCTAAATGGGAAGAAAATCCAAAAAAGAGGGGATATATGTATACATATAGCTGATTCACTTTGCTGTACAGTAGAAACTAACACAACATTGTAAAGCAACTATACTCCAATAAAATTTTTTTTTAAAAGTCAGCCAATAAAAAAAAAAGATTGTTTAAAGAAAAAATTGTAACATATGTAGAGGTATAAATGTATGAAATGCATAACATATGTAGAAATAAAATAGTACAAAAATAGACAGAATAAAAGTATAATATTTGTTTCTCATACTATAGATGAAATTGTGTATATTTTGAAGAAACACTGTCATAAGTTAAGATTTATAAAAATACTAGAAAATCTTCTTATAGTGTCCTATAAATAGTAACTCAATAAAGTTAACTCAATAAATAACAGTAAATAAACTAAATAAATAACATGATGGAGTTATTAAAATATATCAATTTAATGCAAAGAAAGGCAAGAAAAGAAAAAAATGAGTAAAATTATGTGGTGTATTTTATTTGCTTTAAAATGCTTAGCCAAAATTAAAAAGATAGAAAGAGAAAAGAGAAAGAGAAAAAAGGAAAAGCAAAAAGAAGCAAGATGAAGCAAGTATGGTAGTTGTACTGAGTTCTGGGGTCTGGCTGATGATTATGTGGTGAAAAGTTTAATGTTGTCTCTATTTGTGTGTGTGTTCAATTTTTTAAATAAAATGCTTAAAACACATAATTAGGGCTTCCCTGGTGGTGCAGTGGTTGAGAGTCCGCTTGCCGATGCAGGGGACACGGGTTCGTGCCCCGGTCCGGGAAGATCCCACATGCTGCGGAGCGGCTGGCCCCGTGAGCCATGGCCGCTGAGCCTGCGCATTGGGAGCCTGTGCTCCGCAACGGAAGAGGCCACAACAGTGAGAGGTCCACGTACCGCAAAAAAAAAAAAAAAGAAGGAAACAAACAAACAAAAAACGAAAAAAAAACCCACATAATTACATGGTTTACTTTTTGGTTTGCCTTTTTTTTTCCTTTGCGATACCACAAATTATAGATTATTTCACAAAAGCTAAAATAAATTCCAGCAGACCAGCAGAGGCAGGGGAGATGAAGAAACACAGCTGGGACTCACGGGGTACTGGTGATTATGCAGTACTGGGAACCCTATGACCCCAGGCCATCCCTCCATAACAATGCCAACAATTACCTCCAATTTGGAGTGCTGTTCATGGAGGCCAAGGGGAAGAACTGAGTATGTGCCATTTTCTGTGATGACTGAGGAAGAAGAACCTGTAACCCTCTGGCCACATGGTCTCAGAGTGCAAGCCTCCTTAAATCAGGAGGGTGCACCCTGAGCTAAAGCAGGCTCTCGAGAAGACCAGGCATAGCCAGGGATCAAATGACTCCCGTGAGTATCTTATGTTTGATTTTACTCACTAAGTCTGAGCAGAATTTTCTGTCGCTTGTAAACAAAATCTCCCAAATGATACATTTTCAGGGACCAGTTCTAGAGGAAGCCAAGTTCATTGACTAAGGGAGCCTTGAAATCTTTGTTCTTTAAGTCATCAATGTTTGTGGAGGAGTGAATGCAGTGTATTGATTCCTCTTTCTGCAATTTACAAGCAACAATTTTTGTTTTATTGTTTTGTTTTAGTTTTAACTGCAGCTCTCCCGTATCTCTCCTATGCTGCATTCTGAATGCCTTGCTGTGGTAGTTAAATGTATTGTTTGTTTTAATTGCTGGACCACAAGAGGTGGCATGTTGAATTAAAGAATGCCTAGCAGACAGAGGGAAAATACACACACACTCGCACATGATAGTTCCTTTTTTATGAGCAGGAGACATGTTTGAGATTTTATTTGGGGAAGAGGGATGCAGGTGGTGACTTGGTGGCACTCTCTCTCTGTGTGTCTCTCTATCTCTTATGACAGAGATGAGCAAGGCAATGAGTCTTGATGTACCAGAAAACTCCATCCCCTTAAGCAAAGTGACAAGGATTGACACATCCCCTGAAAAAGACCATTCTGAAATATTTTACTGGGAGCTTCAGAGATCCGGAGAAAGGATCCTTTCTTTGTGAGGATCTCTGATCTGATAGATCAGATCTGATTTGATGCCTGGTGGTCATGATACCATGTCTGCTCTGGAGAAAACATATGTGACAGCAGGAGAGAAAATGGATGCCTCTGATGTAGAAACACCTGTTGCCACCATTCAAACTATATCTGGGTGTTTTGGTCATTTTATGGCTTATTGCCATTTATGCTGAGATTGTTACTTACCAGAAATTAACATCTGAATTATACAGTCATTTTCTGAAAGGTTTGGGAAGAGATTGTGGAATGTGAACATCAGATAGACCTGTGTGTAGCAGTGAGATGTAAGGCTGCAATGTTTGGAAGGCTGAAAGTGGGATCCTTCCCTATCTGTGTTCCTTTCAGTTCCTGAATGTCTACCACCTGGGTTATGATCCCAGGTAGAAGACTAGGGAAACTGACCAGGTCAAAGTAAATACTCATAGACACTCAACATGTAGGCTTCCCATAATGACTAGACTTAACCCAGCATACTTTCATTTGTCAGCCTTATGAAAACAGAGCTTCCAATCAGCTTTACAAATACCTTACTCTTTAGATATTAATACAGAGATAAGGACTCACAGACATTTAAAGAAATATACTAATGTCAAGAGTGTCCTCTAAAAGAAAGGGGGAAGATGAAGAGAGATTGAGTGGCTTGCTCAGAAAAAATAGAATGCAAGGAGAATTTTTAATATTCCACTTAAAAAAACATTAATAGAATTGTAATTTACCTATGAAAGATTCAAACAGGAAAAATACAAAATGAATGCAAAAAGATGTACACCAAAGACACACACACACACACACACACACACACACACACACACACACACACACCAGGAATTTTAAGAGAATATTCTGTCAGATCTACAAACATAACATAAATCACTTAGGATGAACTAAGAATCAGATTGACACCAAAAGGTAGGAGAGCAGCATTGGAAACCAGGATACAATGAATTCATCCTTTTAAAATTCTAATAGAAATTATTTTCAAATTATCAGTCAAGAGCAAGGTTAGAGTTTTCAGGCATGTTAGGGTCAGAAAATTGACATCCCACTTACCCTTCCTCACCAAGCAATTTGTGTGGGGCTTCCCTGATGGCGCAGTGGTTGAGAGACTGCCTGCCGATGCGGGGGACACGGGTTCGTGTCCCGGTCTGGGAAGATCTCACATGCCACGGAGCGGCTGGGCCCGTGGGCCATGGCTGCTGAGCCTGCGCGTCCAGAGCCTGTGCTCCGCAACAGGAGAGGCCACAACAGTGAGAGACCTGTGTACCACAAAAAAAAAAAAAGGATGTTGGGGAAGTGGTTTGGGTCTTCAAAGGGAAGGAAAGCAATTCACACAGAGATGGAAAAGAAATGTTTGGTAAATAAATGTTTGCTGGGCCCTCAGAGGCAATGGGAACCAGAGGGGACTCTGAACTCTTGGTCCTGCCAAGTCTCACCCACCACATCCAGCTCACACTTTTTTGCAGATAGCTGTATTCTAGGAACAAGACCTTTATCTAAATTCTTTTAGGCAGTTCAGGGTGCAGGAACAATAAAAACTTCCCAAGTCTTCTGTTTCCTAAAAATAATCAGCTCAAATGAATCCTCATGCCTAAGAGACACATTTTGGGGGCAGCAAATTTTGCTTCCCTACATGATGATGAGAGAAAATGTGGCAGCGAATGTTGCTATGTTTCCAATGAAAGAAACTAGAGTTTGGCAAAATGATTAATAAAGATAGAAAGTCAAGGAGAAGAAGATAAGAAGGAGTTGATTTGGGAAAATTTTTAAATAGGTTAGAAAGATTGTAGAACTCTGAAGTTAGTGAGTAGAAAGTTTGAAATTTTATATCAGTCGATCAGTAGAACAATTTCCCCCAGTGGCATGAATGAGGAAGTCATTTGTGATTAGATTACAATTGAAATGAATAAGTGAATATCATTGGATGAATAAAGTCTTTGGAGAGACTATATAGATTAAAGCCATGTTACCAAACTTAGGTTTGTCTGCTCGCTGTTCAAAAGCCAATAATCGCGACGCAGATGCCATTAGAGAAGAAAGATGCTTTAATCAGAAAAGACAGCAATTTGGGGAGAAGGTGGACTGATGTCCTGAGACCAACTCTGAAGATTCCGCTCTGTCATGATGGCTTTTAAAGAGGAAAAGGGGAAGATCTCAGTGAATCATTGAGACAGGAGTTTGGGTTCTGCATCCTTCTCCATTGTGTTCAGACTGGCTGATTCCCTCTTCAGATGTTATCTTGCTTGCCTGATCTGCCTACAGGATTGTTAAAGGGGCTCTTGAGAGTAGAGAGCTAGTCATTCTTTACTCAATTCTTCATTCTTACTTCTTTTAATCTAGGAAAAGAATCAACAGGTTAGGCAAGGCATGGTGTGCATTCAGGAGAGCGTAAGTCAGGAGTTTGGTTAAATTGCCTAGTGATTTTATTCCTATGATTAGATTCTTTTAAGGTTAGAACAGAAAAGGGAAAACAGGAAGGGGGCAAAAGAGCTGCTTTCAGGCAGGGTTGGAAGATGTAGGTAAGATAACAGCCACATTTAATGGGTGGGTGCCAGCTAAGGAATCTGAGAAAGAGTGGTTATAATAAAGAAAGAAGAGGGTGGTGTCACAGAAGTCAAGAGGAATGTAAGGATTCTCATCTCTATAGTTTGGGAAGGTGACAAGCACCTCAAGATGCTGAGTAAACATTTGTGGAGGGGATGGATTAGTGGGCAAATCAGTCATTACCAAACAACAGGGAGAGACCGCGTGGACAGCAGGCATGGAATCATTTAATAGTTGTGCTGTCAGCGGCGGGGTTTATGCACCAGGAAAACTGCAGAGAAGATAAACTAAGAAAGTGAAGGGCAGTGGATTCTCATGGAAAGCAGGTCTGATTAGTCTGATTGAGCAAAACCATAAAAGAGTACAGTTAAAATAGGAGGGAATTGTTCAGTTCTCACTCCACTGAAAATATCCCAGTTAAATCTGATCATCTCCTTTTAAATTATGAAAAGTTTACATATGAAAAGTGTATGTAAAAATCCAGTTTCAAAAATCAATAAAGCTTACATGTTTTCTAACAAAAAGGGAACATGCAACTCTATATCGAAGAGCAGTTTCTTATATGGCACCACTGGGATGAACAAGTATCTAACTTCTGTCTTTTTCTTCTTCTGCAGGAATCACAACTACTTACAACTCCCAGGCAGAGTGTACAAAGCAATGGATTCATGATAAATAAAGAAAATTAGCACAGCATCTCTGTGCACATTGTCAACCAACAAATGCAGAAGGCTGCATATAAGAAAAAGTGTTTTTCTGGGGGCTTAAGAACTGCAATTTTGTAGGCACTGAGGAATTGAGTAGCAATGCAAGTATGCTGAGAGGAAAACAGAAGAGGACGAGGGTCTGTAAAGTCAGCAGTGGAAGATGTTCCAGAGAAGTGACATAGGTTACTTTTTACAGAACTGTGAGGGTGCCTACAGGCATTCTGTCACCTATGGCAGCAGATTTGTTGCTAAGCTGTGGTCTCTAGGGCATAAAGAAAACAGGTGATCCCAGGAGGGCTGGGTCAAAAGTTCTTACTGCATACTGGGGTGGGTATGAGAAAGTTTCTTCATCCCAGCCCTCACTCCCTTTTAGCTTCCTTTGACTTTTGACCTGAGCGATTCCGTTTTGTGGTTCATGGTCCACAGCATCAGAGAGTGTGGTCTTATCATAACCATTAAACATATAACTGGCACTTGAAATGCTTAAAAATTAATAGAAATTAATACAATGAATGAATCAAGCAGAACTCTAAGCCTCATCGTTATATAGTTGATGTGCTAATTGTATAATTTAAAATGTTTTGGCAGGTATTCAAAATATAACCATATAGTACAAGCAGATTTTTCAAGACAAGAGAATTGTTGGCACACCAACTCAAAATAGTGCAGTCGATAACATTTTAAGCCCATGGATCGAAAACAAAATAGGTCACTTAAGCACAACATTTCTGGTTGATCCCTGGCTCTCCACTTGAGTTGTGAAAGCTGAAATCAGTAATCAAGTTCTCAGTTCTGACAATAATAAAGACATGATGCTCCTCAATGAAATCAGTCCTTCAAGGGAAAGACCAGTATGATAGTGTAATCAAACGAAGAAATTCATCAAAAATTTTAAAGAGGAGAAATGTTTTGAACAAGACTTTAACTGTATTCTCCGCTAGGAAAGATACAGTTAAAACAATGTCATCCTTGCAGAAACGTAACAGGAGTAATACTTTCACTAATGATTATGAGGGGAGGTGATATTGCTGTGAGATTTGATTTAATAATTACCTATGAGCTCTTTATAGGGATTTAATACTGAAGTTTAATTTTATATTTAGTTATTAGAGGGATTTAGCAGTGAAGTTTAATTTTTCATTGTTATCTAACTGTTTTTTTAGGCTGTATCGGGTTTGTCTGCTAACAGTACCCTTCATATTGCTTCATACCAATTTTCACAAACTGAAAGTGTGTATTTGTATAGGAATTTGATTAATACCTAGTATTGACAGAGAATTTTCCATGGGGCTGTACATTTCTGTACAACTTTTCAGCAGAGGCTGTTACTGCCTTTGTTCCTACCTCTGTTCACAAGGATGTGTGCAGAGACAGAAGAAACTTCTTCCCATGAGGCAGGAGGCAGGCAGGCCTAAAGTCACCAGTTTTACTAAATTAAAAAACAGAAGCCCAGTTATTTGAATTTCAGATTAACTATATATATTTGCTTAAGTATGTCCCATGCAATGCAATGTTTGGAACATATTTATACTAAATTATATCCTTTGTTTATCAATAATTCAAATTTAGCTGGAAACTTGTATTTTACCTGGCAACCCTACTAGCTGCCTATTGTTGCTGAAATAGAAACATACAATATAAAACTTGTGAGTTAAGTTTTATCTGGGGAACTTACTGAGGACCATAACCCAGGAAACAGCCTCTCAAGTAGCTCTGAGGAACTGCTCTGAAGAGATAAGGGAGAGGCCAGGGCATAGATGAATATTTTTGCTAAAAAAATATAACATGTAGTTGCATCTTAACTGTCTAGGGGCCAGTATAGCCAAAGTGCAGAGTGCTTCCTGTTTTTCTCCCTCCTGAATTCCCCTCATGGTGCACTGTCAATGGGTGACTGCAATGGCTAATGGCTTGATCCTTGAAGAACTGGAATGGTGGGCAACAGTTTGTTCTTTGCATCATTATAGACAATTCATTCTCCCTAAGTTCAGGTTCCTCTCCAGGAGCACAGGCCACTGCTTTGCAGTCAGCACCTGGCCCTCTCACAATTGCCTTGTGGCAACTGCCCCTCAGGAAAGCCATGCAGATGCTGTTATTGCCATGACAGAAAGTCTTGCATCTCTGACCACAGGTCTCAGCATCCACAACACTGATATAGGCTGTCTTAGCTTAGAAATAGTTTAAAATCTCAGACCCAGCATGGTTCTTGACAGCCATCTCCCTCAGTAAAATATAGGAGCCTTTGACAGCAGAGACTAGTTTTGTTTTGTTTCACATTTATGTCTGGCATATTGCCCAGTACCTCTCACTGGATAAATAATTGTTGAAAAGGTGAATAAAAGAATAATTGAATGAGCTATCAATTGAGTTTCAGCTGCTAAACCCTGTGAAACTTTGTAATGCAAATTAGACTATATTTCTTTTTGTCCCTTTCTCTATCTCCATCTTTTCTCCATCTTTCTCTTCCTGTTTAAGCTCCATTTTATCTTCATCATCTCAGGCTCATAGTTCCCTCCAGCCCAACTCTAGTTCTACCTTATAGCCATTCTTGCATTTAAAAACCAACAGTGTCTGAATGAGCCCAACAGAACAAGTATTTGGTGGGAAATACTAAGAAATCTCAGCGTCTAGACATATTCTGAAGTTATGCTTCAATTCTGACATCCCTATCCTAGCTCTCTTGTATAATACTTCACTAGCATACTTTAGGAACATCTAGAACTAGTAAATGATAACTACTAATTAATAGATTAGTATGGCAATGACTGACTGACTGTATAATCACTCAGTCCATAATTGAGAGCTAATTTCCTTTGTAATAATCTGGTCCTAATCCTTTATTGCACTGAAAAGATACAAATAAGCCTTGAATTGAGAATGTACTTACATTCACAAATCTAGAGATCCAGAATCCTAACTTAATGCAGACAATCATGAACGGTTTTTTGAGATACACTGAGATGTGGTATTAAAAAACAAACAAACAAACACAATATGAACATGGCCTATCCACTTGGGTTACTTGAGAATACATCTCTATTTCTATATCCTTCCATCTCAAGGTCTATCCATGTGTTGTTAAGGTCACTAAAATGCATGATTATTTTTCAGATGAACATGCAACCCCAAAGAAATTGTCTACTAGTTGTATTCCACTTCAGAATAAACTCCACCACCTGATGGGGTCTTCATCACTTTCCTTTACCTTAAAGTTTACTCCAGGAACAAACAAACAAAAAGGAAGCTTGGTAAAGACTGACTAATTCCTGTGCTTTCTTCTGCTCTGCTGAAGGTTTTCTGTATTTCTTTTCTTCCTATCTTCTACTGTCCTTACACAGAGTCGGCCTATTGCATGAGAATGTGAGTTCTGAGGCCAGGATGTCCAATGTATTTTCATGGCAAACCATGGTTTAACAGTCAGAGCTTTAGAGTCAGAGTAACCAAGACTTGAATTTTTAATTAGGCACCATTTGTTTAGTTTTGTTCTTATTTCCATTACTCTAGGAGGTGGATCAAAAAAGATCTTGCTGTGATTTATATCAGAGTGTTCTTCCTATGTTTTCCTCTAAGAGTTTTATAGCGTCTGTTCTTACATTTAGGTCTTTAATCCCTTTTGAGTTTATTTTTGTGTATCGTGTTAGGGAGTGTTCTAATTTCATTCTTTTACATGTAGCTGTCCAGTTTTCCCAGCACCACTTATTGAAGAGACTGTCTTTTCTCCATTGTGTATCCTTGCCTCCTTTGTCATAGATTAGTTGACCATAGGTGTGTGGATTTATCTCTGAACTTTCTATCCTGTTGCATTGATCTACAGTCCTGTTTTTGTGCCAGTACCATACTGTTTTGATGACTGTAGCTTCGTCGTATAGTCTGAAGCCAGCGAGCCTGATTCCTCCAGCTCTGCTTTTGTTTCTCAAGATTGCTTTGGCTATTCATGGTCTGTTGTATTTCCATACAAATTGTAAATTTTTTGGGTCTAATTCAGTGAAAAATGCCATTGGTAATTTGATAGGGATTGCATTGAATTTGTAGATTGCTTTGGGTAGTATAGTCATTTTCACAATATTGATTCTTCGAAACAAAGAACATGGCATATCTCTCCATCTGTTTGTGTCATCCTTGCTTTCTTTCATCTGTGTCTTACAGTTTTCTGAGTACAGGTCTTTTGCCTCCTTAGATAGGTTTGTTCCTAGGTATTTTATTCTTTTGATGCAGTAGTAAATGGGATTGTTTCCTTAATTTCTCTTTCTGATCTTTAATTGTTCGTGTATAGGAATGCAAGAGATTTCTGTGTCTTAATTTTGTCTCCTGGAACTTTACCAAATTCATTGATGAGCTCTAGTAGTTTTCTGGTAGCATCTTTAGGATTTTCTGTGTATAGTATCATGTCATCTGCAAACAGTGACAGTTTTACTTCTTCTTTTCCAATTTAGATTCCTTTTATTTCTTTTTCTTCTCTGATTGCTGTGGCTAGCACTTTCAAGACTATGCTGAATAATAGTGGCAAGAGTAGATATCCTTGTCTTGTTCCTGATCTTAGAGGAAATGCTTTCAGTTTTTCACCATTGAGAATGACATTTGCTGTGGGTTTATCATATATGCCTTTAGTACATTAAGGTAGCTTCCCTCTATGCCCACTTTCTGGAGAATTTTTATCATAATCAGTGTTGAATTTTGTCAAAAGCTTTTTCTGCATCTATTGAGATTACCATATGGATTTTATTATTCAATTTTTTAAGATGGTGTATCACAATCCTTGCATGCTTGAGTTAAATCCCATTTGATCATAGTGTATGACCCTTTTAATGTGTTGTTGGAATCTGTTTGCTAGTATTTTGTTGAGGATTTTGTGTCTATGTTCATCAATGATATTGACCTGTGATTTTCTTTTTTTTGTGATATTTCTGTCTGGTTTTGGCATCAGGGTTATGGTGGCCTCTTAAAAAGTGCTTGGGAGTTGTTCACTCTGCTGCAATTTTTTGGAATAGTTTAAGAAAGATAGGTGTTAACTCTTCTCTAAATGTTTGCTAGAATTTGCCTGTGAAGCCATCTGGTCCTGGACTTTTGCTTGTTGAAAGTTTTTAAATCACCGTTTCAGTTTCAGTGTTTGTGATTGGTCTGTTCATATTTTCTATTTCTTTTGTGTTCAGTCTTGGAAGTTTCTACCTTTCTAAGAATTTGTCCATTTCTTCTACGTTGTCCATGTTATTGATGTATAGTTTCTTGTAGTAGTCTCTTATGATCCTTTGTATTTCTGTGGTGTCCACTGTAGCTTCTCCTTTTTCATTTCTAATTTTATTGATTTGAGTCCTCTCCCATTTTTTCTTGATGAGTCTGGCTAAAGGGTTATCAATTTTATCTTTTCAAAGAACCAGCTTTTAGTTTCATTGATATTTGCTATTGCTTTCTTCATCTCTATTTATTTCTTCTCTGATCTTTATGATTTCTTTCCTTCTACTCACTTTTGGTTTTGTTTGTTCCTCTTTCTCTAGTTGCTTTAGGTGTAAGGTTAGGTTGTTTATTTGAGATTTTTCTTGTTTCCGAGGTAAGATTGTATTGCTATAAACTTCCCTCTTAGAACTGCTTTTGCTGTATCCCATAGATTTTGGGTTGTAATGTTTTTGTTGTCATTTGTCTCTAGGTATTTTTTTTATTTCTTCCGTGACCCATTGATTGTTTAGTAACATATTGTTTAGTCTCCATGTGTTTGTGCTTCTTACAGTTATTTTTTCCCTGTAATTGTGTTCTAATCTCATAGCATTGTGGTTGGAGAAGATGCTTGATATGATTTCAATATTCTTAAACTTACTGAGGCTTGATTTGTGACCCAAGATGTGATCTATCCTGGAGAATGCTCAGTGTGCACTTGAGAAGAAAGTGTATTTTGCCGCTTTCAGATGGAATGTCCTATAAATATCAATTAAGTCTATTTTGTCTAATCTGTCATTTAAGGCTGGTGTTTCCTTATTTATTTTCATTTTGGATGATCTGTCCATTGGTGTAAGTGGGGTGTTAAAAGTCCCCCACCATTATTGTGTTAATGTCAATTTCCCCTTTTATGCCTGTTATCATTTGCCTTATATAATGAGGTGCTCGTATTTTGGGTGCATATATATTTACTTGCTATTTCTTCTTGGATTTATTTCTTATAAATCTTTGCTATGCCACCCATTAGTCTGTGACACCATGGGAGTTACTTAAGTCATCCAGTCTGAGTTTTCTTGACTTTAAATAAGAATAATGTAAGGATAGCAATTATGAAGATTAAATAAGATTATACGTATGAATGGTTTGCCCAGCAAGTGGCACAAAGAATAAGAAAAATAAGTCAGAGAACATATTATTATGTGAGTTCAGATCAAATTGGTGTGAGTTACACCAAGGGCCTAGATGTCATCTTGTTCTTCCACGGAACTGGCAAGTTATTTCCAAGAACGTTTCACAGAAGAAGTTAGGAAAATCAAGTCAGCACTGGACTAGTAGTATCAGGCATCAGATGCCTGAGATAAGTACAAAGCTGGAAACATGATACAAGAAAACAAGGAAGCCAAGGAAGAATACAAGATACAAGGAAGCCAAGACATAGCAGGATGTGGAAGTGTCATGAAACGAAGTTCAGTGTGAGATAGTTCCTAAAGCCAGCAAAGGCTGTGAATAAGCCAAGGATGCTGAGGGCTGGCTCTCACAGGATGTGGCTGTGTGCCATGATTGAGGGTGGGTAGGCAGGTATCAGACCAAACTAGCCTGATATATAACAACATTGACTCTTTTGTACTATAGGAAACAAATGGTAAGAAAATAATTTTAACAGACTCTCAGCAAAGCGCAGTAGCATTGAAGCATTTGAGCCTTTAAAACCCAAGGCAATTTTCAACATAATTTGTTGCTATCTAAACTGTGTTCTTTAGAGTGCCAGGATTCAACACAGGCACATCAAGGACAAATGTGAGAGCAAGACATGACACTTACATATTTCAGAATAACATTGAGATTGCACATCTGGAGAAACACATGACATAAAAATCAAAACCTTCCCACCACTGGCTTTTGACTGCATCAATCTCCCTGACAGGGCTATCTAAGTTATTATATTTCTGACTGGTTTGTTTGCACAAAAGAGCATGATATACTCACTCTACCAACAATTTGCTGGTCCTAGGACCGTCATTCTACAACTTGTCTCTTCCTGATTCCTGAGGGCTGAGCCATATTTGCATTACAGTTCAACATCTATTGTGAGCATATTTTTGTAATATAACCTTTGAGAACCAAAATATACAATTATTTTAAAAATATTAGTCCAAAATGAGCTTTAAAATATGAAATATTATGCTATGTTTTTTTCTGGGATTTTTTTTTTCTAAGCTTATACCAAAATTTCCATTTTGCCTTTTAAAAATGTAACTAGTTGTGGCATTTGGGCTCTTAGTTGCAGCATGTGGGATCTAGTTCCCCGACCAGGGATTGAACCTGGGCCATGCTGCAACTAAAGATACTACATGCCACAACAAAGGTCCTGCAGTTGGCAACAAAGATCCTGCATGTGACAACGAAGACCACGTGCAGCCAAATAAATAAATACATAAATATTAAAAAATATATATATATACATCTAATTGGGTTTTTGAATCTAATAATTATAGTTTTTGTTGTGGTTGTTATTTTGAAAACATGGAGACATCTTGCTCTTTATCACTGTATTTTAACATTTGCTTAATGTACTTAGTGCACTTAAATTCTTTGTAAAAAGGTAACAATTATTCAGAAAAATATATTAAGACTTAAGTAATTTCTTACAATTATCTTAGAACCATGTTAAAACCATTTTTTCAAAAAATGTATAATTTAGGAAGAATGAGATTCCTTTTCAAATTTCAAAAGTGGTAGAGAAGAAAAGAAAACATACTGGAAAAAATATTTCAGTTCTAAATAAAGGCAGTCACATTTTTCATAAGAACATACAGAAGACATGACAGCAGGCATTCCTCTCAACCTACTTTCCCATCTTTCAAAATTTCACTAGAAACCAATGTGAATTTTTGGATAATTACATATGTTATATATTTTTTCAAAATATATTTTCCATTCTTTTGAATAATTTATAGAAAAATAATTTAAAGATAAAACAATAAAGAAAAAGCAATGCCACTTCCTAAGTTTACCTACAAATATGCCTTTAAACTGTGTTTCTTAAAATTCCCCAGAAAATGACTTTGCTTCATTCACAGCAGAATCTAGATGGAATAAACTTATTTATCAATAAGATTAATGATGTCCATAATCTGTCACCTCTCAGCTTTTCCCCTAATCTCACTTACAAATCACAGGTAAGCACAGAATTCCATAAGCCATAACACATCTTTAGGGACAAAATGTGCTAGTCACACAGCACCATTTACATAATATTTTCCCTGGGGATTTTGTGGTAGGTTTATCATGAGCACTTAAAAGTAAATGTTTAAATCTATTATTTGTTATGTATTATCTGTGATGTGGAGTCACTTTAAATCTTTTTCTTAACTGATCTTGAATGACTTTGTCTTAGAATTTAAAATTTTTAAAAGGACTGTGGTCCACAGATGGATTTTGGGCTTCAGCTGATCACGAGCATTTTTATTTGCATTTTAAGGACTTTGAATAGATTGTAAACACAGAATTCTTCCTATTATTGTTACCAAACCAAACTTGGTTCCACTCACCCGTGCACAGTAAAGTCAATCTACTGACATTGAGTTGTGAAAGAAAGTGAAGCTTCTACTGCAGGGTGCCAAGCAAGGAGTCCATTGCAGCTAGTGCTCAAAACACCAGAACCCCCTGACAGGTTTCAGCAGGCATTTTTAAAGGCAAAGTGAGGGAGGGGCATCCCAAGGTATGTGATCAGCTCATGAACAGTTCTCTGTTTTGTTGATGGTGAGGTAACAAGGCGGTGTCACAGGGGTTAACATTATCCATCCTCAGGTGCCAGTAGGTCTGGGAGCTATCGCTCATGGTCATCTAGTAGTTTATTTCTTCCATCTGGTGGGGTTTTGGTATCTGTAAAACAACTCAGGAAATGTTCATCAGCTACTATTATCTAAGAACTTCAGAGAGGAGATAAAGCAGAGGATATGGAGAATAGGTCTATCCTGGGAAGGCCCCATAGGGTCCTGTTTGGTTACATTATTATTATTTTAGCTTATGCTTTAATAAAATGATGTTAGTAACTGTGTTAATTCCACACACACAAAACTTTAAATATCTTAATATTCTTTAAAAAGAAACATAAGCATAATTACCTTTTATTGTTTTAATTCTCAGTGTAAGTTTTGAGTTCATTGTTTTAAATAGTGAAAAATTTATCATGTAATATTTAATAAAACTAATTTATAAAGATGAAAATTAAAATAAAAATAACTCATACTGAAATAGTTTTCAAAAAATGGCCATAGGCATAATAATCTTTGCAAGATTTATATAAATATTTTTGTTTTGTTTTTTCGTTGCGGAGCACAGGCTCCGGACGCGCAGGCTCAGCAGCCATGGCTCACGGGCCCAGCCGCTCCGCGGCATGTGGGATCCTCCCAGACCGGGGCACGAACCCATGTCCCCTGAATCAGCAGGCGGACTCTCAACCACTGCGCCACCAGGGAAGCCCTATAATTATGTTTTTAATGCTGAGTTATTTTATTATAAAAGTAACACTTATTTGCCAAATGGTCCATTGATCTTATCCATTTCTGACCAAGTGGTAACATTTCATTTTGAAATGTTTAGGAGGAGTTATTTTTATGTATAACATTTAAACTATTTTATCTGTATTATTATCCTCTTGTAAAATTTGGTAATATCCACACTCTAAAAGAAAAAAAAATGTGAAATCGAAGTATAAAACAAATTGGCTCATCTTAGTCTTAATTATTAGAAGAAAAGACTATTTACTCTTTGAAAAGTAGTTTAAATCATTGAGACCCTGTTACCGAACTCAGGTTCGACTTCTTGCTGCTCAAAAGCCAATAACTGAAGAGGCAAGTGTCAGTAGAAAGGAAAGACACTTTAATCAGAATAGTCAGCAATCTGGGGAGAAGGAGGACTCCTGTCCAGAGACCAGCTTTGAAGATTCTGCTCAGTCATGAAAGTTTTTAAAGGGAGAAAGAGGGGAGAATCTCAGTGAATCATTGAGGCAGAAGGTTGGGTTCTGCATCATTCTTCATTGAGTGAAGACTGGCTCACTCTTTCTTCAAATGTTATCTTTCCTGTGTGACATACCTGTTGGTTTGCTAAGGGGTCTGTTGAGGGTAGAGAGCTAGTCATTTTTTAATTGATTAGTTCTTTATTCTTACTTCTTTTTGTCTAAGAAAATAACAGGCTAGACAAGGCATGGTATATATTTAGAACAGCATAGGTTAGGAGTTAGGATAAACTGCCTAGTAATCTCATTGCTATAATAAGGTTCTGTAAAGGTTAGAGGGGAACAAAAATGTGCAAACAGGAAAGGGTCAAAAGAGCTGCTTTGAATTCCCCACTGTCAAACATCGTTCCATTTCTATGGGACTAGAGGTGAAAGTCCATCTTCTGTAACTTCTTCATGCTGACGTATGACAAAGGGTGCCATATTCTCCGAGTGGAAGATGTCAACATGGGTCTGTAGCATCTCTTTGCTGACAATTTTAGAGCAAGCTACACTTATTTTGAAGCCCACAAAGATATATTTAGATTACTATGAGCAATAATGTTAATTCCCTTCTCTTGAGGCCAGTTCTTGGAAGTGTGCTAGCTATACATTCAGTGCTTCTCAAGATGGAGCACCTTATGTCATGGCTACAGTCTGGTCATCATGCAATTACCTTTTTTCTCCTCTGGTGTCAGTTATAGTATCTGTAAAACAACTCATATGTGTGCATCAGATACTGAGTCTGTGACTTCATTGTCCTAATCTTTAACTGCTCAAGCCTTCTCTTTTGTGACTCAGGGAGGCCTTGGAAACTTCAGTTTTTCTACAAACAAGAGGCAGGAGACATAGAAGGGTTTTTTTACTTGTGGGTGGGGACCCTGCAGGGTTCTGCTCAGTTCCAACCCTACTGGCCAGGTAATTGTTATTAAGGATATCAATAATTTCATGAGGTTTTTTGAGGTGTCCTGGGATCCTAGAGTGGAGAAGACTCATAAGGAGTAGAGAAGTGTGTTTCTTCAATCTGCTCTGGGCTGCAGAGCACCACCTGCAGTCCTGCTTCAAAGAGGAGCACAGCTGCAACATGGACATGGTGGTCCCACTCATTGAAATTACTAGTTGTAAAATAATGAAAACTTATTTTTCATTATAATCTTATATCTTCCAATATATTAGTACACCAATAAGGACAGCTTTGGTTGTTTACTATTTACTAATACTTCTTCTTAGAAGACTGGATTTCTGATGTCTTAAAATTAGGCACCAAATACAGAATGCTAGTTAAATTTGAATTTCACATCAACAACACTTTCTAAACCTTTAGTATATTTCAAATATTGTGTGGGTCTTACTTACCCTCAAAAAATGTTTGTCTGCTTATGTTTATTTGTTAAGGCTGGCAACCCTATCTTCAAATCCATACACTGGGAAGAAAAACTCTTTCTCTACTGATGTAGATCTGACAATAGATAAATTAACAGAGAGAAGCTTATTAAGTGTGTGGCAGCACTTGGATGAAAAGGCTCCCTGAACAGTCAGGGATGAGGGCTTATATGCCAATTTAATAGAGGAAAGGGGCAGGGTAGGGCTTCTATGGGATACAAATAAGATTTTTAGGGGGCACAATTGGGCTTTTAGGGGAACAAAGAGAGGGTAGGACAGTTTGTGGTAATGTGTGTTTATGCACTGTCTCATCCCTGTGCTAATGGTCAGACTCCTTCTTGTCTGGAAGGAGGCTACATATATATAGAGGCTACATATACCAAATTCTTACTATGTGTATAATGCTTATGTGCATTAATGCATCTATTCCTCACAATGGATTTATAAGGTTTGTACAATTCTTATCTTTATTTATTTATTTATTTAGTGAAACAGTGAAACATAAGGAGAATGTCACTTAAGTTCACACAGCTAGGAACCAGAACTTAAAGATTCAGAAACTTCTCAACCTGTCCCTAATCAACTACCACATCAGAAACCAGTGTTAGCAGGGCAGACAGCAGCCACCTAGAGCCTTGGAGGTGCAGTCCTTATCCTGCAGAGCCTTGGGGTTGTGACCCATGCCTAGAGACAGGACTGCCACACTAATGGACCCTGAAGGTGGGGCCATCATCCCAGAAGGCAGGGCATCAAACCAAAGGGGAATAGTCTTATGTTTAAGATCTAAGATATTTGCCTTACCTGGCACCCATTTTCTTCCTTTTGATTTCTGCCTTTTGAGGTAGGAATGCTGTCCCTTTCATTCTGGACATACGCAAGTTATCTGACTTCACAAGGTCACAGATGAAAGCGGAATTTTACTTCAGGATAAATGAAATGTCGTGTCACCCATGTCTGATTTGGATGATATTTAAATGATGCTTTGAACTGTAGACTTTAGAGTTGATACTGGACTGGGTAAGAGTTTGGAGGCTGTTGGAATGGATGGAATGTATTTTTCAAGTGAGAAAGACATAAATTTTGGAAGGCCAAGGGCAGAAACTTATAGACTAAATATTTGCCCCCGTGAATTCATATGTTGAACTTTAACCTTCAATATACTGGTATTTGGAGGTGGTGCCTATGGGACATAATTATTGTTAGATGAGATCATAAGGGTGGTTTCCCCACGATGAGATTAGTGTCCTTATAAGAAGAACAAGAAGGACCAGAGTTCTCTCTTGCATGTGAATATACTTCCATAAGAAGGCAAGCCAGGAGGAGGGCTCTCATCAAGAAACAAATCCATCAGCACGTTGGTCTTGGACTTCCCAGGCTTGAGAATTATGAGAAATAAATGTGTGTGCTTTTAAGGTACTCCGTCTATGTTATTTTGTTATAGCAGCTTGAGCTATATATGCTTTAGTGTATTGACACCATTTGAGATATTTGTCTGAGACATGATAGCAGGAAATGGTTTTAAAAAGAGTCTGTTCAGATACTATTTGGCTTTTGAGAGGGTAAAGAAAACAAAACAAACAAACAAACAACAGCAACAACAAAAAATACACTGAACATCATTAACCTCTAGCCAGGCTAACTAAGGAATAAAGAAAGAAGATAAAAATTAATGATATCAGAAATTATAAAGGAGACATCACTACCGTTCCTATGGACATTAAGAGGAAAATAAAGGAATACTATGAACAACTCTAAGCCCACAAAATTGATAACCACGATAAAACAGACCAACTCCTTGAAAGACACAATCTGCTGAAATTCACACAATAAGAAACAGACAATCTGAATAGGTCTATATCTATTAAAGAAATTGAATCAACAATTAATAACCTTTAAAACCAGAAGGTACCAGGCCAATACGGGTTATCTGGTGAATTCTACTGAACATTTAATATCTTATCATGAAATATAAGATATTTAAGTTATGGGATATCAAACAGAAGGGTAAACACAAAGTACTGTACCCTTTCTTCTTTGGAAGGGGTTAGTGTGATTCAGTTGTACACAGGATAGCTATATCATGTTGGACAGAATAATGACCTCGTTATTGTCTTTACTTAAACATTAAGTATGTTTTAAGGAGATGCATATGAGTATCGAGTTGACAACAGGTGGGCATGTGATGGTTAATTTTATATGTCAACTTGACTGGGCCAAACAAAGTAGAGAGTCCAAAAGTTGACTTGTACAAAAAGAGTTAATCGATTTTTAACAAAGGAACAAAGATAACTCAAGGGAGAAAGGATAGTCTTTAAACAAATGGTGGTGAAGCAACCATATTCAGGGCAGTAGATTTAAATCCTTATCTTACAATTTATATAAAATTAACTCAAAATGGATTATGACCTAAATATATGTAAATGATAAAACTGTTATTAGAAAACAGGAGAAAATATTTGTGTCCTTAGGTTAGGTTAGGCAATGGTTGTAAGCTGCTACAATGTGACACAATTCATGAAGGAAAAACAATGAATAATTAGATTTCAAAAAATTAAATAAAACTTTGATCTGTGAAAGACACTGTTAAGAGAATGAAACAAAAGGCCACAATCTGAGAGGAAATATTGAAAGTCACATTAGATAAAGAATTTGTAACCAAAGTATTTAAAGAACTTCTAAAATTTAACAAGGAGATAAAAACTTTTGAAAAAATGGGCAAATAATTTGAACAGAACAAAGAAGATACACAGATAACAAATAAGCATGTGCCATGATGCCTGACATCATTAGTTACTAGGGATGTGCAAATTACAACCACAATGAGATACCTCTACACACTTTTTAGAGCTGCTAAAATTAAAATTATTGACAGTAACAAGTGTAGACAAGGATGCTGAGACCTGGAAATCTCATACATTGCTGGTTGCAAAGAAGAATGCCATAGCCACTTTGGAAACTACTTCAGTAATATTTAAATAAAGTTAAATACATACTTATCATATGACCCATCATTGTCACTTCTACATATTTCCCCAGGAGAAATGAAAACTTATATTTACACAAAAGATTGTAATGAAAATTCATAATAGCTTACATATAATTGCCAGAAACAACATAAATGTTCTTTAATGGGTAAATGGACAAACTGTGGTACATTCGTACCATGGAATACTATTCAGCAGTAACAAAGAACAAACTGCTGATATATGCAACAACATGGGTTAATCTTAAATTATACTAAGTGAAAGAACCCTAGACTCAAAAGGCTGTATACTCTGTGATTCCATTGTATGACATTCTGAAAAAAGGCAAAAGTATAGAGACAGAAGTTGCCAGAGGTGATGAAGTGGGGTGTACAATACAAAGGCTTAGTGGGAGGGAGTTAGGGAACTGTTCTATGTCTTGACATGGTAGTGATTCCGTGATTCCATGTATTTGAGAGGACCAAAAAGGATTAATTTTACTTTATGTTCATGAAAATAAAATAATAATTTTATAAATGGGCGCATGAGAGCTAAAAGTTTATATCATTTAAAAATCCTTGTCAGTGTCAATACCTTGGAAAAAAGTGGGAGCATTATAAGGAAGCACAGTCCACTAAGCTGTACACTTGATCAGCACTGCAAGGTTTTCAAATATTTTTGGATTTTCTTTCTATGACATCAAGAATATTGTTTGAGTGCTCCCCAATATATAGGATAAATGATCAGATATACTTCACATGGTTTAAGCACTTTACTTCATAAGAGGGAGATTAAAGACAAGTTTTTTATTTAATGAGGAGAGGAGGGAGAAAATGTCTTCTAATGGTGAATCCTTTTCTAAAATAAGGTAATGAAGTAAATAGAATAAAGGAAACTACACTTCCTAATGATATTTTTCAAAGTATTGCATATTCTAAATTTTCTGTAATGCACATCAGTTATTCTTACAAACATAAAAAATTCACATTTATTGTCATAAAATAACACTTCTATGTAAAACAGGACACTTACTGCTTTGTTTCAAGTCTTACTATTAATAAGGCGTGTGAAAATGAGATTTCTGATCCTTTAGGCACATCTTGCCTTATTGCTTAACACTGAATCCCACATATATCTATCCTTTAAAGTATTCTGTTTTATAATCTATCACCTACAAAGTTGAATATAAATTATTTTACTTTAGAACAATGTATAATGGTATATCTCTCAGAGGATAGCTTTTATGCTTCTACTATGTAAAAATACTAGCTTGCTTTTGACTTTTAAAAAGTTTTTCTTCCTATATCTATATGGCAAAAATTCTTCAAAATCAAAAATTATAAAGCTGAATTTAGCATATATTCAGTAAGAATGAAGAGTAATCTGGAAACCTAATTTCATTTAGGAACGTAAAATGTAAGTTTTGCTATAAGTTGTAACATTGTCAAACTAATATTGAAAAGGATGTCTGGTCTGTTCTGTGTCCACGGACGAAGGACTGTGCAGTGTTGCCCTCAGAGCACAGTGGACATCCTCTTTTTAAAATTATAGTATGATCCATCACTGCTGTTTTTTTATCTCATTGTGATCCAGCATTTTAGAGAATATATATTAAATAAGAATTCATGATCTTCAACTTCAATAAGTACTTTCTGCTAATCAATGTGTAAAATTCAATTTCACAAGTTATATGGGTTTTTATGATAAACTGGACTGTATCACAGGAAATGACCATTTTTTCAATAAGAAAATAAGATATCCTAGTGGATTCTAATTTGTTACTCTATATAAAATAACTACTGATTTTCAGACATATACAGTCAATGTAATTTAACCATTTTGCTGATGAAGAAGGCATTTGAAACTTCACCTGACCATTGAACAATGTGAGAGTCAGGGGCACTGACACCAACAGTGTAGTTGAAAATCCACGTATAACTTTTCACTCCCCAAAATTTAACTACTAATAGCCTGTTGTTGACCAAAAGCCTTACTTGAAAACATAAATAGCCAATTAACACATACTTTCCATGTTATATGTATTATATACTATATTCTTACAATAAAGTCAGTTAGAGAAAAGAAAACGATTTAAGAAAATCCTAGGGAAGAGAAAATATGTTAACAGTACTTACTGTATTTATCAATACCATATGTTTACATCATCTGTTTCCAAAACGAATAATCTGTCAGTTCATATGTCAATATTGTCTTATATGATACAGAACATCATAGATGTTCTACATATTACTGATACAGAACATCATGGATGTTATACATATTATTAACACTGGACATCAAAAGTGAAAAGATAATGTGAGAAAGAAATTCATATTTATTTAGAGGTGTAACAATTTATGTATTGATAATGTAGAAGTACCAGTCATTGCTTTATGTTATCTGAGTGTAAGCCATACAATCACTTTATGATAGACTAGCCTATACACTAGTGAATGAGTCATTATAATTATTTTGTGGCATACAGTGTTATATACATAATGTATTATTAGTATCGGAAACATTGTTACTTTTCCATTGAAGTATAGTCGATTTACAATATTATATTAGTTTCAGATGTACAATGGAATGATTTGATATTTTTATAGGTTATGCTCCAGATAAAGTTATTATAAATTATTGGCTATATTCCTTGTGCTACACATCACATCCTTTTAACATGCGTTTTAAACCTAATAGTTATACCTCTTAATCTTACCCACTTGTTTTGTCCCTGTACCCACTCCACTCTCTGCTGGTAACCACTAGTTTGTTCTCTGTATCTGTGAGTCTGTGTCTGTTTTGTTATATTCATTCATTTAATTTTTTAGATTACACATTTAAATGAAAAATACAGTATTTGTCTTTTTCTGTCTTACTCATTTCGCTAAGCATAATACCCCCCAAGTTCATGTATGTTGTTACAAATGGCAAAATTTCATTATTTTTTTATGGCTGAGTAATATTATATATATATATATATATATATATATATATATATATATCACATCTTCTTTATCCATTCATCTGTTGACTTATGTTGCTTCCATATCTAGTCTATTGTAAATAATGCTGCTCTGAACATTGGTATATGGAACATATATCTTTTCAAATTAGTGTTTTCATTTTCTTCAGATAAATACCCAGGAGCTGGATCATATGATAGTTCTATTTTTAATTTTTTAAAGGAAACTTCATACTGTTTTGCATTTCCATAGTGGCTGAACCAATTTACATTCCCACCAACAGTGCACAAGGCTTCACTTTTCTCCACATCCTCGCCAACATTGTTATTTGTTGACTTTTTCATAAGGCCATTCCGACAGGTGTGAGGTGATACCTCTTTGTGGTTTTGATTTACATTTTCCCGATGATTAGTGATATTGAAGATCTTTTCATGTGCATGTTGGCCATCTGTATGTCTTCTTTGGATAAATGTCCATTCAATTCTTCTGCTTAGATTTTAACTGAGCTGTTTCTTTTTTTCTTTATATTGGAGTATAGTTGATTTACAATGTTGTGTTAGTTTCAGGTGTGCAATAGAGTGATTTAGTTATACATATTCATATACCTATTCTTTTTCAGATTCTTTTCCCATATAGGTTATCTAAAAATGAGTTGTTTGTTTTTTTGATATTGAGCTGTATGTGTTCTTCATGTATTTTGGATATTAACACATTTATCAGACATGTCATTTGCAAATATCTTTACCCATTCAATAGGTTCCCTTTTTCTCTTTTTGATGGTTTCCTTCACCTTGCAAAAGATTTAAGTTTAATTAGGTCCCACTTGTTTTTTGGGTTTTTTTTTTTTTGTCTTTTGTTTTCCTTTACCTTCCTTGAGAAGACAGATCCAAAAAATATTGCTAGGATCAATGTCAAAGAGCATATTGCCTATTTTTTTTAAGAAATTTTATGGTTTAGGTCTCACGGTTAGGTCTTTAATTCATTTTGAGCTTATTTTTGTATATGGTGTGAGGATAGTTCTAATTTCATTGCTTTGCATATGGCTTTCCAGCTTTCCTAGCATCATTTATTGAAGAGACTCTCGTTTCTCCATTGTATATTCTTGCCTCCTTTGATGTGAATTAATTGACTATGTGTGCATGGGTTTATTGCTGGGATGTCTATTCTTTGGGAGTGGGGTATGGGCTCTTTATTCTGCTGCATTGATCTATGTGTCTATTTTTGTGCCAGTATCATACTGTTTTAAATACTGTAGATTTGTAGCGTACTCTGAAGTTAGGAAGTGTGAAACCTGCAGCTTTGCTCCTTTTCTCTCATGATTTCTTCATATTTAAGGGTCTCTTGTGGTTCCATACAAACTTTAGGATTATTTATTTTAGTTCTGTGAAAAACTTTATGGATATTTTGATAAGGATTGCATAATATCTGTAGATTGCTTTGGGTGGTATCGGCATTTTATCAATATTAATTTTCCCAATCAAAGGATATATCTTTCCACTTATTTGTATTGTCTTTAATTTTCTTTGTCAATGTCTTATATAGTTTTCAGAGTATAGGTCTTTCACTTTCTTGGTTAAATTTATTCCTAGATATTTTATTCTTTTTGATGTGATTGCAAATGGGATTGCTTTCTTGATTTCTATTTCTGATAGGTATTAGTATATAGAAATGCAACAGCTTTCTGGATATTAATCTTGAATCCTGCAACTTTACTAAATTCATTTATTAATTCTAATAGTTTTTGGTAGACACTTTAGGGTTTTGTATATATAATATCATGTCATTTCCAAATGACAGTTTTTTTACCATCCAATTTAGATGTCTTTACTTCTTTTTCTTATCTGATTGCCGTAACTAGGACTTCCAATACTATGTTACTTAGTAGTGGTGAGAGTGGGCATCCCTTTCTTGCTCCTCGTCTTAGAGGAAATAGCTGAAGCTTTTCACTTTATATTATAACTTTAGCTGTGGGTTTGTCATAACTGGGTTTATTATGTTGAGATATGTTTCTCTATAAAACTTTGTTGAGAGTTTTATCATGAATAGATGTTGAATTTTGCCCAATACTTCTCTCCATCTACTGAGATGACCATGTGTTTTTTGTCCTTCATTTTGTTAATGTGATGTATCATGTTGATTGATTTGTTGGTACTGAAGCATCCTTAAATGCCTGGAATAAATCCCACTTGATTTTAGTGTATCATCCTTTTGATATATTGTTGAAATTCCATTTGCTAATATTTTTGTTGAGAATTTTTTAATCTTTGTTCATCAGGGATATTGGCTTGTCACTGTCTTTTATATAGTGTCTTTGCCTTGCTTTGGTATCAGGGTAATGCTGGCCTTGAGTTTGAGAGTGGTCCCTTTTTTTCAAATATTTTAAATAGTTTGAGAAGAATAGGTATTAACACTTAAATGTTTGGTAGAATTTCATTGTGAAGCTATTTCCTGGACTTTTGTTGGGTGTTTTTTGATTACTGATTCAATTTCAGTACTTGTGATTGCTCTGCTCAGATTATCTGTTTCTTCTTGACTCAGTTTTGAAAGATGGTATGTTTCTAGGAATATAACCTAGAGGCTGTCCAATTTGTTGGCATATAAGTCTTCATAGCATTCTTTTATGATTTTTGGATCTCTTTTATATCGGATGTCATTTCACCTCTTTTATTTCTTATTTTGTTTGGGTCTGCTCACTTTTTTTCTTAAAGAGCCTGGTTAAAGGCTTATCAATTTTGTTTATCAAAAAAGAAAAAAAAAGCTCTTGATTTCATTGATCTTTTCTATTATTTTTTGGCCTCTATTTTATTTATTTCTACTGTGATCTTTATTTCCTTCCTTCAGCAGACTATGGGCTTTGCTCTTTTTCTATTTATTAAAATTCCATTACATGGTAAGTTAGGTTGTTTATTTGAGATTTTTCTCATTTCTTGAGGTAGGCCTGTATCACTATAAACTTCCTTCTTAAAACTGCTTTTGTTATTTCTCATAGATTTTGAAAAGTTGTGTTTTTTTTCTTGTCTCAAGATATTTTCTGATTTATTCTTTGATTTCTCTATTGATCCATTGTTTCTTTTAGTAGCATGTTGTTCACTCTCTACATGTTTAGATTTTTCCCGTTTTTTCCCCTAGTTTTGTACCTTTGTGGTAGGAAAAGATGCTTGACACAAATTTTACCTTTATAAATTTACTTAGACTTGTTTTGTGGACAAGCATGTGATATATTCTGGAGAACACCTCCCATGTGGACCTGAAAAGAATATGTATTCTGCTGTTTTGGGATGAAATGTCCTGTAGATATCTATTAAGTTCAACTAGTCAAATGCATCACTTAAGGCCACTGTTTCCTTACTGATTTTCTTTCTGAATGATCTGTCCACTGATATAATTGAGGAATGGAAGTTCCCTAGTAATATTGTATGATTGTCAATTTCTCCCTTTGTGTCTGTTAATATTTCCTTTATATGTGTAGGCACTGCTATATTAGGTGCATTTATCTTTACAAATGTTATATCCTCTTTTTGTAGTAATTGCTTATTATTATATAATGCCCTTCTTTGTTTTTTGCTATACACTTTGTTTTAAAGTCTTTTCTGATGTGAGTATTGCTACTTGAACTGTATTTTCATTTCCATTTGTATGAAATATCTTTTTTCCATCTTCTCACTTTCAGCCTGTGTGTCTTTAACTCTGAAGTGAGTCTCTTGTAGGCAACATAGAGATGGGTCTTGTTTTTTTTTATCCAATCAGCCACCATATGTCTTTTAATTGGAGCATGTATATACTTACTACCATTTTATTACTTGTTTTCCACTTGTTTTTGTAGTTCTTTTCTTCTTCTTTTTGTTTCTTCTCTTGTGGTTTGATGGTTTGATTTAGTGTTATGCTAGTTTTCCTTTCTCTCTTTTTTGTTTATCTGTTATAAGATTTGATTTGTGGTTACCATGGAATTCATATATGTTAACCTACAGCTATATCTACTTGTTTTAAACTGGTGGTCATTTAAATTCAAACACATTTTAAAAGACCTATAATTTTTACTCCCTTTCCCAACATTTTGTGTTTTTGAGGTCATATTTTACATCTTCACATCTATCCCTTAATTGTTTATTGTAGTTATAGTTGATTTAACACTTTTTGTCTTCTAACATTTGTACTGCTTATTTTATTGCTGATCCACAGCCTTTACTATATATTTGTCTTGTGAGATTTTTCATTTCCTATAAATATTTACTTCTTATTGTAGTGTTTTCTTTTACATTAAAATAAGACCCTTTAATGTTTCTTGTAAAGTTGGTTTAGTTTTGATGAGTTCTTTTGGTCTTTGCTTGTCTGAGAATCTCTTTATCACCCCTTCAATTCTGAATGATAGTCTTGCTGGGCAAAATATACTAGGTTGTAAGTTTTTCCCTTTCAGTACTTTAAATATATCATGCCACTCTCTTCTGACCTGCAAAATTTCTGTTAAAAAACCAGTGAATAGCATTATGGGGTTTCTTTTGTATGTAACTCTGTTTTTCTCTTGCTGACTTTGAAATTCTCTCTTCAACTTTCACCATTCTAATTATGATTTGTCTTGGTGTGGGTCTCTTTAGGTTCATCTTTGTTGGAAGTCTCTGTGTATCCTGTATTTGGATATGTTTCTATCTTTAGCTTCAGGAAGTTTCCAGTCTTAATTTTATGAAATATACTTTTGTCCTCTTTCTCTCTTTCTTCTCCTTCTGGAACCCCTATAATGTGAATGCTAGTAGGCTTAATGTTGTCCCAGAGGTCCCTTAACTATCATCACTTATTTAAAATTTATTTTTCTTTTTGTGTTCTGTTTGAGTGAGTTCCACTATTCTGTCTTCCAAGTCACTTATGCATTCTTCTGTATCATCTAATCTGCTCTTAATTTTAACTAGTATATTTTTCATTTCAGTTATTGCATTCTTCATCTCAGACTGGCTGTTCTTTTATATATATTCTAGTTCTTTGTTGAAATTCTCATTGTACTCCTTTATTCTATTTCCAAGCTCAGTTAGCATTCTTATTGTTATTGCTCTGAACTCTTGATTTGGTGAATTACTTATTTCTGGCTCACTAAGATTTTTGGTTTTGTTTTTACTTTTCTTTAATTTGAAACACATTTCTCTTTTATTTAACTTTCTCTGTTTCTATGAAGTTAGGTAAAACAGTTACCTATCCCAGTCTTAAACAGTTGTCCTTGTGTGGGAACATCTGGGTTGGGGCCAGAGGAGTTGGGGCCTCACTACTGAGTCAGTTTTGCTTTTGCTGGTAATATAGGTATCTGCCCTGAAGTTAGTTTCATTCCTCCTAAATGCAGGCAGGGACTTGTGTGTTGACAAAGGCTGTCTACACCCTTGCCAGAGGCAGGGTTGCGTCCCAGCTGGTTCCATTCTGAGCCTCTATGTGTGCACACTTGTCAGCAGTGCCTCAGACCTTAAGGGAACAATGCCAGAGCAAAAGGTGCTGGAGCAGGCACCCAATGCATGCTGGGATGTGTGCTGGGGTGGTCCCAGCTAGTTGACCAGAGCTCTAGGGAGTTTCCAATCTGCTGCCTCCACATTGTGACCGTGAGTAAGCAAGTATGTGCATGCAAGTATGTGCATGCATCCAAGGACTCATGCACTGGTAATGGTTGCCTCCACCCTGTTCACTGGCAAAGTCAAGTCCATTCCTTCTATGTGTGCATACCTCCCTTGGCCACAGCAGCCTCTGCTCTAGTGGAGAGCAGTGCTGGGGCAAGAGGGGCCGGAGTAGGTGCCCAGTGTGCACTGGGTGTGCACTGAGTCAGTCCCAGCAAGCCAGCTAGAGTCCCAGGAAGTTTTCAATGTGCTGCTTCCATGTTGTGACCCAGAGTAAGCAAGCTTGCATGTGTGCTCTTCAAGAGCAGAGTATCAGTTTCTTACAGTCTTACAGTAAGTCCCACCAGTTTTCAAACCAGTTAAGAGGGCTCATCTTTCTGGTGTCAGACCCCAGAGCTGGGGTGCCCAATAGGTGGCTTGAACCCCTTGCTCCCCAGGGAGTATCCCCAAGCCCATTATATCCCCCTCCTCTCCTGTGTCCCCTTCTGGGGTGTGGGTCCCTACGAGATTGCTTCTCCTCCTTTCCTATCATACCGCGTGTGTATCTTTCTTTACAGCCTTGGTTGTAGAAGAGCCTCTCTGCCAGTCTCCAGATTGTTTTCAGCGAGAATTGCTCCACATATAATTGTACTTTTGATGTGTTCATTCGGAAGGTGAGATCAGCATTATGTCCATCTCCACCAGCTTTTTAAAATGTGTTATATTCTTAAAGGGGCACATATAATTGGATTTAGGGCCCACCTGACTAATCCAGGATGATCTCATCTTAATAGTCTTAAATTACTTATATCTGCAAAGACCCATTCTCCAAATAAGCTCACATTCACAGGCTGTGCATAGACATATCTTTTGGGAGCCATCATTCAACCCACTACAACTGCTAATAAAAAAAGAAAAACTTACATTCAAAAAAATATATTTGTTCAAAGTTTTAAATATTTATAACAGTTACATGCTGTGGTAGAGTTACAGAGGGAGGTACAGAAAACAGAGCATACTAGTGAAACAGTAGTCAATGTTATTTTTCTTATTTTACAAAAAATCAAGACTGTTGTGATATGAAACTGAATATATTTCAGACAAAATTTTTAAACATTATCTGTTGAAGCTTCTGACTCTTGATGCTTTTATAGAGAACTATGAACTGTATAGTTGAATCATGATTTATAAAAAGGAACAAAATGAACCAAGATTGGTGATATTTGGTGATATGAAACTGAATATATTTCAGACAAAATTGCACTAATTTTTTTTTTTCTTAATTTTTGGCTGTGTTGGGTCTTTGTTGCTGCACGTGGGCTTTCCCTAGTTGTGGTGAGCGAGGGCTACTCTCCATTGTGATGCATGGGTTTCTCATTGCGGTGGCCTCTCTTGCTGTGGAGCATGGGCTCTAGGCACACGGGCTTCAGTAGTTGTGGCTCCCGGGCTTAGTTGCTCCACAGCATGTGGGATCTTCCCAGACCAGGGATTGAACCAGTGTCCCCTGCATTGACAGGCAGATTATTAACCACTGCGCCACCAGGGAAGTCCCTGCACTAAATTTTGAATATAAAGTTTACAAGCATACAAGCTTTGTGAAAAAAGAAAAGAAAAAAAATGTGCATTTTTAATTTCTGGAAAATTAAAATCAACTTTTCTCCTTCTACCATATCTTATCATGAAGGTGTTTAATAGCTAAAGCTATTGAAAATGTAAAAAACAAAACAAAAAAATGAGAAAACCATTATACATCATTCTTGGATTTTTCAATGACTTCTATGGAATATAAAAATATTATTTGTGTATCTTTGTATATAGATATCCCTCAAATTCACAATATAACTTAAATTTCATAATGAATCCTGTAACCAAAGGTATTAATATTTAAAGAAATATTGGAATACCTTAACTATAAGAACCATGGCCAGAGAATATAAGAATATACATATATATATATATATGTGTGTGTGTGTGTGTATGTGTGTGTATGTATATATGAATATAAGAGTATAAGGATGGCCAGAAGACCTTCATTCTGAGTAATATGTATTTGTGTCTCATGTAGATGTATCAAGAAAAAGTCCTATTTTGGAGAGACAAGGAATTCTTATGTCTCCGAAATCCAATCCATACAAATAACACAATTAAACATGTATTTCCAATTATGTCAGGGTTGAAAAGACCTTAAAGGTGATGGGTTATATTTGTAGATATTTGTAATCTTCTTTTATAATAATCAAATTTAAGTGCCTTCCTTCTCTAGCCCTGAACATGATTTCTTTTGTACAATCCCAATTACAAGCAAATCATTGTTTCTGGAGTTTCGTCGATATTGGATTAGATCTTGCTTGATTAATTCTTGAGGCCTATTTTCTGCAGAGACTGCTTATCGATCTGGTGGTACCTTTTGGGGCCAAATAGAACCTTTTCTACATGCCAGCCTTTCTAATAATCTACATTTCTAATTTTCTGCCCATATTCTCCTCTTTTCCAAGCCATATACACTCAGGTCATTTTTCTGGCTATTTGTTTTTAAATATATTCTAGGGTTAACATTCTCTTTAAAGAGTAATATTCAAAACAGAAAACCAAACTCCAGTTATGGAGAATTGTAATAACCCATATAAAACTGAATTTAAATTTTATACTTTTGACAATGGCAGTAGCTATTTTTAGTAGTCATATGATTCTATTATGTAATAATTTTCTTACTGCCAATTGTCTTTTCCATGATTTCTTTCTGTAATTTCTATTGCTAACCTCCATGGCCTCCTCATCCTATTCTTGTGTACTTACTTGATGCTCATCTGCAATACAACTCACATTTTTCCCTAGATTTATTCTAATGTTGTAATTCCTTGAGATATTATGAATTTATTCTTTTGTCATCCCAAACTTGGGCCCTTATACATAACTTCAAATAATGAACATATTTGTTAAACATACCTTGTAAGTCTTCAGCCAGTTTTATTGAAAAAAAAGATGCTTAAGAAGGCAGGTTGAAAACAAAGTCCTCTTCTATGACAAAATTGGTGAGCAACTTTTAATGTAAGCATTTCAAACCATTACTAACTCCCCTAATTGAGCAGAAGCAAGGCCATATTTCTTCACCATTTCCACAAAAATATCATTTACCTTCATACTGTATTTCAAACATCTTATTACACATTTCCATTGTTTAGCAGGCAAGAAGCATTGCCAGAAATAAGATTAGTGTGATATAATTTATTCTTAGTGAACAAAAACCTGTTTTAGGATAGACATAGCACTCCTTTAATCGTGCATTAGACTATTTTTCCAGTCTCAATTTCAAGTGTAATTTTTACAAAGTGAAATTAATAATCATTCTACTTTGATAACAGGAAAACACCACTGCTGTTTTTTTGTCTTCAAGCTCTCTTTTCCATTCTACATTAATCTCCAAAAATCACTTATAGCACTTAAATTCTATTATTAGGATTTTTCCAAATGTATATGGACAAGAGTCTTTGACTGCATTCATATGTGATCTCTTAGATTATTCTTTTTTTTTAACTTGGCCTTCAGTCCACAATTGGTTCCACTCTTTAAAAGAACATGATCTCTTGAAAGAACAATGGCCTCTTGGGTTAGCAGAGAAAACTAAAACAAGAGAAGCTGGTTCTGCCCTTTTTATTACTATGCACAATTGACCCTTGAACAATATGGGTTTAAACTGTATGGGTCCACTTACATGTGAACTTTTTCCAATAAATATTGGAAACATTTTAGGATGTTGGTAACAATTTGAAAAAAACTCAGACAAACGCCATAGCCTAGAAATAAAAAATTAAGAAAAGTTAGGTAGGCCATGAATGAATAAAATATATGTAGATACTAGTCTATTTTATTGTTTACTACCATAAAATATACACAAAAATTTATAAAAAGTTAAAATTTAACAGAACTTATACACACAGACTCTATGTGATCCCACTCGCAGTTGAGAGAAATGTAAACAAACAAAGATTCAGTGTCAAAACTGCACAAAGTTACCTGTAGTACGTACTGAACTACTGTAATAATTTTGCAGCCACCTCCTGTTGCTATTGTGGTGACCTCAAGAGTCGCGTGTACGTGCTTAAAATGCCATTTACATGAATCACCTCCACGTGAACAGTCACTCCAGTAGATTGTGTATTGCAAAAAAAGTGATCTCTCACAGCTCTCATGTACTTTTCATTGTGTTTAGCAATACCATAAACCTTAACAACATCATGGGACCCATGAGAAGTGCCACTAGTGATGTTGGAAGTGCTCCCAAGCAATGTCATGACATTACAAGAAAGAGTTGAATTGCCATAGATTGAGGTCTGCAGCTGCCGTTGGCCACCATTTTAAGATAAATGAATCCAGTTTAAGGACAATTGTAAAAAAAAGAAAAGGAAATTTGTGAAGCCGTCACTGATACTACACCAGCAGGCATGAAAAACTTGAACATTTTGTGAATACCTTTTTATCTTGTATTGAAAATGCAGCTTTTACATGGATGTAGGATTGCTATAAGAAAGGCATACCTATAGACTGTACTATGATTTGAGAAAAAGCAAAGACAGTATACAACAACTTAAAGCAAAAGGAGGGTGAAGGATCTAAGGTTGGAGAACATAATTCCAGCAAAGGATGATTTGATAATTTTAGAAAGAGGTTTGGTTTAAAAAATGTCAAGGTAACAGGAGAAGCAGCTTCTGATGACTAAGGTACAGCAGATGAGTTCTCAGACACCATTAAGAAAATCCTCAAGGAGAAAGGATATCTGCTTGAACAGGTTTTTGGTGCAAATGAAAGTACCCTATTCTGAAAAAAACAAAAATACCACAAAGAACATTCATTAGTAAGGAAGAGAAGCCAGCACCAGGATTTAAGGCAGGAAGGGATAGGCTAAGTCTACCGTTTTTTATAAATGTGGCTGGGTGTAAGATCAGGATGGCCCTTTCCCTGTATCTGCTAACTTCTGAGCCTTGAAGGGAAAAGATTAAAACAGTTGCCAGTTTTTTGTTTTGGTTTTTTTCATTGTACAACAAAAAAGGCTTGGAAAACAAGAACATGTTTTCTGGATTGTTTCCATCAAAGCTATGTCTCTGAAGACACAAAGTACCTTGCCAGTAAGGGACTGCTTTTTAAAGTTATTTTGTTATGGGACAAAGTCCCTGGACACCCAGAACCCTTTGAGTTCAACACTGAAGGCATCAAAGTGGTCTGCTTGCCCCCAAATACAACACTTCTAATTCAGCCTCCAGATCAGCGGGTCATAAGTTCTTTTAATTCTAATTACACACACTACTCTGAGGAAAGGATTGTCAACACTATGGAAGAGAACCCTAATAGAGAGAATATCATGAAAGTCTAGAATATGCCATAGTTGTTATAGAAAAATCCATCAAGCCTAAAATAACAAATTCCTGCTTGAAAAAAAAAAAAAAACACATCCAGATATTGTGCATGACTGCACAGGATTTATGACACAGCCAATCAAGGAAATCATGAAAGAGACTGTGGATATGGCAAAAAGGGTGGGAGGTAGCAGTTTTCAAGATACAGATCCTAGAGATATTCAAGAGCTAATAGACGCCACATGAGAGGAATTGACAGAAGGCAATTAGATGGAGAAGAGCACTTCCCAACCTGGGCCAGATGATTAAGAAGAAGATGAGGAAGAAGCAGCGCCCGGAAACAAATTGATGCTGGACAACCTGGCAGAAGGGCTCTGATTACTCATGATTGATTTCAACTCCTTTACAGCCTGGACCCTCTATGATATGGGCACTGAAACTAAAGCAAACAGTGGAAGAAAGATTGGTATTGTATAGAACCGTTTTTAGAGAAATGAAAAAGCAAAAATGTCAGACAGAAATTACGATGTATTTCCAATGAAGCTACATGCAGTAGGTCTGCCTCTCAGCCTGCACTTCCACCTCTGCCACCCCTGAGACAGCAGGACCAACCCTCCTCCTCTTCCCCCTCCTCAGCCTACTCGATGTGAAGACAGTGAGGATGAAGACCTTTATGATGACTCACTTCCACTTAATGAATAGTAAATCATCATCATATCATACAGTTAATAACCTTACCTGTTGTGTATGTGTGTGAATGTCTTTGCATGATAATCTGTATAGCAAGAACTGTAAGAGACATTTTTTGTGTGCATCGTCATCATCATTATTGCCTGAGTATTCACCCTGTAGAACATCAGGTGCAAGACTTGGACTGAAGTGGATAGCCTTCAGATATTTAATATAAAATTAATAATGTGTTATTAATAATGTTTCTTACTATGCTATAACTTTGTGTAGAGGTTAAGAATGATCCTCAGAGAATTCCAAAGGGGGTGTGGCTTGCAGAATTTTGTTTTCAGACTTGTGGTCTACAGAACTGTGAAAAATAAATTTCTGTTGTTTTAAACCACCAACCAGTGATTTATTTATTTATCTTTAAACATCTTTATTGGAGTATAATTGCTTTACAATGGTGTGTTAGTTTCTGCTTTATAACAAAGTGAATCAATTACACTTATACATATGTTCCCATATCTCTTCCCTCTTGCGTCTCCCTCCCTCCCACCCTCCCTATCCCACCCCAGTAGCCTTAGAAAACTAATATAGCCATCATTTGTATTTAACTAAAACCTTACTTTTAAAGTATGAAGATTCCATGTTCATGGCTCAAAGAGAAATAAATACAAGAGAAAAATCAGCCAATGATCTAGGTTGCTTGACACAGTAATTACTGTACTAGAAAGTTAAGAAAGAAATTAGTAACACATTATGAAAAAACTCTTTTGTCTCTTTACAGAGACTAGAAGCTGTTCAGTGGCCTTTTAAAACTTTTGACCTGAGTGATTTCCTATGATGGATGATTTTAACTGCTTATGCCTAAGCCAAATTATGAACTGTAAGATCAATGTATGTAAAATATGTTTAAAAATAACCTCAATTTCTGGTCCTGGAACAACAAAAAGCAGTCTTGACTGGTAGTTTACTTAATGTGCGAGACATGTGTCAGCTAATCCAATTTTTAGGTAAAGTAAGTGAAATTCAAAGTGGTTTAAAGAAGCTACTTCAGGTGTGTTGCTATTTAAAAAAATATACATTAGGCAGGTCTGAGGCTTCCAACCCTGTGGCCAGTAAACTATCACACAGCTGCCACAACCCTTTAAGTATTAAAATGATGCAACATGAAGTAGACATGCCATGAAAATAAAATTGGCAATAACAGTGGGAGAGGAATAGGAATTGCTCTAGCAACATATACAAATTTTGTCAGGCATGTTGATTGTCCAAATGAGATTGAAGGCCATTAATTTATAAGAACACCCAGCTACTGGTTTGAAATTTGAAGAGAAACATATGGTAAATTTGAAGTTAAATTATTACTAATGCTCATGGAGAATTTCAAAAATAATTATATGGGAATTTTATATTCAAGGCTTATAACTAGGTCAAGGCTGGTAGATCAAAAATTTTATATCTATGGTTTCTTATTAAAAACACATGATCTGGGCTTCCCTGGTGGTGCAGTGGTTGAGAGTCCGCCTGCCGATGCAGGGGACACGGCTTCATGCCCTGGTCCGGGAAGATCCCACATGCCGCGGAGCAGCTGGACCTGTGAGCCATGGCTGCTAGGCCTGCACGTCCAGAGCCTGTGCTCCGCAACGGGAGAGGCCGCAACAGTAAGAGGCCCGTGTACCACAGAAAAACAAAAAACAAAACAAACAAACAAACAAAAAACACATGATCTTAGATGATAATTTAGATAAACACATAATGAGGGTATGGATATTCTTAGGCATTTTTTTCTTACAAATAAATTTTAAAATCAGTATCTCAAGTCACTGTGTGTCATCACAAATAAGATTGATAGTTTGATTGGCATGTCATTGCATTTACAGATCAACACTTCTTTCTTCACTTCCTAAGAATATTTGCTTAAAATCATAAGTAGATTTTGAGTTTTATCAAGTAGCTTTTTACAACTATCAACATGTCATTTTAATCTTTTCCCCATTAGTCTAATAGTTTGATAACCTGATGGAGAACATTTGCCTTGGTAATATATTATATATATATAAGTATATATATTATAATTTTCACTACTAGAGAAAAATTGCATTTATGGTCCCATATGAAAAAAATTCTACTCATATTTGTTCTATATTTGTTTTAATATCAGAGCTTTTCTGGATTTATATACCCATTTTATTAGAAAGAGATTTAATCTGATTTAAGGAAAAGATAAAATGAAATAATGTTCCTTGATCTTGGTGCAGAGCAGTGTGGGTGATGGCCCATAGGATTACACAGCAAGAGGTGATCAGTGTAAAAATTGGAGGAAATTTTCTTTAAGTACTATTCCAAAGTTGTTTCCAATTACTTGCTGAAGTAAATTTGGAAACTAACCACAAAATAACATTGTAATTACATCTAGTTGAATTCGAATGCATATTGCTAATAATTTGCAAATTGATATTTATTTCTGAAGAGTATAGCAAAATGCCTGTTCATGGTGGGATCCCCTCAGGAATCACACATTATAATTACTTGTCCAAATATTTAGTCTCATTTTTAAGCTTAAACATCTATACCCTTTTAATTATTAGCAAGCAAAAATGGAAACTTTTCCCATCCAAGGCAGTTAACTATGCATTGGTTTGAACTCACTTCTGCCATCTAGAGTGAGTTTATTTATCCTCAACTATGCACTTTTGTATTTTATTTATGAAATTCCCAAGGAAGAAAAAATTACCTCTAGTTATTGAGAGGCCTGAAAAAGGTGGCCTCAACTAATACTTCCTGCCAAGATTTAAGTGTTCACACCTGACAGAGCAGGTAAGCAAAACCTCTCTCCAAGAACAATGCTCATTTGGCGACATAACATCAGGGGGTGTACGACAGCATCAAGGTTGCGTTGGGACCCTGATTTCCTTAACTGCATAAAGAACCAGCACAGAACAAAAACTCTCTCCAATTTTGAATCTCTTACCCTTGCACTGTACATAGCACACTCAATAAGTGTGCTCCAAGCTGGTATGGAAAATGTAAGAGGGAAAATGCCACCTGTGCGCCCTGTAGGACTGAGCAGTCTCCTCCTAGGGCTGTCTGAGGACTCCACAGCCCTGGAGCTGCTGGGAACAATTGCATCATCAAATAGGCAGAAAGGGAAGGATATTTTCTACCTAGCTCCCCCACCTCTTTGAGAGCTGTCAGGACGTCTGTATAAAAACAAACAACAACAAAAATACCTGGAAGAGTTCAGCCAAGGAGTCTTGGAATCCCATCTTCTGCTATGCTTGATTTGGGGCTCCTTAGAAATAATAAAAGATTACTTACAGTGTAAAAAGACTAAAATATAAATATTCCTCCAAAATAGTTAAAATACTTTCACACACATTTGCTGAAAACAAGAAACAGTTGCTTGTACAGATTGCCTTTCTTGAAAGATAATTACCAGATATGCATTTTGATGTTGTCAAATATATATTGTGCAAGAGGTGGAGGAATGGGATGAAAAGTGTGAAATCACTGCAGTTACTGAATTCATTTACTTTGCCTTATGCACATGGGTATATGGGGATAACATTTGTGAAAATAAAGATAGTCTTATAATTAGAAAGATGTTTTGTAATCATGAAAGTGTCCTGGCAAGCACTTTGTTTTAAAGAAAAATTATTCTTGAGGGAGTAACACATCATTAAACCTGTGCAGTGTGTTGGGGTTAACAGTTTGCTTTATTTGGCTGGTCATTCAATCAACCGAAGAACATACTTATGGACTCAATGAGGAGTTTTTCTCTCTTGGGGCTGCCTTCCATTTCCTAAGAAACCATCAGTAAGCATCAATCAACTGAGATTGAAATGCAATAATAAAGAAATATATGCATCCCAGAGAATGCATATGCAGTGCTAAACTGAGGAAACTCATGGGACTAAAATTTAAGTAGAAAAGGCGATGTAAGCATAATTTCAGAGATATTCAGTACTAAATCTATAAAAAGATGCATTAACCAATGTTGTCATTTTTAAGTTTATGGCTTGTCCTTCATTTTTATGGAAAAGATAAGAAAGGAAAATAGTTTGTCTTAAAAATTCAGCCCATAAATTATATATGAACGTGGCATTTCTATACTTTGATATAGCACACTTTATCAGGCACACAAAAATCATATCTGAGTTTTTGTTACTTTGTTTCTTGGTTGATTTATTTGTTTTCAGGCTAAATGGAATTCAAGGCAATAGTATCAAAGGGAACACAGGGCTGTTCCTATTGTAAACCACAGGCCACTGTGGTGTTTATGGGAAAGTATAACATAAAATATTTGAAATAAAATATTTATGGACTTGAGATTTGCTTTGATAAGTCCGTGAAAACCATGGAGCCCTTCCTGAAAAATGTATATAAACATATAGAGTTCACATAAGCACATACAAATACAATGTTTCACATAATTTTTAGGAGGACATACAAAGAAATAATTACAAAAGAAAAAATTAAAAAAATCTTTTGGAAAAGCCTAACAAAGTATATGTGGAAAGTACATGATAAAAAAATAGTAAATGTTGTAACAAGAGATTTTAAAAAGAAGAACTATAACCTGTGTCTGAATGTTTATGTCTTTGCCTGAATACTGTTAACAGTGAAAAATTCTACAAACTAATTGCTCACTGTAAAAAATTTAAGAAAACATTTGATATTTTATAAGAAGATAGAAGTGTTAACCAGAAGAAGAAATGTGAAAAATGCTAAAACCCAATTTAAAAAATTAATTGATGAGGTCAAAATATGCTAGAACGAGAAAATTAACTTCTAGTTTTCTGAGACTGTGTTATGTGCCAGGAGTTACTTAAATACTTAACACATATGAATCCATTTGTTCTTCACAGAAACTTTTGAGGCAGAAGAAGAAATTGAGGCATGGAGATGTATCACACTAGAAATGGGATTATCTGGAGGCGATATAAACACATAAACTGTACCAGAACCAGAACTCAGTATATTATTCAGTGTATTATATTACCTTTCTGTATAAAATTATAGTAATTAAAATGGAAACTGCACAATTAATAACAGGTTGATGGGCAGAAAAAGTACTTCTGAAATAGAACTGCTTATATAAAATAACACTTTGTATATGAAGAGGGAGTCTCATAAGTAAATCAACGTTATTTGAGCACCATAAGGACAAAATAATCAGATTATTTAAATAATAATATCTTAAGTAAATTCAGATTTATTACTTCTTTGTTCAAATCTTATGGTTTCTGATCTCACTCAGTGTTTAACACAAAATTCTGCAAAGGTCTTTGTAAGATCTAAATCAACTGGCCCTCTGTCAGACTCTAGGAGTTTTCTTCCCAGGATCCAATTCCATTGCTCCCTTTCAGCAATAGAACCCCTGAGGGTTTCCTGGACAATGGGCATCCCATATGGGATTATATTTCCCAGCCTCCTGTGCAGTTAGGATCGCAATGTGGTTAAGGTTTAGCCATGCTGTGCAAGAGAACATAGTGTGTTTTCATATCTTGGCTATTGTGAATAATGCTGTGATGAACATGGGATTTCAGTTATCTCTGAGATTTGTTTTCATTTCCTTTGCATATATACCCAGAAGTGGAATAGTTGTGCCTTAGGGTAGTTCTATTTTTAATTTTTGTAGAACCTCCATATTGTTTTTTTTTTTTACAGTGGCTGCACCAAGTTACATTCCCACCAGCAGTGCAAATGGTTCCCTTTTCTCCACAGCCTTGCCAATACTTGTTATTTTTTTGTCTTTTTGATATAGCCATTCTGGCAGGTGCGAGGTGATATCTCACTGTGGTTTTGACTTGTGTTCCCCTGATTAGTTATGCTGAGCATCTTTACATGTGTATGCTGGCCATCTGTATATCTTCTTTGCAAAAATATCTATTTAGGTACTTTGCACAATTTTAATCAGGTTACTTGATTTTTTGCCATTGGGTTACAGGAAATTCTTATATGTTGTGGATATTAACCTCTTATCAGATATACAATTTGCAAAATTTTTTTTTTTTACCATTCCTATGGTTGTTTTTCATTTTGTTGACGATTTCCTTTGCCTTGCAGAAACTTTTTAGTTGATATAGTCTCACTTGTTGGTTTTTGCTTTTGTTTCCTGTGCTTTTGATGTCATATCCAAAAATTATCACAGGGCCAATGTCAAGAAACATTTCCCTATGTTTTCTTCTAGGAGTTTTCTGATTTCTGATCTTACAGATCAGTTTTTAATACATCTTGAACTGTATTTGTGAGTGGTATAAGATAGGGGTCTAGTTTCATTCTTTTGCATGTGGCTGTCCAGTTTTCTCAATACCATTTATTGAAGAGACTGTCCCTTCTCTATTGTTTGTTTTTGGCATTCTTGTCAAATATTAGTTGACTGTATATGCATAGGTGTATTTGGGGCTCTCTATTCTGTTCCACTGATCTATGTGTCTGTTTTTATGCCAATTCCATAGTACTTAGATTGCTATAACTTTGTAGTTTATTTCAAAATCAGGACATGTGATACCTCCAGCTTTGTTCTTCTTTCTCAAGATTGCTTTGGCTATTCAGTGTTTTGTGGTTCCAAATTAATTTTAGGAGTGATTTTCCTATTTCTTTGAAAAATACCTTTGGAATTTTGATAAGGATTGCACTGAATCTGTAGAATCCTGGGTCATATGGATATTTTAACAATATTATTTCTTTTAATCCATAAACACTGGCTATCCTTCTATTGATGTCTTCTTCCAAATTTATCAGTGTCTTACAGTTTTCAGTGTACATGTCATTCACCTCAGTAGTTACATTTATTCCTAAGTTTTAAAATTCTTTTTGATGCTATGTTAAATGGAATTGTTTCTTAATTTATTTGCCAGATAGTTTCTTCTTATAGTTTGCATAGAAATAAAACACATTTTCATGTTAATTTTGTATCCTGCCATTTTACTAAATTCTTGTATTAGTTTTAACAGTTTTTTTGGTGGAGTTTTAAAGGTTTTCAATATATAATAAGTTCATGTCATCTGCAAACAGAAATTTAAAATTTTTCCTATCTGATTTAGATGACTTTTATTTATCTTTCTTGCTATGATTAGAATTTCCAATACTATGTTGAATAGAAGTGATGAGAGTTGGCATCCTGTCTTGTTCCTGATCTTGGAGAAAAAGCTTTTTGCTTTTTGTGTTGAGAATGCTAGTTGTGAGCTTCTCAAAGATGGCCTTTATTACTTTGAGGTACATTCCTTCTATTCCTCATTTGCCAAGAGTTGTTATCATGAAAGGATGTTGAATTTTGTCAAATGCTTTCTTGCATCTATTGAGATGATCATACGATTTTCACTCTTCATTATGTTAATGTGATGTATCCTGCTTATTTATGCATATGTTGAATCATGCTTGCACCCCAAAGATAAATCCCACTTGATCATGGTGTTTGATCCTTTTTATGTGAGATTGAGTTCAATTTGTTGGTATTTTGTTGAGGATTTTTGCATCTATGTTAATTAGGGATACTGGTCTATAATTTTTTTTTTTTTTTTCTTGTGTGGTCCTTATCTGGCTTTGGTATAAGGTTGATGCTGGTCTCACTGAATAATTTTGGAAGTGTTTCTTCCTCTTCAAATTTTTGGAAGAGTTTGAGAAATATTTTTCTTTAAAAGTTTTGTAGAATTCATCTGTGAATCCATCTGGCACTGAGCTTTTGTTGAGAAATTCTTGATTGCTCTGTCAGTCAAACTTGTTAGTGTATTATTGTTAATAGTAGTCTCTTATGTTCCTTTGTATTTCTGTTCTACCAATTGTTAAGTATCCTCTTTCACTTATAATTTTATCTATTTGAGTACTCTCTTTTTCTTCTTGGTTGGTCTAGCTAAAGGTTTGTTGGTTTTGTTTATCTTTTCCAAAACCCAGCTCTTAGTTTTGTTGATCAATTTTATTGTCTTTCTAGTTTTTTTTAAATTTCTGCTCTAATATTCATTATATCCTTCCTGCTGCTAACTTCAGGCTTAATATTTTCTTCTTTTTGTAATTCCCTGAGGTATAAAGTCTGGTCACTTATTTGAGATCTCTCTTTTTTTTAATTAGTAAAGGCATTTATATCAATATACTTACCTCTTAGAACTATTTTTGCTACATTCCATAAATTTTGGTATGCTATTTTCCCATTTTTGTTTGTTTCAAGATTTTTTTAAAAATTTTCCTCTTGACTTTTTTTTTTTTGGACCAATTTGTTGTTTAAAAGTGTGTTTAATTTCCACATACATGACTTTTCCAATTCTCCCCCTGTTACTGATTTCAGTTTCATGCTGTTGTGGTGATAAAAAATATTCACAATGATTTCAATGTTTTAAATATGTTAATACTTGTTTTGAGGCACAACATATGATCTATCCTGGAGGATGTCCCTGTATGTTTAAAAAGAATATTTATTCTGCTGCTATGGAATGTAATGTTCTATATATGTCTGTTAGATCTTTTTGGTTTATAGGGTTAATCAAGTCTGCTGTTTTCTTATTGATTTTTTGCCAGGATAATGTGCCCACTGATGAAAGTGAGTATTGAAGTCCCTTACTGTTATTTTTGGTGTCTGTATCTCCTTTCAGTTCTGTTAATATTGCTTTATATATGTAGATGTTCCAGTGTTGGGTGCATATATATTTACTATTGTTATATCTTCTTGATGAATTGACCTCTTTTCCATTATATGTTGTCCTTCTTTTTCTTTTGTGACTGATTTGACTGAAAGTATATTTTGTCTGATGTAACTAAAGATACTCCTGCTCTCTTCTGATTATAATTTTCATGGAATATCTTTTCCCATTCCTACACCTTCAGCCTATGAGTGTTCTTAAACTTAAAATGAGTCTCTTGTAAGCATCATATTGTTGAAACCTGTTTTATTTTATCCATTCAGCCACTTATGTCTTTTGATATGAAATTTTAATATAATTTTAATTAAAGCAATTATTGAAAGATAGTGTCAGTCATAGCCTTAAGTATTTGTTGCTAAACACAAAGTAATAAAAATGAATGAATTACATTTCCAATGTAAAGAGCTAGAAAATAAACAAAAATAAATAAACAAAAATAAAGCTCAAGAAAAGAAATAATAACAGTAAAATAAGAGATTAATTAGGCAAACATTTTTAAAAATCAGTATATTAAAATACTAAATAAAATCCTCATTAAAAATAACAAAATTAATAAATCCTTTAACTTAATCAAGAAGAGACAGGATAAAACACAAGTAATAAAGTACTAAATGATGAGACTACAACTATCAATAAAATGTTTAATATTTTTGAAACTTTTTTGCACACCTCTGTACAAATTAATTTGAAAACATACCTGATATGAGTAATGTCTTAGGTAAATATGCCTCATCAAAGTTGAAACCTATAGGGGTAGCCTAAACAAAGCAAAATTTATGTAATAAATAGAGAAAATACTCAAGGAAGTGGTTTCAGTTAATTTCCCAGAGACATTCCACAAATTTATGTAATTGCAAAATATTAATAACTACCTAAAGGCCCCCAAACATAGAACATTGTTTGAACAAGCTGTGATATATTCAAGCAATGGACTACTGTGTTGCCATAAAGAGATTGTGGGACATCTCTAGAAGGGGATTTGTAAACTGCAAGAGAGTTTATAGAATGCTACATCACATATTATCTAAGAAAGAAAGGGGATAAGAACACGTAAATGAATCTGCTTATTTTTGTAAAGAAACATATGAATAAAGAATTGGTTAACTAGAAAAACTGATTAATGTGTTATAAGTCATTGAGTAAAATAGGTTCCAGGAGTCTATATTTATAATTAATGGATAATAGCATGTAAATAAATAAATAATGAGTAAATAATCACACAAATAAATGTGTTGAAGAGAGGAATCTTTCTTACTGGAGAATTTCAAACATTGACTGACAAATGTGAATGGCTGCTAGACTTGGAAAATGACCATTTTGCAAGCATTATAGTAAAGACTGACTTATCTGAGAATCATCAATATATGTTAAAACTGGGGTAGGTTTGGAGTATGTGATTTGACTACATGCAAGCTATTTGGATAGTCTCAAAGTGTCAAAGTGTTACAATACAAATTGTATGGTATTTGTAATAGATCAAATAGTAAATACAAGTAAAAAAAAAAACATGTACCACGAAACCTTGAAAAGATCATCAAATACAATATATCACCTCTAAATGGCAAAAGTATACAGATGCCTCTGGATACTGGGAAGACATAATTGCATTTTTGTAGTATATCCATGGGGGTCCATAACCTGAATCCAGTTATGAGGAAAACCTCAGAGAAACCCAAACCAAGAGATGTTCTACAAAATAAATGGCTTGTGCTCTTTAAAAGTGTCAGTATTATGAAAGACAAAGGCTGAAAAACTCTCAGGTTAAAGGAGCTTAAAGAGGCACCACAATTAAATGCAATGCATAATTCTGAATTCCTATATTACAGGAAAAATATTATATAAGATAGTATGGACCCCTTCAACCCAAACGGGACTCTTAGGGAATACCTTGTGTGAAAGTACTCTCAACTCACGTCCAGTTGATTTCCACTTTCAGACAACTTATAACCAAGGGAACATTTAAATCCTGATGATACTTGATGTACCCTGCATCTGTGGAATACATGAATAGACAACAAATCATCCCAAATTGAGGCGGTGGACTTTGAGAGCAAGATTTATTATTTTTTTCCCTTTTTCTCTTTTTGTGAGTGTGTATGTGTATGCTTCTGTGTGAGATTTTGTCTGTATAGCTTTGCTTCCACCATTTGTCCTAGGATTCTATCTGTCCATTTTTTTGTTTGCTTTGTTTGTTTGTTTTTCTGAAAAAAATTATTTTCTTAATAATTATTTTAATAACTTTATTATATTTTATTTTATCTTCTTTCTTTCTTTCCTTCCTTTGCTCCTTCCTTCCTTCCTCCCTCCCTCCCTTCCTCCCTCCTTTCTTTCTTTCTTTCTTTTTCTTGCTTTCTTGCTTTCTTCCTGCCTTTCTTTCTTTCTTTCTTTCTTTTTTTCTACTTTTTCTCCCTTTTATTCTGAGCCATGTGGATGAAAGGCTCTTGGTGCTGCAGCCAGGAGTCAGTGATGTGCCTCTGAGGAGGGAGAGACAACTTCAGGACACTGGTCCACAAGAGACCTCCCAGCTCCATATAACATCAAATGGAGAAAATTTCCCAGATATCTCCATCTCAACACCAGCAGCCAGCTTCACTCAACGACCAGCAAGCTACAGTGCTGGACACCCTATGCCAAACAACTAGCAAGACAGGAACACAAAACTACCCATTAACAGAAAGACTGCCTAAACTCATAATAAGTCCACAGACACCCCAAAACACACCACCAGACGTGGACCTGTACACCAGAAAGACAAGATCCAGCCTCATCCACCAGAACACAGACACTAGTCTCCTCCACCAGTAAGCCTACACAACACACTGAACCAACTTTAGTCACTGGGGACAGACACCAAAAACAACAGGAACTACAAATCTGCAGACTGCAAAAAGGAGACCCCAAACACAGTAAGATAAGCAAAATGAGAAGACAGAAAAACACACAGCAGATGAGGGAGCAAGATAAAAACCCACCAGACCTAACAAATGAAGAGGAAATAGGCAGTCTACCTGATAAAGAATTCAGAATAATGATAGTAAAGTTGATCCAGAATCTTGGAAATAGAATAGACAAAATGCAAGAAACATTTAACAAGGACCTAGAAGAACTAAAGATGAAACAAGCAATGATGAACAACACAATAAATGGAATTAAAATACTCTAGATGGGATCAAGAGCAGAATAACTGAGGCAGAAGAATGGAAAAGTGACTGGGAAGATAAAATAGTGGAAATAACTACTGTAGAGCAGAATAAAGAAAAAAGAATGAAAAGAACTGAAGACAGTCTCAGAGACCTCTGGGACATTAAACGCACCAACATTTGAATTATAGGGGTTCCAGAAGAAAAAGAGAAAAAGAAAGGGACTGAGAAAGTATTTGAAGAGATTATAGTTGAAAACTTCCCTAATATGGGAAAGGAAATAGTTAATCAAGTCTAGGAAGAACAAAGAGACCTATACAGGATAAATCCAAGGAGAAATATGCCAAGATACATATTAAATAAACTGTCAAAAATTAAATACAAAGAAAACATATTAAAAGCAGCAAGGGAAAAACAACAAATAACACACAAGAGAATCCCCATAAGGTTAACAGCTGATCTTTCAGCAGAAACTCTGCAAGCCAGAAGGGATTGGCAGGACATATTTAAAGTGATGAGGAGAAAAACCTGCAACCAAGATTACTCTACCCAGCAAGGATCTTATTCAAATTTGATGGAGAAATTAAAACCTTTACAGAAAAGCAAAAGCTGAGAGAGTTCAGCACCACCAAACCAGCTTTACAACAAATGCTAAAGGAGCTTCTCTAGGCAAGAAACACAAGAGAATGAAAAGACCTATTAAAATGAAGCCAAAGCAATTAAGAAAATGGGAATAGGAACTCAATAATTACCTTAAATTTAAATGGAATAAATGCTCCCACCAAAACACAAAGATTGGCTGAATGGATACAAAAACAAGACCCATATATATGTAGTCTACAAGAGACCCACTTCAGACCTAGAGACACATACAGACTGAAAGTAAGGGGATGGAAAAAGATATTCCATTCAAATTGAAACCAAAAGAAAGCTGGAGTAGCAATTCTCATATCAGATAATATAGACTTTAAAATAAAGACTATTAGAAGAGACAAAGAAGGACACTACATAATGATCAAGGGATTGATCCAAGAAGAAGATATAACAATTGTAAATATTTATGCACCCAACATAGGAGCACCTCAATACATAAGGCAAATACTAACAGCCATAAAATGGGAAATCGACAGTTACACATTCATAGTAGGGGACTATAACACCCTACTTTCACCAATGGACAGATCATCCAAAATGAAAATAAATAAGGAAACACAAGCTTTAAATTATACATTAAACAAGATGGACTTAATTGATATTTATAGGACATTCCATCCAAAAATAACAGAATACATATTTTTCTCAAGTGCTCATGCAACATTCTCCAGGATAGATCATATCTTGGGTCACAAATCAAGCCTTGGTAAATTTAAGAAAATTGAAATTGTATCAAGTATCTTTTCCGACCACAACGCTATGAGACTAAATATCAATTACAGGAAAACATCTGTAAAAAATACAAACACATGGAAGCTAAACAATACACTACTTAATAACGTGATTGCTGAAGAAATCAAAGAGGAAATAAAAAAATACCTAGAAACAAATGACACTGGAGACAGGACGACCCAAAACCTATGGGATGCAGCAAAGCAGTTCTAAGAGGGAAGTTTATAGCAATACAATCCTACCTTAAGAAACAGGAAACATCTCGAATAAACAACCTAACCTTGCACCTCAAGCAATTAGAGAAAGAGGAAAAAAACCCCCAAAGTTAGCAGAAGGAAAGAAATCATGAAAATCAGATCAGAAATAAATGAAAAAGAAATGAAGGAAACAATAGCAAAGATCAATAAAACTAAAAGCAGGTTCTTTGAGAAGACAAACAAAATTGATAAACCATTAGCCAGACTCATCAAGAAAAAAAGGGAGAAGACTCAAATCAATAGAATTAGAAATGAAAAAGGAGAAGTAACAACTGACACTGCAGAAATACAAAAACTCATGAGAGATTACTGCAAGCTACTCTATGCCAATAAAATGGACAACCTGGAAGAAATGGACAAATTCTTAGAAATGCACAACCTGCCAAGACTGAATCATGAAGAAATAGAGAGTATGAACAGAGCAATCACAAGCACTGAAATTGAAACTGTGATTAAAAATCTTCCAACAAATACAAGCCCAGGACCAGGTGGCTTCACAGGTGAATTCTATCAAACATTTAGAGAAAAGCTAACACCTATCCTTCTCAAACTCTTCCAAAATATAGCAGAGGGAGGAACAGTCCCAAACTCATTCTATGAGGCCACCATCACCCTGATACCAAAACCACACAAGGATGTCACAAAGAAAGAAAACTAGAGGCCAATATCACTGATGAACATAGATGCAAAAATCCTCAACAAAATAGTAGAAAGCAGAATCCAAGAGCACATTAAAAGGATCATCCACCATGATCAAGTGGGGTTTATTCCAGGAATGCAAGGATTCCTCAATATATGCAAATCAATCAATGTGATACACAATATTAACAAATTGAAGGAGAAAAACTATATGATCATCTCAAAAGATGCAGAGAAAGCTTTTGACAAAATTCAAAACACAGTTATCATAAAACCCTACAGAAAGTAGGCATAGAGGGAACTTTCCTCCACATAATAAAGACCATATATGACAAACCAACAGCCAGCATCATTCTCAATGGTGAAAAACTGAAAGCATTTCCTCTAAGATCAGGAACAAGATAAGGTTGCCCACTCTCACCACTCTTATTCAACATAGTTTTGGAAGTTTTAGCCACAGCAATCAGAGAAGAAAAGGAAATAAAAGGAATCCAAATCGGAAAAGAAGAAGTAAAGCTGTCACTGTTTGCAGATGACATGATACTATACATAGAGAATCCTAAAGATGCTACCAGAAAACTACCAGAGATAATCAACGAATTTGGTAAAGTTGCAGGATACAAAATTAATGCACAGAAATCTCTTGCATTCCTATACACTAATGATGAAAAATCTGAAAATGAAATCAAGAAAACACTCTCATTTACCATTGCAACAAAAAGAATAAAATATCTAGGAATAAACCTACCTAAGGAGACAAAAGACCTCTATGCAGAAAATTATAAGACAGTGATGAAGGAAATTAAAGATGATACAAGTAGATGGAGAGATATACCATGTTCTTCGATTGGAAGAATCAGCATTGTGAAAATGACTTTACTACCCAAAGCAATCTACAGATTCAATGCAATCCCTATCAAACTACCACTGGCATTTTTCCCAGAACTAGAACAAAAAATTTCACAATTTGTATGGAAACACAAAAGACCCTGAATAGCCAAAGCAATCTTAAGAACAAAAAACGGAGCTGGAGGAATCAGGCTCCCTGGCTTCAGACTATACTAGAAAGCTACAGTAATCAAGACAGTATGGTACTTGCACAAAAACAGAAAGATAGATCAATGGAACAGGATAGAAAGCCCAGTGATAAACCCACACACATATGGTCATCTTATCTTTTATAAAGGAGGGAAGAATATACAGTGGAGAAAAGACAGTGTCTTCAATAAGTGGTGCTGGGCAAACAGGACAACTACATGTAAAATAATGAAATTAGAACACTCCCTAACATCATACACAAAAATAACCTCCAAATGGATTAAAGACCTAAATGTAAGGCCAGAAACTATCAAACTCTTAGAGGAAAACATAGGCAGAACACTCTATGACTTAAATCACAGCAAGATCCTTTTTGACACACATCTTAGAGAAATGGAAATAAAAACAAAAATAAGCAAATGAGACCTAATGAAACTTCAAAGCTTTTGCACAGCAAAGGAAACCATAAAGAAGATCAAAGGACAACCCTCAGAATGGGAGAAAATATTTGCAAATGAAGCAACTGACCTAGGATCAATCTCCAAAGTTTATAAGCAGCTTATGCAGCTCAATAACAAAAAACAAGCAACCCAATCCAAAAATGGGCAGACCTAAATAGATGTTTCTCCAAAGAATATATACAGACTGCCAACAAACACACGAAAGAATGCTCAACATCATTAATCATTAGAGAAATGCAAATCAAAACTACAGTGAGATATCATCTCACACCAGTCAGAATGGCCATCATCAAAAAATCTAGAAACAATAAATGCTGGAGAGGGTGTGGAGAAAAGGGAACACTCTTGCACTGCTGGTGGGAATGTTAATTTGTATAGCCACTATGGAGAACAGTATGGAGGTTCCTTAAAAACCTACAAATAGAACTACCATATGACCCAGCAATCCCACTACTGGGCATATACCCTGAGGAATCCATAATTCAAAAAGAGTCATGTACCACAATATTCATTGCAGCTCTATTTACAATAGCCCAGAGATGGAAGCAACCTAATTGTCCATCATCAGATGAATGGATCAAGAAGATGTGGCACATATATACAATGGAATATGACTCAGCCATAAAAAGAAACAAAATTGAGCTAATTGTAATGAGGTGGTTGGAGCTAGAGTCTGTCATACAGAGTGAAGTAAGTCAGAAGGAGAAAGACAAATACCGTATGCTAACACATATATATGGAATTTAAGAAAAAAAAATGTCATGAAGAACCTAGGGGTAAGAGAGGAATAAAGACACAGACCTACTATAGAATGGACTTGAGGATATGGGTAGGGGGAATGCTAAGCTGTGACAAAGCGAGAGAGTGGCATGGTCATATATACACTACCAAACATAAAATAGATAGCTAGTGGGAAGCAGCCGCATAGCACAGGGAGATCAGCTCGGTGCTTTATGACCACCTAGAGTGGTGGGATAGGGAGCATGGGAGGGAGGGAGACGCAAGAGGGAAGAGATATGGGAACTTATGTATATGTATAATTGATTCACTTTGTTATAAAGCAGAAACTAACACACCATTGTAAAGCAATTATACCCCAATAAAGATGTAAAAAAAAAAATAGTATGGAGACAATTTCCAGAAGCTGAAATATAGACTATAGATTAAATGAAAAAGTGTTCTATGACTCACAGACTTAGAGAACAAACATGTTTACCAGGGAGAAGGGTGGGGGGGAGGGAGACATTGGGAGTTTAGAATTGACGTGTATACACTTCTTTACTTAATTAGATAACCAACTAGAACCTGCTGTACAGCACAGGGAATACTCTGCTCAATACTCTGTAATACCCTAAATGGGAAAGGAATTTGAAGAAGAATAGATACATGTATATGTATAACTGAATCACTCTGATGTACACTTGAAATTAACACAACATTGTTAATCAACTATAGTCCAATATATTAAAAAAATAAATAAATAAAAGAAAACATCTTTGGAAAACAAAACAAAAAAGTTATGTCAATGTTAACTTGTCTGAGTTTGGTAACTGTACTTTGATTACACAAGATAATTTATTAGGTAAAACACACTGAAGTATCAATATTAAGGAGAAAACAGCATGATGAATGCAACCTAATTAAAATAGGTATATTTTATTATTTAATAATTACTATATCTACATCTACCTGTGTATTTACCTATTTATATACCTATCTATTTAGAGAGGAGGTTACAGCAAATTTTGCAAAATATTAAAATTTGGTGAAACTGAGTAAATAGTTTTCTGTATACTTGCAGCTTTTCTGTAGATTTAAAAATATTTCAAAATAATATAGTGAATATAAAGCATAAAAATAAGCAACAGAACCAATTTACCAAGTTAATTTGACCTAAATTTGTAAATATTACTAATATATATTGAGCTTTCACTGTTCTAGGAGTTTGGATACACTTATAGCAAAGGAAATAAATGACATGAATGGAGAATATACAAAAGAAAAGAAGTCAAATACACATAAAATCATGTTTTTTCCCTGTAGAAATTAAATCATATTAAAATCAAATACATTTTCATCAATAAACTAGTTAATTTGTTCTTTGTGGGTTTTTTTGTTGTTGTTAATGCTGAGATAGCAGGAAAGGCTCATGTATATAATACTCGTTGGAGCCTAATTGCTGCAAGTTCTGAGAAAAGCAATTTGACAATATTTATCTGGGTCATTAAAAATGTTTATATACTCTAGTCCATTAATCCTGCTTCTGTAATTATTTCTTAAATGAAATGATCTAGAAGACAAGCAAAAGTTGGTATATAAAGATGTTCATTGCACCGCCTTAGTAAGATGGAGTAAATGAATATATACTACATATCTTGATGTTGATAGGTCATCTTATTAAGCTGTTCTAAAATAATGAAATATTATGAATATTCAAAAATGACAACTTTTGGACATAATTCAGTTATTAATCCCATTATCAATTTATCTTTCTTTGTCAAATAAACAGCTTAGTGTAAGTAAACTATATTTGTACCTCTATTCATAGAGGAGCTGATTGGAAAGAAATTTTGTTTCACTTAAGACAGAAGTATCAAGAAAAAAATTAAATAAATAATATCTATGTGAGATTGGGAATAGTCTGTATATTTTGTAGGTAGAAATATAAGTCAAATGGTTCCAAAGGACATATATTGTTATCTGCAAATAACCAGGTAAGGGGAAGTGGATACTGCATTATATTAGCATTCTTGCAATTGCAAGTGTGAGTATAGCCAAGAGAACAGGTGATATTCAACCAAATGGAGTAAAATGTCCCACTATGATGAATCTATAAAGATAATACTTCTGGTTGCCATGATGCATGCCCTACTCCTCATATCGTTAATCACGTAGTGTGTAACAACTTGTAAAACAAAGTGAATGGTTTAGGAGTAGATAACCCCGGGCAGAGTCAGTCTCTCTTGGAGAAATTGTCAGATAAAGAGTGTGGGAAGAGTTAGTGCAGTAGACAAAAAATAGGACATGAGACAATGAATGTGCATTTTAAGTAAGTGATTGCATTAAGTAAGGCAGTAATTTTTGTGTCAGAGACTTGGCTGGCCAGATGGCATCAGTGTTATTTAGGGCAGGGAGGGCCACACCTAGATCAATAATGTGATATAGGGTAGAGGATCTGGGTAATACTGTATCAGACAATCTGGAGATTGAGATCAACCATGTGGGCAACGAATCAATTATACCTATAAAATGGAGCCCCAGTAAAAACCCTGAACAGCAAGTCTCAGGTGAACCTCTCTCTGAGCAGCACTCCATGTGCAGTAGCCCACAGAGAGCAGGAATGCAGTGCATCGTGATGCAACGGGGACACATTCAGTGCTTCCTCCCTGACTGATTTAATCTGCAACTTTTCCCCATAATAAACTATAACCATGAGTATCATCACTCTCAGTGAGTTCTGTGAGTCTTTCTAGTGAATGACCAAAATTGAGGAGGGTTTTGGAAATCCCTTGTGATGGTTTATTTTTAATTGCATGTGTCATCCTGGCTAGGCTGAGTACCAGTTATTTAAGCAAACACTAAAGCAGGTTTTACTGTGAAGGTATCAATATTTTGTACTTGTGGTTAGCATCCATGATAGATTGATTTTAAGTAAGACTGTTACTTCAGACAATGTGGGTGGGTTTCCAAAATAAGTTGCAAGCCTTAAAAAGTTTCCTGGAGAAGAAGAAATGTTGTCTCAAATGCAGATCAAAGTATGCTTGAGTTTCCACTCAAATTAGCCTTCCTACAGATTTTAAACTTGACAGCCCCTGCAATCATGGAAGCCAACTATTTAACATAAATCTCAGTCATAAAGAAAGCACTAAAATTCTATGGCATAATGTGGCAATAGAGATAAACAAATTATCACCATTATGTTATCCTAGCCAAATACTTATTAAAAGGCAAGGATCTAGGTGAACATATATTTCATACCTTAGAATGTGTTTGTCAAAATAATGAGTATCATGAAATTGGCTAGTTGCTTCTAACTACACTAGAAGAAGTGGAGAAAAAAAGGGGTTATCAGGGTTTCAAATTCTCAACTTAAACTTATGCCATGCCTGTTACACCTTAATTTAGTCTGCAGGGACCTGATCCCCTTTTCCTTCCGTAGGACATCACACTGATGCATTACATCAGGGGTCCCCAACCACCGGGCTGCGGACCACTATCTGTCCGAGGAGGCCTGTTAGGAGCCAGACTGCACAGCAGGATATGAGAGGCGGGGAAGAGAGCAAAACTTCATCTGCCACTCCCCATCGCTGGCATTACCGCTCGAACCACTCCCACCACTGGCCCCCGCCCGCCGTCTGTGGAAAAATTGCCTTCCACGAAACCAGTCCCTGGTGCCAAAAAGGTTGGAGACTGCTGCATTACGCTGATGACATTATGCTGATTGGACCTAATGGGCAAGAAGTAGTAACTGCTCTAGACTTAGTGGCAATACACTTGCATATCAGAGGATGGAAGACGATCTGACAACAATTCAGAGGCTTTCTACCACAGTGACATTTCTAGAGGTCCAGTGGTGTGGAGCATGTTGACATATTCCTTCTAAGATGGAGGATAAGTTGTTGCATCTGGGCCGCCTCCTACTACCAGTTAAGAGACACAATTTCTAGTGTTGTGTGCTACTCCAGCCCATTTACTAAGTGATCTAAAACTTGCTAGTTTTGAATGGGGTCCCCTCAGAACAAGAGAAGGCTCTGTAACAGGTCTAGGCTGCCTAATGATCCAGCAGATCCAATGGTGCTTGAAGGGTTCCTGGTAGAGATTCTGTTTGGGGGCTTAGGCAGCTCCTACAAGTCAATCACAGTGTAGGGCCTTAGGATTTTGAAGCAGATACTTGCCTTCCTCTCAGAAAACTACCTTCCTTTTGAGAAGAAGCTCTTGGCTACTGAGCCTTAATGGAGACTAAATGCTCAGCCATGGGCCACCAAGTTACCATGAGACCTGAGCTGCCCAAAATGAACTAGGTATTGTCTGGCCCATGAAGCTATGAAGTTGGACATACACAGCTTCCATCATAAAAGTGGCAGCATTTGGTTATGACTGAAATAGACACTTTCTATGGATACAAACTGACCTTTCCTGCATGCCATGCTTCCTCAAAAACTGTGATCTGTGGACTTATAGGTTGCCTTCTCTATGTCATAGTGTTCCACACAGCATTGCTTCTGATCAAGGAGCTTACATCACAGCAAATGAAGTGTGACCAAGGGCCCGTGCTTATAGAATTCAATGGCCTTACCATGTTCCCCATCATCCTGGAGCAGCTGCCTTGATAGGATGGTGGAATTGCTTTATGAAATTTCAGTTACACTGGCAGCAAGGTGGCCATACCTTGCAAGGCTGTGTCCAGGCTCTCCAGAAGGCTGTATATGTCCTGAATCAGGGTCGAACAGATGGTGCTTTTGCCAGATCTCGAGGATTCAGAGGTCCAGGAATCAAGAAGTGGAAATGAGAGTGGCCACACTTACTATTTCCCTTAGTGACCCACTATCAAAAATTTTTACTTCCTTTCCTCATGACCTTATTCTCTGCTAGACTAGAGGTCATACTTCCAAAAAGAGGAATACTTTCACAGGGAAACAACACGACAATTCCATTGAACTGGAAGTACAAATCCAAATTACTTTGAGAATTAGTGTTATTATTTCCAAAGTAATATTTATTAATAATATATATCACTTGTAAACCATATCTCAGACAGAATACTTCATCTACATTACAAAGCACTAAAGAAAACTTCTGACCTAACACTGTTATTGAGTTCTGTGTATCCTTCTAGTGAATTATAAAACCTGAGCAGGGGTTTGGGAACCCCTCCAAGAATGTTAATTTGTGCCAGCTTGGGTAGGCTATAGTACCCTGTATTTGATGAAACACTAATCTAGGTTTTGCTGTGAAGGTATTTGTAGATGTGGTAAATACTGGTAATCAATTGACTTTTGGTAAAGGAGATAACCCTTCATAATGAATGTGGGCCTCATGCAACAACACTGAAAAGATATATCAGTAAATAGCTTCAAAATAACTTACAGAGTTATGTTCCAGTACTCTCCAATATTTTTTTAAAGCAGCCTAAGCATGGTAACCCCAATGACCCCACATCATCTCTCTGCCCCTTTGAAGTCCTTAGCAGTTGCAGTGATCCTGGCTCCTACCCTTCAGCTAACCGTGTCCTTCCATGGCCTGTCCTACCAGCTTCTCTCCCAGCCTGGGTTTTGCATCTGGAGGATGCCCTTCTTTGACATGCCACCTTGATTTGGTGCAGTCACATCCACAGGGGATCCTCTCTTCCTGTATCTCTGAAGTCAGAGCCCCAGAGTAGGTAAGAATGTGTGTGCTTCTTCACTGGAAGCGGTGCTCAAACCAGAGTGGGAGTGGAGCTCCACCCCGCTTCTGCGATCCTGGTGCACCTGCTTCATATTCACCGGTAGCCTGAGCACCGCATTGCTGAAGCTCTGAAAGTGGTCCCTGCAATTCTCTTCCTATCTTTGGTCATGGTTAAGTTCCTTATTCTGCTTCCCTTCGCTGCAGTGACCTTCCTGCTCGCCGTGGCTCCTCCAAATCTGGGCGATGATTGGCTTTGTAGTAGTGGCTGACTTGGGCATGTGAAGGTGTGGCCCTCTCACTGCTGAGCTTTTCCTTATGAGCCATGGTCTTCTATCGCTGTGTCTTTGCCTTGTCCTGGGTGGATAATGGTCAAGGAAACCTCTACCAGGAGCCAGGAAATGTGTGAAACTAGAGATTTACATTCTATTTTTCATTTTTTTCTCTACAACATCTTCTAGAGTCTTCTTTCTCTTTCTTTCTTTCTTTCTCTTTCCTTTTCTTCTTTCTTACCATTTTTGCATCAAAAAATCTAGCATTGTCATTTATCGTATATCTTTCAGAGAAACAGAAATCTTGGGGAGGCAAACTTCATCTGTGGTCTGTTATCTTAGAGGGGTCCCTTGAATGTGTTTCACGGGACTTGAGTGCCAAGCACTATTACTTAAAATGTTGTGAATTCTCCTGGTGATGCAGCCCTTGGACACAATCTCTTATTCAAAAAAATTGCATGTCTCCCAAAGTTAAGCTCATTTAGTATAGAGAACTATGACGCTTAGAAGACGTCAGTAAGAAGTTCTAGAAATCATTATTTTACTGGGTTTGTTGAATAAAGGAACTTACTGTGTTCTTTTTTTGCAAAAATATAGGTTTTATAAGGTAGTCTCAACATAATCCTTCTCCATTCAAATTAGACATATTTAAATTTAATTTGTAAGAGGTTTGATTGTTAATTTTTAAATTTGAATTATCCATCATTTAACTAACCACTACTATTTAGCATTTATAAGTGGTTTTTAAATGAATATAATTTTTTAATTACAATTTTTTCATCAGTGAAATTGAAATTTTATGTAAAATTCTAATATATTGACCATATTACCATTTTATAAATTCACTATGCATAGTTATGAAGACAGGAGGAGAGAGTCCTTCCTCCTGGCCCCAGAGAACAAAACAGGAGGTGAGGAGGAAGTTTCCCATAGAGGAAATATTTAGCTCCACAAAATTGCAGAATCATAATGTTTAACCTGGTCTTTCTTTTATTATTTCCTTTACTTATTCCTGTGGGTTCAGAAGTGGAGGGGCCACCTGTTTATATATTAAAAAGCAGTTAGCAGAAATGTATGTATGTACATGATTAAAACCTTATGAAGTATTTGCTTTGATGATTTAATTCTCACTCTATGAGTAAGTGATGTCTATATAAAATTAGATTCTAGAAGGCCTTTTTGGGTCAGATTAATTAGAAGAAAGAGATTTTATACGTGATTCCCTAAACATAGCCCTGCACATACAGAGCTTGTCTCTCTCTTTGCAGGACCCCACTAAGAACCAGATTTGGCAACCACTATGAACCGGCAAACTCATCACTATATTCACATTGCTCCCAGTTCCCTTGCATATTTAGAATTCAAGGGATTTTTGTTTCTTGGAATTCAATCCTGGTGATTGTACAGCAGCTCATAAGCTAGTTCCTATATGTGGTGGATTGATTTGTCACTTGCAGAGATCGTACATGTCTCTAGGGAGACAGTCCATGCACGTATCTGTCCTGCTGTGGTCTCCTATTTCAGGATTCTTTTCACAATTCGGGCTTTAAGGATTTTTGCCACCAAATGCTTATGTTCACACATTTTTGATAGCAATTTTAGATCCTCCGGCAACTGGTCAAATGCTTGTTCTGGGTTTTATCTTCAAAAGTGGGTTCTTTTTTCAGTAATAAGGAACTCAGTGTTACATGTACACTAGGAGCAGAATTTCTTTACCATTAATAGCCTTACAAAATGATAAGACACACATACACACACAAACACACACACACATGAAATTTGCAGTAGCTCTGAATTACCAGAATGTGTTTGACTTTTATTATCATTGTGATATTTTTAGTGATCTCTATAGAAATTGAACAGATGGATTCATGTTATAATGGAATACCAATTATCATTAAATGGGTAATGATCTACAACATGGGAGAAAGAGAAAAAATATATATTTTTATAGTCTTCCAGGAAGTTTCTTCCACATATAGGTAACAATTCTGTGTACTGCTCTACACTTCTTTTGGAAAAAAAAGAAGACAAAACACCAATTAGAAATACTTGTATAGCTTTACTTAAACTGGTGTGTTTGTCCCTAGACACATGTGCCTCAAGCACCAAACTCCACACCTTGTGTGACATTTTCCCTCCAGCTTACTTCTCAGAGTCATGTGAACTAACAAGCACTGGAAAGTGTGGTAGACCCTGAAAATTCTTGTACAAGGTGTAGCAGCAGCACAGAAGAAGAAATCAACTCTCTTAGAAGTTCCAGACTGGGAACAAATCAAAGAGTGAAGTTTTGCAAAAAAATTGGAGTCAGCAAGTTTGAAGAAATCAGTGTGTGAACATTTAACCAAATCAAGCTCAGCCATAGCAAATAGCCAGGTGTTGTTCTTGGAGCATAAAATATAGTGTTACCAGCAGATCTGAGGAGAAAGGATGAGATGATTCCAGAGAAGCAATTCCCTCCCCCACATTATCCTGGGCTTAGAGACGCCCTTTCCTTCCCCACCTCAACACACATGCCATCTCTTGGCAGGTCTCTCTGCCTAATTCTTGCTATGGGACCCCTTGAGGTCCTAGAGCTCTCAGCCACTGCTACTGGCCAGGAAAAGTATTTGTGTGATGCTGAAAAGATTAGCATTCAGGAAGAAGGAAAGACAATTCATGGAGCCTAGGAAAAATATTAGATTTACTCAAGTGATATATTTAAGGTCATGCCTCTTACATCTGTAATTTTTGGTCACTATTGCAAGAATTACATACTTTCCAGGGACTACTCATTTTAGCTTCATATTAGTCTGAATGCATAACCCTCTTTCTCATTTCTCATCTCTAGACATATCTCTATATTTCCATTCTGTCCTCTGGAAGATCCATTCCACTCTAAACTAACTTCCCTCACCTTTCACCTCTAATAAACACTGGACATATCTCTTTACCTTATCTGAAATGTTATTTTGACTAAGATACTTTACTTGAAAGGAGTCTGCCTTATCTCACACTCCATTTACCACTTGGTTAGGAAGTGGTACTGGCATCGACCAAGTAGTCCTTGACCCAGTTGGGAATTATTCAGACAAGCTCCTGCAGAAAGATCACCTTCCTGCACTGACCATTGTTTTCCCTTGTTCCTACAGTGTTTGCTTGTTTGTTAGTTTGTTTGTTTCTTGATGATTGTTTTCCATCTACAGTTTTCTTCTCCACTTCTATTCTTTAATAACCTTTTTAACCTAAATATTTAACATATCCAGCTTGCAGAATTCCTTAAGTTGCACTTTAGAAACTCATTTCCGTAGCCACACTCTGGATCTTGTTATTCCATTCTGTTCCACCTCTTTGATCTTAAATTCCTAAACATTTCAGTCCTCTAATTCTACCTTCAAACTGTAATCATATTTCAACACATTCCAGGAATTCATCAAGACACCCATTCCATTGCATCTGTGATTATTTTTCACTTTCTTCCTCCACAAATTGGTCTTGCATAATCTGATATCCTTACCACTTTTGATGCTTTTACAACATGTGTCTTAAAACCTAAAAATTTCCAGGAGCTAAATGTTTGTGGAGAAACTGGAATAGCAATTCAGTCTTGGCTAGTGCAAATTCTTGACCCCCAATCTGAGTTGGGCATACTTGTCTATTTATAATTTCTCTGCAGTAATATCCATTCTTCTCAGCCGATAATCCCCAACATATTTGACTCAAATTCCCTACAAAGTGTCACCTTTTTCACAATGACCAAGATTGGGAAAAGGAGACCATTTGTTAGGAATGATTTTAACTGTACTTATTCCTAATCATCAATTTAAAAAATGGTTGGTCCAATCATTATTGTTCTTTCTTGTATCAGAAGGATAATAGCTTATTCTACTGTTCTAACATGAGAGCTGGATCACAAGAGGTGCTGAGCTAGACTTATGGAGAGTCATCAGAACATTCTCAGCAGCAAAGCAGCTTAAAGGAATTATGTCATGGTTTGATTTATACTTCAAAGGTATTAGTGAGCCAGCAGTAGTGTTGAAGGGAGCTTGGTAACAATAAGGAGGAATCCCTTATTCTGAGAATTTCATCATAATTAAGAGAATAGCTAAATACTACCAGAGAGGGAGTGCTAGCAGTGAGAAGCAGGACTCTCCCCCCCACCACCCTCTCTCTCTCTCTCTCTCTCTCTCTCTCTCTCTATATATATATATATATATATATATTTTTTTTTTTTAACATCTTTATTGGAGTGTAATTGCTCCACCATGGTGTGCTAGTATCTGCCTCATAACAAAGTGAATCAGATATACATATACATATATCCCAATATCTCCTCCCTCTTGCATCTCCCTCCTTCCCACCCTCCCTATCCCACCCTTCTAGGTGAGAACAAAGCACCGAGCTGATCTCTCTGTGCTATTCAGCTTCTTCCCACTAGCTATCTGTTTTACATTTGGTAGTGTACATATTTCCATGCCACTCCCTTACTTTGTCCCGGCTTACCCTTCCCCCTCCCCATACCTTCAAGTCCATTCTCTAGTAGGTCTGCATCTTTATTCCCCTCCTGCCCATAGGTATTTCTGACCTTTTTTCTTTTTCTTTTTGATTCCATATATATGTGTTAGCATACGGTATTTGTTTTTCTCTTTCTGACTTACTTCACTCTGTATGACAGACTCTAGGTCCATCCACCTCACTACAAAAAACTCAATTTTGTTTCTTTTTATGGCTGAGTAACATTCCATTGTATATATGTGCCACATCTTCTTTATCCATTCATCTGATTATGGACACTTAGGTTGCTTCCATCTCCTGGCTATTGTAAATAAAGCTGCAATGAACATTGTGGTACATGACTCTTTTTGAATTATGGTTTCCTCAGGGTATATACCCAGTAATGGGATTGCTTCAGACTATACTACAAAGCTACAGTAATCAAGACAGTATGGTACTGGCACAAAAACAGAAACATAGATCAATGGAACAGGATAGAAAGCCCAGAGATAAACCCATGCACATATGGTCACCTTATTTTTGATAAAGGAAGCAAGAATATACAATGGAGAAAAGATAGCCTCTTCAATAAGTGGTTCTGGGAAAACTGGACAGCTACATGTAAAAGAATGAAATTAGAACACTCCCTAGCACCATACACAAAAATAAACTGTAAATGGATTAAAGACCTAAAGGTAAGGCCAGACACTATCAAACTCTTAGAGGAAAACATAGGCAGAACACTCTATAACATAAATCACAGCAAGATCATTTCTGACCCACCTCCTAGAGAAATGGAAACAGAAACAAAAATAAAATGAGACCTAATTAAACTTAAAAGCTTTTGCACAGCAAAGGAAACCATAAACAAGATGAAAAGACAACCCTCAGAAAGGGAGAAAATATTTGCAAATGAAGCAACTGACTAAGGATTAATCTCCGAAATTTACAAGCAGCTCATGAAGCTCAGTATCAAATAAACAAACAACCCAATCCAAAAATGGGCAGAAGACCTAAATAGACATTTCTATAAAGAAGATATACAGATTGCCAACAAACACATGAAAGAATGCTCAACATCATTAATCATTAGAGAAATGCAAATACAATGAGATATCATCTTACACCGGTCAGAATGGCCATCATCAAAATATCTAGAAACAATAAATGCTGGAGAGGGTGTGGAGAAAAGGGAACCCTCTTGCACTGTTGGTGGGAGGGGAATCTAAATTGATACAGCCACTATGGAGAACAGTATGGAGTTTCCTTAAAATACTAAAAATAGAACTACCATATGACCCAGCCGGACTATATTGAAATAATTTTAAGAGTTAGTGTTAAAATCATTAAAATGTGGTGAGTTATAGTGAGATTAAATGAGGGAATACTGTGCAATCATATTTTGATTTCTCTGTTGAGGTGCTAGGATGTCAGTCATGGGAACAGGAATCACAGGTTCAGTAGCTTTTGCAAGGAAAGATTCTGAGTTCTCCTGGATGCCGTAAATTAAAGTGCTCCTTGTAGGCGCACAGTAGTCAATCATAGATGCTTAACAGATAATTCTGGTTTCTGTATAGAGGACTGAGATTTATCATAGTGACATGTGGCTTCATCTAATGGATGAAAGCAAGTTCACCCAAGAGCTGTACATGGAGTATGATTAAACAGAACAGCTTAAAAGAGATCCCCATAGATAACTACCATTTAATAGTTGAAACAAAGAAAACGACCCCATGAATGAGACAGAAACAGAATAGGATTAAAACCAAGAAAAAGCAGTTTACAAAACTGTGAGATGAATGAGTTCAAGAAACAGGTTTACCTGTACAGAGTTTAATTCTGGAGGAAAGAAAAGACTCCTGTTCAGGGCCATGCTTAATTTTAGGTACCTGTAAGATATGTCAAATGGAAATATGAAAATTCAGTTCTAGAATATCAGGTTTAAATGGACTTTTAAAAAACTCTTTATTTTGAAATAATTTGAGGTTTATGCAAGTGTTGCAAAAATAATTGAGTTCCTGTAAATACTTCAGCCAGCTTTCCTGAATGTTAACATCTTACACAATCAAGTTATTATATTTATTAAAACTAAGAACTTAACACTGGCACAATACTATTGAAATACTATAACTTTTATTCACATTTCAGTTTTCCCAATAACATTCTCTCCAGTAATTCCCCTTTTTATGTTCCAGGATGCAATCAGGATAAAGCATCATATTTACTTGCCATTTTTCCTTAGTCTTCTCTGGTCTGTTAGAGTTTCTTGTCCTTCCTTTTTATTACTGTGATATTTTTGAAGAATACTGATCAGATATTTTGTGGTGTGTCCCTCAATTTTGATTTGTCTAACATTTTACCATCGTTAGGCTGAGGCTATCAATGTTGGGGAAGAACACCACAGAAGTTAAGTGTTCGTCTCAATACATCTTATCAGGGGTAAACAACAGCAACATGTATTTTCACTGGTGATGCTAGCCTTGACCAGCTGATTAAAGTGGCCTTTTCTAGCTTCCCTCATTGTAAAGTTACTCTTTTTTATTTTGCATGCTCTAGGTTTTGGTATCAATTTACTAAGGAAAAGAATGTTATTCAATAGTCTTGCTTTGACATTATGGAATATGAGAGCAGGAACCAGGAATGTTTCTAAATGTGAAGATCCAGGCAGATCTCTGGATTAAAAAAAAAAGAATACAGAAAAATCTGGAATTAAGTGTTCAACTCTGATGATGGAGATTAAAATCTTGAATAACAAGGAAATCTTGAGTAACACAGTTTCTTTCAGACACATGAAGGCTTGCTCTAGTTGAGGAAGGAGAATGTCAGTCTCCTCATGAGACACTATAAAATGCAACTCAGTGGAATCAATTAAATGAATGCTGTCCAAGCCTTTGGAAAACTGTAACCAAGTTTCTCCAGGGAGAACCACAGAGAAATAAAGAATGAGGCCATAATACCAAATAGATGTGCCAACTCTGGTAGCATCCAACTCGTTTTCTTTCTCCAGCTGTCTTATTCCCACATTTCACCTCTCAGTTAACATAGAGAGCTTGTTCAATGCTGTTCCCTTAGGTGAAGAACGACAAAGAGAAAAAAAAGAAAAGTAATAATTTTTCTGAGTCTCAGGTAGTTTTCATTATTCTTTGATGAAGAGAATGTTCTTGAAAGCCATGACTTTCAAATGAGAGATCCTGAGAGAAAAAGCGTTGATTTCTATCAATTACAAAGGCTTGATTTTGCATATTAAGAGGTTAATAATGAAGAAGTCAAGCATACTGGGTACAGCAAGATCAATTTGCTAACCAAATGTCAGTAAGTTTAACTATAAAGTTGAAAGAAGGAAATCAGAGATGATGTGACTAAGGTTTAGATACTGGTAGTTTCCTGCAAAGGAAATTGATGCCAGTTCCTATTATGAGGAGAACTGCAGACAGAGAAAAAATGACCAGGATTTGCACAAAATTGTAATTGTAAACACAAAATGTGAGTTTACATTGTGTCTGAGCAGTAAAGAGGCAGTGGCTGAAGGAAGATGAAAAAGCATGTGGTTCTGAGGACAACTTCCTGGGGTCCTGTAAACCCCAGTATGCTATGACAAGAGCAGGGGACTGTCTCTAAGTTCCAGAGAATGATGATAAAGTGGCATCAAGCAGGCTTGCATGGATGGGAAGAGGAGGAGAGAGTGGAGCAGGGACCCAGGACCTATTATCTTGACAAATGGAGGTGACCATGAAGCCATAGACACCAGGCTAAAGCAGCTGGCACCTGTTTTTATTCCAATACCTTGGCCATAACCCAACAGAGGATGCAAAAAGAGGATGACTAAAGACAAGACAAGCGTCTCCACCCCTGATGTTAAGCAGTCCTCTCCTGAAATAAGAAGCAGCCAGGAAAAAAAAAAAAAAAAAAAAGAGGACAAGAGAGAGGAAGAGAGAATCCTGAATTGACTAATGAGTGATTTAAAATAATTTTAATGGAAAGGGGATCAAAGACAGTACCAGGTACTCATTAAAAGTGGCAAAGCAGATTTTCTTCACACAACTGCCGCAGGGGAGAGATTCCGGTGTAAACTGACCTCAACTTCAGCCAGCAAAGGTGACTGAGGTTTTTAAAGAAAGAACAGAGAAGGAACAAAAAGAGATTAGAAAGACTCTGGGTAAACGGATTGTTAAAGGAGGATGATCAGAAAGTTACTGAAATAGTTTAACTACATGGGTTGGGACAAAGTATATGGAGTATGGTTCGACAGATTTGCATTTTTTTGAGCAAAGACTTAGCCCAGGGGGTGGCAAAAGTTAACCAATTTCCATTGCAGTGTTTGGACAAGTCTTTTGTGCTTTGTGGGAGCTCAAAATTTCCAAGGAGTAGTAGTCCCATAATTTTCCAGATTCAGTTTTCAGTTATCAAGCAAGAATGGGATTTCTGGGGTTTGTACAATTATAAAGAAAAAAATGATATGTTTTTATTTTAATACCTGAGATTATTTTCATACCTGTGTAGTCATATAATATTTAACACCACTACAAACTAGTGACATTAAAATCTCTCTACCACATCAGTGAGGGCTGAGGAGAGGGCTTGGATGCCCCTGGGGAAGAGCAAGTTCCATTCCAATTCCTTTGCCACCACGAGGCCTCTGTAAAACAAACAGCAGGGAAAGCTGTAGACACCAAGCCACACACTATGGAAAGATAGAAGCACAAACTCTCTTAGTAAGAAAGATTCAGTTTGGGAGCCACCTTGAACTTCTCCAGATAAATGAAGTAAATGCAGTCCTTACTCTATAAAATTCCATCTGGTGCTCTAATAATAGACACACTGGGAATTGCTGATTATGCTTCATTCACAAAGTAGATGGGAGTCACCCTGGAAGATGCTAACTCTGAATTCAAGAAGAATTAACTGGACCTGAGCTTGAGTTCTGGAAGGTTTAGGAATATCCTGTCTTTTCTGTCACCCTCCCATGTTTGCACAACCAAAGCTGATTTAGCTGGCTCTAGGCAGCCATCTCTTTAACAACAATCCCCTAAACCTTGGTGCTGTTGTCTGATCTTATACCATTCTCTCCTAGCAAAGAGACATCTCACAATTTGGTATGTTTGCAAATATCTGTCTTGTGCTCACAAACTGCTACTTCTGTCATCTTCGGTTCTCAGATTATTAATTCTTTACATATTAGGACAAATAGAAATGGGGAGATGAAGAAAAACATATATGGTTATGAGTTATATGATATAAACATTAATTAATACATTCAACATTTTGTCATTTTGGTAAATAAAACAATCTAGTAAAAAATATTTTCTTGTAAATTTTTTTCAGAGAAAGTACAGAGATAAACTTGGTTTCTAAATTTGAATGATATTCCCAGTTTCTGAATAAGCAAGGACACGATTAATAAGATATTAGGACAGTTACAGAAAGTATCCTAATTATTTGGGAATTTTCACTTGACTAACAATAATAATCATTATTTACTTGTAAAATACACAAGGGTGGATAATTATTAATCTTTGGAATTATTTTCAAGAGAGTTTAAAACTTACATCTAACAGAAAGGATTTGAAATTTAAAATGTGACAGTATTTCTCAATAAAATTAAATCAAATAAAAAGCAAAACATTTTGAAAGAAATAAATTAAAATATATATTAAAAACAATAGGAAATAATTATTAATATTAATAATGAGCAGTTATTAAGGATTTTGTCTAGGGACTGTTGCTATATAAATATTTGATATATAACTAATGAAATTAATTAACTAATTCTAAATTTCTTTGTATCACTTGGTTAAATGACATTTCTAATTGAGGACTGAGTCACTGCTCCTGTATCCCCAGTTGCACACTTCATAAAAGCTGGGATGGGAAATCTAGAGAGTGATTTATTAAGACGTCAGACATTATAAGAAAAGAAAATTATAGGTCAATATACCTGATGAGCAGAGATACAAAAATCTTGAAGAAAATACTGGCAAACCAAGTTCCACAGCACATTAAGATGATTGTACACCATGATCAAGTGGGATTTTTCCCTGGGATGCAAGTACAGTACAATACATGGAGATCAATAAATGTGATACACTGCATTAGCAGGATGAGGGTAAAAATCATATAACCATCACAGTAGACAAAGAAAAAGCACTTAATAAAATTCAATATTCTTTATGATAAAAACTCTTAACAAATTAAGAATAGGAGTGTACCACTACATAATAAAGACCATATATTGCAAGCACAGAGCTAACATCATACTCAGTGGTAAAAAGCAAAACATTTTTTCTCTAAGATCAGGAATAAGACAAGGGTGTCCACTCTGATAACTTCTATTCAACAAAGTACTAGAAATCCTAGCCAGAGAAATTAGGCAAAGATAATAAATAGAGGGTAACCAAATAGAAAAAGAAGAAGTAAAACTCTCTGCATTTGCAGATGACATGGTCTTATATAGAGAAAATCTTAAAAACTGCACAAGAAAACTAATACAACCAATAAATGAATTCAGTAAAATTTCAGGATATAAAATCAACATAAAAAATTAGTTTTGTTTCTATACATTAACAATAAGCTATCTCAAAAAGAAATTATGAAAACAATTCCACTTACAATATCAACAAAAGAATAAAGTATGCAGGAATAAATTTAACCAAGATGGCAAAAAACCTGTACATTAAAAACTATAAGATATTAATTTTAAAAAAATGAAGACATAAATAACTGGAAAGATATCCCATGTTCATGGATTAGAAGAATTACTATTGTTAAAATGTCCATATCACCCAACACGACCTGCAGATTTAATTCAATCTCTGTCAACATTCCAATGGCATTTTTCACAGAAATAGAGAAAAAAAAAATTCTAAAATGTATTTTAAATCACAAACCTCAGGTAGCCAAAGCAATATTGAGCAAGAACAAAGTGGAAGGCACTATACTTCCTGATTTTAAAGTGTGTTACAAAGCTATAGTAATTAAAACAGTATGGTCCTGCATAAAACAGACATATAAACCAATGGAACAGAATAGAAAACACAGAAACAAATGCATGCATATACAACCAACTAATCTTAGAATAATATGAATAATAATATTATTATAATATATGGTATCAGTTATATGTGGAATCTCATTAAAAAAAAAAAAGTTGAACTCATAGAACCAGAGAGTAGGATAATTGTTTTCAGGGACTGCAGGGATGAGGGAAATGGGGAGATGTCAGTCAAAGGATACATATTTTCAGTTATAAGATGAATAAGTTTGTAAGATGTAATGTACAGCATGGTGACTATAGTTAATAATACTGTATTGTATGTTTGAGAGAGAGTAAATTTTATGTGTTCTCATTAGAAAAAAAGGTAACTATGTGAAGTGGTGAAGGTATTAACTTGATTTTGGTAATCATTTTACAGTGTATACATTTCACATTTACACTTAAAGTATATACAGTTTTACTTTTCAATTATACCTCAATAAAGCTGGAAAAAAATAAAATAAAAATTTGAAATATGTATGAATGATGGAGTTAAAATTAATACAGCACATTTTAATGTAGGGATGAGAACCATCTGATCTGCAGGTATTATTCGACCTCCTTGATGTGGTTTACTCCATCTACTTTTCAGTGAAATTACCAATTCAGCTAAGAGTCAATTGTGACTTGAGGGACTGTATAACTGGCAAGGGTAACACACAATTTAAACTATTTGCTCTTGATCAGTACATACTAACTGATAATGTTGTCTTTTGGATACATGTAGTATTTTTTTTTTAATTTCTGAAAAAAAAATCTATCAATATGAATTATTTTCATTATTTCTCCATAATTAGATATAAGAAAACATAGGAACCTACTACTGAGCACTGGACAATGTTTCTCAAGTCCCTAGTACAAACCATCCAGTCAAACTGTCTTTACATTCTGGACTATCTGCAAATTTCTAGATGAAAGTAAGATCAGTATTTTGTTAAAAACAATAATTCAAATATTGATGCTATTTAGAATTATTGTTTAATAAAACTTTGCTTAAAATAAAATATTACATTTATATTTGTAGAGACATAGATGGACCTAGAGACTGTCATACAGAGTGAAGTAAGTCAGAAAGAGAAAAACAAATACCGTATATTAACACATATATGTGGAATCTAGAAAAATGGTATAGATGATCCTATTTGCAAAACAGAAATAGAGACACAGACATAAAGAACAAATGTAAGGATACCAAGAGGGAAAGGGGGAGGTTGAGAGGAATTGGGAGATTGGGATCGACACATATACACTATTAATACTATGTGTAAAATAGATAACTAATGAGAACCTACTGTATAGCACAAGGAACTCTATTCAGTACTCTGTGGTGACCTGAATGGGAGGGAAATCCAAAAGGGAGAGGATATATATATATATATGTATGGCTGATTTACTTTGCTGTATAATAGAAACGACACAACATTGTAAAACAACTATACTCTAATAAAAATTAATTTAAAAAACAAAAAAACAAAATATTACATTTATAAATTTTAGAAAGAAATTTCCATACTTCCCTATCACTACTCTGTGGATTCATTATTCTTTGTTTTATATTATGATTTTAGCTTCATTTTCTTATTCCAGTTTTATTTCACCTATTAATAATTATTTTTTCTACCTGCATTTATGTTTGCAAATCATCATGAATCTGTTTTTGATACAAGATGCATTATAAAAATAAATGAATAATAAGGTATAGTTACATAGATATTGACATTACTGAATTCATTTAAATCAATAAATTCTGATAAGATTGTGTTAATTTATTTTCTTCTGAGGAACTCGCAAGTCAAATTTCTCATCAAGGAGAAGTTAATTTAGTTCCCTGTGGCTACGTTTAATGATCCAATGACTTTGGCTTTAACGTTATGGGTACATACACTCAAGGTTTTCAAAAAGTAGTTTTATTTTTTATCATTCTGCTTACATATTGAGTAGTAAGAACTAAGTAAAAATTTTGTACTCTAAATGAACAGATTGATGATAATTTGGAATGTTCTATGCAAATAGAATTTCTAGAAAAGTAACAAAATAAAAATATAATCTCAAAATTATTCATATAACTAAAACTTTTTGGTTTTGTTTGTGGTTCCATTAAACATACTCCTTTATTTTAATTGAAGTATAGTTGACACATTATTGTGTTAGTTTTAGGTGTACAGCACAGTGATTCAGTGTTTTTGCAGATTATATTCCATTTTAGGTTATTACAAGATAAGGGATATAATTCCCTGTGCTATGTAGTATATCCTTGTTGCTTATATATTTTATGTACAGTAGTTTGTAGGTGTTATCCCATACTCCTAATTTGTCTCTGCCCCTCTCTCTTCCCTTTGGTAACCATAAGTTTGTTTTCCATGTCTGCAAGTCTGTTTCTGTTTTGTATATAGATTAACTTGTGTTATTGTTCTAGAATCCTCATATAAGTGATATCACATAGTATTTGTCTTTTACTTATTCTCTAGGTCTGTCCATGTTGCTGCAAATGGCATTTTTTCGTTCTTTTTTATGGATGAGTAGTATTTCATTGTATATATGTACACCACAACTTCTTAAGTCAGTCGTCTGTTGATGGGTACTTGGGTTGCTTCCATGTCTTGGCTATTGTAAAGAGTGTTGCTATGAACACTGGCGTGTATGAATGTTTTCAAATTTCTTTTTTTTCTGGGTATATACCCAGGAATAGGATTGCTGGATTATATGGTAGCTCTAATTTTAGTTTTTTAAGAACCCTCCATACTGTTTTCCATAGTGGCTGCACCAATTTACATTCCTACCAACAGTGTAAGAGGGTTACCTTTTCTCCACACCCTCTCCAGAGTTTATTATTTGTAGACCTTTTGATAATAGCCATTCTGACCAGTATGAGGTTATACTTCATTGCAGTTTCATTTGCATTTCTGTAATAATTAGTGATGTTGAGCATCTTTTCATGTGCCTGTTGGCCATCTGCATTTCCTCTTTGGAGAAATGTCTATTTAAGTCTTCTACCCACTTTTGATTCAGTTGCTGTTTCTTCAATATTGAGTTGTATGAGGCATTTGTATCTTTTGAAAATTAAGCCCTCGTCAGTTGCATCTTTTGCAAATATTTTCTCCCATTCTGAGGATTGTCTTTTTGTTTTATTGATGGATAAAAATAGTTTAGTAAAATTAAAATGCACAAAAAAGAGAGACAGAAAATGAAAAGATTAAGATTTATTATAAGAAGCCTTAAAAGCAAGATGTAAGAGAGGAATGCATTAACCTAAACACTCATAATTATGATTAGGACATTTAAAAAGGAAATACAAATACTATAAATCAGAACATATGTATTAGCATTATATACAGTCACTGCTTTTATAGCAAGTTGATAATGACTAAGAGAAGTGATTAAACAAAGTGAGCAGATGTAAGAAAATGGGTTATTTCATCTTCTACCTGCAGAATTTATAAATAAGTATATCCTTTTAGGAAGGCATAACAATGCATTAAAATAAATGTGTTTTTTTGAAAACCAATTTATGTCCTAGGAATTTATTCAAATAAAATAAAAGCAGTTGTGCTGCTTTTATGGAAAAATAATTTTCCAATATTTGCTTTGAACTGCGATTGCACATTGGAATCTCCTGGGAAGCTTTAAAAATTGTTGACACACCCAGAGCTTCTGATTGATTTGGGCTGTTCTCTTCCTTAAGGGCTTGTAACAATTCTCATGTGATTCTAATTTTCAGTCAAGGTAGAGGACAGTTAATCTAAAATTGTGTTCAATAAAGTCTGGCTTATACTAATGGGCTATTTTGAAGTAAACTAAATCGTAGGAGAATGGCTAAATGAGGTAAAGTATTAGTATGATGACAACTTTGAATCATCAAAACATAAAATAGCTGAGAATTAGTATAAATTGTTTTAAATCCATATTCTACTCTACAAATTATGCCATATTTACATTATCCAATACTTTAACCCAATAATATGGTTTGTCACTCCATTTACTAACCTCCTTTTATACATGCAATAAAGCGATATTCATTCCTTCTTAAATAGTCCATTTATCTTGTTTATTATTATTATTTATTACGTTGTTATTCAACATGGACTCTTTCCCCCCCAACAGCTCTCAGCTGATTATTGCTAATATAAAGAAAAGGTATTGCATTTGACAAATAATTTGTACATTATTACTTTCAATAATTCAGTTTATACTTTTCAGTGAATATGTGCTTTATTTCTTTTTGTGTTCCTTATTTCTTGACCAGAAATTTTAAAATGACTTTTGTTTGGTTAAATGTGGTTTGTTGTCATGATTTTGAAACAAATGTATTTTAAGGAAATATCTATATATTTCATATTTTGAATTTGAATTTTTGAATCAGATTTTGAATGTACCATTATTAAAAAAATATACAAATTACTGCAGACCTCTTTTTAGATGGTGATTTCTATATTGATCATTTTATACAATACCAATTATGCTAAATATTTAAAATTTTCAACCTTGCATTTCTATAACTAAAATGTAGTTTTTTTGGTGGATAGTTATTTTAATTAATTTAATTTTTCCATTTAACTTACTGGTAAGTTTTTTTTGTCTTATTTTTTTGTTTGTTTGTTTGTTTTTTTTTGTGGTACGCAGGCCTCTCACTGTTGTGGCCTCTCCCGGGCCTAGCTGCTCCGTGGCATGTGGGATCTTCCTGGACCGGGACACGAACCCGCGTCCACCTGCATTGGCAGGTGGACTCTCAACCACTGCGCCACCAGGGAAGCCCCCACTACGCCACCAGGGAAGCCCTACTGGTAGGTTTTTAAAAATTTTAACATATGTTTATCAGTGCAATTTTCTATAGAGTTAATTTATCATGTTTACTATGTCAGTATTTTTTTTAATTAAGCATTATAGTTCTATTATTGATATATTTGTAATAATTAAATTGAGAAAATTTGAAGATGTTCACTTTTTAATCGTTTTAAGTTGTTTTTGCAAAGATTCTATAATGACCCCTTAGCATAAGTACCCTTATTTCAGGAGCAAGTGGTTCCCATATGACTTATAGTAGTACCTCATTGTGTTTCTGGAGCTGGGAAGTGTCACTAAATGCCATATGAATCTGGTCCCTTCTGAATGTTTGGTCATATATTCAGTCTTCTTATACGTACTGATTTTCTGAGTCAGCAGGCCAGACCTCTTCAACTGTCTGGTCCACGTCTGACAGAAAGATGGATGCCTCCAATATCTTCTCTGCTCTGCATGCCTCTATCATGTCCAGCCTATCTTGGAAAGTTTTTTTAAATGTCCTCTTCAAAACCTGAAGAAAAGACGGTGACTTTGTCCATCTACAAACCATACACTGAGGTAAAAACTGTTGCCTAAGGAGCCATAATTGTTTATACACAATTAAGATATTCAAGATATGAATTAGTTGTATGACAAAACTGAAAAGATATCTTTTTTTTTTTTAAATGGTGTTTTCTTTTTTTTTTTTTAATTAATTCATTTATTTATTTATTTTTTTTGGCTGTGTAGGGTCTTCGTTTCTGTGCGAGGGCTTTCTCTAGTTGCGGCGGGCGGGGGCCACTCTTCATCGCCGTGCACGGGCCTCTCACTGTCGTGGCCTCTCTTGTTGCGGAGCACAGGCTCCAGACACACAGGCTCAGTAGTTGTGGCTCACGGGCCCAGTCGCTCCGTGGCATGTGGGATCTTCCCAGACCAGGGCTCGAACCCGTGTCCCCTGCATTGGCAGGCAGATTCTCAACCACTGCGCCACCAGGGAAGCCCAGATATCTTTTTTAATGATGAAATCAAAGTAGGAATCTGCATGGCTGTGATCAAACCATAAACATTTTCCTCTACAATAAGAGTGCAGTTGATTCATATTTGAGAAAAAGGAGAAATTACTTTTTATCTGAATTTTAGAGAATGCAGAGTTTTTTTTTAAGTTTGATATTTCATCTTTATTAGATTCATAAGCAACATTAATGATGGACCAGGTTGCTTTACTACTCCCGCTAGAAATTCCTCAGGCATCTCAAGTGTAATATCTAAAGCCAGGTTGTTTCAAATGATTGGGATTTTATTCTGTTTGTTAATTTGTTTCAGTATCTTCATTGCATGGCTCGGGTTTAGGTTGAAAGACTGAGGTGTCCGTGGGTAAAATCTCTCTCATTAGCCCTACCTCATCCTTTTTCTTTTCCAGTTGTATTTTTCAACTTTTATTTTTTATATTTATCATCCTGCATGTCTTTTAATGTGAACTTCAGACAGTATTTGTCTAGCAAGATGTTTTAAACTGGAATTAATTTGAGGCCTGATTCAGATTCTGACTTCTTCCTGAGATTGTTGTATGTCTACACTGTTGGATCCATGAAACAGTCAAAAAGCCTCAAGGATGAAAGATTGATTTCTACAACCAGTGGAGTGCACCTGGTACTTACCTGACAGACACTTGGTACCTGAATCTATTTAGCTGATATCAAATGTTTTGCATAGTTTAAAATAGTTCAAGAGGGATTTTTATTTACTGTGTATACTGAGATAAACCATTGACCCTCTCATATTCTTTAGATTCTGAATATCAAAGTGAAAGTTGAAGACTATTAAGAAACTCGAGGTAGTACACACTTCATTCAATATCAACTTTACTCTTTCAATAAAGTAAAATTGCTACTGGATATTATAGTAAATGATCCCTTACAATGTAGGCAAAGTTAAATGGAAACAGCAACATTTGGAGAGTGACTTTAGGGTTTCAGGGGTCTTTTCATCATAATAAAAAAATTCAATTTTATTGGGTGGAAAGATGAGGTCAAGCATATTTATTTAAGCTAAGTTTAGAGTACAAAAAGATCATCTCAAATGTTTTAATCCATTTCAATATAATTTTTAATCCTTGTCATGTCCTCTTGGGCCTTGTTTTATTTGACACAAAGAGTCGCTTACTGGTCTTAGGAGACTTGATTTTGTTTTATGAGTTGGTAAGTTCGGATGTTTCTCCAACTTCCTATTTTCTTCCATTCTATTAAATATTCTTTCCAAAACTTATTTATGTTTTATGCTAAGATGATTAAATTATTCACAGCAAATAATGTTAAAAAATAAGTGGAGTGAATGTTTCTTTAACAGCAAAACATAATTTAAATAAGCAAAGGTAGAGGAGAACATAATGGCAATTTACAATTCTTTGAAAGCTGAATACCACAGCTTTAATAAAAAACAAATCGTAGTAATGACAATTACAATGCAGAGGGATTATAAAAATGAAGAGTAGAATATAAATTTTAGTTAGTAGTATATTAGTTTCCTATTACTGCTGTAACAAATTACCACAGACTTAACAATAATAACTTATTTCTTCTCTTACAGTTCTGAAAGTCAGAAGTCTGAAATGAGCCTGGTGGGATAAAATCATGATGGTGGCAGAGCTGTGTTCCTCCTGAAGACTCCAGGGGAGCCTCTTGCCTTTTCCAGCTTCTGCCCCCCATTGCCTCACTCTTATAAGGAGCCTTGTAATTACATTGAACTCCCTCCTATAATCCAGGGAATTGTTCCCATTTCAAGATCTTTTGATTAACCACATTTGCAAAGACCCTTTTGCCATGCAAGGTAGCATATTCACAGATTCCATGGATCCACAGGAGACTTTTGGGGGTCAGCCTATCGCACATAGACATTATATACTTTCGCATTGATTATAAAATGATATTCTAAGAAAAAAGAACTCATTTATATGGTCATATCATAGGTAATAATTGCATAAAAGTCAGGGGTAAAAACCAACATGTCTAAATACTTTCATTTCGAAATCTCTACCATCACTGTTATTTCACATACTTGTTTTACTCTTGGTATGGTTTTAGACTTTTAATTTATAATATACTTGGTGAGTATGTCCTAAGGAAAATAATTGTTTTAACTTGGTCTGATAATGAAAATAGGATGAAAATGAGCATAAGTTAAACATTTATAAAAGACTTAATATCAGTAATCCCATTATTCTTGTTTTTATCTTTAATTTATAATTAATCAGGCTTGCATTTGTTAGTTCCTTTTTTACCTTAAAAGTGGATAGAATATAAATTATATTGAGTAAACAGTGATGTAACCAAAAGTGCAAGGAGAGATTTTATCTTTTTTGATAATTACAAATTTATTGATTTGCTAATATTTTAACTTATATTTCTTTAATTTCATTATTTTAAAAACAATTATAGTAGTTCAAATGATTGATATTATTACAGATTTACCTCTTATTCATTCAAACTTCAGGATCTAGTAAAGTACCATGTACATCTCAAATAGCCAAATACCTGTTGGGACGGTGAACATGAGCTGTCCAAAGCAGAGTTTTTGATTTCACTCCTACCCCTTCATTATTCCATCCTGACACCTAAAACAATGCATGGAACTTAGTGCTCAAAGACATGAATTGAATAAAAAATACTAAATATGATGATAATTCTGCTAGAACATTTTGTCCTCAGTTGTTTATTATTCATTTGGCATAATTTTTTTAAGTCTGCATTGATGAATGCATAACTATCTCCTTGAGAGGAGGTACTTTTACTAGACAAAACAATGACATATCTAAAGGGTTTCAATATAAATGTCATGTGTTGGGTTAAAATAACGCATCTATTATTGATCATACTGCTGATCAAAGACTTGGTATATCATTAGTACATTCACAACAACACCACATTTTTCTAAAAATTGCTGTTGAGGTTTCAAGATATAGCTAAAATGTTACTGTAGTTTACTCAATGCCATTTTAACCCTTCAATGGCAAAAAACAAATAAAAATTGGGAACTGATATTAGTGTTTGCAGTGTATTCTGTTTTTTGATAAAGATGCTATCAAATTTAAGCAGGACCCCTCCAGCTATGACCCATTATCTGCTATTCAGCAAAACATTTTACTACCGTCAAGACACTTGACACATAAAATAAATGTGTCAATGTCTGTCGTTACCATGCATAGACTCTTCTAACAACCAAAGACAAATGATAATTTCAGAAGGTTTAGATGAGTATATTTGTTTACTCTCATAAGCTATGATTCAGCTATTCTGAAACATTTATTTCATGGAAACTTTGTCATTTATGTGTCTTGTCTCTCAAAATTTGGTACATTCTAACACACTGTCAAAGTCTATCCTTGAAGAGAGAAATGTAGAATATATAAATGCACTTGGTATTAACTAAATAAGCAGAAAATTAGTGTGGCATACTTTTCTAGGCTTAGTAGGAACATCGCATATCATATTAGTAGCTGAATGATGTAAAGCGAAGCATCTTTTAGTGAATTTGGTAATTATTGCTATATGAATTTAGGATCCACACTATTCAACTGTGCAACAGAAAACTGGGTGTGACAATTTCCCTTAAAATAATTTATTGCAGAAGATCAGATAGTAGTTTCTTGATTCCTATTTTTAAGTAACTATTATATCTCCTAGAAAATGTAAGTAAATAAGGATGAAATAAATTTATGACAAGTATATTGAGAAGTAGAGAAGTATGGGCTTCATCTCTTCATGGACATTTTTAGTAAATTTATTACGTTCTGATGTTTTTCCACAGGACAAACTTTGAATTTATCTGCAGTTGCAGTTCACCAATTATCCAATACACTTGGAAATTAGCTAAAAATTCTAAGAGGAATTTTGATAGCAAAATAATTCTATAGAACACTTTGGCATTAATTCGTGAGTATTTATTATATATATTCAGTACGTGGAAAATATACATGAAATAAACAATTACTAAGAATAAATTTGTGGTATTTTCACCTGAAAAGTGGCTTTCTATTTCATTCTAGTTATAAAGCAATAATAACATGTTGGGAGATGGACAATTCTGTCCTCAAACATTTAATTTTTCAACAAAATAAACATGTTTTTTAGCTCTGTTAATAAAGTTGAATCTGTTAAATATTATAATACCTTGTACACATAAATTTTGAGAAACAGTATAGTAAACAAGGATCTAGGGTTAGTAATGAGAGATCCAGAAATTTGCAGTGCCCTTGGACAAATCATTTTAATAACAGTCCACAGGCACACAGTGTGGTGCTGCTTGTGGTAGTTGTATGGGTATAAACTGAGTGTTTCTATAGTAAATACTTTCAAAACGCTTTATACATAATGTCTCATTATTTAATCTTTTAAAAAAAGTGTGTATTAGACTCCCATTTAAGAAATGAGGAAACAAATACTCTGAGAGGCAAAGCAACTTGGACAAGACTCTAAACCAGATTTTTAGAGCACATCCAGAGCCTTTATTATAATTTTGAAGGTATTTACCATTCTTCGGTTGCAAAGGCTTTACATTCAAATTAACTATGCTTACATACAATAGATTAATTTATTGGATTAAATAAGTAACACCTGGAGATGTATGTTAGAGATAAAAGTCAGACTGCCAGGACTCCCTTTCGCATGACTGTCCCTTTTCACTGCTTTTCTCGGCATGTGTAGTTCATACTCTCCAGTTCTCTGTATCCAGGACACCAGAAGTGGGATATGTGAGGACCAGCACCTCACATGACCCAGCTTGACCACATGACCATCTCAAGGTTAACCACTGATGCCTGTCAGAATGGTTGTCTCCCCCTGTGTGTCAGTGCCATTTTTCTGCCATGGAACTAGAGAATGTGCTGTCGTAGTTTTGAGTGAATAAAGAGGGGTTTTCTAAGAAAAAGGATGTTCTGTCTGGACATGAGAAGAAATAAGCACTAAATGCAGTCAATTCTTGGCTATCTGATATCCGCACACATACACACACATATACAACACCTTTCTATATACAATATCTAAATTCATTCCTTGTTATTATTCAAAAACGTTACATAAAATCAAGGACACACCTACTCAAAAACAACAACTAGTCACCTGACTAGACTTTAAGTTTGAAACTTCTGGATCTTTTCTATTTCTCTCCATTTAAACCTCATGTGACTTCTCATACATGATTGAAATCTATGAACCAACAGAAAGATTCAGTTATTCCTAACATTCCCAATTCAAAATGGTAAATGAGACATAGGATGTCTTCAAAGAAAATTGCCATTTAGAATAGTGGAAATGATAAGGAACTTGTGTGAATCCAGTCCAGATCTTATACCAAGTCACTCATTCATCCATTCAGTCATACATGTAAACAAATAACTATTGAGCCTCCTATGTGCCAAGTACTATTCTAGGCACTGGGTAAAGAGTAGGGAGGAAAATAGCTAAGGTTTCTGTTGTCATGGAAACTCTAGTAGGGGAAGAAAGCAATTAAAGACTGACTAACTGAATACAGAAGACCATAAAACATTATGAGGACAATAAAGCAAGGGAGTGATGGAGAAAGTGACTGGGGTGGGATGCTATTTTAGATATCATTGGTGATCAAGAAAGCTCTCTGAGAAAGGGACTTGACTGATGAGGAAAAGTCATCTCCATAGAGATCCTTGAGAAGAGCATCCCAGAAAGAGGAAGTAAGCTCCTCAAATCCTCAAGTTTTGTGGAGTCAAGAAACAGAAAAAAGGCCAGTGAGTATCAGTGCATCATAAGCTGAAGCAGGCTAGCAGTGATGGTCTGAGAAGTAGGCAGAGTGCTCACAGTTTTAGGTTTTGTACACCGTATGTTAGCACTTGGACTTTAAGTGTAATTTGCGAAGCCAATGGAAGAACATAAGCTGAAAACAAATGTTTGTTTCATATTTCTAAAAGGTTAGTAGATTATTGTGGTCAAGTGTGAAGGTAGGCATCTGTTGAGGAGATAAGCTAGGCTAAAATATGTAGCTTCTAAGGCAGTAGCAGTGACAGATGGAACAGAAGTAAATATTTGCTGTATAACAATAAGACCTGCTTAAAGATTGAGCTTGTTGGCTGAGTGATTCAGAGACCAATCATAGGTTTGAGACCTAAAGTCTTTAGTGAATGGTGTCATTTAAAGGGACATATATTTAGGAGCACAATAATTTCTCCATGTCAAAGTAGGGCAAACCAGAAATCAATTGCATATACAAGCACAGGTTTCTTAAAGGAGCTACAAATGTTAGAGGTATGAAGTTGAGAACTATTAGCAAATACATTTGAATTTACCTAGAGGGAGGATATAGTCAAAGACACAAAGGCACCCATGACCTAGATGGAGAATATAGTCAAAAACACAAAGGCACCCATGACCACATATGAGAACGTATCATGAAGTTCCTTGTTTAGGTGTCTGGTAATGTAGCAGCTGAATCCTAGTGGTTTCTAGACACTAATCATACTCGCAAAGCAAGGCCAGTATAAGAAGCTGAGCAATGGGGACAGTAAGCCATGAAGTTGAGGATGTCAAAAGTTGAAATTATTCATGCCTGTTTAAAGGTTTATGTTCTAAATACAAAATCTGTTTCTGCCTCCTATTATACTGTTTACAGTATATAGATAGATAGATATAGATATATAGACATATGTATGTTGCTTTATTGTCTCAGAAGAATGGTATCTAACTCAAGATACCTAGTAAACACATGTTAATTTGACTTTTCAGTAGGAGAACATTAGTGTTGTCCCATTATCACTATAAATTTAGATGATCTAGGGTTTAAAATGGAATAATATAAATAAAGGATATTATGACATATTATCCATAGTCAAGGCCACTAGGGAAATGGCGTTGGCTTGGTAGAATCTTAAGAGTCGTTCTTGACCTTGGGTTGCCCATCTCCAGAAAGCATGTCCAAACTGAACCTGGCTCTCCTAGTGACTTTCTCAAAGGAACTATAAGTTTCAGAATAATTATTACCCCATAATCCTTTATACCTTCTTCCCAATTCAAGGTTGTAAGCATCCAAGTCTGTATGATTAGGGAGTGTGTGAGGAATGGGGAGTTTTCCTTACCAGAAAAACTATTTTGTGACTTCTACAATTTCCATTTTTTTCCTTAGAGGACATTGATCATTTTCTGTTCAGCTGAGATTTCTTGTTTTATGATCTACACCATCCGTTTATAAATATTGAAAGCTGTAGCCTTTACTTGACATTTTGAAGCTACAGGCTAAACCATGATAATTATAAATTTACAGAGAATAAACATTATTTTTTTTACATGTCCAACCTTCTTTACAAAGTATTGCAATTGGGCCAAAGTCAATTAAAAAAAACATAAGCTGTTTATAGATGAATTATTATTCAAACCTATCCCATTTTGAGATTTCCTGGCATTGACTTGGTGTAAGGTGCAAATGCTGAATATTTAGTGCTCTCTCTAAGAGTCCATATCTGACCTCTCTATGGCTATAAAAATGATGACTCATCAAAAAGCCAATTACATTTTTTAGAAAATTGTTAATAGATTAGTTACTTAGCAATAATTCTGCAGGTCTGCTAAGGGTCTTTGGCTGGAGACAATGTGGTAGCCAACACGGTATCAATCTCCAACCTCCAAATGCCTAAATCAGATAGAAGCAATAAAAATAACTGAAATATATTACTCAGAATTTATCATGTAATTCTAAATGTGCTAATGGAATTGAACATGCCTGCTCAACAAGAGGAAAAGGGTTCTAGAATATCATGGCAAAATACTCCAGGAAAATGGGCCAATGAAAGAAAGCTGTTGGAAAAAGCAGATAGATCACTGGAGGAACATTACTTTTATGGATCCAGGCAGAAGTCATCTACCTAGGGTAAACTGTTTAAAGAAATGTGTCACCTGAGAAATACTGGGATGGGCTAGCTAGTATCCTACTCCCTAGATTTTAAAGACCAGAATCAAAATATTTAATTAGTCAACTAAATAAAAATGTTTTAAATTGTGTGCATAATGAAAGGAAGTATATGCATATAAAATGAGATCACCCCTGCAGTACCAGGAGAGACAAAATATCCTGGGTTATTATTAGACTCAACTCAGAGACTATGCTTATACTCAAGAAAATTCAAACATCTCACACTGGTTCTGTTTTGTAGTGCTCACTGTTAAGAATATTTGCTGTTTTAAATTCTAACCTCCCCCAAATAAAATTCCAATTAAATATCAGCTTATTTGTGTGTAATTAGACAAAATGTGTGGTTTTTTTAAACATTGAAGTATATACAAATAATGATAGCCTGAAAATATATTTGAAGAAGAGATTAAAATATGGGAAACTGACATAATTTATTAAAACATACTCTAAAGCTCTGGTAATCAAAAAAGCATAGCCTTTTCAAAGAAACAACATCAAATAAAATAATTAAAAAATAAATTCATAGGTGCAAAATAATTTAAGATATGATAAAGTCAAATTTAAAATAATTCTAGACATACATATTATTTTATGAATTGTGTTGAGAAAAATATTGAGAAATTATTTTAAACCCATATACAACAGGATCAATTTCCTTAAGTTTAAAAAGTTCTATAATGAAAACTACTCAGTAGAATAATGAATAAAAAAATATAAGTAGTGCACAGATTAAAAAAGAAATATAATTAGCTAATAGGTATGTTAAAAATAATGCGCAGCATAAAAACAAATATAAGAATTAAAATATCAACAACATTGAATATTTTATGTGTCAGTTTGGGAAAGATTAAAAATTATGACAATACTGATTTGTAAGGAAACCCACTGTTTACTAGTTTAAACAGCTCCAAAATTTGCTATAAGTATATATATCCATTTTGGTTTCACTATCTTTTTTTTTACTTCCTTTATTGTTTTATTCAGTATTTTATGGACAATGGGCTTCCAGGCATGAGAAGATGTGTCAGGAATAGTGAAGCACCTGGTATTGACTAATCCATGACCTGTGGTAGGTTTACCTTTGCAGGTTGCTCAAAATTCCTAAAGAATTTTAGGGACTTCACTACATATGAACATCTATTATTTAATTTTCACCATTGCTGTTACTGATGGGCAAAGGAGACCACTTAGGCTTTTCAAGGATGTCTAGAATGCCCATCTTGGGAAATGAGATGATTCATAAATGTTAAATGTGAATGGTTCCCTGAAAGTCTTGTTCCCCTTGACTACGAAGTGTTGTATTCCTCAATCACCATAGAGGTAAATTCTAGCAATGAAAGGAAATAATTTTAAAGGAATTCAGAATCAGTTACTCTGATTTGTTTCCTTAATTGTTCAAGGTTACTGACATTAGAGACATGGCTTATAAAGAACAGTGTACTCATTTCACATCTCTTTTTTGGAAAGGGTACATAAACGCTATTTCTGATACTTTTTCCTTAATTATTGTTTCAATAAGCGGATATAGGGAAATTATTCTCTACGGGTCTCTAGGGGTCTCTTCCCATCTTGTGAGCAGAGGTACTGGCTGCAGTTTATCCTTTCAAGGATGTTTGCATAGTGAGCAGTCTTGGGATGGCGAGAGAGGAGCAAAGGACACATTTGTTTGCTCTCCGATATGATAAGTATAAACATAATGTTCCCTCCAAGACAAAGGCCAGGAAGACACCCCTTTCCGTTATGAAGGATTCTAGTCCTGAGCTTGGGTTCCCTTTTCTGTGTGACTCAATGCATCTACAGATTTTTCCTGACCTTCTTTATGTCAACCAGAAGGACTTGGGGTTTGAGGAAACAGTGCAAATGCTGATATTCAACTACTGCTCTGTCTGTATTAATCTGTCCTTTGTCTCTGACTCAGAAGTTTTGTATCTTCTGCCAGAATCCATAAAGCTGTGACAGGTTAAATTATTAGTTTGCAGATAAGGTAAATTCTCAGATCTTCACAGTTTTTGATAGTGGATATTGTCAATAAATCATAAAGTAATTCATTAAATTTTAACCTGATGAATCCTTGATATTTCTTATCAAAAGACTAGTCCTCGGCATGAAGAAATTCATTTTAATTTAATATTGTTTAACACAAAGATAATTTGGGTGATATTAGTTGAAATCTATATGAAAATGCATGGCCACTATCAATTCTTTTTGTTTTAGATCAAAATCTGGAACATGGAGGAATTGCTTATATAAAATAAAAGATTCTTCTCTCTTGTTAACCCCTTTTCTCTTCCTTGCTCTGCCCAGGTGAACCCAACTTGCTTCACCAAGTACTTGAAGCTATGAATCTGGACATCAGAGTCTGCTCTTAGAAGTAATAATAAATTCATACAGGTGGAAATGACCCCCAAGAGAAGGGTACAAAGGAAAACTGCTCATGCAACGAATCTGGGGAATTCCTCATTTGGGGAAAAGGTAGAGGAAATACAGTTACGAAAAGAGACTGAACATGAACCTTTTGAGAAAAGGACTGGAGTAGGACAGTGTACTATCAAGGAAACAGAGAGAAAAGGGCATGAAAAAATGTGGTGTATAGTGGGGTCAAATACTGGAAGAAGGACACTTAGCATGAGGACTCCAAGGAGGCCAATGGGTTTGGCAATTAGGAGGTCACAGATGACATTTAATCTTCAAGTCACCACATAAGTCAGCTAATGAAGACAAAGCTGTCTCATGCCCTCAGTGTATCATCATGTCAGCCCTACAGTGAATGATATTATCCACAGGGTAACACTTAATGATGAGTACTATTGTGATTAAATTGCTATAGAGTACCAATGGGAGTGTTCATTGCAACCCTTTAAATACCAGCAGCATGATTAATACTGTAGAACAGACATGCCAGAAATAGATAGTGGTTTGCCACTTACATCACTGTCAAATTTTATGTCACCCTTAGGAGTTTATTGATGTGAAATGAAGCACATTTATTCAAATAGAGTTAGTTCTGCTTTATAAGGAATAAGAAACTATTAAAGTGGGCTTGTACATACAGAAAATAGTGGAAGTGTTTTCTAATATGCATATGTTGTTTCTGTTCTATAATTGCTAAGGCTATTGTTTCTATAATTTGGAGTATATTTAAAGAAGAACTAAAATGAGTGTTGTCATGTCAAACGTGTCTTTAAGAAAGGTTACCTTTTAGATATATTAAAGATGTATATCCTGTTATAGGCATTTTCTGTATTAAGAAATTCAATTTTCTGTAACTCTGTTGTTCTTCTATTGTGAAAGCATATTTTTCTCTCAAAAATGTATGCATTTCTAGATTTCCTAGACTATCTTATATTTTTTCTTACACTTTTCAAGAATAACCTTTAAGTGCTAGACCCATAGTATACAATAATATAGTAAATTGTTAAAACTTTATCTTCTTGGTTAAAATTTGCTTTACATGTCAAAGAAGAATGTGTGTATATGTACTTATGTGATTGTGTGTGTGTGTGTATGTGTGTGTGTGTTAGACCAGGGGTTGACAAATATTTTATGTGATAGAAAATGCTGTCAACTCTGCCAGCCAAAAAGTCTCTGTCACAATTATTCTTATTTTCCACTATAGTGAGAACACAGTCACAGATAACTTACACACGAGTGGGTGTAACGGTTTTCTAATAACACTTCATTTACAAAAACAGGTGTGGAGGGATGGGGGTGGATGTGGCCTGAGAGGCTGCAGTTTGCCAAACTCTGTTATAGATAGATGCAACTGGTTCATTCATGCCGATCATTGTTATTTAGAGTAAGATGGAATCAAGTGTGTGTAAAGGACACCAAAACCTTTAAACTAGGTAATAGTAAAAGATGTATAATTTTCAAATTACAAAATGACTCAAAAATAGCAAATTAAATAATCCATATACATATTACAACAAAATGAATGTACAACGCAGAAAGCATCAGAAAGATGACAGAAGTGAGACCAGCGTCTTCAGTTAAGTTTTCTTCCTAGGGAAGAAAAATACACTGTGGTTATTTATGCTTTGAAATCAAAGTTATTTCTAAGAATATAATATATGGAAAACAGAGACACATCAATTGTAAAAGTATAAGCATATATCAATTAAATATAGCTAGATAAAAAATTAAATGACAAATTAAATTAAATAATGATATTAGATTGTAGAGCAAAGAAAAAAAAGATAGAATGAAGGAATACATTTACTCCAGAGAAAAATGTCAGCAGTAATATTTGTGCACCAGGTGTTGTAAGAGCTAATTATTCTTAAATGTGAAAAATAAATTTACATATGTAAAATGGATATGTGAGCAATGAAATAAACTTTAAAGAGGAAAGATAATTTATATATTTTACCTTTTAGAGAATACTCTTTACAATTTACATTGGACACTTGCAAGAATGGATTTTATACTAGACTGCCCGAAATTCTTCAATAGTTTCATAAAATTCAAATTTTTTTGGTTTCCCCTCTAGATGATGTGTCTCTGTCCTCATCTGGTCTTTCTCTGCCTTAAGTTCAATCAGGAGGCTGGAGGTGGAGCCCCACCTGGGAAGCCTGTTGTGATCAAGGTGGGGTAAAGAGGAACAGGACGGTGGCAATCTGGACCTTCTATGAGGCTGCTTCCCTAGCCTTTCTGTCATTTCAGTCCTTCGGTTCTGTAAATCAGCTGAACGAATAGACAAGCAAACAGCAAACATTATTTTTGGTTGACCTATACCAGTGTGCCGTGTGCTTCATCCCCAAAGTTGTGATGCATGACTAAAACACTGTTGGAGAGTTTTGTTTAAGTTCCATTTGCGGTGGAGATGGAATATTCTATCAGCACCACACATTTACATTTTGACACTGTACATGGATTCAGCTCAAGGGAAAACGAAGCCTACGGGTCTTCCTGCCACTAGCTCTGCTTTCACAGGTCGACTTGAATGGATGTGTTCTCCTCTTTCTTCATGAGAGTTTTCTGTTACTTTACAGCCTCAGGATGGGGGTATCATGAGAGCTGTGGTGCAACAGCTAGATCTCCAACCACCTAAAAAATTACATGTGTACAGGCATTGTGTGACTGGATTCAATCTCAGTTGCTTTGGTTACAAAGGTCTTGCATATTTAAATCAAGGAGCAAATAATAGGGGAGGCGTGAAAGATTGCACTGTTTAATTGCAAGCAATAGGATTTTCTTTTTTTCTAGACATGTGTTTCCTGTAGATGAAAACTGCATTATGCATTCCAATTCTGTCATAGGTAGTTGGTGAAAAATTTCCCAGATGTGGGCAACAAGTTGATAAATTGCTCTGTTTTTTGAATTTTTGTATGATTCTTTAAATTTCCATTCAAACTTTAGGGGCACTAATAGAAAGTTTCAGGTTTTCCTGGTCAGACATCATTTCTAAATTTACCATTTGACCCAGCAATTCCACTCTTAGGTATATACCCCAAAGTAATGAATACATTGGAAAATTTCTTCCAAATGTTCACAGCAACAGTATTTATAATACCCAAAATGTGGAAAGATTTCAAATGTTGATCAACTGATAAATGTAGAAATAAAATATGCTATGCCTATACAATGGAATACTATTTAAAAAATACTGCCTCATGCTACAGTATGACAAACCTCAAAAACATTATGCTAAGTGAAAGGAACTAGAAGCAAAGGAACATTTACTATATGATTTTATTTACACAAAAATATCAAAAAAGGAAAATCTATGGACTCAGAAAGTAGATTTGTGCTCATTAGTGCTGAGGGTGAGAACAGGATTGACTACAAATAGGCACAAGGAACGTTTTTGGGTGATAGAAATCTAAATCTAAAACAATGGCCATTGAACTGTACACTTAAAGCTTGTGTATTTCACAGTATATGAATTATACTTCAATAAAGTTGTTAAAATAAACATTGCTACAGTAACATTTCTTTCTCTACATAAATATTTTGCATGCTATCTTGCATGGCAAGTAGATATTTCCCCACAAATTATTTTTATTGTAAAGTTGGCTATGATCTCTTTGAGGACAGAGACTCATAAGGGCACTTCACTTCCTGGTCTTCCATGTATTAGGGTCTTACATGCAATAGTTTCAATTATTGGCCCCTTACTACTTGTGGAGCCATGGGGTAAATCATGGCAGACTGGTAACATTCCAACACAGGCTCAGCAAATTATCGAATTGGACCACTTTGATAAAAATCTAAATTGAGATTTAAACTAAAATTGTAGGGATAAATAAAGATGTGGCATCTGATTTTGATATAAGCTAAAGATTCATTATGCTAAGGGTATCCCCTAGGGTGAGAGCAAATCTTCAGTTCTTAAACTGTAAGATAAACCCAGGGATGGCACGATGTAGGAGGAACAAATAGACAGGATTCAAGAGCAATGGTGGACATGATCCTCACATTCTCAAGTTTTTCCAGGCCTGAGAGGTTCCAGGTAGCAAGCCCTGAGAATTTGATTAAAGGGCAGCGAGCACTCAAGGACAGCAATTCTGACCCTTGAGAGCAAACTGGAGTCCTGTTACAAAGGATATGGTTCAAATAACAGGTGATTTTGGTCAGAAAGTCTCAAATTCCAATTCCATTCTTACTGGTTATGTGACCTTAGACAAGATACTTAGTTTCAAAATCCTCAGTTTCCTCATGTGTAAAGTGGTTTTGACAATACCTCACAGCCAAAACAATTTGTACAATATAAAGCACTTACAGAGTATCTGATATGTAATCAGTAACCATTTATTATTATTATTTTTTACGTCTTTATTGGAGTACAATTGCTTTACAATGGTGTGTTAGTTTCTGCTTTATAACAAAGTGAATCAATTATACATATACATATGTTCCTATATCTCTTCTCTCTTGCATCTCCCTCCCTCCCACCCTCCCTATTCCACCCCTCTAAGTGGTCACAAAGCACCGAGCTGATCTCCCTGTGCCTACCTAAGGAGACAAAAGACCTGTATGCAGAAAATTATAAGACACTGATGAAAGAAATTAAAAATGATACAAATAGATGGAGAAATATACCATATTCTTGGATTAGAAGAATCAACATTGTGAAAATGACTATACTACCCAAATCAATCTACAGATTCAATGCAATCCCTATCAAACTACCAGTGGCATTTTTCACAGAACTAGAACAAAAAATTTCACAATTTGTATGGAAACACAAAAAACTCCGAATAGCCAAAGCAACCTTGAGAATGAAAAACGGAGCTGGAGGAATCAGGCTCCCTGACTTCAGACTATACTACAAAGCTACAGTAATCAAGACAGTATGGTACTGGTACAAAAACAGAAAGATAGATCAATGGAACAGTATGGAAGGCCCAGAGATAAACCCACGCACATATGGTCACCTTATCTTTGATAAAGGAGGCAGGAATGTACAGTGGAGAAAGGACAGCCTCTTCAATAAGTGGTGCTGGGAAAACTGGACAGGTACATGTAAAAGTATGAGATTAGAACACTCCCTAACACCATACACAGAAATAAGCTCAAAATGGATTAAAGACCTAAATATAAGGCCAGAAACTATCAAACTCTTAGAGGAAAACATAGGCAGAACACTCTATGACATAAATCACAGCAAGATCCTTTTTGACCCACCTCCTAGAGAAATGGAAACAAAAACAAAAATAAACAAATGAGACCTAATGAAACTTCGAAGATTTTGCACAGCAAAGGAATCCATAAACAAGACCAAAAGACAATCCTCAGAATGGGAGAAAATATTTGCAAATGAAACAACTGACAAAGGATTAATCTCCAAAATTTACAAGCAGTCCATGCAGCTCAATAACAAAAAAACAAACAACCCAATCCAAAAATGGGCAGAAGGCCTAAATAGACATTTCTCCAAAGATGTACAGATTGCCAACAAACATATGAAAGAATGCTCAACATCATTAATCATTAGAGGATGCAAATCAAAACTACAATGAGATATCATCTCACACCAGTCAGAATGGCCATCATCAAAATCTCTAGAAAGAATAAATGCTGGACAGGGTGTGGAGAAAAGGGAACACTCTTGCACTGCTGGTGGGAATGTTAATTTGTATAGCCACTATGGAGAACAGTATGGAGGTTCCTTAAAAAACTACAAATAGAACTACTATATGACCCAGCAATCCCACTACTGGGCATATACCTTGAGAAAACCATAATTCAAAAAGAGTCATGTACCAAAGTGATCATTGCAGCTCTCTTTACAATAGTCAGGAGATGGAAGCAACCTAAGTGTCCATCATCAGATAAATGGATAAAGAAGATGTGGCACATATATACAATGGAATATTACTCAGCCATAAAAAGAAACGAAATTGAATTATTTATAGGGAGGTGGATGGACCTCGAGTCTGTCATACAGAGTGAAGTAAGTCAGAAAGAGAAAGGCAAATACCTTATGCTAACACATATATATGGAATCTAAGAAAAAAAAATGTCATGAAGAACCTAGTGGTAAGATGGGAATAAAGGCACAGACCTACAGAGAATGGACTTGAGGATATGGGGAGGGGGAAGGGTAAACTGTGACAAAATGAGAGAGTGGCATGGACATATATACACTATCAAACATAAAATAGATAGCTAGTGGGAAGCAGCTGCATAGTAACCATTTATTATTGCTAGAGGTTTGGTCTGATGGAAACAAGGTCAGAATCTAGTTACTGGGAAAATCCAATAAAGAAATTAGTCAGTCTCTGAAGAGGAAGAAGAAATTTGATTATTTGGAAGATGATAAAATGTTAACATGTTCCCCAGCATCAGGATTGAACAGCAAGTCTCACAAACATGCATGCCTTCAGTCTTGGGTCCTACAATATGAAAAATCAGTGATACTAAATGGATGCATATTTCATAGCAGCATTAAAGGGTATCATTTGCCTTTATAGGGCAATGACGTGTATTGAACCTCAGTCTTGAAAAATTTGCACATGAATGTTTATTGCAGCTTTATTCATAATTGCTAAAGCTTGGAAGCAACCAAGATGTCCTTCAACAGAGGAATGGATAAACAAATTGTGGTACATAATGGAATATTATGCAGCACTAAAAAGAAATGAACTATATCAAGCAATGAAAAGGCATGGAGGAAACTGAAATGCACTTAGTGAAAGTAGCCATCTGGAAAAGCTACACACCATGTGATTCCAACTATGCAACATTCTGAAAAAAGGCAAAACTAGGAAGATAATCAAAAGATCAGTGGTTGTAAAGGGTTGGGAGAGGGGAGGAATGAAAAGGCAGAGCACAGAGGATTTTTAGGGCAGTGAAAATACATTGCATGATACAATAATGATGGATGCATGTCATTATACATTTATCAAAACACATAGAATGTATAAAACCAAGAATGAACTCTATTGTAAACAATGGGATGCAGAAAAAAATTGACTTGTCTGTGTAGGTTCATCAATTGTGGCATGTACCACTCTGGTGTGGGATGTTTGCAATGAGGAGGCTGTGTGTGTAGAGACAGGTGTATATGGGAATTCTCTGTACCTGAAGCCAGCAAGGTTAGTTTGTTATAGCAGCCACAGGAAACTGATAAAGCTTACAAAATTGTATTGAAATGAAATTCTATAATGCTATTGAACCTAAAATGAAGGTGCTGAGCTGACCCCTCCCTTCTACCCCCAATTTTTTCTTTTGAAGGAACATGTATAGAGACAGTATTCTTCTAGGAAAAGGATTTCATAGTATTATGAATCTATCATAAGTAAATTCACCTCAGTTCTCTACCAGGTTGGTCTTAAATCATGCCTCAATCTTTGAATCTTGAGGTTAGTGGTGTGTGTGTGTGTGTGTGTGTGTGTGCGTGTGTGTGTGTGTGTGTTTTCTGCTTCTCTAATTTACACTGCTGGGTCAACATAGGACTCTAGTGCATGTGGAAAATGAAATGTATGTGTAGTGTAAAGACGCTCTTGCCAAAGGAGTCTTTTCTATGTACACATGCTCTTTAATGAGCATTTACTCTCATTTATTTGAGAAGAGTAATAGAGACATCTTTTCAACCCTTGGGCATTTTTTTTTCAGTCAACTAAATCAAATCTTATTCGTATCTCCTGGTCTTTCAATTATTTTTATTGCTTGTTCTACTCCTCTTTCCAATTTATTTTTTGCCCATTTAAAATTGGGAAATTAACCAGTGAATTTAGCCTGAATTAGTTTTTGACTGCAGCATACAGATGAGGCATATAGCTTGCCAATATCTTTGGAGATGTCTTTAGTTAGTTTGCTTTGTTTGATCAGTAATAAGACTTGATTTTTAATTAATCCTAATAGCACATACACTACTGGATAGTTGTTATCCTTTGAAATAGTTACAGCAGGTAGGTAAAATACTTTTTCTGATATTTGCACTGCTCCAAACAATTTCACATTTCCTTTACAACAATTGCCTATAGAGTTAGTTTTCAGGTTTAACAATAAAATGAGCATCTCACTATTTGCAAGTCTGGATTCATTTCACTTCAGACAAGAGCAATATCTAAATTTATCAACCATGAATTTTTAACCATTTATAAAATTTTAATCTGTAATTTGGGGGGTTTTATTTACCACATTTGAGGATATTTTAAACGAAGATTTTATATTAAATGATCTAGTATTTCTTCTGGTAGTAGTTAAATAGAAACAGCTTTCTCATGCAGGAAAAGTCCTTAGACTCAGGCAGGGAACCCTGGTCCTGGGGCCTCAGGGGAGCTCTGGGCTTTGGAAAGGCTGCCTGGAATTTTCCAAGTCCCATCTCATGTGCCTGGGGCTAGTGGTCCCAGTGCGGTCTGGACAGGGAGCTCTGAGCACCTACCCAGTCACGTGTGCCAAGCCCTGGTTTTCCCAGAGGAGTACTCTCTGTCTCTCCACTCCCACCTGATATCCAGATGCTCAGGAGATGGCGAGTTGGAACCTGTGGTCTGGCACCCCACCAGCGTGGTGCTGACACTCTGGTGTGGGGTGACATTGTTTACCTCGGGGGCAGGTCCACCTCTGGGCACTGGGCCAGAGTCTCGTGTGCAGGTGGGCACATGGATACTCACCCACAGTGCCGAGGTCAGCCACTCTTTCCATGAGCTCTGCCCACTGTCAGGCCAACCTGAGTCTTTTGATCTGCAATGCCAGCAGGATCCACAGTGGTGCTGACATGGGACTCTCCTATGGTGGTCTGAAGCCACCTGAAGATGAAAGAAAGACTTGGTTCTAATTGTTCTGTCCATGGTTCTGCCAGCCTTCCCCACTCTGGGTATATGGATGCTGGTGGCCTGCGGCAGCCTACAGAGTTCAAGAGGAGACATGGTTGGAAAGTGTGTTTTTCTATGTTTACGCTCTGAAAGCTGGATAGAAAAAATTAACATGACAAGGAAACAAATTACTATTCACATTTTAATGCATATTTTGGACAGGATTTGCACTTGGGGTCATCATTAACCAAGAACAGTAACAACCTTTGAGAGAGTCATTGCTGCACAATTGACAGGATAGATGAGGTGTCAGTGTAACAGTGCGACCAGCACTTAAATAAAAGTCCTTGTGAAAATAAAGGGCAAGAAGAGCTACACTGTTTCAATAGAAACAGAGCCAAATAAGCCAGGAAATGAGTAATAGGAGCACTACCATTTTTTCTTAGGGGGAACACGTGAAATTATGAAGAAATGGTGCATTTGGCAAGAAAAAAACATGAAGAGATGGTCCCTGCACCCGACAAAGAGGAGATGTGCTTGGACACTATGAATTCCTCATCTACACTGATTGGACATTAAGCAAATATGTAAGAAAGCATGCTTTCTTTACACATCTTTTTAAATCTTCATTAATAAATCACTATAATTTTCATGAGGCCACAAATTTTGTAAAATCTTTTATCTTTTAATAAAAGTGTTTATTTAGACAAGGACCCATACACACAGAAATATTCGGTCATATTCCTACACACCCCTTGGGCATAGGTACTTGTCTAGAGTACCCCTGTACTCTAGACAAGTACCTATACTGACTTCTGATTCACATAATAGTATGTGTGATTTGTACTGTAATTCATTCATCTAGTAAATAGTTGTTGAGCTCCAAGTAAGAGCCAGAAAATGCTTGCTGGGGACAGTGAAGACGGGTATATTTTACAGGAACATCCTCTCTGAAGAAGTGGCATTAAATTTGAGGTTTTGGTGAAGTAAGAGTAAGTGATGCAAAGATCTGGAGAGAAATTATTTTGGGTAGAGGAGCAGAAGGAGCAAAGCCCCCCAAACTTGGAGCAGCATATGGTCAGTGTGGCTAGATCTGAATTACCCTGTGGTCTGAGCATGATAGGGTCTGAGCCCTATCACATTGGGCTGGTACCTCCTTGTAAAGAACATATATATATTTGTTTTCCTGAGTAAGATGGAAAATCACTTGGATATTTTGAACAGTACATTTCTATGATCTGATTTATATTTTCAAATGGTAACCTTAGTTATTGAGTAGAAATATTGTGTAGAGGGGCAAGAGTGGGAACAAAGAGACCTGCTGGGGATTCAAGGTGGGATTCAACTTTGACTTTGAAAAGGGTGGTAAACTCTAAATCATTGATCAAGGCAGACCTGAAAAACACTTGGTAAGTTGGATGTCAGATGTGAGAGAATAAAGAGGAAAGGTAACGTCTTCTAAGATTTTTCTCTGGAGCAATTGAATAAATTGAGTGCCATATTCTGAGAAATGTGAAACTGGGGGAAGAAAGGAAGCAGGCTTTGTGTTTGTTTATTTTGAAGGGGAGGAGACTTGACAGTATTGTCTTGGAAATACTAAATTTAGCTAGCCTATTAAACACTCAAGTAGTGATGAGTAAACAGTTAAACTTTTCAAGTCTAGAGTTCAACTTAAAGACCAATGCTGAGGATCCTTTGCAAACCAATGTGATAGAAGCCATAGGGTGGCATGAGCCCACCTAGAGAATTAACACTAAGGCAGGAAAGGAGAACAGTGAGCAAGTCCCAGGTAACCAAGCATTTAGAGGTAAGACACGAAGATTCAACAGTGAAGACAGAGAAGGATTGGTAGGTCTTGTACAAGGATTGCAAGGAAGAGCCTTGGATGTCAAGTACAGAAAGAATTTCAGAAAAAGAGAGCAATGAACTCTGTCAAAAGCTGTCAGAAAATCAAGTAAGATAAGTGACAATGGTCATTGAAACTGGAAACAGAAATTTTTAGTGTCCCTGAACAATAAGTGTTCACCTTGGTGGACATAGGAGTGGGATTTAAATAGCTTGACATTGAATAGACTTGAGGAAGTGGTGACAAAGCATAGATGCATAGAGTCAAATGAGATATAATATGGTTTTTATATAGAAAAAGTGACTAGAGATGAAGACAAGAATGTGAGTAAACTAGAAAGAACCTAGATTCTTAGTAGGTATATTATGCATGGAATGAATATACATGCACCATACATACCAAAACATTAGTACTTTGCCATATATTTAATATATATGATAGGAAAGGTTATTGTAGGTGAACTCTATTTTGGAAACATTTTGGGGAGGATTTGATGTATTATAATGAAAAGAAAAGAGGGTATCTTTATATTTTGAGGTGAAAAGCTTCTGATTAAATTGTAAAAACTCCCACACTACATTCTAAAATGTAGATGACAGTTATTACACTTCAAGTTTCTAGATTTCAAGTTGGAGAGAGATTGCCAATTGAAAGCAAAATACCTATCATATACTCTTAGATCTGTAAGTTCACACTCTCAGGAATTTCCCAGATGAAATTTGGAATGGCCTCCATACACAGAGGACAAGGAGACACCCAAGACAGAGCCAGACTCTCCAGATTGGGAGGTGGCAGGTTTAATAAACAAGGGAACTTACTTACGAGGCTTTTCTTGTTAGATCTCTGTGCCACTAGTCAGAGTCTTAAGAGTCTATATAGAGGGCTTAACTGGGTTCAGTCATGTACTGTCCAGGTGGTCTCGCAGCTCCCACTGTGGAAACAGTGGGCAGATGTACATTCCAAGGACGGGGAAGGGGCTGAGGGGTCTCAAATTTCTTGGGTCCAGTTCCCAGGTCAACCAGCGGTCACTCATGTCCTCTCCATGACCTCTTCCAACAAGATCAGTACTTTCTATACTGATAATAGCACACATGTGTTATGCTAAGAGTAAATTAATGAGAGTGTTTACAACTGAAATAAATTGTATTGACTAAAGGATGAAGATCCTATTCCAGAGAACAAATCTTCGTTAATTAAGATAAAGTTAAACTAACAAGGGTGGCAGTTCCCTCTCTAATCTAGTAACCTCAATTATAAATAGTCCCATCAGGAGGGACACCCATTGTGAGGGATTTACCAGTGCAGAATAGAGCTGGAATGACTAACCTCCCAATTATTTTGTCTAAAGTTGGGTGTATAAGTAGAGACAGGTTGGGACTCCAGCAACTCACTTTCTGAATCCTGATTTTCCACATCATGCCTTAAGTCCCAGTGTTGTTTCTGTTTTCCAGAAAAATAGCCAAGCTATGAGAAACTATACTAGAAATCCTTAGCGCATACATTCTCTGCCACCATCCTAATAAGGATCATGGTTATATGAGAAAGACATCATATCTTTCTGCCAAGGGTTGAGGCCGGGGGCAGGTGGGGCTGAGCTTGCTGTCCTGCCTCATATCACTCCATCCCTAGTATAGGTGTCTCTCCCCTCTCAGGACAGAGGTGTTTTGTATCTTGAAGGCAGGTTAACCAAATAGGTTAGCTAGAAGAGGAGGGCAGAGTGGTTTGTTGCTGGATCATTTAGGTCTTTCTAAATCAGTTCCAGGATTTAGGTGTGGTGAGGAGTAAGGTACAGTTAGGCTAAGTTGTCATGCATTTGATGGAAGTAATGTATATCATGGGATCATGTGATCCATGAGATACTTGACTTAGTACAGGACTTTTACACAGGTTGGGCAACCTAGTAAACTATGACACACAATTTATTGAGTTTCTCATACGACCCCTATCTTGCTAAGAATTTAATTGCATCTTTCTCTCTTTGAGCCAGAATCCTATTTCTACACTTGTCAGTGTGGTACGTTTTAGAAGGCAGTGAGGAACTAACAACATACACCATCACAGCACAGGTACCACACGGAAAACATACCAGGAGTTAAGTCTCTTCAGTATGGAAATAACGGAATTAATGCTTGGGACAAGAGCAAAGCAAGTACAGACAAGAATATTAAAATGGTCTCTAGGCCCTTTTGTCTGGTCAGCTAATTACGCGGTACCAAGGAATAACCTGCACTTAGCTGTCTGGGGCTTAGAGAGGAGGTCTTGGATGGGGATATAAATTGATGAATTGTTGGCATAGAGGTGTTATTTGAACAGAAGTTCCTACAATTAGAAAGGAAGTGCCTACACAATGATTTTAAAATGAGCATCCAAAGTGTGGGAAAGAAATCAGGAAGTCAAAATGAGTGTGTAACAATTAGTGACCTCTCTACTCCTAGGAAGGAGGAAAGGGTGAGAGCTCTTCTGGCATAAGAGGCATGATGTTCCTGTCATGAGGAAGAAACCAAGGGCCAGATTCTTGCTTCAAAATCAGAGGCTGGGGCTTCCCTGGTGGCGCAGTGGTTGAGAGTCCGCCTGCTGAGGCAGGGGACACGGGTTCGTGCCCCAGTCCGGGAAGATCCCACATGCCTCGGAGCGGCTGGATCCCTGAGCCATGGCCACTGAGCCTGCACATCAGTCGGGAGCCTGTGCTCCGCAGCGGGAAAGGCCACAACAGTGAGAGGCCCGCGTACCCCCCAAAAAATAAAAAAAATCAGAGGCTGCTTTAGGGCTTCCTCACTTGTACAAGTTGAAGAAAAAGATACAGATTCTATGCAATTACCCTCTAGGGGAACTGAATGACACAGATATACTCTCACAAGCAGGATATGGATCCCTAGCTTGCTATCAGCTCTGTACTACCCTCAATATAACCATTTAGCAAAAGTTCTAAACAATTATACAAATATTTGTTCTCAGGATTGAGTGGAGATACCTATAAAGCAACCAAACTAGAAAGGAAACATAAAAAAGAGCTTAAAAATTAAAAGAAACAACAAAATAAAGCAAATAATAATGCTTACTAGCTATATTTTCAAACAAAATTTTGAAAACATTTAAAGAATATTAACACTAAAAAAGAAAGCTACTAGCATCCACAATGAAAAGGTAAATTCACCCCAGATCAAATGAAATGTTTTTTTTAAAAACTAACACAACATTAAAATAAGTATGTTCAGGATTCTCAAAGAGAAAAAGGAAAGAAAATCATCCCCAAATGGTAATATGAGGTTATGAAAAAGGCAGAAAATGACGAGATGAATGGATAAAAAAATACTTTATAGAATCTAAGTAAATTGTAACCACTGAATTTTTTTTTACACCTTTATTGGAGTATAATTGCTTTACAATGGTGTGTTAGTTTCTGCTTTATAACAAAGTGAATCAGTTATACATATACATATGTTCCCATATCTCTTCCCTCTTATGCCACTGAATACTTTTAAAAAGTTAATTGTCACAGTAAACTCCATGCAGGATTGGAAATAGTCTGGCATGTTAATCAATTGCAAGATGATACAGAAGTAATCACTTGGCATCACAAAATGACAAAGGGATTCAGTTATTAAGAAAATTAAAAGAAATACTAGCAGGCTCTACTTCAGGCTGGAAAATGTTTCCCAAGGATGAGACCACAATTATTAAAGACTAGTGCAAGCAAATATTAAGTGTAACATACAACTAAATTAACTGTTGACTATAAAACCAGGTTAGCGTTTTGTGTTTAAAAGGCAGAACTACATCTCTAGACAACAATAACACAGAAAATTATTTCAAAGACCATGTCTATAAGAAGTTAAATTTTGCTAAGGGCCTTGGTTTATTAAAGAAGAGGAAAGAGTTGTTTGATTTTAATCTTTGTTAGAAAACATTTAAAATTTAATTAAGCATATTAAAATTTTAAAGGTAAGAGATAAATAATTGAAATTTTCTCTATACTTTCAAAGTGAGCAGAGAAAATAAAAATAAAAAATAAAAACTTGATCAATCCAACCTTAAGCAAGAGAAACATAAAGGAAGCTAAGAAATATGAAGGCAAATAAGAACTACAGACTATTATGTAAAAAATAATCACAATTATATGGGTAAATGTAAATATGATATCTCACCAATTAAAAGAGCCAGATTGCATTAAAAATTAAAATGTAGCTAAAATGCTTATAAGAGACATAATAATAAACAGATTAAATGGTAGAAAGTTAAAGATTGAAAAATATATATCATATCAATAGTAGCTGTGATGGTTTATTTTAGGCATCACCTTTGTTGGGCTCTGTTGCCCAGATATTTAGTCAAACATTTTTCTGGATGTTTCTGTGAAAGTATTTTTAGATGAGGTTCACATTTAAATCTGTAGACTTTGAGTGAAGCAGAATGCCCTCCGTATTGTGGGTGGGTTGCATCCAAGTAGTTGAAACCCTAAACAGAGCAAAGATGGATCTCCCCTAAGCAAGAAGGAATTCTGCCAGCAAACAGCCTTTGGACTCAAACTCTAGCCTGCCTCTCCCATCAAATTTTGAACTTGAACCTCCACAATTACATGAGCCAATTCATTAAACTAAATCTCTCAATTCTCTCTCTGTGGAGAAGCTTGACTAACTAATACACTAACTAAAGTAAAACATAAAAATAAAATAAAATACATATATCCATAGTAAATTATGGGAAATTATTATTTGAAAGTAAAAGTACCAGACAGTCACTAAAGATGAGTTAACAAAAACCAATTTACAACTCCAAATTGTGGATCATTCAGGGTTCAACCAGAGAAGCAGAATTACTGCTACCAATGTATTCATATATACAGAGAGAGAACGAGGGACAGAGCTCACTTACAGGCTTCCCCTTGTGCAATTCTGGGCACAGGCTAAGCAGTGTGTCTAAGGCTGTTGTCTTCACGTCTGATGATGGAGCTTGAAGCCCTCAGGGCAGGCAAGTGGGATAGGAAGTTGGATGTAACGTCAGGGAGATCAAGAGCGGGTGGAACCTGGGAGTATGAGCTGGAACTTCATAAAGATAGACTCAGGAGCTCACCTCAGTTCCTGTTTCCTCTGACCTAGGCGGTGTGGGTGTCCCGCAGAAACTGGACTTGCACTCCTGGTGCTAAACACACACGCTGGAAGGAGAAAGCTGTTAAAGGGGCACCCAGGGCCAGGTAGAGCACCTGAGGCCCAGCTGCTGCTTCAGACCATCAGGCTGAGTCAGTAGGTGAGCAGCAGGTGGGAAGATGGGTACAGACTCCTCAGACTCCACAGTGGGAGGAGCTGGGGGATGGTCACGTACCAGCCTTATGAGAAGGGAGAATAGTTAAAGTTCTCGAGAAGGTAATTTTCCTTTTCCAGACAAAAAGGAAATATTTCCCAAGATAAAAGCACTTTCCCTTGGTCCGTTTGGACTCCTGTTTGTTGCACATGCCTCCTGCCTGGAATACTGATGCAAGTCAGGATGCTCAGCAATCATTTTGAGATTGGAAGACAAAAGTCTGTGCTCAAAGCGAGTCCTTAATAATATCTTTGAGAAAATACATTGCTGGTGGCCTATTTACTTCTGGATATTTATTTTTCCAGAGAAAAATATTCCTGACTCTTTTAGCCAGAGTAATTTGGACTCACTGCTACCTGAAACCAAACTCATTCTCCTCTTATTAACTCTATTATCTCAGTGAATTACAGAGCTAGGTAACACCTCAGAGGGAGGAATGGGGGAAGATGTATCCTATTTTTAAATGAAAGAGAGAAGACTGACACAGTCTAGAGGATCAGGATAAAATGGACTAAGGGATTACAATACAGTTGCTGGACGATATTAAAAGTCCTTTTAATGTGGCTGGCCGTGATTTCAAGGGGAACCAGGCAAAGATGTTTGTATTTTTCAAATCCAGAGACCTAGAAGCAAATGGTCAGGGAATACACTGCAGTTTCTAACTGGATAACAACTAGAGTAGTCGTGTTAAGTTTGTGACATAGGAGACATGGCCACACCTCTGGCATTGGCAATTTGGGTTTCCCAATTTCTCTTTCAAATTATGTTAGTTATTAAGACATGGGATCTTTTTTATTTATCCCCTTTTACGCAGCACTCACAAAGAAATAAACAGGAAAAAACGATGGCAATATCTCTCAATAAAAGATAAAAGATACACCCTTAAAGGCAAAGAGTTAAGACAACAACTCTTTGGTATTAGTCTCACTACACAAAGCACTGTAGCTGCCCATGGCTCATCACTCCTGTGATCGATATTAGATCACAAAGTAATTGTGCATCACTTTCAAGAACCACTTAAGACACAGGACTATATACTTTGAGATCTAAAATCAGTTATACTAAAATTAACAACATATTATTAAGAAAACATAAACTAAGGGTGACCCAAAAATGGAGATGGGTGTAGGATTTGGTTACAAAGGAATATGAGGGGATTGTTCTGGATGATGAAACTGTTCTATGTCTTGTTTTTAGTGAAGGCTTCATGACTGTATGTTTGGCAACACTCAGTGAATTTGTAAACTAAAAAGGGTGAATTTTACTCTATGTACATTGTGCATTAATAAAACTGATGAAAGAAACTCTTCTGTTTGAAAGCTAAAAGGCAACCTTAAATAATGAATTGGGTACAAGGATGAAAGTGTGAAATGTTTATAATCACACATTAAATAAAGCATATCAAAACTTGTGAAAGAGTACTAAAGTACTACTTAGAAATATATTTATCTCTTTACGCATAATTGATCAGAAATTTCTAAGGGAAGACTAAACATAAAACTAGAAGTCAGAAATTTTGTTGGACGTAACCATGCTGAATTCAAGATGGACATACACCAGCAAAAGTAATCTGCAAATATAAAACGAAGATAATAAGGGGACAAGAATAGTTAATATAAGTAAAAACTGAGTAAGTTGGAAGAATCTGCCTTTTCAGATTTGAAAAGTATTCATATTCAATATCAAAAATTATTACAATGAAAACAGTTTGCATTGGGGCAGAACGGTATAATAAATCAGTGGAACCTTCTACAGAGTCCAGAAACACGCCACACCTAGAGGACGCTTGGTACGTCAGTGATATACAGTCACAGATCAACTGGGAATTAGACCAAGGAAATTTAACAATGGTTGTCAGTTGAGTATCAGCATGACCCCAAAGATCTATTTCTATCCTTAACTTATTTCCTATAAAATAAAGATAAATGAGTCATTTAAATCTGAAAAACAAAACTAACACAAAAGCTTTTAGAGAATTATAAAGAAAATATTAATGAGTATGATTATATAAAAATATTTATATAAAACAGACACCTAGATTAATATTTCAAGTCATAAACTCATCAAAAAATCAGATCCCATAATATGTAAATCAATCCTAGATTTAGACAAAGACATACAACCTAACAAGTGGAAAAATAGGCAAAAAAGTAACTCACAGAAAAGGAAACTTAAATCCTCAATATATGAAAACATGTCGATCATAATATTAATCAGGTAAATGCAAATGCACTTTACACATATTGGGCTGGCAAAGATTTCAAAAGTCTGACTGTAACATATGTTGTTTGTCTGAGGGAGGAAAGTAAACCCTGTTACTGGTGGTAATGTAAATTGATAAAACCAATTTAGAGAGCAATTTGACAACATCTACTTAAGATGAGGAGAAGCGTAACCAATGAGCAAGTAATTCATATCCTGTATATTTACTAGAACTGGTCACACATGTACTTAAAGAGACAAGAAGGTGGATTTTCATTACAGCATGGTTTGGAATAAGGAAAAATAGTAACAGCTTTACTTTCCATCTAAAACAATAGCCACAACATGATAGCTTCATTCCATGGAAGAGCATCTTAAATAAATGTTATAATTCTATATAGAATGGTGTGGATAAATCTACAAAGCTTAGAAACTACAATGTGCAGCACACATACTATATACTGCACATGGAACTAAACACATGTAGTAAAAGTATAAAAATGTAGGACTAGACTAAAGTAGAAAAAATAGTAGTTAATTTTAGAGAAAGTTGTGAATCAGGGAAGGATGCACTGGCATTTCACATGATAAAGATTTAATTCATTAAAAAAATGAAAGTCTTAACTATTTTCAGAATAACAATTGTGAAATCTCAGTAGGTCAAAACAGTTGGCATTTACATGCTCATCTGGATTTTTCTCTGTGAGTGAAATGCTTCAAAACGAAGAAAAAGAGTAAGAACCTGCAGACTGTTGACTTAGAAAATATTTGAGGATTTGGGTAAAGAAGTATATTTTTATGATTAAGGGGAATGTGGGATAAGGGGTCAATTTGTCATTTTTGTATTTCCTTTGATTAAAATATAGTGAATTATCTAACATGTTTGGATGCTGTCGAGAACCAGCCAGGAGAGAGAAAGATGTTGAAAGTGTGAAGTAGGATGGGGCATCCCCTGGAGCAAGGCTGTGAGAAAGTGGATAAAGGAAGGATGCTGTATACTGGGTAGGGGTGGGGGAGCATGCCGGTCCTTGACAGAAGGAGAGATGAGGGTCAGTTTTGCAGACACAGTTACCAGAAGATGAGGGAGATCCTGAATTATTTTTTTTTTGATTTTGTAAATATTAAGCATAGGCAAGACTGTCTTCTGAAGAAAGGTTGCAGAGTAGTTATGTTAAATTATAAAATAGTCATGGAAGATAGTGGGAGAACATATTCATTAGAAAAATTTTATAGGTTTGCCAGCCAACACTGAGTGCAGACCTGAGGTTGTCATCATAAGTGCTATCATCATCACATTATTCACTTATTTATTTGTTCTAACAGTAATAGATATATAGGCAGGAATGAGGCCAATGAGTGAATATATAAATCACTTCTTACAGCATTTTTATACTTTATAGTGAAGTATTTCTGCAAATGATTTTTTGCTGTGAATGCTTTCCTGTATTTATTTTTTAAATTGGCTCTTTATTTAAAGTAATATATGCTTTATAATTAAATTTTAAATCCTGAATTTTCTGAATATCCTCCTCTGCTCAAATTCATTGTTTACTCACACACATAATTTATTTAGCACAATATGCTTATTTATCCTTTTGAAATTGTGTGTCTTAATCTTGTGTGGATTTAGTTATTAGACTAATTGATTTGTTTTTGCATTGCTACTACTTAAGCAAATGATTATCGACAATTATAGTGGATTAAGCAAGTGGAGAGTTTGACTAACATGCTTCCCTATGTTCATGTTACATTTTTTAGTAAAATGTGCATGTAGATTTCTTACGTCTGGCAGAAGAGATGTAGTCTCAGTAGGGCTTTGTGTCAGCTGAGTAAATAAAACTCTTCATGTCTAACCAAACTGCAATATCTAATAGTACTTTATAATTATAAATAAATGCATTAAAACGTACCATAAAAGTGCACTTTCTACAAATAATCCTGGAACTATTGCCCAGGATTTATGGGTCTTGATGTCATTTTCTGTGACTGTGCAGGATAAAGTCAGTTTCCCCCTTCTAAGTTTCAATTTCTTTGCCTGTAAAGTGGGCTAACTCAGGATGAGACCACAAGCTTGATGGCTTAGAGGTTAAGAGTAAATGAATTGTATGTGAAATATTTTTAAAAGAAGTTATACAAGTAAAATATTTTGATTATTGTTGTCAAATATGTGAAGTAGTATAGGATACATTAATCGTGTTGGAAAGTAACTATTCTTGTATAGTCCTTAGAAGTCCCCACATTTTGTGAAATGCACAGTCATAGTAAAAGTATAAGAAACTAATTGTGGTAAACTTTACATGGTACACTTATTGGTTTTATTTTCATCATACTTTTTCTAAATTTTCTAAAGTTAACATGTGATACTTTTATAGACAGGAAAATTTACACACAAAAAAAGTTGATGGCAGCATCAGGGGCCTAAATTACTTCTGTATTAAAGAAACACATAAGATTGGATTATCATTGCAGACATGATTTGAAATATATTTGGATAATTCAGTTAATGTTAATACGAGAAGTATGTGATCATCTCTCCAAAGCACAGGGAAAGTACAGAAAGGAATGAGGCTCACTTATGTCCTCCAGAAGGTGCACACTCTCAGAGCACTTTCTGTTTTAAGTCTTTCCACTTACACAGACATCAGATTCATGGTAAAAACAAATCATCAGTATCGTAACAGCCACAAACATGCCTGAAATGTAGCAGATGCCTACCAGCAGCTACCATATGGAGCTTGCAAACTAATCCGTATTTTTTCTTTTAAAGAGAAATTTCAAAGTTATGAACACAAACTGATCAATAAAGACCCTTATTCCATTTTTAAGGAGAGTGTTTGAACCATACAAAAGATAACAACTGCTAAAATAATGAAGATTTTAACAACCCACAGGAGTACTCAGATATTTCTTGAGAATAACCCATGCTCAGCTTCTGGAGCTAGGGAATGTTTTTAAATTTTTACTTAGAAATAATTTAGACACTAAAAAATGTTTCAAGTACAAGTTCAGAGAGTCGATGTGTACCCTTCACCCACCATCCCCTAATGTTATCAAACTACAGGGTTACAGTGCAAGCATCAGAGCAAGGAGATTAGCGTCCTCATGCCCCCTCTATTTTCTTGTTGAATTGCTTTCTTAAAGGGATTCCTTTGGTTTTTTTGTTGTTTTTGGTTTTTGTTTTTGTTTTTGTTTTTTTATCCATAGTGGATAGTCTCTGACATCTTGCTTCTTAGGTAGAGAATGACTCAAAGAGAAAAACAATAAATTTCAGACCAGAGTCAAAACCTAAATCTTCCTTCAGAGCATAGACAATGATCTTCATATCTGTGAGTCGTGCTCTGTCTATTGATCTCTCTGAACCCTGATCCCCAAACTTAAATGTAATTCCATTTTCCACAGTGTGAAATCTGGTTTCCTTTATTTATCTTCAATCTATTTACTCATTTTCTCAAGGTTAGATACAGAGAAAACAGTTTCAGAATTGCTGATTCAAACCACTGTAGAAAGCAAGTTTACAATCTAAAGGTCAATATATTTGTAGTCCTATTTTTTTAGAGATACACTTAATAAGTTTAAATTTTTCACACATTGTAAATGTATAATTTGATGTCTTGACAAATTTTTAAACTTAAGTGATACAATAACTGTCTCAAGATAAAGAACATTTTCTTCAACCCAGGATTTGCAACTTTGCAGTGAATCTTCTCACCCTACCAGGATCAACCACTTCTCTGAACAAATGGTGTTCAGCTAAGATTGTGGGTTTCTGTATTTCTCCCTTTAACTTCTGTCACTTTTGCAGCATCTACTCTGAAGCTGCTATTACACACATACAAATTTGACTGTTGTCCTAAATTATCTTCCTAATCAACCAATTTTTTTGTCATTATTAAATGTCCTTTTGTATCAATACCTGTGCTTATGCTCTTTGTCTTGAAGTTTATTTTTTTTCTGATGTTAATGCAGTTACTCCACTTTTATATTTATTGGCATATAATGTACCTGCATTGTTTCACTTTTAACTTAAACCTTTATATTTGAAGGGTGCCACTTGAAGACAGAATATTTTGGATCTTACTTATATATCCAATTTGACAGTCTCTAATTCTTTTCCATCTATCTATCTTCTCGCTCTCTCTCTCTCTCTCTCTCTCTCTATCTATCTATCTACCATCTATCATCTATCTATCATCTATCTAAAATTTTATTTTGATAAGAACACAACATGAGATCTACCCTCTTAACAGATATATATGTGTCCAATTCCATATTGTTATCTCTAGGCACGATGTTCTGTATCAAATCTCTAGAATAAATTCGTCTTGCATAACTGAAATTTTATATACGTTGGTTTGTGACTCCTAATAAGCCTCTGACAACCACCATTCTGTTCTTCACTTCTATGAATTTGACTATTATAGACAATTGACATAAGTGGAATCATGCAATATTTGTCCTTCTTTGACTGGCATATTTCAATTAGCATAATGTTCTCCAGGTTCATCCATGTTGTCACATATCGAAGGATTTCCTTCTTTTATAATGATGAATAATATTCCATTGTAGGTATACACCACATTTTTTTTATCCATTCATCTGTTTATGGGAATTTAAGTTGTTTCCATATCTTGACCATTATGAATAATGTTGCAATAAACATGGGCTTGGTTGAGATCCTGATTTCAATTATTATGGATAGGTACCCAGAAGTGGGATTGCTAGATCATATAATAGTTCTATTTTTAATTATTTTGAGGACACTTTGTACTGTTTTCCAGGTTGGCTGTATTGGTTTAGAATCCCACTAAAAGAGTACAAGGTCTCCAATTTTGCCACATCCTCATGAACACTTCTTATCTTTTGCTTGTCATTTTTGATAGCTATGCTAACAGGTGTAAGGTGATATCATTATGATTACGGTTTGCATTTTGCTGATGATTAGTGATGCTGAGCATCTTTTCAAATACGAGTTGGCTCATTTGCATATTTTCTTTGGGAAAATGTTTAGGTCTTTAGTCCTTTTCTCTTTTTTTTTGGTTTATTTGTTTTGGGGTTATGGCAATTTCTTATATATTTTGAAAATTAACCTCTTATCAAATATAATAACTGCAATATTTTCTCCTATTTTGTTGGTTTCATTGCCTTTTAACTCTGTTGATTGTATCCTTTTCTTGGGAGAAGCTTTTAAGTTCGATGTAGTACCATTTGTCTAATTTGCTTTTGTTGCTTGTGCTTTTGATGTCTATCCATGAAATCATTTCCAAGACCAATGTCAAGAAGCTTTTCCCCTAAGTTTTCTTCTAGGATTTTCACAGTTTCATGTCTTACATTTAAATGTTTAATCCATTTTGGGTAGGTTTTTGTCTATGGTGTGAGATAAGCGTCCAATTTCATTCTTTTGTATTTGACTATCTAGTTTTCTACCTGAAAAGGCAAGTAAGATTACAACCCCATTTACAGTAGAATCAAAAGAATAAAATAAAAATATATATATAAAAAAAATTTAAAAATAAAAAAAAGAATAAAATATTAGGCATAAACTTAACTAAAGAAGTGAAAGGCATGTACAGAAAACACTGATGAAAGAAATTAAGGACTTAAATAAGTGGAACACATCCTATGTTCATGGATTGGAAGACTCTGTATGGTTAAAATGTATATACTACCCAAAGCAATGTGTAGATTCAATACACTTCCTACCACAATTCCAATAGCATTTTTCAGAAATAGAAAAATGATTCCAAAATTTATACGGAACCACAAAAATGTTGAACCGCCAAAACGATCTTGACAAGAAGAACAATGCTTGAGGCATCATACTTCTAGATTTCACAAAGCTACAAAAATAAATCATTATGGTACTGGTGAAGAGAGACATATTGATGAACAAAGCAAAATAGAGATCTGAAAAATAAATCCACACCTGTATGATCAACAGATCTTTGACAAGGATGTTAAGAATGCACAACAGGGAAGGATAATCTCTTCAACAAGTGGTGCTATCTTTAAATATAATTGAACAGTCTAGTCTATTGATATTTAATTTATTGATATGTTGGATTTATGTTTATCATTTTGCTAATTGTTTCTATAATTTTCCCTCTTTTTTTTCCCTCTGTTCCTGCATTTCCTGCCTTCTTCTGGGTTAATTATGTAGTTTCCTAGCATTCTAATTTTAATTTCTCTAGCTATACTTTTCTGTTTAAAATTTATTTTGTAATTTACATACAGGTAAATCTACTTTATTTCTTGTATGAGTTTTGAAAAATGCATAATGTTATAAACCAACCACCACTATCAAAATACAGTTCCATCATTCTGCCCCCAATTTTTTATGTTACATCTTTGTACCTACCCTGCATTCTTATAACCTCTGATCTATTCTATATTTTATTTTTTTAATTGGGTTATTTGCTGTTTTGATGTTGAGCTGTATGAGCTGTGTATGAGCCATTTTGTATATGGTGGGGAGAATATTCTAATTTTATTCTTTTACATGTATCTGTCCAGTTTTCCCAGCACCACTAATTGAAGAGACTGTCTTTTCTTCATTTTACATTCTTTCCTCCTTTGTCATAGGTTAATCGACCATAAGTGCATGGGTTTATTTCTGGCCTCTCTATCCTGCTCCATTCATCTATGTGCCTCTTTCTGTGCCGATACCATACTGTTTTGATTACTATAGCTTTGTATTATAGTCTGAAGTCAGGGAGCATGATAATGTGCAAATGATATGATTGATAAGGGATTAATAGCCAACATATATAAACAGCTCATATGATTCAACATCGAAAAAAAAAACCACCTGATTAGAAAATTGGCAAAAGAACTGAATAGACTTTGTTTCCAAAAGAGGAAATGTAGATGGGCAACAAACACATGAAAATATACACAACATCACTAATCATCAGGGAAATCCAAATAAAAACCACAGTGAAATATCAACTCACATCTGTCAGAATTGATCTCATCAAAAAGAACACAAATAACAAGAATAGAGGAGGATGTGGAGAAAAGGGAACTCTTGTGCACTGTTGGTAGAAATGCAGATTGGTGCAGCTACTGTGGAAAACAGTATGGAGGTTTCTCAAAAAACTAAAAATTGAACTACCATATGACCGAGGAATTCCACTCCTTGGTATATGTCCAAAAGAAACAAATACACTAATATGAAAAGATACATGCACCCTAATGTTCATAGCAGCATTAGTTACAATTGCCAATATATGGAAGCAACCTAAGTGTCCACCAACAGATTGATGGATAAAGAATATGTGATACATACAATGGAATACTACTCAGCCATAAAAAAGATTGGTTTTTTTTTTTTGTTTGTGTTTTGTTTTTTTTATATGACTCCTTGCCAATCCAACTGAGAACTGGGATGTGTCATCTGGTGAAACCCATACAAACACTATTCCTAGTGCCATTTCCTTAAGTGTCTAAACCCTTTGTTTCCTACATGTGTTTTAACTTTCTAGAATTTTCATGTAGTTATTTTTCAAGAATGTACAACTGCTGTTGATTAGAGACAGGGCAAATTCAATGTAGCCTCTACTGCCAACACTAAGAGTAGAACACCCTGCTGCCAAAATTTACAAATCCAGCTTCAATTTTCAACTAGGTTGTTCTGTATTATTTTCTGCTACCTTGCTTATGTGATCACCTCTATAGACTAAATCCCATAGACAGTTATAGACTTTGTAGTTCAATTGTACCTTGGACCACATCTCATATTTCTGTGTCATTGTTTATTAATTGACCTATTTTTTCTTCCTGAACCTAGACAGCCAACTAAACAATATGTGCTATGTAATTTCCAAGCCATATTCACAAATGGAATAACCACTCAGAACTCTAAGCAGTATACATTAGGGTATGACAATGCTTCTTTATCCGACCTGAATTTAACCTGTCCTATGCTCTAAAAACTGCTTTATACTACACAACAGCCACTTCAACTGTGCAGACTTTCTCATACTCACCCTTACAGCCAACTGGTATAGTTAATGGATGAAGGAATAACCTCAAATAAGTAATAAATATATTAAAATGCTATATCGTTAATTTATTTTCTAATTATTTCTGACATTCATTACATGATGTTACATAATGGAGAAATTAATTTCAGACATTCCCTTGAGATATAATTTACTAGAGATAGACTGTGTATAAAACAATCCGTGGTTATGGCCAAAGTAATGAAATTCATGGTTACACTTCACTTTTATTATCGATATAGAATAGTGGCCCGATTATAATCCTGAGATATTAACAGGGATACTGCCCCTGAAAACATGCACAGAAAGTTGTCAAGGCATGATGAATTTGAAGTTATTTTTTCTTTGAAACTACCTCAATATCATATGGGCTTGAAACCCAGGGAGTAGGATGTGTTACAATCTTTCTAGTGTATTGTATAATAAAGAATTTCAGGAATAGAAAGAGTCTTTTCTGAATGCTGATAAAACCTGAAAAGTGATTTAACATCAGAGCTGTTTTCTGTTCTCTAAGGTTCACTTAACTATTAACCAAAGTTTCTAGATGTTTTGTCTTTTCTGTTTTGTGATATAATGAGCTAGTTGCAGGTGAAAAGCACACAAGAGACTTCTTCAATAAAATACATGGTATGCAGTTCCAGAGAGGATGTGCAGCTCAATAGATCACATAAGCTGCCCTCATAGCCACCTGCACTTGATTTCACTGTCTACAGTTAGTACAAAGTCTGAGCCTATACTTTCTCCTCCATTTAGTAAAATTGGAGAGTGATCAGACTGTGAAATTTTGTAAACCAGCTCTTCATTTATGTTTATGAATCTTATTTCAGCATTTATGAGAATGGTTAATCTGTCCTGCTTATGAAATGAGGCTTAAAAATCTAATCTACTCAAAAGCTGAAGCTGGACCTCCACCCACTCCTACTCACAGAACTACAAAGAAACAGTTAGTTACCTATAATGGCCTTATTTTCTCCAGTCTAGCATAACCAATAACCCTGATGACTGTTTTTATTCTGGGAAAAATAGTTAATAGTACACAGACACAGTAGGGAACAAGAATTAGTCAGGCAAACTCATCTTCTCAGAGACTCTTAAGGGAATGAGTTTTCAAGTATCTCTCTGGATATTTCAAAGGTCAAAGTTTTATGTGTGCCAACTCTTCTGCTACATTTTTCTTACTAAAATATTTTTGTACAATTCTTATCCACTTTTGACCATAGTAAAATTGATTGTTTTGTACATATACCATTCGATATACTGCTTTGAAATGCAGATAAAAATGTTGTTATAACACTTAATTGTAAAATTAGTAAATAGTACTGCAATTGTACAAGACAATGTAACTATTTTGTAGGATAATTCTAAATTCTTGTTTATATGGGAAAGGTTTCAGCTCTTTGGTCATCTGTGACGTTGAAGCTTTAAGCAAATAAGCACACAAGACATACTCTTTTTCATTATGATTATCTTCGACTTTTTTACATTTCTGTGAAAATGTAGTGTGACACATAATATTAGGCTTACTCTTCATGGTCAGTATAGCATTTAGTATTTCTTTGCCTTCTATCTTTTTGCACGTGTCGAGAGCACCTTAAATGTACACTTATATGTTCCTTATGTGTTCTTCATTTTTTTCCCTAGGAAGCCATATGTAATTCTTTAATTAATCTGTTGAGGACACTTAAAAATCAACCCTCCTCTGTGTCTTAGTTCTTATTCCCTTCCTTTTATCCTTCCTTCCCTCTGTACTTTTGGTACCAGAAAAGCTTTATCAGAAGTCCAGGCTCTTGTTCAACCCATCCAAAATAATTTGGGTGAGGACCACAAAGGAAAACGCACACACTGGGGCTGAGGAGCAAAGAGAACAGGAAGCAGCTTATTTAGGGCAGAAGCGAAAGTTACACACTCAAAGAAGAAGAGTTTGGGTGTCCTTGTGAGGCTGGGTCATGTGCAGGGCTTTTTGATCCCCCTTTTATCTTATTTTTAACCTTTTGAATGGATGGGGTCTTTTTCATTAGGGGTGAACTATTCATTGAGGGGAAGGTTGAGGTGTGGCCTCGATTGCACCAGGTTTCGTCAGCTCCAGGTCCTGCACATTTGTCTCCTAAAGCCACTGTACATATTCTCTTAGAGCTGTTTTCCCTTAAGTTTTCCCTTACTAGTGGAGAACCACACATGGAAGGTCATACAGGGTCATCAGCAACCTGGGCATTTTTATTGTTCATGCTCCATGTTTTTCATGGTCAGAGTTTCTTGCACAGATGCTGCAAAGTTTCTGTTTTAGAGATCATTCCTCCATGGGTCATGGCCTTATTAAATGCAAAACAAGGAGGTGGCTTTTTTCTTCTGCCTAATGCCTACGCATGAGGAAGCTGTCCTTGGGTCCAGCCCTGTCTTTTCCTGCCTCACTTTCTCCATTCTTCAGACTTTATTTCCTTTTAGAAGAAACATAAATTCAAGGAAAGAACAAAAACCACCCAAACCACCATCATAGGTAATCAAAATTTTGAAACTTGTAGGTGTCCTTCTCTTTCACATCTGTATAATGTTACTTCATGTATAGTATGACAGCAGATTGAAATCATAAAGGAGTAATCATAGTTCAGTCATACAGATGAGGGTCAGGTGGCTACTGAGGATCTGGTTTCAGACACGTCTCTGCACCACTGAGAACTTGATTCTTCTGTGAAGTGTGCCAAATCCAAGTGAGGTAGGAGGTTAGATAGGCTTCAAGCTAAGCAGCTGCAACTGGTCTTCTGCTGACACTTCGAGATAAGGTACCAGCAGGAGCATTGGGCCCTGATTAGCTGAAAGCCAGAGTGACCACAACTTACTCATTCTTGTGGTCAAGGGAATTTCCCAGCCTGACACATGTGCAGAACAGGTCCTCAGTCTAGGGGTGGGGGCCAAAGGAGGAAGGAGATGCCAGCCCATAATACATCCTGCCAACTGCGTAGAAACCTTTGCGCTGGAATCCATCTTGGCTGAGAGATGCATGTACACACTCAGGAAGGACCCTGAGTCAGACCAAATATGGGCACAAGAGAGGTGACTGGCCTGAGACAACCTGGAAAGCTGCCCCCATGTGAGCAGCGTCAGCCACCTCTATTGCATGCATCTCACTCTGAGTTTGCTCATGTGCTCTTCCACACGTAGTTTGCTTCTAATAAGCACTGTCTTTATTCCACAATCTTGGTCTCTATGCTGAATTCTTTCTTCAAATAAGACAGGACCGAGGTCCTTCTTCCAGCTGTTTCACCCCCAGAATCACAAGGACACCAGCCATTTTTAAAACAACATCTGCTAGCTGCCACCTAGCTTCTTGCATCTGTGTCTCTGAGGCTACAGTCCTAACAAATCCCAAATAAATAACTTTTTATTTCAACCTGGTCTTCATTTCTGAAATTTTTGTTAACTACACACCGTACATACACACATACATACATATACACACATATGATATAAAATTGTGTTTGTGTTCTGCCAGACAACAAAACAGGGGGGACTTATCAAGGCAGAAGCCACAAAGTTATTGTTATGTGAGGTGTTTATCAAGAATTATAATTGGAGTTGGCCAGAAGTAAGGGGCATTTGTTAAGTAAAGATTGTTTGGGTCTGAAAGAGTTGCATAGTTACAAGGGAGAACAACCTTGGGAAACAAGGTTGCAGTTAGCAGAAGTTGTTTTAAAGATGACTGGTGTCCTTGGGTTAGAGATAGTTCACAGAAAGTTCAGGTTCTCAGTGGTACAGAGACATGTTTTAGATCAGATCCTCAGTGGCTGCCCAACTCCATTTTTGTATGCCTGAACTATGATTACTCCATACAATTTGTCATCAGTGGCTATGTGTAATACTGTATTGTGTTTTGAAAATTTATATAAATGGTGTGACACAGTACATTGGATTAATATCTTGAAAGATTAAAAAAAAGAAAAAAAACCTTTAAAAAAGGTATCCATCTTGAGTCTCTTAGCCCAGTTCTATCATTTTAGACGCTGTCTATAAGCAGTGTTCAAACTGTGGTTCTTAGGTAGTATAAAAGAACTGTGTTTCCAGATCCTCAGCATCATTGTATGTGCTTCCTAGAAGTAATCCTCTTGCAAATAAGTCTTTGGTTAAGGTCAAGGTGTTCTTTTGTCAATTATTTTGCTCCTATTTTATAAAAAAATTACAAATGGTTATGTAGAAAAAAAGTATTTGTTTGAATCATTAGTTTCATTTTTTGCTTTCAACAACATTGAAAAAGGAACTAATTAAGCTGCCAGGTATTCACTTGCTAAAAGTAATGAATGATAATAGACCACAGTGTCACTTTTGGCATATAACTCAGAAGGAATTAAAAGAATTGAATGACAAAACTCCTCACCTGCTCATTTATTGCTCATTTATTAATTTGCATGAACATAGATACACTACCTATCTCTAAGAATGATGATGAAGTCTTAGTCGAGCACAAGTAGTACTCACTCAGAGGCACAGGAACACAATGTGAAATAAATCATATTGCTGCCCATTGAGATAAGCATATAGAGTTAAATTATATTTCTATTTTTATGTTTAAGATTTATCAAAATTTATAACACATTTCTCTAGTTTGATCAACTTTTAGTAGTAGCATGGTAATTAATCAATCCAGATTATTTATTAACTTGGAAATATACAATTACAGACTTTATAAAAATCAATTTTCATATATAACTTTATAGTACAGATATGATGGCGAGATTAATAAAATAATTTCAAGTATAAAGTACATTATACTGGGATAAAATTCTGTGAGAGAAATGAAGTTGAATCACATTAGAGGAGAAAAGATAAAATGTAAAATTGTAAAGAATGTATAATTTAAAGAAATACTTGCACATTATGCAGTAATCTACTGTTTAGATTTTTTTGCAAATATTTCGAAGAGCAGTCTAACAGTTCTATTAATAAATGTTAATAAATGTTAATCAGATTGGAAATTTCATCCACGGTGACTCTCTAACCTTTGGATGAAATAATTTTACCTGTCAGCTGAAAAAAATCCAAGGTAGTACACTGAATATAAAAATCCTTTAATATTAATAAGAAAACTGAGGAAAACTGTTCTATAATATTTATTTTTATATTGTTAATGTATGCCAAGGATTCAAGATTTTTTAATACAGTTTATCTTTTCTTGCTCATTATAAAATTATTTTCTATCATATTTCAAGTTCCCATATTGAAGTGATTTCGTTCTGGGCTCAATAGTTTTAATTGGCCTACTTTGTATTTCTGTATCAAAATATGCTCTTTTATTTTTAAGTTTCACTACCTGATGGGTTAACTTCTCTTTATTCTTCTTTAATAGTTTCAATTATGCTTTCATGGTGCCTGAAAATATACAAATTGGTTTGTATAGTTATGTGGCAAAAATGGCTCTCAAAATTTTGATTGAATTTTAAATACATTTTAGAAAGAATTTAACTCTGCTATTTTACAGTTTTCCCTCAGTGGGTATAATCTACCCCTCCTTTTAGTTAATTTTTTATATCCTTAAATAATATTTCATACATTTTTCTTTAGTGTTCTTTAACCTCATTTATTGGATTCATTTCTAAAAATCTTACAGTTTGTTTGCAATTGTAATTAAGGCTTCCAAAATGTTAAAGTTACCTCATTTATTTTTCTTGGTTACTACAAAGTTGATTTTTTGTTTACTGCTGTACATCCAGCAATCTTACTTAACTCTGGTTATTTTAAATTGTTTTATTTCCATAGTTTCTCTTGCATTTTCTCTTTAAAAAATCGTATTATTAGGAAGGAAAATTTAATTACTTTTTCTGTTCTCATGCATATCTTTCTTTTGTTTGTGTTTGTTTTCCAATTTTACTGATAAATAATTGATATACATCATTGTATAAGATTAAGATGTACAACATGGTGGTTTAATTTACATCTATTGTGAAATGATCACCACAGTAGGTTCAGCTATCATCCATCTTCTTGTATGGGTACAATAAAAAGAAAAGAAAGAAAATAATAAAGGAAGAAAATCTCTTCTGATGAAAACTCAAGGTTTACTCTCTCAACTACCTTTCTGTACAGAAGTTTTAGCTATAGTCATCACATTGTACATACACCTTTGGTACTTTTTAAATGTCTTATAACTGGAAGTTTTACCTTTTGACCACCTTCTTCCAATTCTCCCTCTCCCCACACTCCACCTCTGGTGACTACAGGTCTAATCTTTTTTCTATGAGATTTTTGCTTTTTTAAATTTCACATATAAGTGAGATTATATAGTTTTGTCTTTCTCTGTCTGACTACTTATTTCACTTAGCAGAATGCCTTCAATGTCCATCAATGTTGTCGCAAATAATAGGATTTCCTTGTTTTTTGTGACTAAATTATATATCATAACTTTTTAATCCATTTATTCATCAATGGGCTCTTCAGTTGTTTTCAAGTCTTCGCTATTGTAAATAATGTTACTATAAATAGAAGGGTAGAGATACCTTCTCGAGTTAGTGTCTTTGCTTCCTTTGGGTATATTCCTGGAAGTAGAACTGCTGGATCATATAGTAGCTCTATTTTTAAATTTTTGAGGATCGTCCATACTATTTTCCACAGTGGCTGTACCAATTTACAATCCAAACAACAGTGCACAAGGGTTTCCTCTTTTCCAAATCCATAACAGCATTTATTATCTCTTGTCTTTTTGATGATGAACATTCTAACAAGCGTGAGGTGATATCTTACTGTGGTTTTGATTTGCATTTCCCTAATGAAAAGTGATGTTGAGCATCTTTTCATGTGCCTGTCGGCCCTTCACATATCTTATTTGGAGAAATGTCTATTCAGGTTCTTTTCCCATTTTGAATTGGGTTATTTGATTTTTGCTGAGTTGTATGAGCTTTTGTTGTTGTTTTGGATATTAACGCCTTATTAGATATATGGTTTGCAAATATTTTTCCCATTCCATAGGTTGTCTTTTCATTTTGTTGATGGTTTCTTTTGCTGTGCAGAAGCTTTTAATAGCTTGATGTAGTCCCACTTTTTTTATTTTTAAACTGTTGCTTGTGCTTTAGGTGTCATATATATTAAAAAAAAAAAACCTTATCAAGACCCACATCAAGAAGTTTTATTCCTGTTTTTTTCCTAAGAGTTTCATAGTTTCAGGTCTTACTTAAGTCTTTACTCCATTTTGAGCTAATTTCTGTGAGTGGTATAAGAAATGGGTGCAGTTTCATTCTTTTACGTGTGAGTATCAAATTATCCTAGCACCATTTATTGAAAAGACACTCTTTTGTCCATTAAGTATTCTTGGCTCCCATAGCAAATATTAGTTGACCAAATATACTTTGTTTATTTCTGTTCCATTGGTCTATTTGTCTGTTTTCATGACAGTCCTATACTATTTTGATGACTATAGCTTTTTAGTATCGCTTGAAATCAGAAAGTGCGATACCTCCTGCTTTTCTCTCCTTTCTCAGGATTTCTTTGGTTTTTAATGGTCATTTGTGTTTTCTTATAAATTTTAGGAGTTTTTTTGTACTTCTTTAAAAACTTCCCTTGGAATCTTGATAGGGATTGTGTTGACTCTTTAGAGTGCTTCTGGTAATATTGAAATTTTTACACTATTAATTCTTCCAATCATAAACACATAATATCTTCCCATTTATTTGTGTCTATTTCTTTCATCGATATCTTGTAGTTTTCAGTATAGGAATCTTTCACCTCCTTCGTTAAATATATTCTTAATTATTTTATTGTTTTGATGCTATTGTAAAAGGGATTAATTCCTTTATCTTTTTCAGAAATATTGTTGCTAGTGTATAGAAACACTACTTATTTTTTTGTGTTAATTTTGTATCCTGCAACTTTACTGTGATCATTTATTAGATCTAAGAGTTATTGGATTTTCTATATATAAAGTCATTTTGTTTTCAAATGGGGACAATTTTAATATTTCATTTCCAAGTTTGATACATTTAATTTCTTTTCTTAGCTACTTGTCTAACTAGGACTTTCAGTTCTATGCTGATTAGGAGTGGTGAGAATGGACATTGATGTCACATTCATGACCTTAGAAGAAAAGCATTCAAACTTTCACCATTGAATCGGATGTTAGCTGTGGGTTTGTCATATATGGCCACTAAAATGTTGACTTAGGTATCTTCTATGCCTTATTTGTTAAGAATTTTTATCAAAAATGGATGCTAATTTTTCTTGAATGATTTTCCTTCATCTATTGAGATGAATGTATAATTTCTTTCTTTTATTCGATTAATGTGATGTATCACACTGATTGATTTACCTATGTTGCACTAGTCTTGAATCCCAGGGATAAATTCCATTTAATGATGGTGAATGATCCTTTACTGTGCTGCTAAGTTTGGTTTGCAGTTATTATATTGAGAATTTTTGCATCTATATTCAACAGAGATATTGACCTGTAGTTTTCTTATTTGGAGTGTCCGTTTCTGATTTTAATGCTGGCCTCATTAAACAAGTTTGAGAGTCTTCCTTCCCGTTTAATTTCTTGGAAGAGATTGAGAAGGATCAGCATTAATTCTTCTTTAAAATTGGGTAAAATTCATCAGTGAAGTCATTTGATCCTGGTATGTTTTTCCTTGGGAGATTTTTGATTACTGATTCAATCTCCTTACAAGTAATTCGTCTGTTAAGATTTTCTATTTCTTTTTTATTCAGTCTTGGTTAATAGTGTTTCTAAGAATTTTTCTATTTCTTTTAGGTGGTCCAGCTTTTTGACATACAGTTCATAATGGCCTCTTATTATCCTTTGAATTTCTGTGATATCCGTTGTAATGTCTGCTTTTTCATCTATAATTTTATTGATTTGGCTCCTCTTCCTTTCTTCCTTGGTTAGTCTAGCTAAGGGTTGTCAATTTTTCTTTCTTTTTTTTTTTTTTTTTTTTTTTATCTTTTCAAAGAACCATTTCTTACTTTGGTGAGTTTTTTTTCTATTTTTTATGTTTTCTATTTTATTTATTTCTGCTCTAATCTTTATTATTTGTTTTCTTCTGCTAACTTTGGCTCAGTTTGTTCTTTTTTCAGTTTCCTAAGATGTAGAGTTATTTATTTGACATTTTTCTTGCTTCTTGATGTAGACATTTATTGCTATGTACTTCCCACCTTAGAACTGATTTTGCTGAATCCCATAATTCTGATATGTTTTATTTCTACTTTTGTTTGTCTCAAGAAACATTTTTTATTCCCACTTTAATTTATCCTTTTTTTTTTTTTTTGATACACGGGCCTCTCACCACTGCAGCCTCTCCTGCTGCGGAGCACAGGCTCCGGACGTGCAGGCCCAGCGGCCATGGCCCACGGGCCCAGCTGCTCCATGTCATGTGGGATCCTCCCGGACCGGGGCACGAACCTGGGTCCCCTGCATCAGGAGGCAGACTCTCAACCACTGTGCCACCAGGGAAACCCTAATTTATTCTTTGATCCACTGGTTGTGTTCTTGATTTCTAGTTTCATGCCATTGTGCTCAGAAACATACTTGGCATGATTTAAATCTTCTTGAATTTTCTAAGACTTCTTTCAAGGCCTAACACATGGTCTATCTTAGAAAATATTCCATGTGCACTTGAGAAGAGTGTGTATTATGCTGTTGTTGGATAGAATGTTCTATTTATGTCTGTTAGGCCTATTTGATCTTTAATACTTTTCACATCCAAAGTTTTCTTATTGATTCTCTCTGTCTGCATGATCTATCCATTTTTGAGAGTGGGATATTAAAGTCCCCAACTTTTATTGTAATAGTGTTTATTTCTCCTTTTAGCTCTCTTATGTTTTTAGGTGCTTTGTTTTTGGAGACATAAATATTTACAATTATCATATCTTCCTGATAGATTGACCTCTGTCATCTTTTTACCATTTTTAGTTTAAAGTCTATTTTGTCTTTATAAGTATAGCTATACCTGCCTTTTCTTTTCTTTCTGTTACCATTTGCTTGAAAGTGATAGGGTTACCATTGCATTACTCTCAGACAATGCCTGTTTTAAGGCTTAGTGAATCTATTGTAGGCAGCATCTTTTTGAATATTGCTTTCTTATCCATTCAGGCATTCTATGTCTTTCTAAAAAAATTTTCTTGGAGTTAGTTGATTTACAATGTTGTGTTAGTTTCAGGTGTACAGCAAAGTAAATCAGTTATACATAAACCTATATCCACTCTTTTTTTTTTTTTTTTTTTTTTTTTTTGCGGTACGTGGGCCTCTCACTGTTGTGGCCTCTCGCATTGCAGAGCACAGGTTCTGGACGCGCAGGCTCAGTGGCCATGGCTCACGGGCCTAGCCGCTCCGCAGCACGTGGGATCTTCGCGGACCATGGCACGAACCCGTGTCCCCTGCATCGGCAGGCGGACTCTCAACCACTGTGCCACCAGGGAAGCCCATATATCTACCCTTTTTAGATTCTTTTCCCATATAGGTCATTACAGAGTAATGAGCAGAGTTCCCTGTGCTATACAGTAGGTCCTTATTAGTTATCTATTTTATATAGCAGCGAGTATATGTCAATCTCAGTCTCCCAATTCATTCCTCCCTCCTTTACCTCCTGGTAACCATAAGTTTGTTTTCGACATCTGTAACTATATTTCTGTTTTGTATATAGGTTCATTTGTACCTTTTTTTTTTGATTCCACATATAACTGATGTTGTATGATATTTGTCTTTCTCTGTCTGACTTACTTCACTCAGTATGACAATCTCTAGGTCCATCCATGTTGCTACAAATGACATTATTTCATTCTTTTTTATAGATGAGTAATATCCCTTTGTATATATGTACCACAGATACCATAGGGAAGCATGGTACCAGCTGAGCCTGAGGATCCTGGCAGCCTCTAACAATGTTAAGGGATATAAGACCTCAGAAGAAATTGACCAAAAGCTGATACAATATATGATGGAACCAACCACAGAGATGAAAGAAGACCTCAAGGGGAAAATAATCACCAGAAATGTGATGAATCTCTAGAGCTCCAGGTAAAAAAAAAAAAAAAAAGTCAGAATAGATGTTCATTCTGAAATTGTTAATGTAGAAAAAATAGATAAAAAGTGATATAAGGCCAACTTTTATTATCTTCTCAGATTGAAAGAGTAAAAACAGAAGCACTGAGAGAAAATATAAAAAACATAAAGACTAAATCCAAATGATCCAATATTGAGTAAATAAGGTTTTAGTAAGAAAGAAGAAAATATGGGAAAATGATGATCAGCTGAAAGTAATTTCATTGAGTTGAATAAAGACTTGATTTCTTGATTCAAAAAGGTAAACTAGGGGCTTCCCTGGTGGCGCAGTGGTTGAGAATCTGCCTGCCAATGCAGGGGACACAGGTTCGAGCCCTGGTCTGGGAAGATCCCACGTGCTGCAGAGCAGCTAGGCCCATGAGCCACAATTACTGAGCCTGCGCGTCTGGAGCCTGTGCTCCGCAACAAGAGAGGCCACGATAGTGAGAGGCCCGTGCACTGCGATGAAGAGTGGCCCCCGCTTGCCACAACTAGAGAAAGCCCTCGCACAGAAACGAAGACCCAACACAACCATAAATAAATAAATTTAAAAAAAAAATAAAAAAAAAAAAAGGTAAACTAACTTATGGACACAGTGTTTGAAACAAAAGAGCCATAATAATATATACCCATGACATTTCTAAATGTCACTGATAAAAAGTCATAAAACATAAATACGTTTAAGGAGAATAACATTCACAATCTTTTCATGTATAAAATAACAAATAATGCTATAATAAATTAGAGCAACATATACAAAAAGGAGAAATAGGTTATGAGTCTGGAATTATAATTCCAAGATACTTCTATGTTTGAGAAGGAAGGAAGTATATTTTTAGGTATACAAAAACTAAGACTTATTCTCACTGTTATAACACTTTAAGTAAATAAAAAAAAATAGTGTATATGTTAAACAAAAAGTGTCTTAAAAACTAAAGAGGAAGTATTAAATGTCTTCCCTTTGAACTGGAAGAAAATTCAAAGTGGTTGATACGACCACTTCTAGTCAGTATTGTTTTAGAAGTTTGAATAATAAAATAAAGCAATAAAAAATGAAAAAAGGATAACACAAAACTTTCATTATTGGTCAATGATGTAATTGTGTAACAAGAATATCCAAAAAAATAAATTATTGGAATAAATTATTACAATGAATAAAAAATTATAGCAAGTTTGTTAGATAGAATGTCAGTAAAAGAGGTCAATTGTAATTCTATAAACCCATAACAAAGAATTAATGCTCTTAAATATGTCGTTTATAATAGCAACAAATTAAATATTTAGAAATAAATACAATAAAATATATAAAAGAGCTTTATGCAGTAAGCTACATTATAGTGTTGCATAAGCTAAAATAAGAATAAATAAATAGAAAATATTATGTTTACATGGATTAGGAGACTCAGTAAAGCTGTTAATTCTCTCTACATTCATCTCATATTAGTGACTTATCAATGAAATTCCAAATAAATATTTTTTTTAAAATCCGACTAGCTAATTTTGAAGCTTACATAGAAACATCAAATGGACAGGAATAGACAGACTTTCTTGAAAGGCAGAAAAATGTAGAAGTAGCTCCAATATATCAAATTTATTTCAAACACCACATTTAAGACTTCAAGTTCTGCCAAGGAGCAGTAGTTCCATTCTTCCTAGGCTCTCCCCTTACAGCTAAGGACCCTGGAGGCAACACAATAAACACAGAAGTTTATGAACTATGGAAAGAAGGAGGAAAGCTGCCTCCTTCTCTGGAACTTGAAGAATGCCTTTTTCCTCCCATATATCCTGAGCAGATGCTCCAGAGGCTTCTGTCCTGGGGCCTGCCACAGCAACAGACTAGAAGAGTTTTACAAAAGCCTGATCTTTTAACCAAAGGATGAGGAAAACAATGGCCTGACAACAATTTTTTTTTGGCAATGCCAGCCTTTCTTCAGTCATACACCAATGGGAAAACCACCACTTTCCAAGGTTTCAGAGGAGGCCTTTTGGGAAATTGATCTAGCACCATCCCACAACCTACCACTCCACCCCACCCTTAAGGAAGCAGGCAGTGGTGCTCAGGGTTCTGCAAGTGGTGTCAGCAAGTGAGTAGGGAGCTGATCTTCTATCCCCTACACAATGGAAACAGGAGGTGCACCAACTGTCCTCCTGGATAGTGGTGGTGGGGCTAGCAAAGAGCTGATTTTCCACGCACTCCTGGAGGAAGCAGATGGCGCTCAGGAAATTCCAGAAGGATAGTGTTAGCAGAGTCCCATGTCAAGCTGAACCTCCAGCTCCAATTAGCTACAATGAGACTCAACTGAGGAGGAGTAAGGTCACGCTCATAGTCACTAAGCTTCCCTACACCCCTCTCTGTCCACTGCATGTCATCCAGCTCCTACGGGTGACAGCCTCAGTATACACCTGGAATCAACAAGACTGAACAAGGTGGTGCAAGCACCATTAGAGAAAGCACTCTAATTCCCCTCCACCTTATTTCATGTCACTGAGACTCAGGGGGAAGCTGAATGTCCATTTCCAGCTGACAGCAAAGACTGAAGAAGGCAGTATGAAACAACAAGAGCTATTGCTCTGTTCTGTCCTTCAATCCTTGAGGTTAGCAAGTTGAAGAAGGAAGGTCAGAACCTAAGACAACCTAGCATCAATCAGACATAATGAGGTAGAAAATGGTGGAGTAGTCAATATTCAGCTTCCAAACATTCTTGATGGCAGCAGGGCCCAATGGGGAGATGTGCCCAAATTCCAACCAGCATTAATGAGGCTGAGGTGGTGGGAAGGGGCACTTGGCACTCTGGGCTTCCCTACCTCTCCTTTTTGGGAGTTAGAAGGATGAACCAGGTAGCTATGCTTCTGGCACCACATTACAGCAACAAATCATTGTGAGTATTCCCTATGTTTTTACCCACCCTGGTGAGATTGGGACTCAGAAAAGAGCTGGTGTTACCATCTCACTTGGAGGAAAAGAGATGTGACTAAGCCAATACTCCACATTTGAGATGGTGCTTGTGGGGCCCAGAGAGAAGCTCATATACACACACATGTGGCCCTCATGCTACACTTCAACAGAGGCTCCAGATTCTTATAAAACAACCTAAATGTCCAGGATACAATTAAAAGTTACTTGTCTTTTCAAGAACCAGAAAAATCTCAAAAAGAATGAGAAAAAAGACAATCAACAGATACCTACACAGAGATAAATTAAATGTTGGGATGATCTGAAGTGGACTTTAAAGCAATCATCATAACAGTGTTTCAGGAAGCAATTATGAGTTCCCTTGAAACACATGAATAACTGGAAAATTTCAAGAAAATAAGTTACAGAAAAGAGATAAATGGAAAGTACAGAACTAAAAAATACAATGACTAAAATAAAGCACTTGCTAGATAATCTCAGTAGTAGAAGAGAGATAGCCAAGGATATATTCAATAAATTTAGGACAGATACATAGAATTTATTCAGTATGCATGGTTAAAAAAAGACTAAAAGGGCCTTTCAGACTGAAGGGTGTGGACGGCCACTGAGTGTGCAAGGAAGACATTGCTTTTCCAAGTTCCTCACTTCCAGGCTCGGTCTGCTGGTCAATATGGCCCACTGAAATCAATGAGAACTTACCTGCCAGAAAAACAAGAAGAAATCCCAGGAAATTAGTAAAAGTGCACACACATTTTCTTGCTCCTGAAGCAGGGCAAAGAGGGAGGATTGAGACTGCATTAGTGGCTGGCCAGTTTCCTGTGACTGCTCTCATAAGTGCCCCAGCTTAAGCTAAGTAAACACTCCAGCCCTGCTTGCTTCATGACACATCCCCACATTAGGATGAGGTGTTCCATGGCTGAGGAAAGAGCTTGGCTGTGAGATACAGAGGCAGCTAAGACCCTAAGAGGCCTCTGAGCTGAGTGGGGGCAGTCATTACTGGAGTCACACAGGCTGTGCATCAGAAGCAGTCTGGGTTTCTGACCTGAGGCTGATGGCCACAGCCCACACCCTGACCCAGGCAAAGTGCACAAACTAGCCCCTCTTACGTCAGCACGTCTGGGGCAAGGATGCCATTGCTGGTATGGGGGAGAGCATATAAAAGGAATGGAGCCAGCTCAGACCTGATCCTTAGGGCTTTGGCACCAGCTACTTGGGATCTGTCCCCATCCTCAAGACACACACAGAATGAAAGTGAGAGGATGGAAAAAGATGTTTCATGCAAATGGAAATGACAAGAAAGTGGGGGTAGCATACTCATAATGGACAAAATAGGTTTTGAAACAAAGTCTATAACAAAAGAAAAAGAAAGACATATAATGATAAAGGAATCAATACAAGAAGAGGATATTACACTTGTTAAAATAAATGCACCCAATACAGGAGCACCTAAATATATAAAGCAAATATTAACAGACATAAAGGGAAAAATTAACAATAATATAATAATAGTAGGAACTTTAACACCCCACTTACATCAATGGGTAGACCATCCAGACCGAAAATCAATAAGGAAACAGTGGTCTTAAATGACATAATAGACCAGTTGGCCTTAATAGGTAACTACAGAACATTCCATCCCCAAACAGAAGAATATCCATTATTTTTGAGTGCACATGGAATGTTCTTCTGGATATATCACTTTCTAGGACATGAAACAAGTCTCACCAAATTTAAGAGGATACGAATTATATCAAGTATTTTTCTGACCACATCAGTATGAAAGTTGAAATCAACTACGGGAAGAAAAATAGGAAAAGCACAAAAACGGAAATAATCAACTTTCTACTCAAAAACACAATGGGTCAATGAAGAAATAAAAATACCTCAAGACAAATTAAAATGGAAACACAAATTTCCAGATTCTATAGGATGCAGCAAAAGGAATTATAAGAGGGAAGTTTATAGCAGTACATGCCTACTTCAAGAAACAAAGAAAATCTCAAATAAATAATCAAACCTATAATCTAAAGGAATTAGAAAAAGAAAAACAAACAAAACCCAAAGACAGCCAAAGGAAGGAAAAATAAAGATCAAAGAGAAAATTTTAAAAAGAATCAATAAAAAAGATCACTGAAACTAAGATGTGGCTTTTTGAAAAGATAAACAAAACTGATAAACCTTTAACCAGACTCACCAAGAGGAAGAATGAGGAGACAAATAAATAAAAGAGGAAATGAAAGAGGAGAAATAACAACTGGTACCACAGAAATATAAAAAATCATAAGAACATACAATGAAGAGTTATATGCCAACAAATGGACAACCTAGAAGAAATGGATTAATTTCTAGAAACATACAATCTTCCAAAACTTAGGAAGAAATCAACAATCTGAACTGACTGAATATTTGTAGTGAAATTGCATTTGTAATAAAAAAAAATTCAGCAAGCAAAAGTCCAGGGCCAGACAGGTGCACAGAGGAATCCTACTAAACATATAAAGAAGAGCTCATACTTATCCTTCTCAAACTACTGAAAAATATTGAAGGGGAGGGAATACTTCCAGATTCATTCTACAAGGTCACCATTACCCTGATATCAAATCCAGACAAAAACACTACAAAAAAGAAAATTACAGGCCAATATCTTTGATGAATACAAATGCAAACACCCTCAACAAAATATTTGGAAACCAAATTCAACAATATATAAAAAGAATCATATGTCATGATCAAGTGGATTTTATACCAGGGATATAAGTGTGGTTCAATTTTCTCAAATTAATCAATGTGATACACTCATTAACAAAATGAAGGATAGAAACACATGATCATCTCCATAGATGCAGAAAAAGCATTTGAAAAATTCAGTATTCATCTATGATAAAGAAAAGTTGGTATAGAGGGAACATATCTCTAAATAATATATTTTATTTATGACATATCCACAGCTCACATCATACTCAAATGTGAAAAGCTGAAAGCCTTTCCTCAAAAAAAGGAACAAGACAAGGATGCCCACTCTCACCACTTCTATTTAACATAGGATTGTAAGTCTAGACACAGCATTGAGACAAGAAAAATAAATAAAATCATTCAAATTGGAAGGGAAGAAATAAAACTGTTATTATTTTCAGATGATATAACACTATGTATAGAAAATCCTAAAGTCCCCACTGAAAAACTATTAGAACTAATAAATGAATTTAGGAAATTTCAAGATGCAACATTAATATACAGAAATCTTTTGCTTTTCTATGTACTAATAATGAACTATTAGAAAGAGAAAGTAAGAAAATAATGTTGTTTAAAAGTATTAGTAGACTATTCAATTGTATCACTGCTCTAGGAAAAAAAAGGCTGGTATATTCCAGTAGAGAGAGGTAAGCAGATTCATTTATTCTATGGTATAGCTTTTTTAGCCAGTTCATAATGACACTGCTTTTCTCATGCTGAATAATAACAAAAACACACTAGAGGAAATTACAGTAAAGCCAGGAATCTACCATACTACTGTCTATCAGATCTAAGAAGTTCTCAGTCAAGTATTACCTTCTCTGGGGTGAGGTGGTTGTCTTTAATATGTGCTGTAAATAATTATTTAAATAAATTATATTTGCATTAACTGTTACCTGTACAGAGAGGGAAAAGTGAAGGAGATTATAGCTCTTACTATGAGAACCTTGTGAATTTCTTACCATGGTGTTGAGAAACCAATCACTCTCATGGCATACTAGAACCTCTGTTCAGCTATTTTAGAGGGAAGGGTGGGCAACAAAAAGTAAAAGACATCTTCAAAATTCAACCAAATGAAAGTTAGTATCAGAACTCTCAGTTATAGAAAACTTCATAGAAGATCAACATGCTGCATAGAAAATATTTCTAAAGAAATAAAAAACAATAAAAGACTAAATGCTTTCCTTGTTAGATTGGGAACAAGGTAAGGATGTCCATTCACAACCCTGTTCTTCAAGGTAATGCTGGAACTTTTAGCCACTTCAAAAAGGCAAGATAAAAAAATAAGTGACAGGGATTGGAAAGGGAGGTAGAAAAAACAACTCTGTTTTTTCCATTTGCAAATGCATGATTGTGTATGTAGAAAATTCCAAAGCATCTGAATTAGCTCACTAAGTCTGCTAAAACAAGTTCCACAGACTAGGTGGCTCAAACAGCAGAAATTTATTTTCTCATGATTCTGGAGGCTAAAATAATCCCAAGCAGGATGTGTTTTTTCTGCGGCCCCTTTTCTTGTCTTGTCGATGGCTGTTTGCTCAAATGGCCTTACTCTGTGTGTGCCTGTGTTCTCATCTCTTCTTACAAGGACACCAGTCACATAGGATTAGGGCACATTCTAATGACCATGTTTTTACCTTTATCACCTATTTAAAGGCCCTATCTTTAAATACAGCCACATTCTGAGGCACTGGGGGTTAGGACTTCAACATATGAATTGAAGGGGAGTCACATTTCAGCTCATAACAGCATCTAAAGTAAAAACCCTTAAAACTAATAAATGTGTGCAAAAAGTTCACAATATAAAAAATTAACAATCAACCACATTTCTATATACTAATAATGAACATATAAAAACAAAAATTAGACTCACAATGCAATTTAAAACCATTCCATAGAATGTGAAATAATTAAGTACACACTTAAAACATGTAAGGAATCGGCATGCAGAAAGTTACAAAAAGTAGGTGAAAGAAATAAAAGGCCTTAATAAATGGAGATTCCATACTGTGATTATGGATTTGAAGAATCAACATAGGAAAGATAGAAATTCTCCCCAAATTGATCAAATTGATGTTGAAATTTATTGCAAATGTTATTAGTGTTTTTTTTATACATAGGCAGAGGATTATTCTAAGGTTTATATAGAAAGCAAAGTAGCTGGAATAGATTAAATTTTTTTTGAAAAATACAAATAAAGTAGAGAATCACTCTACTTGATTTCAACACTTATATAGCTTCAGTGATTAAGATTTTGTGTAATTGGCAGAGGTATAGACTCAGATCAATAGAACAGAACAAAGAACACAGAAGACACACGTAAAATGCCCAGTTGATTTTGGGCAAAAGTAAAAGAAAAAACAGCTCAAAGGCTGAAGGATACCCTTTCCAGCAGACAGTGCTGGACTAATTGGATAACCACAGGAGAGAGAAAAAAAAAGAAACTTGACCTATAACTCATACTCTATACAACAATTATCTCAAAATGCAGCAGTTCTGTGATGCTTAATTTTACATATCCACTTAGCTGGGCCATGGTGCCCAGATATTTCACCAAATATTCTGGGTATGAGGGCTTTGGGGATGAGATTTTCATTTAATTTGGTAAAAGCTGAATAAAGCAGACTGCTTTTGATAATGTAAGCCAGCCACATTTAATCAGTTGAAGGTCTAACTAGAATAAAAACTGACCACCCCTGAGCAAGGGGGAATTCTGCACCAGAAGCCTTCAGACTTGAATTGCAATGTCAGCTCTTTCCTGGGTCTCCAGGGTGATGGCCCGTCATACAGATTTTGGACTTTCTAGCCATTGTAACCAAGGGAATCAACTCTTTAAAATAAGTCTCTTTCTTTATATATCTATATTCTACTGATGACATTTCTCTGGAGAATCATGGACCTACATACAATACTGAATTAGTAACCTTTCAGGTCAAAAAATAATCAGAGGGCTTCCCTGGTGGTACAGTGGTTGAGAGTCTGCCTGCCAATGCAGGGGGCACGGGTTCGAGCCCTGGTCTGGGAGGATCCCACATGCCATAGAGCAACTAGGCCCGTGAGCTACAACTACTAAGCCTGCGCGTCCAGAGCCTGTGCTTCACAACAAGAAAGGCTGCAATAGTGAGAGGCCCATGCACCGTGATGAAGAGTGGCCCCTGCTTGCCACAACTAGAGAAAGCCCTCACATAGAATAAAAAAAAACAAAATCTAAAATAAAGAAAAATATTAACACTACCAAATACTGGTGACAATGTGAAAAAAAACCAGATTGCTCATACATTGCTGGTAAAACGGTAAAATTGCACACACATTCTGGAAAACTGTTTGGAAATTTCTTATAAAATTAAACATTCAACTACCACATGACCAAGGAATATTTATCTCAGAGAAATGATTTTTTTTTTTTTTTAGAAAGCTTAGGTAGTATCACGTCCTTAAACTTTTTTTTTTTTTTTAAGAAGATGTTGGGGGTAGGAGTTTATTAATTAATTAATTTATTTCTGCTGTGTTGGGTCTTCGTTTCTGTGCGAGGGCTTTCTCCAGTTGTGGCAAGCGGGGGCCACTCTTCATCGTGGTGTGCGGGCCTCTCACTATCGCGGCCTCTCTTGTGGAACACAGGCTCCAGACGCGCAGGCTCAGTGGCCATGGCTCACGGGCCCAGCTGCTCCGCAGCACGTGGGATCTTCCTGGACCAGGGCACGGATTCGTGTCCCCTGCATCGGCAGGAGGACTCCCAACTACTGTACCACCAAGGAAGCCCAAGAAATGAAATTTTCTGTTTACATAAAAGTCTATACAAGGATGTTCACTGTAGATTTAAAAAAATAATACTTTAAACCTGGAGGCCCCAAAGGTTCCTTAGCAGGCGAATGGTTAAAGAAACTGCTTTGTATCATACCATGGAATACTACTTAGCAATAAAAATAAATACATTGTTGATACATGTAACAACCTCAGTGAAGCTCTGTAAAAATATGCTGCTGAGGGAAAAATCCAATCCCCAAAGGTCACATACTGAGTTATTCTATTTATATAATACTCTTGAAATGTCAAAACTATAGAAATGGAGAACATTAGTGGTCCCTGGATGATAGAGATGAGGTGGGGGAAGGAAGATGTTTGTGGCTGGGGACAGGCAAGAGCAGAAATCCTTGCGGCGATGGAAATGTTATCTTCACTGTATGTAAATGTAAATTTCCTGGTTGTGATACTGTAATATAGTTTTGCCAGTTGTTCCTTCAGAGGCAACTGGATAAATGAAGGTATATGGCATCTTTATTATTTTTTTACAAACTGCATGTGAATCTTCAACTATATAAAAATTTAAAAAATGTGATTAAAAAGTTACATTAAGACAAAAACTGGCATTTTTCCAGGATTATATTTACTAACACATTTAAAACTTGATTTATGATAAAGATGCTACAGAGGAACATTAAGGAAAAGACAATCGTTTTATATATTGGTACTAGCTTAATTGCAAAAACAGGGTAAAATGAAACTTGGCCCATTCTTCACCCCATAAATAAAGTGAATTTTAGATGAGTTATGGTCATAACTATGAAAAGCCACACAATAACAATTTTGGAAGATAAGGTAGGATTATGTCTTCATGGACATAGAAAAGAATGAAGAGTAGAAAAGAATTTCATTTTTTTAAAATTTTATTGAAGTATAGTTAATTAACAATGTGTTAATTTCTGCTGTAGAGCAGAGTAATTCAGTTATATTATATATATATATATTATTTTTCATATTCTTTTCCATTATGGCTTATCAAAAGATATTGAATATAGTTCCCTGCGATGTACAGTAGGACCTTGTTGTTTATCCATCTTACATATAAGAGTTTGCATCTGCTAATCCCAAACTCCCAATCCTTCCTTTTCCACCCCCCCCCAAGAATTTCTTAAACAAGATACAAAAAGTTATAAATTCAAAGAGAAAAATGATATATTTAATTACATTAAAATTGTGAACTTCTGTTTTTCAAAATACAATTTGAAGATAGTCAAGGCAAGTGACAAAAGTGGTGAAGATATTTTGTATGTGTATTCTGATACTGAGATCATATCTACAGTCGATGAAGAACCACCTACAAATCAGTAAGATAAAAAGATACATAGGGATGTAGAAAAATAAGAGGGATTAAAACAGATATTTCACAAAAGAGATATACAAATAGAAAACAAAGTTATAAAATAGATGCTCAGAATCATTATAATCAGAGGAAAGAAAACTAAAACGAAATAGCTGCCTCTGCACAGAATACAGAATATCCACAATTAAAAAGACTGAAGTACTACGTGCTGCATCTCTATGGATGCCACCATTTTGGAAATGAACTTAGTACCTATTAAAGTAGGAGCCATAAATTTCACACGGCAATGTTTCTTCTCTTTGGCATATATATTTAACAGAAATGTGTACATGGGTGCCCCAAAATATGTGGATTTAAATTTTATTTGAGAATTATCTTTAAAGTACAAGACCAGGAAATGACCAAAATATCCATTAATGTGTAATGCATGAAGAAATTATGGTATATTCATACAAAAATTATATTAAGCAATGGAAGTGAATAAAATATGACTGTCTGCAAAACACTCTGAAACTTAAGACGTTATGTTGAGTGAAAGATGCCAGATACACCAGAGTATCCTGAATATACCCAGTTCTATTGTTTATAAACAGAACTTTAAACTGCAGTGTATAGGTGTGAATACAAAAATGATTCAGTTTCAAAGAAAAAAAATTGTTTCAAAGAAAAAACAACTTCTAAAATTGTAAAGATAACGGTTACCTTAAGGAAATGAGAGGAGAGTTATTATTGTCAGAGTATATACACATCATGGGCTTCTGATGTGCTGGTAAATTCTAGTTCTTGATCCAAAGAATGATTATATGGGTCATTTATAGTAATTCTTTATGCTAGGTGTTTTTGTTCTAGATATATTTAAAACTTATGAAGTTAAAGGAATTGGTAAATAAAAATACAGTAAGCCACGAAAAGTAATCAGTGAGAATAAATTAAATAATTATATAACATGAACTTTAAAAAATAAACTATTCAAAAAGATTACTCCATCTTTGCAAATAGCTGTATATTACCGTATTGTGTGTGTGTCTGTGTAATTATTTATTTGTCTTCTATTGGGAGGGGGTATTCAGGTTGTCTTTAATTCTGCCTGTAGTATGAGAATTCAAATAAATTGGTCTTTCCCTCTCTGTCTTCTTCCATGATACAGCTTCTCCCATTTGTCAGGGTCACCCTCCTAAGTCACAGTAGGAAACAATGTTGTTTTGTGACCCTGTAGAATATTCCCTGAGACTTTATGTCCTTGAATCAAATACTCATATTAAGGTGACAAAAGAATAATGTGGGGCTTCCCTGGTGGTGCAGTGGTTGAGAGTCTGCCTGCCGATTCAGGGGACACGGGTTTGTGCCCCGGTCCAGGAAGATCCCACATGCTGCGGAGCGGCTGGGCCCGTGAGCCATGGCCGCTGAGCCTGTGCGTCCGGAGGCTGTGCTCTGCAGCGCAAAAAAAAAAAAAAAAAAAAAAAGAATAATGTGGTAGAAGGAAACATGTATTTATCACAAAAGCATTTATACCTTAAATAATTAACAATAATCAAAATATATGAATTGCCATTACTTCTTGAGGTAATCATGATTTATGACTTCATGAAATTATTTATAACCTGTTTAATAAATCTAAAGTTACAACAAACTTTCAGATCATGTCTTATTGGACTAGGATTTTTTCTTTCATAATAAAGATCCATATCATGTTTCACTAAATGTCATGAAACACCAAATATACCATGATGTGATATATTCAAAATATGGACTAATTTTTACTTCAGAATTTTTCCTTGTACTTTTTCTTGGGTAAATTTTAGAGTCATTTTGGAGATTTTGAAAACTATATTGAGATTTTGACTGGAATTTCCCTTTATTGTTTGTGTACCATTGGTATTTTAAAACTATATTCTGGTTTGCAGCTGTTCTGAATCAGATTTTTTTTCATTATACTTCTTTTTTTTTTTTTTTTTTTTTTTTTTTTTTTTTTTTTTTTGCTGTACACGGGCCTCTCACTGCTGTGGCCTCTCCCATTGCGGAGTACATGCTCCAGACGCGCAGGCTCAGCGGCCATGGCTCACGGGCCCAGCCGCTCCACGGCATGTGGGATCCTCCCAGACCGGGGCACGAACCCGTGTCCCCTGCATCGGCAGGCGGACTCTCAACTACTGTGCCACCAGGGAAGCCCTTCATTATACTTCTTAAAGTTAAGGCTGAAGTCTTCCTTGGAAACCTTTTCAGTGTCCTCAGTTTGCCTTTCACTCCACCTCAATTTTCATTCCCAAGATTTTTATTTTCTTTGCCCCCCTTTTTCTGTATGTACCCAGTATAGATAATCCCTGCAAATGGCTTTCACATTATTTTTCCTGTGCAAACCTTAGACTGCTCAATATTGTCACCCTTTTCTCAATTGCATCCTGTTGTCCAAATATTCCTCAAATGACCTGGCTTCTATATGACACTAGTCCCTTTTTATCCTAGCAATACTGATGAAATCTATTATATGATTTTGTGTTTGTTTACTATTTTTTCAGTTTATGTGGATAATTTCATAGTTGTTTTTAAGTCCTTTTATCATCTTCAGAGAGTCTGCAAATAGAGGGGAAGGAACCTCTGCTTTGCTATTAAGAGTGTTTATCCTTCTGATATAAAGGGATTAGGGGTAGGAGTGGTTATAATCACTTAGCCCAATTTCCAGAGGCTGATACCTCTGCTAAATATCTGATGGAGTTGATGTGTTGAGGCATCATGTCCACCCTTAGCAGCCTTGAAAAATTGGAAGCCATTTCCAGAAAGCTATTTTCAACAAACCCAGTTACCAACTTTTTTCTCCATGATTTTTCTACTAAGTGTTCCATTTTGGAAACCTGCTTCTCATGCCCTTGTTTTCAGAGGATTTGTAATTTTTCATGTGAAGGGAGAAGGAAACTATTTTATGAGTGAATGGATACTCAAAAACAGTGTTCATACTATTTTCTGGTTTACTAGATGGAACACACCCTGATTTCTGAACTTAGAAGTAGGATGATGGTAAAGGCAGCAGTGAAAACGTAAGTGCTCACTATGTTTATTTTTGAGTGGTGAAGATTTTGTCAGCATCAGTTGTTGCTGTGATTTTATTTTCAGTTAAATATGCCATGTGTTTAAGGGAAATTTTCTCAGATTATCAATTGGCTGATACTTTGTTTTGATGTTAGGGTCTTTCATCTCTTCCCACCCCCGCCCAATTTTAAAGCATATTTTAGTAAGAATTTGGTAAATGATAAGTCAAGGACTTAGATATCATCTTAACCAGGTAGTTCAAACCCAGCAAACAACAACATAGGGAAATCCTTTAAATCTAGATTATTTTTAATACTTAATTTTACTACAATAAAAACTTGAAAATATTTTATATATTACTCTACAAATTTGAAAAGACAGTACAAGCATTTATACAACCTATAAGATAATTAAGAGACAGCCATTGTTTTTACTTCCCCAATGAATATAACTCTTTATCTCTCTTTGGTGCTAACAATTCAAAGTTAATTACATAGTTGTACACCCTTAATCACTATTGTTATATTTTTATTAATGTATGGCAAATGGCTCAGCTTAGCTTGTGATAAGGAGATGAATTACTGGAGCCATAGAGAATTGAAGAGCTGGAAGTCATACTCTAAATGACTGTGGGGAAAAACAACCTCATGTTGTTTAGCTCATGTTACAAAGTAGTTTATTTAGCTCCATGCTATACAGAGATAAATTCCACACAAATTTATTTAATTTTATACAAGTTGTATTTCTAAAAGGAAATGTTTCAAAATTATTTCCTAGTAGTATAGCTAATGAGGCACGAAATGGATTCTAGAAGACAAATATATTTCATCAACTGGGAAATTTACCCATGGCTCAGTGTTGGCTGATGTCAGTAAGGCAGGATAGGATTCTGAGAGTGTGTGCGTATAAGGAAATAAAGAAGGTCATAATGCCATTTAAAAAGTAACAGCTATCTAGTTGAATATATACAATTGTTTAAACTTTTTATTTTGAGAAAATTGTAGATTTGCATGCAGTTATAAGAAATAATATAGATACACCATGCATCATTCACCCAGTTTCCTATAAACGTGACAACTTGCAAAATTATACAATAACATCACAAGCAGGATACTGACATTGATACACTGAAGATACAGAACATTTCCATCACCACAAGGATTCCTTATAATGTTGCCCCTTTAGATTCATACCCACCTCACTTTCCCATCCTACACCTGACACTTGGTAACCATTAATATTCTCTATAGTTTTGACATTTCAAGAATGCTATACAGGGCTTCCCTGGTGGCGCAGTGGCTGGGAGTCCGCCTGCTGATGCAGGGGACACGGGTTCGTGCCCCAGTCCAGGAAGATCCCATGTGCCGTGGAGCGGCTGGGCCCATGAGCCATGGCTGCTGGGCCTGCGCGTCCGGAGCCTGTGCTTCACAACGGAAGAGGCCACAACAGTGAGAGGACCACGTACCACAAAAAAAAAAAAAAAAAGAATGCTATACAAATATAATCATTCAGTTTGAGACATTTTGATTGGCTTTTTTTTCATGCAGCATGATTTCTTGGAGATTCATTGAGGTTGTTGTATATATCAATAATTTATTACTTTTATTAAATTTCATTTCATGTATTTCATTACACGAATGTAACATAATCTGTTTAACCATTCACCAGTTGATGGACACTTGGATGGTTTCCAGTTTTTACTATTATGAGAAAAGCTGCTATGCACATTTCTGTACAGATTTTATTTGAATATAACTTTCATTTCTCTGGGATAATTACCCAGGAGTGCAATTGCTGGGACATGTTTGCTACACGTTTAGTTTTGTGAGAAACTGCCAAAGTGTTTTCTAGGGTGACTGTACCATTTGACATCCCAACCAGCAATGTGTGAGTCATCCAGCTTCTCTGTATCATTGCCAGCATTTGGTGTTGCCACTATTTTTTATTTTAGCCATCCTGATAAGTTTATAGCAATATCTCTTTGGGTTTTTAATTTGTATTCCTTAATGATGAATTCTTTTGACTATTTTTTCATGTGATTATTTGTCATCTTTGATGATCTTCAACAAAATATCCCATCATGAATTTTTTCCCTTTTGGTTATTTTATTTTATTTTCACTCTTGAATTTTGGGAGTTCTTCATATATTCTAAGCACTAGCCTCTTGTCAAATAGGTGGTTTGCAAACATTTCCTCCCAGTGTAGAGCTATTCATCTTCTCAACAGGGTATTGGCAGAACAAAAGTTTTAAAAGTTGAGGACGTCCAATTTGTCAACTTTTCCCTTTTTGCTATACACACTGATGTCAGATCTATGAATTCTTTACCCAGCCCTACATACTAAAGGTTTTCTCCAAAGTTTTTTGTTGCAAATGTTTTAGGAATTAAGTTTGTGATTTAAGTATGTGATGCATTTTGAGTTAGTTTTCATATAAGGCGTGAGGTTCAGGACAGGGTTCATTATTTGCCAATGGATACCTCATTGGTCCAGCACCATTGTTGAAGGGCTATCCTCCCTCCACTGAAATGCTTTTGTACTTTAGTCAAAAATCATGTGGGAGTATTTGTGTGTTTCTACTTTTGAGTTCTCTAGTCTCTTCCATCAATCTAGTGTCTATCCCTTTGTGACTACTACAGAAGCTTGATTGTATAGTTACATATTAAGTCTTGAAATTCAGTAGATTTAATCTTCTACATTTATTATTTTTCAAAAATTATTTTAGCTACTGTTCCTTTGTCTTTTTATATAAGTTTTAGAAAAATCTTGTCTGTATGTACATAACATCTTTCTGAGATTTTGAAAGGAATTTCTTTAAACCTAAATATCCACTTAGGGTGAATAGACATCCTTATTATGTTGAATTTCAATAAATAAATATTGTAGTTTTCAATTCTAACATCTGTACATGTTTTCTTAGATTTACACTAAGGTATTTTACTTATAATTTTAGATGGTATCACATTTTACATTTTTGTGTCATTGTGTTCACTGACAGTTTATCAAAAAGGGATTGATTTTTATATGTTCACTATGTATCTTATGGACTTTTACACATTTTTTAGTTCTAGGAGATTTTTTTTGGTAGATCTTTGGGTTTCCTCTGTAGACTATCATGCCATATGTAAATATGGACAATTTTATTTCTTCCTATTTTGCTGTGTGACTTTTATTTCCTTTTCTTTCTTTATTGCACTGGCTGACGTGTTTACCACTGTACAGAATATGAGTGGCAAAGGAGACATTCTTGCTTCCTTCCTAATCTTAAGGGAAATGAATTTTACTTTTCATGATGAATTTAACTTTTCATAAAGAGTAGATACTCTTTATCAAGTTCAATAGGTTTCATTCTATTCCTATTCTTTGAGGGGGTTGTGTTTTTGTTTTTGCTTTGTTGTTGTTATTGTTTAATGAATGGATGTTGAATTTTGTAAAATGTATTTACCTCAATCAATATGATTATTTGATTTTTCTCCTATAGTTTGTTAATATGGTGCATTTGCTTTACTTGATTTTCAAATGTGAACGAATTTTGCATCTTTGGAGTAAACTCCACTGTATCATTTTGCATACAGAAAGATTTTTATATGTTCCTGATATCTATTCACTAATATTTTGTTAAGGATTTTTCCATCTATTTTCATGAAATATATTGGTCTGTAACTTTTTGTTTCCTTGTTTTGAACTGTCTTGGTTTTATTTTGGTATTGGGTAATACTAGCTTCATAAAATTAGTCTGCATGTGTTCTCTCCTCTTTTACTTTGTAGAAGACATTGTGTAGAATTAAGTGTTTATGAAAATATTCCAGTTACACGAACTGATCTTAGAGATTTTTTTTTAATTATAAATTCAACTTTCTTAATATTTGTAAGTTTATCCAAATTATCTTTTTTGTATTGGGTGGGTTGTGATAGTTTGTAGCTTTTGAGGAATTAATTGAAGTTATAAAAGTTATGTGTGTAAAGCTGTCTAAAGTATTCCCTTATTATTATCCTCTTTATATTTGCAGGGCTAATAGTAATACTCTTTTGTTTCAGATATTGTAATTCTGTAGTTTGTGTCTTCTTGATTTCTTCTTTGTCAGTCTATCAAGAGATTTGTCAATTTCATCGATCTTTTCAAAGAAACAGCTCTGTTTGTTGAATTTTCTTCATCGTTTTTCTGTATTCATATTCACTGATTTCTCCTTTTAACTTTATTCTTTCCATTTTTCTCCTTGTTTTTGGTTTATTTTGTTCCTCTTTTTCTTGGAGTTTTAGGCAGGGTCTTAAATTATCGATGAGTCTTTCCTTCTTTTCTAATGCATTTAGTGCTAGAAATTTTCCTCTCAACCTGCTTTAACTATGTCATAAATTTTTATATGTTGTATTTTCATTTTCATTCAGTATGGTGTATATTTTAATATACCTTGAGACCAGACCCATGGATTATTTGGAAGTTTGTTGTTTAGTTTCCAAGTATTTGGAGGTTATCCTTTTATCTTTCTGTTATTGATTTCTAATTTTCATAACTGTGATTAGAGAATATGCTCTCTATTACTTCAGTTCCTTTACATTTGTTGAGGCTTGTTTAATGACCCAGGATATGTCATATCTTTGTATATATCTAGGATTCCAATGACATGAATGTTAATTTTTGTAATAATCCTACCCTTCTATTTCTTCTCTGTTGTTTAGATTGGTTAATTTAAATTGCTGTGACACTGATTCTTTCTTCTGTCCTTTTCACTCTGCTCTTTAGTCCATCCATTGAAGTTCAATTACAGTTATTGTATTTTCACTAATATTTTTATTTTATTCTTTATGTATTTTATTTCTTTGCTGAAACTTTCTATATAGTTAGTGTGGCTTTCTATTTTTTTCTATTGGTTTAAAGTATATTTATAATTTTTATTTTAGAGTTTATGATAGTTGCTTCGAAATCTTCATGAGGTAATTATAATAGCTCTGTCATTTTTGGTATTGACTTCTATTGACTGTAATTTTCATTCCATTTAAGGTCATCCTGTTCTTGGTATGATAAGTAATTTTCTGTTGAGACCTGCATATTTTAGTGTTACATTGTAAACCTGTAAATCTTATTGAAGCCTTTTGTTTTAGCTGGCTTGCTCTGACCCTGCTCTAGCAGGAGATGGCAAGATGGAGACAGAAAACCACCTCGATACTGGAAGGTGTGGGTAGAAGTCTGGGTTTCCCAGTTGGCCTCCTTTGACACCTAATGGGGAGGGCCTTGTCACCCACTGAGAGGTGGGCGTGTTTCCTTCCTGTTTCCTGCATGCCTTCTTCTGGTACTACTGGGGAGTGGGGTTGCTCTTTGCTGTCTAATGACAGTGAAAGCCGTGATTCTCCACCGGCCCCCTCAGGCAGGAAGTGGAAGAAGCCTAATCACTGCACAATGGAGATGAAGCTCCTTGGTCCCCATTCAGCTTTCTCTGACACCACCCAGCATGAGCTAGGGGTTCCTTGTTAGGGCTGATAAGGGTGGAATTCTAAGTTCCCCATGTGGCTTTTGTTGGCATTTGAGGGGTTCTGGCCCCAGGTTTTCTGTGGTGTTGGCTGGAGTAGAGTGGTTATTTTTTCTAAATAGCTTAGGTCATTCCAGAAATAACTGCAACCATTAAACTTCCTCTCATCCCCATGACTCTCCATTCCTGCCTCACCTATTTCTCTGACTCTGGATGTACAACCTATCACCATATTTCCTGGAAAAAAAATTCTTATGTTTCAGAGGAAAATTTCTCACCATGGTAGAATTCTTTAGCACCTTTTAAGAAAGGACTTGTAACATTCTAACCTCATGTCTTAGGCCTATTTAATTCAGATGACCTAAAAATACCATCTACTTTACCTCTGACCTTCATGACTGAAAGTTTGACCTTTTCCTCATTAGGAATTGCCTTGACCCTGAAAACTAATTCTGGAATATCTAGTTCTCTTAAAAATCATAATTTGTCTTTTCTACTCTCACACACCTAGATATTCTATATTGTAAATTCAGATGTTTCTTTTGTTCACCTAGTACAATATCCCAATTGTGACTTTATTTTCACTCCAATGAAGCTTTGAGCCAATGATTCAGCTGCTTTCTTGCTAAAATTCAAAACCTTCACATCGGGTACATATGACTATCTTCCTTTTAAGCTTATACACTTCCAATTCTTAAGGCTAAGAGAGAACACTGCATGACTTAAGACAATGTATTTTTAGATTTATGGCATTTGGTCTTAGCTGGAGTCTCAGTCCTTACCGGCAATCATGTTATATAAGCTTATCTAAAAAGTCCTTTCATGCTCTGCAAAAGTTATCCCCTATCTTCCCATTCTCTTCAAATCCAAACCTCTTTCACACCTTTTCACTCAACAAATTAATTATAAAGCCACAGGAATTTATATGCATACAATAGTGTAAGAATAGACAGATAACTTAATTGAGTTTAACACAAAGCCCAAAATATAGAAAAAAAATAGATACAAATTAAGATGCAAAATAAAGGTAGCATTTCCTAGCAGTGGGAACACAGATGGATTATTAAGTGCTTGCTATGAGAACAACTGACAAGCTAAGTGTTTCCATGACACACTCATATCTATATATAAATAAACTCCCTTAATTTAGGTCTCCAGGAATACTACACCACTTGTGGTTCTCAGGAAATTACTGCCTATGTTATACCTCCAGGTCACTGAATATTATAAATCCTCTGCCTAGAATTCCCTCCTATGATTTTATTGCAAACTCTACCTTACTTCATCTTAAAGTCATTTTCAGCTCACTCAGATTGAAGTTTTCCCGCCTGGAGCTCCACGGGGACCTGTGTATATTCCTGTTATTTCGTTGTTTATAAACATGCTCTCTTCATATCTGAAATGCCCTGAGTTGCAAGAAATCATGTTTATCTTTAACACCTTGCTCAGTAAATGATAGGGGCTAAGCAATGTACTAAGTTTGATTTGGAAATAGTTCATACAAACATTTATTGCTTACTATTAGTGGAGAGGATGCTGCGAGTTATGAGAGACAGAGTGATGGTAAATAAGACCAAGGACCTTCCCTGGGTGGTTCCAAAGCCCAGTGGTTGAGGCAGTTTGACGTACAGGAAAAATTAAAGGATCTTAGCCTCAAAAACAGAGCCATTAAGATGATTTAATAACAGAGTGTGATCATATTAAGTTTAGGAAAGGATCTGCATTAAATGATTCTGTATCATTAGGAGACCTAAAAAGAATATTAAGTACTCTTTGAAGAATATGTTTCTATAAATAGTTGTTATAAAAAATAGGGTTAGTTCAGGGTGCACAATTATTATTTCTGGTGTGATTTCAAAATAAGAATGAATCAACTTGTATTTAATTTTTTCCTGAACAGGGATGGTGTGGAAGTAGTTTTTTCCTTTGCATGTTATTTCATGCATATTTTATAATTTTAATTTTATTAGTGCTTGACAACAAGTTCAAAGGAATATTTATTTGGATTAATCTTGATATTTAATGATATCAACTTGAAAATGAATGATAATACATAGTAAAGGTCTCTTGTATAAAACATTTATGGAGTTATAAAATAGGTCTTATACATTTATGAGTATTCAAATGTTCCTGTTCAGTTATTATACTAAAGATAACTAGAGAATGTCATTCCTATTCCAAGGGATTATATGCATACTATCTTCAATACAAAGTCACACCTCAACAAACTAGATGAATTCAGACCTTTAGAAGTTGTGACATTTGCTTATAAATTTAAACTCTGCCCCATAGCTATAAGAATAAATTAATAATCTAACTTAAATATTTGACAGATATTTCTTATAAGAAATATGGTATTAAAAGGTATATTAAAGAAGGAATACAGTAGGAAAGACATTCTTCCTAATAACATTTAATTTGCTATCATGACAATAAGGTTCATGGAGTCCATGCAATTTGTATTATAGATCTAAAATACACATCTTTAATCAAGGAAAAGGCCCTAAGGCAGAAGTAATACTCTCATTGACAATCAAGGTTAATTGATAAATTTAGTGATGGAGAAGGAGAATGATTCTGCTTTAAAGAGACAATTAGGAAACAAGTCCAGTTAATAGGAAAAAAACCCACTAGCAACAATGTCTCTTTAGATAGGAAAATTTTTAAATGTACATGCCTCAGTACAATTTTAATTTGGTAGAGACCTTTCTGGGTCAGTTAGTTAAAACTAATTGTTCAGGTTTACTCACCATCTAGGATGAGTGGCACCAAACCTCCGAAGATTTCTTACCCTCCTGAATTTAGTTTTCTCAAAATGAAACTGGTTGCCTAGGAAAGACGATGCTGTTGCATTGGTTATATTCAAATATATGTCAAGGAATATGTTGACAGCACATATACATTATAAGAAGTACTTAACTCGTGTATCAGTATGGTGACAAATCAATCCCCACATCGAAAAACTTGCTCACTTTGAAATTTAGGTCACTCAGTTAATGAACCATAGGAGGAATCTCATCTGTATGATTCTTCTGAAGTAAAATTGCAATCATGCTAGTTTATTGAGATTTGATTTGCATTTAATTGACAAATCATTGTTCAGTTTTGCATAATCATAACATCACACCTAACCAAAAACAGCAAAGAGGTGAAAAAGACTTACAAAATACTGGAATGTTATTTGAAAGTCTCCATAATCCCCATACATACTCCTGGCCAACAGGGATGATACCTATATATCTTCCCTTTGTCAACTCTCACTTGTTTATTCAGCATTGTGTACCAATGCTTTTCATGCTTGTTATTTTGTGTTTGCTGGGAAGAGACTTTCCTGTGTGATGATAGTGTTGGTTATTTGTTTCTCAATAATGCTTATACTTTATTTTCTCTGTATATAGGCAAAATGCTGTGAGCTTTTTCTTAATTAAAGGAGAATTTATCAGCATACATTTATCCTAGACAAGTTATGCGCTGGTTTTAATCATAGTCTTATCGAAAATTAAATTTAAAAACATAATTTTAAAACAAAGTAATGCATATTCAAACTATTTTCTGCCTAGTTATGTTATGTTTTACTATTATCTGGACTGTTGGGGTTATGTATGTCTATTGAACCTGTATGGTGGAAATAATGTACTACAGTGTGTTACTGTATATCATGTTGGTCGCTTGAAATTACTCACAGTAGGAATCGATGCACCATGGAAATCAAAAAACTCTCCAAATCGGGGTTTGATATGTTGTTTCGTTGACTAGTTTAATTCTCTGATATAAGGTTGGAAGATGGACATGGGTAGACAGTACAAGCTGTTTCTGCATCCAGTAAAATTTCTTTAACTCAAACGTTTCGAAGTGAGTTGGTCTTGTTGACTATCTAGTCTCAAAAAAAGTGAGAGGAGAATGTAATTAGGAAGATTAAGCTTAAAAGTGTGATATGTCGGTAGCCATTACATCATAGTGTAAAAACATTGAGGAATATTTTTAGTAATAGAAAACTTATATCCGGCTTAGTAAATAACCCACTTTTATCAAAGATGAGTGTCTCAACATATGTATCCTTATTCTCTCCACCCCTTCTTTCACATTAGTGTACAAAAAGGCATCAACCAACATTTATGTCAGAACTACACTCATGTCAATTTCAACCCCAATTTGGCTACAGATAGAGGAGCTTGGAAAAAGCTCTAAATATCTGAAAAAAAGAAACTTTACTGGATGCAGAAACAGCTTGTACCTTCTACCCATGCCCATCTTCCAACCTTCAATCAGAGAATTAGACCTCGCAATGGAGCAGAAAGCATTACATTTATCTCCCACAGAGTAGCTTTCAAAGAAAGTCTACCTCATTTTCTACATCCACTCAGAAGACTGTAGCTTCAGGTAACACAATAGTTTCAAGGAGGAAAACAACAGAATGTTCTATATATAAATTGTGGTATATAGGGGAACTTTAGAAACACAGAAACACTGGAGTCTTCAAGACACAATTGTTGGCATAACAGTAATGCAGTTTTTTTAATACAATCATAAACAAATGTAACTCTTCATATTCAGTGGACAAATTAGAGTGAATTGTGAGAAATGATATTCAGCCTAAGATATATAAAAGGGAAACATAACACAAGTGGCTTTCACAGTTAAAAAAATAAAACAAATGAGTCTACAGGGTTAGTTAAGAAGGTTTGAAAATCGAAACTACGATAAACTTTGAGAGAAATAACAGTAATTTAAAAAAAAATTAGAAAACTGAAAATCTAGTGTCAATTAATGATCAAAGACTGGTTATTAAAATAAATAAATAAAATGGATAAACTTCAAACAATTGAATGAAGGAAAACATAGAATACCTGGGAGGGACTTCCCTGGTGGTCCAGCGGTTAGGACTCCATGCTTACTGCCAAGGGCCTGGGTACAATCCCTGGTCAGGGAACTAAGATCCCACAAGCTGCACAGCATGGCCAAAAGGAAAAAGAAAAGAATATATGGGAATAATCAGTAGTTGAGACTTACAAAATTTTAGCTTGTATTTTGCTATGTTTTTATTTTCTGTAGTAAGTTTCCATAAAAACTAATGGCTTCTAATGGCTCCTAAATTTATCTCAAGATGTTGAAACAATTGAACAGAGCAAAAAAAAAGATAAAAATAAAAAATAAAAGGTTATAAAACTGTCTCAGAAAAGTACTGGTCAAATGGTGATGTGAGTTAAAGTTTTTCATGACCAGATAATTTCCACTATAATAAATTTTAGTTGATTTTTGGATTTTGTGGACACAAAAAATAAAAATTTTTCTCAATTCATTTTATGAGACTAGCATAGTCCTGATGGCCACAGATGAAAGAAAAAAATCACAAAAAAAACATGATGGTCCTTAATCATGAAATACATGCAGTATAATGAAGGATTCCCTATATCTAAGCCAATAATAAATGGTGATAACATTTATTAAAAGACTGTGAGAGTAATCATACAGTATTAAACAATTAATACATTTAAAACTGGATAATTCTTAAAACTCTTAGTTTATGAATAAAAAGTCATGGAAAATTTAACTTCTCATTATAAAACAATCAATGTAAGAAATAATAGAGTTTTACTTCCTTAGTATGGTATATTGTCAATAGCAAGCATAAAAAATGCTGAAGCACTACAGGCTTCACCATTAAACTCTTTAAAAAGACAAGGTTATTCATTGTATCACTACTACAGAACATTTTTTCTTGGATTTCAGCCACTGCAATAGAGTATGGAAAATGTAATTAAATGTACTCATCAAAACTGAGTAAGCACCATTATCATTATTTGCTACAGGAATGATTTTGTAACTAAAGATTTAAGCAAATCTTCTGAAACACATTGGAGCTAGAAAAAAAAAAAGAAAATTAAGTTGGAAAATGACCAAATGAACATTAAAAATTATACCCTTCATAGCTTATGTGGAAAAGCAGATTAAAAAATTAAGAATATAATTCATAATCATATTAAAATATTTCAAAAAATTAGGAACAACTGTTTACTGTGCAAGACCTATGTGAAAATGTTACTAAATGCCATTGGGAGACATAAATAAATAGGGAATAAAATAAGAGGTTGTCTTATTCTTTTGTGGAAAGAATTAATATTGAGAATGAATAAATTCTCTCCCAATTAATCTTTAGAGAGACTACATTCTCAACCAAAACTCTACTGTATTCTTAATGTGCTTAAATCATTTAAGAATTCACCTTGTAACATAGACACTGTAATGTAAACATCATGAAGAGAGTGAAATGCTGTTGTTTTTGTAGTTTCTTGCTAGAAATAATGTCAAAGTTTACCCTCACCTGAGTTTCCCATTTTTTTTAGCTGTTTGAGCAACATCCTGCTGGACTGCTGAGTAACTCAGCTCCTTTCAGTGTGTCTCAGGAGATTTCCAAAGAACACTTAAGTGCCTGTATTATCATATCTGACCTTTGTCCAGACTGTGGCTTCAGGCTTTTGCACTCTCCCAGGTAATCATCACAACCCCTTCAGCTTCATTACCGTACATGTGTATATTTATCCAAGGTAGAATTAATAAAAGGCTGGCATTAATGACATTGTATAATAGGCCTGTCAGAAGAATTCAGGGCATTAGAAGGGATTTACAACATCGAAAAGTAAACTTTAAATTGCATATTACCTGCCGCCACCATTCTCCAGCAAATGGAACCCCTATGGTCAATTCACTCACCTGAGACACAGCCTGCTCTGCTGTCGTATTGCTGGCACCCGTCTTTTACTCAGATTAGCGTCTCCATCAACTTTCTCCCTTATCATTTTTGGGCATAAATCGCTATCTATTGGATCACCAGAAGTAACCTTAAACTTCAAAATAATTTACTTCTCTCTGCAGAAATGATCATCCCTCTCCTTTCATTTAAAAATAACTATTTAGATCACTTATGTCTCTTACTTCTTGAAACCGTTCCTTCAGACTAGATTCCAAGCCTTTTCATATTCCAAAGTTTAGGGAAAGTATATTCCTAAAGGAAAGAGCAGTGTTTCCCAGATCACTAATAACACTGTCATCCTGGGCTTCCCTGGTGGCGCAGTGGATGAGAGTCCGCCTGCCGATGCAAGAGACACGGGTTCGTGCCCCAGTCCAGGAAGATCCCACATGCCGTGGAGCATTTTATTTACTCTATTTTATTTACTTTGTTTAATATATTTGTATGTGTTTCAAGTAACAACCCAATAAAGTGGGTTTATTTGTTTTCAATTAAGTATTTTGTTGATGTCTTAAATCTTGCACTAGATGGCATTCAATTATTGTCACAGGTAGATAGAAAAAGAAATAGATGTGTGGGCAGGGCTAGATAGGTAGGTAGGTAGGCAGACAGGAGATACACACATGTATGCATATATACATACATAATAAATAGAGAACCTTGACTACATTAGCCCTCTGTGACACTTATGAGAGTTCTACACAAAAGACACAAACCATACAATTAATGTCCTTCACAGAGATACTAAGAATTATTTATCTGATTAATATTCATACATAATATATCTCTTTAAAACAAAAGTTTTAAACTTTGTTCAATATCAGTAAAATTAAACAAAATTTAAACTTTCTCTTAAAATCACCTCTCTGCAGTAACAAGAATTCTCATTCTGCTCCCTCTCTGAAAGCATAACTCAATAAACTGCCTAGGAAACCACCAGTGCCCCCTGATCGCACCCAATGGTGCATATCAGATTAGCATCAAGGGGAAAAATCATGTATTTAGGGCTTCTATCAAGGCAATCAACTTGCTAATGGAATTTTCTCACAGCTTACTGGAAGCAAAGCAAGGTTATATTAAGATAATGTGAAATAGATGAAAAGAATTAAAGCTTCAAGGGATTTGGTTCCTTTTCTTAATAGACTTTTATTTTTTGGAAGAGTTTACACTGCACCCAGTTTCCTCTATTGTAAATGTCTTACATAAGATAGGTTCATTATGATTAATGGACCAATATTGATACCTCATTATTAACTGAAGTCCATAGTTTATTTAGATGGCCTTACTTTCACCTAATGTCCTTTGAGTGTTCGCGGATACATCCAGAATGTCACGCTTATTTGTCATGTCTTGAGGCTCCTCTTGGCTGTGGTAGTTTCTCAGACTTTCCTTGTGCTTTGCAACCTTGACAATTTTGAGGACCGGTCAGGTTTTTTTTGGGGGGGTGCCCACTATTAGAAATTGTCTGTTTTTCTCCCAATAATACTGGAGTTATGGGTTGGTGGTTGGAAGATCAGAGAAGTAAAGCTCCTTTTTCATCACACTGTTGCAAGTGTAGCTCTATCAACATGATTGAGGAGTACTGACCTTGGCCTTGATCACTGGGCTGAGGAGTTGTGTGTCTGGTTCCTTTACAGTAAAGTGACTTCCCCACTGTACACTTTGGAAGGAAGTCACCCCCTTCCTGAGGACATGTATTATTTGGAATTATTATTCTTCATGGGGGTGTTGTCTCTTTTTCCCCATCAATGTGGAGTCATAGGTATTTATTATACTAATATGCCCCTGGCTCATCTTGTGTATTTATTGGCTCCATCCTAAAATCATCCCTTTTTCTAAAGAGCCGTGGTTCCTTTCGTTGGAGAATGGTGTTAGAAACCAATATCTCAGTGCAAGACATTTTTCTAGATGCCTCTAGAATGTCTTTTATTTTAGACCCTCCTAACTGATAGAGCAAAATATATATATGTGTATACTAACCCGTGCATATCACATATATATGTAAACTATTTCTATATGTAACCATTTTTGTCTTTATGAACCTAAATATGAGTTTATCCTGATGTCTCCACTCTAATTCATTATCACATGGATCACTGTAGCTTCCTCCTCTTACTACAAATTCTCACTCTAATAGTGAGAAACCTGCCATGCAACTACTTGATTGTTGCATTCCTGCAGACATCTACAGCAATGTCAGAGTTGTTAACATGTACCTCTGTGGGAAACAACTTCATCAAATAGAGTATGGTGTGTATGTGCAATTCCTTTTGCCTTTCATCTTACACTAATTTCCAAAGATATATAGATCAGTACCTTTCCACAATCTTTGTCAGTGTGGTTGTTTCACACATTTTGCATACAGTTAGATTCTCTTGTTACAGTCTGTATCCTCCCCAGGGATCCCCCAGCTTTTAAAATTTGCCTACATTAGGGTTAGCACTTTTTGCTGTACAGTCCTATGGATTTTGATAAATGAATAATGTCTTGTATCCACCAGTACAGTATCATACAGAGTAGTTTCATTGCCCTAAAAATCCCCTGGGCTTCACATATTCATCCCTCTGCAAACTCCCGACAATCACTCTTTTTTTAACAGTCTCTATAGTTTTCATTTACCTGAGTGTCGTATATCTGGAATCACACAAAAGTATTCTTTTCTCACCAGGTTCTTTCATTTATCAACATGTATCTAATGTTCCCACAGCTTGATTGTTCAATCCTTTTCACCACTGAATAATATTCTACAGTGGGATGTATCATAGTTTATCTATTCAGGCACTGAAAGATATTTTGACTGCTGCAGATTTAGACAAATTATGAATAAAGCTCAGATAACCATTTGCATGCAGGTTTTTACGTGAAAATAGGTCTTCAAGATTGCATTGACTCTTTTCACCCTTTGTGTTTTCATGTACATTAGAATAACTATAATGCCACACACACACATAAACACACACACACACGCACACACATTTCTATAAGAATCCTGACTCAGATTACTTAAACACTATGATCATTTGGGAAGAACTGGCATCTGTGATACTGTCTTGCAAACTGTGATTATAGTATTTCCCTGTCACAGTATCTGTAGTATATCTCATGGTTTGTTTAGGTATTTTTTTTTGTATTTGTTTATTCTGGAATATTGAAATACTGTCCATTCTTGTACATTGACATTGTTTACAGGGATTTCAATACATTGACATTGTTTACAGGGATTTCAATAAATTCACTATTATAATTTTAATATTTTATAGATTCTTTTGGAATTTCTACATATACACATATTATTGGAAAATAAGGACAGTTTGATTTTTTCCATTCCTATCTTTATGCTTTTCATTTCTTTTCCTTACCTAATCATACTGAATAAGACCATCAGTAAAATGATGTATTGATATGGTGACAATAATTTCCCTTGTGTCATTTCTGATCTTGGTGATAAGCTTTCAATATTTCATCAATAATATTTCACCAAGATACTTACCTTAGAGTTTTTAATATACTCATTAGCAGTTTACTTTTCTTTTAATTCATGTTTCACTAAGATGTATTTTTAAAAAAATGAATATATACCATTTTATAAAAAGGCTTTATATTGACTTTTTTCCAAATATGATTTCTAAAATTTTTTCTAGAAATGTTTTCTGTCAATTCAGTGAGTTACATGAATTGGTTTTGATTGTTAACATACCTTTTTTTTTCCTGGAAAAACTTACTCATTATTTTTATCTTTTTTTTATGTACTACTAAATTCTGTTTGCTAAATTTTTATGAAAGAGATTTTGGCTGTAATGTATCATTCCTAAAAATGTTCTCTCAGGTTTTGGCATCAAGATTATAGTGATCTCATGTAGGATTTAGGAAATGTTCTCTCTCTAGTTTTTGTAAATGGTAGGGTCAGATTGAAGATATTTGTTCTATATATTATTGGAAACATTAACAAGACAGGTAAACTGGGCTACAGTTTTACTTGTATAACAACTTTCAATAATAAAATTGATTCCTTTAATTGATATTTGTACGGTATCTTTACTTATTTTTATTTCATGTTTGATAGGTTGCATTTATTTTCTAAAAACTGCCTCTATCATACATTTTGTCAAATTAATTATTATAAAAATATTCATCATATGCTCTTATTTCCTTTTTAATATAGTATGATTGATACCGACCAGTGTTCTTGACCTTCCCCAGAATGTAGAAATTGACCAGAGGCTAGACAAGAAATTCAGGCAAGGCTTTATTAAGGCCCCTGCTGCAGCAGGGGTGAGCGAGAACAAACAACAGGTTCCCTTGCTTGCTTGCTCCCTGACGGGGGCGGGGGGGGGGGGGGAAGCTTGTTCCTTATATGGGGTAAGGGTAGGGGTGTGTCCAGGGGTCCGGCCGGAAGCATGGCTTAGGTGTTTTTCCCACCACTTAGGTGGTGTTGTGTGCAGGGGGCATGCGCAGTACCCTATTTTTGCTCCAGGGTCTTCAGAAATGGCTGTTGGGTTTTTTTTGTCGTTTTGTATCTTTTGGGTCCAGAATTTGTCCCAGCTGCACACACACACAGTTATTGTTAGTCCCATATAGTTTTTTTGTATTTTGGTGCTTGAGGAGATGTTATGTCCAGGTGCAAGCACCGCAGCACTGCAGCAAAGGATCCCAGGTCCCAGGCCTGTCTCATGATTACATCGTCTGCATTCATGATATTGGTAATTATATTTTTTCTACATTTTTTCTTAAGCATTTTGCTATGAGTTTATCAATTTTATTAATCTTTTCAAAGAGCCAACTTTTCACTTATTGATTTTTCTCTGTTTTACTCTTATCTTAATGTAATTAATTTCTGTTCTTATATTTATTATTTCATTTTGACTACTTAATTTTTAGGTTTGATTTGTTCTTTTCATTTCTTAAACTAGAAATTTAGATCATTGATTTTCAGTATTGTAATACTTTTCAAATATATGCTTACATAAATTCACACACTGATAACTACTTTTGCTGGTTCTCAAAAGTATTGATATGTTTTAATCTCATTATCATTCAATACAAAATATATTTTATACTGGCACCACAGTTTCTTATTTGAGCTATGGTTTATTTAGTAATCTCCAATTTTGTATCTAGATATTTTGGCATTTTTCTGCTTGTATATTTGTTTACTACAATTATTAGTATAATTAAATTAATATCTACCAAACTTATTTTCTCATCTCTTATATCTTCAGGTGGCATCCCTGGTCCTGAGACAAGGCTGACTTCTTGGAGTCTAGCCCTTCACTCAGTTGGTAAGTGCCTCTGAGGATGGTTGCAAATACACAGCTAACAATAGATTCTTTCCTTCGGTAGAATTTTATTCCTGTTGGTCTGTGTTCCTCCTGAGGTCTTCTGATGCTTTTACACATATGATTTCCATAATTCGTTCAGCTTTTCCTGCCTATCTGAGTGAGATCATTGACCTGCCATAGACTATTCCAGTCTACTCACATTTGGAAGCTTAATAAACTTTTTATGTTATTCCTCCTACTTTGAAAATTGTGTCTGTCTTCTATTTTCATGACATACCAAAATGGTATTCATGCATCTTTTTCTGTGATACATCCCTCGAACTAATCTAAGCATGTTCATTACTTTCATGACCATAGATTAAGTTTATCAATTTATAAATAGCTTACAGTAAGAATATTAAATGAATTTATAGAGCATGCTTACTTTTTTTTCCTAGAAATAATTTTAAAGTTGCTGAGTTACTATCTCCAAACTAAATTGTTCTTCATAAGCATTTCTATTGATTGCATGTTTTAACTCCTTTTTCACTTGTACTTGGTGCAGTATTGAAGGTCAAGGAATGCTCATCATTCTGTTCATCACTTCACTCAAGGGATTTGCATTAGCCAAAGGCGATAATAAGCCATGGGATCATCACATGAGGACTGTGAGCTTTCAGTGCATGTATCTGGAGACTGCATCTTTGTACATGCAGTGTGACAGTTTGCCCCACTTGAACCATGCAGCAGCCTAGCTACCCATACATTTAGATTTTCCTACATGAAGACCCCTTCTTTCCAAATGTTAACCATATTTTTTCTCTCTCTTGTATAAACACATAATTTCATCCCAAATTTTCTCTTTTTGTCCCGCCATATTTTTTCAGGTCCCTCTTGTAAATTGTTCATCCTCTTTCAGTTCACTGTTGTTCTCTCTTCAATTAAGACAATAATAATTATTATTATTTTACCACCACAGGAGGGTGTGGCTGTCAATAATTGTGAAGGGTGAGAAAGTGAAATTTTACCCTACCTGTAGGCTAACAAAATAACCTGCCATATGTAGTTTCACACTGACACAGTTCAGGCTTTATCACTTAAGGTAAAAACAGTAGCTGGAGAGTCAACACGATGCTCATACTTGCCCACCCCCCCAGATGTAACAGGAAGGTCCATCTCAAATCCTGCACACATGGTGGGCAGCACTCCTTCAGAAGACCACTGAGCTGGGGCTTCACTATTTTACAGTGAGTAAAAACAAGTCTGCTTTTTGTTGCTTAATGCCCAAAACTTAGAGAGGTGTGTCTCCCTTGAGGTACAGTTTGCTTTTCTCCTTATCCTTGAGGGTGAAAGTTTGGGGCATTAAGGGAGCATGTTCAGTATTTTCACCAAAAGCATCTTTGCTGCACACTTTTCAACAACTATTTTTGCCACGTAATTAATTGGCCATAATGCAATTTTGCCATAACAGATAAAATAACTAGTTTACTGTTTGGTTTGAAAGTTTGGTTCCAATTTGTTGACAGTCTGGTTTCCTTTCTTCATTGACCCCATATTCCCATTTTTATATTACATAAATCTTAGCCCTCATAATGGTTATACAGTGACAAGTAGATATGGCAGTCTTAAAATAGTGGATGATAACTATGTATGTTAACTTGATAGAACATACTATAATAAAACTTACTGAAAGTGTGAAATAAACAAGTGTAAAGCCAGATTGCATACTATAGTGGAAAATAATAATATAACAGTTTGCAAATTCTTTGGTGATTTGAAGGCACAGAATTGAAGCCACATTTCCCATAGAAATTTGGTATGTCAATGAACAGACAACTGACAATATTCCAAGAACAGTGTAGAGGCTTCACAACCCAATACAATGCTTAGTTTACAGATATGCATCCTGGTATTTGGAAACTGATACCTCTGTTTATGAAGAAGTTTTAGTAAAAAAAAAAGTGTTATGTTGAAAGAGGAGATGAAGTTATGAGAAACAAATTATGAACAAAAAACTTGGACAGACTTGGAAGACAAGTGCTTGGGTACAACCCACAGAATAAAACCAGTTGCTTGCACAGTATTGCCATGAATCCACACACATTTTAAATATATTAAAATAGTTTGTATTTTTGCAATAAAGTCTCTTTAATTTGTTATTCAGTTCTCATGTTTTACGTTTATGTCCTTTTGAGTGTCCCTCTTTTATTTTTTGTTATTTTACATTTTACAGAAAAATTACCTTAAGACCACTGTTGTGCAGTAAAAATGTTTGTGAGGAAAGTGCTTGCAACAATGATGTCTACAGCAAAGATGCTGACTATGGAAATTCCCAGACCCTTGAAGGAGATCCTCATGAAGTAAAGACAGATTATTTTGCCTCTGATCACAAAGGTACAAGTAGTCGGGTTATGACTAAATCCAAGCATTTCTTAATCTTTATTTTCCATTGTCTCCAGAAAAAAAGAAAAAAAAAAAAAAGCAATAAGGTGGTTAAGCAGCCACCTTAAATCATTTATTTTAGTCCTGATTTTTATTCCAATGTTACTTCCTCTTTCCATATCTTCTCAAATTCCTCAAAACATTTAACCTTGACTGATTCCTCTCCCAGCAGAGAATCTGTTTTCTGACCATAGAAAATGTATTACTACCCAAAGTCATTCCCATCAGCTTAGTAATTAACATGAACTATTGATGATCTACTATGTGTATCAGCTGGGGATTTGTCAGCTAATCAAACTAATCTAACAGTGGAAATGCTAAACATACTTGTTCCATTGTTGAATAATTCATAAACATAGCAAAAATCATTTTATTCTGACATCTTACCCAGTTTTAACTCCTAAAAGCAATGTTTCTTGTCTCTTCTGGAAGAAATTTGCAGTCAAGGAACCAATTATTCAATTCAATTACCATCAATGTCAGCATATGCTCCTACAATATGTGCTAATTATCAAGTTCATTATAATTTCCTAAGTAAGCAACATATTTAGGAATGTTTTGTTATTTAAAATTTAACATAATTGATGTTGTCATGTTTTTGGTGAGAATTTGATGACAGCCTTGGGGATGAGAACACCTGTTTTGTATCTGACCGTCAGCTCCATGTCTTATGGAGATTCATACTTCCCTTCACTGTAAGTTATCTGTCTTGCAGTTTCATCCTCATAATTTTGATGTTAGCTGATTGTACCTTTGAGCCTCTGGTTCCTGCTTTTGAGGATCCTGGCAGTTATACTAAATCTTACAATTACTGTCTTTATTCCCTTATCTGGCCCATCCTATTTGGAAACTTCAGGTAGTTCAATTTGGATTTCTAACACCTGCACCTGAAAGCATTCTGAGTTATACAGAATGTTGAGCCAGGTATGAGATGTTGTGGGTACAGACGCTAAAATATAGAACAAAGTGATTTGGGGTCTGCTCTGGAGTGTTTCCTTGGACCTTAACTGAGGATCTTTTCACAAATACACATTATGGTATAGCCTGTCTAAATCCCTTGATCATATAACATTTTTACCACTACAATATTTAGAGCTCCCTGGAATTATAATGCTGTTATTCTTGACCCTGTAAAGGAAATCTTTAATCCATACCTTTCATGCTTCTATAAAATGAGAAAGAAATTCACTCCATCCCTGGATCCAGTGTTATTTGGCCCAGGCCTCTTCCTCAGGGCCCTGGAAAGATGGCTCTGGGGCTGCTTTTCCTGCTCACATACTTCTCACTGTTGTCAAAGTTTAATGTTCTTTCTATTAGGATTTTTTATAGTATGGATTAAAATTTTGTTTAGCCTAGAAATACAATGTGAAATTCATAAGCTCCATATATACTTTTGAAGAAAGAAAAAACTGTTAAATCTTTTTTCTGGGAAAATAGAAATTTTTCTATTTTTTTGAGGAAAATGAATCTACTGAATTAACTAAAATGAATCATTTAGCAGAAAGAAAAACAATAAATGTCAGTGTAATAACATTTTCTCCAATAAAACATTTTAATCAACTGAAAATCATTAACACAATGAAGGTCACAGAAGTGGTTATGAGATGTATTCTGGAGAGATATTCAGCTCTTGAAAATTCCCTTCAGTTACCCTCTTTTATAAACTAAAAGAATTAGGCCAACCAGGTGTCAATGCACAATCATTCTTATTGTAGCCACAAGGCAATTCTGTCCTGGAATCTATATTTATTAATAGACAATAGCTAAGCCAAGAGACTCCCACTGGGATTTGTTTTACTCAATTTTTCTTGAGTAAGTAAGGTGCTTTAAAATATTTAACTGAATATATTTCTGAATAGTTTCCTTGTGACTTACTTGACATGCTGCCATTACCACAAACATGGCTCAATTAGGGCATTTTTAACCTGTCAGATATCCATGGACATGCCTCCGATCAGTGAGTGTCTGCTGTTATGAAAGTAAAAAGCCTGTCCATCAAAAAGTTTAAATAGTGCTAAGAACACTTTTATGTCTTCTATTTAAAACTGATACAATAAAGGAGTTTCTTTCCTCTCTTTTGAGTGTAACCCAAAATAGCAAAAGTTGTAAAGATAAATAATTAACTTAAGTGAAATTAGGAAACAAAGCTCCATATCAAGAATGGTGAAGAAAACCCCATTAAATACTGACTAATTTGGACTTGAGTCCAGGAGAAACTTGAGCTGATACACACTATCTTGAACCTCAGGAAAAATACTCACTGTCCTAAGATGAGTGTCATTGCTTTAAAAGGTCTATTCAACAATTTGTTAAATGAATAAATAAATATAGGGGCCTACCAAAGGCAAAGCAGAGAATGCTTTGAAACAGAAAGAGAAAAAAGTCCAATGCCCATTTCTTATTATTTATGACCACCAAGTGGCAGAGGTGAAGTAGCATGAAGGGGGCAGAAATCAGGATAACAATCACCATACCTGCACACAGAAAGCAGCAGGCTTCATGGGTCTTAGTGAAGAAAGAGAATGCTAAGATCTGAAAATAAAAGGAAGGAAAAGAAAAAGAGAACAACAAAAAAACTGTCACTAGAGAAGAGGACAGAGAAAATGCAACTGGAAGCTTAGCAATTCACCTTGCCCCAAGTCTCAATCTGTCTGGCCTACAATATTCTTCATCAATTGGTTGGTTCTCCGCAAAGGCGAATCACAATAAAACAATTATGAAACAAAGAATTGTCTGCTATTTCTTATCCAAGGATGGCATTTGCTATGAGCTAGTGACTTAAGAGAGCTTTTCACTCTTCCATTTTCCAAATGAGGCTATTATAGTGTTTATATTGTTTATTCTCAACCACTTTATATTAGATGTGTTTGGAGGAGATAAAAAAAAAAAAAGTCAGGATCAAAAACTATGCACAGTGAAGAAGTGTTTATATCACCCAGAAATTCTGGACTGCTTCTCATAGGTAAAAGTAAAACCTCGATGAGGCTTTGAGGTTTTCACCTCTGGAGATGGGGAGATTTTCCTTTATATATATATATGAAAAGGCTGTGCATGAAAATTTGAAAATCTCAGTGCGGGGTGTGAGGGCTCCAGCAAAGACTAGTATTTGACTCATTTACCTCTTCTTACTTAATAGGATTGTTATGTTGCTGGGAGTGACATTGTGCTCAGATTTTTTAAAGTCATATTTGCTTGCCTTTCTTGAAGAAGAGAGCAGCCAATTACATGTAAGTGATAGTTTTTTGATGAGATATCCAGGAAAGTCTTAAAGCTGTACTTATATAATGGAAGTCACCGTTTTCACCCTCCCCTTTACTCTATGTTCCTAACTGCAAAAGAACTGTGAGGATTGACATTCCAGGAGCTGTCAAGTGACTACTAGATAATATTGACAGTGGAAGTCCATGTTAAGGATGCTAAGGAGAGAACGGGCTCTGGGATCCCTATCCCTGGGATTGCCATATCCACTATGGACTGCTTAACATCAAACTTCATGATATGTGTATATATATATATATATATATATACACACACACACACATACATATATATATATATACTGGAAATTATATATGGAGAAATCTATGCATTCATAAATCTTAAGTGCACAATTTGATGAGTTTTCATAAATGTATACACTCATCTAACCACCATACAACAGTCAAGATATAGAATATTTCCACCACCCAGAAAGTTCACTCATGCCCTCTTCCAGTTAATCTTGCTCATTGTTCTTATTCCTAATACCATAGATTATTTTTGCCACTTGTTGGAATTCATATAACCGAAATAGTAAAGTATACGATTTTTGTGTTTAGCTTTTTAAAAACAACACAATGTTCTTTGGAAGATTGGCCTATGTTGTTGTGTATATCAATAATTTATGTTTATTGCTGAGCTGTATTCCATTGTATGAACACATCACAATTTGTTTATCCATTGTCTTCTTGGTTAATATTTAGGGTGTTTCCAGTGTTTGGATATTTTGGCTTCTATGAATAAAACTTTTATGAACATTTGTTTATAAATCTTTGTGTGAACATATAATTTTATTTCTCTTAGGTATTTAGGTGTAGGATATACAGAACAATAATTACTGAGCCATGTATTTATCAATATGAGGAACTTACAAAAACTTCTACAAATTGGTTAGTGCATTTTATAGGCCTTTCAACAACGTGTGAGAGTTTGATTGGTCCCACATCCCCATCAATATTTGGAAGTCCCATAAATCTTAATTTTACCCATCTTAGTGGGTTTGTAGTAGTATATTTATGTGATATTAGTTTGCATTTTTTTAATGAGTCACAATGTTGAGAATCTTTTCATGTGTTTACTGGCCATTCATGTCCTCCTTTGTGATGTGGCTGTCAAGTTGTTTGCCCATTTTTAATATATTCTTTGACTTCTTATTACTGAGTTGTAAAAATTCTTTGTATATTGTGGACACAAGTTCTTTGATCAAATGTCTATATGTGTGATTTAAATATATCTGTGTGTGTGTGTGTGTAGTATATATTCTGAGTATGTAGCTTGCATCTTTAGTTTTTCAATGGTTAGTTTAGATGATCAGAAGTTTTCAATATTGATGAAGTCAAATTTATCATTTAAAAAAATTTTGATGTTAATGCTTTTTGTGTTTTCTCTAAGAAATCTTTGCATTCACCAACATTGTGAAGATATTCTGTAATTTGTCTTGTAGAAGCTTTATAGTTTTAATTTTTATATTCAAAACTATGATACATTTTTAATTAAGTTTTCAGTGTTGCAGGAAGTAGTCAATTATGCATTTTTTATAATCATATCTGGTAGTTTCAGGACTATGTGTTGTAGTAGAAGTAAGATTCTTATAGATAGCACGTAATGGGTTAATTATTAAAATCACTTCTGCTATTCTTTGCCTTTATTTGATTTTTTAGATCTTTTATATTTAATGTTATTATTGATATACTAAGATTTAAGCTTATCATTTTATTTGTTTTCTATTTGTTCTATCTTTTTTCATTTTATGTTTCTTCTTTTATCGTATACAATGGGAAGCCACTGTTGAATTTTATCAGATGAGTGGTAGGATCCTGTTTTCAATTTAGGAAGACATTTCTGGTTCATCTTAGGAGACATATTATGACTTCTGGAAGAGTGAAATCACAAACACCAATTAAGAAGATATGGTACTACTTCAGTGGTAAAGGATGGAGCATTGCCGATGAATGGTGACAATGAGGATGGAAAAAGGTACATGAAATCAGATATATATTAAATGCAGAAAAAGCCAGTTTTGCAAAAGATTAAGGTGGAGTGAGAGAATGAAGGAGAGATAAGTATAAATGTCTTTTTTTCAGGACCCTAACAAGAGTAGCTGTGTAAATACATTTGGTATTTACTAAAATGAAAGATGGAAAATAATAGTTTTAGAACAGGAAAATAAGTGTTTGGATTTGGAAATATTTGGTTTTAAATTCCCTAAAGCATTTAGTGTCAATGTCATATGGACATTTGTACTAGTGAAAAAAGAAGAAAAATAAGAATAATGTGCATATATATGGTGACTGAAGTTATAGGATTGCTTAAGAATACCTGAGAATATACTGCAGGATGAGAAATGAAGAGACTCCAACAATAAACTGTAGAAAACTGTTAATAACCAAAGATTATTAAAGGAGAAGCTGGAAAAAGTACCGAATAGGACAATCAGAAGTAAAAGAAAAATAGGAGATACTGGCAAAGAAGGCAAATGAAAATGCATTTAAGAAGAAGAAAATTATTCATTCTACCAATTGCTGGTGAGTAATAAGTGAAATGAAAGTATAAAAGACATTGAACTTGACAATTTGAAGGTCAGAAATGACAGTGATAACTCCAGTGAAGTGATATGGATGGAAGCAGATTCAAGTGGGCTGGGGAGTCAATGAGAAAATTTCAGGTTCAGGAAAAATGGGGCAAGGTTATGCAGAATTTTTGCTGTACAAATCTTTGAAATGCTGTGCAACTGCAAGATTTTTTAAAAGTACACTTTGGAGCTGCAAAAAAAAAAAAAAAGGGACATTCCTAGTATCAGAAACAAAGAGGCAGTTTAGAGCTACAAAGGTAGGATAGGACTGTGTCATACAGAGTAATGACTTTAAATACCCATGAAAGAAAATATGTGGCTTGAAGTTAGAACTGAGACGCCTGTATAACAGATAGAACCATTAAGGGAATCCAGAAAAAATCTGCTTAATGGCTCAAAAATACAATGAAGATTCATGATACTCTCAAGTCTATAAGTTGAAAAGTAATAAAGTTTAACATGGAAAATCTAAACTCTAGTCTTAATTGTTAAATTGGTGTGAAGTCTGAATTTATATTGCTTATCTGAAGGTAAAATTTATAAGCTAAGGGATTTACATAAAACTTAAAGTCTGGCAGTGGCAAAGCTGGAGAAACTCCCTAAGTCCAGCCATATAGGATCCTCTAAGCGCACATATAAAACCACTTCACTGAATAAGATCTCACAGTAAATAAATACAAAACAAGAAGAAAAAAACACCATGAGGAAATGTTCATAAAAAATAAAAGAAGAACTAATATACCAAGCACTAGGACATATTAAAAGAATAACTTAAAAATATTAAAAACACAAAATGACATCCATTATATACCAGAAATGAACACCTAAAAAAGTAACAAAAAAGTAAAAATAGGAGAAAATTGCAGATGAAACATTCATATAATTGGCCCCTTTACAAAACAAGCAGAAGCTGGTAAACAGTTATAGAATCAACATTCTTAGAACTGTGAAATCGAATCCAAAATGTATAGCAACCATAGAACTCCTTTGCAGAGAAGAGGGTGGCTGAATTTTTGTAAGAGAGTGTTGTGGCAATTTCCTTCACCTGCATACCATCTACTATATTCCAGTGCAGGACAGCCATCCCCAGACAGCACTCTGAGATCCTGCAGCAGCTTGCTGATGCCAGGTCATTAGTACCGATGGAATTTTCTTTTCTTAAATTACCCTAGTTGTGCATTTTGACTTGCTTGGTGTTACCCTGAGGAACTGGCATAGAGGTTGAGGTTTGTTGTACTGCCTCTTCCTCCCTATCTTGGGTTGGTACAGCTATCTGAGCAGCAGTGGTATCTGCAAAGGATTCAAAGACCCACTTCTTGTCCCCACCTGGGCCAAGAGATGGCAGATGGAGCAAGGGGTGTGCAGTCCCAGTTTATGCAGGAGAAGACAGAGGAGGAAATCTCTTATGGAATAAGGACTTGGAAGAGAAAGTGTAATGCATTTACCCAGGACTGGACCCCTGCTCAAAAATTATCTGAGATGAACTTAGACTTGCACCTCTGGCAGATCTGTGGACTCTGTGCAAGCACGAGGTGAAGACAAAAGAAAATCTGTGGGCAGCACACTTAATATTGAAGCAGTGCTCCAGCTAAGCAGTTAGCAGGACAAGCTGCAAAGAACAGGCAAGTAATATTTTCTTTTCTTCTATTTGGCCCCAGGTACTTAAGGAAATTTCTCTTAGGTTACTGGCTGATCACTGAGATAATGAAACAGATACTTCAGTGAACACACATGAAAGCCTAGAGGGAATTTTTTTTTTTTTTTTTTTTGCAAAAAGAGTTTAGAAATGTCTCAAAACAAATAAGACAACAAAAGACTTCAACAACCACCAATAACAAATCCTGGGGAAGAGGAACTATGTCTTCAAGAATTATGACATTATAATATTCAAATATCCACTTTTCAGCAGCAACAAAAAATTATGTCACACAAAGAAACAATACAGTATTTTCCACTCAAAGAACAAAAGATGAATTGACAGAAACTGTCCCTGAGGAAGACTGGATATTGGACTTGCTAGACAAAAATCTTTAAATCAACTATCTTAATATGCTAAAGAGCTAAAGGAAACTATGGGCAAATAATTAAAAGAAACAAGTAAAATTATATCTGAATAAAATGAGAATATCAATAAAGAGATATAAATGATTAAAAGCAACCAACTGCAGAATCACAGAGCTGAAAGCACAATAACTGAAATGTAAAAAAAATCTCTGGAGGAATTCACTGCCACATTTGAGTGGAAAAAGAAAAAGTCAGTGAACTTGAAAACTAGACAATTGAGGTTATTCAATCTGAGGAACAGAAAAAAATGAAAAAAAGCATCTAAAGGATCTGTGGGATATCAACAAGCATACCAATACACATGTTATTGGAATCCCAGAAGGGAAAGAGAGAGAAAAGGTAAAACAGAACAAAACAAAAAACAAAAAGTTGAAGAATTATAGCTGAATAATTTCCAGATTTGATGAAATATGTGAATCTACATATGAAAAAAACTCAATAAACTTCAAGTAGGATAAATTCAAAGATATCCACACTAAGACTCATTATAATCAAAAGATTGAAAGATAAAGAGAGGGAGAGAGAGAATCTAGAGAGCAGCAGGAGAGAAATTACTTGTCACATAAAAGGGAATCTCAATATGGTTAACAGTCTATATTTCTTTAAATACAATGAAGATCAGATGGCACTAGAGTAACATATTTAAAAGCCTGTAGAAAAAGAAAGGTTGTCAACCAAGAATTCTATATCCAGAAAAATTATCCTTCAAAAATAGAGGAGAAATTAAAATATTCCAAGTCAACAAAAATCAATGGAGTTTGTTGGCAGTACATAAAGACTAAAGAGAGTGCTTTTGCTGAAATAAAATGACATTAGAAGTAACTCAAAGCCATATGAAGAAATAAAATATCTGGAATGGTAACTACATAGATAAATTAAAAGCCAGTATCATTTTAATTTTTTATTTGTAATTCCTTTTGTTATTTCCTTCATTATTTAAAAGACAAATTATTAAAATAACTGTAAATCTATGTTGATGGGCACAAAGTATATAAAGATGTAATTTTAGCAATAACAACAACAACATAAAAGAGATTTTGTTTGCTATTGAAGCTAAGTTGGTATCAATTTAAATTAGATTGTTATAAATGTAAGATGGTAATTTTGATCCCCATGGTAACCATTAACACAGTACCTAAAAATACAAGTATGCAAAATAACATGGGAAAAAAATCAAATGGTATACTACAAAAATCAGTTAACATAAATGAATGTAGTAATAGAAGAAATGAGGAATAAAAATAGACATGCACAAACAAATAGTAATATGAGAAAATTAAGTTCTTCCTTAACAGTGATTACTTTCAATATAACTAGGTTAAATTACCTAATTAAAAGACAAAATTTGGAAGAATGGGTAAAAAAATTATCCAATGATATTCTGTCTGCAAGAGACTCACTTTATATCCAAAGACACACACAGGTTTAAAATGAAAGGATGGAAAAAGATATTCCATTCAAATACTAAGCAAAAAAGAGCAAGGGTGGCTATACTAATATCAGGAAAATAAAATTTGAGTCAAAAAGTTTCACAAGACACAGAGAAGGACACTATATATTCTTAAAAGGGTCAACTGATACAACAATTATGAATATGTACACACCAAACAATATAGCCCCAAAATGTATGAGGAAGAATTGACAGAACTGAAAGGAGAAAATGTTCTACAATAATAGTTTGAGACTTCAACATCCAATTTCAATAATGGAAAGATCATTTATACAGAAGATTAGTAAGGAAATAGAGGATTTGAACAACACTGTAGACCAACTCCACCTAACAGACATACATGGAACATTCCATCCAACACAGAATAAACATACTTCACAAGTGAACATGGAACATTCTCCAGGAAAACCATATGTTAGGCCACACAACAATCTCAAATATAAAATTTACAAAGATTATAATAATGCAAAATAACTGATAAGGGTTTAACATATAGAATATACAAAGAACATCTACAGCCAAACATGAATGAATAATGCAGAGGCAAGTGGTTATCATTATAAAAATTTTTATAACGTGTTCCCATCACATGGCAGAAAGCAGAATTTCCAGCTGGACTGAAGATGTAAATGTGAAAAGTATATGAAAATAGCTATAAAATTGATATGTACTCAGCTAGGGAATAATTTGCAGTAAACAAAAATCAATACCTTACAAAAGTCTTTGAACATTTTGCCTTAAAATTATAAATTAATATACCAATGACAAGAAAATTTTAAGAAGTACAGGAGAAATTACAAAAAATAAAATTAAAAAATTTACGGATAAAAATGAAATACCTATGATGACTATAAATTTTGAGGACATAATTAAAAATGAAAGTAATTTTTAACAAAACTTGTGTAACTCAACTAATATTATTTAGAAGGTAATTTTATGTTTAAACTCATATTAGAAGTGAGGAATTACTAAAACAATAGAAATATACAATAAAGTACATGCAACAAATGTATAAGCATGGAAATATTAGATCTAAGAATAGAAATTAATTAATTAACAGAAAGAATAAAGAGATTCAACAAAACCAAAACCTTGCTCTTTGAAAATACTACACTGTCCACAGACAGGACAACATATTTAGGCAATTCTTCCACATGGAAAACTGAGTCTAGAAGGATATTAATCAGGAGAGTGATATCTCTATATAAGGTTATCTCTCTACATGATGTTTGTAAACTGAGGTGGTGAGAGGAAGGCCAGTAAGGAGATAAAATAATGGCCACTTTGATTTAAAGTGAGGACAAAAAAAAATCAACAGGAATTGGTGATAGATTATATGTAAGTTATGTTAAAGATTAAGGAATACCAGGTTTCATGATTGAACAATGGGTACAATTTTCATAAATAGGGAACGATGGGGGAAGAGTGGGGTAAAGTCTTTAATAAACTGTCACTGATGGACCTCTTAAGTTTGTGATGCTAATAGTGATGACAAGCACATTGGGAAGAAAGGCTGTCAGTTTTGCAGTACAAGACCATTATGTCACTGACGTCATGAGATGGTGCAGTAGTCTTGTGAATAGGCTCTTTTTCTGGGTATCAAGAACTATGGGTATCCCGAGGTTGTTACTGATGAATTTTTGGGGTTTATATATAGGGACCACACCCTATAGATAGGAGCAGATGGCAAGAGAAAACCTTAGACCCTGACAATTCCCAGAGCTATAATCTCCACCCTATATTGCCCTGCACCAGATGTCTATCTTGTTTCTGCCACTATTTTTAGGTCTCTGTTACCTATAGTTGAATCTAATCATAACTGATAGAGAATCTCTGTACTATTATTGAAATTTTATTTGAAACTTTTAACTTACTAAGAAATGAATCAAATTTAAGGATTCAAAAATAGAAGAATGAAATTCACAAGACTTAAACACAGGTTTCTATCCAATTTGGACAATAATTCAGGAATTTTGTAACATATTACACAGTTATGCAGAGTCTATAAATTGTAGTAAAACACGATCTTAAAAAATTTTGCCCTGTAGTTCCACTTTTAATTCAACTCTTATCAGTGCAAGAAAATATATTTCTTGAGGCATATACTTCTCCCAACATTTCAGACTAAAAATCTTGTCATGGATATTTTTATTTTCTGTTATAGCCCTGTTATATGGTCTAAAGTATCTGTTTCCCTGTAGAAGATATACACATGCAATACAAAAAGTCCTCATCCCCAGTGTGTTAGCCAGAGTTCTCCAGAGAAATAGAACGAATATGATATATATAGAGAGAGAGATACCTTGTTAGATATGAAACTTTTTGTGAGAATTTGCTCACATGATCATGGCATCCTAGAAGTCCCACGATCTGCTATCTGCAAACTGGAGAACCAGAAAGCCAGTGGTGTAATTCAGTCCATTCTGAAGAATCAGGACACCAATAAGTGCAAGTACCAAAGCCTGAGAACCAGGAACACCAAAGTTGGAGGGAAGGAAAAGACAGACATTTTTAGTTCAGGCAGAGTCAGTTTACCTTTGTTCCACATGTTTGTTTTATTCAGGCCCTCCTGGATTGGATGCTACTCACCCACATTGGTGAGGGTGATCTTTTTTACTCAGTTCACCAATACAAATGCTAATATCTTCCAGAAACACCCTCATAGACACACCCAGAAATAAAGTGTAATCAGCTATCCTGGTATTCCTCAGCCCAGTCAAGCTGACACATAAGATTAATTAACTAAAAACTTTCCCTCTGCTCTCTGAGACTGGCAGTTGGAGGCCTACAAATTAAACTGATTACTAGGAGAGAAAAAAAAAAATATTCCTAGGTATATGGCAACCAACTAAAGAAGTAGGTAGCTTACTAAATGGTTCAAGCTGGAGTTTTCTATACCTGACTTTCTTGGGAAAAGAGGGTACAGAAAAGTCTTCTGTGGGAAGAACAAATAGGTTTCCTTAGGGAAGATGAATGGGCTTTCAGAAGGACAAAGGAGAGTTAAGAAAGTTTGTTTATATAGGTGGGGGTGGAATTTCTAGCTGTTTCCTGGTCCTAATGCACCCCCAGAGAGAGGATTTATGTAAGGTTTAATCTCAGTCTTCTTCTTAAGAGTAGATCTGCCCTGAAGTCTTATTTCCCAGAAGTTGCTATTTTTAGTCAAATAAGGGGATCTCCAAGAAGACTTCTTTCTGCATCTTTTGAATCTAAAATGTTTTCAATTTAAAGTAATCTTCACATCAACTCTGGGGTCCCAAGTTGGACCCACACTGTCAAGAAACTGGACCAATGAAATTTTGCGCTTTTTAAAATAACACTTCAGAAAAAGACACTTTAAACAAATCTCTATAATGAGGGGCCAGCGGTTGACGCCTCAAATTTCACCTCCACTTCTCTGCTTCCTTGAAGCTGTCATGTCCTCTTGGAACAAATTAACCAGATCCTGGAAGGGTTCACTTGGTTGCTACCTTGTTTATGCAAATAGACAAGTTTAAAATATTTCTACCTCCTTCACTTTTTGAAACGTTTTTTTGCTGTGTAAAAGGAATGCCATGGCATAATTGGACCCATTTGCATGAGTTTCCCACCAAGAATGCAACCTCTTATTCCTGAGGATACAATTTTTGGGACACTTCTGAGGTGGCCTTGATCCAGATCTGCTAACGAAGTTTGTTTTAAGGTTTGTACAGGAGAACATTTTATGTTACCATTTTCACAAAAGTGGGTCTCTTTCTGGAGGAACCAGTGTGGGACATAAAATTTGCCTCATTTGGAACCTGAGCTATGTTTTCCTGAGGCTGACTTTTCTGAGTCACCCCACACTCGGTCAGAACTGTCAATATTGGAGTAATTGGAGTTTCACATTTTGTCCTCATGCAGTCCACTGCCCATCCATCTAAATCAACTGACTGAACATATTTCATTTCTACTAATTAACACCAGCATTTCCACCCCCAACATAATAAATTCTCCTTTTGATCAATACTGCCAATGAAACAGTGACCTCATTTTCCTTGGTGCCTCCCTGCAGGCAGGTGGAAACTATGGGTGTTCTCTTTCAATGAGGCCTGAGGCTAAGGTACAATTTAGCTGAGAAAGAGCAGAAAGGTCTCACTTGACAGGTGTGAACAATTAGACAAACTGAAAAGAGTTAACAAAGTTTTCACCCAAATTAGTCAATGATGTAAGCTATTTCTAGACTATTCCACTTCTTTCCTTCTATTTTATTCTAAAAATTTCTACATTTACTTAAAAATTAATGTACATATATTTTAGGCATATTATTATTCTTAAAAAAAGACTAAGCACATGCTAATATTAATTGTGTTTATCTCTAAGAAGTGAGTTTTAAGTGTGTTTTTAACTTAATTGCCTGTTAAGTTCTCTATTTTTTGAATTTTCTGCAGTAACATATAACTTTGATAGAAAAGAGAGTCATTTAAAATCATCATATGAAATTGTATATCTTGGATTATACTTGGAATAATAGGATAATTAGATGAGCACTTTAGTAGATAGGATCATAAGTTACTCTTCCCCCATCTCTATGTTTTTTGTATATTCTAACATTTCTACATGTTTTCTTGTGCAATGAAAATACAAAATGTTTTACAAACTTAAAGGTAGAATTATCGATGTTGCTCCACACAAGTTTTCTAGGACTCTGAGGTGTAGCAACAGCGGGTTATGATAACAAGGCTCAGAGGCCAGGGACCAAAGTGTCGAGGAGGAAAAACATTCCTTTCTCTTCTAACCTCCTAGGCTCTCTGACTGGGGACTTGCAAGTCACACTAAGAAAAGAGAGATTAACAAGAAAAAACAAATGCAGTTTGTTAACACGTGCAGCACAATATCCCCGGGGGAAAACTCAGTGATGAGTAATTCAAAGGGGTGGTTAGAGCTCAGGCTTCTATAGCATCTTAGCACAGGGCTAAAATGTGGAAAGTGACATGACAAAGGAAAAGGGGTTTAGACTTTCAGAGGTGGCATACTGTGAGAAGAATTTATGGGGGGAGGAATAAATGACAAGGCTTAATCTAGTAAGGGTTTTTATGTACAGGTCTGTCTTCTTAGTCATATAATTCCCCTGGAAGAGGGAATTTATACAAGTTCTCATTTAAGTTTCTACTTCTAGTCAGATTTAAAAAAACCTCCAAGAAAGTCTTCTTTCTGTGTCTGTTGATTCTCTTTTGCTTCCAGCTCAAAATAATCCTTATGCCAAAGAGACATATTTTGCGGTGAAATAATCTGATCCCCTGCAGGAGAAAACTTGGGAATTTATATTTTTAGCTGTAATTTCACATCTACTTGGAATTTTTTGATAGTTACTGCCCAGAAATCAAATATTCTTTATCTTTATTTAGTACAAATTCTTTGTCCTGTTCTTTTGTTCTGACATAAAATTTCCTGTAGCCTAATCCTTAAATGGGTTAAGATGACATATAAAATTGAAATAGCCTATTGCAAATTTTCTCCGGGAACAATAAGCATTTTGACCGACTTCATTGAAATACAAAAGGATTACAATATTTCCTAAATATAATAAATATTTTCTGGGTTGATGCCTTTGTGTTTCATTTTTAAATAAGAAAGGTGCAATCTCTCAAGATTTAGATATGTACATGCCCCCACCATCAAGGATAAAACAACCCAACCCAAAATTGATACTTTTAAATAGGATTATCATCCAAGTGTTCCAGCTGTCAATAATATTTCTTTATAATCCTATATGGCAATGGTTTAATAACTCTCCAGGGAAAGTAAATTTTTCATTCCATCTACCAATGGATTTGCAGTAGATTGACTCAAGAGAAAAATCTTTGCAATGAAACAAGGTGAATCCTTGTTTGTATGGCGACCCCTTTGAGATGTAATTATCAAGTGGGACAGGGCCCCTATCCCCACTGTCTGTGGGAGGGCAGGAGCCTAACTTCCAAAAGTGCCATTTAGCAACACAGACTTTTTAATCACAAGACCATCTCACTTCACCTCTTCAGTGAATTGTCCTAATCCAACCTCTGTCTTTGAAAAGTTTGGGCTCATTGTTCCTTATTGATTGAATTTACAGGATTCTACAGGATGGTCAATAGAGCTATCCAGATGTAAACATGTGTAATTTTTCCTTAAAAGGGAAGAATAATCCCAATGGTGGTTCAGAGGCCATCAGGGCTGCTACTGCCTGCAGGCATCCAGGGAATGAGACTGTCACCTGCTCAGTTCTAAAGGGGACAGGGGTGCAGCCCTGTTGGGCCCGGGGTGGGGGTGAGGGGACAGGACCACCCCAGGGGGCTTGGAGAACAGAGATTAGTGCCAAATAGGATTATTCTAGAGCCTTAAAATATAATAGAATTTGTCCTGCTAAATTTCAGACTTGCTTGGGACTTGTGACCTCTCTTTTCTACCCAATTACTCCCTTTTGGAATAGGAGTGCCTCTGCTCTATGTGTGCCAACACTTTTTTTAGAATTAGATAACTTGTTTTCTGGTTTCCCAGGTTCACAGCTTGAGGCAAATTTTGACTCAGGATGAATCACAACTCCTCTTTCACCCACACCTGATTTAGCTGATGTTTGGATGAGACCTTGGACTTGGATCTGATGCTGGGATGAGCTAAGAGTCCTAGAACGGTTCGGATGGAGTGCATGTATTTTACATGTGAGGACATGAATTTTTTTGAAGGGTGGCACAGAGCACAGAGTGGTATGAACTGATTTGTATCCCCCCAAAATTCATATGTTGAAGTCCTAACCCCCACTACCTCAGAATGTGATTGTACTTGAACATAGGGTCTTTAAAGAGGAAATTAAGTTAAAATGAGTTTGCAAATGTGGACCGTAATCCAAACATGACTGGTGTCCTTATGAGAATAGATTAGGACACAGCCACACACAGGGTCCATCATGTGAAGACATAGGAAGATGACCATGTACCAGCCAATGACAGATGCCTCAGAAGGAATCAATCCTGCCAGCACCTAGCTTCCATAATTAGGAGAAAATAACTTTCTATCATTTAAGCCTCCCTGCCTGTGGTACCTTGTTATGGTAACCCTAGAAGACTAATGCAATATTTAAGAAGTTCTGATAGCTCATAATATGTTATGTTTTAAATAAAGCAAGTAAAACACTTTTTAAATGCCATGGGAACAAAAATGGCATTTTAGAAGCCTGGACGTTAATGCAAGTTCAGAAGAAAATTTTCTGAATTATCTAAGTAAACAGTGAAATCTGAAAAGTCTTATTACATTAAGAAGATTATATTTTCTTTAGAATTATATATTTGCTTATTAATCTTTTAGTAACTGTCAATTTAATTAAAAATATTGCCTAATATATTCCTTATATACTATACTCTGAGGAATTGCTAAATTTTTACCAACAGAGAGAATGTATTATAACTTTAAGATGACATCACTGCTTAGCTAGTTAATGTTAGTGACATTAAAGATGGGATCCAAATAATTATACAGTGCCACAGTCATACAGAATGCATCCTCTTCAAAGATACCACCAAGGAAAAGCAGTATATGACATTATTCCACAGGAGGGGATGAACTTCAGCAAAGCCAGATTCCTGGTCTGTCACACTAAGATTTATTGGTATGAGAAACTTATAGGTTTAATGGGGAAGAAGACACACATACAGACCTAAGATCCCATGAGCATTACCAGTCACAAGTGCTACAAGAACTGAGAGAAACTGAACTCCAGAAATTGAGTCTGGAGACCCTGGGGGAGGTTGAAACACAAAGAGAGCTCCCTGGCTAGCCTCAAATCCCAGGAAGTGAGAAAGGAGATTTGAAAGTGACTTACAGAAGGAAGGAAGGGTAATGCTGATTTTAATATGTGATAATTTATGTTATACTTGGAATGACCACTGAAATAGTGAAATAAAAATTGACTTTTCATATGTTGTTATTAGCATTATTACTTGCCCATCAAAGAGGACAAAATTTGAAAAGACTTGTGTGAAAAGGGAGTGTTAATATACACCAATACAAGATGAAAACCTAAGAGTAAGCTTTCAACAGAACCCACTCTTCAGGTATGATACCCTCCACAAAAGGCCAAAAAAAAGAAAAAAGGAAAAAGAAAGAAAGGAAGGAAGGAAGGAAGGAAGGAAGAAAGAAAGAAAGAAAGAAAGAAAGAAAGAAAGAAAGAAAGAAGGAAAGAAGGAAAGAAAGAAAGAAAGAAAGAAGGAAAGAAAGAAAAGGTGTGATCCAAATTCTGATCACTTGAAGAGAGCAATTCCTTATTTGCATGGATACTTGGATAGCAACATGGACCACAGTTCAAAACTTCAGAACTGGCCAGCAAACTTAGATCTGTTATGAAATCTGTTATGAAAGAGGGGCTCCTGTGCAAACCACTAGAAAGCATAAAAAAACACTTGAAAAGAGATTATACTGGGAAATTCCACTGTATTTATAATAAAAATGCCCTCTCATTTCTCACTAGGCCAACTCACACCTCTGGTGAGCTATGTGTGTATCATCACTTGAGCTGGATGAGGAAAGGAGAGAACTGTGTGTGGTTTTCCACGTGCATGCACATGAGGAGTGTGGGTATCTTTGTAAGTGTTTGTAACATCTTATGATTCTATTTTTTACAAAGGTTGAACTAAAAATTCCGCCAAGAAATATCAATGCAAAAAATACATCCATTACTCTAAAACTCTTAGAGGAAAACATAGGCAGAACACCCTTTGACATAAATTGCAGCAAGATCTTTTTCGATCCACCTCCTAGAGTTATGAAAATAAAAACAAAAATAAACAAATGAGAGCTAATTAAACTTAAAAGCTTTTGAACAGCAAAGGAAAACATAAACAAAATGAAAAGACAGCCCTCATAATGGAAGAAAATATTTGCAAATGAAGCAATACACAAGGGATTAATCTCCAAAATACACAAACAGCTCATGCAGCTCAATATAAAAACAAACAAACAAAATTAAAAAAGTGGGTGGAAGATCTAAATAGACATTTCTTCAAAGAAGACATACAGATGACCAAGAAGAACATGAAAAGATGCTAAACATCACTGATTATTAGAGAAATGCAAATCAAAACTACAATGAGGTATCACCGCAAACCAGTCAGAAAGGCCATCATCAAAAAATATACAAACAATGAATGCTGGGGAGGGTGCGGAGGAAAGGGAACCTTCCTCCACTGTTTGCAGGAATGTAACTTGGTTCAACCACTATGGAGAACAGTATGGAGGTTCCTTAAAAAACTAAAAATAGAGCTCACATATGATCCAGCAATCCCACTCCTGAGCATATATCCAGAGAAATCCATAATTCAAAGAAATAGATGCACCCCAATATTCATTGCAGCACTATTTGCAATAGTCAAGACATGGAAGCAACCTAAATGTCCATCAACAAAGGAATGGATAAAGAAGATGTGGTACATATATACAGTAGAATATTACTCAGCCATAAAAAAGAACAAAATAATGCCATTTGCAGAAACATGGATGGCCCTAGAGATTGCCATACTGAGTGGAGTAAGCCAGACAGAGAAAGACAAATATCAAATGATATTGCTTATATGCAGAATCTAAAATAAGGGTATAAATGAACTTATCTACAAAATAGAAATAGAGTTAGAGATGTAGAAAACAAACTTATGGTTGCCAGTGGGTGAAGAGGGGAGGGATAAATTGGAAGACTGGGATTGACATATACACATTACTATATATAAAATAGACAACTAATAGAGATCTAATGTATAGCACAGGGAACTCTACTCAATACTCTGTAATGGCCTATATGGGAAAAGAATCTAAAAAAGAGTGGATATATGCATGTGGATATATGTATATTTATAACTGATTCACTTTGCTGTACACCTGAAACTAACACAACATTGTAAATCAGCTATACGCCAATAAAAATTTTTAAAAACTTAAAAAAAATATGTCCATTACTTAATTCAATAATGTGTATACATTCTAAAGCCTTGACAGGAGGGGTGGGCAGGGAAGAGCCTGGAGGTTCACAACAAGGGCTCTGGAATCAGGATACCTTGGCAGGTTTCCAATTCTGCCGGTCTCAAGTGACATGGGCTGCATCATATAAGATGCCAGAACTTGTTTCTTCATCTCTGTAATGGGGATGATATTCTTTTATATAACTGGTATGATAAGTGACATAATGTATTCAAAACACCTAACGCTGTAGCTGACATTACATTAAGTGCTTTATAAATTGTGGCTATTAATATAAATTTAAACTGATTTTAGTTGAAATATTGATTGATTTGTCAAAATACTTACTGTAACGACTGCGACTTTATCCTGTTCTGTAAAGTCAACTCTTATAAAATGAAATTTTACTTTAGGGACAGTGATAATATCTGGTTTTGCTCTGCAAAGTCCATTATATTTAAAATTTAGATGTTTCTTGAAAAAGATTTTCTTCCCTACTTTAACATGGATCTCAAAAATTAATTGTACTCACTGTTTAAAATGTGGTTTATTACTATGTGAACAAACAAAATGTGTCACATGACTTAATAGTGTTCTTCGATTTTTGTTATCTAATACATGCCAGAGGCTCACACATTTGTCTTCATATTCATAATCATGCAGATGGGTAAATATGCACATATTTTAATTTGGGAATATCATGTTATCAGTTATAGGAATAAATCAGTGAAACGAGAATGTTTTGTAGGATCAGTCATTTTAAATGTTCAATAAGTAAAAAAATAGATGAAAATCTGTTGAATTACAGATACTGACTATAATACTACAGTCAGTGCTCAACTTTTCCCTGGAGACTGTGCTTCAAAGACTGGAAGTTCCCTCACCTCAGTGTTTTCCTGGTTTCCATTTGGACCCATGTGCAACCCTGCCCCAGTCTGAGTCCTGATCTCCATCATGTCAATGAAGTATTTTGCTGCTGTTTGTTATCTGATTTTCTCCTCCTTCCTCTTCTAAATCCATGCCCCCTATTGTTAATAGATGGCTAACTGGATTGAAAAATATCAAGGATGGAAGGATTTGTGAATGAGACCAAAGCTCCTGTTGTGTCTGGGCACACAGCTCTCCTGGATTCCTTACTTTTAGCACTTCAACCCGTAGCCTCTTCCCTAGTGAACAGAACTGCACTGGCATAACTTCTTTTTTATATAAAACTGAAGTATAGTAGATTTACAATGTTGTGTTAGTTTCAGGGGTACAGCAATGTGATTTACATATATATATGTATATATATATATAAAATTTTCCTTTATAGGTTATTACAAATTATTGAATATAGTTCCCTGTGCTATACAGTAGGCCCTTGGTTTTATCTACTTTATATACAGTAGTGTGTATCTGTTCATCCCAAACTCCTAACTTATCCCTCTGTCCACCAGTATCTCTCCTCCACCCCCTTTCCCCTTTGGTAACCATAAGTTTGTTTTCTGTGTCTGTGAGTCTGTTTCTGTTTTGTGACTACGTTCATTTGTATCATTTGTTTAGATTCCACAAATCAGTCATATCAGATCATATTTGTCTTTCTCTGGCTGACTTGCATGGTCATAATCCTTAACCTGCACTTTCCTCATGGCCCAAAGGTAGAATTTATATAATTGTATATATTTTCTTGCAGACCATTTAGAACTGGAAGTGGAGATGGGGTATGGGCACCAAGATGGCCGTTTAAGTCTCAGTTCTCAATATGGGGACTGATGCTGAGCTGGGCAAGTGAGGGGAGCTGAGAGGAAGAGCATGAGTGGGCAGTGGTTCAAATCGCAAAGCAGCTCAGCAGCCATGCTCCACCCCTCCTGCTCTTACTAATTCGCTGTGTGATTACAGCCTTGCACTGGGAGGAGGACTAGGGCATCACTGGAATTCTGGGGCTGATAAAATTATTTGAAATGCTTTGTTCTTGAAATTGGATCTGGACCTGGGCTTTGCTCCTGCTGCTGGTATGAGATAAATCATTTTCAGGAATCTGCCTTAGAAAACTCTAGGTCCTTCTCTCTGGAGGCTGGGAAAGAGGGACCACTGCTGCCTTAACTGTCCCCTTCAAAGTGGAATTTTCCTTGTATTAGCACAAACGCTTCTGTACTGACTTTATTTTCTTTTTTGTTTTTTTAAAGGCATAGATTATTTTATTATATATGAGCAGTTTGAGAAATAAGGTGAAAGGAACTGAAGCATTTAGGACATTTCTTAGAATATATATGAAATCTGGACCACATCCTTAAGAATGTATTTGACCTTTGATATTCTATTGTCATCAACTAATAATTATATTGCCATTTTATACTCTTGCACAGATATATCACAATGCCAGATAATTATTATTTGTATTTTTAAGTCATTTTGCCCCTCATAAGTTTATGGAAAAATACAACCCTTGTAACATTTTGAATTTTAAGTTTATACTACTTAACAATGTTACCTTATGGATGTTTTAGGATGAAAATTTAAAACCACTAAATCAATAAAATATTAATTTCAATAAGCAATTTGTAAACCCATTCACACTTTCTTCCCGATCTGTCCTGCATTTTACCCACTCTACTTGTGCAATGAGGACATACAGTTTCTCAGGCCCTTGACCATATCCATTCTCTATTTTTTTAGTTTATTCTTAACTTCTTTTCAAGTTTTAACTCCTTGGAATGTCAAGAAAAACACCCTTTTGCTAAAAATCTTAAACACCTGGCCTCCTCATCTTTATCTTGCTTTCCGAGTATAAATTTACATCACAGTATTGACCACCCACCGCCTTTTTTGCTGTTATAATTTAGCAGCTGAGTGTGAACAAAGAAAAGCTCAAAACCCAGTTGTTCAGAGACCCTAAGTTGCTCACAGTCCATTGGTCCACTGTGTCATCACCCTCTCCCTTCCATACTTTTTTGAGACTCCTCTAATACCAGCCCGTACTTCCCTCCAGATTCATTGGTAGGATAAAAGGTATTATCAACCTCTATTGTTTCTGATTGTACATTGCAGTTTCATATCTCTGTGTCTTGTTACAGGTACTCTTTCTTCTTTCAAGTCCCAAAGCGAATGCTCTTCCAAGATGCATTTTCTATCCTCCTCAGTAGATGTCAATACTTCTGCTTTTTGTGACTTTTCAAATTCATACATACCATGATATTTACCAAAATCCATTACAGTCACCTCTCCTTCTTCCACAATCTGTTCATTTTGAGAGAACAAAAACTGTTTCTTAATCTTCTTTGTTTCTTTACTACTTACTACAGAAATCACTTAATGTTTGCTGAAGGACTATTGCCATCACAATTTGCCTAGACTGTTCACTGAATGTTTATTCAAAACAAGGTTACGTATTGAAATTTACTTGGATAATTTTTTTTCTTTAAGACCAGAAGCTCTCCAGACATTCTGATCCTTTCATTTAATAGTACATACTGAACCAAGTTAGTATCAGGAGATACTAGTTTGAAATCTAGATTAAGACACATATGGATTTGGAGACCTATGGAGTCCTTTTGCAATCCTTTCAAGGAGAAATAGCAGTTTATTCACTTTGTGGATACTGTTCTTTTGTACTCCCGAGCCAGTGAAGTAAGCACTTGCAGAGACCTGCGGCCCTGAGGTCAGGATGGAGCTCTATTCAAATCCCAGCTCCACTTCTTAAATTGGAACTTTGAGCAAGACAAGGTACTGAGCTCCTGGTGGGGCAAGTCTTGTCGTATGTAAAATGAAAATGATAGTATCAAACTCATAGAACTGCTTTGAGGGTTAAATCTAAATTTGTGAAAAATCTGCACCTGGTCTAATGAATAAAATTTTAGAATGGAAAATGTATGGCCCATTTCACCTCAGTGAAATGTCTTTTTTACTATACATGGGTTTTCCAGTCTAACCTGTATCACACCCTGAAGACCACACCCCAAGGGATTACCTGAACACCAGACCCAGAGCACCTGAGCAAGAATGTGTTAAGACAAATACTGCTCCCCTGATGTCACCATAGTCAACCCTAATACTCTGTAAACATTAGAGAGTCTGGGCGAGGAGAGTGGTTGTGTAAGAACCTGCTAGAGTATAGCCAGGTCTCCAGAGCAGTTCTACACAACAGAAATATAATGCTAGTCAGAAATAAAAGTTTGTCTAGAGCAGGCACATTTGAAAAGTGAAGAGAAACAGGTGAAACTAATTTCAATAATATATTTTATTCAGCACAAAACATCCACAATATTATCATTTCAACATGTAAATAATATTAAAAATGGTTAATGAGATTTCATTTCATTTCATTCTTTTTCTGAGTGCTAATGTAATAGCTAAGAACAAATCTGACCCCATATTAGATATGTTTATTTTACTTTAACCTTTGTATTCTATTATTTCTGCTTTGAGTTAAGAATGTTGCCCATAGCCTGAAATATACAGGATAGCCCATTCTCAAGGCTCTGACCTTTAAAGGTATAACACTTTTCCCTTCCTATAGAGAGAAAAAGTTGCAGAACAGAGAATAACATTGGTCTTGTTGGAGGTTTACAGGAGTATCATGACCTGACCTATGTGGACAGCTTCAAGAACAAAGGATTCAACACCAAGAAGTTTGTAACAACCAGCCACAGCCTCTCCCCTTTTAGTGTGAAAGAAGCCTGGTTTATGACTGGGGTAAGATGATTCCTGAGGACACTAGTCCACCATCTTCTCAGTCCACTGGTTTTCAGAATAAAGTCGTCATCCCTTCTCCCAACTACTTGTCTCCCAATTTATTGGCCTGTCGTGTAGTGAGCAGAAAGAGATTGGACTCGGTAACATTAAGTCTTCAAACTATCGTGTGTATGCTATATGCATAGCACATCTTTATTTAGACTCCTGACATTTCAAATGTTCATGGGCCATATGTGGCTAGTGCCTACTGAGTTGGACAATGTAGTCTAGAAGGCTAGAAACTGGAGAGTTTCTAGCCTTGCCCAATCTAGGAAAAAGAGCAGGAGAAAATGGAGTGCTTTGTGCCCCATGCCAAATATCATGGCCCAGCATGCACATAAGAGCAAGTTGGAGGCAGTGCATGGGTCTCCTCTCTCATTGCCACCATCCTTGTCTGCTGACTTTCACAAGCTCTCTCTCACACTATTAATGCTCTCTCATCAGTGACACCTGGGCACTCATCCTTAAGTGCTGTTTTTCTTTCTTTTTTTTTCTTTTCATGTATCTGATTTGTTCGTTTCTCAGCATCATGTTATGTCACTGAAGCTCTGTTTTGACAATGAATTCATCTTTGCCTTCTTCAGTAAATTGATCTAAGGTTTTGACATACTCTAGTGTTGGCTCCACATATTTGCCTGATTTTAGTTGGTGACCACGGGGAACTCTATGTTGGGACATAGAATTCCAACAGCTGACCTACTCCTTGGATGTTCCCATCTTCCCTCCCTGGGGATCAGGAAAAGGTTTTATTAATCTTGACCACACAAATTTCCTAGAAAGGAGAGAAGTAAGAAGCAGGGATACAATGAAACAAGAATGGAAGTAAAACCAGAGACAAGGCTACTGTGGGTAAACTCTTGATACAGGCAGTCATATAATCATGGTCATGAACCTGATTCCTCCCCAGCATTGTAGGCTTGCTGTTCAGCAGGCCCTCTGCTAGCCCCTCATCATCTCCACAGCAACCTTTTGAAGTAATGCTTGTCTTTCTGCTTTTGCTTGGGTCAGTCATGGTTACATTTACTAAAACAGGCACACAGTTTGATGGAACCCATCTGCTCACACTTCTTTTCTTCTAGCATTGTTTGGAAGCTCTTAGATTAAAGCTGTTTATCTTCTGTGAGGATTTCTTCCAAATGACCATAAGGAGACATATAGAGAGACCAAATCTTTACCCTAAAGTCATATTTACTCACATTCTTAAAACATGCTGACCATATGTTCAGTATCTGGCTGTGCTACCAGCTGATGTGAGGGTACTCACCACCAGTCCTTAAGTGAGCTGGGCCCTGAGGGGACAAAGCAGTGTCCCTACTGCCATGGCCATGGTCCCTTTGCCTGAACAACTCATTTCCTCGAGCCCTGGCATCAGCCCTCTCCTTCACCAGCGCTTCCAAAGGCTTCTCTCTCTCTGTCACCAATTTTATTTTTATAAAAAATATGATGAAAGAAAAGGGAAACCAAAAAGGAAATGGCAAACTCTTTGAGTGCAGTGATTAATGCTGTCAAATGGAGCTAAACTGTGTCTTGATTGTAAAAGAGAAATCAATTTAGAAAGTACTGACTTGGAAGAACTTAATTGCTCATAAAATTAATTTATGGATGACTTTATTTGATGTTTGGAAACAAGAGTACAAATGAACCAACTCTGATGTGTATGAATTTCCACTCTAGCCAAGAAGAGGTAACTGACAAGAACAGAAAATTGAAACAGAGAAGGTAATGGTGGTTTACCCTTCCCTGGAAATATTCCATATTAGGCTGTAAGCAGTGGACAGTTATAAAACAGTTCAAAGCTATGAATTTTAGACAAGTTTAGAATTTTAAAAAAGAACTATTTAAATTGAATTATGTTATAAAACTTCTCTGTGACTGATGTCTTAAAATCGAGGTAGGTACATGTAAGTTTATAAACAAAATTAAAGGAAATAGTATCTTCAGAAGAAGTTATAGGATAAATAACATGAAATTTGTTAAGTCCCCAAGAGCCATCAAAGCAGAACATTCCTGCTGAGATAGCAGAACTTTATTGGAAATTATCATGTAAGCAAAGAAGCAAAACCACAGCAACAGAGATTGCAGAAAACACACACACATGTATATATATTTCCATCTTTGGCAATGAAAGGATTCACATGGATATGATGACCAGTCTATAGGAACAAAAAGGAAATAGAAGAGCTTTCTATCACATATATATATATATTATATATAAAAATAATATTATTTACATTTAAAATTTTCATAATAAAATGTATATGAAATAATTATTTATCTTGAAAGCTTAATTCCAATGTATATTTATATTGGGAGAAAATGAATGATACTGTGGTCACTCCTTACAACGCATAGATTACAAATAAATAATTATTAATATTAACCTTGCATATGGTTGATATTTATTGGACTGATTGGTGCAATTCTTGTATTGTCTTCTCACTAACCCAGCTTAAGAAGATTTTTCCATGCCTAATTCGCCCCCATGCTATGATTGGGTGCCTTGTCTTCATGGTCCTTGAACATGGAGGGCTCATGTGGTCTAGTGTCCTGAGGAGTTTTGAGAACAACCATTGAAGGGCAGGTGTAGGTTCATGCCCGGGGCATTGCTCCTCTCACGGGTAATTGAAATGCAATGGGAAAGGGTTTGGGGAGCAGATGGTGTGCAGTCGACAGGCACATCACTCCTATGAAGTTCCTGGGCATTCCCACAGCATCTTGGCCAGGTTGCTCTGGGTGGAAGTCTTACCTGACACTTCTTTGTGGCAGAGTACCTCTCAGACCAGGTCCAGATGAAGCCAGCCAACAGCCCCCATTCTTCACCCTCTATAGGCAAAACCCTCATGTGCTTCTTTCTTAGCACAAGGGCTTGATGTCACTTTAAAAGGTTTTCCCTCTCTCTAGGTGGAGACTAAACCATTCAACTACATATAATGTATCTTCCCATTACTAAACTATAGAGAAGGAGTGATTTTCAAGAAAAAAGAAGCCTCATACAATGCACAGTTGCCTCATAAATACACAGTTAAACAATACATGCACACATACATACACAAAGTGTGGGGCCTTTAGGGACTTTCCACCCCCTCACTTGTTCCCGTAAACCAATTCTTCTCCCTATCGTGCGCCACTCCTTCTCCCTATCGAAACCAATTCTTCTCTCTATCGTGCGCCACTCCTTCTCCCTATCGAAACCAATTCTTGGAGTTTTTCAGTTGACGGGGACTTGCCAGACAGCGGGTAATTTTCCAGTTGCCCGTAACAGGTATACGCCCTAACCGCCACAATGAACAAACAACTATAACGGCCAGAAGGTGGGACAAAAGTTCCTAAGCCAATGAATTCAAAAGTCACCACATTTACCCAATCATTGTGAGAATATACCCGCCCTATGAGTAAATAAACCTATAAAAAGTATGTGATTCCGCTTTTAGGGGTTCCCCATCGGCCTCCTGCGTGAGGTTCAGGGAACCCCGGTGCATCGGCTCCTAATAAACCTCTTGCGTGTTGCAGCGGCTCTCGACTCTTGGCGGTTCTTGGGCGAGTTGGAATCCCTCGTAGACCGTTTGGGTCTAACATTTGGGGGCTCGTCCGGGATCCCCTCTCGCCCCCGGGTCACAAGAACATCGGGAGTCGGAGGTATCAGGTAGGCTCGAGCCCAATTGTCTGTTTGTTTGTCGTTTGTTTGTTGCTAGCCGCCATTAGGAAAAAGCCGTGCGAACCGGCTTGCTGTGGAATCTGTATTGGACTCCTGGCTAGGCAGACGTGCCGAAAGCTGGTGTCCACGGGCCCCGGGGGACGCCCTGGTGGTCCATCTGGAAGGAGAAACAAATTTTGTCTCCCCTTCATCTGGTTCTGGCAGGTTATATAAGCTGCCATCTGAATTTGAGTTGGTTTCGGGTTTAAGTTCGCGGCGGCTGGTTCTGGCAGGTTATATAAGCTGCCATCTGAATTTGAGTTGGTTTCGGGTTTAAGTTCGCGGCGGCAATATCAATGTGTGTCTTTTGAAATTTTATTGTTTTTCTGTACTATTATCTTTCTTTTGACGGACGACAATGGGACAAACTATGACGACTCCTCTTTCTCTTACCCTAAGCCACTGGACCGAAGTTAGGGCTAGGGCCCACAACCTTTCGGTAGAAGTAAGGAAAGGAAAATGGCAAACGCTGTGTACCTCTGAGTGGCCTACATTTCAGACAGGGTGGCCACCCGAAGGATCTTTTTTGTTAGATAAGGTTGGGCTAGTCAAGTCTAGGGTCTTTAACACAGGACCCCACGGACACCCAGACCAGATACCATATATCTTGGTCTGGGAAGATCTAGTTCTCTCCCCGCCTCCGTGGGTCCGGCCCTTTGTTTCCTCAACAGGCACGTCTGCATGCGCTCCAGCACAATCGGAGATATTGGCCCTGAAGAAAACCCCAGACACGGAAAAGTCATCTGCTGCCCCGGACCCGCCAAAGGCGATATATCCTGACCTGCAGTCTGATTTGCTTCTTCTAGATTCCCCACCTCCTTATCCTCCGGCCCTAAATCCCATGTCGCCCCTAGGACCCCCAGCTTCACAACCCTCCGCACCAGTAGGGCCACCTGTTATGGCGGAAAGGGGGGGGTCCCTCGGCGGGCACCAGAAGCCGGAGGGCTGTTTCCCCGGATCCTACTGCTTTACGCCTTAGAGAATATGGCCCCCCCGATAACCACGGGAATAGGCCCCTTCAATACTGGCCCTTTTCCTCTGCAGATCTTTATAATTGGAAGATGCATAACCCTACTTTCTCTGAAAACCCACAGGCTCTTACTGCTCTAATAGAGTCTCTTGTCTTCTCCCACCAACCCACCTGGGATGATTGTCAACAGCTCCTCCAGACTCTCCTCACAACTGAGGAGAGGCAACGGGTTCTCCTGGAGGCTAGAAAGAATGTGTTAGGCGCCAATGGACAACCTACCCAGTTGCCTAATGAGATTGATGCCGGTTTTCCACTCGTCAGGCCGAATTGGGACTTTAATACCCTGGAAGGTAAGGAGCACCTGAAAATGTATCGCCAGGCTCTGGTGGCGGGTCTCCATGGAGCGGCCAGGCGCCCCACGAATTTGGCTAAGGTAAGAGAGGTAACTCAGGGGCCCCAGGAATCGCCAACCGTGTTCCTAGAACGCTTAATGGAGGCTTTTAGACGATTCACTCCTTATGATCCAACCTCTGAGGAACATAAGGCCACCATAGCAATGGCCTTTATTGACCAGGCGGCCCCTGATATTAGAAAGAAGTTACAAAGGCTGGATGGCCTACAAGGTTTCTCCCTTCAGGACTTAGTAAAAGAGGCAGATAAGGTATATAATAAGAGGGAGACAGAAGAAGAAAGAGAAGAAAGAAAGCAGAAGGAACAAGAGGCTCGTGAGGTAAGATGAGATAAGAGGCAAGAAAGACATTTGAGTAAGATACTGGCCACTGTAGTCAGAGGAGGAAACAGTAGAGACAGAAATAGACAGGAAGGGCGAACAACGGATAGAAGGCGGCCATTAGACAAGGACCAATGTGCCTACTGTAAAGAAAAAGGTCATTGGGCAAGAGAATGCCCTAAAAAAAGGAACGGGGGAAGGATCACTAAGCCTTTTCATCTGTACGTGGCCGAGAATAAAGGTATTGCAAAGGGAGTACTAACTCAGAAACTGGGTCCCTGGAATCGCCCGGTTGCGTACCTATCAAAGAAATTGGATCCTGTGGCAGCAGGATGGCCCGCCTGTTTAAAAATAATCGCCGCGGTGGCCTCTTTGGTCAAAGATGCTGACAAACTGACTTTGGGGCAGAACCTAACGATAACAGCCCCCCATGCATTAGAAAGTGTAATTCGCCAGCCACCCGACAGATGGCTAACAAATGCCAGGATGACTCATTACCAAGCCCTGCTGTTAAACTCAGATCGTATTAAGTTTACCTCAGCCACAGGACTCAACCCGGCCACCTTGCTACCCGACCCTGACCTGGAAAGCACTACCGTCATCCATGATTGTCAGGAAGTACTGGCTGCAGCACACCGTAGCAGACCAGACTTGATGGATCAGCCCCTCCCCAACGCCGACGTTACCTGGTTTACTGACAGAAGCAGTTTCCTAGAGGAAGGTAAGCGTCGGGCGGGAGCAGCCGTGGTAGACGGGAAAGAGGTCATCTGGGCAGCCACATTACCGCAAGGGACATCGGCCCAACGGGCTGAACTAATCGCCATGACTAGAGCATTGGAACTAGCAGAAAACAAAAAGGTAAACATCTATACGGACAGTAGATACGCATTTGCTACCGCCCAGGTCCATGGGGCCATTTACCAACAAAGAGGGTTGCTCACCTCGGCGGGCAAAGAAATTAAAAACAAAGAAGAAATAGTGGCACTGCTAGCTGCCCTCATGCTCCCCACTAAAGTCAGCATCATTCATTGCCCCGGACACCAGAAGGACAATACCCCGGTGACAAGAGGCAACAACATGGCAGATAGGGTGGCACGAGAAGTGGCTCTATGGGAAATCATACTAGAACTATCAGATGAGAGTCCTGGGAAACCAAATGATAGGGGAACAAGTACCCCAGCCATAACTAAAGGAACATTATCTCCTCAACAAGCAAAATCCATGCTACAACAGATTCACAGATGGACACACTTGGGAACCAAAAAGATGATGTCCCTACTACACAAGACAGGTTATGATACCCCTGGACTAACTAAATTAGCTGAGCAGATTGCACGAGAGTGCATTCCATGCCAACAGGTAAACTCCCATAAAGGAAAACTTGAGGTCGGAAAAAGGCTCAGAGGAGACCGCCCAGGAGCCTATTGGGAGGTCGACTTCACTGAAATACGCCCTGGAAGGTACGGTAACAGGTATCTTCTAGTTTTTATAGATACCTTCTCAGGATGGGTAGAAGCTTTCCCGACGAAGGAGACAGCTACTGTGGTGGCCAAAAAGATCTTAAAAGAAATTTTCCCCCGGTTCGGGGCACCAAAGGTAATAGGATCAGATAATGGTCCTGCCTTCGTCGCCCAGGTAAGTCAGGGTGTGGCCAAATACCTGGCGACTGATTGGAAATTACATTGTGCCTATAGACCCCAGAGTTCAGGACAGGTAGAGAGAATGAATAGAACTCTAAAAGAGACCCTAACTAAATTGTCCATAGAGACTGGCGGTACAGATTGGACGGTGCTCCTTCCCTTAGCCCTGTTCCGGGCTAGAAATACCCCCTCCCGCTATTATCTTACTCCATTTGAAATACTATACGGGGCCCCACCTCCTCTTTTTACGCTAAGGAAAATATTAAGTCCTGACTGTCAGAATAACACTGACTTATATGCTAGGCTGTTGGGACTCCAGTTGGTCCAAAAGGAGGTGTGGTCCCAGCTGGCAGAGGCTTACCGACCAGGAACACCAGCAGAGGCTCATCCCTTCCAAGTCGGAGATTCCGTGTACGTCCGTCGGCACCGAACCCAGACTCTAGAGCCTCGGTGGAAAGGACCATACATCGTCCTGCTCACCACCCCCACGGCTATAAAGGTAGACGGCATCGCTGCGTGGATCCACGCTTCACACGTGAAGGCCGCACCAGCATCTGCAACATCGGAATGGCGAGCCCAAAAGACCAGCAACCCGCTCAAGCTCAAGCTTCTGCGATCATCAGATTTATAACTTTAACTTTGTTACCCCTACTGACTGTGAGTAATTTTAGTCCTCACCTGCCCCAGCGTTTAACCTGGCAGGTAATTTCCCAGACTGGAGATGTAATATGGTCTGTTAGCAATATCGCTCCCCCATGGACCTGGTGGCCAAACCTTTTTCCTGATGTTTGTAAACTGGCCATAGGGGCTCCCGGTTGGGATTTAGAAGACTATTATGATCAACATAATGTTCCAAAAATTTTATCAACTAGAGCTGATTCCTCCGGAAAGGGTTGCAAAAACGGGATTCGGAGGACTGGGCTCAGAGCTCCTGCTTTCTATATATGCCCCGGGTTCCATCGCCACAGGTCCCTTAATTATAAATATGGAGGAACTGAAAACTTTTATTGCAAAAGCTGGGGATATGAAACCACAGGAGACACCTATTGGAAGCCCACCTCTGGCTGGGACTTTATTAAGGTGACAGCCAATTATACACACCCAACCAACCCCTTAACTTATAGGCCTGAATGTACTAAATGGTGCCATCCCCTTAAGATTTCTTTTAGTGAACCAGGAAAAAAAGATAAAAAACTGGATAAATGGCCATTCATGGGGAATCAGGTTTTATAAAGAAGGATATGATGATGGATTACTAATGACCATCAAACTAAAAATTGAAACCCCTACTCCAGTTCCTATAGGCCCCAACCCTGAGATAGGGCACTCTTTGCTACCTTTGGCCCCTCCCACAGCGTTACCAGAGATAAGAAACCAAACTTCTGAGCCAAAAGGAATAACAATCAAGCCCAAGACCCCCCCGGGACCGAATGCTCTCATTGGTCCAGGCGGCTTTTGAGGTTTTAAATGCCACAAACCCGGAGGCTACCAAATCATGTTGGCTTTGCTATGCTGCTCCTCCCCCTTATTATGATGCTATAGGATATAATTCTAATTATAATAATGTTAACACTCCAGATCAATGTCGATGGAAACAAGAAGGAAATAGTAAATTGACCCTGGCCTCAGTATTAGGAAACGGTACATGTGTAGGAACGCCCCCCTCGTCCCACCGACATCTTTGTGCCAATTTAAGCCTCCCACAGGGCTCAGGGTATCTCCTCCCTCCTCCGGATGGATGGTGGACATGTAACACAGGATTGACCCCCTGCATTTCTTTAGAGGTCCTTAAAGCTTCAACCGATTTTTGTGTGTTAGCTCAGCTGGTCCCCAGATTCATTTATCATTCAGATTCATCCTTTCTAGATAAATATGAGGGCAGAGGAAGGTTTAAGAGGGAACCCATAACACTCACCCTGGCTGTACTCCTAGGACTAGAAATGGCAGCCGGGGTAGGAACGGGTACAACAGCCCTCATCCAACAACCCCACTATTATGATGCCTTAAGGCAAGCTGTAGATGTTGACCTCCGGGCGTTAGAAAGTTCCATAACTCAGTTAAAAGAATCCCTCACCTCGCTTTCAGAGGTGGTAATGCAAAACAGGAGGGGATTAGATCTGCTGTTCCTTAAGGAGGGCGGACTATGTGCTGCACTAAAAGAAGAATGCTGTTTTTATATTGATCATTCTGGGGCTATTACCAAAACTATGGACAAACTTAGGGAGCGCCTGGACAAAAGACAACAGGAAAGGGAAAATCAAAAAGGATGGTTTCAATCATGGTTTGATAAATCTCCCTGGCTTACTACTTTAGTTTCCACCTTGTTAGGGCCCCTCATTATTTTATTGTTGCTCTTAACTTTTGGACCATACATTCTGAATCGCCTGATAGCCTTTATTAGAGAACGCATTAGTACGGTACAAGTTTTAATGCTAAGGCAACAATACCAAAACTCGCAAAAAGAAACTGAAATTCCATGATTGAAATTAGTTACAAAAAAAAAAGGGGGGGAATGTGGGGCCTTTAGGGACTTTCCACCCCCTCACTTGTTCCCGTAAACCAATTCTTCTCCCTATCGTGCGCCACTCCTTCTCCCTATCGAAACCAATTCTTCTCTCTATCGTGCGCCACTCCTTCTCCCTATCGAAACCAATTCTTGGAGTTTTTCAGTTGACGGGGACTTGCCAGACAGCGGGTAATTTTCCAGTTGCCTGTAACAGGTATACACCCTAACCGCCACAATGAACAAACAACTATAACGGCCAGAAGGTGGGACAAAAGTTCCTAAGCCATTGAATTCAAAAGTCACCACATTTACCCAATCATTGTGAGAATATACCCGCCCTATGAGTAAATAAACCTATAAAAAGTATGTGATTCCGCTTTTAGGGGTTCCCCATCGGCCTCCTGCGTGAGGTTCAGGGAACCCCGGTGCATCGGCTCCTAATAAACCTCTTGCGTGTTGCAGCGGCTCTCGACTCTTGGCGGTTCTTGGGCGAGTTGGAATCCCTCGTAGACCGTTTGGGTCTAACAAAAGTCACACTAAAAAAGAGATTAAAAAATACAACAGAGAAATAACATTTACTCAGCTCCCACGTGTGGAAGGCCTCCTATAGACTTTTCCATATGTGTTGCAAACTTGAGTCCTCACAAAAATCCCATGTTATCCCTTCTATTATACAAATGAGAAAAATAAGATTTTGGAAGTTAACATACTCGGCAGAGTCAGGCTTGAAGATGTTGTGCCTGACTGCACGGAATTCCATGCATGCGTGCATGTCTCTTTTTCCTGCAGACCACAATGCCTCAGGGAACTACAATGCAAAAAGTAGCATGAACTTGGGTATTTATATCCCTTATCATCCCCTTATCCTTTACAGTACTCCATTCAGGTTGCAGGACATGTTTGAATAAATGAAACACATCATTTTCTACCTGCAAATGAGGCAGTGTGTGTGCTGTGTGTGCACATATACACTTATACCCATCACAGATAAATCAATACAAGAAGTGAGGTAAGAAGCAAAAGCTATGTTTATTTATGTTTTTTAAAAGAGTATGACTATAAATTAAAATTCTAAGTATTGTGAATATTCAGAACTCCAGGTATTTTTTTTAACTATTAAAGTCTTGATATTTATATTTTGTATGAAATCTGTATAATATTTAAAGTGATATTTGGCCATAGGACATATTATGTCTTCCAAAATAATAAAACAAGGTATTATTTTAAACCTAGTATGTGTAATTTACCACGCTAGCTATCTTAATACTACTTAGAAATAGAATTTTAAAACTGCGATACAGATTTCCCAAATGAACCAATGTGATTTGAGAAACAATAAATAGGTAACATAATTAAAAACAATCAAGTGAAGAATAAAACAGCAAGAGTCAAGAAGCAAAGGGGAGCTCATGGAATAATTATATCTAAAACCAAGATTAAGGATAGTTTCTATAATTAAGTGAAATTATATCTCAATCCCTTAGTGAAGTGGTTCCCAAATTTTTTGGCACCAGGGACTGGTTTCGTGGAAGACAATTTTTCCACCGACAGGGGAGGGGGGAATTGTTCAGGCGGTAATGTGAGTGATGGGGAACAGCAGGTGAAGCTTCGCTAGCTTGCCCACTGCTCACCTTCTGCTGTGTGGCCTTGTTCCTAACAGGCCTCAGACCAGTAGCCATCCATGGCATGGGGCTAAAAGAGCACCACTCTATTTACAGAGTTTTAAGAGATTAATTAAAGGCCAAATTTTTCAAGGAAAAGGCTCTACAAAATCAGGGAGGGGGAAATCCTTATCATGTGTCTCTCTTGGTTGTGTACAGTGCAAGATGTAAATGATTATATCTCATATGGAAATGTTATTTGAAAATCAAAAGATTCCAAATGTGATTATTTATAATATCCAAGGAAATACTGTCTCTATACTCTTTCATGCATACTGTAAATACCAGATAAATATCTAAGGTTAAGAAGACATTGTCAAATGTTTACTTTAAGCAAAGACCCCAGTACTCTTGTTGCATATGTCAATGGCATGATCATCAGTTCCCGTGCAGTCAGGTGGAATTGCACACGTGGAGATGAGATGTCTTAAAGGCCCTAATGTAAATCAAAACCACAATAAGATGTCACCTCACACCTCCTAAGATGGCTGTTATCAAAAATATAAAAGATAACAAGTGCTGGCAAGGAGGTGGAGAAAAGGGAACCCATGCGCACTGTTGGTGGGGATGCAAATTGGTGCAGGCATTATGGAGAACTGTATGGAAGTTCCTCTAAAATTAAAAATAAAACTATCATATGATCTAACAGTCCTTCTTCTGTGTATATACATAAAGGAAATAAAAGAAGTAGCTTGAAGAGATATCCGTGCTCCCATGTTCATTGCAGCATTATTCACAATAGCCAAGATATGAAAACAACCTAAATGTCTGCTGATTGTTGAATGGATAAATGCATATACATATAATAGAATACAATTCAGCCTTAACAAAGGATATCAACATGAAGGTCATTAAGATAAGTGAAATAAACCAGTCACAGAAATAAATATACTGCTTATCTCACAAATGGAGTCTAAAGAATTTGAATGCATAGAAAGGGATTAGAATGGTGATTACTAGGAAGGAGGAGGTGGGGGAAATGGGAAGATGTTGGCCAAAGGATACAAATTATGAATGATGAATAAATCTAGAGATGGAATGTATAGCACAATGAATGTAGTTAATGTTACTGGAAATTTGCTAAAAGAATAGGTATCGGATGCTCTCACCACACATACGAAAAATGGTATTTATGTGAATAGGTGATATGTGAATTAGCTTGACTGTAGTAATCATTTCACTATGTTTCAATAAATTAAAAAATCATGTTTTGTACTATAAATATATATAATTTTATTTTAAGAAAGAACAAATATTAATTTCAAGATTCAGTTTCCAAGCAAGGGTATGATAGGAATAGACTCAGATTAAAATTCTCTTATTTAATTATCTAAAAACTATCATATCCTTTCATTCTATTTTGATATATAATTCACTAGTTTGAAACCATTTTAATTATATAAGTATTTAGATAGACAGAATTGAATGTGCAAAAATTAAATTAGCTTTCCTAGTATCTAGTTTTACATATTATTTATTTCTTTGGTTTATCATAAATATATTATTGAAATATTCTGGATTCAGTAAATTTGATTTAAAATCCAACCTGCTCCTGACCACCTCTGTGGCTTTGGCAGGCAAGTCAACCTCTCTAAGCTCCAGATGTTTCTTCTGTAAAACAGAAAAAAAAAGAAAAAATTAAATGACATTGAATAGCCAACACTTTAATAAGAAAAAAATGTTCATCAGCTTTATAAAACTTAATTTATATAACTACTTCTTCACAAATGAATACATGATTTGTTTTCATTTTCATCGATTTTGTATTATATTTCACAGTTAGTAAAATTGTAAATCTAGACATTTTAAGTTTTTCATTTTCTTGAGAAATGAAAGGAATTGCTTGGACAAAGTACAGTTAAAATATCTATTGGCAAGTTTTGTTTATTTTATATTTGTTTTTATAGTTTGTTTGAATCAAGAACCTATCAAAATAAGGTCTACATACTGAAATTGGTTGATACATACTCAATCTTTTTGTAATACGAATGATGATGTCTTTTTTTCAAATTCTTTTTTAAAGAACCCAAGTATTTTCATCCTATAACTTTTATCACAGTCTGGATTTTACAAACTGCATCACTGTGGTGCCAATTCTTACGTTCCCCTCTCCCCTGTAGTCGTTTACATTCATGATTGGACCTAGCACCTTAATCAGATTCAAGTTCACTGTTTTCACAAGAAAATTTTATAGTTGGTATTCTCTCCATTTCCAAAGGAGACAGTCAATGACTGGTTGTCTCCCTTATGTATAAGTAATTATTCATTGATGACCATTGACTAAATCCATTAGTTCAATAGAAGTTGCAAATGGGGATATTCTAATTGCTTCATTAATTCTTCATTTATAAACTAAAATAATTTATAGAAGACACATTTCTTCATCAATTATTTGGTTACCCACATCTCCTCCTCAAGCATTTTGGTTACTCTGATATAAAATTTGAAAAGGAAAACAAAGATAAATGATATATACTTGTTTTCCTTTATATAGGTAATGAAGTGATTAGAAAAATCCTTCAAATGGGAAAAATTAAGGTGTAAGCAAGTGGAAATGAATGTTAGTCCACTAGCATGCAATATGCATGCACATATGCATATTTTTGGATCATTATAAATTAAAATTTTAAACAAATCTAGGAAGTGTTGTGCATCACAGTTATTTTCATTGGTCTGGCATTCTGGTTTTGGTCACTGGGAGCCTCATCCAGTTAGCTATTGTTTCCTTTTGGTATCACTGAAAGATTCCTTGCCTTCTGTCTTCAGATCATGTAGGCTGGTTGTGCACATTTCCTGCACCAGACATGGACTTGGACATTTTCCTACAGTAACCTACTGAATTTTAGTGGAAATGCCATTTAAAACTGTCACCTAGATGCTGTGGATGCTTTTGCTGTGTTGGTCCTTGCTTGTAAGACTTTTTGTAGAAAATTCAAAGTTTATTTAAAAAAAAAACAAAATAAGAAAGTATAGATACATTAGATTTTTTATACTATTATGAGTTAAACAGATAAAACATGTCTTACCAAAATATAAAGCTTACCAAAATATAAACCTAAATATTAATATAAATTGAAATCTGTGATAAGTTTTATGAGAAAAGTTGATGCAAAATTTGACCTTAATATATATGCTTATTTTTTTTTCAGAATTTTAAGTATACATTATTTATAGCCAATTCAGGAGAATTTCCTTAACTGGAACTTTAGGTGGTTTCTGAATCCCATAAATACCATGTGCAAAATTATGTTAACATAATTTCTTTTCTGAAGCTAGATCTCTTTCATTCTATGCAAGAATTCATGACTCAATAATTTAAGAAGAACTCCTCTGTCTCCATTTAAGTTCTACTTTATCATCCAATAACTGAAGTAATGACTACATAATAATTCAATTTGACATGGGGATAATGAGTTTAAATATTCTTTCATCTATTTCTGGCAGACTTGATTTTGCCTATTTTTTTAGCATATTTATTGGAGTATAATTGCTTTACAATGATGTGTTAGTTTCTGCTGTATAGCAAAGTGAATCAGCTGTACATATACATATATCCCCATATCTCCACCCTCTTGCGTCTCCCTCCCACCTTCCCTATCCCACCCCTCTAGGTGGTCACAAAGCACCGAGCTGTTCTCCCTGTGGTATGTGGCTGCTTCCCACTAGCTATCTATTTTACATTTGATAGTGTATATATGTTCATGACACTCTCTCACTTCATCCCAGCTTACCCTTCCCCATCCTAGGGTCCTCAAGACCATTCTCTATGTCTGTCTTTATTCCTGTCCTGCCCCTAGGTTCTTCAGAACCATTTAAAAAAATTTTATATTCCATATATATATGTGTTAGCATATGGTATTTGTTTTCCTCTTTCTGACTTACTTCACTTTGGATGACAGACTCTAGGTCCATCCACCTCAATACAAATAACTCAATTTTACTTCTTTTTATGGCAGAGTAATATTCCATTGTATATATGAGCCACAACATTTTTTTAACATCTTTATTGGAGTATAATTGCTTTACAATCATGTGTTAGTTTCTGTTTTATAACAAAGTAAATTAGCTATACATATACATATGTCCTCATATCCCTTCCCTCTTGCATCTCCCTCCCTCACACTCTCCCTATCCCACCCCTCTAGGTGGTCATAAAGCACCGAGCTGATCTCCTTGTACTATATAGTTCTGCTTCCCACTAGCTATCTATTTTACATTTGGTAGTGTATACATGTCCATGCCACTCTCTCACTTTGTCCCAATTTACACTTCTGCCTCCCAGTATCCTCAATACATTCCATATATATGTGTTAGCATACGTTACTTGTTTCTCTCTTTCTGACTTCACTCTGTATGACAGACTCTAGGTCCATCCACCTCACTACAAATAACTCAATATTGTTTCTTTTTATGGCTGAGTAATATTCCATTGTATATATGTACCACATCTTCTTTATCCATTCATCTGTTGATGGACACTTAGGTTGCTTCCATGTCCTGGATGTTGTAAATAGAGCTGCAACGAACATTGTAGTACATGACTCTTTTTGAATTATGATTTTCTCAGGGTATATGCCCAGTAGTGGGATTGCTGGGTCATATGATAGTTTTATTTTTAGTTTTTTAAGGAAACTCCATACTGTTCTCCATAGTGGCTGTATCAATTTACATTCCCACCAACAGTGCAAGACGATTCCCTTTTCTTCACACCCTCTCCAGCTTTTATTGCTTGTAGATTTTTGATGATGGCCAGTCTGACCTGTGTGAGATGATACATCATTGTAGTTTTGATTTGCATTTCTCTGATGATTAATGATGTTGCACATTCTTTCATGTGTTTGTGGGCAATCTGTATATATTCTTTGGAGAAATGTCTATTTAGGTCTTCTGCCCATTTTTGGATTGGGCTGTTTGTTCTTTTGATATTGAGCTGCATGAGCTGCTTGTAAATTTTGGAGATTAATCATTTGTTAGTTGCTTCATTAGCAAATATTTTCTCGCATTCTAAGGCTTGTCTTTCCATATTGTTTATGGTTTCCTTTGCTGTGCAAATGCTTTTAAGTTTCATTAGGTCCCATTTGCTTTTGTTTTAATTTCCATTTCTCTAGGAGATTGGTCAAAATGGATATTGCTGTGAATTTTGTCATAGAGTGCTCTGCCTATATTTTCCTCTAAGAGCTTTCTAGTGTCTGGCCTTACATTTTGGTCTTTAATCCATTTAGAGTTTATTTTTGTGTATGGTGTTCAGGAATGTTCTAATCTCATTCTTTTACATGTAGCTGTCCAGTTTTCCCACTACCACTTATTGAAGAGGCTGTCTTTTCTCTATTGTATATTCTTGCCACCTTTATCAAAAATAAGGTGACCATATGTGCCTGGGTTTATCTCTGAGCTTTCTATCCTGTTCCATTGATCTGTATTTCTGTTTTTGTGCCAGGACCATACTGTCTTGATTGCTGTAGCTCTGCAGCATAGTCTGAAGTCTGGGAGCCTGATTCTTCCAGCTCCATTTTTCTTTCTCAAGATTTCTTTGGCTATTCAAGGTCTTTGGTGTTTCCATAAAAATTGTGACATATTTTGTTCTGGTTCTGTAAAAAATGTCATTGGTAATTTGATAGGGATTGAATTGAATCTGGACAGTGCTTTGGGTACTATAGTCATTTTCACAATGTTGATTCCTCCAATCTAAGAACATGATATATCTCTCCATCTGTTTGTGTCATCTTTAATTTCTTTCATCAGTGTCTTATAATTTTCTGCATACAGGTCTTTTGTCTCCTTAGGTAGGTTTATTCTCAGGTATTTTATTCTTTTTGTTGCAATGGTAAACGGAAGTGTTTCCTTCATTTCTTTTCTAGATTTTTCATCATTAGTGTATAGGAATGCAAGAAATTTCTGTGCTTTAAATTTGTATCCTGCTACTTTAACAAATTCATTGATTAACTCTAGTACTTTTCTGGTAGTATCTTTGGGATTCTTTATGTATAGTATCATGTCATCTGCAAACAGAGACAGGTTTATTTCTTCTTTTCTGATATGGATTCCTTTTATTTCTTTTTCTTTTCTGATTGCTGTAGTTAAACTTCCAAAATTATGTTGAATAATAGCGGTGAGAGTGGGCAACCTTGTCTTGTTACTGATCTTAGTGGAAATGGTTTTAGTTTTTCACAGTTGAGAATGATCTTGGCTGTGGGTTTCTCATATATGGCCTTTATTATGTTGAGATAAGTTCCCTCTATGCCTACTTTCTGGAGGGTTTTAATCATAAATATGTGTTGAAGTTTGTCTAAAGCTTTTCCTGAATCTAATGAGAGGATCATATGGTTTTTATCCTTCAGTTTGTTAATATGGTGTATCACATTGATTGTTTTGCATATATTGAAGAATCCTTGCATTCCTGAGATAAACTGCACTTGATCATGGTGTATGATCCTTTTTATGTGCTGTTGGATCCTGTTTGCTAGTATTTTGTTGAGGATTCTTGCATCTATGCTTATCAGTGATATTGGCCTGTAGTTTTCTTTCTTTGTGACATCTTTGTCTGGTTTTGGTATCAGGGTGACTGTGGCCTTGTAGAATGTGTTTGGTAGTGTTCCTCCTTCTGGTACATTTTGGAAGAATTTGAGAAGGATAGGTGTTAGCTCTTCTCTAAATGTTTGATAGAATTTGCCTGTGAAGCCATCTGGTCCTAGGCTTTTGTTTGTTGGAAGGTTTTTAATCACAGTCTCAATTTCAGTGCTTGTGATTTGTCTGTTTATATTTTCTATTTCTTCCTGTTTCAGTCTCAGAATGTTGTGCTTTTCTAAGAATTTGTCCATTTCTTCCAGGTTGTCCATTTTATTGCCATATAGTTGTTTGTACTAATCTCTCATGATCCTTTGTATTTCTGCAGTGTCAGTTGTTACTTCTCCTTTTTCATACCTAATTCAATTGATTTCAGTCTCCTCCCTTTCTTTCTTGATGAGTCTGGCTAATGGTTTATCAAACTATCACAAAGCTTTTAGTTTTACTGATTTTTGCTATTGTTTCCTTCATTTCTTTTTCATTTATTTCTGATTCGATCTTTATGATTTCTTTCCTTCTGCTAACTTTGGGAATTTTTTGTTCTTCTTTCTTTAATTGCTTTAGGTGTAAGGTTAGGTTGTTTATTTGATATGTTTCTTGTTTCTTGAAATAGGATTGTATTGCTAAAAACGTCCCTCTTAGAACTGCTTTTGCTGCATCCCAGGGGTTTTGGGTCATCATGTTTTCACTGTCATTTGTTTCTAGGTATTTTTTCATTTCCTCTTTGATTTCTTCAGTGATCTCTTGGTTATTTAGTAGCTTATTGTTTAACTTCGATGTGTTTGTAATTTTTACAGATTTTCTCCTGTAATTGATATCTAGGTCATAGCGTTGTGGTCAGAAAAGATACTTAATATGATTTCAGTTTTCTCAGATTTACCAAGGCTTGATATGTGACCCAAGATTTGATCTTTCCTGGAAAATGTTCCATGAGCACTTGAGAAGAAAGTGTATTCTGTTGTTTTTGGATGGAATGTCCTATAAATATCAATAAGTCCATCTTGTTTAATGTATCATTTAAAGCTTTTGTTTCCTTATTTATTTTCATTTTGTATGATCTGTACATTGGTTGAAATGGGGTGTTAAAGTCCCCTACTATGATTGTATTACTGTCAATTTCCCCTTTTATGGCTTTTAGCATTTGCCTTATGTATTGAGGTGGTCCTTTGTTGGATGCATAAATATTTACAATTGTTATACCTTCTTCTTGGATTGATCCTGACATTATGTAGTTCCCATCTTTGTCTCTTGTAGTAGTCTTTATTTGAAAGTCTATTTTGTCTGATATGAGAATTTCTACTCCAGATTTCTTTTGATTTACGTTTGAATGGAATATCTTTTTCCATCCCCTCACTTTCAGTCTCTATGTGTCCCTGGGTCTGCAGTGGGTCTCTTGTAGACAGCATATATATGGGTCCTGTTTTTGCATCCATTCAGCCAGTGTATGCCTTTTGGCTGGAACATTTAATCCATTTACATTTAAGGTTATTATCGATATGTATGTTCCTATTACCATTTTCTTAATTGTTTTGGGTTTGTTGTTGTAGGTAATTTCCTTCTCTTGTGCTTCCTCCCTAGAGACTTTCCTTTAGCATTTGTTTTAAAGTTGGTTTGGTCATGCTGAATTCTCCTAGCTCTTGCTTGTCAGTAAAGGTGTTAATTTCTCTGTCAAATCTGAATGAGATTCTTGATGGGTAGAGTAATCTTGGTTGTAGGGTTTTCCCTTTCATTACTTTAAATACGTCCTGCCACTCCCTTCTGGCTTGCGGAGTTTCTGCTGAAAGATCAGCTGTTAACCTTATGGGGATTCCCTTGAATGTTATTTGTTGTTTTTCTCTTGCTGTTTTTAGAATTTTTTCTGTTTATTTAATTTTTGATAGTTTGATTAATATCTGTCTTGGCATCTTTCTCCTTGGATTTATCCTGTGTGGGACTCTCTGTGCTTCCTGGACTTGATTACCTACTTCCTTTCCCATATTAGGGAAGTTTTCAACTATAATCTCTTCAAATATTTTCTCAGTCCCTTTTTTTTTCTCTTCTCCTTCTGGTACCCCTATAATTTGAATGTTGGTGCAATTTAATGTTGCCCCTGAGGTCTCTGAGACTGACCTCAATTCTTTTCATTCTTTTTTCTTTATTCTGCTCAGCAGTAGTTATTTCCACTATTTTATCTTCCAGGTCACTTATCCGTTCTCCTGCCTCAGTTATTCTGCTATTTATTCCTTATAGAAAATTTCTAATTTAATTTATTGTGTTGTTCATCACTGGTTGTTTGATCTTTAGTTCTTCTAGGTCCTTGTTAAACGTTTCTTATATTTTCTCCATTCTATTTCCAAGATTTTGGATCATCTTTACTATCATTATTCTGAATTCTTTTTCAGGTAGACTGCCTATTTCCTCTTCATTTGTTTGGCCTGGTGGGTTTTTACCTTGTTCGTTCATCTGCTGTGTGTTTCTTTGTCTTCTCATTTTGCTTAACTTACTGTGTTTGAGTCTTCTTTTCACAGCCTGCAGGTTTGTAGTTCCCATTGTTTTGTTGTCTGCCCCCAGTGTCTATTGTTGGTTCAGTGGGTTGTGTAGGCTTCTTAGTGGAAGGGACTAGTGCCTGTGTTCTGGTGGATGAGGCTGGGTCTTATCTTTGTGGTTGGCAGGACCATGTCCGTTGGTGTGTTTTGGGGTGTGTGTGTCCTTATTATGATTTTAGGCAGCCTGTCTGCTAATGGGTAGGGTTGTGTTCCTGTCTTGCTAGTTGTTGGCATAGGGTGCCCAGCACTGTAGCTTGCTGGCCGTTGAGTGGAGCTGTGTCTTAGCATTGAGATTGAGATCTCTGGGAGAACTTTTGCTGTTTAATATTACATGGACCTGGGAAGTCTCTGGTGGACCAATGCCCTGAATTCAGCTCTCCCACCTCAGATGCAGAGGCCTGACACCAGGCTGGTGCACCCAGACACTGTCAGCCACACAGCTCAGAAGAAAAAGTGAGAAAAAAAGAAGGAAAGAAAGAAAGAAGTAAATAAAGTTATTAAAATAAAAATAGAAAATAATTATTAAAAATAAATAAAATTAAAATGTAATAAAAGCAAAGAAATAAAAAAAAGGAAAGAAGAGAGCAACCAAACCAAAAAACAAGTCTACCAGTGATAACAAGTGCTAAAAACTATACTAAAAAAAAAAAAAAAAAGGACAGACAGAGCCCTAGGACAAATGGTGAAAGCAAAGCTATATAGACAACAGTACACAAAGAAGCATACACCCTCAATAAAAGAGGAAAAGGAAAAAAATATATATATATCTTTGCTCCCAAAGTCCACTGCCTCAATTTTGTTATGATTCGTTGTCTATTCAGGTATTCCACAGATGCAGAGTACATCAAGTTGATTGTGGAGATTTAATCCGCTGCTCCTGAGGCTGCTGGAGAGATTGCCGTTTCTCTTCTTTGTTCGCACAGCTCCCGGGGTTCAGCTTTGGATTTGGCCCCGCCTCCGTGTGTAGGTCGCCAGAGGGCGTCTGTTCTTTGCTCAGACTGGACGAGGTTAAATGAACAGCTGATTCAGGGGCTCTGGCTCACTCAGGCCAGGGGGAGGGAGGGGTGCGGATGCGGGGTGAGCCTGCGGCGGCAGAGGCTGGCATGACGTTGCACCAGCCTGAGGTGCGCTGTGTGTTCTCCCGGGGAAGTTGTCCCTGGATCCCGGGCCCCTGGCAGTGGCGGGCTGCACAGGCTCCCGGGAGGGGAGGTGGGGATAGTGACCTGTGCTCGCACACAGGCTTCTTGGTGCCGGCAGCAGCAGCCTTAGCATCCCATGCCCTTCTCTGTGGTCCGTGCTGATAGCCACGGCTTGCGCCCATCTCTGGAGCTCGTTTAGGCGGTGCTCTGCATCCCCTCTCCTCGCGCACCAGGAAACAATGGTCTCTTGCCTCTTCGGCAGCTCCAGACTTTTCCTGGACTCCCTCCTGGCTAGCCGTGGTGCACTAACCCCCTGCAGGCTGTGTTCACGCCGCCAACCCCAGTCCTCTCCCTGCACTCCGACCGAAGCCCGAGCCTCAGCTCCCAGCCCCGCCCGCCCCAGCGGGTGAGCAGACAAGCCTCTCGGGCTGGTGAGTGCTGGTTGGCACCGATCCTCTGTGAGGGAATCTCTCTGCTTTGCCCTCAGCACCCCTGTTGCTGCGCTCTCCTCCGTGGCTCTGAAGCTTCCCCACCACCACCCCCTGTCTCTGCCAGTGAAGGGCCTTCCTAGTGTGTGGAAAGTTTTCCTGCTTTCCTCTGCTCCCTCCAGAGGTGCATATTCTTTTGTCTCTGTTTCTTTTTTCTTTTTCCCTACCCAGGTACGTGGGGAGTTTCTTGCCTTTTGGGCGGTCTGAGGTCTTCTTCCAGAGTTCAGTAGGTGTTCTGTAGGAGTTGTTCCACGTGTAGATGTATTTCTGATGTATTTGTGGGGAGGAAGGTGATCTCCACGTCTTACTCTTCTGCCATCTTGAAGGTCTCTCTCCTGCTGAAGTCTGATCTAAATGAAAGATTCAGAATTCATCTCTCTTTCATACATTCTAGTTTTCCTGAACACTTAAGTATGTATTGGTGACACATACTGATACTTCTTTCATTTCAGTCAAATTAAGTCACAACTAACCAAGCTGCAAGGTTACTTGGTGTCTATGTTTAAACTTTTATGAAGCATAACTACTCTGAAGCATAACTTCCAGCAGTACAGTAGCATAGCTTGTAAACCCTTGGGGGTATGTAAAAATATTAACTAAAGTGTATTACATGTCATTATTTCTAAAATCAAATTATAAATTTGTTTCTGTTTTCAAATAAAGGTAAATAAAATCAGGTTCTCTGTGTATGAAGTGGAGCCTTCAGTATAAAATATGCAATTAAAATATATAAAATTTAGGTACAGATGGAGGAACAGGTGAGATACTTTATTTTCTGAAGCCATTATTATTTATTACATGTCATTTCTTTCTCAAAAATGTATCTTGAATCTTTCTCTTCTATCAGGCTGCTTTGACTGCTAAGTCTGGGCTAAAGCCATTTCTTACCTAGATTGCTTCAATAGCTTCTTAAATCTTCACCCTTATTCTTCTCTTGGCTTTCTCATCCAATCAGCCTGCAAACAGACATCAGAGCGATATTTGTAAATATAAGTCCAATTAAGCCATATCTGATTATAGCCCTGCAATATATAAGGGGTTCATGCTGCTCTGCTCTGCTCAACACCCACTATCCACTTCCAATTTCTGACTCTATCATAAGTTTAATGTGGTCACTTCCAGACCTCTTTCTATAGTTATTATGTTGCAGCAAATTAGAATAATGGCCATGACTTGTTTTCAAAATATATCAGGATTTTAAGCACTCTTGTAGAAAGAGATCATGGAGCCCACAGAGATGGTGGAAGAAGTCTACCGAGAAAGCTGGTTTGGTAAATTAAGTTAAGATGGGAGCATATTCTTATGGAAGAAAAGGTAAATACAATCAAACTAAAATGACTGCTAGAGTTCCTGCACCACATCATCTGGGATTTTGGAGTATGATCTTTCTGTGGCTAATTCATTACAAGGTTTTGGAATTCAGGTAAAGAAAATCAAATAAGGAAACAATGAGAGATATGGGTTTAAGTGAATTAAGTGATAGTCAGCACTTAGTTAGTCTTCTCTTCACCCTGTGCCAGGCTTTGCTATAAATGCGCTGTTTGTGTCACGCCAACCCTATGAGATGGACTTGTACCAATGATTTATCTGTAGACTCTCAGCTTTGAGGCCATCTTTCTATATTACATGCTTTGATGCTGGTGCTGGAGGTTTGCAAGCTGCATTGCCCATCCTCCATGGGCTTTCTGCTGAGTTCTTCCAGTGGGAGGTCCTTTTGTTCCCCCAGTCCCAGTGGGCATAGATGTTTCCTGGGACCATTAGTCTCCAGGTTTCTTTGGTATGCATTTATTGATTTTTCAGCCTTCCAATAATCATGTAACCAGTTTTCCATATTAGATTTCCAAAGCTTGAAATACTTAGACTGGTTTCTTCTGTTACAGTACTATTTTCACTTCTGTTTTATTGTTGAGGAAATTCCAGCACAAGAGGGCTGTCACTTGCCCAAAGTCATATAGCTAGTAAGTGGCAGAGCAAGGATTAGGACCCAGGTAGTCTGGATTCAGAGTTGTTTTTCATAACTCTGAACTATAATGCATCTTTATTTCATGTTTAAAACCATACTGTAGAGCCTCTTAAAACATGGATAATGTAAGGAATAATATGAACAGTATATATAAATTTGTACAAATGCATGTATAATTTCTTCTCATTAGCAGCAATAAAAGATCAAGTTTTTAAAAACTAGAGAAGTCAGAAAATAACCATGATATATATTTTGGGCAAAAGATTCAGGTTACAAAACAATATTCATGATGAGATCATAACGTTGTTAAGAGAGTAATATAACATGTTCATGCATGAAAAGGGTCTTGGTAATAGAGAAAATGGACAGTAATTTAAAATTTAAGTTTCCTTGAATTATGAGATAAAGAAAGACAGTCATGCAGTTGGAACATATTTAGTATCTGGATTGGCATGATTTCAATTTTTTTTGTTTTTAATTGAGCATTTGATTTTCTTTGTTTTCTAAAGTCTTCAATGTAAATATATAACAGATAAAGGGCCAATAATGTTTTTAAGATTATTTCACAGAATTTTATAACAGAGAAATACTGCATAATATAATCACTGAAAAGGGGAGACTCAAAACTGTATATAAGTTTCTCAATTGGGTAAATGTATAAAACATATTTAAAAATATAGTAATAAAAATAATATGTCATTAAGGGAGGACTACGTTGAACTATTTTTATATCTTTGTATTTGTCTCTATTGTTCTTCATAATGGTGAACAATGAAAACTTATAGTAATTTTCAATTGTGTTTCATAATTTCCATTTTTTAAGCAACTCAATTCATTTAATAGTTACTCTCTTTTAAAAAGTTTAACAGCAGTTTTAAATATTTTCCTTCAAATAAATTTTTAATGTAAGAAACCAGCTACCATGGTTTGGTTACATTTTTTATTCCATGCAGATTTGGCCAATTTTTAATACATAGTCTTCTAATTCCTTATTTTTTTGCCACCACCACTTTTAGGCCATAATGATAGGTTCACAAATGGTGCCATTGCAACCGACTGTGGAAGCACAATGTGCAGGTCTTCCAGCCTCCTACAGACCAGTCAGAGGAAGAGGCTGGCTGTCTCTGTCCACCCAAACCCCACTGTGCTGGCAGCTGGAGCTGGCTCAAGGGTATCTGATTTCCTGTCTTATTTCTTCTCCACATCATGAGAAATAAAAAGGGATCATTGTTATTCTCTGCATTACCAGCCTCTCATCTAGGGCTTAGAGACCTAAATGATATTTTATATATATATATATATTTTAGCCATGTAGCACAGCATGCAGCATCTTAGTTCCCTAACCAGGGATTGAATCTGTGCCCCCTGCAGTGGAAACAGAGTCTTAACCCCTGGACCACCAGAGAAGTCCCATAAATGATAATATATTCTGAATGAATGAATGATGAATGAAGAAAAGAACTTTCAGGTAAAATTTACCCTTATTCAGTTGGGAAGCATAAGGCTCCTTGCTGAATGAAAGAACACTTCTAGAAAGAGTGAAATAATGAATGTTCTTCAGCCACTGTGACCTTCCTAGGATTACGTATTTCCCTGTTGATGATATTGAACTCAGGTTCAGCTGCTTGCCACTCAAAAACCAATAATCGGGCTTCCCTGGTGGTGCAGTGGTTGAGAGTCCGCCTGCCAATGCAGGGGACACGGGTTTATACTCCGGTCCAGGAAAATCCCACATGCTGTGGAGTGGCTGGGCCTGTGAGCCGTGGCTGCTGAGCCTGCGTATCTGGAGCCTGTGCTCTGCAGTGGGAGAGGCCACAATGGTGAGAGGCTCGCGTACTGCAAAAAAACAAACAAACAGAAACAAAAACAAAAACACAATAATCAAGGGGCAAGTGTTGGTAGAAAGGAAAGGTGCTTAATTTAGAAAAGCTGGCAATCTGGGGAGAAGGTGGACTCATGTCGAGAGACCAACTCTGAAGGTTCTTCTCTGCCATGACTATTTTTAAAGGCAAAGGGGGAAGTAATCTCAGTTAATCATTGAGGCAGAAGGTTAGGTTCTCCATCATTTTCTACTGTGTGCAGGCTGATGACTTCAGATCTTTCTTTGGATGTTCTCTTGCTCGTGTGGTCTTCATGGGCCCACAGGGTCTGTCTGTAAATTTGCTAAGGGGAAGCTAGGGGTAGAGAGTCAGTCATTCTTTAACTACATAAATCTTCATTCTTACTCCTTCTAATCCAGGAAAGGAATCAACAAGTTAGACAAGGTATTGTGTACATTCAGTAGAACAGAGATCAGGAGTTAGGTTAAATGTTACCTAGTGATCTTACTTTTATGATTAAGGTTTAAGGAAAACAGAGGTAAACAAACAGAAAAAAGGTAAAAGAACTGCTTACAAATCCCCACTGTCAGACGTCATTCCATTTCTATGGGATTAGGGGCAAAAGTCCATCTTCTATAACCACTTCATGCTGAGACAGGGAATCTGTTGAGGCCTTAGAATGAAATATGTCAACATGGAAATGTAGCATCTCTTTGCTGATGATTTTATTTGCCTGCTCACCTATATTGCCAGAGCAAGCTACAATTATTCTAATGCCCAAAAGATATAGATTATTATGAACAATAGAGTTAATTATCTACCATTATTTCATCAGACACTGAGCTCTGACTCTATCGTCCTAATCATTAACTGCTCATGCCTCTCTTTTGTGACTCTGAGAGGCCTGGGAGACTTCAGCTTTTCTACAAACAAGAGGCAGGAGACATAGAGGGGTTTTGTGCTTGGGAAGGGTGCCCAGCAGTGTTCTGTCCAGTTCCATAGAACATTTACTCTGGACACAGGCCCCTACTACATCCCATAGCCTCAGAAAATGCCTTTTCTAAAAACTGAAGTATAGTTAATTTACAATGTCATATTAGTTTCTGGTGTACAGCAAAGTGATTCATATAAATATATATGTATATATATGTACATATATCTATTCTTTTTCATATTCTTTTTCATTGTAGTTTATTCAAGATCTTGAATATAGTTCCCTGTGCTATCCAGTAGGACCTTGTTGTTTACATATTTCATATATAGTAGTTTGTATCTGCTAATCCCAAACTCCTAGTTTATCTCTCCCCCAATGATGTTTTTAATCTCTAAATTATCTCTCTCAGGTTTCCCTGGTTACTCCAAATAAGACAATATATGCAGAAGCCCTTTTAAAAAAACTATGTAAAATTAGGTAATTAGGAAATTTGTTTACATGTCAAAGCATTTTTTAAAAATATGAGCGAAAGTCTCTGCAAGGGACCAATCAAACACAGAGATCACACTTTTAAACTAGCAGGTTATGCTTCTAGAGCGTGATGTGCAATTTGTCATTTTAATTATAAAACCCTGGCAAATGATTTTAGTCTGTGTCCCATAGCTACATATGTGTGTCTCAATATAAACTACCCAGCAGAGAATGAACTATAAACTGGATTGAAAATTGCTAAATAGATTACTGTATTTTAGAGAGGTCCTATGCACATGAGTTGTAATAATACTCCTCTCAATTAGTTACAGCTTAAAATCAACCTGCTTCATTAGGTTAACTGTAAAGTTGTAAAAAAATAAATCCTGCACTATGACAGAATTAAATTAAAATGTCTAAAATTGAGGGTAAATCTGTGCAATTCATGAAGATAATATTAAACTTGCCTGAGTAAATGCCATCTCAGAAAGATAGTAAATCATCAGAATGTTAGTAAACCAGCTACCTTTGGATATAATGATCAACTTAATTCAAATTTCTGTGCTAATTATCATTATAACTACAGTCTCTAGGGAGTTTCTTAATATTTGTAAATAAGCTTCCACTTGCTATTAACTAGAAAACATAGTTTACAGAATCAGAGTTATAAAAGTAATAAATTAATATGACTAAGGTTTATTTGGTTAGTGAAATTTTACACTGGTCAAGAAAAAATTTGTGGAAATGAACCATTCTAATGCATTCATTTTTTCAGAGAATAAAGGAAGAAGTAGGACATTTATACTCAAGGTCACTCAGCTAACCTGTGGCAATGCCGGAACAGAACTACATGTCTCTTTACTCTTCATCTTATGGCTGCTGAAAGCAAGCTGAGAGTGGTCTTGTCCTCATGCTACCAGGAATGTTCAGAAGACTGATAAGACATTTGGCCAGAGGCATACTGAGATAAGAATCAAAGCAGAGAACAAAGTAATGGCAGCGGTCATTTTTTAGCAATAGTAAAAGTGACTTTTGCTTAATTTCTCCAAATCTGGTCCCAAGTAATCCTCTCCTCTCATATTTTCTGTCCTCAACACCATCAACCAGGAAAAGTGCATCCCATTCACTGAAAATGCATGGTGAACATTTATCTTTGCATTATAAATATAATATCTAACTTCTTTGAATTTGGAAATTTCAGAAAGGAAACAATATCTAACCACAGTTCCTTATTAACTCCTCTTTCCCAGCACCACTCTATGGGTTCTATCATCAATATTCCCTTTCATATTTTACTAAATTCAGTAATTCTGTACATTTAAATTTGGACTCATGAGTTTTATTTATCTTCCACATGTCCCTTTATTATTTATTTATGTTTGTTTATTTGATTATTTTTTTCTACTTTTCTGTTCATACTTACCCTTCAGTCTTCTGTCATTATCTTAATTTTTAAGGTAAATAACTTATGTAACAGCATACTAACTTGTTAAAATTCAGTTGTTCTCAAATTAAATGGAATTAATTACAGTCCTTAAAATGTGCTTCATTTTTTTACACGAAGAGCCCTACCAATTATTGTCACCACTAATTTATAAAAGTAATATGTAGCATATGAGTTTTACTATATCTTATAGAATTTGACATTTTATAATTTTAAAAACTTTTAGTAATATATGGAAATAGTACCATCTTATTTATATTCACTTTACCACTCAATATTATTTTCAATATCTTAAACTATTAAATAGATAATAATATTATAGAAAGAATATAATAATAAAGTATTTTCTTTATAAGCTAGCAACTTCTAGTAAACTTCTAAATTTCTACTAAAATATCTGTAATTATCACAAAAAAATGTGAAAACTGACAATCGTGAAACAAAGGCATGCAGTCAATCTATTGTCAAAATCTGAAAGAATTGTCTTCTTGCAAATGGCTGATGTAGCTAAAATTAGAAATAATTTGTAGTGAAAACAAGTTTCTCCCCTTAAATTAGAATGGTAGGAGAAACTATTTTCCCCTCTTGTTAAGTATTGTCAATTATTTTTTGGAGACTTATAAGGTACATAGAGAAAAGTTCCCAGAACCCAAATGTGCATCCTGATTAACTGAAGGAGGGTGGGCACTGTGTGACCTCCACAGAAGTTAGGAAATCCACACTTTGAAGACCTGGAAGGACCCCTTATGCATCTGACATCCCTGTTTGTACCTCCTCTCAAAGCAACCATTATTTTATTTTAAATCATATGATTCAAGTTTTCCTGTTTATGAACGTTATAAAAAAGCTTCCTCACCAATCTTTCTTTTTAGCTGTGAATTTTTTTTGCAAGTTTATTGTGTCATTGTGCTTATATTTTGCTTTTAACCCTGGCATAAAGTTGCTTTTTTTCTTTTTAATGTTATGAATAAAGACAACACGGACATAAGCAACAACATATGTCTCTTCTGCACATTCCCATTTCCTTCGTTTGAGGTATATGCCTAGGGTGATATTACTGGATTATAGAGAATACAAATATTCAATCTGACTTCCAAAGTGATTATACTAATTTACACTCCCACCAGCAATGATGATAATTTCTATTAGTCCAAGTCTTTATCAATATATGTAGTAGTGTCAGAAGTTTATCACTAATTTTAACCATTCTGATACGTGAGTCGTGGTTTCTTATTTTGGTTATTCCTAATAAATAATGATGTTGAGCTGCTTTTCAAATATGCATTGGGGGTTTCCCTGGTTGTGCAATGGTTGAGAGTCCGCCTGCCGATGCAGGGGACATGGGTTTGTGCCCCGGTCCCGGAAGATCCCACATGTTGCAGAGTGGCTGGGCCCGTGAGTCATGGCCGCTGAGCCTGCGCATCCGGAGCCTGTGCTCCACAACGGGAGAGGCCACAACAGTGAGAGCCCCGCATACTGCAAAAAAAAAAAAAAAAAAAAAAAATATATATATATATATATATATGCATTGGATCCTTGGATATTAATTATCTATCTGTGTATAAGAAATTATCCCAAATTTAGTGGCTTAAAGCAAAAGACATTTATCATCTCACAGTTGCTTTTTATCAGGAACAGGGTTGCAGCCTAGCCCGGGGCTTTGGTGGGTCTCTTGGAGAATAAGTAACATGAATCCAGGAACAGGAAGTAGATGAAGATGAATATGTGATATTCACAAATAAGAAATGTAGAAAGCCCCACTGACACAAAATTTGGAAGCCCATAAAAGGCATACACTGCTTGCACTACTTGTCAAGAGATGTACTTATTTATGACAATATATTTAATGTGGGAAAACACACATGACATAAAATTTATCTTTTTATCCATTTTTATGTGTACAGTTCATTGGCATCAAATATGTTCACATTGTTGTGTAACCATCACCGCTGTCCATCTCCAGACCTCTTTCATCTTCTGAAATTAAAACTCTGTACCATTAAGCAACAACTTCCTCCTAGCCCATGGTAACCATATTACATTATCTGTCTCCATGAATTTGACAGTTCTAGGTACCTATTATAAGTGCAATTATATATTTGTCCTTTTGCGTCTGGCTTATTTCACTTATTAGGCTGAATAATATTCTGTTGTTCATATAGACCACATTTTATTTATCCATTTATCTACTGATAGACATTTGTGCTGTTTCTACTTTTAACTATTTTTGAATAATCATGCTATCATCACTAGTATACAAATACCTGTCCAAGGCTCTGCTTTCAATTTTTCAGACTATATACGAAGAAATGGAGTTACTGGATGACATGAGAGTTTTGCTTAAGTTTTTGAGGAGCATCCATACTGTTTATCACAGAGGCTGCACTGTTTTACTTTCTTACCAACAATATGCAATGATTCTAATGTCTCCATATCTTCACCACCATTTGCTCTGTTCTACTTGATTATAGTCATCTTAATGGATGTGAAATGGTACCTCATTGTGGTTTGATTTATATTGTCCTAACAATTAGTAATGTTGAGCATCTTTTCATGTGCTTGTTGGCATGTCTATTAGAGTCTTTTGGCCATTTTTTAATTGGGTTGTTTATTTGTTGTTGAATTGTTATAGGAGTTCTTTTTTTTGTCCATGCCGTGGAGCATGTGAGATCTTATTTCCCTGAGGGATTGAACCCATGCCCCTTGCAGATGAAGCGTGGAGTCTTAACTACTGGATCACCAGGGAATTCCCAGGAAATTTTTAACTGCATCTCAAAATTGCCAATTTTACTGGGTTGCCAGATACATTAATTAAATTCTCAAGAAAATTACTAAGCAGGACATTTTTTTCCAGAACCCTACATACAGGTTTCTTTTTGTTTGTGATATTAAAGCCTATTTATTTTTGAAAAAAAAATTCTATTTATTTTATTCTAACATCTGTATGTTTTTGTGGTGCAGGAGTGTTTGAGCAGTTAAAATAGTTAATTATTCTGCTGGTATACAATTTATGATTTCTTATTCACAGTCAACATTACACACACGAAATGTGGATGTACTGATGATAAAATGTCTCCATCTTTTTGTTTTGTATGTATTCCTTCTTCAAAAACTTGGCATTTTATGTGAACTAATAAAACGTAGCTAACTGGTTATGGTACTGAGATAAAAGCTGTTAAAATGGCTGAATAAATTCCCAGAGGCTTGCAGTCCTATGCACTACACACCAGTGGTTTAGCGACTTTCTTGATAAAGGTCATACTTGACACAAACTCAGAGAAAAGTGTTTTGTAAGAGTCTCAAGCAATGTAAGACTGTTGAGATGTAGTTCTTTGTTGTTAAATTCAATGCTGAGTAGACAAACTTTCAACAAGTATCTATTTGATTTTGACTATTTTTATCCAGGCATGGACAGGGAAGGCCTACTGACATTAAATTACTAACAACATATATTCTTAGGCACTGTCACTGTGCCTGGCACACAGGTGTAACCTATGCACAAAGTCTTTATTGAAGCTTGGAAGCTTGCAGGGAAGGAAATTATAAAATAAACACATACATGCATGAATAATTCTAAATATTGGTAAATTATCTGACAGACAAGAAGTGGGCTCCGTTAGAATGAGTAGTCAGGCACTACTTTATATTCACTGGAGATACCAGCCTTGTACAGAAATGAGAAAAAACTTGGGGACAAAATGGTAAAACAATAAAGTAAATTTCAATTTATTAGCCTTGTTAGCATATATTGATTGGTAATATCTTGACATAAAACTCAAACTGAAAGATAATAAATATAAGCAGTAGTGTAGCTTTGTTTTCTTGTAACTAATCCTTCATCCTTCCACCAATAGGAATATCACAGCATGTAAAAGATTTGGAGCATAAATTAATGTGTCATGGGGATGATTACCTAAGTAAGTTTATTGTTCTTTTTGCATAATCTATTTTTTCCAAAGGAATATTGGAACCAAGGAATCTTTTGAGAGAGATTAATGTTATGAGTGTGATGGTGATTACAATTTTCTAGAAAGTATTCAGATGCCATTCTGGCCAGAAATAATTATTTGCTTTTCTGAAATAAATTATTTGTTTTCTGTAAAAAAATCTACTTCAGCATAAGTATTATATTACCCAAACTTCCCTGTTTTATTCTTTTTTTAAAAAAACTATTTATTTATTTTTGGCTGTGTTGGGTCTTCATTGCTGCATTCAGGCTTTCTCTGGTTCTGGCAAGCGGGGGCTACTCTTCCTTGCAGTGCACGGGCTTCTCATTGCGGTGGCTTCTCTTGTTGTGGAGCATGGGCTCTAGGCACGCAGGCTTCAGTAGTTGTGGCACATGGGCTTAGCTGCATGTGGGATCTTCCTGGATCAGGGCTCGAACCCATGTTCCCTGCATTGGCAGGTGGATTCTTAACCACTGCACCACCAGGGAAGCTCGTATTCTTTTTTTAACATTGTGAAATACCACATATACAGACAATAATAAGGTCACGAAAAATCAAGGTAACTTAATGATTTCTCAAAACAAGTTAACACCAATGTGACCACCCAGGACAAAATTAAAACACTGCCACTTGTCAGAAGACCTCTCATACCTTTGATGATCAGTATCCCTCCCATCCCTTAAATATTCTACGTTTTATTAATCATCCACCATGTAATTTTACTACATAAACTTGTATTCTTGAACCCTAGAGTGTAGTTTCTTGAACTTTTGAAGTAGAATCATAAAACATGTATTTTATACATACTTTCTTTGACTCAACATTATGTTTCTGTGATTTGACCTTGCTACTGCATATGCCTATAAATAATTTGTGTTTATTCCTAGAGGGCAGTCTGTTGAATATGTATACCTTGACTGAGTTATCTATTATAGTGTTGCTGAAAATCTGATTTGCATCCAGTTTTTGGCTAATGCTGCTCAGAAAATCCTTGTGTATGTCTCCTGGAATACATCACGGAAGTATGTGTCACATTAGATGACCTAGAAGTCTCCAAAATGCAAATATCATTTCACATTCTTACCAAAGGTGTATGAACGCTCTAAGTGTTTGATATCGTCAAAAGTAATATTTATTTAGATTTTAAAATTTTATCCACAATGATGTAAATGTAATGGCATCTTAATATGGCTTTAATTTTAATTTCTCTGATCAATAATGAGAAGGAGGATATGTTTGTATATTACTGGACAATTAGATACCATCTTTTGTAAAGTATGTGTTTGAGTTTTTTGTACACTTTTATATGGTACTTCTTTTATACTGATTTATAGCTTTTTGTATATAGAATATAATATATTGAATAGAAGATTTTCTTTGGTTATTTATGTGGCAATTATTTTTTCTCCTAGTCTATATCCTTGACATTTAAACTTTTTAACTCTTTTACATTTTTAAAGCCACTGTATTGAGGCATAAATCATGTACCATAAAATTCACCCATTATGAATGTATCATTCAATGACATTGAAGTAAATTCCATAGAGTTGTGCAACCATCACTAAAATCCAGTTTTGGAACATTTCCATCATCCCCTAAAGTTTCTTATACTCATTTTCAGTTAATGCCCATACTCACCCAAGTCTGGATTAATAAATGTTCTACTTCTATGAATTCACCTTTTTGACATACTTTATATAAATGGAATAATAAAATATATAGTCTCTGATTTCCTTCTCTTAAAATGATTTGAGGTTTACCTATATTGTAGCATGTATGAGTACTTCCTTACTTTCCAGTGCTAAAGAGCATTCCATTGTATGGATATCTCACATGTGTTTATCAATTCACCAGTTGATGGGCATTTGAATTGTCTCAGTTTTATGGATATTATAAATAATGCTGCTATAAACAGTTGATTTATGTATATATTTTTGTGTGGACATATGTTTTCTTTTCTCTTTGGAAAATTCTTAGAATAATATAGCTAAGTAATATGATAAATTTATGTTTAAGTTTATAAGAAACTGAACTCCTTGCTAAAGTGTCTCTACAATTTTACATTCCCACCAGCAATATATCAGTTTTCCATTTTCTCCACATCCTCACCAATACTCATTATTATCTATCATTTTAATTTCATCCAATATAGTGTGTGTGTGTGTATGTGTGTGTGTGTGTGTGTGTGTGTAGTGGTATCTTATTGTGGTTTTAATTTGCTTTTCTGTAATAACTAATGGTGTTGAGCATATTTTTTCATATTGTTTTAGCCATTTATATATGTTCTTTAGTGAAATGTCTACTCAAATATTTGCTCATATGATAATAGAGTTATTTGTCTTATAATTGAGTTGTAAGAGTTTTTTACGTGATCATGACACGGTCATTAATTATGTATATAATATGCAAATATTTTCTCACAATTTTTCTTCTAATTTATTCTTTTAATGTTATGTTGGGAGCACAAAAATTCTTTTTAATGAAGTCAAATTTATTGATTTGTTTTTTTACATCTGTACTTTTGTTGTCATAGTGAAGAAAACTTTGCCTGACTCAAGAACACCAAAATTTTCTCTTATGCTTTTTCCACAGGTTATTTTTTAAATTTTAGCTTTTACATTTAGGTCTGTGTTCTATTTAAGCTGATCTTTGTGCATAGTGTGAAGTAATGATCTAAGATACTTTTTTTCCCCCATGTTTCCAATTGTCTCAGTATCATTTTTGCAAAGACTATCCCTTCCCTGTAGGAGTTTCTTCACACTTTTGTTAAAATTCAATTGACCATAATAATAATTTATTTACAATAATAATTTATTTCTGGACTCTCAATTTTGTCTTATTAATCTCTGCCTATGCCTATCCTTGCATCAATACCACACTGTCTTAATTACAGTGCTTTAGAGTAAATTTTGAATTGGATAGTTTAAAAGTCCCCAACTTTATTCTTCATTTTCAAAATTGTTTTGACTATTCTAGGACCTTTGCATTTCAAATATATTTTAGGATGATTGTCAATTTCTACCAAAAAAAAAAGGGCCATTGAGATTTATTTTATTGAAGTATAGTTGGTACAGGAAAGTGATTCAGATATATATAGATATAGATACAGATATTTTATATTCTTTTCCATTATGGTTTATCACAGGATATTGAATACAGTTTCCAGTAGGACATTGGGATTTCTTTTTTTAAATTATGATTACATTGATCTTTGGTTAATTTCAACACACACAAATATCATATCTCTCCAATTATTCAGATCTTTGATTTCTCTGAGCAATGTTTGTCTTTTTTATAGTACAAGTCTTGCATTTATTTTTTAAAAAAATATTCCTATATATTTTGTCCTTTTTGACGTTATTTTAAATGAATTTGTTTTCTTAATATTATTTTCTGTTTGTTCATTGCTAGTATATACAATACAATTGATATTTGTATGGTATTATTGTTTTCTGAGACTTTGCCAAACTCATTTATAAGCTCTAATAGCTCTGTGTGTGTGTGTGTGTGTGTGTGTGTGAATTCCTAGGGATTTTCTACTTTCAGGATTCAGAATTATGTTGTTGGCACTGCTCTCAGCCCCACCTTAACTGTGGGTATGCCAGAAACTGATCCTGGAGCCTCTCAGGTATTGTTTTCACCAGGCCACCAGCGTAGAGCCACTGAAGTAAGGTTCCAAGAATTGCAGCCACTGAAGTCAGGTTCCAAGAACTGCAGTAATTATGGATCTGGACCTGCTGTGGGTGCTATGGGGGCAGCTCAGACTCTGGCCTGACCCAACCCCCATATGTATGTGACCATAAAGTTTACAGCTGCTAAAGCTAGACCTGTCTTCGTTGAGGGAACATTCATTGTCCGTTCAGATGTTCTGTAGGCACTGACTTAGAAACTAATGAAACTTAAAAGCTTTTGCACAATGAAGGAAACTATAAACAAGACGAAAAGACAACTCTCATAACAAGAGAAAATATTTGCAAATGAATCAACAAGGCAAAGGATTAATCTCCAAAATATATAAACAGCTCATGCAGCTCAATATTGAAAAAAAACAAACAACCCAATCAAAAAATGGGCAGAAGTCCTAAATAGACATTCCTCCAAAGAAGACATATAGATGGCCAAGAGGCACATGGAAAGCTGCTCAACATCACTAATTATTAGAAAAATGCAAATCAAAACTAAAATGGGGTGTCACCTCACCATTCAGAATGGCCATAATTTTAAAAATCTACAAATAACAAATGCTGGAGAGGGTGTGGAGAAAAGGGGACCCTCCTACACTGTCAGTGGGAATGTAAATTGGTGCGGCCAGTATGGAAAACAGTATGGAGGTTCCTCAAAAAAACTAAAAATAGAGTTGCCATATGATCCAGCAATCCCACCCCTGGGCATATACCCAGACAAAACTATAATTCAAAAAATACATGCACCCCTATGTTCATAACAGCACTATTTACAATAGCCAAGACATGGAAGCAACCTAAATGTCCATCAACAGATGAATGGATAAAGAAGATGCAGTATATATTTATAATGGAATATTACTCAGCCATAAAAAAGGATGAAATAATGCCTTTTACAGCAACATGGATGGACTGAGAGATTATTATACTAAGTGAAGTAAGTCAGAAAGAGAAAGACAAATACCACATATATCACTTATATGTGGAATCGAAATTACTACACTAACGAACATATCTATGAAACAGAAACAGACTCACAGACATAGAGAACAGTCCTGTGGTGGCCAGCTGTGAGGGTGAGGTGGGGAGGAAGGATTGGGAGTTTGGGATTAGCAGATGCAAAGTATTATAAATAGGATGGATAAACAACAAGGACCTACTGTATAGCACAGGGAACTATATTCAATACCCTGTGATAAACCATAATGGAAAGAATACAAAAAAGAATGTATATATATATATATATATATATATATATATATATATATATATATCTGAATCACTCTGCTGTACAGCAGAAATTAACACAACATTGTAAATAAACTATACTTCAATAAAATTAAAAAAATAAAAAATCAAGAAATATAAACAAACATATTTGTTAGAGACATGAAGGAAACACCAAAAGAAGCTACAAAGGTAAAGAAAGCAGATCCCTCTAGTGAGAGGGAAACTGGAAATCAGGAACAGACACGGCCTTTTTAAAGACATAAGTCTTATAAAACTACTTGTGTCTTCAACCAATGTTTATGCATAACTTTGATAAAAATAAAAACTCTAAAAAAAGACATATCTTGCACTATTAAATGACAAGTTTGAAAATATCTGCAATGTTCTGTAGCAATGATTTTCATTTTTCTACAGCCCCCATACTGTCTACTTTGTAGATTATAATTTGCTTTTCCATACATTCTATCTGTGGTAAAATTAATGCTAGTTCAAAATATAGATTTATCTCACTTATGAAAAATGGTAATTAACTAGTTCTGTAACCTTGAGCAAGTAATATAATTTCTCTGGACTTTCATTTCCTCATCTTTAAAATAAAGGTGTTGGAATAGATTATCTTAAATGTCCCTCCCAGTTCTACCATTTTGTGATATGCTATAAAATAAACTCACTGTCCATTTAGGTTTGTCTCCAGTAACATGATATATATGGCTTCCTTTTATGGATGACTATGACCTTTAATGACCTTGAGATAGCTTCTCCAGATTCACGTATTACAGCTAATAGATGTATGTGCATTCAGCTCCAATGGACATTACAGCATCTGGGGAAAGAAGAATTGGACCTGTGATCCAATTGATATTTTTGATATTTTACAATCTTTGCTTCTAAAAATCTATACCTAGCAATAAAAATGCACTAAATGCTTCTTTTGGTGCCACTCACAGTTAAAGTCAGTTTCAATGATGCTGTCTGTAAAAATAAATTTGAAAATAAAACTAAGAAGATCATAGGGAAAATGTCTGTTTGTATTTCCTAGGGATGAATCTGCCTGGAAGCTGTTCTTTCTCTCTTAAATCTGAAAAAAGCAAATAAAACACCCTTCTGTCATGCTGAGAAGAGAAAGTTAGGGGATCCTTGGGATGTGTGAGACAGAGCATCACTTAGATCAGATGTTTTCATCCAGAGTGTCAGAACTCAGCTGGAAGTGTGGATCAGCTGGGAGAAGGGAACTGGGCACTCTATGTAACAAAAATATATTTTTTTTCTAAGATCTAGCCTGACAGGAAAAAATAATACAAAACAAAACTTGTACACAAGTAAACCTGGGTATCTCTTCAGAAAAAAGATAGACCAGTCTCTGTGAGGGCCATGACGTTAGGCAGGGCAGAGTAATTACAGACCAGCAGATGAAGCAGCAGAATTCTCAGAGTGACATGAAAAAAGTACTACCAGGAAGAGCCTGGCCACATGATCACATGATGAGGGCAAGGGTCCCATCTGGGACTGGGGAGTGTGTGAACTGGCCTTTGTGACCATACAGTAAAAGAAAGAAATGTGGACCTAAAATTGAAAGTACAATGCAATCCAGAACGATATCATAAAGGGGAATGGATATCTTTATAAAGGGATGCAATTACAAATCTACAAAGGTCAAAGAGAGAGTTACTCAGTACTGGGAGTATATCATCAATAATAACAGCTTTCTATTGTGTTGAGTAGTAACTCTTTACAACGTGATTATTGTGTGCAGAAGAAATCTGAGAACCAGTGCAAACTGTAAGATCAAAATGGAGCCACAGAATGTGACATTTTTAAGAGCAGAATATAACATAAAAACTTTTCTCATTTTTTTAGAATCTTTACTGAGAAAATAAAATAAAATAAACAAGACAATGCCTGTATAAGATAGTGGATCATAAATTTTGGTGAGCAGTAGTATTACCTGGGAAATCGTTAAAGACATGATTACTGAAGCCCCATAATCTCCCCCTTGGAGATTATGACTCCCTAGGTGAGCACTAGATCCTGAAACTTTATAAGATCTCCAGGTGACTTACATGCATTCCAGAGTAAGATCTCTATGACCTGTGTTCATGGTTTCATACATTCACATACTATTTATATATGGTTGGGTTTATTCTCATAGTGGTTACTTTTCTGAAGGATAAAGGAATGAACACATGCAAAGTGATTAAAACAGTGTTGGACACATTGTAGTCACTCTTAAGTGTTAGCTGTATATGCTCATAGACATGTGTCCAGAGACAAATGTGTATTATGTATGTGTGTGTGTTATGTAAATACTTTTGTCTAAGAAAATTAGGTACACATAAAGTAAATGAAGCAGAATGTCCTGGATTTCTCTGTCAAGTAACATTTTGCTGTTCACTAAAGCTGTGAATTCTTAATATCTTGTCCTGAGACCAGAAGCAGATAATAGAGCAAACAGAGGTCATTGTAATGTAGCTCATGCAGGGACCCCAACAAAACAGAGAACTGCCTGTAGTAGATAGATAAATTACATTTTTCTTGTTGTTTAGATTTGGATAAATATACTGAAATATGGGTGAAGGCAAGATTAATTTTCAGTAAGAAAAATTGCTTTGGGAAATCGCCTAACTACTATTAGCATATTAGATCTGTCCTTTAAAATATTTTTCATCAGTTCCAACTACTGCAATAAAATTCTCATGTGCGATTTAACTGCAACATTAATGAAGTTGATTGGTCTATAACATGCAGGGTCAGTTTTATCACCCCTTAAACCCCAGAATTAAAATATTTTTATCCCAACCACTAAATGAAAGAACTACTTCCTTGGGTGTTTCCTAAGGGGGGAAAAAAAAATGGAGAAAGTTAGCCTAATTTAATTCTTGATAAGATCTTTAAAGCCTGAATGTCACAAAATGTAATAGAAAACCTACTTTTTAATTTAATTTCACAAAACTAACTGTAAAATCTCTGCAAATTTTATTCACCATGAGTATGATTTTTCCAATGCAGAATATTAAACCTGGGGAATAACGTCCTTTGGAGCTACAATCAAGTTGCTAAGGTATTAAAAATTGTGTCCCGGGCTTGCTTCATGGCGCAGTGGTTGAGAGTCCGCCTGCCGATGCAGGGGACACGGGTTTGTGTCCGGGAAGATCCCACATGCCGCGGAGCAGCTAAGCCCGTGAGCCATGGCCGCTGAGCCTGCGCGTCCGGAGCCTGTGCTCCGCAACCGGAAAGGCCACAACAGTGAGAGGCCCGCATACCGCAACAACAACAAAAAAAGACAGCTATGGGAGGGGTTGTTAACATAAAGATTTCATAGGAGTGAGGCAGCTGGCTGAGAAATGTTGAGAGTAATGACAATTCAGGGGAACTTCTACTGCATAAGGTACAAAAATCATTAAAAGGGTTCCCCACAATGATTTCTCCTGGTGGCCTTAACGAAAAGGGCAGTGGTCATAATGGCTCTAAAGCAAGGGGGTATCCTCATGCCACAGGGTCCAGTTGCTGGCTATTATACCCTTGGTCAATGGTGGTCCTTGTGTTTTGGGTGAGTACCCCAAGGGCAGTTCATTTCTTTTCATATACAAATAAGAAAAAGGGAATCCAATCACTGGGATGTCCAGGGGCAGTTAGGTTCATCAAGCTATCCCTTAAGGCATTGAAGGTTCTGTTACCAGTTCTTCCCATAAAATTGGGTCAGATTCTTATTGTTGAGTAAAATATACAGAAATTTGGCTACAAGAGAGAAATTTGGAGTCCAATTTTGATATTGGAAAACCTCTCAGTTGGTGCTTAGTTTTGGGCTTGTGGAAACTTAAGAAAGCATGAAGTCTATCTGGATCTAAGTGTAGGCCCTGTTCTGATATCAAATACCCAAAATATCAAACCTGGGTTTGGGCACACTGCAATTTTTCTTTGATGACCTTATGTTCCTTTAAGGCTAAAAGCTTTAGCAAGTGGATGCTCTCTTCCTGTGAAGAGGAAGATCATCTAGACCAACCTTCAGCATTTGTGAGAAAAAAGGACTCTTAGTATAACCCTGAGGTGTTAGTGTCAAGGTGAATTGTTTTCTTCCAAATGAAGGTAGAAAGGTATTGGCTAGTTCATCAGTGGAATACTAAAGAATGCACTGCATAAATCAATTACAGTAAAGGATTTATTTCTGGTGGGAATGGATGCTAGTAAGCACATGAGGGTTAGGTACAACAGGATTTTGAGAAATAAAAGTTGTTTATTGCTCAGAGGTCCTGGACAAGCCAAAAGAGAACAGCACCCTGTGGGGACCTCCCATGTACAAAAGCCTTTCCATGTCCCCTCTTTCTTGTTTGCAGTCCTTCCCTGATTTCAAAAGGGCAGATTCAAACAGTTACTAATTAGGGAAGTGAGGGAATGCAGAAACAAAGGAACAGCAGCCTCAAATGGTCTTAAAGTAAACAGCAAGGGCTTGAATTCTTAACACATCATATAGACTCTAAGTAAAGAATAATGTGCCTTGACCATTGCTCTTGCTCTATCCTAGAAAGAAGTTAAGGGATCACAAAACCATGATTTACTAGTTGCTTTGTAGAAACACATAGATCAGTCACAAGCACCAATGACACATCAAGTCACAAGACAATGCCAGGAAGTCTGCAACTGAGGTCTTCTCAGGAAGCTGAAATCACAAAGACCTCCTCCTCTTTACCATTTTTGTCTTTAAAATCCTTGCTCCCTAGCCAGCCTGCAAGATGGGTTTGAAAAGAGTCTAGGTATCCCATCTTCCAGGTTTGCATATCTTTGACTAATAAACCTTTCTCTGAACCAAACTCCAGTGTTTTAGTTTGTTGGCCTCACTGTGCATTGGATACACAAACTTGGGTTCAACAACAAAACTTCTACCCTCAGCTCTTAGGTGTTCTCTCCAGGAAAATAGGAGGGATTAGTACAAGGGAAAATGAGGCCTTGAGCCTTGTAATCTTGTATCAGGGGCTTTCTGCCCAGAAGGGCTTCTTTGTTTACAGGGTACTGATTAATTCTGGGGAGAGGATTTGAGGGGTCTATTTGAATCTTGATGGGAGATACACTGTGAAGTTTGCCAACATTAGTTGGAGACTTTGCCCATAAGGAGGGTGGCAGCTGATTCAAATGATTAGTGCTTCCAGAATCTGCTCTAGTACCATCAGAAATGGAGCAAATGAAAGATGTGGTAGTATCATTTAATTCAGCTGGTGGACTATTTTGATGACTATTGTCAAATTCTAGAATTATTTCTCCCTTTTGGGAGAAAGAAATCCCAGCATGATATTTCTCTAAGAAGTTTCAGCCTAATGAATGTATAGGGGCTGAGAAACTAAGGAGAAAATGGTAGGTATCTCTCAAAAGGTCTAAACAAAAGGCAATGGGTTCAGAGACAGAAACCTCTTGAGGTTCACTGGAGATTCCCCACTACCCTAGAGCTGTTTTAGTCCTCTAACGCAGGGGTTGCTTTATAGTAGTGGGGTTGAGCTCTGAGTGTGTGGCTCTGGTGTCAATTAGGACTGGAAAAGACTCATCCCTCATCTGGAGCAATGTTTCTCTAAGTCAAATAAGAGGGAGGATTGGAAAGAACTACCATAGTTCTTCGGAGCCCCATCTTTGAGAATTGGGAAGACTTGGAAAAGCTGGTTAGAAAGCTGCAGGTCCCTGAACAGCTTAGATTTGTAACAATCTCTTTTCCAATGTCCTGGCTCTTTGCAGTAATAGCAGAAACTAAAAGGTTTTTAGTTTTGTTTACGAGCCTTTGTTTGCTGGAGTTGAAAATTAAGAACTTTGGTGATCTTCCTTCGAGGTGACTCATCTGGAGTGTGAGAGTTGGTTTGCCAGATGAACGAAGCCTGGAGATTACATGGTTTCCCTTTCCATCCTCATCATCTTTACTAGAGTGAAAAGATCCTGGTTTAGCCCATTAATAAAGAGAGAGTTAAAAGCTATTCGGGCAGAATCAACATCTGACGGAACACCAGATTAAAAAAATAATAATAACATGAAATCAATTATAATATTCATGAACAGTTTCATCAGATTTTTGTGCATAAGACTGAATTTTGTTCCAATCAACAGCTTTTGGAAAAGCCCTAGGAATTGCTTGTTGAAGTCACCTAGACATTGCCTGAGGCTGATCATATAAGTTAATGGGCTGGTCTCCTGGCTATAATTCTAGAGAACTTTCAGGATTTTCCCAATGAGTGGTTTTCATCTTGTGCTGGGCCTGGTCTTTGCCTATAAACATATGAACCAGCTGATATAAGTCAGAGAAACCAGTTGATAAGTTTGAGTGACTATACTAAATTCCTCAGCAAATCTGTGAGGATCTTTAGTTACTTTGGGAAAATCTTTACTATGGCTCACAGTTTACCCTTAGTCCAGGGAATATAAGAAGCTAAAGTTTTAGCCTCTGGATCCTCAGAAAGCTGACTTTTAAAGGGACAGGTTCTAATAGTTTCGGAGGAAAAGGGGGTGGAGAATTTTAGAGGAAAAAAGGAAGTTCAGTGAGGGAATTAGTATGGGAAAACTAAGGGTATGGGGGGAGTTATAAAGGGGAAGGAGGAAGATGGCAACAGAGGAGGAGCCTGAGATAAGCAGACAAGGAAGAGGAGCCTGAGGCTTCAGATGCCCCTTTTCTTTCTTTAATCATTTCTTGGCCTCAGTTTATCTTAAAATCTTATTTGGCAGCGAGGCAATATTAGGCTCCTATAATATTTGGAAGCCTCAAAATAACAATCAAAATAGGTGTTCCATTCAGTTTTAGAAATTTTAGAGCCATGGTTGTCCAGTTCAGTTTTAAGAAAAGTAAGCTGGAGGATTTTAAGCGTTTCCCATAATGACTATCGAGGTTCTAAATTGCCTTTGGTTAGGTTGGTTCATTTAGTTAGAAATGGCTATAAGGAAGGATTACAGTTTTCAAACATAAAATTGGTCAGGGTCTGTACTGGGGCAGGCACCCTCAAAATAGTTAGGTAACTGGGATCTCATTTCTCAGAGGTTTTTCTCTACAGTAAAAGAATAATTTTCAAATGACCTAAACAGCTCAAAATGCTTACAGCTCAAACAGCCTGCAGACCTAATATCAGTCAGTTCTAAAAGAAAAGTCTTGTCTTGAAGGAGTCAGGGCAAAGGCTTAACTGCACAGCCCCAGTGAAACAGCCCCTGTTCCCAAAGGAATGGGCTAAGGTTAGCCAATTCCTGTTGGTACAGTCTGATTTCAGAGAGGTTGGGGTGAAGTGACAAACGAGTATTCATATACAGAACAAGGCCTTGATCCAGAAAGGATAAAGCTTTAAAATGGATCCCAAATAAAACCTCAAGAGTTTCAAAATACAAATGGGACAAATTCTGGGATCTAGGAGAAAGACTCATCCTCAAACTCGAGTCCTAAGAAAAGCAGGGAGTCCAGTGTGGGTACCACACCTGTTCCCTCACCATTCTGTTGTCAGGGGTCTTCTCTGGTCCCCATATGCCCAGAATGTTGACCTACAAAAGAGATTGCTGGTTATTTCTCTAGCAAACGTGGATTTATTCAGGATCAACATATAATTGCAATTGGGGTCAGCAACTGTGGTGAGCCACATGCAAGTCCCCTCTATAGCAAGAAAAGGAGTCTTTTAAAGAGGGGAAGAGGAAGGTGGGAGGGCTGTGGGCAGTAGAGTCCATTGGAGGAATTGAGAGTTCTAAGTGAAGAGGCTTTTTATTGGCTGGGTTGTGACCATCTCTCATTGGCTCTGCTCTTGCCAGGGAAGAAGTGTCTTTCTTCTTCCTGTTGGGCTTGGCCTTCATCATAGGTCTTGAGAGCTCTCCATACTGGCCTCCTGACTCTGTTTTAATTAAGGTTTCTGTTTATTAACTTTTACAATTATTTTCAAGAATCTAACATTCCAATTATTTTCTGCTTTAGGCATATTAATTATACTATTTTCCCTGAATGCTTGGGTCTTTTTCCTTTCCTTTTTTTATTTTTATTTTTGCCTTTTGTGGTTCTATTCTTCTTAAATATTTTCTCCCAACTTTTCTTTCTGACAAGTGTTCATTTATGCAGAGGTTCCATTCCAGAGTAAATTAACCTCTCTCTTATAAATCAATAGTAATTTGTATAGCTTACATTTAAAAATTTTAGTTATTATTCTTATGACCTTCTTTTCCACTAAATATGACTTCTATGGTACAAAAAGCCTACCTTAAGTATCTTTATAGCTATCAACATTCTAGAATATATTAGATGCTCAAAGATTAAATGGAACATATTTATCTTGATTAAAAGATACTTACACATTAAATATATGTAAAAGTTTATTAAATTTGAAAAATATAATTAACATATAGTAAACGAGTTTGTTAAAATTTTAATATGCCATCTTTTGAAATTAAAGAAACATGATGGATAATATTCACCACTAACCAGAAACATAGCTCACTATAAAGCTGAGTCACAGTATATTATAATGTTAGCACCTTATGCAGCAGAACAATTTGGCAAGAGATATGAATCCAGCAGAAATATTGGAACATTCCTGAGCTAGCTGGTTACTGGGGAAATAAAAGCAAAAGTGAAACAGAGTGTTAAGTGGGAAAATTAGCAGGAATTACTTGTGACTTAAGTTTTGGGCAAAGACATTAGCTGGAAGTCACCATAAGAAGTCAATCTATCTTACAATGGTGTTGTGGCCAACACATTCTGTAAGTGTTCCTATTTAGCATCTTAACACTCATTAAATACTCAACTTCTACGTAACTATCCAACTAGTCAGAACATTAACTATAATTATAATTTAAAAATGATATTTGGTTGAGTATTAACCTAATACTTATCTTTATTTGGAAAACATGTACAGAGTACTGTAAAGCAATTATTTAAAACAGTCATTAAATTCATACTAATTTATTTTTACTCATTTGTTTTACTTGTGTAAGAGAAGTTTTCATTTCACTTAAGTCACACAAATTATAACTCAAGAAAAGCTTCCAGAAAATTCAGCCACAAAATATCTGCTATGCACCTTTAAAGCATTTTATTTCTATCAGGTAATTAGACACCAACATATAGTGTTAGACTGTAACATTTGAAAACTAAGTTCTACAGAAATAGTCCTAAAATAGATAAAATGTAAATGACAAAGACTAAGTTACTGCATTATTAGCTGTATCAGAGGATGCTATGAAATGTATGTATGCTAGTTTTTCTGAAAGATTACTACTTTGCTCTAACGCTTTACAGATTTCATCAGTTTGAGTGAGAAGATACAATCTGAGCAGGCTGTTACTGAAATTCACTATATAATTCTAGAACTTGTTAAAATGTATTTTTATTTAATTTTTAATTTGCCATGGAATAAAATCTTAATACAACAAACATTATGGCCCATGTTGCCATGATTGTGATATGGTTTAACATAAATTATATTTGCCGCTGAGTTAGAATAATTGTGCAGCATAGCTTCAACATTCTTTTCTACTCTTACTGCATTAAATGTTGGCTTTGGATTTGAAATGGTGTACAGCTGAGTGCCCCAGCTCAATCTCTATCCTTCCCTTAAACCTAACCACTACCTTCCCTCCAAAAAAAAAAAGATTGAAAACGTGTTAAAGTGTGTAACAAAAAGAAGCAACAAAACATCATCAATTAAAATTATAATTTAACCTACTCTGAGAATCCACTACCTATATGACTATGAGAATAAAGGTAAGAATTATAATAAAATAACAGTACTGTCTGAGTCTTGCCCACCTCACAGTTTGTTCCTCACAGTATCTATTGGGACACAGGGTCTCTGCCAGCCAAGCCAAAAGCAATAATCTCTCTGCAGCATAATTGTGACATTTTGAACCCAGTAGACGGCCTCACACAGAAACCATAAGTCTGAAAGCTGGAAGATTGACAACCAGCGAAGAGTCACATCTTAACAAATACCTATCAAGGAAACAAAAGAAAAAAAAATAAACTACAGTAACTGAAGTGGATTTTCATATTTACTGTATGTATGTCAATGTTTGAGTGTGTCAGAGAACCAAGAATAAGCTAAGTCTTACTGTGTAAGAGCATGTCACACTCTTGAAGTAAGTGTTTAAACACAACTGCTTCCTAGCTTTGGATTTAAGAAGATTATAATAACAACCAAACAGCAAAAGGCAGGACCAAGCAATCATCAGTTAGGACAATAAACACTAAATATGTAGACATATTTATTATAGTTGAATAAATGAAAAGGAAATTACACAAATTTTAAAAATAAACAATATGTTTTCTAAAACACAAGAGGAATCCAATCCTCATCCTGCAGAGTCAGAGGAAAGGCTTAGTTCTGAATGTTTCCTATAAAACTGAGAATGAAATTTATAGTGTCCCAGTATATGCAACAGGAAACAAGACAGGGCTTTTGTGAAAGCAGAACTAAGAGACAAGGTTAAAAGAGGATTATAGTACCTACAAAAGTGTCAAGGAAATGCAATAGCAAACCTAAAATTCTTATTTGAAACAGAATAAAAATACATGTTGGACAGTATGGAAAATAATCAACACAGTCAAGAACAATATCTAGAATTTTCTCCCAGAATGATGATGGAGAAGGGAAAAAAATGTTTTTAATTATAGGAGTTGATGGTGTTGAACATGAGCCTGTGCTCTCAGACTGCAGAGATGGTTAAGAAGCCCCGTCCCTGTGTTTCGGGAAATAACTCACTACAGGCAAATCTGACCCAACCAGACTTCAGCGGAAGCTCACCCTTCCCAAAGTCCCTGGACTTTGACCTCTCCTTCAGCTTAAGCAGCAATGGAGAGTGCAGCCACCTCTGCCTGAAGACCCCTCCCAAAAATCAAGTGGACTCAGGGGAAGAAATTGGACATTGGTTAATTCCCAATTTAATTATCACACCATATACTCAGCCCACGTCCACACCACGTTCCCTTCAGCCTCATCTACTATTTTCTGTAAAAGAAAGCCCTCCTCCCTTGTCCTGTGAGATGCCCTAGATCTTGCATTTGGAAGGGGTCTCCCTATTGCAATATCTCCTTTTCCCTCTCACAATACTTGCCTCTTCTTATTACAATAGTCTTTTTGAATAATGTCTCTCCTTACCCAAACCCAGATTTGCTTTTTTTTAAAAAAGTTAAGAAAGATCAGAGAAAATTCAACCTAAAAATTTTAGATACTCATAAGGTGAGTGTTAAGTCAGATAAAGTGTGGTATAAAAGCAAAACAAAACACTTTTTTTGAGCTAAAAAAGAAGCTGACTTTATAGGTCTACCTACAACAAAAATATACTCTAATTTGGAAAAATGAATTAAAAAGAAAATCATAAAAGTACTAGAAGAAAATGTGAATGAGAATCACACAAAGAGGGTTCAGTCTTTTTGTCTATTCTCTCTGCTAGTACGGTCTCTCTGGAGCATCTCGTTTACCCTAGTGGCTTTACATATAATACAAATACTGACTGATAACAAATGAACATCCCAGCCCCAGTTACTTCCCTGGATTCAACTCATGTATCCAACTACTTGCTTGATTTATCCATTTAATCGCCACAAAGCACCTTCAACTTACCACTTTCAGAGCAGAACTATTCATTTCTGCAGCTCTTTTCCACTTCTCCAGCAGGGTCTCCAACTGGAGAACTTGGGCTAAGGCTCTTTATAACTGTTGGGGCAAAATATTCCAGGAGAGATTTTCATTTTTAGTTTTATTTTGCAACTCAATTCATCAAAAAATTCTGTCATGTCCATATTTAAGATTTCTCCCTGTCAGACTCCTTCAGTTACCTCTACCCCAGGACTTGAGGCCAAGTCATCAGGTGTCTCATCTGAACTAACCTATTGACCTGCTTTCTGGGCTCCCTGCTTCTTTGCCAGCCCTGCCCCCAACTCTTTCCTCCATGCAGCAGACAGAATGATCTTTGAACCTGAGCAACATATCATATGACTCCTGTCTTCAAAACCCTCTGATGACTCCTCAGTTGTTCTCCTCAGTTGTTCTGTTCAGTCACAGAACAAAATCCAAAGCCCTTGTCAAGTTCTGCACTGACCCATCTCCTTTTACCTCAAGCTCTCTCCAAAAGCAGGACACCTTCTGCTCCTGAAATTCACCTGACTTATTCTTGCCTCCAAGTCTTTATACTTGCTGTGTTGACATCACATAAATTCCATGTACAGTTTTAAATTCCTGACGTATCATGTTGGGGATCTGGAACAATATAAATAAATGGAATGCTCTCATAAGAAGTTTTAATACTTCAGTGATTGATGAATTGTTATTAATAACTAATGTAATATTAACCTGTTTTTTCTTCAATGAAGTATACTATAATGACGAAGTATTGCATCTTTTAGGAGAAGACTTGCAGTTGTCTATCTATAAAGAAGTAATGAAGTAACCACCGTAAACAAACCAAAGAACATCAGAGAACAAGCAAATCAGATTATTTTTCTAAATGAATTGCAGTCCACCCTTTCTAACAACAAATATGAAATATGTATTTGGATGGAACAGCATGAGAGATATATCTTCTGGGAGCAAGTAACATTGTCATGGAATGGAACACATCCCACAATAATAATACAATTTAAAAAACAATAGAAATTGTAATTCCTGAAAAGTCAAAAATAATTTCCTGCCAAGAACTACCTGGTAAATTTGAAAACTGCCCTGCTGTAGAGTATCCAGTGTCAGGGGTAGGTAACCTCTAAACCAGCCCAGACACTTAGGTAATATGTCAGAATGTCAGCTCCAAAAAGTGAGAATCAAGAGTAACTGAGCGTTCTCCAAGTTGCAAACTTACTTTGAGGTCTAGGGAAATGCATTTTATATATAATTAAATTGTAACATTAAAACTAACTTTTAAGATAAGGAATGAGGACCTTCCAGTACTTAATTATGCCCTAAGTTTAATTGACACAATTATGGAAGTACATTAAGTTTTTAAGACAATAATATTACTGCATTTAATACAAAACCAGGTCTTCTGAGATAATCATGATGTGTGTTCAAAAAAGTTTTTTATGTCTTAAACATGTTTATGCTCTCCAAAAGAAATGTTTGCAGAAGAAGATAACACCAAGATGTTGCCCTGTGAGAATGGAGGCATTTTCTTCCTTAAAAGAAGTCTCTGTCAGCATAGATTTTATTTACTGCAAAAATTAGAAAACAGGATTTTTACATATTGCTTGACTCTCTACAAACATGGATGGAATCCTCTACCATACTTAAAGCAACAATGTACTTGTGTGTTCAAAAATATTTTCCCAAAACAGTTATGAAAATTGATTTTGCATTATAATAGTAAATTACACAAAGGTAATTACTGAACAAAATTACTACCATAATTTCAACCACATTATATAACTTTTGTTGCTGTAATTATAAATTGTCTTCTTCAAAGCAAGCTGCTTGTGAATGAAAGAAAGAAAAAAAGAAACTAAAAAAAAAGTACTAGGCTCAAAGGATCTGGGATCATTTATTTGGCAGTAAGAGAAGACCTTCAAAAATACCAAATGATACTGTTAAAGGACACCAAGGCCTTTGGAGATGAATTTGTCTGATAACTGGAATGAGCATCTATGTCAGCTGGAATAATTTCCAGCAAATTTTTAATGTCTTTTAATTCTTCCTACCAACATATCTTTGAACCAAACTGAAAAACTTTCATACTGTAATCTAGAACAAAAGCGAACAGTAATTTAATTGACTAATTCAGATTATTTTACAAAATTATCTGTTAGTTACTATTACTTAATTGAACAATTTCCCTTTTCCCTTGTCATGAGTATGACTGATGGAGAGTGAGGTGTTGATGATTCTGTATGGACATTGGTTAATACTTAAGGTCTCCTTTCTTCTTTTAGGAAAAAAAACCAAAACAATCAAACAAAAAAATAAGATTGGACTACATGGTAATATAAAAACTGGGAAAATACAATGCTTCTTACTGTAGCCACCAGTCATGGTCTGGTGTCCATCCTCTATCAGTTGTCCTGACACATACCCCTCCTGATCTTTCTTCAGGTCCATTCTTGTTGAAAAGATTGTTTCCAGGACAGTAATTCATCTCCCACTAGTTTCCTTTCTCCTAAGAGCCAGAGGCCATGGAGAGAGGGCAGCTAGTCATTACGCCACTTCCAGATCATCTGACTTGCAAAGACATATTGCTTTTACTATCAAAAAATCAAGCCTTCCCTCTGGTCTGGTTTGTCAAGTAAAAAATAGTATCTAATCTAAACTTGTTATGACATCTGTATTTCTTCTTCCAAGAGGAGTAAATCATATGCAGGAAAATTGTGACACTTCAGTTAATAACTATTTTATCTTTATCATCCCCAGCCAGTTTTTTTCTGATAATCTTAAAGCAAAATTTTAAAATACCTTATAAAGTATCTTCCTAGAGATTTCTTTTAAATAAACAGATAAACAAACAAAAAGAAAACCAGTTTTCTTTGGAAAGTAATGCACGTTCAATATAGAAAATAGAAGGAAGGAGAATGAATTTCACAAGCCAGAGATGTGACCTATAGAAACCCCGGCTTTCTAAAAATTCCCAAAGCTTCCCTGTAGATAAACACTAATCTGTCTCCCTAGGTTCTTAACCACTTATGTATTATTTTAAAAACAAAGCTAAGTTAGGAAACCCTTCTTTGACAGTGTTTAAAACAGATATTTCAATCATTTTCTCCACAAAGAAATGAATAATATAAGGATATATAAAACTTTGTTACCATCACCCTTTTCTAATTATTTCAAAGATAATATCTAAATAATTTTAATATAGAATAATGCAATAATCTTATACTTTGATGCATTCCATTTTCTCCAAACATGTAGCACTAATAGATTAAACATAAAAAGAGAAAACAAAATATATAGCTGGGCTCATATACAAGAAAATATTCCAGTGTACCATAAACAGAGGAGAAATGCCAGTGGGAAGAGAGCTGATATGACAGCAGCTGGAACCTGGACAGAGGTCAGTAGGAATGCCTCAGAGTTCAGAATCCAGAGGGTACGGGACATACTGTGGGGACCCGAGTAGTCTCCCTTTATGAGAGGCATTTCTCATAAATGAGGAAAAAGGGAAAAATGAAGAACTACTGGTAACTTATGGCTTAGGTCTATTTCTTCAGAGGAAATTTGGGAATAAGGAAGAAGGACCAAAACTGTATTGAACTAGCTGGCCTGATAAACCACTGTGTTATCAGAGTAGAAATCAAGCTGATATAGAAGACAGCATAAAGTACAGTGCCTTATATAAGATGGGATTTTATTTTTGTCTCCTAACTTCTACATTGAGTAAAGAACTTTATTTACTTGTGTCACTCAGGGTCCAGAATGGCAGGTGTCTTTTGCCATTCTTAGTGTGTGGCTTAAAGCTATGGGTTCAGGACGGAAACAATAGTTGTGTTCATTTCCCAGTAGTGGAGAAAAGTGAAGAAAAATCTTAGGGTTAAAATTATCTTTGAGGTGTCAGGGAGGAACATTTCCTCTAACCTCTTAGGTTCAGAGTCTGTGTTGAATTAAACTAACAAAAAAAAGATGGAGGAAAGGAGTACAAAGTTATTAATATTTTTATATGCACGGGAGTTCACAGGAAAGAAGTGAAACTCAAAGAAGTGGTGAGACTTATGTTCTCTTCAACAAAAATGGGACTTTTGTGCTTCAAGGAATGATAAGTAAGAGTTATCTCAGTGAGGTTTATTTATGTAGCTCTTCATCTCTTGTGATAAGTGTTGTTTCCTCATCCTGGTACAGGAGATTGGGGAAATGAATGCTACCTTCACAAAGGGAAATTTATGCCCTGATTTTAGGCAAATAAAAGGAGGAAAGAGAAATCTTTCCTTTATCTGTTGATTCTTAATTGCCTTCAGCTTATAATAAACCTTATGCCAAAGTGGCATATTTTGGTGTGGTATATCTTGATCTCCCTCAAGGAATTGACCAGACTGTTTCAACTCACATCCCATCTTCTCTAATGTATTCACATGTTTACCATTAGTTACCAGAAATGTTGAATTTAGTATCTAGCTTGGCTGCCATGGACCCAGCTACAAGTGGTCCGGGTGGACACACCAGGAATGTTCTATTTCTAAAGGCAGGGGGAGACAGCAGTTTCCACCACAGTCTGTTATTCTGACCACTTGAGGTTTAATTTTATCACACATACACACCCTTACTAAGGCTCTGGATGTGGAGTGCTGCAGAGGGAAAGGGGTGGATTGGGTAATAGTCAGCAAGAAAACATATTTCAGCCTGGAAAACTGCTCTCCCGAGCCATGTTGTAGCCAACATTTACTAAAATGGTCTCATTAATGATTTGGAAGACAGATCATATTACCAAGAGAGTCAAACTGTAGAGAAATGGATACAGAAAAGCAGAATTCTGATGGATGCTGACTGTGCCTTTGCTGCTTTGAGCAACATACCACACAACAGAGCAACCTAGGCATGGGGGGACAGTTTGCAAACTGGAGGTTGAAGAGAGTTCTGCTGAGAAGGGAGACCCATCTCTGGTGGCCTGAAAGCTAAATAGTCTGTGAATGCACTAAGATGAGGCCTCATACAGTAAGAAGAGTCAGTTACCTGTTTCAGTAATAGGACCTACTCAGAGCTATTCCTAAAATATTCCCCTGCCTTTAAGACAAAGAGAACCAGCCCAAAGGCAAAGATTAGGCCCTTTGTTCCCCAACTTACTGTTTCAGGGGTTCCAAAGCTAACCATTAACAAATCAAAGGGGAGTAAGGTGGGCCAATCACAGAAGCCAGTACATAAAAAATATAAGTTTGACAAGTTAAGATTCAACATAGAGAGAGAAACTCGAGGGTTGTAATTTTTGTTATGAAAGACAATCTTAGTAATATTTTGAAAGAATTGAATAGCATGAGAAAAGAAAGCTTGGCCTAAAAAAACAAGCTTCCAAATGGGAACAGCAAAAAGCGGCTCTATCCTGGAAGGAGGGCATTTCCCTAAATGAACTTGGCAGGGGCCACTGGAGCAAGTTGGGAAGGGCACTCTTACAGGAATGTCAGCTGTCCTTTTTGTTCCCCTTCAAACCACAAAACTGGAAGCTTCTGATGCCTCCTCTGCTCTCTGTACCATCACAATATCTCACCTAAAATTGATGATTGGGTTGGACCCAGAGCCCTTGAGGACGGTCACAAATGTTCACTCTCCTCCAACCATACTTCTCAGCACTAACAGGGCTGAGAAGATGGCTGCTGAGAAGATGGCTACTGCCTCAATTTTGTTTCTTAATTTCATATGAATTCACCTAATTGCTGGACATATGAGTTGGCCAAAAAGTTTGTTCAGATTTTTCCACATGATGTTACCAAAAACCCGAACGAACTTTTTGGCCAAGCCAATAATTTATATCTAAAAGGCTATGATGGTAAAAGAATTTAAAGTGATGTTTAAAAAATTGGGAAATAAAATAACTATGTAATTTTAAAAGAGAATATAAGACATTTCATGAATAGGTTAAGGCATAACTTCTTAAACATGATTCAAAAAGTAAATAAAATAAAATGAAAGATTGCTATGTCTGACCACATTAAGTTGCTTGTCCATGCTTCACAAAGACCCCACAAACAGACAAAAGCCAAGCAATTGTCCACAATGAATAAACAGATATATACTCAGAAAATAGAATACATATGAGCACCTAAAAATAAAATCAACTAGAAAGAAAATTGGGCATAAATCATCAATTGTCTAATCAAAATAACAGGAACCCAAATGACTACTGAGCAGATGTAAAGTTCCCCAATGTAACAGCAAGCATGCACATAAAAATAAACAGTAGAATACAACTGGTAATATTTTAAAAGTTGGACTAATAGGGAGAAGAGATGGGAATATCATAGAGATCACATTTCTGGTATATATCACCAAAAATTCTAATTCTAGTTATGTGTCCTAAAAACCATGGCACATGATCATGAAGGGGTATGGATGAGTCTACCCCTGGCAACATTATTTGTAAAACAGAAAAATTAGAAAAAAAATTGTCACCCATGGGTAAATATTTTGAGCCATATTCCTAAAATGGAATTGCATATGCAGTTAAAATCAACTAGACTACCTGTATTGACAAGTGTGAATCTCAAGGATATAATGATTAGTGAGTAATATGAACTATATGGTACCATCTTTATAAAATAATAAAATAATAGTACATATTATACACACATAGGAATATTATGTGTAATACTAATATATGTGTAAAATACACTTAATATGTATAATATTAAGTAATATGTGAGGATGTATAAATCCACAATAGTACTTTTCTTTGAAGCAAAGGAGCAGTACACACAAGGCATCTTTAACTCTATTAATGATATTTTTATTTATCAAAAGATAAATAAGGCAAAATGTTAAGGTTGATAAGCTAGGTGGTAGAATAGTAATAAAGATTTATCACTCTCTGTGATAGATGAATATACTTCATAATAAAAATAGTAATAATAATGGGACTTCCTGGGTGGTCCAGTGGTAAAGAATCCACCTTCCAATACAGGGGAGACGGGTTTGATCCCTGGTAGGGGGACTAAGATCCCATATGCCATGGGGCAACTAAGCCCACAGGCCACAACTAGAGAGAAGCCCACGTGCCACAACGAAGAGCCCGTGCTGAGACGAAAGACCCCACACGCCTCAACAAAGACCCCGTGTGCTGCAACTAAGACCCGGCACAGACAAAAAATAAATTAAATAAATAAATAAAATAAATAAATAAATATTAAAAAATATTTTAAAAATAGTAATAATAAAAATCACAGTAACAGTGATTATTCCAGGAAGTCAGATCCTAAACTCCCTCCCCAGTACATTAAACCTGTGTAACCTTGACTTGTGTGTCTTGGGGTCTTCATAGGAGCCTCAGCCACACTTAGATGTTCCTCCACTCTGCTCAGTATATGACAAAAATAACTGGTTTGACTCTACTAAAGAAAAGCTGAATATAATAATTCGTATGAATAAAATACCATATATGTTCAGTTGCTACACATTTTAAAATTGAATATGTTGTAGAAACAATTTTTTCACTTTTTTGTTTAAATTTGGAGCTAAAATACATTTCTGTAGAACTGAGAGAGCAGGTGGAGGCAGAGCAAATCAAGACGAGACCTGAGGCTCTTCAGGTCCTGCAGGTGGGCTTTCCCGTTGAGGTCACGTGTCTCTGCAGTCCACAGCCATCTTCCCGGACCTGCAGTGTCAGAGAGAGGACGACGCTCTTTATTCCAGGGTGTATCATCCTACAGCACCCTTACTTGTACATTAAATATCTTTTGGAGACAATGAGTTAAATACTCAACAGAAAATTAATTTTAGAAAAACACCTGAGTTTCTAAAATGTAAACAATTGAGCAGTGTATCATATAGTAGTACCTGAGCAGTACACGTAGGTATTAGGTAATCATGCTTAGAAAGCTCATGGATTATCTAAATGAGTAGATACATATAAATATTGTACTGTCTTAATGTGAAACAATTTATAGGCATAACTTCTCAATTTGAACAGAATGATAATTTTTTTTCTTCCCTGCTAGAATTATAGTGAAAACTGTGGTAGCACTCTCCACAGTGGACATCACTGCTACATAATTAACCTTGGCCTTCATTAAGGTCCCTGTTCTACTGGCAATATTTGCAACTAATGAAGCAAGCCATTTTCTTGCTGACATAACAATTTCATGGGTAGTATTACTACCTCAAATGGGAGGATATTAAAACTGACTTCTGGAGGCTTTATTTTTCTTCAAGTGAATCCATTACTGAGAGAATTTAATCCCTTACTGACTCTAGAATTACAAAGCAGAGTACTTATGTGATGGAATTATACTAAACTACTAATTATCTGTGGTACATTTGAAATTTAAACAATTTCACTTTCCATAATTACTTTTTTCTCATTTTAGGTTCAATAACTAAATCCACTTGTTATAATGACATCACAAAGAAATATTTAGGTAAAAAAGCGATTCCAAAGATTTAGCATTAGATTTAAATAAACAATTATTATAGTAATTTAATACTAATATTGTATGATCTGTTGTGCTTATTACCAATGGGAGATTCCAGATATATATTATAAAGGCACACATTAATTTTCAAAGTGAATATGAATTTACTGAATTGAGTACTCCCATATTTTTACAGTTATTTTTTATTGGCATCAAGTTGAAAAATACATTTTAGAAAGTTATACTAAAGTGTTTTCCATCATCATTATATTTATATGCAAATGTGCTTTTAATTTATTCAAAATTAAGGGAGAATTATGGTCTTGCCACTTCTTGATAGACTGTAGTACTCATGCTTTAGATAGAAAATTGTTTCCAATCTTGCCTTATGTGTGTATATCCGCTTGTTCCTACCATATGACATTTATATCCAAATTTCAGAGTTCTGAGGACTAATTCCACATTATTTTGTAGTCATTCTATTGTGTAGTTCAAAGTGATTTATTGTGCACATTTTCAGTAAACAGTATATTTCTAGAAATCCCCTGTATCGATTACTGAAGTCCAGAAAACTTTTCATGACATATTCACTCCCTTATTTAACAAAAAACAGATTTTACTTTTGTGTTAATACTAAATAATTTGCTTCTTTACTAAATAAGGCAAAAAATCCTATATTTTAATAATTGCCATTTATGAAGTATTTATTGTGTCTCATTGCCTTTATATACATTATGTCTCTATTATTTATTTAAAATAACTCATAGGTTAAGTATTATTAACTGTATTTTACAAATGAGGGATTGAACATGAATAAAACTAAAATGAGTGGAGGCCATATAGGTGGCAAAGGGCTAGAGCTGTGAACAGCACCTGTGTTTACCTGGCTACTGTGTCCCTTCTCCTTCCTCTCCATCACATTCAGCTCAGGACCCAGGGTCAGTCCTAACCAGAGTAGCGGAAAATGATACAAATGTCCTCTCTTCCCCAACACAGTTAAACAGACACAATGTGGCTCTCACAGGAACTTCAGAGGCAATCTAGGATCTGAAGGAAGTTGTGTGTGTGTGTGTGTGTGTGTGTGTGTGCTTGAACATCACTGAAAGAGTAGAAATACATGTGTGCAATAGTTTATAAGAAACATTTGGGACAGATCTACTTAAAATTCATATTTCAACTATCATACATATAATAAACCTCTATTGGGGACTAGTGGAAGGAGGGCTTTAATCAGACATTGATATTTCTGCAGAGAGGTGTATGAATCTTCACACTAAGTGAGATAAATATTATGAATAGCTTCATCTAATTGTAAATAAGGTTAAACTTCCAAATAAGCTGTTTACAAACCTTCATATTGTCTTTTTTAAAACAATTCAGAATTGTGGATAAGAGAGGGAGTTACTGCTAAAAGTAGGGCTTTGGAAGGAGGGATTAAGAGCAGGGTGTTTATTGTTTGTTATGTGGCAGCATGGCCATAGCTGATTCACCATGTCTGTACATCCGTGATATACCCATGGCTTAGGGCATGGTTCAATTACTCCATTTGTGAGCAGATCTAAAATATTTTTGGGTATATGGTTACATCTAAATAAAACAATCAAAACAATAATTTTTCATCCTGGTGTCATAAATTAACATTTTCTCAAAATTGGTTTCATATAATTTATTATATACATGAATAGCTTATAATGGATATTGCACTATCACTCTGTTGACGGCAACTACTTGACGACAGCCTCTCCTTAACCGTTCTCTATGGAGACCTAGATTGAGATTACTCACACATACCCAGCATTGGCTTATGACTTATGGAATGTAATTAGATCACTGAGGTAGAATCTGAATTTTCTTCTGGTAAACTGCACATTTGCTCTTCCTTTTCTTAATCTTTTGGCTTATTCTTTGAAACAGTCTTTTCTACAACTTGAATTATATTCCCATGATTTTTCTGTGTTGTTCTAAATCATTGATACATCAGGCAGTAGAAAAATTTGGTGAACACATATACATATAGGTCCCTTTTAGTCTAACATGTACTCTAGTCAAATATGTTAAAGTTGCTATAATAATATCTATGGTACCACAGGATGAGATTCAGAATTTTTTGACACTCACTCCATACTGAAAGCTTATAATCAGTAAATATTATTTCAATATCACAGGGATCATGTGGCATAATATAATTATCCCAGAGTACAATAATACTTTACTATAATAATAAATATACATAATATACAATATTATAATAATACTCTACTGAAAAAAGCTTCTCAGGCTTAAGTTTCAGGTTGATGTTTGCAGGCTTTTCAATTAACTCACTTCCCATTTTAAGCACCCAACCATTTTTTTTTTCTCATTATATTGACATTATCAAGAACAAATTTTCACTTTGCTTAATTCTGTATATTTCAAAAATATTTTACACATGTACATACACAATGTACAAGATAGGTTAATTTTATTCCCTCATAGAATTTTAAAAGAACTACTATAATCTACACATGGAGATAATTATCATTAATATTCTCCTTAATGTAGGTAATTGATAATAGTGATAATATTGATAATTTTCATGAATATTGAATTCTATACATTTAAAAATTCTATAGAACAGCAGCAGAAAACACACCATAGGAAGCAAAAGACTGGGGGACAGACACACGAAAACAGAAACACAATTATGAATCCAAGAACCAAACATCAATTCATTAAGTGTGCTAAATTCTGTCACCCAATTAAGTAACTATAAATTTCTAAAATCCAGAGCCCATCAAGTCTCTTCATTTTACCTTTACCCTGACCTAAGAATCTCTAGTACTTAGTAGATTTTAAAATGCTGGAGGAGGGGTGGCTGAGGAACTATATAAAGTGTAGATCATATATTCCCATAGCTTCCTCTCTTGAGTTTTGTAGTAGGTCTAGCAGTGGATCCCTGACATCAGATACATCCATATTTACATCAATAAATTCCAAAGGCAGTAGATTGTCATTATCCCTCGTATTGAGGTTAAAATTGCAATTCTCTTTCCATACAAAGTTGGCATTGTTGATACTTTGTCCCACACCTCAGGATGCATTGTTTTGAAGGGATAGGAATGAGCACATTGGTTGGTCAATGTTTTCAATACAGGCCACAATAAATTTAACAATCCAAGCTCTCTGGCTCACATAGGCATTTAACCTAATACCTGCTTTCATTTGCCACAATGTCCAACTAACTTACTAAGCCCCAATCCCCAGTAAATGATTGAGGATTGAGTATTCCTTAATTTACACACACTTGTTCTATAAGTCAACATCATTTCAATATCAGACCCCGTAGAGAAAGAATGCCTCAAACCTCTTGTTTTTGGCTCTTCAGTTTGAGAAGACTATTTCCTTTCATATTTCTCCTTCATGATCATTTACTAACAAACACACCCACGGCCTGGTACGTTAACAGAAGAGATGACTAATGAAATCTAAGTAGTCATAAAAGGAAAATTCCCATGAACTGAATAAACACAAGAATTACAAATGTGATGAATAGGAATAAGATGCTACAGAAATTGACATTGCCAAGCGTATCATTTCAGTCACATTTCAATACTCATAACAATTACTTAGAATCAGCAACACCGCACAGCTAATCAACTGCATCTGTTCATTTCCACAGCTGTTATCCCAGAAAAAACGTCACTCTCCTCCCCACGCTGCTCCAAACACACTGCGATTGTAATGAACACCTATCCTGATGAGAAAAACAGCCTAACATCTTGGAGAAAATTCAAATAGAGGTCCATTTGAATGTCGGAAATATTTAGTTACCAAGGAAACTCTCTGGTGAGGTAATAAAATGGTTAACTTTGAGCTATAGAAGTTTATTTTACATCCAAATCAACTTGCTATTTATTTTACACTTATTCCTCTAAATGCCTGGAAAACAAAATAAAATTATAAATAATATAACCAGACAGACACTTAACTAAATCATTTAGTTATTCATTTTTTTGAAGAAAATATATATTATTTTTAAGTCTTTACTATGCTCTCAGCCACATATACATATGTGTGTGTATCTCTCTCTCCATATATATATATACACACACACACACATGCATGGTTATTAAGGGGAAACAGAAAAGAATGGCAGGAAAATACAGAGTAGAATTAACCTGTTAAAACTGCTATAAGCTGTTAAGAGAACATTTAACAGGGAGAACTGACCAAATGAAGAAGTTCAAGGGACATTTTCTTTCTTTGAAAACGTATTAATGAAGCAAGAACTTAAGGGAAGTCTTATTAAGAGGATGGGGTGGAGGTATATGAGAAAAGTCTTGAGGTGGAAAGAAGCACAGAATTAGAATTTTTAAGTAAAACAGTTTATGGCCTGGATAGAAATGGTCAAAGGAGAATGGGAAGAGTTCAGTGAGGAGACAGAGCCTGACTTGCCTCTTCATGTTTAAGGATTCAGGGCTTATCCTAAGAATAATCAGAAGTCCATGATGAGCAGAAGAACAGTCATTATTTCAGGGGAACTTTATGTCAAAGACTATACAACCTCTTAGAGGATAAACAACTCTTTGAATTTCACCACAGAGTCTGTCACAGTTCCTCAGATGCCCACTCTGTATTCCCCTCTCTTTGTCCATCATGTGATAACCTGTGTTGTCTTAATCTCCAGTCTGGACACTGGCCTCTCAAGGTCCCCAGAGCAGTAAGTCTGGAATCATGTTTAGCTCTCCTTCCTCTTTCTTCTTGTCTACTCTCTGGGCACCATGTCCTACAGATGCTGTACCTCACAGTTTTCTTAAATATAATTCTTCTTAGGCCTCTTTCTAGAGCCCTAACTCAGCCCTCACAGCAGACCTATAGCAGCAGCCTTCAAGTTACATAATCTCTCCCTTTGCAGCCTTATATTTGACCGTGGGACTGTGCCTGCATTCATTTGAAAATCACATTTGATTTTAATCAGTTTTATTTTCTAACTGTAAAAGTACAACAGAACCCCAGTACATTTCACAGCGCATGTCTCAATATCTCTATGCATTTAATGTATTTCTGCAGTCTTGTTTCCACACAATCCCACTTGCCTATGATTTTGTTGCACTTCTTTTAACTTTATCATCTTTTTCCAGTCTTTGCTATTGCTCTCAGCCTGTGGAGATCCTAATTATGCAACATGCATTTTTAATTGTCTCTGGTTTTACATGTAATAAGACCAGCTGCAGGACTATTTTTTGAGTGCTTACTCTGTGCCAGGCACTGTTCTAAGTGTGCTCATTCACAATGTGCCTTGTGTGGCTTTTAATACTAACCTTATTTTTACAAATAAGGACATTGAGTCTCAGAACATCATGTGCATGGTAAGCGGCAGAACACAGATTCCAGTGCTTAAGCATCACCTCTGGATCCCATATGCTAAACCACGTTGCCATTAATTCTGATGTACTTCTGTGTATATATATCCATAGCATTTCTGATATGATTTATACAGTTGCCTCTTCCACTAAATTAAATTATCATCTCTTATTGTCAGCATCTATATTTTACTTTGAGTTTTGTTTTCCCCTTTTAGCCTTTATGCAAGAATACAAAGGGTCATTAATAGAAACATGTTGAACTGCATGCAGTAGCATTGCATGTATTAGAAGCACAGTGTGCCCCTCAAGTACCAGCTACCTGGTTATTAGCAGTATAACTTTAGGAACCTTAACCTTTCTTTTCCTCAGTTCCCTCATATGCAAATTAGGGAAAATATCAGGTAGTATAATCTCTCCATAAGTTATTATGAGATTTAACCAAGATATGGAATGAACTTAAGTGTCTACTGATGAATAAATGGATAAAGATGATGTGGTGTATATATATATATATATATATATATATATATATATATATATATAATTTTTAGAGGAATGAAATCTTGCCATTTGCAAAAGCATGGATGGCATTATTAAGTGACATTATGCTAAGTGAAATAAGTCCAACAGAGAAAGACAAATATTGTATGCTCTCATTTATACCTGGAATCTAAAAAAAATAAAAGCAAAAACAAAAACATGAAGATCATAGGTACAGAGATCAGATTGGTGGTTGCCAAAGGCAGGAGTAAGGGTTGAGAGAAATGGGTGAAGGAAGTCAAAAGGTACAAATTTCCAGTTATAAAATAAATAAGTCATGGGGTTGTAATGTCACAACATGGGACTACGTTAAACATACTGTATTGCATACTTGAAAGTTGCTAAGAGAGTAGATCTTCAAAGTTATTATCAAAATAAGAAAAAAGATTTAAACTATATCAGGTGAGAGATGTTATTATGGTGATTGTTTAACAATGTATACCAGTATGGAATCATTATGCTGTACATCTGAAGCTAATTTAATGTTACATGTCGATTATACCTCTGTTGAAAAATTTTAAAAAGTTAAATTAAATTTCAAACATAATAAACTTAAATAGGTATGATGAGGATTGAATAAAGGGTGTGTGTGTGTGTGTGTGTGTGTGTGTGTGTGTGTGTGTGTGTGTGTGTGTGTATCTTACAGCAGTCCATGGTCTGGCTCAAATTAAATGCTTATGTAAGTGTAATTGCACTATTTGTTATTGCCACTAGTTTCCATACTTGCTTCTAGTTGGGTATTCTCTCAATTAACTCCTATTTCTCTATTTTTTTTGATAATGAAAAAAATATTACATAAGGAAGAAATAAGAAATTGCAGATGACGGGCACCCTGCAAAGACGGCCCAGCCTGGAGACACTGAAGGAGAGATGCTCAAACTCAAACTCTTTTTAGTCACCCTGTCCTGGAAGACCTGCCCACCCATGCCCAGCCCCTCTGGCATGCATATATGGATCCTCCACACCTTTGAGGATTTTGCCCTTCTCTTGCATTTTATCCCCCCCCCCCCATCCTCTCACCTGGTCCCAAATATTGCTGTCCTATATGCTGGAAGTTTCCTTATCAGAACAATACTGCCTCCTTCTAAGGCAGCTATGAATAGGACTCATTCTCAGAAATACAATTCTATTGATTTCCTTTTCCAAAGAAAGTAGGTGAATTTTTCCAGCAACTAAATCCTCTCCTGTTATCTTTCTTATTTCTACATGGCCAAGGGATTCTGAGGAAGACAGCAGGGAGGCAGTGAAAACACAAAACAGGAATATATGAATAAATCCCAGGAAAAGAATACTTCTTATTTCCAATCAAGGAACAAAATAGATAACTTTACTAAAAAGGAAAAGACCACAAGTTCCACAGGCACTTTTTCTTTATAACGTCAATATTATTCAATATGCTAGTCTCTTTTCCCCAAAGAAAATGTTTCCCATTTATTTTTGAGTATTCATTCTGCCTGAAATACTGACTTTGACTTTCCCTAATTGGAACAGATGCTAATCTTTCTGGTGGAGGTTCATCTATCTCCACATTCTCTCTCATTAGTGGCCATAAATAACCATTATAAGGATAACTCCTCATATCTCTTTTTCTTCACTCATAAGTTTTATTTGAAGCCCTTTTCAGGTGCTTAAGCAGCATCTCAAACTAAGCTTTGTTCTGAAATGTATGGACATTTTTAGAAAATACATTTATTGCTACATAATTTGAGATAACAAAACAGTGGATGGAGGATATCACGTCCTTAGATCATGTTGCAAAGGCAGAAATTTCAAGTGGCTGGTAAAGAATGCTACCAAGAGAAGAGGAGGAGCACCGTCATCTATGATTTCTCTTCTCTCTACAGATGTTCTTTCCACAGAGCACATGAGAAGGAAATGACTGTGAAACTGCTTCTGTGGCTTTAGCCGTCTGTTATGTTCTAAGGCACAAAGTTCCCAAATCCCTACTGTTGCATTATTACCAGAAGCACAAGTGTTGAGAAAACAGCAGTTGAACACAGAGTATGTGTAATGCAACAACGCCTCTTACTATAAAGTGTGGGAGATGCCTTCTAAATAAGTTTGAATTCATTGTCTTATACCTCAGTGTAAATCAACATTGTTCAGACAACATGCTCAATAAAATGTAGTCGCTATGAACTTTCTCCCTTCCTTTTAACACCAAACTTCTTTAATATGGTGCCGAATTATAAACCCACCTTTTACTTTAATCTGCTTGGACAGCTCCCTCTTTCTTTTCCTGAACTAAAATCTTGCAGTAGGACTGATGTCAAGTCTTCAGATGATCCTCAGTCAGGATTGACCTAATTCTTCATGGCTCTTTGAAGACCATAATTTTCTTACCCTTGTGTCAAAACCCTTCCTTTTTCAAACTTCAAGCCAGCCGGTCATGCTGGCTATTCTTCCCCCTCATTCTCATTTTCTCTAAGTAATTAAAGTAGGCATACCTTGGACATTTCTGAACTGCCCACCTTCCTGTTATATATATAAGTAGCACAATATATGTGGTACCTGCAGTCATGTTCACACTCTATACTATAATATTTATGCAATCACATATGTACTGGGCAGTGCTGCTCTATACTATGTCCATAGCTGAGTGTAGTTGGACCAGAGCAGACTCTCTTGACCTAAGAGGAGCCAACTGAGGAGCCAACTGATTGGTTCACCAGTAGAAAATGTGTTTTTCTGAACATTTGAATTAAGTTTGTACAGACTTAAAGAGTGATATAACAATGGATTACAAGGGCAATGGTTTATGAGCACAGGTCTATTCTACTCCTCCACTCCCTGAAACCCTGGTTTTAACCTTTCCTGTATTCAATGCCTTATCTCACTTTCCTTCTAACAACGTTGGTATATATTCATTCACTAAGTGTATCATCCTTATTCTAACCTTACTTTCCTTTCTTCCAAAAAACTGGTTTCCCTGATAAGTACTACAAGAACCCTGTATCAGGTAGCTACTGCTGTGTAAAAAACAACCCAAAATTTGTGTTGTTGAAACAACAACCATTTATTTATTCACAGTTGTTCAAGTTAGTAATTTAGTCTCATCCCAAATGGGACCTGCCATGCATCTCTACTCAATCACAAGTTAGATATGTGGCTTTCCTGACCTTGGATATGCTCTCTACACATCACTGAAACAGCTGCTCTGACTTGGGACTGGTTTCATGGTTCTTCATTCCTTATGGAGCTGGCTTGGGGCTGGTCTCACGACATAATCAGGGATCCTGAGAGAGAAAGAGAGAAAACATGCCAGTCTCCTTGACACCTAGACGTGAAACCTACACATCGCCACTTCTGCCACATCTGTTGAGCAAAGCAAGTCACAAGGACAGCCCAGACTCAAAGGGAAGGGGAATGGACTACATATCTTAATGGGAGAGGGTGCTGGGTTCAATTGCAAAGGGTGTGGAGTCAGGAGGAGTGTAATCAGTTTGTAATCTACTACAAACTCACCCTTATGCGATCTCAGCTGCTTGGACTTCTTACCTCTATGCAACATTTGCCCCCCTGTAGGAGGTTGCAGCACAGCTGAGCAAAATCCTTTCACCGTAGAAATTAATCTCATGAGAAAAATTACTGTTACCATATTGAGATGGGCTTTGCAAAGTCCTCAGACACTCTTTGAATTTTCCTGTGAGGACTCTCTCAAGTCCCTCATTGTCAGTTTCGAACTCTCTCCATTCTCCTTGAACCACATATACAACTATTTCAAGCCTGTGAGAGAATAAGATCAACACTGTTCATGTGATACTTTATTTTATGAGTGCAGGTGTCATCACTCTTTGTTACAGCTCAGTAATATTGAAAGGTCTGGTTGGGGAAAGATGCCAAATTTTATAAAGAAGGGAGTATTATCTGGAAAATGGCATTATTGTGGTGCCAGTCGTCTGCAACTGATAAAATTAATGCATCACTTAAATGTAGAGTACCGTCAACGTATCTAGTGTAGAAAAATGTGAGAAAGCCAAAACTTACCTCTCTCAATTATTAGTTGGAAACTGTGGGCAAGACATTATCTTTTCTGGACATCTGTTTATTAATCTGTAAAATAAACAGGTGGAACAAAATGATTGGTAGGGTTACTTATTGCAAGAAATATATTCAACTAGGGAATGTGATCTGGAGACCTAAAAAAATCATAAGTTTAATGCTCTTAAGAAGTAAAACAAAACAGACCATTTGATGTTTAATGGATAAATATTTTAAAAACATTCTTCTTAGAGATATTTTGCTCATGTATTTTTAAAACTTCTTTTTTTTTCTTTTACTATAAGCACATTTAAAGAAAGACACACTTGTTCTATAATAGATATCCATCTGTTACTTATTTTATACTTTGTTACAATAACATATTTTCATACTTCTAGTATAATCACTTCCCTGTAAACAACAATAAAACCACCATTTAGGGTTGCAGTACTTTGAAGAAATGGAGAGGGTACAGATACAGTAATATTTCCAAACATGAGGAACATAATGATTCAGCTATCACTAACAGTTAGCTTTCAGGATGGCCAGCTTAAAATTTATTTACAACATTTATTGATTTATCAATTTTTAACTTTCTGTTAAATATCCACTCCCTCCAAAGACAGAAGATAGGCTGATATGCTGAGGCTGTATTCTCTTTCTAAGATAAATTTGGTGGGATTCATGGCCAATGCGTTACAAAGATTCTGTGCTGAACACACCTCTACTGCAAATGCAGAGCTATCATAGAAAATATAGAAAAAAGAAAAAATGAGAAAGACACACAGAGGATTAACTTCACATTAAAACTTCCATTGAAAAATTAGGACTTTTGTAATGAAATCAGAAAGCAACTCAATAACCCCTCCACCCCACACTTACTTCTGTACATGTCCATTTTCAAGGCTATTTCTTCCCGTAACATTGAGCTAGATTTGGAGCAGGTTCTATTTTTCCTCTGGTTACACACAGATAATGAAAAATCCTCCAATGCTATGTAGTCACAAAATGGTCTTATCTCTGTAATTAATATGTCCAGCCCCATGTCATAACTGAACCTAAGTTAGATAAGTCTCTCCCTTCCCCAGTGTGGGCCATCGGCTGCAGAGAAAACAAGGAAGGTGGCTTCTTCCTTCATCCCTCCTGTTGCTTCCATGCCTCCTCATCTCTTTCTTTTTTTCCCCTAGTTTTATTGAGATATAATTGACATATAACACTGTATAGGCTAAAGGTGTACAGCACAAAACTTTGACTTAACATACATTATGAAATGATTACCACAATAAGTTTAATATCCATTATCCATCCATTATCTTATATGGATACAAAATTAAAGAAATTAGAAAAGAAATATTTGTTCCTCATTATAAGAACTCAGGATTTACTCTCTACACAATTTTTATATACAACATATAGCAGTGTTAATTATATTTATCATGTACATTACATCCCTCATAGTTATTTATTTTTTATTTTTTTTTACAGTAGGTCCTTGATGGTTATCTATTTTAAATATAGCAGTGTGTACATGTCAATTCCAAACTCTCAATATATCCCTCCTCCCACGCTTCCCTTCTGGTAACCATAAGTTTATTCTCTAAGTCTGTGAGTCTGTTTCTGTTTTGTAAATAAGTTCACTTGTATCTTTTTTGTTTGTTTGTTTTAGATTCCACATATAAAGTGAGAAGGCAAGGATCGAGAAGATGCAAGAAATGTTTAACAAGGACGTAGAAGAATTAAAGAACAAACAAACAGAAATGAACAATACAATAACTGAAATGAAAAAATACACTAGAAGGAAACAATAGGAGAATAACTGAGGCAGAAGAACGGATAAGTGACCTGGAAGACAGAATGGTGGAATTCACTGCCTCCTCACCTCTTTCTAACCAGTGCTGCATTGGATTCATGCAAAGTAGGGTTGAGATCAGGGAAGGGAGGGAAGCGAAGAAAGAGGAACAGGCAAACCCCTTTGTGACTAATACCATGGAAAGCTCTAGTGCTTTCTGTGCTTGGCCGGTATCAAAAGTGACTCTCGTCATATTGTGTGTGTGTATGTTCTTTTGAGAATCTTCCATCTCCTACATCACATTTGTATTCAATAAAGATACCTCTCTACTTGCTGGGCACTAATGACTTCTTCCTTAGCTATCAGCCCTCTGGGGCACACCCCACATCATCTGCAGAGCTCTCCAGCCCCTTCCTGGGCCCTCTGAATCAGAGTCTAAGGACACCTCCTGTCATCTCTCCCACATACATGGCCAATTTCTGGACCATGGGAGACATTGGTGCATACTTGGGCCTAAAAATTTCTGGCAGCTCAAGCCGATTACTAACCAGCTACATCTGCTTTGCTCCATCATCAGGGCTGCAAGCCCGTCATCACCTCACACCTTTATTTTCTGGAGAAAGTTGTTAGAGCGCAGACTCTAGGCAGTGCCATGTTCCTGGGATGCATGTACATTCTCTGGTGGTCACTCATTGGTTTCCAAACATAAGATCAAAGTAAAATACCCACCCCCCCTTTGAACACACAAACTCCTTACAATGTGGGGGAGGGCAGGGCTCACACATGGCTGGCTGTTCTCTCCTGATCCACACCCCTAACCTGCAAGTACTTGCTCAGCATCTCCAAACTATTTCATAAACTGGACATCAGTTACCAATTAAAGCACTAGTTGTCAAACACTTTATTTTCCTGAAAGAGTGATTACTGACACCTTTATCTGGAATATATCAGCAGAAACTCAGGTGAAACTGGGACTAAAATAGTTATTATTCTATTTTAAACACACTGTTATCGATGTTCTAGATGCAAAACCACGAGTGGGGATTGCAGCCTCAGGCCTCATGAATTTCAGGTCCAAAGCAGAAGTGGCTGATGAGAAGGCAGATTCAGAAGTGAGCGGATGTCTAAGGGGGTCCACAAGTGAGGACCAGAACTATGCCCACTGGGCTGAGACAGCAGTAGGATTCTGATTCAAGGTTTACTTGAAATGAAGGGGCATAGATAGAGCTGGATCCTGGGAGCACTGGCCAGGCAGAGGGAAGTTTGGCCTCTATGATGGGTGTGTTTATAACATGGAAATAAGCAAATGCTTCTAGTAGCTGTGTTTTACCCTGGTGACTGGCTGTTAAACATTTACTAGTCCACTAACTGATATAATTATACATGCAATTCAATATAAAAATTAACATGAAATGTGGAGGTGGTGCTTAATATCAGAAAAAAATGGATTTAAGGCAAACTCTTGATATACATATATGGGTAACATATAATGATTCATGGAATGGCACAAGAAGGAATAAAAGTCATGAACATATATATTAACATGAAATATATACAGCAAAAATCTATCGAAATATAAGGAAAAGATAATAATTCCACAACCTAAAGGGAAAATTTTAATACATTTCTCTTAGAAATAGATTAATCAAGCAGTAAAAATATGAGAAAGTAGGTAGACACTTTGACCAAGAGAATTAAAGGGCTAAATTTAATTGAAATTATAGAGATACAATTTAAACAATAGGATATTTTAATTACCAATATTGAAGATTATGATAAAAAATTTGATAAAAATTAGCATTTAATACAATTAAATCATATATATATATTTCCTAATAAATTTTCAGCTGTAAGAAAACTTAAAACAATGTGATATGATTATTATTTTTAATTTGTGTTTCCATTTTCTAAGGCTGTGGTCAAATTTTTCCATGTACCTTATGTTTGTAGATACCCATATTCTGTAGTGAAATCATCAGACTTCAAGTCTCATTTTAAAACACACAAAGAATTTCATGAAAGTTGATTAAAAATTTTAAATCAAAGTAGAAGGAGTTTCAAGTGTCCTAGAAACTTATGCTCAGTGTGACAGGGAATGAAAATTCATGAAACCTCTTTGTACCATCACATTTAATTTCAAGGGCCAGAGATGCCGAGATAATTGGAATGACACATAGCAAAAATTCTGTCAAAGAAATGGTAAAATGGATAATCACAGACAAAGCAAGAAATTGATTGATAAGACATGCTTGTCCAAAGGACACTGTGCACTACAGAATTAGAGATACAGCCAAAATTTTGAGTTCACTATTTCAGTTGTAAATATTAAAAATGCAGTATTATCCATTATCCACTGATGAAACTACTGCTGTGAACCCAGCAGTTTTTTGGTAATTACCAGCTTGGAGGCATAAAAATAATCCCTAAAGTCACAGTATACTGCAAATATTTGCTGATTTGTAGAAATGGAGATAGAATTTTTAAACAATGTTGTACACTGGCAGCACTGCACTTGCATAACTAAATATAGGGAAATGCAAAGATTTGTCCAATAAGAGGCTTTCATCCACATTTCATAGTGTGATGTAAAGAAGGGTGCTCTGGCCGATGATGTATTATCTGAAAAAATAGGAGATGTTGTTAAGGCTAGGCAATTGCCAACCAAATTAAGAGCAGGTCATTGAATATTTCTTGCTTTATTCTGAAGTTCATTGATTTTTACTAAGGGAAAGTTTCATATTTTATTGACATTGTGAGAACTTTAATAACGTTTAATGAAGGCTTTCAATATGAAAGATTTATGCTAGGCACAATATGATTGTTTTAAGAAGACAGAATCCTGAAATGAAAATGTGTATATCGATGATCATTTACACTATTTTATCTAAGAGTATATGGTCTCGGTGTTCAGACTTCTCAGGAAATTCATTAACTTTTTTTGTTGTTTTTACTAATCTACACATCGGTGTTTGGATCCTCGCAGTGAAGAATGATTTTCTTTTAGACATAGAACAACTATGGCATGTTTATACAAATAATACTGGCTAAATATCCCTTCATTGCTGAATAATCATAAATATTACAAGACTTTTCATTAAAGGACTTTTAAAAAAATTAGTTAATTAATTATTTTTACTTTTTTGGCTGTGTTGGGTAGTCATTGCTGTGTGCGGGCTTTCTCTAGTTGCGGTGAGCAGGGGCTACTCTTCGTTGCGGTGCGTGGGCTTCTCATTGCGGTGGCTTCTCTCATTGTGGAGAACAGGCTCTAGGCGCATGGGCTTCAGTAGATGCGACATGTGAGCTCAGTAGTTGTGGCTCATGGGCTACAGAGCACAGGTTCAGTAGTTGTGGTGCACGGCCTTAGTTGCCCCACGGCATGTGGGATCTTCCCGGACCAGGGATCGAACCCATGTCCCCTGCATTGGTAGGTGGATTCTCAACCACTGCACCACCAGGGAAGCCCTGGACTTTTTTTCTAGTGAGTATTTTTGCAACATTTGAATGTGCTTTTACAATTTATTGTTTATTTGTATTTCACAGTTTAATCTTTAATTTAATAAGGTTGTTTTGTTAATTTTTATTTATAACAAGTGTTACTGGTTTTCCATTAATACTAGTGATATAAAAATTTCAGTTTAAGTATATTTTGTAACTAAAAATTGAGTGTATATAAAGCAAAATAATATTAAGTAGATTATAATATAGGTTGTCAACAGTTATTGCAATATAGTTGGTAAATAAATGAAGCTTGGGTAGCATTTTGTCATATAATAATGAGTCGTAAATATTTTTGTGTCCCTTTTATATAAGAAATTATGTAAGAACGAAGAGAAAGGGGACATTTTAAAAATTAAAAAAAATATTGATTTTCCAATCTATGTTGGGTGCTATAGTTGGCACTTTAGACACACTATTCTGTTTAATTCCTATGAAAATCTGATATTGATTTCTTTATCTCTAGTTTAAGATGAGAAAATAGAGCACAAAGTGACTAGAAACATAATCAAAATTCCATTAATAACAAATTCTATGTAGTACATTTGAATTCCAGGCATTCTCACTGTGTAGTATTCTGCTTCAAGTGCATATATTGAATGGGACAGTAGATATAAACAGTATGATTCCTTCCCCCAGAGCATACACAGAAGAGATGGACATAATAAAAAAAATGGTGTTTCAAAAGCACTGTGAGTCCTGTGTAGCAGCATAGGAAGGGAATGCTGCTCTGAGCATCTATAAGACATGGAAAAGGAAGTGACTATTGCTCATGACCTGAGGATGGGCTGGAGCATTCAGACAGAAGAGAATAAAAGGTCAGTCAAAGTAGAGAGACAAGCAGATGGACAGAAAGGAGTATATCATAATGCATAATGACCTAATAAGCAATTCCAAAATTAATTATAGATGCTTCAAAATAAACTCATAAAATTTCTCTGCAGCAGAGACTGCAGTTGAGATGTTTGCTCCATGTGTTTTCTCCCTGCCACATGCCTGAAGGGGAGTCCTTGACTGATTCTATCCAATTGGTTGAGAGAACAGAGCATGTAGTTTTCAGGCTGGTGAATTTGAAAGGGTGCACCAACCACGATGTGGTTCTCTTTACCCCACAGTGGCAACATATAAAACTTTATGATGGCCATGTTCACGATCAAAGTGTCTGTGTGCCTGTTCTTTATTTCATATTTATCATGGAGGACTGCATCACCTGCATTGGGACCTGTATTGTTGATATAAATAAACGTTTAGTGAGTTAGGTCACTGAGATTTAGGGATTAATTTGTTACTATAACAAAGCATAGATATTCTGACTAATACAAACACAATGAATAAAACTGTAATTAAAATGATAAACTGGAAAAATATTTGCAAAATATGACAGAGGTTAAAATCAATAATGTGAAAAGTTCACACAAATTAATTAGAAAATGATTATCCCCCCTATAGACAAAAGTCTCAGAATATGATGGATTTGCAACATAAATAACTTCAAATTATATGAATAGATGTTCTTTATTCATTGACAATTACAGAGTTGAAGATTTAAACAATCACAGCATGCCAACTACTTTGTTTTCAAAATTAGCTAATATTCCAAATGGTAAGTCCAGAGACTTGAAGAAAACACCACAAAATGTGGCAGGGGCATTTTTCAGTTGGGGGAGCATAGCTTCTCTTTGTTTTAGACACTTCCCATACATTTTCAATAAGCATACAATGATTTTGTTATCAGGAAAACATTATCATTCAAAAACTAAAATCACTAAAAATAATCAGAATTATTTAAAATAATATTAGGTTAATATCTATATGGTAAAATCTCTTATAGGTAAAAAACATTTCAAGAACTCCAAAATAATATATCTATGAATTTAAATATATTTTAAAAGTACTTGGGTCATTAAGCTATCATAAATAAATTGAAAAGTACAAAATGTTTTGTGTGAACATGAAACAAGATTCAAAATTTACAAACAGAGAGGTAAGATTATTCTATTCTAACAGCCTATAAATATCTAACTGTCAAGATAGGCAACAGAAGGACACAGAGACAGTAAAGAAATTGTTTCTGGTTCTGGTCCAGATCTGGGGACGCTGCCAGGACTGGGGGCAGGTGGAGGTGGAGCCCTGTGCCTGCACAGCTCTGGGTTCACCTCGCCTGAGCAATGAGCCTCAACCTGCAGAACAGCTGTTTCTCCTGCACCCTTAGGTGCGGGCAGCTCTCTGCAGACAGTGACCTGGCAGCACTTCTTTTGTAACTAAAATGTATCCTACTGAGATGAGAGTGTAATAAAGTGTCATCTTTGTCATAAAAATATGACCAGAAGAGAGGAGTCATGACTTGAGTGAACGTCACACATTGAGAATGTCACAAGGGAGTTTTTTAGTAGCTGTGGAAACTTTAAAAAAAGATTAAGTTCTAGCACAAGAGATATCATTACAAATCTTATTTTAAAAGATCAAGATGGATACAGAACTACTTCAATAATTCGAACCTCTCAGATCCCTAAAGGTTCAGCAGGGACATGAAACAAGCACCTACAAGTGACAGCATGAAAACTCTCAAGGGAATACTCTATCTTCTGGATATCACATTTAAAAGTCTCTTCCACTGAAAGGAAATTTTCTCAAGATGACTTTTACCTAAATACTATAGAAGAGATCTCCGACTTACTTAGATAGTCCATGCAATGCACCTGCATTGTTTCTCACTCATGGGGAAGTTATGAGCAAAATATTGAATGTTTTATTTTTATTTATTTATTTATTTTGTGGTACACGGGCCTCTTACTGTTGTGGCCTCTCCCATTGCAGAGCACAGGCTCCGGACGCGCAGGCTCAGTGGCCATGGCTCACGGGCCCAACTGCTCCACGGCATGTGGGATCTTCCCGGACCGGGTCACGAACCTGTGTCCCCTGCATCGGCAGGTGGACTCTCAACCACTGCGTCACCAGGGAAGCCCTGAATGTTTTTTATTAATTTAAATTCTAAACTGTTTTTGGTTATGGAAAATGTGTTAGTCTTCAGTTTGAAGAGGAGACAAAATAAGGCATCTGTTAAAAAAAAACATACCAATTAGGCCTCTGTCAGCAAAAAGGACCACAAACTATAAAAAGCAAAGAGGAACTTTATTTGGCATCTTAGAAGTGCAATTCAGGGATCATAAATTCCAGAGGAAACCAGAAGAGTGTGCTACCAGAGGAAAATGGGCAGGGTGTTTTACAGAAAAAGGAGGGAAGTTAACACAGTCTTACACAATTTGTTTGAATCAGAGGGTAAGATTATTGTATACAAATGATTGGGTTATGGCATGAATGTAGATCATGAACAGTTCCATCAGGCCTTTCTGTAGTAGAATAGATGTTTCCTGTCAGTAGAATGGTGCAAAGACTGAGGAACTGGTTCATGAAGGACTCAAGTTACCTGAGAAACTGGTGTTGTCACACCCATGTTCCTTCTCTGGAGTTTGCCTGTGTCTGGCTTGGCCTTCTCCAGCTAAGCGTGCAGATTAGTTGATATAAGTCAGAGATGGCTTGGATCATAGGTCTTTATTGCAAGGTTAAATTCTTCTACAAGGTGGAGGGATCCTCACTGACCTTGGGAAATTACTTAGCTACGGACCGTAAGTCTGCAGGGACATAAGGCTTCTGGTCTTACAGATTGTGGGTGCCATCAGGGCTCAAATCAGTGACAAAGGGAAAGGTTTTTACAGGAGAGCTACTACATGGGGGAGATTTTGGAGGAGGAATAGGAGAATCAGAAAAATATAGTGGCAGCTCAGCAGGTTCTGGGTAAGCTGGAGTCAAAGGAGAATGAGGGGAAGAAGAGAACTCTTGAGCTTTTTCTGGAGTATTTAGATGAGATTAGAGATCTTTATTTGCAGTGGTGAGCTTGGAAACAGTATCCTGAAGTGAGGCAATTTTATTTTATGTCATTTTATTTATTTATTTATTCTTAAATTTTATTATTATTACCTTTTTTGGCTGCATTAGGTCTTTGTTGATTTGTGCGGGCTTTCTCTCGTTGTGGTGAGCATGAGCCATCCTTCCTTGCGGTGTGCGGGCTTCTCATTGCTGTGGCTTCTGTTGTTGAGGAGCATGGGCTCTAGGTGCTCGGTATGCCTGAACCATCAGGAGTTCACCTTTGCCAAATCCACACTGGACTGGAGGAAACAAATCCTAAGGGCAGAATTTACTTGTATCTGATAAGGAGCTCTAGACCTCCAGATAGCATTGTAAAAGCTAAAAGCAGGTCACCAATGGGTGAAGGATACAGAGAGGAACTCATTCTTGTCTCAGAATTCTTCACAGAAACAATCCATGACAGAAGAGCAGAGAACTGCATTCACCAAACAAATCAGGAAATAAAGTACAATGATATTTATATATATAATAATATAAATAAAATATTTTAATTTTTTTTAATTTTATAAAATATTTATAATAACATATATACCCAGTCAGGTTACTATATACATATAACACAACAGTCAGAGATCCTCAAAGAAAAAAACAAGCAACAATAACCAAGTAAATCTGGGAAAATGGTGTCAAAACAAACAAAAAATGACTAAATGAAAAAATCCAGCCAATACAAGATAAATCATAAGAAAAATCTCAGAAATACAGAAGCTGTTGCAGAAAGACAAAATAAGTATTGAGTCAATTTAACTACAGAATCGCGTCTACACAACTAGAAGGATTAAGATTTCAGACAAGACAGTAAATATTATGTCTTAGCAATGCTAAACAGTGAAACACAAACACAGAATTTGCAGAAGCAGTATGGCCAAATTAAATCCCAATTATGCAATTTTAATAGCAGATATTCATCAATAATGCTAGAAGAAATTTTCAGGGTTTATAAAATATTTTACCTCAATTTTTGTGTGTATGTGTGCCTATAGAGTGAAGCCAAACAGGACCCCAGGGGACCCTATCGGGTATAAGAGCCCCACCATGTCCCCTTTTCCTTAAGTGAAAGCCTTTTCTTCAGGCCTCCGCTGAGTTTCAAAAGGCTTGCTCAAGAGTTAATGATTAAGAAAATGTAAATATGTAGTAACAAAGAATAGCTGTTGCGTGGGAAACTGGTACCAATTTAAACAATAGATCAGCCATATAACATATATATTTTTTCCTGTATTTTTTACTTTCAAAATCTGGACGTTATCTTAGCACTGGCAATGTACTTGGGGCTCAAAACTATGCTTGTATTCATTGTTAACTGGATGTATAAATAAATTTGTAAGTGAATGATAGGAGGTAGCATAAAGCAGTAACAGGTATTCTGTTGCTTGGTTTTACATTTGCAAATTTGTGTTTGCTATTTTAAAATCTATCTTTCCTTTGCATTCCTCTTCTCCATTCCTTTCTCTTTATCATCCTCCTCTTCCTTCTTCTCTCTGATACTTGTGTGTGTGCATGTTTTACTTTTATTCCCTCTTTTCGTGAATTGCTATATTACATCCTTTACCAATTGTCCTATAGGTGTTTAACTTAATATTGGTGCTTTGCTAGCCTTTTAATGCAATATACTAACTTTTGTGCAAATATTTATGCTATACTTTGTCATTTTTATTTAATCTAATTTCTGGATTTTTAAAACAGAATTTTTAACATTCTATTCAGTCAATTTTGAAAAGAATCAAAGTATTAAAAGAGTCTACCAAACTTTTCTGTGTGATTTTTGCCATAGCATATGAAAATATTCTTGCTTAGCACAGTTACATAAATGTAAACAAATTCCTTTCATGGTTTTAATTATTTTATACTCAACGTTTTTATTAAATTAAAACAAATTAATTTGGAATATACTAAAGTTCTAATTTCAGTTATTTCCAAAACATTAACCACTTAGCTGAGCTGCCATTAATTAAGTAAACAATTCCATTTTCATTTCTGTGGAATGTTACTTTGTCTCTCTGTCCACCCTTCTACCATTTATTTCTATCTGTCCCATTCTGCTATGCTCTAGTACTTGAGGATAGGAAAGCTATTTCGTCTTAAAATACTAATTTATTTTTGCAATTAGTCAACTCACTGAGGACTTATGTTAGTTTATGTAGATTTTCAGATTCTTCATAAAGTTAAAAATTATATACAAATAATATTTATCTTTTCCCTTATGATAGTTATATCTCTATTTTAGTTGATTTTGATAATTGTAGTAATTATTACAAATTCTTCCACAACATGTATAGTGTTGCTGATAAACATCCTTTTTTAATTCATTGTTTTAACAATTATGATTCCAATTTTTTATTAAATAAGCTACTATATTTTACATAAATATCTTAAGGAGTTATTCTGTTCAGTTTCTTAAAGCTTAATACATTTGAATTCAAGGTTGCATGTAAAATCAATAGTGGATGTTGAACTGTAATGTGTTTTTTACATTTTCTGTACATTTGTAAAACATATTCATGGTTTGAATGGCTTGTCAGTTGTATATATAAACATTAATATCCTCTGTGTCTCATTCAGTGTTTTTCTTCCCTTACATTATTTATTTATATCTTTTAAATATTTTGATTAATCTGTTTGCAATCTCTCTCTAGTTGCCTGAATTTAGAGTTAAAATTTTTCTGCTTTAATGCAATCCAGAAATTTGGTAATTTAATAAGGATAAAATATTTTAATCTCTTTAAGTGTATTCTCATAATTAAATAGTGTCTTTAACATCTTGTTTCCTAATATTTGTATGCTTTTTAGATATTTCTAGTCTTCGCTATTTCAATATACTTCTTTATTTGTGCATTTCTGTATGTACACATATGCATAGCAGACTTTTTTTTAACATCTTTATTGGAGTATAATTGCTTTACAATTGTGTGTTAGTTTCTGTTTATAACAAAGTGAATCAGCTATACATATACATATATCTCCATATCTCCTACTTCTTGTGTCTCCCTCCCACCATCCTTATCCCACCACTCTAGGTGGTCAAAAAACACCTAGTGGAACTCCCTGTGCTAAGCAGCTGCTTCCCACTATCTATCTATTTTACATTTGGTAGTGTATATATGTCCATGCCACTCTCTCACTTCATCCCAGCTTACCCTTCCCCCATCCCTGTGTCCTAAAGTCCATTCTCTAGGTCTGCATCTTTATTCCCATCCTGCCCCTAGGTTCCTCTAAACCATATTTTTCTTTTTTTTTTTAGATTACATATATATGTGTTAGCATACAGTATTAGTTTTTTTCTTTCTGACATACTGCACTCTGTATGACAGACTCTATATCCATCTACCTCATTACAAATAACTCAATTTTGTTTCTTTTTATGGCTGAGTAATAGTCCATTGTATATGTATACCACATCTTCTTTATCCATTTATATGTTGATGGACACCTAGGTTGCTTCCATGTCCTGGCTATTGTAAATAGTGCTGCAATGAACATTGTGGTGCATGACTCTTTTTGACTATGATTCTCTCACGGTATATGCCCAGTAGTGGGATTCCTGGGTCGTATAGTAATTCTATTTTTAGATATTTTAGGAACCTCCATAATGATCTCCATAGTGGCTATATCAATTTACATTCCCACCAACAGTGCAAGAGGCTTCCCTTTTCTCCAACCCTCTCCAGCATTTATTGTTTGTAGATATTTTGATGATGGCCATTCTGACTGGTGTGAGGTGATACCTCATTGTAGTTTTGATTTACATTTCTCTAATGATGAGTGGTGTTGAGCATTCTTTCATGTGTTTGTTGGCAATCTGTATATCTTCTTTGGAGAAATGTCTGTTTAGGTCTTTTGCCCATTTTTGGATTGGGTTGTTTGTTTTTTTGATATTGAGTTGCATGAGCTGCTTGTAAATTTTGGAGGTTAATCCTTTGTCAGTTGCTTCATTTGCAAATGTTTTCTCCCATTCTGAGGGTTGTCTTTTTGTCTTGTTTATGGTTTCCTTTACTGTGCAAAAGCTTTTAAGCTTCATTAGATCTCATTTGTCTACTTTTGTTTATATTTCCATTTCTCAAGGAGGTGGATCAAAAAGGATGTTGCTGTGACTTGTGTCATAGAGTATTCCGCCTATGTTTTCCTCTAAGAGTTTTCTAGTGTCTGGCCTTACATTTAGGTCTTTAATCCATTTTCAGTTTATTTTTGTGTATGGTGTTAGGGAGTGTTCTAATTTCATTCTTTTACATGTAGCTGTCCAGTTTTCCCAGCACCACTTATTGAAGAAGCTCTCTTTTCTCCATTTTATATTCTTGCCACCTTTGTCAAAAATAAGGTGACCATATGTGTATGAGTTTACCTCTGGGCTTTCTATCCTGTTCCATTGATCAATATTTCTGTTTTTGTACCAGTACCATACTGTCTTGATTACTGTAGCTTTGTAGTGGAGCTGAAGTCTGGGAGCCTGATTCCTCCAGCTCTGTTTTTCTTTCTAAAGATTGCTTTGGCTACTCATGGTCTTCTGTGTTTCCATACAAATTATGAAATATTTTGTTCTAGTTCTGTGAAAAATGCCATTGGTAGTTTGATAGGGATTGCCTTGAATCTGTAGATTTCTTTGGGTAGTATAGTCATTTTCACAATATTGATTCTTCCAATCCAAGAACATGGTATATCTCTCCATCTGTTTGTATCATCTTTAATTTCTTTCATCAGTGTCCTATAGTTTTCTGCATACAGGTCTTTTGTCTCCATAGGTAGGTTTATTCCTAGGTATTTTATTCCTTTTGTTGCAATGGTAAATGCATAGAAATGGTAAATTCTCTTTCAGATTTTTAATCATTAGTATATAGGAATGCAAGAGATTTCTGTGCATTAGTTTTGTATCCTGCTACTTTACCAAATTCATTGATTAGCTCTAGTAGTTTTCTGGTAGCATCTTTAGGAATCTCTATGGATAGTATCATATCATGTCATCTGCAAACAGTGACAGCTTTACTTCTTCTTTTCTGGTTTGGATTCCTTTTATTTCCCTTTCTTCTCTGATTGCTGTGGCTAAAACTTCCAAAACTATGTTGAATAAGAGTGGTGAGAGTGGGCAACCTTGTCTTGTTCCTGATCTGAGTGGAAATGGTTCCAGTTTTTTACCATTGAGGATGACGTTGTCTGTGGGTTTGTCATATATGGCCTTTATTATGTTGAGGAAAGTTCCCTCTATGCCTACTTTCAGCAGGGTTTTTATCATAAATGGGTGTTGAATTTTGTCGAAAGCTTTCTCTGCATCTATTGAGATGATCATATGTTTTTCCTCCTTCAATTTGTTAATATGGTTTATCACATTGATTGATTTGCATATATTGAAGAATCCTTGCATTCCTGGGATAAACCACACTTGATCATGGTGTGTGATCCTTTTGATGTGCTGTTGGATTCTGTTTGCTAGTATTTTGTTGAGGATTTTTTTGTCTATGTTCATCAGTAATATTGGCCTGTAGTTTTCTTTCTTTGTGACATCTTTGTCTAGTTTTGGTATCTGGGTGATGGTGGCCTCATAGAATGAGTTTGGGAGTGTTCCTCTGTCTGGTATAGTTTGGAAGAGTTTGAGAAGTATAGGTGTTAGCTCTTCTCTAAATGTTTGATAGAATTCACCTGTGAAGCCATCTGGTCCTGGGCTTTTGTTTGTTGGAAGATTTTTAATCACATTTCAAATTCAGTGCTTGTGATTGGTCTGTTCATATTTTCTATTTCTTCCTGGATCAGTCTCAGGAGGTTTTGCATTTCTAAGAATTTTTCCATTTCTTCCAGGTTGTCTATTTTATTGGCATAGAGTTGCTTGTAATAATCTCTCACTGTCCTTTGTATTTCTGCAGTGTCTGTTGTTACTTCTCCTTTTCCATTTCTAATTCTATTGATTTGAGTCTTCTCCCTTTTTCTCTTGATGAGTCTGGCTAATGGCTTATCAATTTTGTTTATCTTCTCAAAGAACCAGCTTTTAGTTTTATTGATCTTTGCTATCATTTCCTTCATTTATTTTCCTTTATTTCTGATCTGATTTTCATGATTTCTTTCCTTCTGCTAACTTTAGGGTGTTTTTGTTCTTCTTTCTCTAATTGCTTTAGGTGCAAGGTTAGGTTGTTTATTCGAGATGTTTCCTGTTTCTTAAAGTAGGATTGTATTGCTATAAACTTCCCTCTTAGAACTGCTTTTGCTGCATCCCATAGGTTTTGGGTTGTCGTGTCTCCATTGTCATTTGTTTCTAGGTATTTTTTGATTTCCTCTTTGATTTCTTCAGTGATCACTTCGTTATTAAGTAGTCTATTATTTAATCTCCATGTATTTGCATTTCTTAGAGATCTTTTCCTGTGATTGATATCTAGTCTCAGAGCATTGTGGTTGGAAAAGATACTTGATACAATTTCAATTTTCTTGAATTTACCAAGGCTTGATTTGTGACCCAAGATATGACCCATCCTGGAGAATGTTCCATGAGCACTTGAGAAAAATGTGTATTCTGTTGTTTTTGGATGGAATGTCCTATAAATATCAGTTAAGTCCATCTTGTTTAATGTATCATTTAAACCTTACGTTTCCTTATTTATTTTCCTTTTGGATGATCTGTCCATGGGTGAAAGTGGGTGCTTAGATTCCCCTAATATGATTGTGTTACTGTCGATTTCCCCTTTTATGGCTGTTATTATTTGCCTTATATATTGAAGTGCTCCTATGTTGGGTGCATAAATATTTACAACTGTTATATCTTCTTCTTACGTCGATCCCTTGATCATTATGTAGTGTCCTTCTTTGTCTCTTCTAATAGTCTTTATCTTAAAGTCTATTTTGTCTGATATGAATATTGCTACGCCAGCTTTCTTTTGATTTCCATTTGCATGGAATATCTTTTTCCATCCCCTTACTTTCAGTCTGTATGTGTCCCTAGATCTGAAGTGGGTCTCTTGTAGACAGCATATACATGGGTCTTGTTTTTGTATCCTTTCAGCCAGTCTGTGTCTTTTTGTGGGAACATTTAATCCATTTACTTTGAAGGTAATTATCAATATGTATGTTCCTATTCCCATTTTCTTAATTGTTTTGTGTTTGTTATTGTAGGTCTTTTCCTTCTCTTGCATTTCTTGCTTACAGAAGTTCCTTTAGCATTTGTTGTAAAGCTGGTTTGGTGGTGCTGAACTCACTCAGCTTTTGCTTGTGTGTAAAGGTTTTAATTTCTCCATCAAATCTGAATGAGATCCTTGCTGGGTAGAGTAATCTTGGTTGTAGGTTTTTCTCCTTCATCACTTTAAATATGTCCTGCCACTCCCTTCTGGCTTGCAGAGTGTCTGCTGAAAGATCAGCTGTTAACCTTATGGGGATTCCCTTGTGTGTTATTTGTTGTTTTTCCCTTGCTGCTTTTAATATGTTTTCTTTCTATTTAATTTTTGATAGTTTGATTAATATGCATATTGCTGTATTTCTCCTTGGATTTATCCTGTATGGGACTCTCTGTTCTTCCTGGTCTTGATTAACTATTTCCTTTCCCATATTAGGGAAATTTTCAACTATAATATCTTCAAATACTTTTTCAGTCCCTTTCTTTTTCTGTTCTTCTAGGACCCCTATAATTCGAATGTTGGTGCACTTAATGTTGTCCCAGAAATCTCTAAGACTGTCCTCAGTTCTTTTCATTCTTTTTTCAATATTCTGCTCTGCAGTAATTGTTTCCATTATTTTATTTTCCAGGTCACTTTTCCATTCTTCTGCCTCAGTTATTCTGCTATTGATCCCTTCTAGAGTATTTTTAATTTCATTTATTGTGTTGTTTATCATTGCCCATTTCCTCTTTAGTTTTTCTAGGTACTTGTGAAATGTTTCTTGTATTTTCTCTATTCTATTTCCAAGATTTTGGATCAACTTTACTGTCATTATTCTGAATTCATTTTCAGGTAGACTGCCTATTTCTTCTTCACTTGTTAGGTCTGGTGGGTTTTTACCTTGCTCCTTAATCTGCTGTGTGCTTTTCTGTCTTTTCATTTTGCTTATCTTACTGTGTTTGGGGTCTCCTTTTCGCACGCTGCAGGTTCGTAGTTCCCGTTGTTTTTGATGTCTGTCCCCAGTGACTAAGGTTGGTTCAGTGGGCTGTGAACTTTTCTCCTTCACAGCTCCTCCTGGTGGAGAGGACTAGTGCCTGTGTTCTGGTGGTTGAGGCTGGATCTTGTCTTTCTGGTGGGCAGATCAACATCTGGTGGTGTGTTTTGGGGTGTCTGTGACCTTATTATGATTTTAGGCAGCCTCTCTGCTAATGGGTGGGGTTGTGTTCCTGTCTTGCTAGTTTTTTGGCATAGGGTGTCCAGCACTGTAGCTTGCTGGTTGTTGAGTGGAGCTGGGTGTTGGTGTTGAGATGGAGATCCCTGGGAGATTTTCACCCTTTGATATTACGTGGAACTGGGAGGTCTCTTGTAGACCAGTGTCCTGAATTTGCCTCTCCCACCTCAGTGACACAGTCCTGATGCCTGGCTGCAGCACCAAGAGCCTGTCCTCCACACGGCTCAGAATAAAAGGGAGAAAAAATGAAAGAAAGAAAGAAAGACAGAAAGAAAGAAAGAAGATAAAATAAAATAAAGTTATTAACTTAAAAAAGTAAATATTAAGAAAAAAAATTTTAAAGTTAAAAAAGACAGACAAATGGTGAAAGCAAAGCTATACAGACAGATTCTCACACAGAAACATACACATGCACACTCACAAAAAGAGGAAAAGGGTAAAAAATAATATATCTTGCTCCCAAAGTCCACCTCCTCAATTTGGGATGATTTGTTGTCTATTCAGATATTCCACCCATGCAGGGTACATCACGTTGACTGTACAGATTTAATATGCTGTTTCTGAGGCTACTGGGGGATAGTTCCCTTTCTCTTCTTTGTTTGCACAGCTCCTGGGACTCAGCTTTTGGTGTGCCCCCACCTCTGCCTGTAGATCACTAGAGGGTGTCTGTTCATCGCTCACACAGGACGGAGTTAAAGGAGCGGCTGATTCAGGGGCTCTGGCTCACTCAGGCCGGGAAGAGGGAGGGACATGGAGCGGGGCGAGCCTACGGCAGCAGAGGCCAATGTGACGTTGTACCAGCCTGAGGCATGCCGTGTGTTCTCCCAGAGAAGTTATCCCTGGATCATGGGACCCTGGCAGTGGCAGGCTGCACAGGCTCCTGGGAGGGGAGGTCGGGATAGTGACCTGTGCTCACACACAGGCTTCTTGGTGGCGACAGCAGCAGCCTTAGCGTCTCATGCCCGTCTCTGGGGTCCACGCTTTTAGCTGCATCTCGCGTTCATCCCTGGAGCTCCTTTAAGCAGTGCTCTTAATCCCCTCTCCTCACACACCAGCAAACAAAGAGGGAAGAAAAAGTCTCTTGCCTCTTCAGCAGGTCCAGACTCTTCCCAGACTCCCTCCCAGATAGCCATGGTGCACTAACCCCCTGCCATCTGTGTACACGCTGCCAACTGCAGTCCTCTCCCTGCACTCCGACTGAAGCCTGAACCTCAGCTCCCTGCCCCACTCGCCCCGGCGGGTGAGCAGACAATCCTCTCGGGCTGGTGAGTGCCGGTCGGCACCGATCCTCTGTTCGGGAATCTCTCCACTTTGCCCTCCGCACCCCTGCTGCTGCACTATTCTCCCCAGTTCGGAAGCTTTCCCCCTCCGCCACCCATAGTCTCCACCCACAAAGGGGCTGCCTAGTGTGTGGAGACTTTTCGTCCTTCACAGCTCCCTCCCACTTGTGCAGGTCCTGTCCCTATTCTTTTGTCTCTGTTTTTTCTTTTTTCTTTTGCCCTACCCAGGTGCGTGGGGAGTTTCTTGTCTTTTGGGAGGTCTGAGGTCTTCTGCAAGCATTCAGTGGGTGTTCTATAAGACCATATCCACGTGTCGATGTATTTCTGATGTATTTGTGGGGAGGAAGGTGATCTCCGCCTCTTACTCTTCTGCCATCTTCTCCAGCCTCCTCACATCTTCTTTATCCATTCGTCTGTCAATGGACACTTACATTCCTTCTGTGTCCTATTTGCAGATAACATGATACTATACTTACAGAATCCTAAAGATGCTACCAGAAAACTACTACAGCTAATCAATGAATTTGGTAAAATAACAGGATAGAAAATTAATGCACAGAAATCTCTGGCATTCCTATACACTAACGACGAAAACTCTGAAAGAGAAATCAAGGAGACAGGGGACAATCCCTGTTACCATTGCAACAAATAGAATAAAATATCTAGGAATAAACCTTCCTAAGGAGACAAAAGACCTATATGCAGAAAACTACTAGACACTGATGAAAAAAATTAAAGACAATACAAACAGATGGAGAGATATACCATGTTTTTGTATTGGAAGAATCAACATTGTGAAAATGACTCTACTATCTAAAGCAATCTACAGATTCAGTGCAATCTCTATCATGCTACCAATGGCATATTTCCCAGAACTAGAACAAAATATTTTACAATTTGTGTGGAAACACAAAAAAAAATGCCAAATAGCCAAAGCAATTTTGAGAAAGAAAAATGGAGCTGGAGGAATCAGGCTCCCTGACTTCAGATTAAATGACATTTAGATGCAACTTTGGACTTGATTCGCTGCTGGAAGGAGTCAGCATTTCTGGGACTGTTGGAATAGAAGTATATATTTTGCTTTTGAGTAGGACATGGATTTTGGAAGCCCAGGGACAGATTGCAATGGATTTTGTGTTTCCCAAATTCATATGTTGAAGACCTAACCCTCAATGTAATGATATTTGAAAATGGGGTTTTGGGGAGTTATGTTTAGACCAGGTCATGAGTGTGAGATCCTCAGGATGGGATTAGTGACCTTATAAAAAGAGGAAAATGATCTCTCTCTGTCTCTCTCTCCATGCACACATACCAAAAAAGTTCCCAGTGAACACACAGCAAGAAGGCAACTTTCTGCAACCAAGGAAGAGGATCCTCACCAGACCCATAACCTGCAGGCACCTTGATGTTGGACTTTGAGCCTCCAGAACTTTGGGTAATAAACGTCTATTAGTCTATGGTGTTTTGTTATAGCAGCCCTAGCTCAGTAAGACAGCCTGTGAGAGAAAATGAGGACAAAATTGGACAAGGTTGAGATAACATGTCTGGATACAAGATTAAATCCTACAAAGTAGAGAGCGGGAAAAAAGAAGTTTAGATGGGAAGACTATTAGATGGAAGGGCAGTCCTATGAGAGTTTGGGAGGGTTGATGGGTAAAGTCACCCCTCAGAAGAGTATCAGGGCTCGCAGGAATGTGCCTGCAGTAGCTTTCCTGCAATGCATACCAGGTGGGGAGCAGCCTGTTGGAATGTGGTGGTAGAGTCAGAGCACAGCAGCTGTGATCATCAGTCAGCCGTCCTCTCCATGGTAGGAGACGTAAGGGACACACTTTCGTGGATACACAAAGGGCATTGGTTTTGAACCAGAAAACCCAGGTTTCAAGTCTGAGGTTTGATATGTTCTATTTGGGAGACACGGAGCAAATGAGCTTTCAAAATTCTGTTTTCTCCTCTGAGAATGGCCTGAAAGGAAGTACCTCTTTAATGGTATGATTCTAAAGACACACACACACACACACACACACACATATATATACACACATATATGTATACATATATGTGTATACATATATGTGTGTATATATATGTGTGTGTGTGTGTGTGTGTGTGTGTGTGTGTAAAGTGCAACAACAGTCCCTGGTGCACTGTGCAGACACAATAAACGCTATTAGGATTATTAACATACATGCTATCAGTGTCCCAGAGTCTCATATAAGCAATCAGAATTACATCCAAATGCAAATTATTGCAGCCCTGCTGGTCTCCGCTCATCCAGTTCCAATTATCAGGTCAATTTTTAATGGAAAACCCTTTTACCAGCACACACAGGCACACAATTTTCACAGATAAGTTGCTTTGATCCCAGCCTATTATAAACTTTGAAATGCTTACAATGCTCTTGATCAACATTAAATTCCTTGGAACTGTGAATTCAGAGAGACATACTGAGACACATTAATTAAGGAAGAAGAACGCTTGAATTTATTAGGGAGCCGTAATTTACTCATATTTTAGCAGAATAATGCAAGCTAAGTGACAGATTCTTTAAAGCAGGTATAGTTTGTGAAGTAAAGAAGCACTAGAGCATCAAATAATAAGCTGTACATGTGGCATAACTTATGAGGTGGCATCAGTTGCAGTGGAATTCCCACTGAAGACCCACTTATGTCTTGGGGCATCAAAATAAGCCATGCTGACATCTAAAATGTCAAAACCTCCACAAAAGATCTTGATTTCTCCCAAATACACTTACAGTTTTCCACAAAAAATTAATTGAGGAATTTGATTTTCCCATCAGTTATTAATTCAATTTTAACCCAAGATTAAAAGAAGACTTTCCAAACCCACTCCCACAGGGGGCTGTCAGTGACAGCTGGTTGGAGCGTCTTAATCTGCATACTCCAGTGTGGTCCTTTTGGATAAGGAATAAACAACCAACTGAACAGAGGCAAATAAAAACCCTGCCTTCCACTAAGAGCACAAACTGGTAATAACAGATTCTGAGGAAGTTACCTAAGCGTTATATCCTTGTAAACATGGAACCCCTCTAGACGACATTATAGGCTATAACACTGCTCCCCTTGGAGATGTTTCTTTTCTGTAAGATGCAATTATGGATTGTTTGGTTCCTTTGAAATAATGGAAATGCACACATATATGTACTTACATATAGTTGTGTGGCTTTTAAAAGTCTCAGAAGAGAGCATTTGGGTTCTTTGACCTCTTGAGCATCTTCTTCTAAGATATGATGAGGGAAGACTTGTGAGGAACAAAATCTAGAACAAAAATCCACTGACAATGAGGTGGTTGATGATGTGTTACCAGCCTGGACAGAGGACAGACCAGGGGGCAGCTGTCCACAGGGCACAACTCCAGTGGTTCAACATCTCTGGACTTTTAATTCCAGATACTCAGATTTTCCACATGGATTTCAGTACATAGCTGATGAAAAATAAATTAGACTGCTTCTACTGAGATAGAAAATATTGTCATGGGTTATTTTTAAAAAATTAAAAGGAAGCACACACACAGAGAGCCTTCTCATTGCTACCAACGTTATGCAGTTGACACTGTTTGTAATTCTTGCCATTAAGATACATTGGATGGTGGTTGACTGAGGTCTACAGTAGCAAATATACAGGTGAAATTTTAAAACAATTCAAAGCCAATTCTTTTAATAGAGGACAAGCTATGTGTTTTCCTATTTGAATTATTAAAATATTGAATGATTTCATAATCTTTCAAAGATGTTCTGTGATTCTGAAAACGGCAGACTATTGACCATTGCATTAAATTCCTTACTGTGAAAATACATGATTTTTATGAACAAAAAGCAGTTTCTCTTTGTCTTTACTAAATGGATATTAAACCAATATTAGGAAAAATAAACTAAAAGACTGTTATAAGATTAGATAGTCTAAAGTGAAACTTTGATTGACCCTTGATGTCACAAGGACATGTCTTGATATAGGTGATGGCATATTCATTCTCAGCTCAGACTGCAGACACAAAATTACACTGCCAAGAAGGTGTAAAATAACCTTTGTGTCACTGCAGAATCAGAACACAGGTTAAAGCAGAATATGAAAGCAGGAAAGAGAAGAGAAGTTAAAATTGCAATATTGAGGTTAAGGCAAACAATAAAATCATTCTCTTATTTTCATTAATTTAAGTAACAAACAATATAAAGCCAACACTTTGCAAAATATTTTGGAAATAAAACCATCCAAAATTAATTATTAAAGGTTGTATTTTAGGAAGAGCTTTAGAACCCTCACGTGCTGTCTCTGTTTGGTAATAGGGGCCCTGTAGCAGGGAGCAGCTGGTGTAAGGCAAGAGGGTGTGGAGTTGGAAGTCATGATCCTGTCTGACCAGTTGGGGGCTACTGCCTGATATCACTGTGAGGTTCGTGATCTGATCCTTATTGACAAGGAACTAGAAAGTTATATCAGCTCTCCTGGAGTGTCCTCTGTAGTCTCTCATATATATGTGCGTGTAGTTGCACTTATCCTAAACTGTACATGCGTGGTAAATCTCAACAAAATTTTGTCATCTTTGTAAAATGAGAACTAAATAATCCTTAGTTTTATATAATTGTGCTAGTTTGCTAAAGCTGCCGTAACAAATTACAATAGATTGTATAACTTAAACAACTGAATTTTATTTCTCACAGTTCTGGAGGCTAAATTGTGAGATCAAGGTGTCAGCAGGGTTGATGTCTTCTGAGACCTCTCTCCTTGGTGTGCAGACTGTTGCCTTCTCCCTATGTCTGTGTCCTAATCTCTTCTTGTTAAAAGGACACCAGTCATATTGGATTAGGGCCCACACTAATGACTCCACTTTAACTTGAGAAACTCTTTGAAGACCCTATTTCTAAATACAATCACATTATGAGGTACTGGGTAGGAGGTTAGGACATTAACATATGAAGTTGAGGGGGCACAATTCAACTTATAGCAATAGTTGATCTCTAACATATATGGATAGATTATACATATATGTATATAGTCGATGTCTATATATAATTAATTATGTAACCTCTCTATATATAGTTCATTAATCTCTATCACTATTGAAATCTCTATCTATAAGATGTATATATTTTCACCTTGAAAAAAATTCAAGACTCTTCAGTATATTCTGTAAGGTTTAGAAGGAAATAGTGTCATACGAATATATTTCTGACATAGTAGCAAGGATTCTAAAAATCATAGATAACATAAGCCTAAAAAACAATTATATATATATTTTAAATTATTATATATAATTTAAACGGTAGAAAGTAGATTGCACTAATTATAGAGCAGTCAGTTTGATGTAATCCATGGTTTATATTCTAATTTTAATTATTAAATCATATTTTGGATTTTATATATATGCAATATATGATATATATATATTATAATGTATATATAAGTGGAGTGTATATATATATATATATGAGAGAGAGAGAGAGAGAGAAAGAGACAGAGAGACAGAGAGATTTTTGATCACTAAGAACAAATATAAAATTCTCTAATACAAAGTACCTTTAATTTTTTTTTTTTTTTTTTTTTTTTGCAGTACGAGGGCCTCTCACTGTCGTGGCCTCTCCCGTTGTGGAGCACAGGCTCCGGACGCGCAGGCTCAGCGGCCATGGCTCACGGGCCTAGCCGCTCCACGGCATGTGGGATCTTCCCAGACCAGGGCACGAACCCGTGTCCCCTGCATCGGCAGGTGGACTCTCAACCACTGCGCCACCAGGGAAGCCCACCTTTAATTATTTTTCTGCAATTTTGTAAACAATACTACATAGACACATATTTGGCAGACAAAATAAGTTCAGATTTTCTAATATGTTAGAAGTAATTAAAAGTAATATATAAAGACTTGTAAATACTGTTAGAAGAGCAGCAAGGTTTCCTGAAACAAGAAGAAAAATTTGGTCTTACCCTTGTAATATGAAGGTACAAGAGCTACAGCTATTTAATTTGATTTATTTTCTGTCAAAATAAAAGGCTCAGAACGGTATGCTGGATAAAAAATGAAATTGATATTTGTGTTAGCTCAATAACAGGATTTTATGAACCAAATGTCTGATAATATTACATATCCATAAATGAGAATGTTCTAGGAGAAGATCTTTACAACATTGTACAAGGAATTCAGACATTGATTGATTATATTACATTTAAGTTCCCTTCTAAACTTAAAATGTTATATTAAATTATGATATAGATGAGAGAGGGTTTTTGATTAATATTTAATAGCTGCTTTCTTTGGATTTTAATGCATGAAATAAACTCAGGTTGAAACGCTGAATTTGCAGGATGATAATCAACTCTCAGGCATTTCATACTGCATAGCTAAAGTTTTGAAAATTATAAATGTATTGTACTTGTAGTGTAATAACCATACTTTTTTCTTCAAAGTTTTAACCTTTTTATTTTTGAATAATGTTAAATTTGGAGAAGTACAAAGATAGGACAGAGAGTTCCCATGTAACTTTCATCCACCTTCTCTTAATGTTAACATTTTACATAACCATGGCACAATTTTTGCTCTCTTTATAGATAAAAAAATTAACATTGGCACAATACTATTATCTAAACTACAGACTCTGTTTGGAGTTTACCAGTATTCTCACTAATATCCTTTTTCTCTGTACCAGGATCCGATCAGGATAACACACTGAATTCAGTCATCCAGTCTTTAATATACTTCTATCTGTGAAAGTATCTCAATCTTTCCTTATGTTTTTGAACTTAAGAATTTTGAATAGTACCAGTCAGGCATGTTATAGAATGTCCATCAGTTTGGGTCTCTTTGGTGTTTTATCATGGCTAGACTGGGGTTACATATTGTTGGGAAGAATGCCACAAAGATGAAATGTCCTTATCACAACAAATCAAGGAATCCATGACACCAGCATGACATCACATGATGTTAACCTTGATCACTCAGGGTGTTGTCTGCAGGTGTCCCCATCATAAAGTTACTATTGTTCACTTTAAACTCTCCTCTTTGGAACAGAATCAGTCAAACTCACACTTAATGAGAGAGGAATTAAACTCCACTTTATGGAGGGGAAATAACTTTTCCATACGTTATTTGGAATTTTTCTGTTTAAAAAAATTGTGCTTTTTCCCATTTATTTGTTTTTTCAATCATTTAATTATAGCAGCGTGAACATATGATATTTATTTTATTCTTTGTGTTCTAACATTATTCTTTCAGTTCTATAGTACTATTTTTTTGTTGTTTTTCAAATTACTCCAGCTTTGACCATTGAGAGATATTTCAGTTTGGTTTCTGTGTTCTGTAGCTATGTCTCTGCCTCCATGCTTCTTTTTCTTTTGGTGGGTGGAAGCATACCTTTCTTTTCGGCATAACAAGATGCTCCAGACTCATCTCTCATTTGCCTTGTCTCTGTCATTTCTCCAAAGTTTACCTGTTCCATTTTGTTGGAGGATGACATTTAGAAACCGAGATCTGAGCACTAGGTGTGCTCATTGCTATGGAGAGCTCACAGCTTCCAGGCCTTCTCAGCAGACATTACTAAGAGATGTCTGTATGTATAATAATCCATGCATACATTCATATCTACATTTATTTATACATGTATCTATGTGAACATATTTTAAGATAAATGAGTTCATACTGACATTTCCAAAGGTAATCAGAACAACAGGACTCATCCTATTCTTCCCTGCTTGTTTAGTAGTAAATTCTTTCTCTGACAGTGAGAAACCTGACCCCTGTTGTCTGTAATTCATTTACTTAATTATTCAACACTAGTACATATGTAAAATAATTTCAGAATTTGTGAACCATGTCCCTTTGAGAAAGAAATTTACCAACTAGATTGCAGTGTTTATGGTCAGTTCCTTTGAATCAGTTAAAATACAAATTTCCGAAGTATTGAACTTAGGTCATCTCTTTTCTTCCCACTTCCTTCAGTGACATTTTTTTTTTTTTTTTTTAGATGTTGGGGGTAGGAGTTTATTCACTTATTTATTTCTTTTTGCTGTGTTGGGTCTTCGTTTCTGTGCCAGGGCTTTCTCTAGTTGTGGCAAACTGGGGCCACTCTTCATCGCTGTGCGTGGGCCTCTCACTATCGCGGCCTCTCTTGTTGCAGAGCACAGGCTCCAGACGCGCAGGCTCAGTAGTTGTGGCTCACGGGCCTAGTTGCTCCGCGTCATGTGGGGTCTTCCCAGACCAGGGCTCGAACCCGTGTCCCCTGCACTGGCAGGCAGACTCTCAACCACTGCGCCACCAGGGAAACCCTTTCAGTGACATTTTTAATGCATTTAGACTCATTTCTTGCAGACTAAATTCCACCCTGGAATCCCCTAATGTTGATTTTTTTTAAATTTACACATCACAATGTTCAGTCTTTGTGGTGTACATTTCCATGAGTTTTCACAGACACATAATTATGTCTCTAACACCACAGTACAATATAGAATAGTGTTTTAACCCTGAAAATTCCCCTGGGTGCTTCCTTCTTGAGTTAATCCATTTTCTCTCACCAAACACTGATCCGTTTTCTGCTTCTCTTATTTCAATGTTTTTTTAATGTCATACAAATGGAATTATAGTATATGTAACCTTTTGGGTTTAGCTTTTTTCACTTAGCAAAATGTGTTGAATATTCACCCATGTTGTTGCTTGTGTCAATAGCTCAATGCTTTTTATTTCTGAAGAGTATTCCTCTATATGGATACATGAGAGTTTGTTCATCTATCCCCCTCTTAAGGGTATCTTGGTTTTTGGTGATTGTGAATCAAGCAGCTATAAACATTTATGTGCAGGCTTTTGAGTGAACACCAGCTTCCAATTTACTAGGGTAACTCTTAGGAATAAAATTGTTGGGATTTATTGTAAGTGTATGTTATACTTTATAACACATTGCCAAATGGTCTTGCAAGGTGTACCATTTTGCTTTCTCACTAGCAATGGATGATGTTTCCTGTTGTTCCAACATAAATAGACTTTGATATTGCTATTAAAATATTAAAAGCACATGAAACAATATCAATTTCATCAATATTATGTACTTTTTCAAGTAATAATAACATTTTGCATATGTTAAATGCTTTATAAACTTTGACTAACTTATGTTTCAGTCCTCTCTGAATATAGGGGCTCAATCAAGTGTCATTGTTAGTTTTTATGGTGATGTTCAAAAGAACTGTAAAATTAACAGTTCAATGTTAATACTACAGAAAAACTAACTCATGTTTCCAGATTATGATTTACTAATTATTTATTTCAATTATTAATATCTGTACTCAATATAATTTTATAATACTCTGAACTTGTTACAACATGTATTTAATAAATTATTTCAGAAACTGATAAGAGTAAAGAAGTATTATCTTTATGATCTTTAAAACTCTTTCATTGTCTGTATCCAATTGTCAATCTTATTGTACCCCAGTGCCTGACAAAAAGTAGACTCTCAAAAGTAAAATATGTATTTATTTTATTATTTATTTATTTATTTATTTTTTTGTGGTACACGGGCCTCTCACTGTTGTGGCCTCTCCCGTTGCGGAGCACAGGCTCCAGATGGGCAGACTCAGCGGCCATGGCTCACAGGCTCAGCCGCTCCGCGGCATGTGGGATCTTCCCGGACTGGGGCACAAACCCGTGTCCCCTGCATTGGCAGGCGGAATCTCAACCACTGCGCCACCAGGTAAGCCCTGTATTTATTTTTAATGAATAAATAAATGGATGATCACATTTCATGTGACATTTTTAAGGACTTAAACTATTTTCATCCAGTATCAATTTCACTGTAAATTTGAATCCGTCTTGCCAACAGGATCAGATAAAAACAAATGGGCTGTTATATTTCTGTGTTTCACACTTTGTATTTACAATGGTAAGATGTAAATCTTGCTAAGACAAATATTTATGTGTTTATATTGTTCTAGTTCTGTGGCTGAAACTATATCTATTGTGTGATAACAGATGGACAAACAAAGTGGCTAAGAAGACACTGCTTGAGATAGGAATTGAAATAGGCTTAAGATAATAGGGTATATTTGGGAATAAGGGCAGTTTATGGCTGGTGGAAAAAAATAAGATTAATTTTTTTTTAAATGGCAAGAGGAACATGAAAAGATGCTCAACATCACTAATTATTAGAGAAATGCAAACCAAAACTACAATGAGGTATCACCTCACACCGGTCAGAATGGCCATCATCAAAAATATCTGCAAACAATAAATGCTGGAGAGGGTGTGGAGAAAAGAGAACCCCTTTACACTGTTGGTGGGAGTGTAAATTGATACAGCCACTATGGAGAACAGTATGGAGGTTCCTTAAAAAATTAAAAATAGAACTACCATATGACCCATCAATCCCACTCCTGGGCATATACCCAGAGAAAACCATAATCCCAAAATATACATGCACCCCAATGTTCATTGCAACATATTTACAATAGCCAGGACATGGAAGCAACCAAAGTGTTGCTTCCATATTGCCATCCAACAGAGGAATGGATAAAGAAGATGTGGTACATATATGCAATGGAATATTACTCAGCCATAAAAAGGAATGAAATTGTGCCATTTGCAGAGACGTGGATGGACCTAGAGTCTGTCATACAGAGTGAAGTAAGTCAGACAGAGAAAAACAAATATCGTATATTAATGCATATATGTGGAATTTAGAAAAATGGTACAGATGAACCTATTTGCAAAGTAGAAACAGAGACACAGACATAGAGAACCAACATATGGACACCAAGGGGGGAGGGGCGTGGGATGGACTGGGAGATTGGCATTGATGTATGTACACTACTATGTATAAACTAGATGGCTGAGGAGGGCCTAATGTATAGCACAGGGGTAAAATAAAAGAAGGTACAATCTGCTTGCAGGACATAAATTAACCTTAAAAATGCATTCCAATATACATTAGGTGCAGAAAAATACTGTTTGATTCCACTTATAGGATGTACCTAGAATAGTCAAATTCATAGAGTCCGAAAGTACATTGGTAGGTGCAAGGGGGCCGGGGTGTGGGGGGTTAGTGAGGAGGAATGGGGAGCTAGTGTTTAAAGGGGACAGTTTCAGTTTAGGAAGGTGAAACTTTTGGGAGATGGGTGATGGTGAGATTTACACACAATGTGAATGTACTTAGTGCCACTGAATTGTATAGTTAAATATGGATATTCTAGCAAAGAAGAATAGGACAGAGAAGGGAATGGCTGGTGTTTAAGCAAGTGAAAGTGTTCTCCTCCACACACTATAAATTTCATTTCTAATAAAATAATATAAAGAGGAAAAAAATATTAAAACTTGAAAGTGGTTTTGAAATGCTGTAGAGGAGGATAGACTAGAATGAAGACATGCTAGTAACCTATGTGAGAGATAAGGTCATTGTTGAGGAACTTAGAAACAAGATTTGAGATGTGACCCATAGAATAAAGAACCTATATTAGAATACCTCTAAGTTTCTTTTCTGCACTAATATATTTGGACCTTAAGATCACACCTCTTTCTTATAAATCAGTGCTTCTCATTATTATCCATACCATTATGGCAGGAGTGATTCTTAACACAATTTGCACACACCTATACAGGATTACACTTAATTCACATTACACTTTACTGTCTAATGCAGTAGTACTGTGTTGGGGCATGATGAAGATTTATCTATTGTATAGTTTAATTTGAGTAATCTTTAGCATTATGACACTAATGATATGATTGGTAAAATTCTCATTTCATAATGTCCCAAAACAAATATTTTACTTAAAATTCTTAAAAATTAGCAAAATATTGAATTTTATTTTCCCCCACTCCCTCCTTGCAGATCTAAACTTTATCCCAACCATAATTAACCCAAGGAAAAGTTTAAAAAATAATAATTAAAACAAAAGTTGCAGAACTGCAGGACAGAGAAATTCTGAAGAAAGTTTGCCTGAATTTCATTAGCCACTGAGGGACATCTAGGAAACTAATGGATTGTCATGCAGGCACAATCAGGGTAGCACCTGCTGGACAAAAAGGAATCGCAACCTTAAATTTATAGCAGAGTGTAAGATAATTCATTTGCTTTCTCTTATGACAAATTGTCCCTGCTGTGAAGCTGAGAGCTGGAAACACATCAGTTTAGTACTCCCAAATATTACACCTTGATGACTGACAGCACATTACCCAGTCCAGGTCATAACAATAAAGCAACCAGGTGAATCATAAAGAATAAGTAATATGCTAGCTTCTTTTGTTTATTTCCTGGTGAGTTGAACAAGTATTTTTTTTTTTTTTCCACATCTGGATTTATTTGAAGTCAAAGTTTTAATTGACTCCCAAAAGATAGAGGGTTATAAAACCAGACAACAGTTAGTACTTACATGTTTTAATGCTTATTGCCAAATTCAATTTATACAGCTAGTTTTTCCTGATTGATTTTTTTTTTTTTAATATCTTTATTGGGGTATAATTGCTTTACAATGGTGTGTTAGTTTCTGCTTTACAACAAAGTGAATCAGCTATACATATACATATGTTCCCATATGTCTTCCCTCTTGCGTCTCCCTCCCTCCCACTCTCCCCATCCCACCCTTCCAGGCTGTCACAAAGCACCGAGCTAATATCCCTGTGCCTTGCGGCTGCTTCCCCCCAGCTATCTACCTTACTACGTTTGTTAGTGTGTATATGTCCATGACTCTCTCTCGCCCTGTCAAAACTCACCCTTCCCCCTCCCCATATCCTTAAGTCCGTTCTCCAGTAGGTCTGCGTCTTTATTCCTATCTTACCCCAAGGTTTTTCATGACATTTTTTTCCCTTAAATTCCATATATATGTGTTAGCATACGGTATTTGTCTTTTTCTTTCTGACTTACTTCACTCTGTATGACAGATTCTAGGTCTATCCATCTCATTACAAATAGCTCAATTTCATTTCTTTTTAAGGCTGAGTAATATTCCATTGTGTATATGTGCCACATCTTCTTTATCCATTCATCTGATGATGGGCGCTTAGGTTGTTTCCATGTCCTGGCTATTGTAAATAGAGCTGCAATGAACATTTTGGTACATGACTCTCTTTGAATTTTGGTTTTCTCAGGGTATATGCCAAGTAGTGGGATTGCTGGGTCATATGGTAATTCTATTTGTAGTTTTTTAAGGAACCTCCATACTGTTCTCCACAGTGGCTGAACCAATTCACATTCCCACCAGCAGTGCAAGAGTGTCCCCTTTTCTCCACACCCTCTCCAACATTTATTGTTTCTTGATTTTTTGATGATGGCCATTCTGACTGGTGTGAGATGATATCTCATTGTAGTTTTGATTTGCATTTCTCTAATGATTAATGATGTTGAGCATTCTTTCATGTGTTTGTTGGCATTCTGTATATCTTCTTTGGAGAAATGTCTATTTAGGTCTTCTGCCCATTTTTGGATGGGGTTGTTTGTTTTTTTGTTATTGAGCTGCATGAGCTGCTTGTAAATTTTGGAGATTAATCCTTTGTCAGTTGCTTCATTTGCAAATGTTTTCTCCCATTCTGAGGGTTGTCTTTTGGTCTTGGTTATGGTTTCCTTTGCTGTGCAAAAGCTTTGAAGTTTCATTAGGTCCCATTTGTTTATTTTTGTTTTTATTTCCATTACTCTAGGAGGTGGGTCAGAAAGGATCTTGCTGTGATTTATGTCATAGAGTGTTCTTCCTATGTTTTCTTCCAAGAGTTTGATAGTTTCTGGCCTTACATTTAGGTCTTTATCCATTTTGAGCTTATTTTTGCGTATGGTGTTAGGGAGTGATCTAATCTCATACTTTTACATGTACCTGTCCAGTTTTCCAGCACCATTTATTGAAGAGGCTGTCCTTTCTCCACTGTACATTCCTGCCTCCTTTATCAAAGATAAGGTGTCCCATATGTGCGTGGGTTTATCTCTGGCTTTCTATCCTGTTCCACTGATCTATCTTTCTGTTTTTGTGCCAGTACCATACTGTCTTGATTACTGTTGCTTTGTAATATAGTCTGAAGTCAGGGAGCCTTATTCCTCCAGCTCCTTTTTTCGTTCTAAAGATTGCTTTGGCTATTCGGGGTCTTTTGTGTTTCCATACAAATTGCGAAATTTTTTGTTCTAGTTCTGTGAAAAATGCCAGTGTAGTTTGATAGGGATTGCATTGAATCTGTAGATTGCTTTGGGTAGTAGAGTCATTTTCACAATGTTGATTCTTCCCATCCAAGAACATGGTATATCTCTCCATCTATTTGTATCATCTTTAATTTCTTTCATCAGTGTCTTATAATTTTCTGCATACAGGTCTTTCGTATCCTTAGGTAGGTTTATTCCTAGATATTTTATTCTTTTTGTTGCAATGGTAAATGGAGTGTTTTCTTGATTTCACTTTCAGATTTTTCATCATTAGTAATATAGGAATGCCAGAGATTCTGTGCATTAATTTTGTATCCTGCTACTTTACCCAATTCATTGATTAGCTCTAGTAGTTTTCTGGTAGCATCTTTAGGATTCTCTATGTATAGTATCATGTCATCTGCAAACAGTGACAAGCTTTACTTCTTCTTTTCCGATTTGGATTCCTTTTATTTCCTTTTCTTCTCTGATTGCTGTGGCTAAAACTTCCAAAACTATGTTGAATAAGAGTGGTGAGAGTGGGCAACCTTGTCTTGTTCCTGATCTTAGTGGAAATGCTTTCAGTTTTTCACCATTGAGGATGATGTTTGCTGTGGGCTTGTCATATATGGCTTTATTATGTTTAGGAAAGTTCCCTCTATGGCTACTTTCTGGAGGGTTTTTATCACAAATGGGTGGTTGAATTTTGTCGAAAGCTTTCTCTGCATCTATTGAGATGATCATATGGTTTTTCTCCTTCAATTTGTTAATATAGTTTATCACATTGATAGATTTGCGTATATTGAAGAATCCTTGCATTCCTGGAATAAACCCCACTTGATCATGGTGTATGATCCTTTTAATGTGCTGTTGGATTCTGTTTGCTAGTATTTTGTTGAGGATTTTTGCATCTATGTTCATCAGTGATATTGGCCTGTAGTTTCTTTCTTTGTGACATCCTTGTCTGGTTTTGGTATCAAGGTGATGGTGGCTTCATAGAAGGAATTTGGGAGTGTTCCTCCCTCTGCTATATTTTTGAAGAGTTTGAGAAGGATAGGTGTTAGCTCTTCTCTAAACATTTGATAGAATTCACCTGTGAAGCCATCTGGTCCTGGGCTTTTGTTTGTTGGAAGGTTTTTAATCACAGTTTCAATTTCAGTGCTTGTGATTGGTCTGTTCATATTTTCTATTTCTTCCTGATTCAGTCTTGGCAGGTTGTGCATTTCTAAGAAATTTGTCCATTTCTTCCAGATTGTCCATTTATTGGCATAGAGTTGCTTGTAGTAATCTCTCATGATTTTTTTTATTTCTGCAGTGTCAGTTGTTACTTCTCCTTTTTCATTTCTAATTCTATTGATTTGAGTCTTCTCCCTTTTTTTCTTGATGAGTCTGGCTAGTGGTTTATCTATTTTGTTTATCTTCTCAAAGAACCAGCTTTTAGTTTTATTGATCTTTGCTATTGTTTCCTTCATTTCTTTTTCATTTATTTCTGATCTGATTTTTATGATTTCTTTCCTTCTGCTAGCTTTGGGGTTTTTTGTTCTTCTTTCTCTAATTGCTTGAGGTGCAAGGTTAGGTTGTTTATTCGAGATGTTTCCTGCTTCTTAAGGTGGGCTTGTATTGCTATAAACTTCCCCCTTAGAACTGCTTTTGCTGCATCCCATAGGTTTTGGGTCGTTGTGTCTCCATTGTCATTTGTTTCTAGGTATTTTTTTATTTCCTCTTTGATTTCTTCAGTGATCACTTCATTATTAAGTAGTGTATTGTTTAGCCTCCATGTGTTTGTATTTTTTAAAGATCTTTTCCTGTAATTGATATCTAGTCTCATGGCGTTGTGGTCGGAAAAGATACTTGATACAATTTCAGTTTTCTTAAATTTACCAAGGCTTGATTTGTGACCCAAGATATGATCTATCCTGGAGAATGTTCCATGAGCACTTGAGAAAAATGTGTATTCTGTTGTTTTTGGATGGAGTGTCCTATAAATATCAATTAAGTCCATCTTGTTTAATGTATCATTTAAAGCTTGTGTTTCCTTATTTATTTTCATTTTGGATGATCTGTCCATGGGTGAAAGTGGGGTGTTAAAGTCCCCTACTATGAATGTGTTACTGTTGATCTCCCCTTTTATGGTTGTTAGTATTTGCCTTATGTATTGAGGTGCTCCTATGTTGGGTGCATAAATATTTACAATTGTTATATCTTCTTCTTGGATCGATCCCTTGATCATTATGTAGTGTCCTTCTTTGTCCCTTTTAATAGTCCTTATTTTAAAGTCTATTTTGTCTGATATGAGAATTGCTACTCCAGCTTTCTTTTGGTTTCCATTTGCATGGAATAACTTTTTCCATCCCCTTACTTTCAGTCTGTATGTGTCTCTAGTTCTGAAGTGGGTCTCTTGTAGACAGCATATATAAGGGTCTTGTTTTTGTATCCATTCAGCCAATCTGTGTCTTTTGGTGGGAGCATTTAGTCCATTTACATTTAAGGTAATTATTGATATGTATGTTCCTATTTCCATTTTATATATTGCTTTGGGTTCGCTACTATAGGTCATTTCCTTCTCTTGTGTTTCGTGTCTAGAGAAGTTCCTTTAGCATTTGTTGTAAGGCTGGTTTGGTGGTGCTGAACTCTCTCAGCTTTTGCTTGTCTGTAAAGGTTTTAATTTCTCCATCAAATGTGAATGAGATCCTTGCTGGGTAGAGTAGTCTTGGTTTCAGGCTATTCTCCTTCATCACTTTCAGTATGTCCTGCCACTCCCTTCTGGCTTGTAGGGTTTCTGCTGAGAGATCAGCTGTTAACCTTATGGGGATTCCCTTGTGTGTTATTTGTTGTTTTTCCCTTGCTGCTTTTAATATGCTTTCTTTGTATTTAATTTTTGACAGTTTGATTAATATGTGTCTTGGCGTGTTTCTCCTTGTATTTATCCTGTATGGGACCCTCTGTGCTTCCTGGACTTGATTAACTATTTCCTTTCCCATATTAGGGAAGTTTTCAACTATAATCTCTTCAAATATTTTCTCAGTCCCTTTCTTTCTTTCTTCTTCTTCTGGAACCCCTATAATTCGAATGTTGGTGCGTTTCATGTTGTCCCAGAGGTCTCTGAGACTGTCCTCAGTTCTTTTCATTCTTTTTTCTTTATTCTGCTCTGCAGTAGTTATTTCCACTACTTTATCTTCCAGGTCACTTATCCGTTCTTCTGCCTCAGTTATTCTGCTATTGATCCTATCTAGAGTGATTTTAATTTCATTTATTGCATTGTTCATCGTTGCTTGTTTCATCTTTAGTTCTTGTAGGTCCTTGTTAACTGTTTCTTGCATTTTGTCCATTCTACTTCCAAGATTTCGGATCATCCTTACTATCATTATTCTGAATTCTTTTTCAGGTAGATTGCCTATTTCCTCTTCATTTGTTAGGTCTGGTGGGTTTTTATCTTGCTCCTTCATCTGCTGTGTGCTTTTCTGTCTTCTCATTTTGCTTATCTTACTGTGTTTGGGGTCTCCTTTTTGCAGGCTGCACTTTCGTAGTTCCCGTTGTTTTTGATGTCTGTCTCCAGTGGCTAAGGTTGTTTCAGTGGGTTGTGTAGGCTTCCTGGTGGAGGGGACTAGTGCCTGTGTTGTGCTGGATGAGGCTGGATCTTGTCTCTCTAGTGGGCAGTTTCACGTCTGGTGGTGTGTTTTGGGGTGTCTGTGGCCTTATTATGATTTTAGGCAGCCTCTCTGCTAATGGGTGGGGTTGTGTTCCTGTTTTGCTAGTTGTTTGGCATAGGTTGTCCAGCACTGTGGCTTGCTGGTCGTTGAGTGAAGCTGGGTGCTGGTGTTAAGATGGAGGTCTCTGGAGATTTCCGCTGTTTAATATTATGTGGAGCTGGGAGGTCTCTTGTTGACCAGTGACCTGAAGTTGGCTCTCCTACCTCAGAGGCAGAGCCCTGACTCCTGGCTGGAGCACCAAGAGCCTTTCATCCACACGGCTCAGAATAAAGGGAGAAAAAGTAGAGAGAATTAGTAGAAGTATGAGGAAAGAAGAAGGAAAGGAGGAAAGGAAAGGAGGAAAGGAAGGAAGGAAGAAAGAAGCAAAGAAGGAAAGAAGGAGGGAGGGAGGGAGGGAGGGAGGAAGGAAGGGAAGGAGTGAAAGAAGGAAAAAAAGACAGAAAAGAAAGATGATACAGTAAAAATAAATAAAGTATAATATAGTTATTGAATTAAAAAATATTTAGAAAAAAAAAAAAAAAAGGGACGGATAGAACCTTAGGACAAATGTTGGAAGCAAAGCTATACAGAGAAAATCTTACACAGAAGCATACACATACCCTTCACAAAAAGAGGTAAAGGGGGAAAAATCATAAATCCTGCTCCCTGAGACCACCTCCTCAATTTGGGGTGATTCGTTGTCTAAAGGAGGGAGGGAAGGAAGGAAAGAAAGAAAGAACGAAGGTAAAGTATAATAAAGTTATTACAATTAAACTTAATTATTAAGAAAAAGAATTTTTTAAAAAAAGTCATGGACGGATAGAGCCCTAGGACAAATGGTGGAAGCTAGAGTATACAGACTAGATGTCACACAGGAGCATACACGTACACCTTCACAAAAAGAGGAAAAGGGAAAAAAATCATAGATTTCGCTCCTAAATTCCACCTCTTCAATTTGGGGTCATTCCTTGTCTATTCAGGTATTCCACAGATGCAGGGTATATCAAGTTGATTGTGGAGCTTTAATCCGCTGCTTCTGTGGCTGCTATGGAGAGATTTTCCTTTCTCTTCTTTGTTTTCACAGCTCACAGGAGCTCAGCTTTGGATTTGGCCCTGCCTCTGCGTGTAGGTCGCTGGAGGGCGTCTGTTTTTTCGCTCAGGACAGGACGGGGTTAAGGAGCCGCTGATTCGGGGCCTCCGGCTCACTCAGGCCGGGGGTTGGGGGATGGGGGTAGGAGGGGCACTGCGTGCGGGGCCGGCCTGCGGCGGCAGAGGCAGCCTGACGTTGCGGCAGAGGCCGGCGTGACGTTGCACCAGCCTGAGGCCCGCCGTGCGCTGTCCCGGGGAAGTTGTCCCTGGATCCCGGGAACCTGGCAGTGGCGGGCTGCACAGCTCCGCGGAAGAGGGGTGTGGAGAGTGACCTGTGCTCGCACACAGGCCCCTTGGTGGCGGCAGCAGCAGCCTTAGCGTCTCCCGCCCGTCTCTGGGGTCCGCGGTTTTAGCCGCGGCTCGCGCCCGTCTCTGGGGTTTGCGCTTTCAGCCGCGGCTCGCGCCCGTCTCGGGGGCTCGCGCCCTCAGCCGCGGCTCGCGCCCGTCTCTGGGGTTTGCGCTTTCAGCCGCGGCTCGCGCCCGTCTCGGGGGCTCGCGCCCTCAGCCGCGGCTCGCGCCCGTCTCTGGGGTTCGCGCTTTTAGCCGCGGCTCGCGCCCGGTCTCTGGAGTTCCTTAAGCAGCGCTCTTAAACCCCTCTCCTCGCGCACCAGGAAACAAAGAGGGAAGAAAAAGTCTCTTGCCTCTTCGGCCGGTGCAGGCTTTTCCCCGAACTCCCTCCCGGCTAGTCGTGGTGCACTAACCCCTTCAGGCTATGTTCAAGCCGCCAACCCCAGTCCTCTCCCTGAGCTCCGTCCAAAACCAAAACCCGAGCCTCAGCTCGCAGCCCCGCCCGCCCCGGTGGGTGAGCAGCAAGCCTCTCGGGTTGGTGAGTGCTGGTCGGCACCGATCGTCTGTGCATGAATCTCCCCGCTTTGCCCTCCGCACCCGTCGCTGTGCACTACTTCCGCGGTCCCGAAACTCCCCCCTCTGCCTCCCGCAGTCTCCGCCCGCGGAGGGGCTTCCTAGTGTGTGGAAACTTTTCCTCCTTCACAGCTCCCTCCCACTGGTGCAGGTGCCGTCCTTATTCTTTTGTCTCTGTTTTTTTCTTTTGCCCTACCCAGTTACGTGGGGAGTTTCTTGCCTTTTGGGAGGTCTGAGGTCTTCTGCCAGCCTTCAGTAGGAGTTCTGTAGGAGTTGTTCCACGTGTGGATGTATTTCTGGTGTATCCGTGGGGAGGAAGGCGATCTCCGCGTCTTACTCTTCCGCCATCTTCAAGGTCCCCCCTGAACAAGTATTGACCATAAAACACCACCAGAATAGTTTTTATCATGTAATTTGTACTTTTATACAAACTTGTAGTGTAATTGTGTACCATATACACACACATATATACACACACACATATGCGAGGTCGGATGCAATCCTGCTTCAGTGCTGGGGAAGGAGAAAAAGTTCAGAGTGGACCAGGTGTATGGGGTGTGTGGGGAGGGTGAGCTTTGAAAGTGGTGCCAAAACTAACCTCAGACCTAAAATTTGTAGTCTACATGTGTGCTTAGAAATGAAATGAGATGGGATGGGTATTTTCCCCCTTCGTATTCAATATAATTTCGATAGCAAATACTTTCCTATCATGTTATCAAGTTAACCCAGCACCTATAGTAATAGCCTTAACCAGTAGCCATCAGTGTGGTCCCAGCCTTGGTCAGCAGCACAGGTAGACCCTGAACAAAGAACCCCTTGCTGTTAAGAATCATAAGTGGCTAAGCTCACAGGACCAAGCCAACAAGGGAAGGCTACCCTTGAGTATGTTCTGATGGACATAACATATATATGTCCTTCTTATATACTTTTGGTTGATTATTTGTCTGAACTTATACTGGTTTCCCAAGGAAAGCCTTTTAACTGTGAATAAATGGGATTCTACTGGGGTTCTGTGTATGCTCTAGAAATAAGACTCTGACTCAGTAACCATTAAACTAAAAACAATAAAATGTTCATCTGCTTTCTTTTTTACCTGCACTTATATCCCTGGTAAGTAGAATTTAAAAAAATCACCCTAGAAATAGCCCATTTTTTGAGGAAAGTGTGAAAATGAATAAAGGAAAACTCATTTAAAATGGAGTCAGGAAGCTCTGATGCAGGGGGTCTCATGAAGGTACCACTCACCACAGTTTACAGACCCCAGAAGGAAGAATGATCTCCTCTGACCCAGCAACAACAAGCTGCCCGATGCCTGCAGCCAATGAAAAACCCCACAGCGCTCTCCAGTTTCCTCCTTTCCTCTGTAAAAGCAAGCCCTCTCCTCTATTCTCTGGACGTGCCTATGGTTCTCGTAGTTTGCTTGTCGCAAATTGTAATTCTTGGCTATTCCCAAATAAACTCATTTTGTTGGTAAAACTCCTGGTTCCTTTGTTTTTTAATTTCAGCAGAGAAAAAGACAGCACATTGAGTAAGATCAGGGCCAGGTTAGGGCTAAAGATTTTAAATTTTCCAGTAAAGAGGACCCAGTATGTTGCTGAAATGGAGTTAAATATTTCTAATGGAATTGGACACAAGCCTAACTAAACGGGGAAGAACTGCAAAGGTAATAATCACCAGTAAAAGGTGTAAAACGTGGAATAATGCATGCTGCTGTCTGTAGTAGTATCAACAGACTCATCCCTAGAGACATATGCCTTACGTTCATATTATTAATGTTTTATCCAAATTAGGTAAATAATAATCAATAAGTTAATGTAGAATTAGTTCTAATGAATCATTTCCGTGTAATCAAGTCAAAGGAGAACCTTTAAATGATCCTCAAAGTAGTAGAGAAGGATTTGACTAGATCTGCTAGTACCATGAGTACCCTAAGAAAGTAATGTCCCCTTATTCAGTACCCACGTTAACACGTCTCCTTGGTGCTGATTAGGTGAAATAATAATTGTTTCAGATAGCAGACCTAGAGTCCTCCTCAGTTTTCTCTTTAGTTGGGGGTAGAAGTTGGGAGACAGAGGACCTAGAAGAACTAAACCTAACTAGGAACACAGAAACCAGCAGGAAGGGCCCCTGAGTCTGCCCCTGAGTCTACATGAAAGACATGTTGGTAAAATGAATAAAAATGTGAAAAAGGCTCATGAGTATATTGTCCACATATTCTGGTTTCTTACCCTCTGTTGGTCGGGACACATGGCAGAGAGGATGGGAAAGAGCAGGAATGATCCTCTTTAATTCCTGCTGCTGTATCTGAACACGAGTCTCCTCAGCCTCCCAAACCATCCCCTAAATAATCCTGATTTTAAATCAAAGCATTAAATTGCCTAATCGCAGTAAAATGTCCGCTGGGTGATTGCACAGCTCTTGTGTCAGCCCCTGGGCCTTGGCCCTAGCAGCCCCTTTTGTGATAACAGGACACCTTTGCCACAAATTCTGAGATGACTCAACCTAACACTCACCTGGGCCAGAATATATTGCCCCTGGGTTGACTCTGAGTCATTTACAGAGATGCACACAAATGACAGGGTTCTTAAAGCTCAGCTCCTATATTAGACCTTCTATCTCCTCCTGGTGCCAGCCCACCAACTAGAGGTCTGGTTTCTTTGACCATGCTTGTGTTAAGGGGTCATTTTTAGGTCGGGTTCAGGAAGCTGCCTTCCTCACCATGATGGTTTGAGGCTTCCTTACTTCTGCCACCTCTCCTTCCCCACAGTCTTAAGAATGGAATCCTGACCCTGGTGTACACCCCAGCTTCTCTAAAGAGACATGTTACTGCTGGGGATGTCCTCGTCCTCCGTGGATGCCCAGAGCTGTCCTCTGGGTCCTCCTCCCTGGGTGTGGGGATTCTGGTGCTTATTATTCAGTCTGTCCACTATCCCATATCCTGCATGCTTGCTGGAATATCCCTAGCTCTTTGAACCTGGTCTATTCCTGAACACTACCCCTTGTTGGAAATAACAAGAAAAAAACTAATCATAGGGCTAATTCATGATATAAATATTAAACAGTTGGCTGAGCGTAAATTATTTGTAAAATTTCATCAGTTTCAAATAATAACATAATAGAAAAAACACAAAGAAAACTAAAACTATATTTCTAGGATTGAAAAATCACTCAATATAGGAATGAAAAAAGGAATGGGAGAAATTCCCCTAATCTTTGTTTTTCCAACAGCAGAAAAAAATATACTTATATAGCCGACCTCCAGAGCTACTCAACTGTCCTCAAAACTCACTCCATTATCCTTTTTTTAAAAAAATGTATTGAAGTATAGTTGATTTACAATGTTGTGTTAGTTTCAGATGTACAGCAAAGTGATTCAATTATACATATATATCTATAATTATAATATAATTATCATAATACATATGTATTCTTTATTTACATTCTCTTCCATTATAGGTTATTACAAGATATTGAGTATAGTTCTCTGTGTTATACAGTAGGTCCTGTTGGTTATCTCTTTTATATATAAGAGTGTGTATATTTTAATTCCAAACTTCTAATTTATTCCCCCCTTTTCCCTTTGGTAACCATAAGTCTGTTTACTATGTCTGTGAGTCTTTCTGTTTTGGAAGTAAGTTCATTTGTTTCATATGTTTTTTAGATTCTACATATAAGTGAAGTCACATGGTATTTGTATTTGGTTTACTTTACTTAGTATGACAATCTCTAGGTCAATCCATGTTGCTGCAAATGGCATGATTTCATTCTTTTTGCATGGCTGTCACTCCATTATCCTTGTTATGTTTCAAAGCTGTGTCCCTAAACCAGCACCCTGCTAATGGAGACAGCTGTGTCTAGAACATCTTCATTATGGTAAATACTTAAGCCACTTCAACAAAAGATTTTCTAGAACTCTTTTTGTTCACTCTTACCATGACCTATTCATTACAGAAAGAGTCAAATTAGATGGAAAGGCCAATGCATTTAGTATACCCTGACTTTCGTAAGTTCTCACTTTTGTAGATTATTTTAACTGCCATTCTGAATCATTCCAAGATGCACATGTATTTTCAAATAAAGTAGATGGAATTAGTGCCTAGAAAAGCACTATGATGTCGAGATGCCATTTTGTCTTTCCCATTAAATAATTACTCATTGGAACTTAGACTTTGACAGAATTAACAATAAGAGCTACTTGCTTAATTCACCTGAACAGGTAAAATCATTATGGAAGAGATGAAGCCTGTCTGAGTGGAGCAGCCCGCTTGTCAGTTCAAGCACATCTATGAAAATGACAGGCTCAATACTCTGTAACACCCCTGCCCTTGAATTTCCGCAGTCTGATAAGGTAGTTTTCATCCTTGTTCTCATAACTGGACTCAGCGTGGGGAATGCCAATCTCCAGTTTCAGGGGGAAATGTGTCCTTTGGTGCTCAGCTCCTGAACTGACATACTGGTTCACACTGGATAAGGAACTGGAAGTTCTCTGTATCTTATATCTTTATTTGTAAGATGAAAAGATTCATCTTTGCCATTTGCTTTACAAGGTATGACAGAAAAAGTGAAATTTTATTATTGGTACTTTAATATTTTCCCCCCGGGACTAGATATGCCCCTGCCAGCAATTCTTTGTCACATTTTCTTACATCTAAAAATGAATTTTAAGTATGTCAAAAATGGCTATAAAAGTATTAGAACTCCTTAAATAATGAAATATATGTGTACTACTTATACCTTTATATTCCAATTCATGAATAAAATGATTAAATATTCCCAGAACTCTAATAGTCATATCATGGAAAGTATTACATTTGAGTTTGATGTACCACTGCTACTGCCCTCATATGTTAACATGTAGTATGGATTTATACATTAATTTTAATGTTTGTCAAAGAAACTAGCACTGAGGGCCAGATCATCTTAAAGTGCCTTTAAGCACACAGTTAGTGCTTGAAGTCTCAGGCCCACAAGCATCAGCTGTGCCATTGTTCTGTCTCATTTACTGCACCTCTGTTACAGGGGGCTGGGCATCCAGAGTCAGGTGACCTATGCTGACCTTCCACTGGATGGTTGGTTAGCATGTGAACAATACGGTTACGAACTCCAGGCAGCTCCAGAGCCGTCTTGTTCCATAGTGTGATGGGCTTGAAGTTCATTTCCCTTCAGCCAGAATATTTCTCTTGTTCTTTTCTTCTTGAGAAACAAAGCTTTTTTCCACAGCTTTTACAGTCTGAGCAAAATGCTTAAGGTCCCACTTGAAACTCAAAATCAGCCAGTTTCTGAACATGGTTATTATATGAGGGTCCCCCAAAGAAACAGAACCAGTTATATATATATATATATATATAATATATACAAATATAAGTTATATTTATGTTATTTAATTATAATTTATATGCAATTTTATGATAATTTATATATATATATAGATAAATAATGTGTATATATTTATTTTTAAAGAATTGGCTCATGTGCTTTGGGAGACTGGCAAGTAAACAAATATATTTGTAATTTAACTGTCTTTATTTTTAAAGGGGAAAAGTAACAGAATGTTATAAGAACAAATAACAGTGTTGAAGGGGGAATGGGAAATTAACTTTGATCTGGGTGGTCTAAGGGTACCTCTTTAAAGAAAAACTTCTGGAGTTATAAAGGATGAGAACAGGTCAAACTTGATGAGAATGGAGATAAAACAATTCCAGAGATAATTTCATATTGAAAACCCTAAGGTGAAAAAGAGCTTGGAGTGTTCAGGGCATGAAAAATGTTAAGGGTTTAGATTTAATATGATAAGGAAGCCAGTGCATGACAGTTGAGCAGGATGGTGATGTGAGGGATGAGAGGTGAATGGCTGAAGGTGTCTGGAATTAGCACCTGGATGGATGTTAGTTCTGTTTACTAAAATGAGAAGGATAAGATTTGTCTACTGAAATGAGGACAACAAAATAGGCTTGGAGGACCGTGGAGGGACCAGATTGGAAATCCTAGAGTTATTTCTTACAAAAAATGTAAGTCATTCAAGTGTAGTTATCGGGGATGCAACTGGATACAGGGTTCTGGATCTCAGAAGGGAAGTCTACAGCAGAGACAATCTGGGGCAGGACAGGTGTTGCTAGGACAGCAGTAATTTGGTTCCCCAGATGGGCATGGCCTCACCTTCCTTCATGTGGTCTATCACTAGTGTGGTGAACTTGTCACTAATATTAATTAATCACTTCTAATGAAAGACCTTGGAACATGATTTTAATATATTCTAAAATAGAATATTTAATAATATTCTAAAGTTCTTAAGTTCAACATTATAAAGTTAAGACCTAATGATAGGTCTATTGATATAATTTTTTAAATGAGAATATCAAGGGTCAGAAAGGTCTGGGTTCAAATATATGAATGTGGGGAAAATAAACTGAGTCAATCTCTGTCTATATTTAGATTTAAAAAACAAAAAAATAAAATAAAATTTGAGTATTTTACTGAGTGCCAAAGAGCTAGGAGATTTCCTTCTCAGTGAGCCTCATATTTTTCTTTAAAATTTATCAAGTTATCATTGACAGAATAACCTTTTTAAGGAAGTATTTTATTTGCAATACTTACTTTTTAAAATTGAAGTTATATACATATTGAAAAGTCATATACCATTTCATACCTCCATGTACCAGTCATGTACCTGGATGCATTTGCTAAAACTGAAATCACTCATGTAGCCCTCAGCAGATCAAGGAAAAGAACATTATCAACACCTGGAAGCAGCCTTCCCCTCATCACTTCTCATCAAGAGTAACTGGTAACCTGGCATCTAAGAGTATGGATTAGTTTTGCCTCCAAACATTTATGCTTACTATGTATAAAAACACATTTATTCAAAGTAAACATAAGCAGTCCCAGTTGGACTGTAAGAAAATTCCTAACAGCACTAGGCAGTAGAACACATATTACTTTTCCAAGACTATTGGGTTGTAACGTCCATCTTTGGAAAGCTCACTAATCTAATGCTAAGAGAAAAACCAAAATGTTGGCAATTTATTAAAAGAATCAAAAATCTTGTGGTAACCTTGTCATATGAAATAGAGTGGTGAATATTTACTATAAGAAATATTTTCGGTTTTAGGAAACTATTAGAGTATTAATAATTTTTACCATTCTAATAGTTCTTAAATAAAAAATAGTGCAGTAGCAAAGGTTTTATTGTGGTATATTTTTTCCAGTAATGGAAAAAAATGCATGATGTAATTCTTTCTGGGTATTTCAAGTTTGAATAAAGGTGGCACGCCATTTTTAAATTTATAAAAGTGTTCCTATAGTGCTTACCGGATTCTTCTTGGAGCTTGGACCTACTAATTCATCTCTAAGCCCCTGTTCATTCCTCTGTAAAAGGACTAATAGCACCTGCCTCCAAGGGCCTCTGAATGTTTTGAATGAGATATCACAGTGACACAATATAGAAGCTTATATTAAAACTTGTATTATGAAGAGTCTATTCATTATTTTTGTACTATGTGGTGTATATTTTTCACTTAGATTCAGGTCTTCTCAGAGCCAAAATGGGCATGACTAGGCCTGGATTTGTAATGTACACAGGGGCAATTGTCTAGTTCATATATGTGTGTGATGCTAGTGAGTGAAGGAACACATGTCTAGTGGTGGTGGGCAAATGATGGGGAGTGTGTCCTGAAGGTGTGATTTCATTCTCCCTGTGATTCCACCATCCCTAACACCAGCTCCCCTGCTATTCTGCTATCATTTGATTGTGCAAGTTTTAGGGGCGGAGAGCCATTCATTGTCATAACGAGTTAGAACCATGATCATATAACTGATAGGAAGCCATCCCCAAGAACCATGTGATTTCCAATTCCCATCTCCTCTGAATATAAGATGATAATATTTAGAGTAGCATTGATTTTCTTGTGGCCAAGCAAGGCCAGATTGCCTAGATTTCTATTTCCACATTGTCCCATTAATAAACCTGTAGAACATTCAACGTTCATTCAAATATTCTGAGCAACCATATGGATTCAAATAGCCATTATTTTTCCATGTTTCACTGGCTTAATATTCACAACTAGAGAGAATGAAATCACAAAACATTAATATGAAACATAAAAACAATTTGTACAGTATTATTCAAATGATCTCAGTGAGTGATCAAACAGGCATTAAGAGCTATTTGAAAAGAGGTCTCCACCTGGCTAAAAGCTTATGTGTGATCTTTCATGTCCAGCCATAGGTAACTACAGAGACTTTATCTGGCAGAGGTCGTAGGAAGACTGTATCCCATACACCTGACTTGGTGCCCAGCCTCTGAAGGGAGGTGTAGTCAAGGACTCAGGTCCTGGGCTGGTGATGGTCTTTGCATATCCACATTCCTAACCCTTCAAGTCTATTTTTCTTTTTAATTGAAGGATCATTAATTTACATTGTTGTGTTAGTTTCAAGTGTACAGCAAAACGATTCAGTTATATATATTCTTTTTCAAATTATTTTCCATTATAGGTTATTAAAAGATATTGAGTATAGTACCCTGTGCTACACAGTTTACCTATAGTAGTGTGTATCTCTTAATCCCAAACTCTTAATTTATCTCTTTCCCCCACTAACCCCTTTGGTAACCATAAGTTTATCTTCTACTTCTGTGCGTCTCTTCCTGTTTTGTAAATAAGTCAAAGCCCCACTTTCCAGGAGTTTATAACCTTTTCTAGGTCTCTTTATTCTAGGTTTTGGGCAAAGGTCTTCTTCAGGTGCCTTGACTGAGACCTATTTATGGGGTGAGCCTTGGGGAAACCCTGTGGACAACTCTCCATATTCTGACTCAGTACCCAGTATTTTCTACTCCTTGCTCTCCCAGGATTCACAAAATTTCAGGAACCTTTTGTTTGGGGCTCCTCAGTAGTGAGAGAACACCCATGTCCGGGCAGACCTATGTGCCTGTCAGTGAGCAGTTAAACATCCTAATTATTTCATTTTCGGCATGTTGCTTTAATTGGCCACTCCAATAATTTGATAGCTCATCCCCTCTCTCAGCTCAGTGGACCTCCTGACACCACCAAACGTTCCTCTTTTGATGACTTGGACATTCCAAGCACATTTTTTGTCAATATTATGGTCTTGCCCAAATGTAAATCAGTAAGAAAGTGAAATTCTAGGCTTCCTTCTGATCTGCTGCTTCATCAAACTCATGATCATTTTTTTTAACTCAAAAGTATCCTAAATTCCTTTTTCCAAGTCAATACATTCTTTTGAATATCTAAATTTTCAGACCTAAGGGAAACATGAGAAATCATTAAATGGAAATGAGAAAACAAAAAAGAAAATTCCTGGAAATTTAAAAAAAAGTAATAAATGTAAGAGCAATCTTTCTGGCCTAAAAAAATGGTTTCTTTTCCATTCACTTAATATTACCAATTATTAATGATACATGTATGAATTAATTAATTGTAAGTGTATAAATAAATGAAATTAGTTAATAATATAGGTAAGTTAATAATACTATTATTAATAAGATCATTTAATTATAAAATAAACATGCTGAAAATGAAAACACAATGTTTTAATTGCATTTTATATGCTAATTTTATGAAAGCAGCACAGTGTGGAGTTAAAAGCAGGGCCCCAGGAACGATACTGCCCAGGTGTGCACAAGTCCCAGCCCCACCACTTCCTAGTGAGGCAAGTTAGAGAGCATACTACAACCTCAGGGATAGAAAGAAGAAAGTCATCCTCAATTCCATGATAGGGCTCTAAGGAGCATTAAGTTAGTTACCATTAATAAAGGTCCCGAAATCATTTGTTAAAGACATTGAATATAGCCTTACCAACTTTATTGTGCTTCAAAGGTATTGCATTTTTCACAAATTGAAGGTTTGTGTCAACACTGCCTCAAGCAAAAGACTCTTGGGAACATTTTTCCAACAGCATTTGTTTGCTTCGTGTCTCTGTGTCACATTTCAGTCATTCTCCCAGTATCCCAAACTTTTCGTTACATTTGTTATAGTGATCTGTGATCAGGGATCTCTGATGCTACTACTGCAAAAAGATTACAACTCACTGAAGGCTCAGATGATGGTTAGCATTTTTTAGCACTAAAGTATTTTTAATTAAGTTAAACACATTTTTTAGGCATAATGCTATTTCACACACTAGAGTGTAAACATAACTTTTATATTCACTGGGAAACCAAAAAAAAAAAAATTGTGTGATTTGCTTTATTGTGACATTCACTTTATTGTGATGGCCTGGAAAAGAGCCAGCAGTATCTCCAAGGTCTCCCTGTACCTGTTTGGAGCAAAACCTTTATCTATTTCTGTACAGCGATGTACTTGAATCTGCTTTTTTATTATTTATATTCTCCAGATGAGATGCTGAGGGCTCAAAAGTAAAATGAGTTAAACTGTATGGATTATTCTAAAGACTTCAAGTTTTACATATATATATATATATATATATATATATATATATATTTGATTTATATGTTTGATGTCTTATTCTTGCTTGTAATTTATATTTTACCTATATAATACATAAACCTGTAATGATTTTTCAAAATGTGACAACTTTGAGAGTGAAAGTGGGCACTGCTACTGCAGTCCTGCTGGGATAACTGGTCTGACCAGGAATCTTTACATGTATTTACAATTGTTCTTCTGCTGTATTTCAGGGTAAGTGTTACACATGTTCTTTGATGTATTCTCCTTTTTGGTGGGGAATCATGTAGGTAAATAAATTTATAGACACACCTAGCAGATGCTGCCAGTGCCTTACCTACATACCCCTGGCATTCACCTTTTTGTATACAGCAGGCTGCATACAGCAAACACCTGCAACACTGCCTGATTTGTTTTTCTTTCTGTAGGAGCACACAAGCCAGAGTATGAGTTAGTGTTCCTGGAAGCAGCCCACAACCAGTGAGGGATGGAGTGTTCTAGAGTAAGAAACCCAGCCTCCTCACCTGTCAGCTGGAATACCTCTACAGCAGGGTCACATGGCAGTTGTCAGACTGGACAGTACATCCTCATTGGACCATTTCTTCCTTGTCTCACTCCTCCGGGTCTCCTCCCCCACAGTAAAGCACATACACGGGAATCTGGGTCTTCAAGTTGGTTTCTGTGGAAACTCAAATCAAACATATGAATTAATAAATGTATTGGGCAGTGATTATCTAACTTGACAACTCAAATAAAAGCTTTCCACAAAAGTTTCAGACCCATTGTTCAGGATATAGGGACATGCCATTTTAGGAAGAATGATTTATCTTAAATTCAGCACTCCTAAATTCAAATAATTCCTTCCTGTGTGTGGTATATTTGTCGTGTTGTTACCAACTAGGGTTCTTGGCCTTCTCCAGTCAATAGAAATTGATCAGAGGCCAGACAAGAAATTCAGGCAAGGCTTTACTGGGGCCCCTGCTGCAGTGGGGGGAGTGAGAACAAACAACAGGTTCCCTGGCGTGCTCCCTGAAGGTGGGAAGTGGGGAGCTTGTTCCTTATATGGGATGAGGGTAGGGATGTGTCCAGGGGTTGGGCCAGAGGCATGGCTTAGGAGGTTTGCTCACCCCTCTGGTGGTGTTCTGTGCACGCGGCGTGTGCAGTGCCCCTGCTTTTGCTCCCAACACCCTGTTTTTTGTCCAGGCTCTTCAAAAGTGGCAGTTAGGTTTTGTGGTCTCTTTGTATTTTTCAGATCCAGAATTTGTCCCAACTGTGTATACACACAGTTATTTTTAGTCCCATACAGTTCTTTTGTATTTTGTTTCTTGAGGACAGGTATGTGCATGTGCAAGCGTTGCAGCACTGCATCAAAGGGTCCCAGGCCCCAGCCTGTCTCTGTGTGTGTGTGTGATAGAGAGGGAGAGAGAGATCAATGGTACCAGATCATTAAAGGATAATCTTAAATTTAGCTAAACTTACTGAATCAAGATTTTTGACAAAGGATGGATGAGACTAATGACCCAACAGCATTTCTTTTCTTTTCTGCTTTCTTTTCCTTTTTTTCTATTTCTTCTCTTCACATCTAATTGTTCCACTTACTACAAACCTTCTAGGGATTTCAAATCATGCTGGATGGGCCTCCAAATCTTGGCAACCCTCACTCCTCACGAGTGGATGTTAAGCATGTTTCTAACCTTCCTTGAAGCTGAGCTATTGCTGAACTAAAATGAAGCAAATTGGCCTCAGGATCACCCAGGTTTCCTGAGTTGGAGTGTTCTTTGTTAATTGCAATATAATTCACATACCACCAAAGCCATCACATTAAAGTGTGTAATTCAGTGTTTTTATTACCTTCACAGTCTGTGCAACCATTACTACTATCTAATTACAGATGTTTCCTTAGCCCAGAAAGAATCTCCATGTCCATTAACGGTCACTCTCCACCCCTCCCCTTCCCCTGCTCCAAACCCTGACCACTTTTTATCTACTTTCTGTATCCATGGATTTGACTATTGTAGGTATTTTCTAGAAATAAAATTATATAATCTGTGGCCTTGTTTGTCTGGATTCTTTCACATCATCATTTTAAGGTACATCTAAGGTGTAGCCTGTACCATTACTTCAGTTTTAATGCCTCAGTGATATTCCATTGTATGGATATACCACCTGTATTTATCCATTCATCAGTTGGTGGGCGTTTGTCTGTCCCCACTTTGGGACTATTACGAATAACACTGCAATGAACATTCATGTACAAGTTTTGGGCACACATGTTTTTTCTTTTTTGACAATTTTTATTTGACTCCATCCTTCTCCTGGTCCCCTTTTATTTTCTATTTTTATGACATATAACAAACATGTTAGTTTAAAGTGTACAACATAATGATTTGCTATATGTGTATGTTGCAAGACAATCACCACAATAAGTTTAGTTAACATCCATCGTCTTACATGGTTACAAATGGGTACAGTGTGTAATTCTCTTGTATATTTACCTAGGAGTTGAATATGTGTATTATGTGGTAAATCAAATGTTTACCTTTTTGAGGAACTGCCCTATTATTTTCTGCAGTGGCTGAACCATTTTATACTCCCACCAACAAAGTATAAGGGTTCCAGTTACTCCACATCCTCCTCGTTGTGGGCTGAACTGTGTCCTCCAAATTTATGTATTTAAACCCTAACTTCCAGTACTACACAATGTGACTGTATTTAGATATTGGAGTGGATTAAATTAAAATGAGTCTGTTAGCGTGGGGCCCGATCCAATAGGACTGGTGTCCTTAAGAAAAAACAACAACAACAGAATTTGGACACCCAGAGAGACACTAGAGTCACAGGTGCTCACAAGCCATGTGACAAAGTAACAAGAGTGCAACCCCTGGACCGCAAGCCCAGGTGAGAGGTTTTAGAGGAAATCAACATTGTCCACACCTTGATCTTGGACTTCTAACCTCCAGAACTGTGAGAAATAAATGTATCTTGTGTAAGCCACCCAGTCTGTGGTGGTTTGTTATGGCAGCCCTAGCAAACTAACACATTCCCCCAAATTTGTCATTTCCTTTTTTAAAAAAATAGCCATCCTATTAGAAGTGAACTGGTTTTGATCTGACTAACAATGACTAACAAGGTTAGGCATCTTTTCATGTGCTTAATAGCCAAATGTATATGTTTTTGGAGAAATGTGAATTCAATTATTTTCTTTATTTACAATTGCATATTTGTCATTTAATGTTTGTCTGTAAGAAGTCTTTATCTTTCTGGATACTTGACCATTAAATATAAATGTTGCAAATAGTTTCTTCCATTTGGGTGTTACCTTTTTAAGTCCCGATATTGTTCTTTGACACAGGAAGCATTCTAATTTTGATGAAGTCCAATTTATCAATATTTTGCTTTGTGGCTTGTGCTTTTAGTGTAATATCCAAGAAACAATTAACTGATCCATATTCAAAAAGATTTACATATATGTTTTCTTCTAAAAGTTTTATAGTTTTAGCATTTAGGTCTAAATGCAATTTCAGAGACATAAATGTATTTAGGTCTTTGATGTAATTTCAATCAATTTTTGTATATGGTGCGAGGGATGGCTTCAAATACATTCTTTTACATGTAGATATCCAGCTGTGCCAGCAACGTTTGTTGAAAACACCACTCTTTCTCCATTGAACAGTTTTGGAAAACTTGTCAAAAATCATGTGTTTATTTCTGCACTTTCTGTTCTGTCCCATTGCTCTGTATGCATGTTCTTACCATCACCACATTACATTGCTTCCTGCAGATTTCTTGTAAGTTTTGAAATCAGGAAGTGTATGGACTCATTCTTTGCACTTTTCTTCCAATATTGTTTTGACTAGGCTGGGTCCACCTTGCATTTCCACATGGATTTTTAGATCAGCTTATACATTTCTGCAAAATGACAGAATTGAGATAAGAATCGCATTGGATCTGGAGAATATTATCCTCTTAAGAGCATTAAGTCTTCCAGTACATGAGCACATGAGCATAGGTTGCTTTTTTATTTATTTAGATTGTCTTTGATTTACTTCAGTAATGTATTGTAGTTTTCAGTGCATAAGACTTGCATTTATTTGGTTAAATGTGTTCCTAAATATTTTATTTTTTTGTTACTTTTACAATGGAATTGGTTTCTTAATTTCATTGCCATATTGTTCACTGCTACATTATAGAAATAGTTTTGTTTTGTTTTTTTAATATTGATCTAGTATCTGGCAACTTTGGTGTACTCAGTTATTAGCTTAAATAGCTTTTTGAGAGTTTGGAGTTATTTACCTCACCAGTGTTCATCTTATTCTATCAGTGATCTAAAGAATCACAGTGTACAGGGATTTATCTATTTTAGTCTAACTTTCTGGCCTTATTTTTTCAGTCTACCTTTGACCTGTGCCTTCATTTCTTTTGTTTCTGATTTTTGGACTGAATCATTTTTCATGTTCTGAGCTCATGATCTCATCCTAGGGGATATATAAACTGGCATGTATGATTGGTCCTATATTCCATCTATCCTGATTCTTTTAAATTAAAAAAACAAGTGTAACTTGTTTTTTTTTTTTTTTTTTTGGTCATTGGTTCATCTCATTGATTTTCACAATTGTTTTTAGCTAACTCATTGAATACTTTGAAGTTAATATTTGGGTTTTTTAATGAGCATATTGGAAAGTGAGCTTGTAATCTCTCTTTTATTTTCAAGTTACACTATTTATTCATCTATAACTGTGTTTTACTAGGTGTAAATAAATCTCTTAACATCTACAACATTTAACTTACTGTTAACTGGAGAACTTTGAACACATGTAATAATGTCAAATATAAATTCTAAAATTTATACTGTTTATTTATTTATTAGCATGGTCCTCAGTGTGGATGACACTTATTTCTATTATTTTAAAAATAAGATGATCTAAAATGGCTTAAGTTTAAATAAATAAATATATAAATATAGTTTATTTGGCAAGATTTGATAGTAATAAGCTATACAAATTGTTTTACAAACATCAATTCATTTCATTTTTACCAAATTTTGTATAATAAATATCATGCTAAATTTAAATTAAAAAAGTACAAGCCTCAGAGAGTTATTATTTTTTAAATCAAATCACATACACAGTAAGCAGCCTAAATCTTCTCTTTCCTTATTCAGTTTATTTTCCTACAGATACCAGGCTGTCATAAAAACTGAAAAATAAGAGGAGACTATCATGTAAAGAAACAAATTATCAAGTCTTTCTCCTGGGAAATAAACATGGACTATCATTTATTGACAAGTTAATATATGATAGGTGGCTAATTTATACTAAATATACATGACCACAATTAACTTTCACAAATAACATGTACTGTAAATATAAACATCCCCTTTTTGCAGATAGAAGGATTACTTACTTAAAGTTTGAGAGTGATAAAGAACTAGAATGGGAACTTACAATCATATTGGCAGATAGCTTCAAGATGATGGAGGAGTAAGATGTGGAGATCACCTTCCTCTCCACAAATACATCAAAAATACATCTACATGAGGAACAGTTACTACAGAACACCTACTAAAAACTGGCAGAAGACCTCAGACTTCCCAAAAGACAAGAAAATACCCATGTACCTGGGTAGGGCAAAAGAAAAAAGAAACAACAGAGACCAAAGAAGAAGGATGGGACCTGCACCTCTGGGAGGGAGCTGTGAAGGAGGAAAGGTTTCCATACACTAGGAAGCCCCTTCACAGGCAGAGACTGTGGGTGGTGGGGAGGAAGCTTCAGAGCCACAGAGGAGAGCAAGCAACAGTAGTGCAGAGAGCAAATTGGAGAGATTCCCACACAGAGGATCACCACTGACCAGCACTCACCAGCCTGAGAGGTTTGTCTCCTCACCAACTGGGGCAGATGGGGACAGAGAGCTGAGGCTCAGGCTTTGGAGGTCAGATCCCAGGAAGAGGACTGGGGTTGGCTGTGTGAACACAGCCTGAAGGGGGCTAGAGTGCCACAGCTAGCCAGGAGGGAGTCCAGAAAATGTCTGAAACTGCCTAAGAGGCAAGAGACTATTGTTTCGGGGTGCGTGAGGAGAGGGGATTCAGAGCACCACCTAAATGAGCTCCAGAGACAGGCTCGAGCCACGGCTATCAGCATGACAACAGAGATGGGCAATAAACGCTAAGGCTGATGCTTCAGCCACCAAGAAGCCTGTGTGCAAGCACAGGTCACTATCCATATCTCCCCTCCCAGGAGGCTGTGCAGCCAGCCACTGCAAGGGTCCCATGATCCAGGGAAAACTTATCCAGGAGAACACATGGCGTGCCTCAGGCTGTTGGAATGTCACGCCAGTTTCTACTGCTGCAGGTTTGCCCCTCATTCCGTACCACCCCTCCACTCAGTGTGAGTAAGCCAGAGCCTCCTAATCAGCTGCTACTTTAACCCCATTCTGTCTGGGCAGGGAATAGGTGATTTCAGACAAACTTCATGCAGAGGAGTGGCCAAAGGAAAGCCGAAATCAGGAGCAGTGCGAACAAAGAAGAGAAAGGGAAATCTCTCCAGGCAGCCTCAGGAGCAGCGGATTAAATCTCCACAATCAAACTAATGTGTGCTGAATATCTGGAATACCTGAATAGACAAAAATCACCCCCAAATTGAGGTGGTGGACATTGGGGGCAACTGCAGACTTTACTTGGGGGTTTGCTTTATGCATTTAATTTGTTTCTGGTTTTATGTTTATCTTAGTTTAGTATTTAGAGCTCATTATCATTAGTAGATTTGTTTACTGACTTGGTGGCTCTCTTCCTCTATTTTTTTTTTTAATGTTTCCTTTTCTCCTTTTGTGACTGTGTATGTGTATGTGTCTTTGTGTGATTTTGTCTGTATAGCTTTGTTTTTACCATTTTTCCTAGGGTTTTATCTGTCTTTTTTTTTTTTTTAATATAGGTTTTAGCACTTGTTATCATTGGTGGATTTCTATTTTGGTTTGGTTGCTCTCATCTTTTTTTTATTAATTCCTTCTTTATTTTTAATTATATTATTTTAATTTTTATTTTAATACCTTAATTTTATTTTACTTCTCTTTCTTTCTTTCTGTCTTTCTTTCTTTTTTCCCTTTTCTTCTGAGCCATGTGGCTGACAGGGTTTTGGAGTTTTGGCTGAAAGTGAAAAACCTACAAACAAGATTAATCTACCCAGCAAGGATCTCATTCAGATACAAAAGAGAAATTAAAACCTTTATAGACAAGCCAAAGCTAAAAGAATTCAGCACCACAAAGCCAGCTTGAAAAGAAATGCTAAAGGAACTTCTCTAGGCAGGACAAACAAGAGAAGAAAAACACCTACAATAACAAACCCAAAACAATTAAGAAAAGGGGAATAGGAGCACACATATCGATAACTACCTTAAGTATAAATGGGTTAAATGCTCCAACCAAAAGACATAGACTGGCTGAAAGGATACAAAAACAAGACACATATATATGCTGTCTACAAGAGACCCACTTCAGACCTAGAGACAAATACAGACTGAAAGTAAGGGGATGGAAAAAGATATTCTATGCAAAAGGAACTTGAAAGGTGGAGTAGCAATACTCATATCAGACAAAATAGACTTTAAAATAAAGACTATTACAAGAGACAAAGAAGGACACTACATAATGATCAAGGGATCAATCCAAGAAGAAGATAGAACAATTGTATATATTTATGCACCCAACCTAGGAGCACCTCAATACATAAGGCAAATGCTAACAGCCATAAAAGGGGAAATCGACAGTAACACAATCATATTATGGGACTTTAACACCCCACTTTTACCAATGGACAGATAATCCAAAATGAAAATAAATAAGGAAACACAGGCTTTAAATGACATATTAAACATGATGGACTTAATTGATATTTATAGCATGTTCCATCCAAAAACAACAGAATACAATTTCTTCTCAAGTGTTCATGGAACATTCTCCAGGATAGATCATATCTTGGGTCACAAATCAAGCCTTGGTAAATTTAAGAAAATTGTAATCATATCAAGTATCTCTTCTGACCACTACGCTATAAGACTAGATATCAATTACAGGAAAAAATCTGTAAAACATACAAACATATGGAGGCTAAACAATACACTACTAAATAACCAAGAGATCACTGAAGAAATCAAATCAGAAATCAAAAAGTGCTTAGAAATAAATGGCATTGAAAATGTGACAACCCAAAACCTATGGGATGCAGCAAAAGCAGTTCTAAGAGGGAAGTTTATAGCAATACAATCCTACCTCAAGAAACAAGAAATATCTCAAATAAACAACCTAACATTACACCTAAAGCAATTAGAGAAAGAAGAAGAACAACAACAGAAAAAACCCCAAAAGTTAGAAGAAATCATAAAGATCAGAACAGAAATAAATGAAAAAGATATGAAGGAAACAATAAAAAACATTAATAAAACTAAAAGCTACTTCTTTGAGAAGATAAATAAAATTGATATACCACTAGCCAGACTCATCAAGAAAAAAAGGGAGAAGACACAGATCAATAGAATTAGAAATGAAGAAAAGAAGTAACAACTGACACTGCAGAAATACAAAGGATCATGAGAGATTACTACAAACAACTATATGCCAATAAAATGGACAACCTGGAAGAAATGGACAAATTCTTGGAAAAGCACAACCTCCAAAGAGTTAACCAGGAATAGAAAATATAAACAGACCAATCAAAAGCACTGAAATTGAAACTATGATTAAAAATCTTCCAAAAAACAATGATGCAGGACCAGATGGCTTCACCAACAAATTCTATCAAATATTTAGAGAAGAGGTAACACCTATCCTTCTCAAACTCTTCCAAAATATAGCAGGAGGCACACTCCCAAACTCATTCTATGAGACCACTATCACCTTGATACCAAAACCAGACAAAGATGTCACAAAAAAAGAAAATTGCAGACCAATATCACTGATGAACATAGATGCAAAATCCTCAATGAAGTACTATCAAACAGAATCCAACAGCACATTAAAATGATCATACACCATGATCAGGTGGAGTTCATCTCAGAAATGCAATGATTCTTCAATATACACAAATCAATCAATGTGATACACAATATTAACAAATTGAAGGGGAAAAACAATATGATCATCTCAATAGATGCAGAAAAAGCTTTTGATACAATTCAACACTCATATATGAAAAAAACTATCCAGAAAGTAGCCATAGAGGGAACTTACATCAATACAATAAAGGTCATATATAACACACCCACAGCTAACATCGTTCTCAATGGTGAAAACCTGAAACAATTTCCACTAAGTTCAGGAACAAGACAAGGATGTCCACTCTCACCACTCATATTCAACATAGATTTGGAAGTCCTAGCCATAGCAAGCAGAGAAGAAAAAGAAATAAAAGGAAGTGAAAACAGAAAAACAGAAGTAAAACTGTCACTGTTTGCAGATGACTTGATACTATACATAGAGAATCGCAAAGATGCTACCAGAAAACTACTAGAGCTAATCAATGAATTTGTTAAAGTAGCAGGATATAAAATTAATGCACAGAAGTCTCTTGCATTCCTATATACTAATGATAAAAATCTGAAAGAGATATTAAGGAAATATTCCCATTTACCTTTGAAGTAAAAAGAACAAAATACCTAGGAATAGATCTACCAAAGGAGACAAAAGACCTCTTTGCAGAAAACTGTGAGACTAATAAAAGAAATTAATTGTGATACAAACAGATGGAGAGATATACCATGTTCTTGGATTGGAAAAATCAACATTGTGAAAAATGACTATACAACCCAAAGCAATCTACAGATTCAATGCAATCCCTATCAAACTAACAATGACATTTTTCACCGAATTAGAATAAAAAAATTCACAATTTGTATGGAAACATAAAAGACCCCGAATCGCCAAAGCAACCTTGAGAAAGAAAAATGGAGTTGGAGGAATCACACTGCCTGACTTCAGAGTATACCACAAAGCTACAGTAAGCAAGGCAGTATGGTACTGGCACAAAAACAGATATATAGATCAATGGAACAGGCTAGAAAGCCCAGAGATAAACCCACAGACACATGGTCACCTTATCTTTGATAAAGGAGACAAGAATATACAATGGAGAAAACACAGCCTCTTCAATAAGTGGTGCTGCAAAAACGGGACAGTTACATGTAAAAGAATGAAATTAGAACACTCCCTAACACCATACACAAAAATAAACTCAAAATGGATTAAAGAGCTAAATGTAAGGCCAGACACTATCAAACTCTTAGAAGAAAACATAAGCGGAACAGTCTATGACATAAATCACAAAAAGATCCTTTTTGACCCCCCTCCTAGAAAAATGGAAATGAAAACAAAAATAAACAAGTGGGACCTAATGAAACTTAAAAGCTTTTGCACAGCAAAGGAAACCATAAACAAGACAAAAAGGCAACCCTCAGAATGGGAGAAAATATTTTCAAAGAAGCAATTGACAAAGGATTAATCTCGAAAATATACAAGCAGCTCATGCAGCTCAATAGCAAAAAAACCCAAACAAACAATCCAATCCAAAATGGGCAGAAGACCGAAATAGACATTTCTCCAAAGAAGATATACAGATTGCCAACAAACATGTGAAAGGATGCTTAACACCACTAATAATTAGAGAAATTCCAATCAAAACTACAATGAGGTGTCAACTCACACTGGTCAGAATGGCCATCATCAAACATTCTACAAACAATAAATGCTGGAGAGGGTGTGGACAAAAACGAACCATCTTGCACTGCTGGTGGGAATGTAAATTGATACAGTCACTATGGAGAACCTTATGGATGTTCCTTAGAAAGCTAAAAATAGAACTGCCATATGACCCAGCAATCTCAGGGCATACACCCTGAGAGAACCATAATTCAAAGAGTCATGTACCACAATTTTCATTGTAGCTGTATTTACAATAGCCAGGACATGGAAGCAACTTAAATGTACATTGACAGATGAATGGATAAAGAAGATATGGCACATAGATACAATGGAATATTACTCAGCCATAAAAAGAAACAAAATTGAGTTATTTGTAGTGAGGTCGATGTCACTGTCCACGAGTGGACAGACAGAGACTGTCATACAGAGTGTCATACAGAGTGAAGTAAGTCAGAAAGAGGAAACAAATACCATATGTTAACACATATATATGGACTCTAAAAAAAAAAAAAAAGATTCTGAAGAACCTAGGGGCAGGACAGCAATAAAGATGCAGATGTAGAGAATGGACTTGAGGACACAGGGAAGCAGAAGGGGAAGCTGGGAGGAATTGGGCTAGTGGTATGGACACATATACACTACCAAATATAAAACAGATAGCTATAGGGAAGCAGCCACATAGCACAGGGTGATCAGCTCGGTGCTTTGTGTCCACCTAGAAGGGTGGAATAGGGAGGGTGGGAGGAAGACACAAGAGGGAAGAGATATGGGGATGTATATTTATATATAGCTGATTCCTTTATTATACAGCATTAACTAATGCACCATTGTAAAACAATTATACTCCAATAAAGATGTTTTAAAAATCATATTGGCTTTGAAGATAAATGAAATCATAAAAAATGACTTAATACAAAAGCAGAAAAAAAAGAAATCAGTGATCAAAGAAGAGATTTAAAAAATACACAAAGTTCAAAAGCCTGCTTTTTTTTTCATAGCCCTATTTTATTTTCATTGTATCAGAAGTGATACATAGAAATGGAAACTACTAATTATATCATGATTTTCTAGAATTTATTGCACTTTGAAAATCATATTTGCCATAGTATAGTATAACCCAGAAATAAAAATATTGTTAAGTGATCACTAGTGAAAAATGATTCAGGAGGGAATATAACAAAACACATCTTCTTATATTTTATAAGTAAATTTAAATGAATATACAATTTCATTATAAGTTTTCAGTGAAAATTTTCTGTGTTTAAAATAGAGAATATGTCAATATGTGGAAGAATCATCAATATATTGATTATTCAATTTTTACAATTTCGTTAATATATAGTGTGTCTTCTGCCCTTATATGCATGACAATTTTGGCACAGTAATTTGGGTTTTTTTAGTCAGTTTAAGTGACGTATAATTTCTACATATTAAAATACAACCTTTTCAGCGTATGGTTCTCTGTGTTTTGATAAACATGTACAATCATGTAAATTTCACCACTCTCAGGGTGCAGATCAGATACATCTCTGTAGAAAACTCTGTAGTGGCCCTTTTCAGACAACACCAAGCCCACACCCAGCAACTATTGACCTGCTGTGATTGAGTTGTGAGAGTTCTTTGTTTATTCTGGACATAAATCTGTTATCACAAATTTGCTTTTTATACATTTTCTCTTAGTGTGTATCTCTTTTTTTTCAATTTTTGATAGTGATTTTTAAAGGGCAGAATATCTTAATTTTGATGAAGTCTAGTTTATCAAAATTTTTACTTCACAGATAATATTTTTGGTATTGTAGCTCAGAAATACTCATCTAACTAAAGCTAAAAATATTTTCTGCTTTGTTTTCTTCTAGAAATGTTATGTTTTGGTTTCTACACTTAAGCATATGATTGATTTTTAGTTAATTTTCATATTGAGTAGGAGATATGAATCAAGGCTCATTATTTTGCATATGGATGTCCAAATGTTCCAACACATTTGTAAAAAAGACTATCTTCTCTCCATTTAATAGCTTTTGCATTTTTGTTGAAAACTGAATAGCCATTTATGAAAACATCTATTTCTGGATTCTCTATTATTTTCCTTTGATTGCATGGATATTCTTACTTCAATATCAGACTTGCATTCCCAGGATAAATCTTACTTGACCATGGTGTAACATATAAAATTGTTAAATTGTCCATTTCTTCTTTCAGTTCTATCAGTTTTTGACTCATGTATCATGAAGCTCTCTTGTTAGGTGCATACACACTTAGGATTGTAATATTGTTTTGATGAATTGATCTCTTTATCATTAGAGAGTGTCCCTCTTTATTTGCAAATAAATTTCCTTGATTTGAAGTCTACTCTGTCTAAAATTAAGACAGTTGCTCCAGGCGTCTTTTACTTAATGTTTGCAGGGTACATATTTCCCCATACTTTTAACTCATTTATGTCTTTATATTTAAAGTGAATTTTTTTTTTAAGCAACATCCTTTGGTTGAGTGTCTCATTTTTTAATCTATTAAGCAAATTCTGCTTTTAAAATTGGTATATTTAGATCATTTCATCTAATAAAATTTTGTATTTATCTGAGAAAATAGTTACCATAGTGACATTGATTTTGTGTATTTTTTTAAATCTCTTCTTTGATCACTGATTTCCTTTTTTGTCTGCTTTTGGATTGAGTAATTTTTATGATTTCATTGTATCTCCACTATTAGCTCATCACTTATACCACTTTATTTTAAAGTTTTCAATTGTTACCTCAGGATTTACAATGTATATTGAAATTAATCATAGTCAACCTTCAGGAATATTATGCTGCTTCATGTATAGCATGAGAAACTTAACACAGTATAATCCTTATTACACTGTATTTAATTTATCTTATTTTGTTGTACATTTTATTTTTATTTATGCTATAAACCCACAAAAGTTTGCTACTGTTTTGCTTTAGATAGCCAATTATATTTTGAGTGATATAAAATAAGAGAAATATTTTTTTATTTACCCTTATTTGAACAATTTTCTAAAGGTGTTCATATCTTTGTGTAGGCCCCACTTCCCATTTGATACCAGTTTCTGCCTGAAGAACTTCCTTTAACATTTCTTGTAGTACAAGTCTGTTGGTAATAAATTGTTTCAGGCTTTTGTTCATCTGATAAAACATTTATTTTTAAATGAATTGACAGGTTTTTTTTTTTTTTTTTTTTCCTTTTAGCTTTCTAGTGTCGTCTGGGATACATGTTTTCCAGGGCCTGCCCCATCTTAATCAGTCTTCATGCAAAGACTGAAGATGCAGTTTTCTGTGCTTGTTCAGAGACATGAAGCCTTTACTTTTTAGGGGAGAAAGGTCCAGGCAAGGCTTCTTTCTGATTCTGCAGCAGTGGTTATGCCCCACTTTCAGGCCTGCGTCACAGAGGGAAGCTTTCTCAGATGTCCACACCTGTGTTAGTTATTTATCACTGCATCACAAATAACCTAAAATTTAGATTACAACACCACAAGTACACTAACTCATAGTTTCTGTGAGTAGGGAATATGGTGTGACTTCCTGGACCCTCTGACAGTTTGCAGTCAGGATTTCTGCTGAGCTGCACTTTTGCCTGAAGACTCCACTAGGGTAGGTCTACTCCAACTTACTCCCAGGGTGGAAGGATTTGATTCCTATGGACTGTTGAACTGAGGATCTCAGTTCCCAGATATTAGTGTGCCAGCCAGCAAGTCAGAAAAAATAGTCCTCTATAACCTAATCTTAGAATTCAAATCTCTCTTAGTCTGTTGGGGCTATCATGACAAAAGATGATAGACTGGGTGGCTTAAACAGCAGAAATTAATTTTCTCCCAGTTACAGAGACTGAAAGCCAAGAGCGTGGTTGGGTTCTGATGAGAGCTCTCCTCCTGCCTTGTGGATGGCCAACTTCTCCCTGTATATGTACATGGAATAAAGAGAGAGAGCAAGTTCTCTGGTATCTTTACTTGTAAAGGCACTAATCCCATCATGAGGGCCCCACCCTCATGAGCTCATCTAACCCTACTTACATCCTAAGGCCCCCACTTCCAAATGCCATCACACTGGTGTTTAAAGCTGACACAGGACTTGGTTAGTGGGAATAAACATTCAGTCTATAACAACATCCTATCACTTTCTATATTCTAAACATTAGAAGCAAATCACAGGGTTAAGCCACACAAAAAGGGAGATCACTCAAAGGAGAAGATACCAGGAGGTGGGGATCCCTGGGACTCAATTTAGAAGCAGTGTTCCAGCCACCCCCCAAAATGATTTCCATTTATTCTAAGCACAAAATGCATCATCACTCCTTCCTTAGAACCTCATTAAGTCTCATCCCATGACAAGGTCCATAATCTCATTATTTAAATCAAGCCCACATCTTAGAGTTGGTTCATGGAAAAGACTATGTGAACTTCCCTTGTATCTGTGGCTACCAAGGTTACTGTATTGTCATGCTGGTATACACTTGATCATTAACAATCCATTAAAAGTCTCAGCTGCTTACCTGCTTATGGGTGTCATCCATGGATTCTTCCCATGGTCTGCCACAGGTGGACAAGAGACTGCATCTCATCTTTACTAGGTGGAAACTATCTTGCTTGAGATTTCAGGGTATTTAATTGCTCTGAACCCCAGGTCTCTGATAGGTTCAGAAACTTATCAAGTTGTATGGCATCCAGTATTTTTAATATATATAGTTTTGATGGAAAAATAAAAACACCCTGTCTAGCTGTCTACACCTTTGGTAGAAGCTGGAAATTCTGGCAGTAATTTTTGACCTTATATTTCAGTATTTTTAAAAATCAAAATATTCAATAGACTTACCTTCCTGTTTGTTGTTTTGACCTTACTGTCCTTTAATGCCCTGAGATCTTCTCACCAACCTCCTCACAAAAGATTAAACATTATACTAGCACATGCCTCAAATTTGGAGATACATGGGATTGTCCTGACTCTGCATTTTCTAAGAGAGTTGGTGCACTCAGCAGACTTCCTTAACACACATGTTTAATTGAAACAGAGCTCCATTATGGAAATAAGTATATTAATGCATAAGTGTCAGACTACTTAATATTTTTCTTTTTTCTATTCCTGGAAGGATTTATGAGTATATCTGGATGATATTTCTTTTAAATTTCAATTTAAGCTTTATTTAATTGAGTGCCTTTTACAATTTTAGGTTAACCTAATTTCTTGAAGAATGGCTAAACTGATAAGAATGTAGAGCATATTATTTCCAAGTATGTAGCTAGCATTAGAATTGTAAGAATAGAAACAGCAATAAAACTATATATAGTATAATTTGAAACTGAGGGTCATGAATGAAAGATTTTGACAAAATATGCAATGTGATTTGGTGAAATATAATTCATAAAGATAAATCAGTGTTGCTCAAATAAATAATAAACTTATGCTGGTTTATTGAAAACTCTAAAAAAATCTGAAATTGGCAGCTTTTGTAACCACCATCAACTCTTAATCAATTGTCTTAAAAGATGTTATTATTGTATAAAATTGTCCTTTGATTAGTATTCAGCAAAGTGAAGATAATACAAAGAATTTTAAAAAGGTGGCTAAGACGAATAAATATTGTGTTCTGTGAAATAGATTCTATTTATTGATGATTGGGATGTTTGGGAAGTAGGTGTAGGTAACTAGGCACCCCGGTTTTCAGCAACTGAAACATCTGGGTTTGAGTTAGACTTATGCAGTCATCTGCGTAAAGTTCTGCTATGCTCAGTCTCACAGTTCTTGTTGTTTTTGTTTCCATTCTTTTTTTTTTTTTTACATCTTTATTGGAGTATAATTGCTTTACAATGGTGTGTTAGTTTCTGCTTTATAACAAAGTGAATCAGTTATACATACACATATGTTCCCATATCTCTTCCCTCTTCCATCTCCCTCCCTCCCACCCTCCCTATCTCATACTTCCAGGTACCGATCAGCTCCAAAGTACCGAGCTGATCTCCCTGTGCTATGCGGCTGTTTCTCACTAGCTATCTACCTTACGTTTGGTACTGTATATATGTTCATGCCTCTCACTCGCTTTGTCACAGCTTACCCTTCCCTGTCCCCATATCCTCAAGCCCCTTATCTAGTAGGTCTGTGTCTTTATTCCTGTCTTACCTCTAGGTTCTTCATGACATTTTTTTCTTAAATTCCATATATATGTGTTAGCATACGGTATTTGTCTTTCCCCTTCTGACTTACTTCACTCTGTATGACAGACTCTAGGTCTATCCACCTCATTACAAACAGCTCAATTTCGTTTCTTTTTATGGCTGAGTAATATTCCATTGTATATATGTGCCACATCTTCTTTATCCATTCATCCGAAGATGGGAACTTAGGTTGTTTCCATCTCCGGGCTATTGTAAATAGAGCTGCAATGAACATTTTGGTACATGACTCTTTTTGAATTATGGTTTTCTTAGGGTATATACCCAGTAGTGGGATTGCTGGGACATATGATAATTCTATTTGTAGTTTTTAAGGAACCTCCATACTGTCCTCCACAGTGGCTGTATCAATTTACATTCCCACCAACAATGCAAGAGGGTTCCCTTTTCTCCACACCCTCTCCAGCATTTATTGTTTCTAGATTTTTTGATGATGGCCATTCTGACTGGTGTGAGATGATATCTCATTGTAGTTTTGATTTGCATTTCTCTAATGATTAATGATGTTGAGCATTCTTTCATGTGTTTGTTGGCAGTCAGTATATATTTTTTGGAGAAATGTCTATTAAGGTCTTTTGCCCATTTTTGGATTGGGTTTTTTTTGTTGTTGTTGTTATTGAGCTGCTTATAAATTTTGCAGATTAATCCATTGTCAGTTGTTTCATTTGCAAATATTTTATCTCATTCTGAAGGTTGTCATTTGGTCTTGTTTATGGTTTCCTTTGCTGTGCAAAAGCTTTTAAGTTTCATTAGGTCCCATTTGTTTATTTTTGCTTTCATTTCCATTTCTCTAGGATGTGGATCAAAAAGGATCTTGCTGCGATTTATGTCATAGAGTATTCTGCCTATGTTTCCCTCTAAGAGTTTGATAGTTTCTGGCCTTACATTTAGGTCTTTAATTTGTGTGTATGATGTTAGGGAGTGATCTAATCTCATACTTTTACATGTACCTGTCCAGTTTTCCCAGCACCACTTATTGAAGAGGCTGTCCTTTCTCCACTGTACATTCCTGCCTCCTTTATTAAAGATAAGGTGACCATATGTGTGTGGGTTTATCTCTGGGTTTTCTATCCTGATCCATTGATCTATATTTCTTTTTTTGTGCCAGTACCATACTGTCTTGATTACTTTGGCTTTGTGGTATTATCTAAAGCCAGGGAGCCTGATTTCTTGAGCTCCGTTTTTCGTTCTCAAGATTGCTTTGGCTATTCGGGGTCTGTTGTGTTTCCATACAAATTGTGAAATTTTTATTCTAGTTCTGTGAAAAATGCCAGTGGTAGTTTGATAGGGATTGCATTGAATCTGTAGATTGCTTTGGGTAGTAGAGTCATTTTCACAATGTTGATTCTTCCAATCCAAGAATATGGTATATCTCTCTATGTATTTGTATCATCTTTAATTTCTTTCTTCAGTGTCTTATAATTTTCTGCATACAGATCTTTTGTCTCCTTAGGTACGTTTATTTCTAGATATTTTATTCTTTTTGTTGCAGTGGTAAATGGGAATGTTTTCATGATCTTATTTTCAGATTTTTCATCATTAGTATATAGGAATGCCAGAGATTTCTGTGCATTATTTTTGTATCTGGCTACTTTACCAAATTCATTGATTAGCTTTAGTAGTTTTCTGCGGGCATCTTTAGGAATCTCTATGTATTGTATCATGTCATCTCCAAACAGCGACAGCTTTACTTCTTCTTTTCTGGTTTGGATTCCTTTTATTTCCCTTTCTTCTCTGATTGCTGTGGCTAAAACTTCCAAAACTGTGTTGAATAAGAGTGGTGAGAGTGGGCAACCTTGTCTTGTTCCTGATCTTAGTGGAAATGCTTTCAGTTTTTCACCATTGAGGATCATGTTGGCTGTGGGTTTGTCATATATGGCCTTTATTATGTTGAGGAAAGTTCCCTCTATGCCTACTTTCAGCAGGGTTCTTATCATAAATGGGTATTGAATTTTGTCAAAAGCTTTCTCTGCATCTATTGAGATGATCATATGGTTTTTCTCCTTCAGTTTGTTAATATGGTGCATCACATTGATTGATTTGCATATATTGAAGAATCCTTGCATTCCTGGAATAAACCCCACTTGATCATGGTGTATGATTCATTTAATGTGCTGTTGGATTCTGTTTGCTAGTATTTTGTTGAGGATTTTTTTGTCTATGTTCATCAGTGATATTGGCCTGTAGTTTTCTTTCTTTGTGACATCTTTGTCTGGTTTTGGTATCCGTGTGATGGTGGCCTCGTAGAACGAGTTTGGGAGTGTTCCTGCCTCTGCTGTATTTTGGAAGAGTTTGAGAAGGATAGGTATTCGCTCTTCTCTAAATGTTTGATAGAATTCACCTGTGAAGGCCTCTGGTCCTGGGCTTTTGTTTGTTGGAAGATTTTTAATCACAGTTTCAATTTCAGTGCTTGTGATTGGTCTGTTCATATTTTCTATTTCCTCCTGATTCAGTCTTGGCAGTTTGTGCATTTATAAGAATTTGTCCATTTCTTCCCGGTTGCCCATTTTATTGGCATAGATTTGCTTGTAGTAATCTCTCATGATCTTTTGTATTTCTGCAGTGTGAGTTGTTGCTTCTCCTTTTTCATTTCTAATTCTATTGATTTGAGTCTTCTCCCATTTTTTCTTGATGAGTCTGGCTAATGGTTTATCAATTTTGTTTATCTTCTCAAAGAACCAGCTTTAAGTTTTATTGATTTTTGCTATCATTTCTTTTTCATTTATTTCTGATCTGATTTTTATGATTTCTTTCCTTCTGCTATCTTTGGGGTTATTTTGTTGTTCTTTCTCTAATTGTTTTAGGTGCAAGGTTAGGTTGTTTATTCGAGATGCTTCCTGTTTCTTAAGGTAGGATTCTATTGCTATGAACTTCCCTCTTAGAACTGCTTTTTCTGCATCCCATAGATTTTGGGTCCTTGTGTCTCCATTGTCATTTGTTTCTAGGTATTTTTTAATTTCCTCTTCGATTTCTTCAGTGATCACTTCACTATTAAATAATGTATTGTTTAGCCTCCATGTGTTTGCATTTTTTACAGATCTTATCCTGTAATTAATATTTAGTCTCATAGCACTGTTGTTGGAAAAGATACTTGATACAGTTTCAATTTTCTTAAATTTACCAAGGCTTGATTTGTGACCCAAGATATGATCTATGCTGGAAAATGTTCCATGAGCACTTGAGAAAAATGTGTATTCTGTTGTTTTTGGATGGACTGTCCTAGAAATATCAATTAAGTCCATCTTGTTTAATGTATCATTTAAAACTTGGGTTTCCTTATTTATTTTCATTTTGGATGATCTGTCCATTGGTGAAAGTGGGGTGTTAAAGTCCTCTATTATGAATGTGTCACTGTCAATTTCCCCTTTTTTGGCTGTTAGTGTTTGCCTTATGATTTGAGGTGCTCCTATGTTGGCTGCATAAATATTTACAATTTTTATATCTTCTTCTTAGATTGACCCCTTGATCATTATGTAGTGTCCTTCTTTGTCTCTTCTAATAGTCTTTATTTTGAAGTCTATTTTTTCTGATATGAGAATTGCTACTCCAGCTTTCTTTTTGTTTCCATTTGCATGGAATAACTTTTTCCATCCCCTCACTTTCAGTCTGTATGTGTCTCTAGGTCTGAAGTTGGTCTCTTATTGACAGCATATATATGGATCTTGTTTTTGTATCCATTCAGCCAATCTGTGTCTTTTGGTGGGAGCATTTAGTCCATTTACCTTTAAGGTAGTTATCAATATGTGTGCTCCTATTCCCATTTTCTTAATTGTTTTGGATTTATTATTGTAGGTCTTTCTCTTCTCTTGTGTTTCTTACCTAGAGAAGTTCCTTTAGCAGTTGTTGTAAAGCTGGTTTGGTGGTGCTGAATTCTCTTAGCTTTTACTTGTCTGTAAAACTTTTCAATTCTCTGTCAAATCTGAATGAGATCCTTGCTGGGTAGAGTAATCTTGGTTGCAGGTTTTTCTCCTTCATCACTTTAAATACGTCCTGCCAGTCCCTTCTGGCTTTCAGAGTTTCTGCTGAAAGATCAGCTGTTAACCTTATGGGGATTCCCTTGTGTGTTATTTGTTGTTTTACCCTTGTTGCTTTTAATATGTTTTCTTTGTATGTAATTTTTGACAGTTTGATTAATATGTGTCTTGGTGTATTTCTCCTTGGATTTATCCTGTATGGGACTCTCTGTGCTTCCTGGACTTGATTAACTATTTCCTTTCCCATATTTGGTACGTTTTCAACTATAATCTCTTCAAATATTTTCTCATCCCTTTCTTTTTCTCTTCTTCTTCTGGAACCCCTATAATTCGAATATTGGTGCATTTAATATTGTCCCAGAGGTCTCTGAGATTTTCCCAGTTCCTTTCATTCTTCTTTCTTTATTCTGCTCTGCAATAGTATTTTGATTATTTTACCTTCCAGATCACTTCTCTGTTCTTCTGCCTCAGTTATTCTGCTATTGATCCCATCTAGAGTATTTTTAATTTCATTTATTGTGTTGTTAATCGTTGTTTGTTTCACCTTTAGTTCTTCTAGGTCCTTGATTTTTGCATTTTGTCTATTCTCTTTCCAAGATTTTGTATCATCTTTACTATCATTATTCTGAATTCTTTTTCAGGTAGACTGCCTATTTCCTATTCATTTGTTAGGTCTGGTGGGTTTTTATCTTACTCCTTCATCTGCTGTGTGTTTTTCTGTCTTCTCATTTTGCTTATCTTACTGTGTTTGCAGTCTCCTTTTTGCAGACTGCAGGTTCATAGTTCCCGTTGTTTTTGTTGTCTGTCCCCAGTGGCTAAGGTTGGTTCAGTGGGTTGTGTAGGCTTCCTGGTGGAGGGGACTAGTGCCTGTGTTCTGGTGGATGAGGCTGTATCTTGTCTGTCTGGTGGGTAGGTCCATGTCTGGTGATGTTTTGGGGTCTCTGTGGACTTATTATGATTTTAGGCAGCCTCTCTGCTAATGGGTGGAGTTGTGTTCCTTTCTTGCTAGTTGTTTGGCATAGGATGTCCAGCACTGTAGCTTGCTGGTTGTTGAGTGAAGCTAGGTGCTGGTGTTGAGATGGAGATCTCTGGGAGATTTTCCGTGTTTGATATTATGTGGAGCTGGGAGGTTTCTTGTGGACCAGTGTCCTGAAGTTGGCTCTCCCACCTCAGAAGCACAGCACTGACTCCTGGCTGCTGCACCAAGAGCCTTTCATCCACACAGCTTAGAAAAAAAGGGAGAAAAAGTAGAAAGAAAGAATTAGTAGAAGAAGAAAGAAAGAAAGAAAGAAAGAAAGAAAGAAAGAAAGAAAGAAAGAAAGAAAGAAAGAAATGAGGGAGGGAGGGAGGGGTGGAGGGAGGAAGGGAGGAAGGAGGGAAGGAAGGAAAAAAGAAAAAAAGAAGATAAAATAAAATAAGGTAAGATACAATATAATAAAGTTATTAAAATAAACAAAATAATTATTAAGAGAAGAAAAATTAAAAAAAAAACAAAAAATGGATGGATAGAGTCCTAGGACAAATGGTAGAAGCAAAGCTGTACAGACAAAATCTCACACAGAAGCATACACATACACACTCACAAAAAGAGGAAAAGGTGAAAAAATCATAAATCTTGCTCTCAAAGTCCACCTCCTTAATTTGAGGTGATTCGTTGTCTATTCATGTATTCCACAGATGCAGGGTACATCAAGTTGATTGTGGAGCTTTGATCTGCTGCTTCTGAGGCTGCTGTGAGAGATTTCACTTTCTCTTCTTTGTTCTCACAGCTCCCAGGGGCTCAGCTTTGGATTTGGCCCCGCCTCTGCATGTAGGTCGCTGGAGTGCATCTGTTGTTCACTCAGACAGGGCGGGGTTAAAGGAGCTGATGATTCAAGGGCTCTGGCTCACTCAGACCTGGGGGAGGGAAGGGTACAGAGTGCGGGGTGAGCCTGCAGTGGCAGAGGCAAGCGTGACGTTGCAACAGTCTGAGGCGCGCCGTGCGTTCTCCTGGGGGAGTTGTCCCTGGATCCTGGGACCCTGGCAGTGGTGGGCTGCATAGGCTCCCCGGAAAGGGGGTGTGGATAGTGACCTGTGCTCTCACACAGTCTTCTTGGTGGCTGCAGCAGCAGTCTTAGCGTCTCATGCCTGTCTCTGTGGTCCATGCTTTTAGCCGCGGCTCACGCCCATCTCTGGAGCTCCTTTAATCAGTGCTCTTAATCCCCTCTCTTCACGCACCAGGAAACAAAGAGGGAAGAAAAAGTCTCTTGCCTCTCTGGCAGGTCCAGACTTTTCCCCGGACTCCCCCTGGCTAGCTGTGGTGCACTAACCCCCTGCAGGCTGTGTTTATGCCACCAACCCTAGTCCTCTCCCGGCGCTCTGACCGAAGCCCATGCCTCAACTCCCAGCCTCGCCTGCCTGGTGGGTGAGCAGACAAGCCTCTCTGGCTGGTGAGTGCCAGTCAGCCCTGATCCTTTGGGCATGAATCTCTCCACTTTGCCCTCCACACCCCTGTGACTGTGCTCCACTCCACAGCTCTGAAGCTTTCCCCCTCCGCCACCCACAGTCTCCACCCGCGAAGGGGCTTACTAGTGTGTGGAAACCTTTCCTCCTTCATGGTTCCCTCCCACTGGTGCAGGTCCCGTCCCTATTCTTTTGTCTCTGTTTATTCTTTTTTCTTTTGCCCTACCCAGGTACGTAGGGGGTTTCTTGCCTTTTGGGAGGTCTGATGTCTTCTGCCAGTGTTCAGTAGGTGTTCTGTAGGAGTTGTTCCACGTGTAGATGTATTTCTGGTGTATCTGTGGGGAGGAAGGTGATCTCTGCATCTTACCCTTCTGCCATCTTCCCGGAAGACCCAAACCAGACGTTCTTATGTGTGCTTCTGGTTGAGAACATTCTCCTTGGTTAGGTTCAGTAGCCAGAATTCCATTGCAGTTCCTTGCTTCCTGCTTAAATCCTGAAGTAGCCACCACAACAAGCAAGGGACATTGGGCATTTGCATGTTTATACTGTCTAGGTATTTAATACAAAATCTCTGGAGTTCTGGCAGAACTGCAGTGGCTGTTGCTTATTACTGAGCTTCATCTCATCACTGGATCATAGAATCTTGGCTGCTTAAAACCAAAGGGATGCTAAAGCAACCCGCTAGGGCCATTTTGAAATCTAGGATCATTAAAAAAATCATTTAGGGTCATTTAGAAATATCTCTACTCCCAATAAAGATGTCACAATCACACGTAACTCTGCTTCAGGCTCTGGCACAGTTCCTGCGCCGGGATGAGGCACCTAAGATCTTCCTCTAAAGTGGTTCTCCTATGGCACTAGCTAGTATGCATTTACTAAACTGACCTCCACACTCTCCTGCCAAAATTTTATTTGGGAGTGATATCTTAGGTCTTTTATTCATTTGTTAACACATTAAAAGTAATTTACAAAAGGAATACCCTGCTATATATGCATTTCATTTTTCATTAAGAAACATACTAAATGCTCATGATTGAGAAAATTAATTTATAATCATTCAAGAAATAGAAGTCTCCCACTCTGTTATGTAGTGATTCTTAAAAAAATATTTTTTATAAAATACACACAGGGGAAATATGCACCAGCACATTGAGCATTGTACTACATACTTTAGGATGGTTTAGCCAGGAAGAGACTTAGAGTCAAAATTTACATACACTTAAAGGTAAAGACAAATATGAATATATTAGATTCATATTTGAATCTAATAGGTTAGGTTAGCCTAATACAATAAGGCTTTGGAAGTAATATTTACATTTCCCTGTCCCATTTATTCTAAATAAAATATGCTAGGAACAGTAGAATAATACATTTTTTAAAAAATGAAATGAATTATAACCATGGAACCTTTAAAATGTACAAAAACCTATCAATGTACAAAGCCCAAATCATTCATAAAGGATGATTTTCTCTGCATTTAAGAGCTGCTGTCTCAACTAGGAATATCTGACATGTATAACTAATAGATGGTATTAGGTTTTACCTATTATGACCTTGCAGTTGAATTTATTGACTCAACAGGTGGATGGCATGTGTTCACATATCCCTACCTGTTCTTTAAAAGGTCAGACGGCTGTGATCTCAGCATTCAGTTTCCTCGGGAACAGACAAACATACTAGCAGTGAGAATAACAGTACTTGGGAAGCCAGCTTATCTTTCAACCTCATTCATGGCCTCTTTATTTTTACCTTTTTGGTTGATCTTATCACCACTGTCCACAACTTGTAGAGACAATTTTATCTTTCTTGATATAACAATGATTATATTCAATAATAATACCCCTGTTATGTAAAAAACCTCTCTATTTTGAGTGCAACTTTCTGTTAAAATAACATTATATTTTTATTTGTTTATTATTTTTATCAATAGTCCATAATTTTAGTGGCCTGAACCATCCATATTATCAATAATATTATTTTCTGAGACTTGAATGGAGGTATCAGAATTCGTGAAGTCTGATGTGGGTTCTTCATTTGAGGAGATGATTGAAAATGATGTTCTTGTAGTTCTAGAATATGTAACAGTCACCTAATAATGAATAGGTATGCAATGAAAGGAAGTACTGCTGTTTCTGTGAGAGAGTGCATACTGAGCAAATCTTCAGCCAGGAGAATTGAAGTAAAGGAGAAACTCTAAACCCATGGATGTCATGGGAAGCACCTCAGGCACAAGCAGATAAGCCTGCTGGGTTCAGAATTGATTTGTAGGTAGGCTTACCCATAAGCAAGTTGACATATGAAAACTGGGTATATAAAAATTACTGAGTGAGGAAAGCAAACGTCTATATAACAAAGATAAGGAAACATCAAAGCAATGCTTAGTAGCAAAAAGCTATACCCATAAACGTAAACCATTTTGATTTCAGATAAATTTATTTTCTCAAGACAAATTTATCTCTGCTATGCTATATGAATATGTATAAATTTGAACTTCATATTTGAAACTGAAAGAGCTATACATAATAGTCTTTTCCACAAAACAAATATTGGGAAACCACTTACTGCCATTATGTATAGATTTACTTTAGTAACATTTGTTCTGCCCCTGGAAATAATGGGATATATTTTTGCTTCAGGATGGAGATAAGTCTAAATAAGTGGTTAAACATTTCAATGAAAACATATTCTAATAATGCTATACTATCTGTGGAACACTACTACTAACTTTCTAATATATTAGAGCCCTATCTGATTGGCAGCTTCCACCATAAACATATGGGATCTGGTGAAAAAGAGGGCTTAGTTTGAATCCTGGCTACCCTTGTTGACAGGGGCTTGTCTGACTTTAGAAAACTATTTAATTCAATAAGGCTAAAATACTTTGTTATGGGCTGAATTGTTCTCTCCTCCCTGCTTCGAAATGAATGTGTTGAAGTCCTAACCCTCAGCACCTCAGAATGTAACTGTCTTTTCAGATGGAGTCTTTAAAGAGGTGCTAAAGTTAAAATGATGTCATTGGAGTGAGTTCTAATCCAATCTGACTAATATCCTCATAAGAAGAGATTTGAATAAGACACACAAAGTAAGAACATGTGAGGAAACAGGGAGGAGAAGGTGGCATCTATGGCCAAAGAGAGAGACCTCAGAAGGACTCAACTCTGATGACACCTTCAACTAAGAATTATAGTCTCTAGAACTGTGAGAAAACATTTCTGTTGTTTAAGTCACCTGGTTTGTTACGACAGCCCTAGCCGACCAGGGTCTATTTATCCTACCAGAAATGTGGAAAAGTAAAACTATCTATATCAGGGGTATTCTGGTGAATAAATAAGTTATTGCTGCTCACTGATACTTTATTTGCACCCCAAATTCCATAGTTCTGGTACTCACATTGTACCTCTCTCATCACCACTTACACGATGGTTGGCCTGAGATATTGCTCTGTTTCTCACTGAATGCAACGTTGTGTGGCTCCAAATGGTTCCTCTGCCCTTGGTGGGTGTAAGCTGACATGACATGGTGCATGGCTATCACTGTGTGCAGCACAGTGTCTAGAACCAAAGTCTCATTGTTTAGAAAAATGCCTGTATCTAGAGTATCTCTAGTTATAAAATGATCATTCAACTCCAGACATAAAATCAGTAGCTGTGCATAATCTACAAAATCCTAAAAAAATAAGGGTTAAAAAAAAAAGTTTTCTGTGTAAAATAATATTAATAGTTCCTGGGGACCTTCAAGATGGTGGAGGAGTAAGACATAGAGATCACCTTCCTTCCCACAAATACATAAAAATACATCTACATGTGGGGCAACTCCTACAGAACACCTACTGAACACTGGCAGAAGACCTCAGACTTCCAAAAGGCAAGAAAATCCCCACATACCCGGGTAGGGCAAAAGAAAAAAGAAAAAAGCAAACAAACAAAAAAGAACAAAAAACAAAAGAATAGGGATGGGACCTGCACCTCTAGGAGGGAGCTGTGAAGGAAGAAATGTTTCCACACACTAAGAAGCCCCTTCACTGGTGGAGATGTGGGGTGCATTGGGGGAAAGCTTCAGAGCCATAGAGGAGAACACAGCAACAGGGGTGCAGAGGGCAAAGCAGAGAGATTCCTGAACAGAAGATTGGTGCCAACCAGCATTCTCCAGCCTGAGGCGTTTGTCTGCTTACCTGCTGAGGTGGGTGGGAGCCCAAGCTGAGACTCAGGCTTCGAAGGTCAGATCCCAAGGAGAAGCCTGAGGTTGGCTGTGTGAAGAAGACCTAAAGAGGGCTAGTGTGCCAAAGCTAACCAGGAGGGAGTCTGGGAAAAAGTCTTGACCTGACTAAGAGGCAAGAGACCATGGTTTCTGGGTGCACGAGGAGAGGCAATTTCTTCCCTGTCTGCCCACAGAAGGCAAAGCACCACCTACGGGACCTCCAGAGATGGGTGTGAGCCACGGCTATCAACTAGGATGCCAGAGGTGGACGTGAAACACTAAGGCTGCTGCCTTACCTAAGGAGATAAAAGACTTCTATGCAGAAAACTATAAGAGACTGATGAAAGAAATTAAAGATGATACAAACAGATGGAGAGATATACCATGTTCTTGCATTGGAAGAATCAACATTGTGAAAATGACTATACTACCCAAAGCAACCTACAGATCCAATGCAATTACTATCAAATTATCAACAACATTTTTCAGTGAATTAGAACAAAAAATTTCACAATTTTTATGGAAACACAAAAGACCTCAAATAACCAAAGCAACCATGAGAAAGAAAAACGGAGTTGGGGGAGTCAGGCTCCCTGACTTGAGACTATACCACAAAGCAACAGTAAACAAAACAGCAAGGTACTGGCACAAAAACAGATATATAGATCAATGGAACAGGCTAGAAAGCCCAGAGATAAACCCACAGACACATGGTCACCTTATCTTTGATAAAGGAGGCAAGAATATACAATGGAGGAAACACAGCCTCTTCAATAAGTGGTGCTGCGAAAACGGGACAGCTACATGTAAAAGAATGAAATTAAAACACTCCCTAATACCATACACAAAAATAAACTCAAAATGGATTAACGAGCTAAATGTTAAGGCCAGACACTATCAAACTCTAAGAGGAAAACATAGGCTGAACACTCTATGACATAAATCACAACAAGATCCTTTTTGACCCCCTTCCTAGAAAAATGGAAATGAAAACAAAAATAAACAAATGGGACCTAATGAAACTTAAAAGCTTTTGCACAGCAAAGGAAGCCATAAACAAGACAAAAAGGCAACCCTCAGAATGGGAGAAAATATTTGCAAAGAAGCAACTGACAAAGGATTAATCTCCAAAATATACAAGCAGCTCATGCAGCTCAATAGCAAAAAAACAAACAATCCAATCCAAAAATGGGCAGAAGACTGAAATAGACATTTCTCTAAAGAAGATATACAGATTGCCAACAAAATCATAAAAGGATGTTCAACGTCACTAATCATTAGAGAAATGCCAATCAAAACTACAATGAGGTATCAACTCACACTGGTCAGAATGGCCATCATCAAAGTCTACAAACAATAAATGCTTGAGAGGGTGTGGACAAAAAGTAACCATCTTGCACTGCTGGTGGGAATGTAAATTGATACAGCCACTATGGAGTTCCTTAAAATCTAAAAATAGAGCTACCATATGATCTAGCAATCCCACTACAGGGCATACACCCTGAGAGAACCATAATTCAAAAAGAGTCATGTACCAAAATGTTCATTGCAGCTCTATTGACACTAGCCAGGACATGGAAGCAACTTAAGTGTCCATCAACAGATGAATGGATAAAGAAGATGTGGCTCATTGATACAATGGAATATTACTCAGCCATAAAATGAAACAATATTGAGTTATTTGTAGTGAGGTGGATGTACCTAGAGACTGTGATACAGAGTGAAGAAAGTCAGAAAGGGGAAAACAAATATCATATGCTAACACATATATATGGAATCTAAAAAAAAAAAAAATAGATTTTGATGAACCTAGGGACAGGACAGGAATAAAGACACAGATGTAGAGAATCGACTTGAGGACATTGGGAAGGGGAAGTGGAAGCTGGGACGAAGTGAGAGAGTGTCATGGACATATATACACTACCAAATGTGAAAAAGATAGCTAGTGGGAAGCAGCCACATAGCACAGGCAGGTCAGTTTGGTGCTTTGTGTGATAGGGAGGATGGGAGGGAGACAGAATAGGAAAGAGATAAGATGATATTGTTTGGTTGCTCTCCTTTTTTTAAAATTTTTTATTTATTTTATTAACTTTTATATTTTTATTTTTTATTGCATTTTATTGTTTTGTCCTTTTTTTTCTTCCTTTTCTTCTGAGCTGTGTGGCTGACAGTGTTTTAGTGCTCTACACAGGTGTCAGGCCTGAGCCTCCAAGGTAGGAAAGCCAAATCCAGGACACTGGACCACCAAAGACCTCCCAGTGCCATGTAATATCAATTGGCAAGAGCTCTTCCAAGATCTCTGTCTCAGCACTAAGACTGAGCTCCACCCAATAGCCAGAAAATTCCAGTGTTGGATGCCCCATGCCAAACAACTAGCAAGACAGGAACACAACCTCACCCATTAGCAGAGAGGCTGCCTAAAATCATAATAAGGTCACAGACACCACAAAACACACCACCAGATGTGGTCCTGCCCACCAGAAAGACAAGATCCAGCCTCACCCACCAGAACACAGGCAGCAGTCCCCTCTAGCAGGAAGCCTACACAACCCACTGAACAAACCTTAGCCACTGGTGCCAGACACCAAAAACAATGGGAATTATGAACCTGCAGCCTGCAAAAGAAGACCCTAAACACAGTAAGTTAAGCAAAATGAGAAGACAGAGAAACACACAGCAGATGAAAGAGCAAGGTAAAAACCCACCAGACCAAACAAATGAAGAGGAAATTGGCAGTCTACCTTAAAAAGAATTCAGAGTAATGATAGTAAAGATGATCCAAAATCTTGGGAATAGAATGGAGAAAATACAAGAAATGCTTAACAAGGATCTAGAAGAATTAAAGGGCAAACAGATATTGATGAACAACACAATAAATGAAATTAAAAATTCCCTAGAAGGAATCAATAGCAGAATAACTGAGACAGAAGAACAGATAAGTGACCTAGAAGATAAAATATTAGAATTAACTGCTGCAGAACAGAATAAAAAGAATTGAGGACAGTCTTAGAGAATTATGGGACCCCATTAACTGTACCAACATTCGAATTATAGGGGTCCCAGAAGACGAAGAGAAAAGGAAAGGGTCTGAGAAAATATTTGAAGAGACTATAATTGAAAACATCCAAAACGTGGGGAAGGAAATAGTCAATAAAGTCCATGAGGCTCAGATAATCCAATATAGGATAAATCCAAGGAGAAACACACCAAGAAACATATTAACAAAACTATCAAAAATTAAATAAAAAGAAAAAATAGTAAAAGCAGCAGGCAAAAGCGACAAATACAGAATACACTTTCTTCTCAAGTGTGCATGAACATTCTCCAGGATAGATCATGTCTGGGCCACAAATCAAGCCTCAGTAAATTTAAGAAAATTGAAATTGTATCTAGTATCTTTTCCGACCACAATGCTATGAGACTAGATATCAATTACAGGAAAAGATACTGGAAACACATGGGAGCTAAACAGTATGCTACTAAATAATCACCACCCTGATACCAAAACCAGACAAAGATACTATAAAAAAAAAAAAGAAAAAGAAAGAAAATTTCAGACCAATGATGAATATAGATGTAAAAATCCTCAACAAAATACTAGCAAACAGAATCCAACAACACATTAAAAGGATCATACACCAAGATCAAGTGGGGTTTATCCCAGGAATGCAAGGATTCTTCAATTTACACAAATAAATCAAAGTGATACACCATATTAAAAACTGAACGACAAAATATATATGATCATCTCAATAGATGTAGAAAAACCTTTCAACAAAATTCAACACCCATTTATGATAAAATCTCTCCAAAAAGTAGTCATAGAGGGAACCTACCTCAACATAATAAGGCCATATATGACAAACCCACAGTCAACATCGTTTTCAATGGTGATAAACTGAAACCATTTCCATTAAGAGCAAGAACAAGGCAAGGTTGCCCACTCTCACCACTATTATTCAACACAATTTTGGAAGTTTTAGTCATGGCAATCAAAGAAGAAAAAGAAATAAAAGGAATCCAAATCAGAAAAGGACTAAAACTGTCACTGTTTGCAGATGACATGATACTATATATAGCAAATCCTAAAGATGCTACCAGAAAACTACTAGAGCTAATCAATGAATTTGGTAAAGTAGCAGGATACAAAATTAATGCACAGACAGAAATCTCTTGCATTCCTATATACTTATGATGAAAAATCTGAAAGATAAATTAAGGAAAAAATCCCATTAACCATTGCAACAAAAAGAATAAAGTACCTAAGAATAAACCTACCTAAGGAGACAAAAGACCTGTATGCAGAGAACTATGATACTGATGAAAGAAATTAAAGATGATACAAACAGATGAAGGGATATACCATGTTCCTGGATTGGAAGAATCAACACTGTGAAATGACTATCCTACCCAAAGCAATCTACAGATTCAGTGCAATCCCTATCAAACTACTCATGGCATTTTTCACAGAACTAGAACAAAAAATTCACAATTTGTATGGAAACACAAAAGACCTGAATAGCAAAAGCAAACTAGAGAAAGAAAAATGGAGCTGGAAGAATCAGGCTCCCAGATTCAGACTAAACTACAAAGTTCCGGTAATCAAGACAGTATGGTAATGGCAGGAAAACAGAAATATAGATCAATGGAACAGGATAGAAAGTCCAGAGATTAAATCACACACATATAGTCACCTTTTCTTTGAAAATGTGGCAGGAATATACAATGGAGAAAAGACAGCTTCTTCAATAAGTGGTGCTGGGAAAACTGAACAGCTACAAGTAGAAGAATGAAACTAGAACACTTCTTAACACCATACACAAAAATAAACTCAAAATGGATTAAAGACCTAAATGTAAGTCCAGACACTATAAAACTCTTAGAGGAAAACATAAGCAGAACACTCTATGACATGAATCACTGCAAGATTCTTTTTGATCCACCTCCTAGGGAAATGGAAACAAAAATAGACAAATACGATCTAATGAAACTTAAAAGCATTTGCACAGCAAAGGAAACTCTAAACAAGACCAAAAAACAACCCTCAGAATGGGAGAAAATATTTGCAAACAAAGCAACTGACAAAGGATTAATCTCCAAAATATACAAGCAACACCAAAATATACAAGCAACACATGCATCTGAATAGCAAAAAAACAGACAACCCAATCCAAAAATGGGCAGAAGACCTAAATAGACATTTATTCAGTGAAGATATAAAGATTGCCAAAAAACACATGAAAGGTTGCTCAACATCACTAATCATTAGAGAAATGCAAATCAAAAGCACAATGAAGTATCATCTCACACCAGTCAGAATGCCCATCATCAAAAAATCTACAAACAATAAATGCTGGAGCGGGTGTGGAGAAAAGGGAACCCTCTTGCACTGTTGGTGGGAATGTAAATTAATACAACCACTATGGAGAACAGTATGGATGTTCCTTAAAAATCTAAAAATAGAACTACCATATGACCCAATAATTCCACTACTGGGCATATACCCTGAGAAAAGCATAATTCAAAAAGAGACGTGTACCACAATATTTATTTTAGCACTATTTACAATAGCCAGGACATGGAAGCAAGCTAAGTGTCTATCAACAGATGAATGTATAAAGAAGATGTGGCACATATATTCAATGGAATATTACTCAGACATAGAAACAAAACTGAGTTTTTTGTAGTGAGGTGGATGGTCCTAGAGTCTTTTATACAAAATGAAGTAAGTCAAAAATAGGAAAACAAATACCATATACTAACACATATATATGGAATCTATAAAAAAAAAAAAAGAAAGGTTGTGAAGAACCTAGGGGCAGGACAGGATTAAAGACGCAGATGTAAAGAATGGACTTGAGGATACAGGGGACAGGGAAGTGTAATCTGGGACGAAGTGAGACAGTAGCATCCATATATATACACCACCAAATGTAAAGTCGATAGCTCGTGAGAGACAGCTGCATCAAACAGGGAAATCAGGTCGGTACTTTGTGACCACTTAGAGGGGTGGGGTAGGGAGGGTGGGAGGGAGACATAAGTGGGAGTGCATATTGGGATATATGTATGCATATAGCTGATTCACTTTGTTATACAGCAGAAAATAACACAACATTGTAAACATTGTATAACATTGTTATACTTCAACAAAGTTGTTAAAAAATATTAATAGTTTCTAATTTAGTACAAATCAAGATAAAAATTTGATAATATTAACTCATAAGAGATATTTTATATTAAGGATGAAGAAAGAGAAAATTACGATACTAGGATTTAAGTTAAAAAGTAATGCACCACAATGTTCATTGCAGCACTATTTACAATAGCCAGGACATGGAAGCAACCTAAATGTTCATTGACAGATGAATGGTTAAAGAAGATGTGGCACATATATACAATGGAATATTACTCAGCCATAAAAAGTAACGAAATTGAGTTATTTGTAGTGAGGTGGGTGGACCTAGAGTCTGTCATACAGAGTGAAGTAAGTCATAAAGAGAAAAACAAATATCATATGTTAACACATATATATGGAATCTAAAAATATTAAAAAAAAAAGTGTTTCTGATGAACCTAGGGGCAGGACAGGAATAAAGAAGCAGACATAGAGAATGGACTTGAGCACACGGGGAGGGGGAAGGGTAAGCTGGGATGAAGTGAGAGAGTGGCACTGACATATATACACTACCAAATGTAAAATAGATAGCTAGTGAGAAGCAGCCACATAGCACAGGGAGAACAGCTTGGTGCTTTGTGATGACCTACAGCCGTGGGATAGGGAGGGTGAGAGGGAGATGCAAGAGGGAGGAGATATGGTGATATATGTATATGTATAGCTGATTCACTTTGTTATAAAGCAGAAATAGTCCCATTTTTCCTTAAAAAAAAATCACTTGCCTGTGTGGAATTCTACGGTGCTTTATTTTTTCCTTTGTAGAAGATTTTCTTCTACTATCTTTCTAGTTTGCAGTGTTCCTGAAAAAAAAAAACATCTCTTTCTCTGTACATAACATGCACCCCTGCTCCAACTTTGACTGCTTTTAAGATATTCTCTTTATGACTAGTTTTGAGTATGATGTTCCTAGTTGTTTTGTTTGTTTGTTTGTTTTTGTTTAGCGTTCTTTGAACTTCTCATTTCTGTGAGTTCACAGTTTTAAACTTTTTTTGAAAATAGACATTGTTCTTCAATCTTCAAATATTTTTCATCTCCAGTGTTTCTTCTTTTGGGACTGCAATTACACATATGTTAAGCTGCTTGAGGTCATCCCACACTTTACTGATACAATGTCATCATGTTAACACATTTTTTCTACAGTCTACTTCTTGTATCTCATCCATTTCATTTTTTAATCTCTAAAAATTCCAACATGAGTCTTTTTTTATCTTTAAATTTCTCTACTTACGTTCAATCTTTATCTCCTTGAACATGTAATGTTATAATAATGGTTTTAAAGCCATTTTCCATCAATTCTGTTATTTGTGTCATTCTGTATCTGCTTCTACTGATCAATTTTTTCATCATTCTGGATCATATTTTATGCCATTGTTAAATAACTTTATTTTTTGATCAGTTGCCAAACCTTGTAAATTTTACACTGCTGGGAGCCTTATAGACAGGATAAGACATGTCTAGTCTAGGGCTAATTTATACCAATGTTGAGACAATAAACTTCTGATTATCTTGACTTACAAATTTTCCACAGTGGTGAGGGAATATCAGAAATTTCTGTGTGAGCCCTCAGATTTATTCCCTCTGCACCCATTGGGTGCTTCTCTCCTCAGCTTTACGTAGACAGCTCATGCACTGATCGTTACCAAGCTTAAGATTCACATGGGACCCTCTCTGTAGCTCTGAGGGTTTGTCACTCTGCAGCTTCCTCTAGTCTGGTACTCTCCCCTGACAACTCCAGCTGCCTCAGCTTTTGGGCTCCCAGCACCACATTTCTAATTCAGAGAGACTGCTGGTTTCTACTGAATGGACCCTGACTACTCTCTGGCCTAAAACCTTTCTCCCAGAAGTTAGCTGGGAAGAGTATACATTTTGTTCTCCCGTCTCAAGGATCACTGTTCTAGGTTGCTTAATGTCCAATGTCTGAAAAACCATTATTGATATATTTTCTCTGTGTTTTTAGTTAGTTCAAGAGATATTTTTATTGAACACTGAATCTAGGTTAGGTGTTTTTCCTTTCTGGAATTTAAATATATTATTTATTTTTTTCTTGTTTGCAACATTTCTTTTGTGAAGTTATCTGTCAATATAATTGTGATTTCATTTAAGATCATATGTCCTTTTCAAGACTTTTCTCCTTGTCTTTTATTTTTCAGCAGCTTTGCTATATGTCCCTAGTGAGGCTTTCTTCATCTTTATGCTATCCTGGGTTGACCTACCTTCTTGAAACTTTGGGCTGATATGTTTCACCAGTTTTGGAAACTTCTTAAGCATTGCCTACATTTTTTCTATAATTTTTCTGTTTATCTGATTTTTTAAAATACTTCATTAGCTAAAGTACTTCATAATAATTTTATGCTTTTCAAAATCATAGTCTGTGTAGACAGCCTATGATTATATTTCTTTTTTTGTATTATTTCTCTGATAATTTTTTTTTCTTCTTTGCTTGTTTGTTTTGGTTAATCTTACTATAATTATTTGTATTTCATTATTCTTATTTCAAAATACAAACAGGTTGTATTGGTTTTCTTTTTTATGCTTGTTTAATCTCACATTTTTTCTCTTATATTTATTATTTAAGATTTTCTATTTTATTTTTCTTCTTATTGAGATGGACACGTAGGTAATCAAGTTTTTAATAAACTTTATTTTCACAAGAGTTTTATATTTACAGAGCATTTGAAAAGAAAGTAAAGAGAGTTTCCCTATACCTTGCCTCCAGTTTTCCTTATTATTAACAACTTGCATTAATGTGGTACATTTGATAAATTAAAAATTAATGTTGATACTTTAGTAACTAAAGTCCATACTCTATTCAGATTTTCTTAGTTTTTTTTTTTTTCCACTGACATTTTTCTGTTTCAGGATAGCACATTACGTTTGGTCATTATGTCTCCTTAGGTCACTCCAGGCTCTGAAAGTTTATCAGACTTTCATTGCTTTTGATAACCTTGACAATTTGATGAATACTGGTCAGGCATCCTGTAGAATTCTTCTCAGTTGGGATTAGTCTGATATTTTCCTCATGATTATGCTGAGATTATGTGTTTTGGGGTAAAATTTCACAGAAGTGAAATGCCGTATTCATCACATCCTATCAAGGTTACCGATTATCAGCATGACTTACTTCAAATGATGTTAACTTTGATCACCTGGCTAAGCAAGTGTTTGTCTTATTTTTCCACTGTAAATACCCACCCACTCCTTTCCATATGCACAGCCCATATTTAAGGAGTGGGGAGTTATACTTCACCTCACTGAGAGTGAAATATCTACATAAATTATTTGGAATTATTCTTCATGGGAGACTTTGGGCTTTTCCCTCATTTTCTTTGTTTATTCAATTATTTATTTACAGCAGGGTAGACTCATGGATATTTTTCATATTTTTCTTAATAATCCATTGCTACTTTATTTATGTTGTTACTCAGATTATTTCAGTTTTGACCCTTTTAGTGAACTCTGTGTTCTTCTGGCATACTCCATTATTCTGTGTGCGTGCCTGTGTTCAGTACTTTCTTACTTTCTGGCACTAGAAGATGCTTCAGGCTCAGCTCTAGAATCCACCCTTTCTCCAAGGAGGCTTACTTTCACTTATTGGAGAATGGCATTAGACCCCAAGATCTAGCTGCCAGGAGTACACATTGTTACTGAGATTTCATTGCTTCTAGGTCCTCTCAGCTAACAAAGCAAGGGAATGTATGTGTGTACAATGACTCATACATGTGCACTGGTATAAATATTTCTGTATATAGCCATCTGTATCTATATTTAGCTAAATATGAACTTATACTCATGCCTCCAAATGTAAGTCATTACCGTACAGGATTTTCTAGCCTCCTCCACCTTCTTACCTTTAAACTCACACCTCAACAGCCTTGCTCCACCATTCACCATCTATTTACTTTGTGGTTAAGTTCCAAGATACACATATTAGATTATCAAAATTGGATATTTAGGAATGATCTATTAACGAAAGTACAGTGTTTATATATATTTTCTTTTGCCTTACTCTTAGAGGCTCCACTCATTTTCAAAATTGTCAATTGTTTTCCAGTTTTCTTCAGTGACAGCATACTTTTCATGGTGGTCCTAGTTGAACATTGAGGTTTGTATTTTTATTATAAAAATCATGCACATTATTTTGATTTTTTCTTTACATTATATCTTGGTCAATGTCCTGTTTATTTTTCATAATTGTTTTAAAGTATCCAGTGTTATGGATGAACATTTATATGTATATGATATAAATATGTAATGTTTTCTCTGTAATTTTAATTGTTTGGTATATATTCAGTTGTATTTTGCATTAAAATTGTGTGATAATATACAGAAGTGAGCATCCCTATCTGGAAGAAACATTCTTAAAAGTGAAGTCAGTAGATCAAATTTACTTGTAATATTATGATACATAGTATCAAATTATTTTCTAAAGGACATTATATTGATTTACACTAATGCATGGTGAATGAGACTGCCAATATCCATATGATTTACACTAATGCATAGTGAATGAGACTGCTAATATCCATATGCTGTGGCTGAGAACTGCATAAGCTCTTCTAAGATTTTTTCCCCAAATCTATAAGCATATTGCTATTATGAAATTTGTATCTATTTAATTATGACCATGTCGATATTTGAATATTACTGAATTTCTAATTTTTATATATTTCTCCAATTATCTTTTAAAATTATTGTTTGACAAGAGCAATTTTTATAGATTTGAAATGAGACCACTGTCATATTCAAAATCCCCACATAGATTGAAGCTCTTTCTGGATTATCTGTTATAGTCCACTGATCTTTTAATCTGTGCTTATATTAGCAACAAAGGATTAATCAGTATATCTTACTAATATTCTGTAATGACTCGGTAGGCCTACTCTGCTACCATAAGATATTTTAATGAAATGACTTCTGCTTATGTTACTATATTAAAGCTATACAGTAATATAGACTATTACACATGAATTTAGATCTCAATCAAAACAACATCACTGAAAACTGACAGTAAAATAATTAAGAGAGAAATTGTAGTAATTTTTAGATGATTTTACAAAATGTTTAAAAACATTTAAAATTTTCAGACTTTTCTATTTTGAGCATATATTACTAATAAGTTGGAATAAGCAAAACCTTATTAAAAATAAATAAAAGTCTATGAAATTGAGTATAGACAAATTTCTATAGTCATTTTATTACCTTTAACTTTTAATTTTTCATATTATTTTTGCATAGAACACCACTTTTTGAGAATTTTGTATTTTAAACTATCTTGTGATCTATGATACATAAAGTATCACATTTAATTTGATATATTGGTTGTTTTCAGCTTAAGTTAGAAATCTTGAAACATGCTCCCTAGTAACTTAAACTTTTATAAAACTTTTATTCACTTGTTAAGTTTGGGCCAAGAATTCTTTCTTCCCATGTTGTTTATGTTTCACTGATGAAAGAAAATACATGTAGCATTTGATGCTAATTCAAAGTTGACCTCTAGAAGGAAAGTTTGGGTTGCTAGTAATTCAGTCAATGGGTTGCCCAGTTAATCAGACAAAATTAATTTATAGTCTTTGATGCAGAAAGAAATTCAGAGCTATAGAAGCCAGTCTCTTCTATAATTATGCACTTTCATTGCACTGTAGGACTCACAATCAATAGGTAGTCACATCTAATTAGCATCTCAAATTTACAGAGTGTGCTATCTGAATTCAGCTTTCTCAGTAAATGAGATTGCTACTTAGATTTGGAAACTGTGAAATTAGCCTGTCTTAACCAAAGTACTTCATTCAAAAAAAAATTTTCAATTCAACAAATAGGTATTTTATAATATTCAGATACTCTACTAGATGTTTCAGGACATTCGAATGAATATAAATAATAGCTTACCCTCCCATTCCACTCTCATTCTCCCCAACACCATTCCAGACATTGTTCTTAGTTCTTTATATATATGTATATATATATATATATATATATATATATATATATATATATATCCAAGTATATATATATATCCATGTAGATCAGCTTTTGTAATCTAGCCCCACAGGTGCTGCAGCTCATCTTCTCCAATGAACTTGTCCTTGTCCTTGCCTTGGCCACTCATTCAAATGGTTACACTTTTCCACCTTCGGAGTTTATCATTACCTATTCTAGTACCCCAGAATAGCATTTGAAAAGTTCCACTCTCCTACTGACTCCTGTCTTTTCATATCACTTTCTCATGTACTGCATCTCCAATGAAAGTTTAGCACTAAATAGCTTCTAATGACTTGATTCTGCATTTGTAATTCCTACCCCTTTTATCCTTGCACTTCCCTATTTATCCAGTTTAAAATCAATGGTCAATCGTTATACCACTTCCTGTGCCTACATAGGTAGTCCAAGACTAGCTTTATATCTAGATTGGGCAATAAAAACTCTGATTAAATTAATATCTTTGACAACCCCATCCCTTACACCCTGGTAGCTATTGTGATGAAAGATACATTTGTAATCATGCTGAAAGAGATCCTTTTAAATTCACAATCACTGTGCTGAATTGAGTCCTTGAATCGGTCCATCAATCCTGCTCTATTTCCCTATTCTGTTCCTTCCCCAGCACTTCAGATCTTGCCTGTTTACCTTTAACCTACAACACAGTTTTCCCCCATTCATGCTTTCAATTCTTGATCTTACAATTTACTTCTCCGAGATAACTGGTGTGCCCTCTACCTTCCTACATGTGTGGCTAACTTCTATTATGATTATTGTTATTGGAACATTCTTTGTTCCTGTTAAAACTGAAGTCTCAGGTGGGCTTTTGGTCTTGCTCTATGCTTGCCCCTTTCAATCTATTCTCAACACAGTAGTCAGAGGGGTTCTGTTAACAAGGAAACCAGATCATGCTGTTACCACACATTATTGGTGAATGGATAAAAGAGATTGTAGTTTATTCTGCAATTATTTATTGTCCCTTAGACACTAATTGTTTCATTATCAGTGACCTTGTACAATTCATTTCAATTGTTCACTACCATGAATATACCCTGTGCTTTATGCACCACAACTTTTCTACTTCTGAAATAAAAACTATATCCCTTAATCTTATCAGAGCATTCTTTTTATATATATATATATATATATTCTTCATATATATATATTCTTCATATATACATTATAAGATTATATTTTATATATAAAGAATAAATATGTATATTTTAAATACATATACATTACTAGTATATATAACTCCTTTATTTTTACTTTCCAGTCCTATATTATCAAGGAAATTTGCAACATTTGATTCTTCATCTTTTCCCGTAACTTGAGGTTTTTGGTCATATCTCTGCTGAGTGCTGACAAAACTTCAATTCTCATGGACCTGACAGACTTTATTTCTCAAGCCAGGCTACTGAGTTTTCTTGGAGAATTTCACTCAAAAGCCCCACTTTATGCTACTGTAAATTCGTGATGACAGTTTCATCCAGGCCACCCTGTCACTCAGTGACCTTTATTTGGCAAGTAACTTCTCTCCCTCATTGTTCACACATGTCTTCTTTATTGCTCACATTCAAACATTCCCTCTTCACTTTTAGCAAATGAACATAATTTCTCTGCACTGAAAATAGACTCTTTATGCAAAATTTTGCAAAACTACACTATCACCTGCAAGCTCATATTTAAATACCACCTTCTCCCCTGTTACAGGTAGAGGTGTCTCTTATGCAAGGTTAATACTTTCTTTTACTACTTGGATCTAATTCCTTCCCAATTTTGCCAGAACTATGGCCTCTGTGGCATGGCACTTCTGGTGAAAACTTTCATTCTCCTTGTGCTGCTCCTTCTTAGGGTTCTTTGAGCACCATGTCCTCAGCCTGTCCCTTAACGATCAGTGGTTCTTCCAGTCTCTGCCTCATGCTCTCCTTCTTTCTCCTTAGTTTTCTCCTTGAGCAGCTTCTCCCATGTCCCTACCTTCAATTACCACCTATAGATACATATCTCCCATGCATTTCTCTAGTCATTCTCTCCATGGAACCCCTGATCTATATATTACAACTGCTTTTTAGACTTCATACTTGGATGAGTCACATCCACCTTAACCTGTCCCAAACTGACTGGCCTTCTCCTTAAAATCTACTCTTCTGATTCCTATTGTAATAAATGACTTCACCATCTATAAGTTTGCCCAATTAACAACAGAGGTATGAACTTTAACTCTCTCCTCTCATTTTCCATGTCCAAATAACAAGCTCTGCAATTTATACCTTCTAAATTTGAATATAATTTTGACATCAATCCACTTTATTCACTCCCCACTAACTCTTCCTTAGAACAGGCTCTTCCGTCTCTCACCTAACTTCCTTCAACACACTCATCACTAGTCTTGTGGCTTCAAGTATTTTTTCCCTCATTCTGGCACTGGTTCCTAATGCATCCAGAGTGGTCTATCTTTTTTTTTTTTTTTTTCTTTGCAGTACGCGAGCCTCTCACTGTTGTGACCTCTCCCATTGTGGAGCACAAGCTCCGGATGCGCAGGCTTAGCGGCCATGGCTCACGGGCCCAGCCGCTCCACGGCATGTGGGATCTTCCCGGGCCGGGGCACGAACCCGTTTCCCCTGTATCAGCAGACGGACTCCCAACCACTGCACCACCAAGGAAGTCCCAGAGTGGTCTACCTTTAACCAAAAGATGAAGCCATCACTTTTAAAACACTGTAATGATCTCTTCAATCTGCAAGTCAAATCTAAAACTTGACACGGCTGGCAATGGTCTACATGACCCAGCTTCTGTTTATCTTCTAGACTCTGACTCACCATTGTTTCCTTTGCACACTATTCCCAGCTACACCTATCAATTTAGTCCTTAAGTTTGTTATATTGTCATTTTTCTTTGGAATTTATTATATACTTTATATCTGCCTAAAATATTTCTACCCTCCTTCTACTCCTTCTCAGCAATCCCTGTTCACAGCTGTACATTTTTACCTGGTGAACACTCAGATATATGTGGATTAGAGTCTCTTGTCCTGTGCTTCCCTAATACTCAGTATCTCCTCTCGCCATTTTTATACTTGTTTTGTTTGAAGAATTGTCTGAAGATGACAATATTGCCATCTCTCTGAGAGCAGGAGCAATGCCTCTTTTATATATCATGTTTATCTTTGCATACTGACAAGAAGGAGACACTCAATAGATTATTAGTAGGATGAATTAACTGATTTTTTGTCATCTAATATATATAAAACATGTTAATCTTAAGATATTTAAACTCTACTTAAATATTTAAATAGCTTTCACAAGAAAAATAAATTAATTTATTGTATGGTTCTACAGTGCAGAATCAGGGTTAGAAAGCAAAATTTATAAAGAAGAATAATTCACTTGAATTCACTGAAGTACTTTCCTGATGGTCAGAAATGTTTCAAAATAGAAAGTCTGAGCTCAGAGGAGAGTAAGCCCCCAAATCAAAGGATGGATTATGACAGTGGAAGAATAATGTAGAAGCAAATCTTTTATGCATTCAGTCTCACCAGGATTTCACAAAGTTGTGCTGCATTATGAATGGTTTGGAGGCACTAAAAAAGGTTTAGAGTGATTTATATAATGTTATTCCAACCCTGCAGTTGGTTTTGACAAATGCAACAGTATGATCTTAGTATGTACAGAAGAAGAAAAGGTGCCACTTTATTTGTTGGTTTACATTAATAGTGGTGCCCCAAAGCCTCGGATTATGATGGTATTATTGAGAACAGGAACAATTGTGTAATTAAGCCTGTACTAAAACATCTCCCAAACATTCATAATTGAATCGTGATCTCCATGCTCTGGAGATTATTTCTGAGGAGAGTGTTTTCACTTTTCCAAGGCAATGGAGGATGTACATCTAGAGGCAAGATAAGCTTCATAGGTTGCTGCCAAAGCAGTCACACAAGGGCCCAGGCTGAGAGGGCCCCATGCTTAGGGTTTGAATGTTCTGTGACTTTTGACTTGAAACTTTAATGATTTATCTTTGAATTTGTGTGTTTTTTTTTAAATACAGCAGGTTCTTATTAGTTATCCATTTAATACATATTAGTGTATATATGTCAATCCCATGCATTTGTATCTTAAATCCGATAGAACAGTGGAGCATGGGGTAGGGACTCAGAGCCTCAGCTCACGAGCAGTCCCAACTCTCACTGCCCCCTTCCTGCCCCTGCTTCATGACCACTACTGCCATCCACCTGGAGCAGTGACCAGGAATTCTGGAAGCATGAGGTGGGAATGGGCACAGTCTGATGTCACCCTCTGCCCCTCTGCAGGGACTTGATCTCCTGGAGGGTTTGAGGGTCAGGTGTGTAGCCAATGGCATCTCTGGACAGGTCTAGGCAACGGCCATCCCATCCTGGACTGACAGGGCCGTGGTGCATTGATCTCTCACCCATTCACGATCCAAGTACTGAGAGCTTCAGGCAGGGAGGTTGCAATGCCTTGAGGTCAGCTGTCCATCATGGGTTGGGACAGTAGAGTCTTGGTATGTGGGTGTTAACTTCCTCTCCCCCAGCTTGGATCTAAGATTTTCATTTAGCATGAGGCCTGCAAATTGCATAGCCAGCATTGTCTAGAAGCCAAATGCATATTCATTTAAGTCAATGAGGGCAGGTTAATGATATGCATTGGTGTGATTTTGTGTCCAGATGCTATATTTTGGCTTTAATGAAACACATTTTCATATGAATAAGTTTGGATAGACAAATGAGAATTTTGAATATGTTAAAACAATGATACACTATGTAAAGAAAGACAGTTAAGAATCAGAAATGTGGGGTATTTTCATGCTTGCATTTGACAAGATAATAAATGTACAAAATATATTATTTTAATTAGTCTTTTAGCCAAACATCCTGAAGACCTTTGTGGTACTTTAACACTGTGCTCCTAGGCTGTTTCTGTGCCTTGTGTTTCTTAGCGATCTTATTTCACAGGAACAGTGTCAGGTTAATTGCACCTGTGGCTTTTGCTATTTCAAGTCTCTAGAAAGTTATTCAGTTACATAAAGTAAGTAGTTATCTCCCAGGTGGCAGAACTGATATGATAAACTAGCTTCTTGAGTCTGTTTAAAAAAATTCATTTAAAAATTAACCTTTAATTGACATTGATATAGACTCTTTTTGCTTATGGGGCCAACAACATTTTATCTCTATTGCTCCCACCCTCATCTGTGAGGCTTAAAATCCATGGTATGTCTCTTATGAATGCAAATTTGTCTGGATAAGATGCATTCCAGTAACTTCCTGTGAAATACTAATTGATCAAATTTCAAATGCCCAACCACTATTTTGGTCCCTTACCTCTTGGGACTAATTCATGGAAATTAACTTATACATTAACTTATAGATCAAAGTCAAATGTGCCAACCGGACAGAACTTTTTGCTCAAATTTGCTATTCTGCTTGAAAAAAATACCTCTCTGCTTACACTTTAGCAGTCTGAGTCTAACTCCCAAGCTCAGTGGACACAACACCATAGCCTCCAAGGTAATAAATTCCCCCAGACAGAGAGCCATGTGCTGTTATTTCTCAGAAAATACTTTCTGTTTTGAACGCTGCCTGTTATAAACAGTGAATTTCCTACAAACCAACAAATTACAAAGCTTTGTACTTTCCTACATATGCTTTTGTGAATCTCAAGGTAAGATTACATGGCACTAGGGATGAAGAAGTGGAAGTCAAATCAACGTGACCATTTTCAATACCATTCCAGTGGTTAATTTGTACACATATTTTTGCTTTCTTTCTCACAGCTTTGACTTCTGTTGAATTATCTTCCAGGAAAGAAAATACAGAAAAGGGTGATTAAAAATTTTTCCACTGAGTCTGAAGTTACAACATTTATCTGGGTAATTTGTTCTTACCCTGATAATGGAATAGTAAGCAAATGATAATAATAATAATTAATTGAGTTCAATAAAGCCTTAGCTTGATAATGGTCATAATCAACCCTGATATCCATGTAGAACCAGAGTTGCTGTTACATAATAGGGTCTGAGAGAAGTATGCTGGAACCCAGGGTGCTCACTTGGGCATTTCTGGTGATTCCAAGCCTGACAATCATTGCGCAAATAGTATTTCTCAACCATGGTTTGATGAGAGCAAGGTAACAATATATCCTATGGATTATAAAGAAAGATCTGTTTCATCCCACTGGAAATCTGGGCCACTTGAAATGCTGAATGAATTTGAAGCAGTGAGTTGATAGACCTCAGTTATAGGCTCCAGGCCTTTTTCAGCAGCAGAGACTCTATGTAATCTCATTAAATCTCCTAACACTTAAAAAGAAATCAGTGAACTACTACTTCAAAGAGTTAAGTAACAATGTAGACATAAAGAGTACAGACAGATATGAGCCCTGAAAGGGGTGGACTGACCTGCAGGCTTTTGGCTTCTTGTTCACAGTGCCTTGGTCCAGCTCTGATTTCAGTTCTAGCTGTGATATACAGTTCCAGCTGTGGTATACAGTTCCTTGAAGGTTGGATTCATGCTGACAGCCTTCTGTTCAACAGCATATTATGCATTTTTTTTCCTTTTCTGCCTTAGAGTTTCCCCTGAAGACATAGTTACTCAGTTGGTTTTTGCAAAAGTAAAGCCCAGAAGGGCAGGGAATTTAACATCTCAAAGAACAGGGATAGGAGCTGGTGGGTAGATACACCAACATCCCGTCTCTAGGTAGAGAACTTCAAGAAGGGACCAATAAGCTTGTCAGAGGTCTTGGTGGTATAATGACTCCATTGACTACTGCAGCAATCTCAGTGATTTATCTTTACATTATATTTTCCTCTTTTCTGTCATTTTCCTGCTTCCTGGAATCATTTCTCAAATAATCTATATGTTCCCAAGTCCATATTTGAGTTTCAGGTTTCAGAGGACACTAATTACTACTCAAAATAGGTGCTTTAATTTGCTTGACTGTATATTTAACAGTGTGTGTTATGAAAATGATGCTAATTTTTGATTTTAATAAATTGCCACATATCTCAGAAAATGACACTGGGATTTTTAATATGCTTCATGTCCAGTTGGTTCTTTCATCATATATTCCTTCCTACTACTTTTCTTTCATTGTAAGAAATATCAAATCTTCTTTTGGATTGAGATGCTGTATAGTGCATAAATTAAAAAAATAAAAATAAATAAAATTAAAGTTCGTGTTGGTTCTGAAGCACATACATATTTGTTTTAAAGTGTATGTAATGACATATGTGTTTGTTTCTCCTTCCAGATTGTAAATTCCTTGAGGTTAGGGGAATAAACTATTTATTCTTTCTTCCATTAAATTCCAGGCAATGTAATTGTTTTTAGTGTCAAATTCACTTTTGGTGCCCTCTATCCTATAAACAAAACAAAACAAAAAAAACCTCTGACAAAAGTTAAGCAAGTTAAACTTGCTGAAAATTCTTACTAAAATCCAAAATAGTAAGAAATTTGGGAAAAATAGAACTGCTTTAAAATTTTCAGAGAATGGAAAATTTTGTGCAGAAATGATAAAATTCTAGAATGACAATAGTTCTAGAGTAGTTATTACTGAGAAAGCACAACAAAATGCTTGAATTTAATGCCTAATTGAGGCTAAATCTTCTGCATTCTCAGGTTTTGGTCTTAAGGTAGTTAGGATGAAGCCATAAATTTAAACTTAGCTATCAAACTACTTTTATCATCCCATGATTGTGTTAGTTGCTAGAGAAAAGCAATAGCCTGGCATCTAATCACTTAGATGAAGCAGATCTAACATACTTGGTTAAAGCAACTTAAGCTGAGCAGAGATGAAACTATGAAGAAACAAGATGACACAAAATGGATGGTTGTAATGTATATAACAGGAAAAAAAAGAAAGACATTTTTACCATGGGCTGGGAGAGTCACAAAAGAATATATTTGAAAGAAAATAACTGAGGAGAGGTAGAAAAGATTAAAATACATTTTTTTTTGAAAGAAATGCAGAGCACAGGAACAGCTAAAGAGATAAGAACATGTATTTTTAGTGCAGGAGACAATTTGAACTCAAGAAAATATTTGTAATGATTAATGATGGAAAATATAATTAAATAGTTATCATAAAGAAATTTTACAGAAGTTGTTGAAAATCAGACTGAGAGGGATATATTTAAGGCAATAGTAGTAGCAGTGGTACTAGTGGTGAATGAACATTTGTTGGTCTGCTTGAGGGTTAAGGTTGGAGAGAACCAAAGATAACTACTGGTTTCCAATTGGGATACTGGAAGAACATGGACATCAGTGAAAACAGCACGACAGTTGCAGAGGCAACTGATGATGGGCAAAGTTAAAACTCCCATCTAAAGACTGTGTTATGGATTCATAGAATATAGAAGTGAGTAATAATTGAGAGGAAAAGCTGGAGACATTAGCCATCTTAATTTAGAGGTGATAGTTGAATACAATAAAATAGAATAACCTATTAATAAAGTAAATAAAAATACAGGAGAAAATGAATAAAATCAAAGCCTCAAATAGCATGCCTATTTAGAAAGAGAAAAAGCATCAAAGAAACTGGAGAAATAGTTTTAAAAAGAAGAGTAGTAAGGACCTTCAAGATGGCAGGGAGTAAGACGTGGAGATACATTCCTCACCACAAATACATGAGAAATACATCTAAATGTGGAACAACTCCTACAGAGCACCTACTGAAGGCTGGAAGAAAACCTCAGACTTCCCAAAAGACAAGAAACTCTCCACGTACCTGGCCAGGTGGCTGACAGGGTCTTGGGGCTCCGGATGCATGTCAGGCCTGAGCATCTGAGGTGGGAGAGCCAAGTTCAGGACATTGGACCACCAGAGACTTCCAAGCCCCATGTGATATCAATCGGTGAGAGATCTCTCAGAGATCTCTGTCTCAATGCTGAGACCCAGCCCCACTCAAAGATGAGCAAGCTCCAGTGTTCTACACCCCATGCCAAAAAAATAGCAAGACAGGAATACAACTCCACCCATTAGCAGAAAGGCTGCCTAAAATCATACTAAGTTCACAGACACACCAAAACACTCCACCAGATGTGGTTCTTTCCACCAGAAAGACAAGATCCAGCCTCATCCACCAGAACAAAGACACCAGTCCCCTCCCCGAGGAAGCCAACAAAACACACTGAAACAATATTAGCCACTGGGGGCAGAAACCAAAAACAATGGGACCTAAGAACCTGCAGCCTAAGAAAAGGAGACCCCAACACTGTAAGTTAAGCAAAATGAAAAGACAGAGAGATGTGCAGCAGATGAAGGAGCAAAGTAAAAACACACTACACTAAACAAATGAAGAGGAAATAGGTAATCTACCTGAAAAAGAATTCAGAGTAATGACAGTAAAGATGATCCAAAATCTCAGAAATACAATGGAGAAAATACAAGAAACTTTTTAACAAGGACCTAGAAGAACTAAAGAGCAAAGAAACAATGATGAACAACACAATAAATGAAATTAAAAAAATCTTTAGAAAGAATCAAGAGCAGAATAACTGAGGCAGAAGAATGGATAAGTGACCTAGAAGATAAAATAGTGGAAATAACTACCACAGGGCAGAATAAAGAAAAAAGAATAAAAAGAATTGTGGACAGACTCAGATACCTCTGGGACAACATTAAATACACCAATATTCAAATTATAGGGGTCCCAGAAGAAGAAGAGAAAAAGAAAGGGACTGAGAAAATATATGAAGAGATTACAGCTGAAAACGTCCTTAATACGAGAAAGGAAATAGTCAATCAAGTCCAGGAAGTGCAGAGAGTCCCATACAGAATAAATCAAGGAGAAACACGCCAGGACACATATTCATCAAACTATCAAAAATTAAATACAAAGAAAAAAATTAAAAGCAGTAAGGGAAAATCAACAAATAACACACAAGGGAATCCCCATAAGGTTAACAGCTGATCTTTCAAAAGAATCTCTGAAAGCCAGTAGGAAGTGGCAGGACATATTTAAAGTGATGAGAGAGAAAAACCTACAACCAAGATTACTCTACCCAGCAAGGATCTCATTCAGATTTGATGCAGAAATTAAAATCTCTACAGACAAGCAAAAGCTAAGAGAATTCAGCACCACCAAACCAGCTTCACAACAAATGCTAAAGAAACTTCTCTAGGCAGGAAACAAAAGAGGAGAAAAAGACGTATGATAACAAAGCTGAAACAATTAAGAAAATGGTAATAGGAACATATATATTGATAATTACCTTAAATGTAAATGGATTAAATGCTCCAACCAAAAGACATAGACTGGCTGAATGGATACAAAAACAAGGCCTGTATATATGCTATCTACAAGAGAGTCACTTGAGACCTAGAGACACATACAGACTGAAAGTGAGGGGATGGAAAAAGGTATTTCATGCAAATGGAAATCAAAAGAAAGCTGGAGTACCAATACCCATATCAGACAAAATAGACTTTAAAATAAAGACTATTAGAAGATAGAAAGCGGGACACTACATAATGATCAAGTGATCAATCCAAGAAGAAGAAATAACAACTGTCAATATTTATGCACCCAACCTAGGAGTACCTCAATACATAAGGCAAATGCTAACAACCATAAAAGGGGAAATCGACAGTAACACAGTCATATTTGGGGACTTTAACACCTCACTTTCACCAATAGACAGATCATCCAAAATGAAAATAAATAAGGAAACACAGCTTTAAATGGCACATTAGACAAGATGGACTTAATTGATATTTATAAGACATTCCATCCAAAAACAACAGAATACACTTTATTCTCAAGTGCTCTTGGAACATTCTCCAGGATAGATCATATCTTGAGTCACAAATCAAGCCTTGGTAAATTTAAGAAAATTGAAAACATATCAAGTATCTTTTCTGACCACAATACTATGAGACTAGATATGAATTACAGGGAAAAAAAAAAACTATAAAAAATACAAAGACATGGAGGCTAAAAAATGCACTACTAAATAAACAAGGGATCATTGAAGATATCAAAGAGGAAATTAAAAAGTACCTAGAAACAAATGACAGTGAAAACATGAAGACCCAAAACATATGGGATGCAGCAAAAGCAGTTCTAAGAGGGAAGTTTATAGCAATACAATCCTACTTTAAGAAACAGGAAACATCTCGAATAAAAAAACTAACCTTACACCTAAAACAATTAGAGAAAGAATAATAATAATAAAAAAATAGCAGAAGGAAAGAAATCATAAAAATTAGATCCATAATAAATGAAAAGAAATGAAGAAAGCAATAGCAAAGATTAATAAAACTAAAATCTGGTTCTTTGAGAAGGTAAATAAAATTGATAACCATTAGCCAGACTCATCAAGAGAAAAAGGAAGAAGACAAATTAATAGAATTAGAAATGAAAAAGGAGAAGTAACAACTGACACTGAAGAAATACAAAGGATCATGAGTGATTACTACAGGCAACTATATGCCAATAAAATGGAAGAAATGGACAAATTCTTAGAAAAGCACAATCTTCTGAGACTGAACCAGGAAGAAATAGAAAATATAAACAGACCAATCACAAGCACTGAAATTGAAACTGTGATTACAAATCTTCCAACAAACAAAAGTCAAGGACCAGATGGCTTCACAGGAGAATTCTATCAAACATTTATAGAAGAGCTAACATCTATCCTTTTTAAACTCTTGCATAATATGACAGAGGGAGGAACACTCCTAAACTCAATCTATGAGACCACCATACCCTGATACCAAAACCACACAAATATGTCACAAAAAAAGAAAACTACAGACCAACATCACTGATGAACATAGATGCAAAATATCCTCAACAAAATACTAGCAGACAGAATCCAACAACATATTAAAGAATCATACACCATGATCAAGTGGTGTTTACCTCAGGAAGGCAAGGATTCTTCAATATACCCAAATCAATCAATGTGATACATCATATTAACAAACTGAAGGATTAAAACCATATGATACTCTCAATAGATGCAGAAAAAGCTTTCGAGAAAATTCAACACCTATTTATAATAAAAACCCTCCAGAAAGTAGGCATAGAGGGAACTTACCTCAATATAATAAAGGCCATATATGACAAACCAGCAGCCAACATCATTCTCAAAGGTGAAAAACTGAAACAATTTCCACTAAGATCAGGGACAAGATAAGGTTGCCCACTCTAACCAATATTATTCAGCATAGTTTTTGAAGTTTTAGCCACAGCAATCAGAGAAGAAAAAGAAATAAAAGGAATCCAAATTGGAAACGAAGAAGTAAAGCTTTCACTGTTTGAAGATGCCATGATACTATATCATGAGAGCCCTTATGGACATAGAGAATCCTTAAGATGCTACTAGAAAACTCCTAGAACTAATCAATGAATTTGGTAAAGTAGCAGGATACAAAATTAATGCACAGAAATCTCTTGCATTCCTACACACTGATGATGAAAGAGAACCTAAAGAAACACTCCCTTTTACCATCTAAATAAAAAATGGTTCTGAAGAACCTAGGGGCAGGACAGGAAAAAAGATGCAGATTTAGAAAACGGACTTGAGGATACAGGGGGCAGGGAAGAGTAAGCTGGGACAAAGTGAGAGAATAACATTGACAAATATACAATGCCAGATGTAAAATAGATAGTGAGAAGCAGCCGCATAGCATGGGGAGACCAGCTCTGTGCTTTGTGACCACCTAGAGTGGTGGGATAGGGAGGGTGGGAGGGAGATGCAAGAGGGAGGGGATATGGGGATAATTGTATACATATAGTTGACTCACTTTGTTATACAGCAGAAACTAACACAGCATTGTAAAGCAATTATACTCTTATAAATATGTTAAAAAAAGAAAGGTAGTTAGAAATGCACATAGAATTAAACCTGAAAAGTGAACAAAATAAAACCAGTCCAAACCTCATATAAAACAAAAACAAATGGAAATATTAGGAACTGTAGAGTGCACAGTTATTGAATTACATTGAATATTTATTTGTATTTCTTTTGGTTTTAGGGTATCTCTCACTAAGGATGTAGAGTGAAAATATTATTTAAAATCATTTAAAATATATAATTTTATATAAAAATAGATTACAAATTTCATACACAGCTGGTTGAATTAGTTTGTTTTCAGTTTTAGGGATTGCTTTTTCGAGTTTGTTCAATATTATTCAATGCGCCATACACTAATATAATTAAAAATCAAAATTTGTAAAAATATATATATTTATTAAGAATAATCTCGCTTGCATTTCTGTACTCCTTACCCTCTTCAAACATCCCATTTCCTGGAGATACCAGCAAAATTAATTTCTGATTTATTTATTCAGTATTTTATATATATATATATGTATTATATTGTATTATATTATACTGTACTCTATCATATAGAGTACCAAATGAACATATAAAATATATATCTATATTTTTCCCCCTTCTTACACAAGATTAAGGCTACTATGTTTGTCAATTTGCATTTAATTATGTAACCGGGGAATCACTTCACATTAGCTAATACCTAACTTCCCTGTTTGTTTTTATGACTGCATAGGACTAGTTATATGTATGTAATATGGCTATCCATTTTTCCCTGTCTTTTACTGCCAGAAATAATACCACAATAAATCATATTGTACATGTGCTCAGTTTTATTTCTTCAAGTTCATGTTTAGAAGAGGTTTCTGGGAAAAGGATTATCAGGACAAATATGTACATAGCTATGCTAAATATTTGCACAATGCCACCCTCCCCAGCCCCCCCAAAAAAGGACTGTGCTATTTTGCATTTCTACAAACAATGTATCAGACTTGATTTTCTCCTATAGCATCAAGTAATCAACTCACTGAATAATTTTATGTTCAGTGCAATGGCACACCTACAGATTTGAAATCTCCTGCAGGAAATTTTTTGTTGTTTCTGGAAACATTTTATAACAGAGTCACAACTGTGAATGGAAGAACAATGGAGAACCTTTCTTGAGCTAAACTACTTTACTTGGATACATGCAAGAAGAGTCTGTATTTCCTGCCAGATGAGAGTCAGATAGTTACAGGGTAGGCAGAGTTCTAAAACATCTCTACTAATGACTTTAACAATTTTATTTCATGTAACCAAATTATCTTCAGTAATTATGAAAGGAAATATAAGATACTAAAGAAAAAAAATACAGATGGTGAATATTTGATTGCACTGAACTTCATATATATAATAAAGTCATTTAAAATAGAAAAATACAAGGAAATATCATAATACAAAAATGAAAAAAATGATTCTTTTAATACATTAGTGCATTTTTAAACAGTGGGAAACAATTATACTTACATTTTGGTCTGTCATAGTAATGAATAATACATTTACTATTGCTGTTAAGTTTTAACTTCTGCAAATGTGACAATGACTTTGTCAAAATTGATTTTTTATTCATTTTCTTGTTCTATACATGATGTAGACAGAGTTATCTACATTTCTTCTTTCCTAGTTGATTGAATAACTCTTTTTATTAATTTTTAATTTTAAGATTTTATTTTCCATGGAGAATCACATATACAAATATTAAGAAAAACTATTCAGCACAAGGATACATTTGTAAAGGTCTCATACACTAAAATTTTCCAACAAATTCCATAAATTACAATACTGTCCATTACTTTGTTTCTACAAGAGAGGTTTTAGCAGGATTCAAATATCTCCTTAGTCAGAAAATGTAAAACACAAATTAAATATGCCAAGTGATTTTGTACACTGTAACAATTGGTGTAATTCTAGTTGTTTTGCTTTGTACCAGTATTTACAATCACTCTGTTCTCATTGCTAATTGCATCTAGTATTTAAATTACATGTAAATTACCCACAGGTGCTAGAGCCATGAAACGTATCCTAAATGAACTTTAAAGATTTGTAAGACTTAAGAATCTATCGTGAGCAAAGACTGTTGCTTAGCCTGCGTTAATGGGGAGCCGTCAGTATAAGGAGAGGTCACCATATTAACTTCTATGTAGAACAAAAACTTTAATGAATAAATAATAAAAAAATTGCCATTTCGAAGTTGTGTACCATTAGTAAAACTCAATGTTACTGAACCAGCTTGATTTTGCCCCAAGCACAGCAAACTAAAATGCTGAGACACTGTGGTTTGCAGCAAAGAGTGGTTTTATTCACAAGGGAGCCATACAAGGAAATAAATTTCAAACCTGCCTACCTCAAGGTGAGGGACTCATGGTATTTAGGGGATAATGAACAAAGAAACTGGACTGTCTGAGGCAGGGGAAGTGTAGGGACAGGTGATTGGGAAAAGGTAGGGTAATTTTGTTTTCTGTGCAGATATAACTAGACTACCAGACTCTGCGCATTCAAAAGGTCAAGGATTAGGCATTTGCTCATGCCCAGTTGGAGGGCCAGTGGTTCTATCCAGTGTTAACCAGCTCAGCTCCAACTACACACAGCTGACTCCAAGTTACTAGAAAACAATTCTGGCAAACATCTTATTGTTTAGACTATGTGCCAGTTGGAAGACATGCAAATTATAAAGCGATCTTGATTAGTAGAGGAAGGTGAAATGAATTTAACCCATGGCTTCATCAACAGTAACTACAGTAATTGTTTAAAAGTGAGACTGACACAGGATTCTGGAGGGAAAGAATTTTCTATCACTGACATATTTTAGAAATACCAGTACTCAGCTATCATGAAAATTTGACTTTTAGCTGGTTTTGTCATTGTTTTCAATTCAAACATTTGAGTCTTATTTCATTATTTATGTATGTTATTAGCTCACCATTTGTTAAATAATGTATCTGGATAGAAAGGTATATTCCCTTAAGTCCCGCTTTTTTATTAACTCTAATACATTGGTTACCATGCACCATACATTGAATGTAAAATTTCAGTTATTCTTGTACAAAACTAAAAGCCAGGTCAAGTAGGTTCTCAGATTCATTGGCAACTCAATGTCATATATACAGACTTCATGAAAAAGTAGGATTGGGATAATTGAACCAATCATTCCTCATCCACACTCTAATCTACACCAAAGTTACATAACAGCATGAAAAAGGCAATGTGTTACATCTGACCAGTTTATGATTGCTTAGTGGGGCCATTGGTTAAAATTCATCCTGTTGATGGGAGTGGATTTAATCTTAAAGAAACCAATCTGTTCCATGGGTTGCATTGGAACAGGAAATAAGATGGGTCCTCAGGTCCAGGGTTGAAGAAATTCCAATGTTTGGCAATTGGTATAGTTTACCTTAGGGGGTCTCAGTTGCAGTTTGGCTGCCCATGGCTGCATGGAGGCTGAGCAGGATTCAACCATATTTGTAGCATAAAATGGAGCAAATAACCAGCATTTAGGGGCACTACAAATAAAAAATTTCAAGCTTGAGAGGGTAGGTTTAGGTTTGGAGTGTGGTCTGATTTTTATCTTTGCTAGTGGACTTCAAGGACATTTGACATAAAGAGAGTGACTTCCATAGGCCAACTCATGCAGGGACAGTATTTAGCAGCATATACTCCCATGACTGGGAGAATGGGACTCTCATGAGTAGCCTAAACATAAGAGGAGGAAAGCAGACAGTAAGAAAAAAGGAACTGCAGAGCTTTCTCTATAGTGGACAAGTGACAACGGACTTGGGAACTCTCAGAAATAGCTGGGGCACTTTCAGATAGGGCTAATGCTGGCAGGGCATGCACTAGTTTTACATTTATACTCAATTATTCTTTTGTATTTTCATCTGAAAGAGAATGCATTTTTGCTTAGAGTTTGCAGAAGGATAAGCCAGATGCAGATGAACTACAATTAATTATGGTATTTCTTCACTCGACAAGTAAGGAGTCTGAGATAATCATTGCTTAGTTTTTAGGCTGTTTTCCAATTATTTTGCTTTTAATTGTATAATATCCCCCATTTTACTTATTCTTATGCTAACACCTTATTTCACTCTCGAATCATGACATATCAAGAAAATCCCAAAGCCTGCCTATCTAAATAGCCAACATTTTAAAATCACACATCACTTGGACTGCGGTGGAGATTTCTCTTAAGTTCATTTGCACAATGTCAAACACAACTAGGAAGTTTCAGACTCATATTTATCCTAAAAAATATATATTATATTCCCCCCAGCCTCATCTCATAGATTACAAAGTGTTTATATGGCACAAATGAAAATAAAGTAAGAATTATTGAAAAAAATACTAGATATATAAAATGCTTTGAGGTTCAAAACCACATAGATTTACAAAAATAAAGAAAAATAAGTCAAGAGCAAATAACAGGGTATTTTGTGACATGATGTTTCACAATTTGTGCTCTCTGGGGAGCCAATATTTAGATGAAGATTAGTATCAGGAAGTTTATTTGGGAATATTCTTAGAATGAACACCTGTAGAAGGGACTTAAGAATAAAATGATGTGTGATGCTTCCCTAATGAGCCCTTAACAGGTAGAGAGTCGTAAAGAGAAGCCCTTCGCTGAAGTAAAGGAGCTGCCCAGTCTAGCCATGAGGTGCAGGCCATCCTGTAAGGGAGCACCACCCTGGGTGAGGCTTGACAAATCTGCTGAGGCTGCAGGGCTGGCAGAAGAGGTTTCATGATGGAAGGGCTCCAGTGACTTGAGGGAATGCATCTTTCTCTCCTATAGGGACATCTGGTGGACACATCTCAGCATTCACTACACTATGGTAGAATTATTTGACCAAATGAAAATTAAGGGAGGAAAAGTTCCTGTCACCTTGGGAAGAGGTCCAAAACTGAGTAGGAAAACTTACAATATTTGGAAAGGTTCAGTAGTTACAAAGACCACCAGACACAGTAGATGAGATTGCAAAGGTAACTATAGAAATGTTATTTATGTCCCACACTAAAAATTTTGAGTTTTTTCATGTCATCTATGAGAAGTTACTGAATGATGGTTAAATTGAGACTAGAATAATGTAATTTCAGTGGTTTCCAATGACAATGATTTTTTTATGGTTTTGTGTCTTTTCACTGTGCTATAAAAACAATAAAATATATGTCTTCTTGAGCTTCTTTCCATATCACACTGCCTAGCTCTTTGATAGATTTGTGGAAATGAATAAATAAATGGAATTATTTACATGGGTAGATGATGGTATGTTTGATTTGAACATGTTGGGTGCCATGGGGACAATATCATGAGGGTGAATATTATACAGTTTGAGTTGCATGCTTTAGCATTAACCAAAATAAACATTAAAATATTTTAACCATTCTTTTTAAAATAAAAAGGGAATTAGGCAAAATTTAGCATTTAAAAAATGCTCCCAAGGGTTCAGTGTTTTACATTCATTGCACTAGTTTGTGATCCTTATGTTACTGCTAATTGGATATTGTCTTTTATGTATATTACCTAACATAGTTACTATATTAGAATAAATGTTCATAGCACTTTCAATCTAATTTCTTACTGGAGACAAGCAAGGTCAAGAAAGAGAGACAAAAATAACTTCCTCTAGCAAATACCACCATCAAAAACATAACCAAAAAAGAGTAAATGTTCAGTTATTCTTAATTATTAAATATTGTTTATCTTTATTGAAAAAGTTACTGTAAAAATGCACAGCTATTTACAGTGAGAACTTACTTGAATATTAATTCAGGCAATCAAATATTGCCTGTCTATATAACCATTTTCTAAGAATTTTTTGCCTTCTAAAGTGTCAGGGAAATAAAATAATTTCACGGCTTTAATTTTAATCCCAGAAGCCAGAGAGTGAGAGAATGAGGACAGAAAATAAATAATTGAAGAAATAATGGCTGAATATTTCAATTTTTAAATTTGATAAAAACATCAACCTAAAAATCCTAGAAGTTCAAAAAACACTAAATAAGAAAAAGAGGACTCCACTAGCCACACATTCTAAAATTCTTTATCCCGTGAACATGTATTTATAAAAAGAAAGGTAAAATAAACATTTTAGAAAAACCAAAACTGACAGTATCTTTTATATGTATTAAAATCTATAAATCTAAATATATATATAAGGCTTCCCTGGTGGCGCTGTAGTTAAGAATCCGCCTACCAATGCAGGGGACACGGTTTCAAGCCCTGGTTGGGGTGTGCCACAACTACTGAAGCCTGTGCACCTAGAGCTTGTGCTCTGCAATAAGAGAAGCCACCACAATGAGAAGCCCATGCACTGCAATGAAGAGTAGCCTCCATTCACCACAACTAGAGAAAGCCTGTGTGCAGCAACGAAGACCCAACACAGCCAAAATAGATAAATGAATAAATAAATTGAAAAATATATATATATGAAAGTAAATTTTTCAAACAGAAGGAAAATGATATCTAATAGGATTTGGATCTGAATAAATGAAGAAAACATGAAATGACATACATGCTGGAAACAAAGCAAGTTATTTTATATATACTCTTAACTTTAAAAAACACAGCTAACAATTTAAAGCAAAAATTTTAAAACTGTGAGTTGTATAACATATGTAAATAAAAAATATATGATAACCAAAACGGGACATGAATTAGTTATAATTTTCTTATATTTAAATGAAGTGGTTAGCTCTAAGCAGTCTATGGTAAGTTAAATAAAACTATTTTAATATTTAGAAAAATTCTTAAAAGTACAAGTACAACTGAAAAGTCAAGAATTAATTTAATTGGAATACTACTAAAAATGCTCAATAAACTAAAAATGAAGGGAAGTGTATTTGCTTCTTGTAACAAATTACCACAGATTAGTGGCTTCAAATAACACAAACTTACTCTCTTATAGTTCTGGAGGTCAGAGGTCCAAAATAAGATATTAAGGAGTTTTTAAAATTGTATTAGCAGTGTTGTTTTCCTCTGGATTTCTTCACTCCTCCAGCTTCTTGTGGCTGCAGAATCCCTGGGCTCCTGGACACATCCCTCCAGCCCAGCTTCTGTCCTCACACAGCCTTCTTCATCTGACTGTGACTCTTCCTGCTTACATTTCATAAGGACACTGTGATTGCATCAGGTTTACCTTGATAATCTGTAGCAATATTCTCACATCAATAACCTGAACTCACTCACATTTGCAAAGTCCCCTTTGCCACATGAGGTAATATTCACAGGTTCTGTGGAGGAAGAAGTGAACATATTTTGGGGGGAGTTATTTAGCTTACCACAACAAGAAAGTAGAAACTGGAGGAAAAATGGGATAAATAGAAAATGTTGATAGTAAAGCGCTATACTTAAGCTCAACTATGTCGATGATTGCATTATATGTAAATGAGCAAATCGGTGCCATTACAAGACAAAGATTACCAGAAAGGATTAAACAAATGACACAAATATATGCTCCGTTCAAGAAATGCACTTTAAATACAGACATAGATAGAGGTGAAAGTAAAAGTTGAGGAAAAGAAGACATACAATATGAATTGTAAAAATAGGAAATCTAGCATGACTATAATAATATAGTCATAATATAACTCTACTTTGGTGAGCTTGGTGAGAGTTTGGCTAGAAAGTCATACTGATAAAGAGGAATATTTTAATAGTGATGAGAGGGTCAATCCATCAGGACAATAAGGTTATGTTCCTAATAAAAGAGTTTCAAAATGCAGCAAAAGATATAGAATAAATGGAGTTGTAGGCAAATCTTCAAGCATACTTAAAATTGTAAGGCTCCTCTCTCAATAGCTATAGGGCAAATAGACAAAATTCTCTAAAGCTACAGAATAGCTGAATAAGACCATCAATAAGACAAATCACATTTGACATTTATAGAACAATATACACAATAACTATAGAATACACATATTTATCAAGTGCACATAAAACACTCACTAAGATGACAAAAGCCTGAGTTATAAAGCAAGTCTCAGTAATTCCAAAGGGTTAAAGTAGTATAGTGTCTGCACAAATGGAATTAAAATAGAAAAATAAGAATATCAAAAAGTCCCTAAATATTTGAAAGCTAAACTCTATGTTAATAATTTACTCATGAGTCAAAGTAAAAGCCACAAAGAAAACCAAAATGAATAATGAATTTAAAAGCCCTGATAAAAGGAAATTGTATACATTTAAGTATTAGCATGGTAAAAGAAGAAAGATTTTAAATTAATGATATGATTTCACTTCACTTAGTGAAAGAGAAAAAATTAAACCTAAATAATGTAAAAGCAAGAAAATAACAAAAATTTATTTCTAAAATATTGTGTTGAATAAAAGAAGCCTGACACAAAAAGTTTGAAAGTGTGTTTGCTTAATTCTTCTGTATATTTAAAGCCCCAAAATAGGTAAAGCTAACCTGTGGTAATAGAAATAAAGCAATAAGAAATAACACCATCTATCTAGGCTTTCAAACCAAATTCATTGTAGTTTCTCTTCTCTCACTCTCAAAACCTACAGTGAATGAATCACTGCCACTCATTCCTTCTATCTTTTCAACCTTTTCCTTTAGTTGTTTCATCTTCTCCTGCACTGTTGCCATAGTAATCGAAGCCATGAATATATTTTGTCATGGTGATCACAGTAGTGGAGAGCCATCATTTCTTCATTCTTTTTATTCATCAAATATTAAGTAAATGACAACTCTATGGAGATCCCTGTGATACTCACTAGGGAACACAAGAGTAAGAAAACAGATACGATTCCTGCTCCTATGAGGTTTATTGCCAAATTGTGAAAGCAGAAGTTATTCAAATAATCATACAAATAAATACCAAATAACTGATTTGTGAGTATTTTGTGGCAATCAGGTATGTAAAAGGGCATGCATGCTGATCCAGGAGGGTGAGGAAATGCTTAAAAGAGGGACACAAGTTGATTCTGAAAGTTGAATAGAACTTATTTAGGTAAAAATGATAAGGCACATTCCAGGGAGAGAAAACAATACCTTATCACCTTGAGAGGAGAGGAAGCGTGGTACTTTTAAGGAATTGAACAAAAGGAAAGATTAAGAGGAGCACAGAAAGTGGAGGGAGAAAGTGGAAGAGGATGAGACCTGAGTACAAGTGTGGTGAGAAGGAAAACATGCAGGGCCTTGTCAGCCACAGCAATGATTTTCATCTTTAAACCAGGATGATCACATCAGAGGAGAAATATTACTATATTTTTAAACTACAACCTGTGTTTCCAATGCACACGAGGGACAGAGATAGGATGCTATTGCAGGAGTCCTGGTAGGGAAAACTGGTACTGAGCACTAGGTTTATGAAGCAAAGAGGACCAGATCATGCACAGATAAGAGAAAAAATAGACACAGCAAGGTGAAAGTTTGGATACCAGGGACATAGAGAACAGGAAGATATTGGTGATATCTGCATGCATTCTGGCCAGCAGAACTGGAAGGGTGCATCAATGTCTTCCCACAAAGAAATAGCCAGGAGCAGAAAAATAATACCAATTCAATTATACATAAATGCTTCAAGAACATAAAAAAGAAAGAAACAGCTGAAAACTCAATGTATGAGGTAAGCATTGTGTTCATATTAAAGCCAGGCAAATAAAATTCAAGAAAACTAGAAACCAATATCCTTTATGAACATATTTTCAAAATATTATTTAAAAATATAGAGAGTTCTACAAAATATAAAGTGATAAAATACCATAAACACCTGGGTTTCATACCAAGGGTGCAAAGTGCATTTAACATTGAAAATCAATTAGTGTAATTTACTTCCTTCTGAAAAAGGGCATCTATGGCAAAACTATAGTTAAAGTCATCTTTAAGTGGTGAAAATAAAATATTTTCCCCTAAGATAGAGAATAAGGCAAGGACATCTTCCTTTAAAGTTTTATTTACTGGTATTTACTAGTACACTAGAAATCCTAACTACTGCAACAAGGCAAGAAAAGGAAACAGAATATATAGTTAGTAGAAAGGACAAAGAAAAAAATATATGCTCATACAAAATGATTAACTAAGTAGAATCACCTGAGAAATGAACCAAAAATAGCAGTTATGGGTATTTAGCATGGTTGGAGTACATAAGGTATCTACATATACATATTAGTATACCTTGCTTATGGATTGGAATACTTGATATTATCAATGTGAATATTTTTCTCAAAGTAGCTACAGATCCAACACAATACCAAAAAAAAAAAAAAAAAAATGCCGGAGGCTTGTTGGACAGAAATTGACAAGTTAGTGTTAAAGATTTTATGTAAATGCAAAAAACCTAGATAGCTTATTTATAGAAAAGAAGGACAATGTCAAAATATTTATACAACCTGATTTCAAGACTGACTAGAGAGTCATAGCAAAATAAAGTGATATGCAACAAAGGAGAGCCAGATAAATCAGTGAAAAAAAGCAGAAAGTCAAGACACTGAACCACCCATATGTTGTTAATTACTTTTCAAACAAGATACCAAGTTAATTCAATTAGAACAGAATAGAATTTTCAGCAAATACTCCTGGAAAAATTGAGCCTTTGTGTGAAAAGAATAAAAATTAACCTGAATCATTACCTTCAATCGTGCATAAAATGTAACTCAAAATATATCACAGGCCTAAATGCAATAGCTAAAATCATACACATTCTAGAAGATAACATAGACATAAATCTTTGAAATATTGAGGTATGTAAATATTTATTGGACAAGAAACACACTCAGCATAAAATAAAAATTTGATAAAGTGGATATCATCAAAATTTAAAAATTCTGCTCTCCAAAGACATCCTGAGAATAATGCAAAGGAAAGATAGAACCTTGAAAAATTTTAGTAATGTATATATCTGGCAAATGCTTTAACTTATTGTATATAAAAATGTTACAATTCATGAAAAAAGAGAAAAATAACCATTTAAAAAGGGAAGAAGATAAACGCAAAATGAATTAAAGACCTAAATGTAAGGTTGGACTCTATAAACCTCAAAGAAGAAAACATAGGAAGATCACTCTTTGACATAAATCACAGCAAAATCTTTTTTGACCCACCTCCTAGAGTAATGGAAATAAAAACAAAAATAAACAAATGGGACATAATAAAATTTAAAAGCTTTTGCACAACAAAGGAAACTATAAACAAGATGAAAAGACAATCCTCAGAATAGGAGAAAATATTTGCAAATGAATCAAAGGACAAAGGATTAATCTCCAAAATATATAAACAGCTCATGCAGCTCAATATTAAAAAAACAAACAATGCAATCCAAAAATGGGCAGAAGACCTAAATAGACATTTCTCCAAAGAATACATACAGATGGCCAAGAGGCACATGAAAAGCTGCTCAACATCACTAATTATTAGAGAAATGCAAATCAAAACTACAATGAGGTATCACTTCACACCGGTTAAAATGGGCATAATCAGAAAATCTACAAACAACAAAAGCTGGAAAGGGTGTGGGATAAAGGGAACTCTCTTGCACTGTTGGTGGGAATGTAAATTGTTCTAGCCACTATGGAGGACAGTATGGAGGTTCCTTAAAATACTAATAGAATTACCATGTGACACAGCAATCCCATTACTGGGCATATAACCAGAGAAAACCATAATTCAAAAAAACACATGCACCCCAATGTTCATTGCAGCACTGTTTACAATAGCCAGGTCATGGAAGCAACTTAAATGTCCATTGACAGACTAATGGATAAAGAAGATGTGGTACATATAGACAATGGAATATTACTCAGCCATAAAAAGGAATTAATTGGGTCAATTTGTAGAGATGTGGATGGAACTTGAGACTGTCATACAGAGTGAAGTAAGTCAGAAAGAGAAAAATATATTGTATATTAACACATGTGGAATCTAGAAAAATGGAACAGATGAAGTGGTTTACAAGGCAGAAATAGACAGTTGTAGAGAACAAATGTATGGACACCAAGGGAGAAAAGCAGAGAGGTGGTGGTGGTAGGATGAATTGGGAGATTGTGATTGACATATATACACTAATATGTATAAAATAGATAACTAATAAAAAAATTAATTAATTTAAAAAGGAAAGATTTTAACAGACCCTTCACAGAAGACTTTATGGGAAGTGCCAATAAATATTTGAAAACATGTTAAACATCATTAATCATCAAGCAAATGCAAATTAAAGTACATTGGGATACATATAATATTACTAACTCTTGTTGAAAAGACTGAAAACTCTCATATATTGCTTTTTTGGAGTATAAAATGTTATAGTCATCTTGGACAAACTGTTCAGTAATTTCTTATAAAGTTAACTATGCACTTACAAGGCCCTGAAATTCCAAGCTGTGTGTTTATACAAAGAAAATGGAAATCATGCTTATACAAAGATTTTACATGAATGTTTATAATAGATTTATTCATAATATCCCTAAACTGTCCACAATCCCAAAGCCCATATACATTTGGATGGGTCAATAAATTTTGGTATATCCATAAATGAAATATTACTCAGCAGTATAAAAAATATATTGCTAGTTATTTTAACAACATAGGTGAATCTAAAAAAAATATGTTAAGAAAATGAGCAGGACACAAAAGAGTACATAGTGCATAAATTCATATATAGAATATTCTAGGAAACAAACAGTATAGCTTGAGAGAATACAGAGATGTGTTTGCCCTAAGCTGAGAGTTGAGAGGTATGTTCATTGAAAAGGGCAGGAGTCTACTTTTGTGGTGATGAGAATGTTCCATTTATTAAGTGGAAGGGTGTTTATATGGTTATATCCCTTCATCAAAACCCATTAATTATAGCATGTGCTTTGTAAATTATTCCTCAGTAAAGTGTATTTTAGTTATTTTTATTTTATTTTTGCCCATTAATTTTTTTAACATCTTTATTGAAGTATAATTGCTTTACAATGGTGTGTTAGTTTCTGCTTTACAACAAAGTGAATCAGTTATACATATACATATGTTTCCATATCTCTTCCCTCTTGCATCTCCCTCCCTCCCACCCTCCCTATCCCCCCCCATAAGTTGTCACAAGGCACCGAGCTGATCACCCTGTGCTATGCGACTGCTTCCCACAATCTATTTTACATTTGGTAGTGTATATATGTCCATGCCACTCTCTCACTTTGTCCCAGCTTACCCTTCCCCCACCCCATATCCTCAAGTCTATTCTCCAGCAGGTGTGCATCTTTATTCCTATCTTGCCCCTAGGTTCTTCATGATCATTTTTTTTCTTAGATTCCATATATATGTGTTAACATACAGTATTTGTTTTTCTCTTTCTGACTTACTTCACTCTGTATGATAGATTCTAGGTCCATCCACCTCACTACAAATAACTCAACTACTACAAAGCTACAGTAATCAAGACAGTATGGTACTGGCACAAAAACAGAAATATACATCAATGGAACAGTACAGAAAGCCCAGAGATAAACCTATGCACATATGGTCACCTTATTTTTGATAAAGGAAGCAAAGATATACAATTGAGAAAAGACAGCCTCTTCATTAAGTGGTTCTGGGAAAACTGGACAGCTACATGTAAAAGAATGAAATTAGAACACTCCCTAACACCATACATAAAAATAAACTCAAAATGGATTAAAGACCTAGATGTCAGGGTAGACACTATTAAACTCTTAGAGGGAACCATAGGCAGAACACTCCATGACATAAATCACAGCAAGATCCTTTTTGACCCACCTCCTAGAGAAATGGAAATAAAAACAAAAATAAACAAATGCGACCTAATGAAACTTAAAAGCTTTTGCACAGCAAAGGAAACCATAAACAAGATGAAAAGACAACCCTCAGAATGGGAGAAAATATTTGCAAATGAAGCAACTGGTGACAGTGGTTGGGAGTCCACCTGCCGGTGCGGGGGACACGGGTTCGAGCCCTGGTCAGGGAAGATCCCACAAGCCGCGGAGCAACTAGGTCCATGCACCACAACTACTGAGCCTGTGCTCTGGAGCCCGTGAGCCACAATTACTGAAGCCTGTGTGCCACAGCTACTGAAGCCCATGCACCTAGAGCCTGTGCTCCACAGCAAGAGAGGCCACCGCAATAAGAAGCCCGTGTACAACAACGAAGAGTAGCTCCCACTCTCAGCAACCAGAGAAAACCCGCGTGCAGCAGCAAAGACCCAATGCAGCCAAAAATTAAATAAATGAATAAATAAAAAAAATCAATGGTCTATTTTTGTTATTTGTTAATGAGAATGAAAAAGAGGCCAACAAGACAGATAATACATGGAGAAAGAATAGAAAACAAGAAAGGAAGGATGTTACTCCCACAAAGCTATTACTTATTGACTACATGGCTATATGACACCTACAGTTCATCTCTTCTTAATGATGTTTCAAACTCTGATAAATAATGGGAGGAATTTTGAACCAGAGGTTGATATCTGCACTAAAGAGCTATATGCATCTACTAATATCTGAAGAAAGCAAAGGGAAAATGATTTTCACATATAAAGTGAATAGAAGTGGGCTTAACTTGAGATAAACCTTGTCTGTGTTGAGGGGCAGAACATAGCTAATTGCATGATGACCAGACTGTAGCCATGACATAAGTTGTTTCATCGTGAGCAGTATTAAATCTATGGCTAGCACAATTCCAAGAACTGGCCTCAAGAGGATGGAATTAACACTATTGCTCATAATAATCTACATCTTTGTGGGTATCAAATAATTGTAGCTTGTTCTGCCTGTATATGCAAACAGCCAACTACAACTATCAGCAAAGAGAAGCTACAAGTCAACATATTCCACCCTAAGAATACAGCACCCTATGTCAGCATGAATATACAGAAGACAGACCTTCGCCCATAATCCATAGAAATGGAATGATGCCTTGATAAGTGGGGATTTGTAAGCAGCTCTTGGCAGGAAAGAGCTCTCTGCAGGAGGCCACTTTTGTCTTGTTACTAACCTTAAGCCAGGTGCCCCCATGCTCTATTCATCCCAGGCCCTACCCTAGCACACCTTTCAGATCTTTTGATCACACAATACCTTGCCTAATCTGTTGGTTCTTTCTGTAGATCAAAGTAGAAATGAAGAATACGTAACAGATAGCCAGATCTCTTCGCTAGCTCTCCCTTCAATAATTTTGTGAACAAAGTGTGTGAACAAGATAGCATTTAAATAAAGATACAAAAAGTCAACCATCCTGCACACATTGGGGAATGACAATGACTCTGACCCCCCCATCTCAATGATTGAGATTACTTCCCTTTTTCTCTTTAAAAATTTTCATGTCTGAGCAGAATCTTGGGAGGTGATTTTTGGGGGACACTGAGTCTACCATCCCCCCCCCCACAGATTGCTGGCATTCTGATTGAAAGCAACTTTCCGTTATACCTAGTTTGCCTCTCTCAAATATTGAGTTTTGAGTGGTGAGCAGCCGGACCTGATTCGGTAACAGAATTATTATGTGCTTTTCCTCTTGCTCTCAGCTCTGTTTGCATTCATGTTTTAGCACCAGATAAAATGGATCTTTTTTAGTTATAGTGTAATACACATACAGGTGTATTAACATCAAATGTGGGATAAAAACACAAATAATTGGATTTAGGAGAAAGAATCCAAGGGGTAAGAATAGTAGAGCATCTCAGAAGACCACTACCCACTTAATATACAGAAGAAATGGATTCACAGTGCAAGAGATGTATCCAATGCCAAGGGTATGATATGGCCCTAAAGTACAAATTTTCTTTTAACTGATATAGCTGCTTCTGAGAAAAAAAAAAAAGTATGTACTTGTACTATATAGAAAATGGGTCATTATTTGCTACAGAGTCCTCAGTAAGCAATAGTGATTTCTTTTTTCTTAACTCATTGTATTGAAGTATAATTGATTTACAATGTTGTGTTAACTTCAGCTGTACAGCAAAGTGATTCAGTTATTAGTATATATACATTCTTTTTCATATTCTTCTCTATTGTGGTTTATCACAGGATATTTAATATAGTTTCTTGTGTTATACAGTAAGACCTTGTGGTTTATCCATTCTATGTATAATATCAATAGTTTGCATCTGCTAATCCCAAACTCCCAATCCATCACTCCCTGACCTCCCTTTCCCCTTGGCAACCACAAGTCTGTCCTCTATGTCTGTGAGTCTGTTTCTGTTTCATAGATAAGATCATTTGTGTCATATTTTAGATTCCACATATAAGTGATATCATATGATATTTCCCCTTCTCTTTCTGACTTACTTAATTTAGTATGATAATCTCTAGGTCCACTGGAGTAGCTGGTGGGATTTTTCTTAGACCTTGGTTGTTAACATCTCTGGTCTACAGATGCTATTCTCAGTCTTCATCCCAGGTAAATGTTCTCCATACAATCTGCCTCTCCACCTGATGTCTGTGTCTCTCTTGCCTGTGACTAGATTTTAATCTTGCCAAACAAAGCACGAAAACTGTCTCACCACATCTGCACCTAACTCTTGACTTGTCCCCTAGTTTTCTAGACCACAGCCGACATACATTAACACAGGGTCATATCTGCCCCACTTCTAGACTTGTGTCTCAAAGCCAGGAATTGAGTTGCAAGAAGTCTCTGGAAGGTGTAAAATTTATTTTTATCTCTCTTGGAAAATATAAAGGTTGAGGCTGAGAAAAGGATCTGCTTGTTAATCATGTAATCACAGTTAACACAGATATCCATGACTGAAACAGCTGTGCAAAGTGTTAGAGCCACATTCCATTAAATCCCATAGAGCATCTGTGCTCCTCTGTGCCATGTACCAAAATGTTTATTGTAGCTGTATTTATAATAGCCGGGACATGGAAGCAACCTAAGTGTCCATCAACTGATGAATGGATAAAGAGGATGTGGCACATGTATACAATGGAATATTACTCAGCTGTAAAAAGAAACGAAATTGAGTAAAGTTTATTTTAAAAGCTAGAAGATAAAAAATGTGTCATACTGGTTTCCTCCCTCTCCTTTCATAACTTTAATTTTACTCATCATGACTGTTCATTAGATTTATTTTTACATACCTTTCTGGTATAGTCACCTCTTTTTACCCGTGCTGCCAGAACCACAGACAGAACAGCCCATGCCATTTCTCACCAGGGCTAGAACAGGCTCATGAACTTCATGTCTTCTCCTCCTCACCCCCATTTCCTCTTGGGAGCTAGAGGAGGTTTCAAAGACCACATTGGTGATCAGGCTATCACTGAAAATCCTTCAGTGAGATGCTATTTTCTGTGTTAAATTATTAATTCCTTCACTGTCTCATAAAATTCTCCATGGTGTTTTTTTGTTTTTTATTTTTTGTTTTTTGCCTTCTTAACTATCCAAGCTACATCTAACAACTCTGACCTTCAAACTGTGTATTTAATAGGTGCTGGCGTTTCATTTTCTTTTTCGCTCTATGTTTTATCTTGTATGCAAGCTTTATACATGGTGATTTATTTACTGAAACACTCCCATTTGACCTTGTTCTTTATTACTCTATTATTCTTTAACCTTAGTTTATATCTCACTTCTCAAGAATAGCTTTCTCTGTCCTCTTGAAGAGTTAAGATTTCCCTAATATGTGTTTTCATAGCTTATGTTTTTCTTTATTCCATTCATAACATTTCTTTTTAAAGTACTTGTTTAATTCTTGTTATTCTCTAATCAGATGTTACCTTGTGAGGGAAAAAACACTGTGTACCATGTTTACCATAATAGTCTTAGAGCCTAGATCAGTTAATGGCACACCAGAGGCTGTTGTATAAAAAATAAAAAGAGAAAAGAAAATAAAAGAAAAAGAAAGTGATCTGATATTTCCCAGGGAACTCTTGGAGGGAGATTCTGAACATTTAAATTTCCCCCAAAAGTTAAACATAGAGTTACTATAGAACCCAACAATTCCACTCATATGTATATTCCTAACAGCAAACATAGGTGTACACCAAACCGTGCACACATATGTTCATAGCAGGATCTTTCACTATACCCCAAAGTAGAAACAACTCAAATATCCAGCAAATGATAAATGGATAAACAAAGGTGGTACATCCATAGAATGAAACATTATTAAGCTATAAAAAAACCCAAAAACTGAAGTACTGATACATGTTCAATATGGATGACCCTAGAAAACACTATGGTAAGTGAAAAAAAGCTAGTCACAAAAGGCCACATATTGTATAATTTCATATACATGAAATGTCCAGAATAGGTCAATCTATATAGAAAGAAGAATCGTGGTTGCCTGGGACTAGAGAAATTGGAAAGAAAGTAGGAGAATACTTGCTAAGGTTACAAGGTTTCTTCTAGGAGTGACGAAAATGTTCTAAAACTGATTGTGGTGATTCTGTGAACTGACTAAAAATCATAGAATTTTACACTATAAATGGGTAAATTGTATTGTATGTGAATTATATCTCAATTAAGCTGTTGCATGTTCCTCTCCTCCCCCAACCCATAAAAGGAAAAAGAATTGGGAGTTTTTTCTTACACCATAGGACACCACACCTGTTGTCCCAACATAATTATTACTAGAGCCCCTTTCACTCTCAGAAATGCCCTGGGTTAGATAACAAATTTATGTCATTACCCTGTCACTATGTGATATCAGGCTGGTAGCTTGGCCCCACTGGGCTTTGGTTTCTACATCTGTTAAAGAAGGTCTACAGAGTTCTGATCATCTCTATATTCCACCAAAATCTCCACTTGCCCAAGTTGCAGGAGTGTCTTTGTTATGTATCGAAAATCCTTGGAAAATACCTGAGTTTATGCTAAGGAGATGACTCAAAGATGGAAACTTCTCATGCCATAAAGACTAATCCTGTGATTAGAGAACTAGGGCTTTGAGTCATATGACATTGGCCCAACATCCTGGGAAAGGAGGGGATAAAGATTGGGTTCAAGCACACGGCTGTTTCACTAGGTCATGCCTGCAAAATGAAGCCCCACTTAAAAACATTGATGCTTGTGTGAGCTTACTGGTTGATGAACACATCCATGTACCAGAAGAGTGAGTGTTCTGATGGGGACCCCCATCAGAGTGTCCCTATGGGGACAGGATTCAAAAGGTCTGAGTTTGATACCCTCCCAAATTTTGCCCTATGTGTCTCTTGGTAGTTAGGGTCGGAATTGCACTGCAGCATAAGAGGCAACCTTAAGTCTACTAAAGGAATGAATAAACATGTGAAAGAACTGGAAAATAGAGTCTCTAAATTTCCATAGAGAATGGGAGTTTTCAAACAAAATCTCGCGGTAGGCAGATTTCTTAAATGTCTGCCAAGATCCTAGTCCACCAGTGTATCTGCCCCTCCTTTTGAGTGTGTCAAGAACTGCAGACATGATAGGACAGCACCCTTTGACAAGGTTACACAGCAAGACAGAGATGATGGGATAGTTGCTCCCGTTCTATTATATGACTCCATTTTAGGAGACTAGGCTCACACTTTCCTGCTGGCTTTCAAGAGATGAGCTGTGACTTTGTAAGAAGGCCATTTGTCTAGAACCTGTTTAGCCTCTAAAAAATAAAAACATCCCCCTAGCCAACAGCCAGCAAGAAAGCAAGGATCTCACTTCTACAATTGCAAGGAATTGAATTCTTCCAGCAACCTGAATGAGCCAGGAAGAGCACATCATGCTCCAGATAACACAGCCTGCAGGCACCTTGGTCTCAAACTTTAAAACCCTGTGGAGAGTCTAAACACCCTGTGCCTGGACCTGGGACCTACAGACACTGTTAAATAACTGCCCCTACCCCCCCCCCCCAACTGACTTAGCAGTGACTTGTTTTACGAGCAGAAAACTAGCACCCTTCTTTTACAGCAAGCCACGTGGAAGAAAAAACAATGTTAGCAAGTTTGATGTTCTCTTTTACAACAAAAACTTAGAAAACAATTATTTAGTTGTGACTAAAGGAAATGCTATATGTTTTGATATTCAACCAAGTTTTGGAAAAATTTGATAACTTCTTATGAAGGGTAAAATGAAATTTTCATTTTCTCTGCAGCATCTTAAAATAGGTAGCTCAGAACCGAACAGTCACGTATAGAGTACTTTATACATGAAGAGGAATATGGAGGGAAACAAGCAGTCTTATTCACAACCTTTTTCTTCAAGTGTTTGATGCTTCCAGTTAGAAATTCTTATTTTAAAAACAACCAAAATTTAACAACAGTACAAATGTGAAATTTAGAAATCATGCTCTCAGGGTACCAAATTAGATGGCCCATTATGTCAATAACATAAAGCAATGCAAACAGAGAAACAAATATTTTCTAAGAATAAGAAATTATTATTTTTATTGAGTAATAATAAGAATTAATTAGAAGGTTTTAATAATGATTGAACTCACATAAATTTATGTGATTATGGTACTGAATATATGCCTTAACAACATTAACTGTCTTCTTCAACATTTTCACTTAGAAGCCATCTTGTGATAAATGAATTATCGCTCTTACTCTGAAATCTATGGTACAATTAATTCAATGTGAGATCAAGGAGTTAGCCAGGCAAATAAATTGCCCAGATGGTTTCTGCTGCACTGAATCCTTTTCATATAGCTCTTTTTTTTCTGCTTATGAAACTTGGATGATATTTAGGGTTGTGTAGTGCTTTTTCTAGGGAGCAAGGGGCATTCTGTTAAAAAAATCAAAGCTTACTCAGCGTGAACAATACCCTTGCACCTTGTTTAGGTATTTTAAGGTGTACGTTCTAGTTGGACCTCCTGTAATTGGATAAGCATGTCATCTATACCATCTATGATTTGATAACAACGGTGAACAGAATAAAGCTGAGGATGTTAACATGTCATTCCATTAGATAGTCCCATTTAGTTGGACATTTTTTCTTACCCATCACTATGATTACATAACCCATTCTATATTACCATCACCACAAGAACAGCCATAAATAAATCCTCAGGGAACTTGAACAACTAACTTGTTGAAATTCAAATAAGCAAATCCCAATAGGTCCTGGATGAAGCTGTGGCCTTATACAAATTCCTGGAATAGACATATAAAAACTAACCAAATAGTCCTGACTTCAGCATTCTTTGCAAGATTTACATAAGGGCTGTGTGACCAACCAATTTCATTCTTGTACATGAAGACGGTTTGTTGTTCACTTCAGCATAATTGTCTAGATTCAGATGTGTCTTTTTCCAATTTTTCTTTCTATGCAGTTATGTGTATTTTTTTCCTCCTCTTCCCAGTCCCTAGAAACCAAGAAAAAAAGATATTACGTCAGCATCCTACTTAAAAAGTTTGCCTACTTTCTACCTAGTTTCATTTTGTTACATTATTAATTTTAAATGTTAAAGGGCATATTTTTCTGTATTCTGTAATCACTTTAAATACAATATTTCAATCTGATGTCAGAATACAATTTTGACTGAAATTTAATTTTCAGTTAAAATAAAATTTGGTAAACTGATAAAATTTGGTAAACTTCTATTTATACACAGCCCCAGAGTTTCCCATACTTAGACTAGGTAAATGACGGCTAGGACAATGGTGTTATTTATTATGGTGCGTTATCCAATTGCACTGCACCTGTCTGGGTCAGGGGTTTACAATAGTGCAATGAAAATGGTTTGAAAGGGTCAGAGGTCTAATGTGTTAAGCCCATAAACAAAGACTGACCAGGGAGAGTGTTAATCCATGTTCATTAATTTTTGAATTCACATTCTGCAAGTTCATCCAAAAATTTATGAAGCATATCAGAGTTTGGCTTCCACAGTGATAGAGACATACTGAAACATATGGCTAGGGGGCAAAATAGAGTCCTTGTGCTGCAGAGGGCCAGGTGAAGTGCAGCACATCGGGACCTCCACTACTGCTGAGAGTCCAGCCACAGAAGAGGGACACTGGGCACTGTTTCTGACACCGTGAAAGGCAGAGACTCATTTCCAGTTACTCCCCAAGAGAACATCATTGCCCAAATTCAGTGGATTCTGTTCCTTTGAGCATATCTGTATGCACGATAATTTAAATCATGTAAAATCCATCTACCTTATATTTCCTTGTTCCCTGGTATAGATACATACATACACATAGATATGTTAGATATATATGCATGAACCACTGATCTGATGTATTATGTAAATTATAAAAAGCATACAAAATCTATTTCTAACAGCAAAAGCATATTTCATTTTATTTTACAATTTAGTAATGTTATAAACACTCGACACTAAAGCATTAAGTTAACAATCTTTTATTTTTTTAATTTTTTTGGTGGTACGCGGGCCTCTCACTGTTGTGGCCTCTCCCGTTGCGGACGGAGCACAGGCTCCGGACGCGCAGGCTTAGCGGCCATGGCTCACGGGCCCAGTCACTCTGCGGCATGTGGGATCTTCCCGGACCGGGGCACGAACCCATGTCCCCTGCATCAGCAGGTGGACTCTCAACCACTGCGCCACCAGGGAAGCCCCTAACAATCTCATTTTTAATGGAAATAAAAGCACTGAATATGATTATATTTGTAAAATCTTGGTTTAACCCTTTTGATATATACTAGTCTGGTTATTTTAATGTGGCACATTTTCCCTAGTGACTATTTTATCTGGAATGATAATTCACAAAGATATGAGGATTGAAATGGAAGACTGAATAATGATACGCATTTTTTCATAAAATACACTATTATAGAGTATTTTACAAAAATTTAGAAGTAAATATTCATCTTGTTATGTTGAAAAAATGGAAAGTTACTTTAAAAAATAAAAATGTTGAAAGTTACTTTAAAAAATAAAAATGTGTACATAAAAATTCTTTATGTTTTTTAAAACAAATTAGAAAAGTGGAAAATGTTCAATTTATTTAAATGTTAAGATACAAGTTTTTCCACTGACAACACGTTCATAATGGACTCTGTCCATTGTCATACTCTATCTTACCTTTACAGCAGATGCTCCAGATCCAAAGTCTATACCCCACACCCACAGATCTCTCTGCTACCGATGCACTAGCTTGGTTTCCATTCCTAATATCCCAACCTGTTTTTCCCTAACTACCATCACCATTTTATTTGACATTCCTTAATTATTTTTTCATTTTGTCACTTTGCCACTCACCTCCTCAGGTCAGCCCTCCGAGAACACCCTGGCCTGGGCAGGTCCATCAAACTCTCTCTCAGGATCCAACAATTAATCACCTTGTAATCATGTGCGTTTCTGCCCTTAGATTGTAAGGGGAGTGAGGATAGAGGCTGCTGTCTTTCCTGTTCACCAATAGCTTCTCTTCTCTAGTCCAATGGCTTTCACTTATACAGTAAATATAGTGTTGGACAAATTAATTATGAGACAATCCAAAGCAAAAGCAAAAAAAAAAAATCAAAGATAAAGATGATTTACATTGTAAGAGAAAATTGAACCATTCTCATTATAGTCAAGTAGGAAAGAATTGTGCAAATAAAATAAGGTCTAACAAAACGTTCCCAGCAAGAGTGAAATGGAAGTAATAGTTTATATTCTTGACTGAACTCCTTTCATTGCATAAATGAGGGAAACAGGGATCTGTTTTACAGGTTTTCCTCAGCCTACCCAGCACTGAGATGACTGCTACACTCTGTGATAAAAGAATCTACACTCTGCATGTAGATTCTTAAATATATGGTTGAGCTTTCCATAAATTAAGAAAACTTTTCGGAAATCAGAGGCACATTCAGAGTATAATTCTTAGAGAGCTTTTTGTTAGCAAAGCCATTGTTGTCTTAGAAGCCCTCTGGGGATACCTAGGTAGTAGGGTTTAGAATTTATCTGGTTGGGCGGTGACAGGAGACAGAGTCTGAGTCTTGAAGGAGGGGGGCTCGTCTGAGACTCCCCAGAAAAACAGGAACTCTGTGAGGCATCCAAGGTGATAGCTTTCCAGGGTAAAATATTTACAACCCCCTGGCACATCACTGCCCTGCTCAAAACCCTCCAGTGCCTTCCCCTTCTCATACAGATGAAAATGTAAAAAAAAACCCCAAAGGGAGCCCAACCATGGGACCTGGGCCATAGCCAGAGCCCGAGCTCATCTCCCACCACACTTCCCCTCTCTCACGCTGCTGCCCAAACTCAGACTCTGTTCACCAATGCCTAATAGAAACACGGATACAGAGCTTTAGGTGAAGTAGAAAAGAGTAGCTTTATTAATTTGCCAGGCAAAGGGGGCCACAGCGGGCTAATGCTCTCAAGACTGCATGATCCACGCTGGAGGGGTTAGTGAGGAGTCTTACAGTGTTCAAGGAGCAGGGCGTGATCAGCTCGTGGATAATTCTCGGATTGGTTGGCATCAAGGTGAAGTTCCAAGCATCATCAACTTTCTGGTTCTAACCAGCCTAGGGTCCATGTGCTTAAGGTCTGCCATCTCCATCTGGTGAGGGTGTGCTTCCTGTAAAAGCAGCTTAGGAATATGTATCAGGCCTTTATCTGTATCTTTCCAAAAACTGGGGGTTCGGTGATTCCGTGATGTGGCAGATTTATAGTCTTAATTGTTACCAGTTCCCCAGCCCAACAGCTCTTCTTTGTTTCTATTGATACATCTTTACATTTCCCATCATTCACTCTTGAGTCAACCTTTTACTACAAAAGAAAAGGACACGGGGGCTTGCTCACATTTCAATTCCACTCCTCCACACTGATCTGGCTTCTACTGAAATTGGCAAGTTTACTTCCACCTCAGGGCTCACACAATTCTATTTCTTCTCCTAGTAATGTTTATTTTCTCAGAAGCATCCCTATATTCTTCCTATCACTTCATCTTGGTATGTGATAAAATGTCGCCCCCAGACAGAATGTTCCTGAACACCCTGTACAAAGTAACATACTCAAGCATCCCCTAGCATTTAAACCTGCTTCATTTTTCTTCAGGGTACATAGCATTATCTATTATCTTGTCCCATCATACCATGATATTATGTATCATATTAGTGTATTTATTTCTCCTTCTAACTCTGACACATGATGGCAACTCTTTCCTGTATCTCCAACTACAATAAAGTGTCTGACATGCACGTGGCATTTAGTAAATATTTACTGGATGAAAAGGATTTGGGTCATTTGGATTCTATTTTGCTATGACCTATGGCAACAGCCCAGTATAGTTTCCCTCCAAAGGGAACTAAAGTGTTGCCTTAGACCATCATTAAATTATCATATGCAAAAATGATTTTAAATGCTACTTACAAAATTCCATATGTATTTAACATTTTCCTAAGGGCTAAAGATATGCACAGTTATGTGAATTATCTGTGTTTCTCATAAATAAGACAAGCTCAGCTTGATTTGTCTTTTCTCTTAATTCCCCCTATTTTTTATAAAATGAATTTTAATTCACCTTTATTTTAACATAATAAACTTAATAATTTTAAAACTTTGTATCTGTTTTAATTCAATGGTTAGGACTATGAAAGAATTTTATTAAAATCTCTACTAAACTATATTTTCATACTACTTCTTCCTTTGTGTTTACTTTTTGCTTCATGCCAAATTATTTCCCTAGAATTTTTCTTGTTGCTATTGGTAAATCCACCTTTGGCTAGATGATCATTGCTTCACAGCTATGTGTCTATTGTTCCTGGTCTCATAGGATGTTCTCTGTAACCTTATCGCTCTGTAGTTTCTCTGGGCTATATATTTGAACTGAGTCTTGTTGTTAGGCACTTTTAATTTCTCACACCTTATCTCTTCATAGATTGCCTCTGTCTTTCTCTCAATCCCCTGCTGCAAGAACTCTCCTGAGAAGGATGCTTGAGTTCTCCAGCTCTCCTCTATATCTCTAAACTTCTTATTTTCCATGAATTAATTTGTTTGAGGCACATGCTGGATACTTAACTCAGTACTGTTTCCAGCTCAATATCAATACCTCCCTCCAGATTATCATTGAACTGATTGTTCCAAGGGGATTGAATTAGTTTCTTATTGCTGCTGTAACAAATTACCCATATTTAGTGCCTTATAACAACACAAATTTGTTATTTAAAGTTCTGGAAGCCAGAAGTTCAAAAAGCGCTTCACACAACCAAAGTCAAGGTGTCTGCAGGGCTGGCTCCTTCCGGAACCTCAAGGGGAGAGTCTTGCCTTTCCTGGGCTCCAGAGATACCTGCATTATTTTTGGTTCAGTATCTTTCCTCCATCTTCAAAGCCAGCAATTGTGTCATCTGGACCCTCTGCTTCCACCACCACACCTCCGTCTCTGATTCTTCTGCCTTTCCTTGCCCTCCTATGTACTATGTGATTACAGTAGGCCAACCTTATAATCCAAGATAATCTCTGATGCCAAAATCCTTAATTTAATAACAGCTGCAAAGTCTCTTTTGCCATGTAATGGAATAGATCAATGGGATCAGGGATTAGGACATGGATAACTTTGAGGAAACATTATTAGGGGAAAACTGGACAAAATTAGGTGAGCACCCTGTCTCCTTGTAAAATTACAAATTAATTAGACCTCCCTTTCCTTCCTTCCTTCCTTCCTTTCTTTCTGCTTTCTTTCTTTTTCTCTTTCTTTCTTTCTTTCTTTCTTTCAAGTCTGATACAGAAAGATTCAAAATGCCATCATTTTATTTGAAATATTTTTGACATAGTTCATTTATTTTCTGTATAAAATTATGTTAAGATACAATCAGAGGGGTTCGATTCCTGGTCAGGGAGCTAAAATCCCACATGTCTCGCAGTCAAAAAACCAAAACATAAAACAGAAGCATTATTGTAACAAATTCAATAAAGCCTTTAAAAATGGTCCACATCAAAAAAAATCTTTAAAAAATAAGGAAATAAAATATGTATTTTTTAAAAGATACAATCAGATACTCACACCACTTTATGACTCCTTAGTGGTGACATCTGCCTTCCTGACCTATTTTAAAAGTCTGAGCAGAAAGGAGGGAGCCTCCTCCTCCAAAGGAAGAGAAGTTGAGATAAGTTAGTCACTTGTCAAACTCTGTGTATGATGGGTCATTGTTTCTCCCTTGGGGTAGACCACTGCATTGGTGACCCCCCAAGGAGCCAAACTTCCCTATATTCATGCCTTTGGTTAGTCCTTACCCACCTTGACCCTGGGCTTGGCCCTCTGACTTACTTTGGCAAAGTTGCTGTTAACAAGAGTGATACAAGCAGAGGACAAATGGTTTTTGTGAACTGAGACTTGTTTTCTTAGAACATCCCCTCTTGAGGTCAGGTGCCATCCTGTAAAGAAACTGGGGTTCAACTAGTGAATAATGAGAGACTATGTATAGACAAATCTTGGATTTGAAATGTCTTCTTGGAAGTTCCACTCTTCCCTGAGCTCCTGGCTGAATGCAAATGCAGGTGATTTTGGCACTAGCACATGGTGTGGAAGCAGTGCCCAGCTGAACCCAGTCAGTATCACTGGGTTGCAAGAAACAATAAATCTTTGCTGTTTTATGCCACTAAATGTTGAAGAGGTGTGATATAAAGCAGCAGGTAATTGAAGGACCCCCTGGCAGTATTATATTCAGTAATATTTTTTTTCTCACTGAGTGCATTGTGAGGCAGGCCCAAGTGAGATATTAAAACATGGCACCCATGACAAAAATCTTCATGTCAGTTGATGTAAGACAGACATACCATAGAAGAGCTCATATTTTAATTTCCTTCCTTTTTAAATTTACATAAAACATCTCATGTAAGTAGGATTTTTTTAAACTTCTATATGCATTGACTCCCAGACGTTTCTCATATTTCGCATGTCAAATAGATGAGCTTTTATTCTTCTATGTGGAGTTGTTCTCAGGTTGAAAATTTCACCCCTTGATTTTTTTCTCCCAAGTGAGAACATATGTATGCAATTCTCTTTATGTTACAGAAACACTTCATTCCTTCCATTTTGAAAGATAAATGAAAGCAGGAGATGTTTCCTTCAGGCTCAGCAACCATAAAATTCAGACAAATATTGACATTGATTTTGGAAATGAAGGGCTAAGTTTCCAGGAATGAGTGTTTTTATACTTACAGCTCAGAAACCATCCTTCACAGTATTAAATCTGTTTTTAATTGGTATTTATATTGTTGGCCATTACAAGTAATATCCAATTCTACCCTCTCCCCTTCTTAGATTAACATACCCTAGAGTGCAAGATGAGAGATTTCCATATCAGTAGTGCCAGATTAACATGACCTGTAAACTAAAATAGCACATCACTCCTGTTGAGTCACAGGATCATCTTTGACTCCTGCAAGAGCACCATTTTATTAAACCAATAAGATAGGACTATTATAGCGTCTCCATAACGTTTTAGCTCACAGCCATTACAGGAGCACGAATAATAAGCATAGTGGGTTTAATTAAATTGACTAAACACGTTTGACCCAGCGTTAGAATTATTCATTTTTTATCCACCTCAGTATAGGGAGACAAGGTGGCACTCGTCTCAAAGCAAAGCCGGATAATTTCATAGGGCCTACTGTGCACAGGAGTCTAAGGCCTTTGGGTTAAACAATGAAAGCAAACGTATTGTATCTCATGTACTGATACACAGGCAGTTTCATTACAGAGAACAATATAATGGATGCAAGTCTAGGCTCCGGAGTCATAGCATCTGGATCAGTTCCCAGGTCTGCTGCTTTTAAGGTCAGTGATTTTGAGCAAGTTACTTCAACCCACTGTTCCTCAATTTCTGAAATTCTAAAATGGTATAATAGAACCTGCCTTATAATATTATCATGTTTTTAAGTGTATTCATAATATGTCCCCAAAAGCACTCAAAAATATCTTACAGTTAAGTACCCACTATATGTTATACATTATCATTTCTTTTCTAACATTATTACTAAAGTAATTTCATCCTTTGGAAAAATAAAAGTGAACATGGACTCTTTCCTAATGAAGTTTCCCTTGTCATGAGAGACACTCATTGGCCCAGACAACTCAACAAAGCATTATTTGATGTTCAACAAGTTATGTGATTTCCCACCATAGTTATGAATTTCAAGTCACACACATTCATTGGTTGGGGCCATTCTGGAAAAATAACGTTTAAAAACAATAATATTATCAGAATGAAAAAGATTGGAGGGCTATACTGGAAAGGAAAACAAAGTAAAGTTTTCTTAATTTCAAATGGTTGAGTGGCCTTACTCCTGTAACCATTTAGTATATAGTCAGTATTATTATAGGCCTGTATGGCTTCTAAAGTACAGGGTCCTTATAAACTCTGATGTCATTGGAACATAATATTCAGAAAAAAATGAACATCCCTTTTATAAGTTTCTCTGAGCTGCCACAACAAAGTACTATGAACTGGGTGACTTAAAACAGCAGAAAATAATTGTCTCACAGTTTCAGAGACTATAAACAAAGAGTCAAGGTGTCAGCAGGTCCAAGCTCTCTGAAAGACACTGGGGGAAAATACGGCCCAGACATTTCTCTTAGCTTCTGTATCACCAGCAAGCTTTGGTATTACTTCACTCACAGGTCTCTGCCTCTGTCATCTCCCTTGGTTTCTGTGTCTTCACATGGCCATCTTCTTAGAAGTTCCACCATTCATGTGGGATTAGGGCCCACACTACTGCAGTATGACCTTGACTTAAGTAATTATATCTGCAACAACCCTATTTACAAATAAGGTCATATTCTAAGATATGAAGGTTAGAATTTCAACATATCTTTTTATGGGGACACAATACCACCTCTCTAGCAAGAGAGAAAAGAGGAATTCTTGGTCCCAACAGAACAAGAAAAAAAATTCCTGGCAATTTTGCATCGATACACTGCAGATTTTATAAGACCATGTTAGGCAGATTGATGACAAGAGACTCCATGTCCTATCCACATTTTGGACTGGCCCATCTGACTAGCAAAAGACATAAAATATGAAACAGACAAACCCTACTTCCCCCAACTCAATGTTTTTCTGTGATTTTGTGCAGTTCTCCTAGAGTCTAATCATGTTTTTACATTCTCATATGGTGGAGTGAAGGAGTCCCATGCTTTGACATTTGCCATGTCCATTTTTTAAGTGTCTTGCAAAGTATACTCTATATAAAGTATATGTACTCTATAAAAAGTATACTCTACTCACCCAAATATAGTAACTCCCCTACATACAAATGAGTTCCATTCCGAGAGTGTATTCATTAGGTCCAATTTGTTCATAAGTCCAACAAAGTTAGCCTAGGTACCCAACTAACAAAATCAGCTATATAGTACTATACTGTAATAGGTTCATAATAATTCCATGCAAATAATACATAAAAAACAAACACAAAAATAAAGAAAACACTTTTAATCTTACAGCACAGTACCTTGAAAATTACAGTAGTACAGTACAAGAGCTGGCATCCAGGGTTTAGCATCGAGTGAACAGGCAAGAAGAGTTACTGACTGGAGGAAGGAGTGGAGGTGGGAGATGGTAGAGCTGAAGGATCATCAGCAACAGGAGATGGAGGGCAAACCACAATTTCACTTACACCTGATGTTGATGGAACGTTTACATCTTTGAAAGCTCGCAACTTGAAAGTTTGCATGTAAGGCACTTACTGTAATATGACTATACCGAGCATCTACTGTTAGCCATTTAAATAAAAGCCTCTTATACAAACAGTCTGTTAGTTTGGGGGAATAGAATCAAGAAATAATTTCAGTATGAAATTGGAGCACAGCTATGATCTGGATATAGACAGGTACATGGAAATCCTCTGTTCTAAAATTCCTAAGCCTGTCTTTACAGTTTACCATGGGGAGAGTTTTCCTACTTACATCCAATTTAGGGCAAATTTCCATGCTTGTTACTCATAGAAACAAAGCTTATTAATGTTTTAGGGACCTTCTCATTAAGTTTTCTTCTTACCATTTCAGTCTAATTAAGCTATCTTCCCTCTTTTATCTTTCAATCACGTCCCTTTGCACAATCATGTTGTCCCATTTACATTTGATTGTACACTGAAGCCAGAACAAGGATGCCTCAGTGAACTTCAGAATTTTTTAAATCATTTGTTAATTAAGTGTGGTAGCCTTACTTCTGAAGTTTCTCATTTACCATGGCGTGCGTATTTGGACAGTATGATCTAATTCTTAATGTTTGAATAAACTTTAACAAAGGAAGAAGCAGAGTCTGACCTCTCTGTCTTGGCAGTGACCCGGCGTTCCAAGTCCCAAACACAACATCCCTATCAGGGATTTACTCTCGTGATAAGAGCTTATTCTACCTTCCTAACTTCCTCACTTCAAAGATGATGAATATTGCTTAAGTCACATTTTACATATTCGCCTCTCTTTCTACATTTAAATATGACTGGTTCAACAAAGGAAAGACAATTAGAAATTTCTTCATGACCACATTCTGCAACTCTTTATAATAATCACATGAGTACGGCCAAAACTGTTACATTTAACTCAGCTTCCCTGTAACCAGTGTTATTTTCACCTGTAATATGTTGTGATCCTAACTCCAAACCCCAATATGTTTAATATTGATCTATTTACAACATTTAAAAAATTCCAACGATAACTCCATAGTTGACTAATACGTGCATTTTGGACTAGTATGTGCATTTTATTCAAATCTTGCCACTAGAAGTTTTCTTCCATACGGGAAAATTGAACAATTCCTTTGGATTTTAGAGCATCTCTTCAGAGCACACCACATTTTAAAAATAATGAAACACACATGAAAAAATAAAAGGAAGAAAAGGCAAGAATTAAATTATTATCAATGACATATCAGAGAAACACGTTTTACCCACAACAAGCAAACTTCACATTTACTCAAGAGCCTGTTAGGATCCAGGTTCTTTCACAACCTTATTGTGTAAATTATCTATGGCCACACAAGAATTCCCTCACACTCGTTGGCTTAAAACAGTGTGCATTTTTATCGCATGGTACTGTGTCAGGAGTCTGGGCACAGCTTAGCAGGGTTTCACAAAGCTTCAGCCAATGTGTCAGCCAGGCTGCATCTCATGTGGAGGTTCTTGGTGGGGCAACCCCTCCATACCCTCTCAGTCTGTTGCTGGAATTCATTTCCTGGCAGTGGTATAACTGTGAGCACACTTTTGGGCTGGTTGTCAGCTGGAGGCTGCCCCCAGCTCCTGGATACCAGCTCATCGCCATGTGGGCCTTCCAACATAACCACTTATTTCTCCAAAGTCAGCTAGGGAAAGAGGCTCTCTAGTGAATCAGCTGTCTGGCAGATTTGTATGGACGTCACATAATCATGGAAGTGAAATCTCATTCCTTTGCCGTGTTCTATCGATGAGAAGTAAGCTGGAGGTCCCTCTAATAGGAGGAAGGAAGGATATAGAGGTGTAAAACCAAGGGGTGGAGATCACAGGGCTGGGTAAGAACACTCTAGTGTTTGGTCACCACACCCATCAGGTAGGTTAGTGCACCAGAATATTAAATACTTTGGAGGGGAGTTGGTCAAACATCAAAAATTTGATATTTGCCAAGCCCATAATTAGATAATAGATTCCGTTTATAAGAAAGGGGGAAAACATTTCAGAAGTCAATGAGACAGACATCTGTCAAAAGGCTTTCCAAAACAAACCCTTTATTTTATATTCAAGTTATATTAAATGATAACTAATATACCTCCGCTTAACTCCTCAGATTTCTATTATTGATATCTGAGGTCTCAAATGTCTGAAACATTTGCGCAAAACTAGGAAATCAATTTTACCCAGTGCCCTCATTGCAGACAGACCACCATCATCCTGCTTTTTTTTTGCTTTTGCCTCAAACTGCCAAGATGGTTGAGAGTAAGGATATAAACATACACTTTTTATTTTCATACTTATAAAAGTGAAAGTCATGTCCCCTCCCATCCTTTAAAAAGGTCAGACAAAATACAAGAAGGAGTGTTTTCACAATACAGGGTGAAGTATGAACATTCTCCTGCATCTTACACTTTCATCTGTCCACTTTCTGGACATTACATACCTCTTATAAAGGAACTAGGACAGCAAACTCCTGGCTGCTCCCTGTCCCTGTGTGGTTGGCAGGATGGTCAGGCCTTTGGGTTCACAGGCTTATCTAGCCATCCTCAGATTATTCACTGTAATGGGTTTTTAATTTAAAAATCAACATTTTCAATATCCTGTACCCTTAGGTTCTTCATGACATTTTTTTCCCTTAAATTCCATATATATGTGTTAGCATACGGTATTTGTCTTTCTCTTTCTGACTTACTTCACTCTGTATGACAAACTCTGAGTCTCTTGACTCATACCCTCTTACATTTATTTTTATAATTTCTTGGCTTTGCTTTGTCTCCTTGAGGACTCTTTTCACTCTCATCTCATGGGAAACATTTTGAGGTTGCACAGACGCTGGAATGAAGACACTTCATGATATGTAAATAAAGCAGCGATGAAGCAGGCCCTTATTTCATGATTTTGGACACAGATTGTTAGTGTGACCATCCATCTTTTTGAAGGATTTGAGAGAAGGTGTGAGAAAACAGATGTGTGACATTTGGTGATGATTCTCCTGTAACTGACATGTTTCTAAGGCAGAATGTCTAGAGGGAGAGCTTCCAGATGAGATCCCTATGACATAGCACCCAATGAAGAGTGGGTCCCACTGGAGGCTGTGGGTGGGGGGAGTGGTAGCAACCTCCAGCTGTGGGCTGGCAGAAATCCAGTGTTTCTGGTCAGTAGAGGTGCATTCCTTGTGTTGAGTTACTGCTCTGACAAGAGGGCTGTGTCTGCTGCTTGACCTCTGCACAGAAGGAGAGAAGGTTGGTAGACACATCTGAGAATTTTCAATGCCTAAATTTTAAAGTATTTTTCTGAAGTTCCTTCAGAATAAAATATATTCTTTGTTGAATTTGCATACTTTTCACAATGTAATTTTTATAACCTTTTGAAATTTTAGTTTATAATTTTATCTCAATTAGAATCTTCCCCTCTGTGTGTGGGTGTTTCTGATGGCTTTTCCACCCTTTCTCTAGGTTCAGACCTCCTTGACCTTCTCCCCAACAATATTCCCAGTTCAACATCAGGCCTCCACTGAAGATGCAGGATTCAAGTGGTGGGGTTACAAGTCACTGGGCAATGGCACAGATTCTGATTACGTGTTTAGTGGTTATTTCTCCTCCCTCTTTCCACCTCAGGCAGTAGCTGCATAAATTTGGTTTGTCGTCCTTGTAGTAGAAACCTCTACTGTTTAAACTGGGGCTGTTGGGAGGTGAACAGGGGTTTTCTCCCAGGATCCTTCTTCCTATCCACTGTAATTATCTGACTTTTCTTCCAGTTTTATTGAGATATATTTGACATAGAGCACACTATAAGTGTAGGGTGTGCAGCATCATGATTTGACTTACGTACATCATGAAGTGATTATCACAATGAATTTAGTGAACATCCATCCTCTCATGTGATACAATATTAAAGAAACAGAAAAGAACATTTCCTTGGGATGAGAATTCTTAGGGTTTACTTTCTCAGCAACTCTCCTGTATATTATACAGCAGAGTTAACCAGAGTCATCGTGTTGTTCCTGACATTCTGAGCACCTATCTGTCTTATAACAGGAGCTTTGTACCTTTTGACAAACTTCATCTAATTCAAATTTCATCTACACAGCATAGTGGTTCCGTATTGCTATATATTTCAAAATGATCACCATGATAAGTCTAGTTGTCATCTGCCATCATACAAAGACATTAAATTTATTGACTATATTCCCTGTTATCTGACTTTTTGATTCTAGCCATCCTAGTGGGTTTGAAATGATTTCTTCTTGTGATTTTTTTTTTTTTTTTTTTGCCGTATGTGGGCCTCTCACTGTTGTGGCCTCTCCCGTTGCGGAGCACAGGCTCCGGACGCACAGGCTCAGCGGCCATGGCTCACGGGGCCAGCCACTCCGCGGCATGTGGGATCTTCCCGGACCGGGGCACGAACCCGCGTCCCCTGTATCGGCAGGCGGACTCGCAACCACTGCGCCACCAGGGAAGCCCCTCTTCTTGTGATTTTGATTTGCATTTCCCTAATGACTAATCATTTTGGGTATTTCTTTATGTGCTTATTCATCATTTGTATATCTTCTTTGGAAACATGATTATTCAGATTCTTTGCCCATTTTTAATTTGGATTTTCTTTTTATTTTTACGTTGTTTTAGTTCTTTTTAAATTCTAAGTCCTTTAAAACAAGTCCTTTATCAGGTATATGATTAGGAATTTTTATCTCTCATTCTGTAGGCTATCTTTTCATTTTCTCAATAGTGCTCTTTAGAGCACAAAAGTTTTTAATTTTGATGAGGTCAAATTATCTTTTTTTTTTTAATTTTGTTGATCCTGGGTTTGGTGTCATACCTAATCAGTTGCTAAGTCCAAAATCATAAAGATTTACTTCTATGATTTTTTCCTAATTGTTTTATTGTTTTTCCTCTCATATTTAATTTTTTGATAAATTTCAAGTTAATGTTTGTATACAGTATGACAAAGGGATGACCTTCATTCCTTTGCATATGGCAATCCAGTTTATGCAGCACAATTTTTTGGAAAGACTATCATTCGGTCTTGAAAGATCTTAGCACTTGTCAAAAACTCATATACCTATATCTATAGCTATGTCTATACCTACATCTATATCTATACTTACATGTACACATATAGTTATACCTATATATGTCCATATATATGTAGGGAGATATATATATATATATATCCCTATAACCATATTTATATCTATGTCTTTACCCTTACTTATATCTATATCTATACTTACATATATATACCTATATCTATACCTATATATATATCCCATACCTATATCTCTATGTCTATACCTTTACCTATACTAATATCTATCCATCCATCTACCTCTATCATCTACCTATTGAAAGAGACAGAAAGAAAGATTAAAGACTTGTCTCATGGGATTGTGCAGTGTCTGGCAAGTCTGAACATCACAGGACAAGCTGACAGACTGGAAATTCAGAGAAGGGTTCACATTGCAGTCTTGAGTCCAGATACCACAGGGCTTGAAAATGACAGGGTATTTATGTTGCAGTCTTCAGGAAAAGACTTGTTCTTTGGAAAAATTGGGTTTTGCTCTTAAAGCCTTCAACTGATTGGATAAAGTCCACCCATATTATGGAAGGCAATCTGCTTTACTCAAAGCAGATCTGATTTCAATGGTAATCACATGCAAAAAATACCTTCATAGCAACATCTAGACTTGTGTTTGACCAAACAACTGGGCACCATAGTCTAGCCAAGATGACACGTAATATTAACCATCACAGAATTTTTTCTTGTTTCTGAACACAGATAGCACTCACTGTACTGTCCTTTAACTTAACAATTGTCAATTATATTGACATTGTATCACATTGTCTCTTTTATGATTAAAATAGTTTATTAATAAACTTCTATGTGCAAACAAGGTGAGACAACATAGATCTATGTTTCTGTATTCCCAATTGTAAGGATTACTGATGACATGTATCTCTAAAATGTACTATGGTCCTGATCAGAAATTTTCAAAAAAATCCCTATTGCCCAACTAATCTCATTGTCTTTTTATGGTTGACTACATGAGGGTTCATAAAACTATAACCCAGATCACCACCTGTTTTCGTAAATAAAATTTCATTCAAACACAGGACACCTATTCATTTAATAACGTCTATGGCAACCTACCTGATAGAACTACAGAGTTCAATCATTAGAACAGAGACAGCATGGCTTGCAGAGACAAAAATATTTACTACCCGTACTTTTACAAAAAAGTTTGCCAACCTCTATTGTGCACTATAGCACTAATCCATTATTTCAGAACTCTACTGTACATATTGTCCTAACTGTGCTTTCCCACATTTTTCAACTTTCACCCAAATTTCTCCTGCAGGGATGTCTTCTCTTTGCCTCATCTGTAGTAGACTAAAATTATACTTTTTATCAAGTCCATCTCAAGTAATGTCTCAATCCCATATGGCTTTTCTTATATTTAGATATTCATTGGTCTTTTTTCCTACCATCTTTTTACCAAAGACTATTTAAATATTTTTATCACCTTTGTTTTACCTTTTATTTTCTTATTATTATTCATTTGTCTTATTTCTCTTTTTAAGTGGTATTCTCTGTAAAGGTAATGTGTTCATCTTTGTATTTACTGTAATTTCTAAGTTATCTGTGTACCTTGCAAATAGTAATTGAAACTAATTTGTTGCACTGAATTAATGTCTATTAAACTGTATTGGATTAATTGTTATATGTGTTAGCCATTTTCCTGGGCTCTTTAGAAGAAGACTTTTATAAATAATATTTAGGTAATAGGAAAGCATTTTCCCTAGTTGAAGCAGGGATCAGAGATTTTTTTCAGTAAACATTCAGATAATAAATATTTAAGACTTTGGGGATCACAAATGCCTCTATGTCCCTGTCATGTGTTCTACTTTTCTTTAAACTTTAAAATTATACAAAAATCAAAAACCAAAAAATATTCTCAGCTCAAGAACAGTACAAAAACAAATCCTGTGAAAATTTAGCCTATTGGAAGCAAATCTTTGTGTCCTTCCTTCTCATGTGCACTCAGATTTGAGAAGCACTAATATACAGCATTTGTCAAACTGAACAAAATTCAGTGGTTGAAAGATGCTGTATATGTAGAACTTGTCTAAATATGCATTCTTGTACTTTAGGCTGTTTTAATGTAGACCTTTAGACACTTCAGTATACCTCTGAATAACACCATTTATAAATAAATGCTTGTAAGACATAGTAGGGAATAAGTGCACACACACACACACACACACACACAAAATTATTTACAAACCTATAATGTAGATCTGCACGTTTTAGGGCATTATAGTTTTCTGGGCATTTCTACTAAGACTTTAAGTAACACATCTTTATACTTCATTTTGTTTTGTTTTGTTTTGTTTTTTTGCGGTATGCGGGCCTCTCACTGTTGCGACCTCTCCTGTTGCAGAGCACAGGCTCCGGACGCGCAGGTTCAGTGGCCATGGCTCACGGGCCCAGCTGCTCCACGGCATGTGGGATCTTCCCAGACCGGGGCACGAACCCGTGTCCCCTGCATCGGCAGGTGGACTCTCAACCACTGCGCCACCAAGGAAGCCCTATACTTCATTTTGAAAGCAGAGCATAATTTAAATGTCAGGAGTGGGCTCCTAGTGATACTTGGCTCATTTAAGAGAAACAGTATTCTTGAAGTATCACAGTAGGTTTGTTTTTACTTAAAGACAGCTCATTTGTACCTAAAAGGTAAAATTTGTTGACCAAAATTTATAGCTGTAGCAGTTTTTGATTTGATCACTACATCATCCTCTTGAAAAGGATAGTTTGGTGCACTTTACCAGAGATTTTCTGAGGACCACTTGAAAAGGAGTGATAAAAACTCCTTTGCATTTTCCCCTCAGGTGTTCCCTGAATGGTTAAATTAGTTGTGAATTTTTTTATTTGCTATTCAGACATGTCGATCCATTTCATTAGTCATCAAGCATTAATTATCAGATTATCACTACACAAATAAACTCTTTAAAAAAGACTACATCAAAGAAAATTTTAAAGAGTGAAGATGTGGAAGTGATAAAAATAATGATCATATCCACACATAATACTGAGAAATCATGTTGCTTAGTGAAATTGCATTCTTTATGTCTTCCTGTTAAAATGATTATAAACACCTTTATTCTTTCTTCAACATTCTCATTTTACTTTATTGCAGCTCATTATTTGGCTGAGAAAAGACTTATTTATCAACAATAAATTTTGAGTTGTGCAAGGTACCCATCATTATAAGAAGTTGGGTGTTTTTTTTTTTGTTTTTTTTTTTTGGCCCATAGCCAGTAATTTTGAGAAGAGTACCTTTTAAAGATGTACAATGAAAATGTAGAAGCAGTTGTGGGACTATAATATTCAGAGTTACACAATGATTCAGATAACCATTTAGAAATATACTGAATAACATTCAAAATCATTTTAATTTTTAAATAAATATTGCTATGTCTAGAACAATAAAATAAACCTTACATCCATTTTACAGAGTGTATAAAATTGAATCTAATCATATACAAATAGCATGTTGAGTTAAATAGCCTAATTAAAAGTATCATTATATCTATCAGGAAAAAAAATAGAGAAGCACTTTTAAGAAAATCAATAAGTTAAAAGAGATGAAACATTTTTTTAATTCAAATTCCTATGTGAACAAAACTAAAAAGTAATGGTGAAATAGAAGGGAGAACAAAATAACAGCACAGACACACCCATCCTTTATCAAATTCATCATCAACTTTGATGATTATTAGAATATTATGCTTTGTGTGTCCATTTAAGTAGGACCATATGTGATCCTGCAAATCACACCCTTTCTTAAAGGCCCTATGCCATGAGCCTAGGAAACATAACATGAACATAAGCTCTATTAGGAAAAGAGGTTTTTCTTTCATTTTAGTGCTTGCTGTATCCCCAGGACCAGCAAAGATGCCTTTAATAGAAGTTTCTCCATTAATATGTTATTCTTTCTTTAAATGTATAACATTCTTAATATCTGTTGAAGTCAATTGGTACACACTTTTATATGTGTAGTACATATATACATATGTATTTATAAACAGATATACAGACACATTTTATATTATACAATTGTGCAGGTTTATGTACATACACTTCTGGGAAATGGATGTTATGTCAGGGTGCTCACTGAATCGTCTTTTGCCCTCTTATACTTCCTAGCCTTTTGCAGAACACGGAGCAGATGTGTAGTATATCATTTTCAGGTCAAGGCTGTTAAGAGGTTGTGTATATCCTTCCTCCTTTTGTCCCTTAATGCAACAGTATTCTTACCTATAGTGACAAAGAGGGATTGCCCAGGATTCAGTTGTCTTTCATATTAAACATTTGAGAGTCTGAGTTCTCATGTTATATCAACAGAGCCTACTTTATTAATATAGTTGTTTGGTATTATCATCTAGCTAATTGTTATTATTTCGACTTCTCAGATGATAAATTGTGATAAAACCGTAATTTGTAGGAAGTATAAATTTATATAGCTCAATATTCCTTGACAAGATTTATACACAAAGCAGACTTTCAGGGAATATTATTTGAGTAGATTAATGCTTAATTCTATCCCTTCTAAATTCTTGCAGTTCTTCTCTTCTCAGCTGACCATCTTTCTAGACACAGAACCCCCAATCTACAACACAAATTCCAAATTTTCTGATTTTCCTTTTCTCTGGGACTTTATAATCCAACAAAAAACACACCTTCAATGTTTACGCTTTCTAACTTACATTATACTATAAAGAGATGCATTTAAAAAGGATTCTATAATAATTTATTCTCATCCCTACAGACCTCTACATATGCACTCCCCAATTTTTTCAAAGCAGTAATTTATTTTCATTACTTTTCCAGACTCAATATCCATTCATTCAATTACCCTTGCAATCTGGCTTCTATACTCACCATACTCCTGAAAATACTTCCATCAATGTTTTCTGGTCGCTATCCCAGAGGCCTTTTTTTCAGCCACTTATTACCTGAAATTTCAAGTAACACTTGAAAAAGTAGACCATATTTTGAAGACTGTCTTTGATTTGAATTCTAAAACATCAATTAAGGTATGTTTATCCTTCTCAGTAACATAATAGTTTCTCCAAAGTCTGTATAAACATGAATCATCACAAAGCAAAAGGTTTTGCATCTATTAGAAGATTTCATTCTTCTTTCTTCTCTTTATTTCTATTCACCCCAAATAAAAGCATAGAGTAGAAAGGGTCAAAAGGTGTACACCATCTTTACTGGTGTTTGGTCTTCCAATTTTAAAGATTAAAAAAGGTGTATATTATCAATTAGAATTCTGGACCAAACAACATTTGGTGCAACCATACAGATATGTGAACAAGGAAGGCAGCCTTGCAGAATTTTGAAGTTAAAGTATTTTACAAATCTGTTATACTATGGGGGTCTTTTTCAAATCTCTACCACCATTAATGAATATTTTTGTTGCATGAAATTATAGCTGAATTCTGTGCTCTGTTTGGTAGTAAATTCCTTGACCCAGAGTAAGGTCTTACCCATTCCATTTCTGAATGGACCACTCACCTATCTTGTTTGTTCTTGGTTAGCATTATTATTTTTGTGGGGACACTGATTCACTTCCCATCTTTTTCATAAACCTTTGATTAAAACTCTTATACTGTTCCAGAGAAGATGTTAGGTTATCCTGCCACTTCAAACCTGGTTTCCAATTTTCCTACCCTTCCTTTACATTCCTTCTCTAAACTTCCTGACTTGGTCATTCCACTCAATCCTATGCCCTTCATGTAAATGGCTCCTACATCAATTTTCCCAACCTTGTCATTTCTCCAGAAAAACAGCTTTGTGTTTTTAAGTATTTTTGGGCAGTACCAAGGTTTTATTTATGTGAGAGAAGTTAATATTAATCTGTCACCTCTTATGCAGGCAGATCCGGTTCATTTACAGCATGGTAAATTGTTGCTTATGGTAATGTGTGATTCCCAGATGAATTTACTTATGGTTCTACTAGTTCATTAAGAATAAACATTTCTGTATAAGCTTATGGCCATTTTATAATTGATGAGAGTAACATTTTAAGTTTAGAAGAAAGGTCATTTAAAATGACATCAAGAACCCATGAAGAGCAGCCTAATAGGAAAATAAAAAAGGGAGGTATATTGCTGATAAAATTTAATGTTTTTGGGGATAGTACCTTGGTTAAGATTAGACTTTTATTCTAATGCACACCTAAGTGGGATGTTTCATCATTGAGAATCAAATTTAAATAGTGGACATTGTTCTCTATATAATCCTGATACTATAATCAACTCATGTTTTATAAACTCAAACATACCATCTGCATGTGATCAGTCTTATATAGGCATATGGAAGCATTTATGCTCTCTTCCACAACTAACTCATTTTCCTGCACGTTCTTTCATGGAAACACAGGTATGAGTGAGTCACATATTTAATATTTGACTGGAATATAGTATTCTCAAATTCTATACCAGACTCCTGCTATTATAATTTATTCTCAAGAGTGATTCATCTGATCCTGCATTTATTTATTTATTTAACAGATATTTAAATGTCACAGGTACTGCTTTTAGTGCTGGGGTTTCATAAAAACAGGATAAATTTTCCTAATAATGTGCATGAGAATGATAAAACCAAGAGGATTCCTGGTAGAGGGCATACTAATTGCTAAGATTCTGAGATGGGAGATGTCTTGGTTTATGCAAGAATAAAAGAAAACCACTGTGACTAGAGCATCATTACTAAATAGAGAAGTCTTGATGTCAAAGCAGAAAGAGCAGGATCTTGAAGTATCTTATGGACAGTGGAAAACATTAAAGTTTGGAATAAGACTTTAATAATAAATTACTTTGACACCCAGAACACAATTAACAAAGTGGCAATAAGTACATACCTATCCAAAATAACTTTAATTGTAAGTGATAAAAATGTTCCAATCAAAAGATGTAGGGTGGCTGAATGAATTAAAAAAAAAAAAAAAAAAAAGCTTACCTGTATGCTGCCTAAAAGACTCACTTCAGATCCACAGACACACACAGACTGAAAGTGAATAGTTGGGAAAAGATTCCATGCAAATGGAAATAAAAAGAAAGCTAGGGTAGCAATACCCATATCAGACAAAATAGACTTTCAAAAAAAGATTATAACAAAGATAAAGAAAGGCATTGCATAATGATAAATGTGTCAATTCAAGAAGAAGATATAACTTTTGCAAATATTTATGCAAATAAATTAAATATATAAAGCAAATATTAACAGACATAAAGGGAGATATTGACAGTATTACAATGATAGAAAGGAATAGTAGGGGTTTTTTAAACCTCACTTAAATTAATAGATAGATCATCCAGAAAGAAAATTAATAAGGAATTAGTGGATCTGAATAACACTGTAAACTAAATGTCCTGTATACACAGGACATTCCATCCAATAGCTACAGAATATATATTCTTCTCAAGTGTACATGGAACATTCTCCAGGATAGAGCAAGTGCTAGGCTACAAAACAAGTTTCGATAAATTTAAGAAGGTTGAAATCATATTAAGCATCTTTTCTGACCATAAGGGTTTGAACCTGGAAATCAATTACAGGAAGAAAACTGCAAAAAACACAAACACATGGAGTCTAAACAACATGCTACCAAACAACTAGTGGGTCAACAAAGAAATCGAAAGAAAATTTTTTTAAATTAAAAGGTTTAAATCAACTATATTTCAATATAAAATAATAATTACTTTTACTCCTAGATTACTTTGGCTCCTAGTGGAAATAGTTTACAGGAAGAAAGAGTGGAAGCAGAGTGACCAGTTGGTATACTTCATGATAAAAAACAGAAACATGCATCTTTCTTATGAATACCTGATTCTGGGTTCATATCACAATGTGAATATGGATCTCCTACTGCAATTTGTCTGTAAAGACTCCATTTTCCTAGACTAGAGGTATAGGGAAAGAGTATAGAATGAAAATAGGCTGAGTTAACTAACCTCTTCCAACACTAATGACAAAAGAGACAAAGAGATTGAAGAAGATAAACATTCCAAGAAGAGATGGTACATCTGTAACTGTATCTCCATTTCTTCCAGTAAGTTTTTATCTTTAGCAATGTGATACAATTTTGTTCTCTTTCTTTAGGTGCTAAATCCTGCTTCTCAAGTATGGTGGGGATACTTTTATAGAAATGTCCTGTGCTTCCCCAAGAGATCAACAATATGTTTTAAAACAATGGTTCTCCAATTTTCACATATGTGGGAATCACCTGTATGGCTTTACACATCTTGTTGGAGGCATGATTCAGGAGGCATGTATGGGGCCCCGTACTTTGCATTTCTAACAAGTTCCCAGGTGAAATTGATGTGACTGGTTGGGCAATTACATTTTAGAACCTTGCTTTAACATTATATGAATGCCTCTGAAATTTTAGTCTGAGGAGGACTGCTTAATGAGGGTCTTTTTTGTTGTCATTGTTATTACTGGAACAAATAATCAAAGATAATTCTGCCTTGAATCCAGAAATAATTGTTGGTCATCATTCTAGCTTTATTTTTTTCTGGGTTTCTTCTAATTATTAATATATGAAAGGGTGTTGAAGATATTCACATTTACATACTTTCTGACATCCAGGCAGGAAGAGAAAAATGAAGAAGGAAAAGGAAAACAAGAGAAAGATGAGAAGAAGAAAGAGGAAGAAGAAGAACATACTTAGTTTTATTAATGCATTGAATGCAGATGGATATTGCAATGGATTCTATTCAGCTATATGTTTTTCTGTGGAGGACTTGTCTCTATAGGATTTTTCATTCGTAACTTAATCTAATTTTTAGAGCTCCTTATTGCCAGAATCAATCAACTATTAGAGAAACAAGAGTTACAATTTGGTATCTCTTTATTTTAAACTTTTCTGGTTTCTACCTCACAATAAGACCTTTATCTTTATTTTTTAACCTGTAAAATGGGGAAATTACCCACCTCTGTGGTTTGTGGTAAGGATTAAATTGCATATGATATACAAAGCTTTTAATATACCATCTAACACTCTGCATTGTTTATCCTTCTTATATTTGATATCATATAAAATTTTTGAATAAAATAAAACAAAATAAATACTTTCTAATGGGTTAAATTGTGTCCCCCAAGATTCATATGCATTTGGAACCTCAGAATGTGACCTTAGTTAGAAATAGGATCTTTGCAAATTTAATTAGTTGAGAACATAAATTCAATGATTGGCATCTTTATAAGAAGAAGAGAGAATACAGAGTTACACAGAGAAGGAAGCAATATAAAAATGGAGACAGAAATTGGAATTTTCCCTCTTACAAGGATGCTTGTGATTTTGTGCCAAGTGGATAATCCAGGATAAACTCCCCAACTCAATATCCTTAATTTAGTCAGATAAACAAAGTTCCTCTTGCCATATAAGGTCATATTCACAGGTCCCAGCATATAGAACATGGACAACTTTGTGGACCATTATTCAGCTGACCATGAGGACTAACCTTTTTTAAACAGTTATTATTGGTTCCTCTTTCTGATCCTGTCCTGCATTCATTTTGCTCTCCTAGTTATATGAAATCTCGATATCCTAACCTGTTGACCTGCAAAACCTGGTAGATAATCTATAACAATGAAACAAGTAATGATATAGTTGTCAAACAAGCTATTTAAATACTCACAAAAGGCACTATGCTCTCTTGGCTCAACCTGCTCCAAATCCAGGTAGGACATCGCCAGTTGGAACATGAGCAGAGGTGATTTCCCAGGAGCTTAATGTAAGTAGACCAAGATAAATATTAGCAGCAAAATTGTCACACAGTGATAGTATGTTTACCCTCTATGGAGTAATGCAAGAGTTTTTTGGGAAAATTATGAGTACCAACATCAAAAAGTTCAATTAAATGTATTCAGCAATAAAATAGGAAAGATGAACTAGAATGCATTTGGAATTAGGAAACAGGAGTTTGGTCAGCTATACTAAACTGTTTGATAAAGTAAGGAGAAGAAGGGAGGTAAGCCTGGAGTTCTGAGACTCAAACCCAAAGATTTGATTTTTCTTTTGATATTTGGATGTTGTCTATGAGAAAAGAAGCCCCATCAGGCCAGCCATTTCCAATTTTGCTGGTAGATCTCCCTTTTATGAAGATGAACATATGGATTATAAAAACCCAATGCCATTAAGCATAAAAGCATAATAATCTACCTAAGTTTAGATTCTATACCAGCAAATTACTCTTTCACAATGTGGCTTCTCTTTACCTGGTGTATTGGAGATACAGCCCTGACCACTTTTATACACTTCTACACTTGTACTGCTTACAGAAATTACATTACATATGTGGACATCTGTATGTGAATCCACAGTGATGCCTTAGAGAAATTTGTACTTTTTTGTTTTTAAAATTTAATATATTATATGAATAACATGCATTATTTATATAATTAATTTAAACAATCATGTATTTCATGTAGGAAAAAAGGGCAGAAAATACAAAGAAGGTTTAGGTGATAAATGATGTGTTTCTTAATAATATTGATTTTACAGTGCTTGAAAGGCATAGTTTTGATTTTGCTGCATTGTTTGTTTTTCTTTAGATTACTTCTCTTTATTTGTTTGTGTCAGGGATTTTCTGCATGTACTGAAGTATTTCATATTTGTTTATATATCTATGCAAAGAAGTAAGCTCAAAATTTTAAATTCAAATTATTGTAAATTTACTAAGATAAATCTCCTTTTTGAACTAGCTTTTCTCATGGTTTCAGTGGGTTTGGCTTTTTTGTTTGTTTGTTTTTTTGCTCTGTTCCCTAAAGTGCAAAGCTATAATAATATTGTAAATATTTTAGTGATAGGAGTTTGGAAGACCATTTTCATGGATAATAACAACATTAATAACCCATTTCAGTGACCATTGAGGAAAACAGGTCCCTGGTCTAAATGAAGAGAATGGAGTGTTCTTGGCAGGCAGGTCCATCTTAATAAGATGTCCTGAAGGATCAGTGGGGACTTAGTAGGGTGAGAGAACTTACCTGTCACTGTTCTCTGCTCATCAGAGAGGCCTTTAGAATCTCTGGACCACTTTTTCTATCTGCAGAAACTGAGAACATAAATAAACCATTACAGAAGTAGAAGAAAACATTTTATTTCTTATATTATCAACAGGGCTCTGGTGACCACTTGATGGAATGGTTCTTCTTTTTTTTTTTTTATCTTTATTGGAGCACAACTGCCCCACAATGGTGTGTTAGTCTCCACTCCACAACAAAGCGAATCAGTCAAACACACACACACACACACACACACACACACTCCCACATCTCCTCCCACCCGCCTCTCTCCACCTCCCACCCTCCCTATCCCACCCCTCGAGGCAGTCACAAAGCACCGAGCTTATCTCCCTGTGCTATGCGCCTGCTTCCCACTAGCTAACAACCTCACATTTGGTAGTGTATATATATGTCCATGCCTCTCTCTCGCTTTGTCACAACTTACTCTTCCCCTTCCCCATATCCTCAAGTCCATTCTCTAGTAGGTCTCTGTCTTTATTCCTGTCTTACTCCTAGGTTCTTCATGACATTTTTTCCCTTAAATTCCATATATATGTGTTAATATATGGTATTTGTCTTTCTCTTTCTGACTTACTTCACTCTGTATGACAGACTCTCAGTCTATCCACCTCATTACAAATAGCTCAATTTTGTTTCTTTTTATGGTTGAGTAATATTCCATTGTATATATGTGCCACTCTTCTTTATCCACTCATCCAATGATGGACACTTAGGTTGTTTCCATCTCTGGGCTATTGTAAATAGAGCTGCAATGAACATTTTGGTACATGACTCTTTTTGAGTTATGGTTTTCTCAGGGTATATGCCCAGTAGTGGGATTGCTGGGTCATATGGTAGTTCTATTTGTAGTTTTTAAGGAACCTCCATACTGTTCTCCACAGTAGTTGCATCAATTTACATTCCCAAAAACAGTGCAAGAGGGTTCTCTTTTCTCCACACCCTCTCCATCATTTACTGTTTCTAGATTTTTTTGATGATGGCTATTCTGACTGGTGTGAGATGATATCTCCTTGTAGTTTTGATTTGCATTTCTCTAATGATTAATGATGTTGAGCATTCTTTCATGTGTTTGTTGGCAGTCTGTATATCTTCTTTGGAGAAATGTCTATTTAGGTCTTTTGCCCATTTCTAGATTGGGTTGTTTGGTTTTTTGTTATTGAGCTGCATGAGCTGCTTATAAATTTTGGAGATTAATCCTTTGTCAGTTGCTTCATTTGCAAATATTTTCTCCCATTCTGAGGGTTGTCTTTTGGTCTTGTTTATGGTTTCCTTTGCTCTGCAAAAGCTTTGAAGTTTCATTAGGTCCCATTTGTTTATTTTTGTTTTTATTTCCATTTCTCTAGGAGGTGGGTCAAAAAGGATCTTGCTGTGATTTATGTCATAGAGTGTTCTGCCTATGTTTTCCTCTAAGAATTTGATAGTTTCTGGCCTTACATTTAGGTCTTTAATCCATTTTGAGCTTATTTTTGTGTATGGTGTTAGGGAGTGATCTAATCTCACACTTTTACATGTATTTGTCCAGTTTTCCCAGCACCACTTATTGAAGAGGCTGTGCTTTCTCCACTGTACATTCTTGCCTCTTTTATCAAAGATAAGGTGACCATGTGTGCATTGGTTTATCTCTGGGCTTTCTATCCTGTTCCATTGATCTATATTTCTGTTTTTGTGCCAGTACCATACTGTCTTGATTCCTGTAGCTTTGTAGTATAGTCTGAAGTCAGGGAGCCTGATTCCTCCAGCTCCGTTTTTCATTCTCAAGATTGCTTTGGCAATTTGGGGTCTTTTGTGCTTCCATACAAATTGTGACATTTTTTGTTCTAGTTCTGTGAAAAATGCCAGTGGTAGTTTGATAGGGATTGCATTGAATCTGTAGATTGCTTTGGGTAGTAGAGTCATTTTCACAATGTTGATTCTTCCAATCCAAGAACATGGTATATCTCTCCATCTATGTGTATCATCTTTAATTTCTTTCATCAGTGTCTTATAATTTTTTGCATACAGGTCTTTTGTCTCCTTAGGTAGATTTATTCCTAGATATTTTATTCTTTTTGTTGCAATGGTAAATGGGAGTGTTTTCGTGATTTCACTTTCAGATTTTTCATCATTAGTGTATAGGAATGCCAGAGATTTCTGTGCATTAATTTTGTATCCTGCTACTGTACCAAATTCATTGATTAGCTCTAGTAGTTTTCTGCTGGCATCTTTAGGAATCTCTATGTATAGTATCATGTCATCTGCAAACAGTGACAGCTTTACTACTTCTTTTCTGATTTGGGTTCCTTTTCTTCTCTGATTGCTGTGGCTAAAACTTCCAAAACTATGTTGAATAAGAGTGGTGAGAGTGGGCAACCTTGTCTTGTTCCTGATCTTAGTGGAAATGCTTTCAGTTTTTCACCTTTGAGTACAATGTTGGCTGTGGGTTTTTCGTGTATGGCCTTTATTATGTTGAGAAAAGTTCCCTCTATGCCTACTTTCTGCAGGGTTTTTATCATAAATGGTTGTTGAATTTTGTCGAAAGCTTTCTATGAATCTATTGAGATGATCATATGGTTTTTCTCCTTCAATTTGTTAATATGGTGCATCACGTTGATTGATTTGCATATATTGAAGAATCCTTGCATTCCTGGAATACACCCCACTTTATCATGGTGTATGATCCGTTTAATGTGTTGTTGGATTCTGTTTGCTAGTATTTTGTTGAGGATTTTTGCATCTATGTTCATCAGTGATATTGGTCTGTAGTTTTCTTTCTTTATGACATCCTTGTCTGGTTTTGGTATCAGGGTGATGGTGGCCTAATAGAATGAATTTGGCAGTGTTCCTCCCTCTGCTGTATTATGGAAGAATTTGAGAAGGATAGGTGTTAGCTCTTCTCTAAATGTTTGATAGAATTCACCTGTGAAGCCATCTGGTCCTGGGCTTTTGTTTGTTGGAAGAATTTTAATCACAGTTTCAATTTCAGTGCTTGTGATTGGTCTGTTCATATTTTCTATTTCCTCCTGATTCAGTCTTGGCAGGTTGTGCATTTCTAAGAATTTGTCCATTTCTTCCAGGTGCCCATTTTATTGGCATATAGCTGCTTGTTGTAATCTCTCATGATCCTTTGTATTTCTGCAGTGTCAGTTGATACTTCTCCTTTTTCATTTCTAATTCTATTGATTTGAGTCTTCTCCCTTTTTTTTCTTTATGAGTCTGGATAATGACTTATCTATTTTGTTTATCTTCTCAAAGAACCAGCTTTTAGTTTTATTGATCTTTGCTATCATTTCCTTTATTTCCTTTTCATTTATTTCTTATCTGATTTTTATGATTTCTTTCCTTCTGCTATCTTTGGGCTTGTTTTGTTCTTCTTTCTCTAATTGCTTTAGGTGCAAGGTTAGGCTGTTTATTCGAGATGTTTCCTGTTTCTTAAGGTAGGATTGTATTGTTATAAACTTCCCTTAGAACTGCTTTTGCTGCATCCCATAGATTTTGTGTCATCGTGTCTCCACTGTCATTTGTTTCTAGGTATTTTTTTATTTCCTCTTTGATTTCTTCATTGATCACTTCGTTATTAAGTAGTGTATTGTTTAGCCTCCATGTGTTTGTATTTTTTACAGATCTTTTCCTGTAATTGATATCTAGTCTCATGGCATTGTGGTCGGAAAAGATACTTTATACAATTTCAATTTTCTTAAATTTATCAAGGCTTGATTTGTGACCCAAGATATGATCTAATCTGGAGAATGTTCCATAAGCACTTGAGAAAAATGTGTATTCTGTTGTATTTTGATGGAATGTCCTATAAATATCAATTAAGTCCATCTTGTTTAATGTATCATTTAAAGCTTGTGTTTCCTTATTTATTTTCATTTTGGATGATCTGTCCATTGGTGAAGGTAGGGTGTTAAAGTCCCCTACTATGAATATGCTACTCTCGATTTCTCCTTTTATGGCTGTTAGTATTTGCCTTATGTATTGAGGTGCTCCTATGTTGGGTGCATAAATATTTACAATATTTTTATCTTCTTCTTGGATCAATCCCTTGATCATTATACAGTGTCCTTCCTTATCTCTTCTAATAGTCTTTATTTTAAAGTCTATTTTTTCTGATATGAGAATTGATACTCCAGCTTTCTTTTGGTTTCCGTTTGTCTGAAATAACTTTTTCCATCCCCTCACTTTCAATCTATATGTGTCTCTAGGTCTGAAGTGGGTCTCTTGTAGACAGCAAATATATGGGTCTTGTTTTTGTATCCATTCAGCCAATCCGTGTCTTTTGGTGGGAGCATTTAGTCCATTTACATTTAAGGTAATTATCGATATGTATGTTCCTACTCCCATTTTCTTAATTGTTTTGAGTTCGTTACTGTAGGTCTTTTCCTTCTCTTCTGTTTCTTGCCTAGAGAAGTTCCTTTAGCAGTTGTAGAGCTGATTTGGTGGTGCTGAACTCACTCAGCTTTTGCTTGTCTGTAAAGGTTTTAATATCTCCATCAAATCTGAATGAGATCCTTGCTGGGTAGAGTAATATTGGTTGCAGGTTTGTCCCTTTCATCACTTTAAATATGTCCTGCCAGTCCCTTCTGGCTTGCAGAGTTTCTGCTGAAAGATCAACTGTTAACCTTATGGGGATTCCCTTGTGTGTTATTTGTTGTTTTTCCCTTGCTGCTTTTAATTTTTTTCTTTGTATTTAATTCTTGACAGTTTGATTAATATGTGTCTTGGCGTATTTCTCCTTGGATTTTTCCTGTATGGGACTCTCTGTGCTTCCTGGACTTGATTAACTATTTCCTTTCCCATATTCGGGAAGTTTTCAACTATAATCTCTTCAAATATTTTCTCAATTCCTTTCTTTTTCTCTTCTTCTTCTGGAACCCCTAAAATCCGAATGTTGGTGCTTTTAGTGTTGTCCCAGATGTCTCTGAAACTGTCTTCAGTTCTTTTCATTCTTTTTTCTTTATTCTGCTCTGCAGTAGTTATTTCCACTATTTTATCTTCCAGGTCACTTATCCATTCTTCTGCCTCAGTTATTCTGCTACTGATCCCATCTAGAGTATTTTTAATTTCATTTATTGTGTTGTTCATCATTGTTTGTTTCATCTTTAGTTCTTCTAGGTCCTTGTTAAACGTTTCCTGTATTCCATCCATTCTATTTCCAAGATTTTGGATCATCTTTACTATCATTATTCTGAATTCATTTTCAGGTAGACTGCCTATTTCCTCTTCATTTGTTAGGTCTGGTGGGTTTTTATCTTGCTCCTTCATCTGCGGTGTGTTTTTCTGTCTTATCATTTTGCTTATCTTACTGTTTGGGGTCTCCTTTTTGCAGGCTGCTGTTTCATAGTTCCCGTTGTTTTTGGTGTGTGCCCCCAGTGGCTGAGTTTGGTTCAGTGGGTTGTGTAGGCTTCTTGGTGAAGGGGACTAGTGCCTGTGTTCTGGTGGATGAGGCTGGATCTTATCTTTCTGGTGGGCAGGTCCATATCTGGTGGTGTGTTTTGTGGTGTCTGTGACCTTTTTTATTGTAGGCAGCCTCTCTGTTAATGGGTAGTTTTGTGTTCCTGTCTTGCTAGTTGTTTGGCATAGGGTGTCCAGCACTGTAGCTTGCTGGTCGTTGAGTGAAGCTGGGTGCTGGTGTTGAGATGGAGATCTCTGGGAGATTTTTCCCCATTTGATATTATGTGGAACTGGGACGTCTCTGTGGACCAGTGTCCTGAAGTTGGCTCTCCCACCTCTGAGGCACAGCACTGACTCCTGGCTGCAGCACCAAGAGCCTTTCATCCACACAGCTCAGAATAAAAGGGAGAAAAAGTAGAAAGAATTAGCAGAAGTAGAAAGATAGAAAGAAAGAAAGAAAGAAAGAAAGAAAGAAAGAAAGAAAGAAAGAAAGAAAGAAAGAAAGGAGTGAGGGAGGGACGGATGGAGGGAGGGAATGAGGGATGGAGGGAAGGAGGATGGAAGGAAGGAAGGAAGGAGCCAAGGAAGGTAAAAAGAAAGAAAGAAGATAAAGTAAAATAAAGTAAGATAAAATATATTAAAGATATTAAAATAAAAAAAATAATTATTAAGAGAAAAAAAAAACAACGGAAGGATAGATTCCTATGACAAATGGTGGAAACAAAGCAATACAGACAAAATCTCACACAAAAGCATACACATACACACTCACAAAAAGAGGAAAAGGGGGAAAAATCATAAATCTTGTTCTCAAAGTCCACCTCCTTAATTTGGGATGATTCATTGTCTAAAAGAGGGGAGGAAGGAAAGAAAGAAAGAAAGAAAGAAAGAAAGAAAGAAAGAAAGAAAGAAAGAAAGAAAGAAAGAAAGACGATAAAGTAAAATAAAAGTTATTACAAAAAAATAATTATTAAGAAAAAAATTAAAAAACAAACGAACAAAAAAAAAAGGATGCATAGAACCCTAGGACAAATGGTGGAAGCAAAGCTATACAGACGAAATCACACACAGAAGCATACACATACACACTCACAAAAAGAGGAAAAGGGGAAAAAATCATAAATCTTGCTCTCAAAGTCCACCTCCTTAATTTGGGATGATTCGTTGTCTATTCATGTATTCCACAGTTGCAGGTACATCAAATTGATTGTGGAGCTTTAATCCGCTGCTTCTGAGGCTGCTGTGAGCGATTTACATTTCTCTTCTTTGTTCTCACAGCTCCCAGGGACTCAGCTTTGGATTTGGCCCCGCCTCTGCATGTAGGTCGTTGTCTGTTCTTCGTTCAGACAAGACGGGGTTAAAGGAGCCTCTGATTCGGGGACTCTGGGTCACTGAGGTCTGGGGGAGGGAGGGGCAAGGAGTGCAGGGTGAGCCTGTGGCGGCAGAGTCCAGCATGATGTTGCAGTAGCCTGAGGCACACCGTGCATTCTCCCAGGGGAATTGTCCCTGGATCCCGGGACCCTGGCAGTGACAGGCTGCACAGGCTCCCCGGAAGGGGGTGTGGATAGTGACCTGTGCTCGCACACAGGCTTTTTGGTGGCAGCTGCAGCAGCCTTAGAGTCTTATGCCCGTCTCTGGGGTCCACGCTTTTAGCTGCAGCTCTCGCCCGTCTCTGGAGCTCCTTTAAGCACCGCTCTTAATCCCCTCTCCTCGCGCACCAGGAAACAAAGAGGGAAGAAAAAGTCTCTTGTCTGTTCGGCAGGTCCAGACTTTTCCCCGGACTCCCTCCCGGCTAGCCGTGGTGCACTAACCCCCTGCAGGCTGTGTTCACACTTTCAACACCAGTCCTCTCCTGGCAGTCCAACCGAAGCCCAAGCCTCAGCTCCCAGCCCCGCCTGCCCGGCGGGTGAGCAGACAAGCTTCTTGGGCTGGTGAGTGCCTGTCGGCCCTCATCCTCTGTGCAGGAATCTACCCGCTTTGCCCTCCACACCCCTGTGGCTGTGCTCTCCTCTGTGGCTCCGAAGCTCCCCGCTCTCCACCACCCTCAGTCTCCTCCCGCAAAGGGGCTCCTAGTGTGTGGAAACATTTCCTCCTTCACAGCTCCCTCCCACTGGTGCAGGTCCCATCCCTATCCTTTTGTCTCTGTTTATTCTTTTTTCTTTTGCCCTACCCAGGTACGTGGGGGGTTTCTTGCCTTTTGGGGGGTCTGAGGTCTTCTGCCAGCGTTCAGTAGGTGTTCTGTAGGAGTTGTTCCACGTGTAGATGTATTTCTGGTGTATCTGTGGGGAGGAAGGTGATCTCCACATCTTACTCTTCTGTCAAATTCCTGGAAGCCCCCATTTGTTTTGTTTTTATTTGTTTGCTTTGTTTTTTAGAGTTCACATCTAAGTGAAATCATTTGGTATTTATCTTTGATGGACTTATTTCACATTGTATAATACCCTCTAGTTTCATCGATGTTTTTGCAAATGGCAAGATTTCATTCTTCTTATGGCTGAATTATATTCCATTGTGTGTGTGTGTGTGTGTGTGTGTGTGTGTGTGTGTATACACATATACATCTTATTTATACATTCATCTATCAGTGGGCTCTTAGGTCGTTTCCATGTTGTCTTGGCTATTGTAAATAATGCAGCAATGAACACAGGGGTGCATATACCTTTCTGAATTAGCGTTTTTGTTTCCTTTTGAAAAATGCCCCAAAGTGGAATTGCTGGATAGTAAGGTAGTTCTATGTTTAATTTTTTGAGGAACCACCATACTCTTTTTTCATAGTGGCTGCTATGAATTTACATCCCCACCAACAGTGTACTAGGATTCCCTTTTCTCCATATCCTCAGCAAAGATTAAGAAATGACTTCTTCCAACATCTTAAAGGGTGAGTGATAAGAATAATGCTGTACTTAAACAGTATTATTTACATTAATATTTCTTATCGGTATGATAGAATAATTAATTATCTAAATTTAGATTTAGAGGGCCTAGGTTTGAATTGCTACCCTGTGGCCTCTTAGCCTAGTACACTTAGGGAAATATATTTAACCTCCTTGTGTCTCTATGGCCCTTTTTCAGATGGATATCACTTATAAAATTAAATAATACAGTGTGTTAAAATTTATTTAGCAGCAAATAATGCATTAAGTAAAACGTTAAAAATATTGGCAGGGTATAAAAGAAATACAGAGATGCATTGTTAGAGCAGGGCTGAGGACACACAGCCTTTCCCTCTTGGTCCTTTCTTACTCTCTCCATAGTAGGCTCAGAGGCACCTTTGAGGAATCTTAGAGTTGCGTAGAAGTTGGTTGGTAAGGAAACCACTGAAGTGCAATATGAAAAATATGACTCATCATATTATTGCCATATGTTGTCAAAATAAGGTTTTATTACATGTTAATATGTATTTGCAAAGTGCATTTTCAGAACAAGAGCAAGGTCCTTTGATGGGATTCCTAAGTGGATGCTGTGTTCTGCCACCCGAAGTCTTTTGAAAACCAAATTTCTCTGTCCGGTTGCTGACAGTTGACTCCCAGACTATAGCTGGCTGCTGGGTATCGACCAGAGAAACTGACTTGTTCCTGAGCCAATCCCCCTCCAATGACCAATGTGTGCTGCAAATATCTGGTCCTTGAACTTCAATTCAAAACATGTTTAAAGTATAATGTCTAATCCAGAATGCCCTATAAAATCAGCTGTTGCCTCCTTTGCAATTTAATCACAGTTCTACTTATCCCCATACTCAGTCCTTCTTCTCCCATCCCATACAGGTGTTTTTTTTTTTTTTTTTTTTTTTTTCCTGGAGATCTACTCAGTAAACCTCCTATATGCTGCACAGTCTTAGAACCTATTTCCAGACAACCATTCTAAAACATTTTTCCCCTGAGAGTGGCCATAGGAATCCAACTCCAAAATCCTATCACTCTCTCTAACTGGTCCCCATTGTTGGTGGTAAATAAAATACAAATAGCCCTTGGTATTCTGCAGTGGTCCATTGAAAAAACCTTCATCAGTGATGAAATGTGATGGGATGCCAGCAGGGAGATTGTTCTTATAAATACTGTGGAATTAAATATCTGTTGAGTGTTATTGATACTTTGGAAAGACATGATAAAGGCTGAGCAAAATTACCAAGTTAAGGCCTCCTGGGCAACTTAAAAAATGCTCTTATCTTCTGCAGCAAGAGCAAAGAATAAGCAGAGGTGAGTTCTAGGACTTAATTATAAGGTAGGTGAGTTCCCAAGAAAAGTGGATTCTCAAATACAGTGAAATTCCCTAGAGGTCAAGGATGGATTTGGAAGGGTTGAGACCTGACATCTGCCACCATAATAGCTGGACTGAAGTCCTTGGGAGTTTTAAAATTCTGGGTATGCCCTGAATCATTGAGTCTGCTGAAGTAACACTCTTCCCTGTTAAATATTAGTGCTTCCTGTTTCTTTGTGGGCAAGGAAAAGACTTCTGCCTTGCAAGACATCAAGCACCCCACACATCATCTGAGGTCACCTGAGTTTCTACCTTTCAGAGCAATAACTAATTCAGCCATGGAGGTTCTGTGTGGGATTCCAGACCTAGCTAGTGTGGTCCAGCAGCAGTCAGTTAAATATGTGACTAGGTCCTGAATATGATGCCACAAGCCTGAGGAATACGAATCTAAACAAGGGAGATTCTATCAAAGTAGATGGAGAACAAAGATGAGTATTCTACACCTTTACAAAGAGTCCTAGAAGATGCTGCTAGTACATGCTAAGAGGGCTCTTGGAATCATATATGGAGTGATTAAGTGAAGTGGAATTGTAAGAACTTTCAGGAAAGATAGCAGAGGAAAAGAATCAAAAGAAGTCTTAGGGAAGTTGCCATGCTAGCATAGTTTTGTTACATGAGATGGGAAAACCCAGTTACCTGTGTTTTGTGAGAGATCCGAGAACACACACTGCTCCCTAAAATGGTAAAGAATGCGCCGGTGACAAGAACATCATAATCATCAAGAGGTTTAGTGCTTGCTAATCTCTAGAGGTGGAGATAAACAAGAGAGATGGGCTCTTTGTAGCAGGAGGTATGATAGAGGTGCAGAGCTGAACAGTAGGAAACAAAGGACACACCCTAATTAGCACCAAGGTTTGAGTGACAGCCAGGGTTTTCTGACTTAAAGAAAAGTACAGAGACAGTTAATTATGTTTTAACATGGTGTACATAAAGGAAAGATAGATTCACAGCCAAGAAGAGTAATGCTTAGTTTACACAATAGAAATTAATTGAAGGAGGGGCTTTTTAGCTCTGACATGTGAAGAGTTTGAAAATTTGTCACTTGCATCCTTAAAAGAGAAAAGCTGAAAAAACTAAAAAATCAACAACTTGGCCACAGACTTGAGGTCACTGAGCAAATCCATAACCCACAAAACTTAACATATAAGTTTATATAGAGAATTGCCGTTGAGATCAGCTTATCAGGGGCAGAAACAGGTTGGAGCCAGCAACTGGTAAGAATGCTAATGGGATACTGTCAATGAATTTCTGAGGCTGAGTGTGGACCACTTTGAGAATTACAAACTCCTGGGGGTCAGTGAGAAGGTCCAGGGAGAAGCAAGCACACTTCCATAGATTTTAACCCCCATAGGATCACCATCAGGATTTCATTGTAAAGATGAGAGAAAATTCCCCTCCTCTTCTGATCAGGGAAGGGGAAAAGTCATCACTAGAAATACTTGCAGTTTTCTCTATGGCAAAAGTCTGCCCTCGAAGGAAACTGCTACCTCCTGGGGTCTTATCTGACCCTGGTTAGCTGAATGAGACAACTCTAGTGCTATACCTTCCTGTCCCACATAAGGGGTGAAAGGCTAAGAAGAGCTTCTGAAGGTCAGAGCCCAGGGAATGAGGCCACTTAAAAATGAGATTTATATCCTTGCCTCCATTGTCATAGATTAGTTGACCATAGGTGCATGGGTTTATCTCTGGGCTTTTTATCTTGTTCCATTGATCTATGTTTTTATTTTTGTGCCAGTACCATACTGTCTTGATTACTATAGCTTTGTAATATAATCTGAAGTCAAGGAGTCTGATTCCTCCAACTCCATTTTTTTCCCTCAAGATTGCTTTGGCTATTCGGGGTCTTTTGTGTCTCCATACAAATTTTAAGATTTTTTGTTCTAGTTCTGTAAAAAATGCCACTGGTAATTTGATAGGGATTGCATTGAATCTGTGGATTGCTTTGGGTAGTATAGTCATTTTCACAATATTGATTCTTCCAATCCAAGAACATGGTATATCTCTCCATCTGTTTCTGTGACAAAGGAGGCAAGGATATACAATGGAGAAAAGACAGCCTCTTCAATAAGTGGTGCTGGGAAAACTGGACAGATACATGTAAAAGAATGAAATTAGAACACTCCCTAACACCATACACAAAAATAACCTCAAAATGGATTAGAGACCTAAATGTAAGACCAGACACTATAAAGCACATAGAGGAAAACATAGGAAGAGAACTCTTTGACATAAATCACAACAAGATCTTTTTTGATCCACATCCTAGAGTAATGGAAATAAAAACAAAAATAAACAAATGGGACCTAATGAAACTTAAAAGCCTTTACAAAGCAAAGGAAACTACAAACAAGACAAAAGACAACCCTCAGAATGGGAGAAAATATTTGCAAACAAATCAACGGAGAAAGGATTAATCTCCAAAATATATAAACAGCTCATGCAGCTCAATATTAAAAAAACAAACAGCCCAATCAAAAAATGGGCAGAAGACCTAAATAGACATTTCTCCAAAGAAGACATACCGATGGCCAAGAAGCACATGAAAAGCTGTTCAAAATCACTAATTATTAGAGAAATGCAAATCAAAACTACAAGGAGGTATCACCTCACACCAGTCAGAATGGGTATCATCAGAAAATCTACAAACAACAAATGCTGTAGGGGGTGTGGAAAATAGGGAACACTCTTGCACTGTTGGTGGGAATGTAAATGGATACAGCCACTATGGAGAACAGTATGGAGGTTCCTTAAAAAACTAAAAATAGAACTACCATATGACTCATCAATCCCCCTACTGTACATATACCCAGAGAAAATGATAATTCAAAAAACACATGCACCCCAATCTTCACTGCAGCACTGTTTACAATAGCCAGGTCATGGGAACAACCTAAATGCCCATCAACAGATGAATGGGTAAAGAAGATGTGGTACATATATACAATGGAATATTACTCAGCCATAAAAAAGAACAAAATTGGGTCATTTGTAGGGATGTAGATGGATCTAGAGACTGTCATACAGAGTGAAGTAAGTCAGAAAGAGAAAAACAAATGTATATTAGCACATATATGTGGAACCTAGAAAAATGGTACAGATGAACCAGTTTGCAGAGCAGAAAGAGAGACACAGATATAGAGAACAAACATATGGAAATCAAGGGGGGAAAGTGGCAGGGGTGGTGGTGGTGGTGGGATGAGTTGGGAGATTGGGATTGACATGTATCCACTAATATGTATGAAATAGAGAACTAATAAGAACCTGCTGTATAAAAAAAAAAATTTTTTTTTAAAAATGAGATTTAATCATAATTGTATAGAAACTTATAGCCCTTCGGGCACCTTACAATGACATCAAAATGGCTCCGGTGTGATAACAGTGGATTTTTGCTAAAAGAACTGCAAGATTCAGACCCAATTTAGGAAGGAGTTCTTAACAAAACCCAAAGAGAACAGTAGAGAGAAAAAATAAAAAATGAAACTAGGGGAAATTTAAGCCTCGGGCTCCAAAAGCTACAACAAACATAAACATAGCACATCTCTCAGCCAGATTTACATAAAACCTGATGTTAAAGTCCTAATTGCCACATATCCTATTACCTGATACATCTTGTCTGGCTTTTAACAAAAAAATCACAAGGCATGCCAAAGGCAAGGAAAAGCACAGTCTGAAGAAACTAAACAAGCATCATTACAAGACTCAAATATGATATAGATTTTGAGTAAGTGCATTTTACCAAAATTAAAAAAAAAGAATAATGTCTTTAAGTTTCAACCATGCTGTATCATGTGTCAAACTTTCCTTCCTTTCTGGATTGAATAATATTCTATGTACATAACACATTTTCTTAACCATTCATCTGTCAACGGACACTTGAATTGCATCTATCTTTTTGGCTATTATGCTAAATATTGTGTTAAAGTCCCTGTTTTTAATTCTTTTGAATATATATGCAGAAGTGGAATTGCTGGATCATATGATAATTCTATGCTTAATGTTTTGAGAAATGACCATACTGTTTTCCACAGGTGCCCAACCATTTTACATCCCGACCACTAGCAAAGCACAAGTTACAATTTCTCTACATCTTTTCCAACAATTTTTCTTTTATTATTTTTTATAATGGTCATCCTAATATGCATGTCCTACTTTCTTTTAATATGTTCTTAAAATATACTATAGCACTGAGGACGTTTTTCATAAGCTTTTACTTCTAAACCATTCATGTCTTTAACATGTGTCGCTTATAAGCAGGATACATTTGTAACTTGCTCTTTATCTAATTTACCTTTTAATTGGAGCAGTGTTATGATTGATATTTAATATGATTAATTAAATTATTTTGTGTACCTCTCATCTTTCTACTAGTTTTTATTTCTCTTATCTGTTCTTTGTCCCCTATTTTCTCTTTGACGTCTTTTTCCAATTGAGCATATTTTATGATTACATTTTATTTCTTTAATTGGCTAATTATATTTAACTTTTAAAATAAATTCTTTGCTGTTTACCTCCAAGTGATATATCCACTTCACATGTAGTATAAGAACTTCCAGGACTGTATATCCACTTTTCCCCACTCATACTTTATGGTATTTCCATCTGATTTACTTCTTCATGTATTACAAACTGTACAATACTTTGTTTTTGTTTCAATCAATTATAGAACAAACATATGGACACCAAGTGGGGAAAGGGGCAGGGGTCGTGGTGGTGTGATGAATTGGGAGACTGGGATTGACATATATACACTAATATGTATAAAATCGAAAACTAATAAGAACCTGATGTATAAAAAATAAATAAATTCTAAAGTTCAAAAAAAAGAAAAAAGTTGTTCATTATTCCTTCTTCTATCATTTTCTGAAAATGCCTGTGAAGACGGTTGTGACTTCTTCCTTAAATGTTTGATTTAAGCCAAACATGAAAACATCTGGGCCTGGAGTTCTCAATACATTTTTGATAATGAATTCATTTCTTTAATTAATATAAGGCTCTTTAGATTTTATTTCTTTTGTCAGATTTAACTGGTTGTACTTTAAAAATAAAGTTTTCCATTTCATCTAAAAATGTTTAAATTATAAGGAAAATATTATTTATTTTCCAATTTGGATATTTTTTCTTAATTCTCATTCTTTTGTGTAGCTGCCTATTTCCATCGGCTAAATAGTCAGATCTCCACAGCCGTGGGTTCAGTGGATTCAATCAGCTGTGATGTGGAACCCACAGATATGGAGGGCTGACTATATGAACCTATTTAATATAAGGGATTTCAGCATCTATGTACAGATTTTGGTTGATGTGGCTTTTATATCTAAAAGTCTTTATCTCATTTGTGAAAGTTATTGCCTTGTATGGTTGTTTGAAGATGCAAAACTGCCTTTATCCATAGATTATATTGTAATTTACTTTTTTTAACGTCTTTATTGGAGTATAATTACTTTACAATGTTGTGTTAGTTTCTGCTGTATAACAAAGTGAATCATCTATATGTATACATATATCCCCATATCCTCTCCCTCTTGCATCTCCCTCCCACCCTCCCTATCCCAATCCTCTAGACAGTCACAAAGGACAGAGATCTCCCTGTGCAATGCAGCTGCTTCCCACTAGCTACTTATTTTACATTTGGTAGTGTATGTATGTCAACTCTATTCTCTCACTTCGTCCCAGCTTACCCTTCACCCTCCCTGTGTCCTCAAGTACATACATTATGTCTGGGTCTTTATTCCTGTCCTCTCTTAGGTTCTTTAGAACTATTTCCTTTTTTAGATTACATATATATATATATATATATATATATATATATATATATATGTTAGCATATGGTATTTGTTTTTCTCTTTCTGACTTACTTCACTCTGTATGACAGACAGTGAGGTCCACCCACCTCACTACAAATAACTCAATTTCATTTCTTTTTATGGCTGAGTAATATTCCACTGTATATATGTACCAATCGTCTTTATCAATTCATCTGTCGATGGGCATTTAGGTTGCTTCCACGTCCTGGCTATTGTAAATAGTGCTGCAATGAACACTGGGGTACATGACTCTTTTTAAATTATGGTTTTCTCAGGGTATATGCCCAGTAGTGGGATTGCTGAGTCATAGGGTAATTCTACTTTTTAGTTTTTTAAGGAGTCTCTGTACTGTTCTCCATAGTGGCTGTATCAATTTACATTCCCAACAACAGTGCAAGAGGGTTCCTTTTTTTTCCACACCTTCTCCAGCAATTACTGTTTGTAGATTGTTTGATGATGACCATTCTGACCAGTATGAGATTATACCTCCTTGTAGTTTTGATTTGCATTTCTCTAATGATTAATGATGTTGAGCATCCTTTCATGTGTTTGTTGGTAATCTGTATATCTTCTTTGGAGAAATGTCTATTTAGATCTTCTGCCCGTTTTTGGATTGTTGTCTTTTTTTTTTTTTTTTTTTTGATGCTGAGCTGCATGAGCTGCTTGTATATTTTGGAGTTTAATCCTTTGTCATTTGCTTAGTTTGCAAATATTTTCTTCCATTCTGAAGATTGTCTTTTTGTTTTGTTTATGGTTTCCTTTTCTGTGCAGAAGCTTTTAAATTTCATTAGGTCCCATTTGTTTTTTTTTGTTTTTATTTCCATTTCTCTAGGATGTAGGTCAAAAAAGGATCATGTTGTGATTTCTATCAAGAGTGTTCTGCCTATGTTTTCCTCTAAGAGTTTTATAGTGTCTGCCCTTACATTTAGGTCTTTAATCCATTTTGAATTTATTTTTGTGTATGGTGTTAGGGAGTGTTCTAATTTCATTCATTTACATGTAGCTGCCCAGTTTTCCCAGCACCACTATTAAAGAGGCTGTCTTTTTTCCATTGTATATTCTTGTCTGCTTTATCAAAGATAAGGTGACCATATATATGTACGTGGGCCTCTCACTGTTGTGACCTCTCCCGTGGTGGAGCACAGGCTCAGCAGCCATGGCTCACAGGCCTAGCTGCTCCATGGCATGTGGGATCTTCCAAGACCGGGGCACGCCCATGTCCCCTGCATTGGCAGGCAGTCTCTCAACCACTGCACCACCAGGGAAGCCCTGTATGTGGTGTTTTATCCTTGGGCTTTCTATCCTGTTCCATTGATCTAAATTTCTGTTTTTGTGCCAGTACCATACTGTCTTGATTACTGTAGTTTTGTAGTAGAGTCTGAAGTCAAGGAGCCTGATTTCCTCCAGCTCCGTTTTACTTTCTCAAGATTGCTTTGGCTATTTGGGGTCTTCTGTGTTTCCATACAAATTGTGAATTGTTGTTCTAGTTCTGTGAAAAATGCCATTGGTAGTTTGAAAGGGATTGCACTTAATCTGTAGATAGCTTTGGGTAGTAGAGTCATTTTCACAATGTGGATGCTTCCAACCAAAGAACATGGCATATCTCTCCATCTCTTTGTAGCATTTTTAATTTCTTTCATCAGTGTCTTATAGTTTTCTGCATACAGATCTTTTGTCTCCTTAAGTACGTTTATTCCTGGGCATTTCATTATTTTTGTTGCAATGGTAAATGGGAGTGTTTCCTTAATTTCTCTTTCAGATTTTGTGTCATAAGTACATAGAAATGCAAGAGATTTCTGTGTATTAATTTTGTATCCTGCTATTTTACCAAATTAATTGATTAGTTCTAGTAGTTTTCTGGTGACACATTTAGGATTCTCTATGTATAGTACCATGTCATCTGCAAATAGTGACAGTTTTACTTCTTCTTTTCTGATTTGGATACATTTTATTTCTTTTTGTTCTCTGATTGCTGTGGCTAAGACTTCCAAAACTATGTTGAATGATAGTGGTGAGAGCAGGTAACCTTGTGTTGTTCCTGATCTTAGAGGAAATGGTTTCAGTTTTTCACCATTGAGAAGGATGTTGGCTGTGGGTTTGTCATATATGGCCTTTATTATGTTGAGGTAAGTTCACTCTAGGCCTACTTTCTGGAGGATTTTTATCAGAAAAGGGTGTTGAATTTTGTTGGAAGCTTTTTCTTCATCGATTGAGAGTACCATATGGTTTTTCGCCTTCAAGTTGTTAATATGGTGTATCACATTGATTGATTTGCATATATTGTAGAATCCTTGCATTCCTGGGATAAACCCCACTTGATCATGGTGTATAGTCTTTTTAATGTGCTGTTAGAGTCTGTTTGATAGTACTTTGTTGAGGATTTTTGCACCTATGTTCCTCAGTGATGTTGGACTGTAGTTTTCTTTCTTTGTGATATCTTTGTCTGGTTTTGGTATCGGGGTAATTGTGGCCTATGGAATGAGTTTGGGAGTGTTCCTCCCTTTGCTATAGTTTTGAAGAGTTTGAGAATGATAGGTGTTAGCTCTTTTCTAAATGCTTCATAGAATTTGCCTGTGAAGCCATCTGGTCCTGGGCTTTTTTTTGTTGGAAGGCTTATAATTACAGTCTCAATTTCAGTGCTTGTGATTGGTCTGTTTATATTTTCTATTTCTTCCTGGTTCAGTCTTGGAATGTTGTGCTTTTCTAAGAACTTGTCCATTTCTTCCAGGTTGTCCATTTTACTGACATATAGTTGCTTGTTAGTAACAACTCATGATCCTTTGTATTTCTGCAGTGTCAGTTGTTACTTCTCCTTTTTCATTTCTAATTCTGTTGATTTGAGACTTTTCCCTTTTTTTCTTGATGAGTCTGGTTTACAGTTATCAATTTTGTTTATCTGCTCAAAGAAACAGTTTTTAGTTTTATTGATCTTTGCATTGTTTTCATTTCTTTTTCATTTATTTCTGATCTGATCTTTATGATTTCTTTCCTTCTGCTAACTTTGGGATTTTTTGTTCTTTTTTCTCTAATTGCTTTAGCTGTAATATTAGGTTGTTTATTTGAGATGTTTCTTGTTCCTTGAGGTAGGATTTTATTGCTATAAACTTCCCTCTTAGGACTGCTTTTGCTGTATCCCATAGGTTTTGGGTCATCATGTTTTCACTGTTATTTGTTTCTAGGTAACTTTTGATTTCCTCTTTGATTTATTCAGTGATCTCTTTTTTATTTAGTAGTGTATTGTTTAGCCTCCATGTATTTGTATTTTTTACACATTTTTTCTTGTCATTGATATCTAGTCTCATAGAATTGAGGTCAGCAAAAATAGTTGACATGATTTCAGTTTTCTTAAGTTTACCAAGGCTTGATATTTCACCCAAGGTATGGTTTATTCTGGAGAATGTTCCATGAGCATTTGAGAAGAAAGTATATTCTGTTGTTTTTAGATGGCATGTCCTATACATATCAATTAAGTCCATCTTCTTTAATGTGACATTTAAAGCTTGTGTTTCCATATTTATTTTCATTTTGGATTATCTGTCCATTGGTGAAAGTGGGATGTTAAAGTCCCCTACTATGATTGTGTTACTGTCAATTTCCCCTTTTATGGCTGTTATCATTTGCCTTATGTAATGAAGTGCTCCTGTGTGGGGTGCATAAATAATTATAATTGTTGTATCTTCACCTTGGTTTGATCCCTTGATCATTATGTACTGTCCTTCTTTGTCTCTTTTAATAGTCTTTATTTTGAAGTCTTTTTTTTTCTGATATGAGTATTGCTACTCCAGCTTTCTTTTGATTTCCATTTGCATGGTATATGTTTTTCCATCCCCTCACTTTCAGTCTGTATGTGTCTCTAGGTCTGAAGTGGTCTCTTTTATATAGCATATATACAGGTCTTGTTTTTGCATCCCTTCAGCCATTCTATGTCTTTTTATTGGAACACTTAATTCAATTACATTTAAGGTAATTATCTATATGTATGTTCCTATTACCATTTTTTAAATTTTTTGGTTGTTTTTATCATAAGTCTTTTCCTTCTCTTGTGTTTCCTGCCTAGAGAAGTTCCTTTAGCGTTTGTTGTAAAGTTGGTTTGGTGGTGCTGGATTTTCTTAGTTTTTTCTTATCTGTAAACCTTTTAATTTCTCCATTGAATTTGAATGAGATCCTTGCTGGGTAGAGTAATCTTGGTTGTAGGTTTGTCCCTTTCATCACTTTAAATATGTCCTGCCAGTCCCTTCTGGCTTGCAGAGTTTCTGCTGCAAGATCAGCTGTTAACCTTATGGAGATTGCCTTGTATGTTATTTGTTGCTTTTCCCTTGCTGCTTTTAATATGTTTTCTTTGTATTTAACTTTTGATAGTTTGATTAATATGTGTCTTGGTGTGTTTCTCTTTGGATTTATCCTGTATGGGGCTCTCTGCCCTTCCTGGACTTGATTGACTATTTCCTTTCCCATGTTAGGGAATTTTTCAACTATAATCCCTTCAAATATTTCCTCAGACCCTTTCTTTTTCTCTTCTTCTTCTGGGACCCCTATAATTCGATTGTTAGCACATTTAGTGTTGCCACAGTGGTCTCTGAGACTGTCCTCAATTCTTTTCATTCTTTTTTCTTTATTCTGCTCTGTGGTAGTTATTTCCACTATTTTATCTTCCAGGTCACTTATCCATTCTTCTGTCTCAGTTATTCTGCTATTGATTCCTTCTAGAGAATTTTTAATTTCATTTATTATGTCATTCATCTTCATTTATTTGCTTTTTAGTTCTTCTAGGTCCTTGTTAAACATTGCTTGTATTTTCTTCATTCTATTTCCAAGATTTTGGATCATCTTTACTATCATTACTCTGAGTTCTTTTTCAGGTAAACTGCCTATTTCCTCTTTATTTGTTTAGTCTTGTGGGTTTTTACCTTGCTCCTTCATCTGTTGTGTGTTTCTCTGTCTTCTCAATTTGCTTAACTTACTGTGTTTAGGGTCTCCTTTTCTAAGGCTATACATTCGGAGTTCACGTTGTTTCTGGTGTCTGCCCCCAGTGGCTAAGTTTTGTTCAGTGGGTTGTGTACACTTCTTGTTGGAAGGGACTGGTGCCTTTCTTTTGGTGGGTGGTGCTGGATCTTGTCTTTCTAGTGGGCAGGGCCATGTCCAGTGGTGTGTTTTGGGGTGTATGTGAACTTATTATGATTTTAGGCAGCGTCTCTGCTAATAGGTGGGTTTGTGTTCCTGTTTTGCTAGTTGCTTGGCATGGGGCACCCAGAACTGGAGTTTGTTGGCCATTGGGTGGACCTGGGTCTTAATGTTGTGATGGAGATCCATGGGAGAACTCTTGCCAATTGATATTACATGGGGACAAGAGGTCTCTGGTGGTCCAATGTCCTGAACTCAGCTCACCCACCTCAGAGGCTCAGCTCTGACAGCAGGCTGGAGCACCAAGACCCTGTCAGCCACACGGTGTGTTCCAGGCACTTTGCTCTGCTTTGATTTCTTTGTCCTCAAGGAGCACACAGTCCACAAAGGTGTTGTATGCAGTGCCAACTCTCTGGTTCCACGGAGTCTGAGCCTGCAGCATGGTGCATATGTCTTGAATATTGAGTTCTAGGTTTACAGTTTGTTGTTGTTTTTTCTTAGTATTTTTCAGATGTTACTCACTCTCTCACTTGCACTGTTTCTACATCTTTTTCCTCTGTGTGCAATGTGCACCTACCCATTACTTTTAAGATTTTTCTTTCATTACTTTGAGCATTTTTATTATGTGCTTTTGTGTAGTTGTACTCATATTTCTTGTGTTTGTGTTTTGCAGAGTTTCTCATGTCTGAGTTTATAGTTTTCATCAAATTTGGAAAGTTTTCCTCCATGATTTCTTTAAACATCGTTTATTCCCTCATCTCCATCCAAGAGATCTAAATTTCCCATTTATCACACCGTTTAATTGTCTCACAGCTCATTGAAGATCTTATTTTGTTTAAATTTAGTTTTCTCTCTCTGCTTTATTTTGGATAGTTTCTCATGATATGTCTTCAACTTTCTGTTCCCCTCTTCTGCAAAGTTACCTGACAATCTCACCCAGTGTAATTTTCACCTGCCATTAATCTTACTCAGTGTAATTTTCACCTCAGAGTTTGTAGTGTTTCTTTGTGTAAAAGTGTTACTGGACTTTTCTTTAAAATATCTTCTGCATTTACTTTTAACATTTCAACACAAGCAATGCATTTATACCAACAGTTTTAATTTTCTGTTTATTCAATTTCACATTTGTGTCAGCTTGGGGTCAGTTTTATTGATTGGTTTCTCCCTTTTTTTCAATGTGTCATGTGTTTCTCCTCCTTTGTATGCTTGGCAATATTAGATTGGATGGCAAGTATCATGAACTTTACATTTTTGGTGTTGTTTTCCAATGTGTTTTTTTTGTAAATATTCCTGAGCTTTCTCTTGGAGCACAGTTGAATTAGTTGGAAATGGTTTGATCCTTTTGGATCTGCTTTTGATATTTGTTAAGCAGGCCTATTTCAGCATTTAATTTAGGGCTAATTATTGCCCACTACTGTGCTAAGACCCTTCAGAGTGCCTGCATGCCTGAGGAAATTTCAAACCTGGTGAGGTCTGAGAGAAAGTAGGTGGTGATGTTTATAATGTAACATTTTATAATGTAGGAAGAGAGCTTTAAATGTTTATCCTGTAGAGTTTGGAGGCCAAGAGCTGCTCCCTCAGTGACTGCACATGGAAACACTCTTTATGTTTTTAAAACTTTGAACTCAGGCTTGGAAAAACAGAGACCTTCATTTGTCAGCAATTTGAGTGTGGACCATTAAAGAACTGTCTGTCCCATGATGCTATTTTATTAATTCACAGTGAATAATGTACCTGTCAAAAGAACCAGAATGCTCACATTGTCAAGATCAGCCCATTCTCTCCCTGTAGCTAACATACAGGTTAAGTTAAATGACAACTTATTAATTTTTACTGAGAAATAGCTGCTGAACTTGTGTGACAATGAATTCTCTCCTTGCATAGGGAGACAAATGAGCTCTAGGTGACAATATGCATGCATGTTATACTACCGTAATGAGATAATTTGAATTGGAATATGTGAGTCACCAGTTCTAACAATTTAGATAAAGCAATATCTTTTCTTTCCCTTTTTCTCATTCAAAAGGGCAATACTTGAATTTTAGAGTCAAATCTCTCTCTCCCCTGGACAAAATCTCTGCCAAATATATATTTTTACATTTTTGTTTTCTCATAATTTGAAAGGTTACTAATCTCCCACATTTCTGATGTGTATATTCTTTCCTTAAATGGGTTCATAGATTCAATTCTTACAGTACTCAATTTATAGTATCTTCTGAGTCATTTAGTCCTTCAGGGTGTTTATTAATTTTTGGCCACTAATCCACTTTGCTTTAATTTGCAGGTTAACACAGGAGGGAAATCATCTTTTCCTCTTTTTCAAGTTCTTGGAAAAATATCCTTTTAACTTAGAATCAGTGAGAATAAGGACTTACTTTAACTTAGGCATTTCCTCAGTCAATATGTCATTTCAGTTGGATTACTATTTAAGATACTGCTGACTATTTCTCAGTGACTGAGTAACATGTTCATAGTTTCCATGTGGAGATTCAATTCCAGCATCTGTCTGGAGGTGCAGTGGTAACAATTGGAATGTTATGACCTGGAATATAAGGGACACTTATCTGCAGTACGGACACAGGCTCTGAGTACAGGACCAAGTCCCTGACCTCTCAGCTGAGAAACATTCCATGAAAATTGTTGCATCTTTGGAAGAACCAGGATTGTTCTAAGGAAAAATCTGGGGAAAAGTTCATGAAACATTTGTTCAGTAAGGACAGGAATTATTTAAACATAACATTTTAACTTATTTAATGTCCTTAGTGATGGTGTTTAAGATATCAGTCCAGTAGTAAATTGGAAGAAGAAAAAGAAGAAGAAGAAGAAGAAGAAGAAGAAGAAGAAGAAGAAGAAGAAGAAGAAGAAGAAGAAGAAGAAGAAGAAGAAGAAGAAGAAGGAAAGAAGAAGAAAGAGGAGGAGGGGATGAAGGGAAGAAGGAGGGGGAAGGGGAGGGAGAGGAGGAGGGGGAGAGGGAGAAGAAGAAAAAGAAGTCAATACATTAATCTAACCTGGAGAGAAAACTATTAAGAATCCTGAAAAAAAATCCTTATTTCATTCTATTGATATAATATTTTGGGGATCCATATATAAAACATAATAGGATCTTTTTCTGCCTCCTTCACGTAATGTTGATGCCTTTTATGATGTTATTGGATTATTTACAACATCTTCAGTCATTCTTCAGGGGTTAAAAAGAAAAAAAGAACTTGAAACATATTTTGCCTACTATGTGCATGAAAACAGGTTTTACTTCCTGGGTTTTAAGGTAAGTGAGTGCTACCACCTTGGTATATAAATGGTATAGCTGACCATTTCAGTCACACCTCTGCCTGGCTTTGATTAAAATTTTATTAGAAAATGAAGATTCTCTCATGCAGATTCATCGTAATAAAAGACTGCTTTAGACCTTCATGAGATTCAAAATCTATAAGAATTTTATTCAGAAACAGTCAACATAATTTACATCATGTTTAGTAACCCTGATAGCTGAAGATTCCTGGTGTACTGTAAGACATGCTCATTTCTAAGATCTGTGAAGTGGAATCAAAATAAATTCCTGTTACTCCAGACAAGACTACAGGGGATGTGCCAAGTACATCTGCAGTGAACATGAGCCAAGGGATTAAACCCTAGGTTTACTTTTGAAGATGTTCCCTCTAGGGAAACTGACAACCACATAAACATAAGCATCATGCCCCATAGAACCATATGAGGCCAGACAGATATCCATCTACTTCATCAGTTATATCATCTCATAACCTTAAGATAAAAAAGAAAAAAGGGAGAGTTACTTTCACAGTCACCAAAACAACTGAAATAGAGATACCTGGTTTTCTAAAAAATAACTCCAAATTCATAGTCTTCACTCATAGTATGTTGCTTGTGTCACCTCCTATGTTGACAGATATATATGGGTGTATATATATATATATACACATATACAGATATACATATATATATATATATATATACAAAATTTGTAACTTCAGTCAAATTTTTATTTTCCACAGGCACATATTTCTAATAGCTTATCCAGCACTTTTAAAATGAATAGTCTATAAAGACAGCAATGGTTTTCGTCTCAAATCTGGCTCTCGTGCAGAGGTCCCTTTCTCGGTGAATGGTAACATCATCCATCTGCCATGTGAAGCAAACCTCTGGCAGTCACTCTTGACCCCTTGCTCCCGTACCCACTGTCCCTATATTTAAAGAAGTGCTCTAGATTTTATCTACTACATTTTATTAATTCTCTTTCCTTACTTCCATGTTGAATGCCATTTTACTCCAAACCACTAATATCTCTAACCTGAAATAGTGCCATGCGTCTTAACTGTTTCCTTCAGGTCCATTTTGCCCTTTTAATCTACACAAAGCCAGAGTGAACTTTAAGCAACATACATATCACCAGCCTCTTAGAATGTTTCATGGTTTACCATTTGTTTAAGTATAAAGGTCAGAAAGATTCATAACAGGCTTCAAGTTCTATACAGTTTAGCCTTGAGTATACCTTCACTTAAACTTGACACGTATGTGTTTGTCTTCCCTTTGTTCCCTAAAACCTCCTTCACCAGCTGTATTCTCTGCCTGTAATAAAAGTCATTTATGTTTCTTCCTCTTTTTTAATGACACCATTTTTATTCTTCAATACATTTTTCATATCTTATTTCAAGTAACTTCCTTAATGAAACCCCCTCGAAACATCTCCCAAACTGATCAGAATTCTGTTTATGCTCTCATAGATCTTATCTCAATATATATTCCACTTACTATAGTAAACTCAATATCTTCCTCTTTTGCTTACAAACTCTTTGGTATTTTTCACCAGATGGAGCAATTAGCGCAGGGCAGCCCTACGGTAGATGCTCAGTAACTAACACTGAAAGAATAAGAAAATGGTGAGATGAACAACAGGTAGAGAGAAGCATGAAGTGTCAGAAGGAATACTGGTTCTTTTGGGAACTAGGGAAGTCAAATCCTTTTTATTTCTGGACTAAGATATTCAAGATTATGATTTAAATGCACATAGAGCAAATTATAGTCATACATGCAGAACTGCTCAGGCCTTATGAATAATGCTAATGATATTAAAACAGTTTGCGAAATCTTAGAAAATCCATGAAGTATCCAAACCCTGAATTTCATATCCTTGAAATCCATAGAGACTTATGTCAGGTGATGAACCCTTTCCATATACAAATCAGGTTTTGATTCAGAGGACTGCAAAGTTGTATTCCTGAGCCAGCCTAACTTAGATAAAACAATCCCACAGTGGAGGAATAACTTTCTAACACACATTTTTACATTAAACACTCATAGAAAGTGACCACAGGTATAAGCCTTAAATGAATGTGTAATTCATTATGAATGGAATTCTCAATACTTAGTTGTTATTCCTAAAAGATCTAGGCAGTTTTCTAATTTACAATTAAATTAATCATATATATTGTAAGCATTATATTTCACTTTTGAGTTTACATTGCATGTAAGGGCCACAGGGACAGGGATTATCATCCATTTTTTCCATTACCAATTTACCAGTACCTAGAAGACTGACAGAAACATAATAGTTACTAGTTTTGAGTGAAATTACTTAATTTAAATAACCAGGTTGCATGTGCATGGGCACTCATGCGATATTTTACCTTAGAATTTAATAAGTGAATGATGATTTAACAGGTCTAGGCAAATGCAGCCTCATTCATTCATTCACTAAAATCTTATAAAGCTCTATGCCAGAAAGTATAAGGTGTCAAAGAACAAAGAAAACACAAGGGCTCACAATCTAGTGAAAGACAGAAATGTAAGTGTAAAAAAAAAATAATAATAATGGACGTAAATTTCTAGTGGTAAAATTTTAAAAGTAAGTCAAAAGACAAAATCTGAAGGAGGGAATCGCTAAGATTGCCACTTAGGAGATGAAAATAATCTTTATAGGGGAGATAGTTTTGATCTGTAAAGATCAAAAATCAGGAGGTGTTTACCTGGAACATGGTGAAAAGGTGCTGGGCATGCCAGGATTACAGACATATAAGCAGGCCCTCAAAGAAAGAGGTAGGTGTCTGCAGGACTCTGCAGGTGGTCTGGTCAAGACAGTCATCAAAGAATTCAGGAGACTAGGAGAAGTTACACTTTCTTCATTTTCAGACATGTGAATTGTTAGGTTTGAACCAGCTTTCCAGTTATTATTAGTGGCCTTTTAAGATCTAAGTGAATAAAAAATAAACCTATGCAGTTTATTCCATCATGCTGTGTTTAGAAGTATATGGAAAATGTCCTAACAAAATGCACTTAACTTATACACATACAGACTGTGTTATGCTTTTCTCTACTCATCCAAAAAGTTCTTTAATCAGATCATGATTATTTTAGCCTTATTAACTGCTTTCTTATTCTTATTCAAAATATGTGACACCTAATATATTAACTACTTTAAATTTCTATTTTATTTGATAAAAAGTTAGAAGTCTATCTTTTGTGCCATGCTTATTTTATTCAGGTATTTGTCTTTTGACAAAGTTATTATTAGCCTGTAATTATATTCACAAAATGAGGACATTATATTACTGTCCTTACTTTAATATAAATGATAAATCTCCTTGTTTTGTTTTTGTGTTTTGTTTTTTGCACATGCCATGCGGCTTGTAGGATCTTAGTCCCCCAGCCAGGGATTGAACCCTGGCCCTCGGCAGTGAAAGCGTCGAGTCCTAACCACTGGACCGCCAGGGAATTCCCAAATCTCCTTGTTTTTAATCACAGCACAGACATGAAGCTTCAGGAGCTAAAACCCCAAATTAAAATATTAAAGGGCATCAATGTTTCAGTGTTGAGCTAGGAGGTTTTCTGGTTCAAAGGAACTTGGCATGTAATGCAGTCCTGGTCCGTTGATCCCCCAGTCAGCAATTTTTCCAAATTTGATTTTGGGACTGATCATTCCTAAATTGAATTAGACATTTTTTAAACCATGTCTAACAAGAATGCAGGAAAGAAAACTAGTTTGAATTCTGCTTCTGGTGCCAACAGTATTATTTAATGAGGTAAACACTGGTAATTGTGTTTAGTTCAATAACACTTTTAATTACGGTTGAGCTCTCCTTCAGAGTCTATGGATTTTCCTGATGCAAAATAAACAGCTGAAAGCCAAGTTAAGGCAACCTCATGGATTTCTGTTGCCTAATTAAAGTACAGACACATCACTTTTCCCATTGCTGCCCTAGACAAAATAAGCTTTTGCTTACAGTTTCATAGTCAAAATTACTTTTTGTTTTTGTATGGAACTAATACAATTGTATCTTTAGCTTCTGTATATCTTGTGTACTTATCCTTGTGTCTGGAACATAATGAGTATTTGATTAATTTTTCTTGAATGAAGAAAAGATTACTAAAACACATAATGCAGAGAAATATGATTTGTTGATTTGCGATGATTTTGCCTATTTCTAGATATAGACAATGAAAGATTAATGACACATTTTCAGAACCAATTTCCTCTGTCTTTCTGCTTTCTATGCATTAAGTTTCCCCACACCCTCCTCCATGTTCATTCTGAAATGAGAAATGGGAGAGAATATTAATGCAGCCAGGTTTGCTGATCACCAGCCTTCTGGCAACATTTATTTCCTTTGGAGAGTTTCATCCACATTTGCTAAATACATAGTGACAAAGTAGATCAGTGACAAAATTAATTGGAATCACTCTTAGGCTTTTTTTGTTGTTGGTCATCCAACAGTCCTTGCTTCATGTGAAAAGGGCTATTTCATAAAGAAAGACAACATCCATCATACGCAAGTATATTCTGGGGTCAGTATTTCTGAATGAAAAGAGACAAAGAAAATGATGTAAAACCAATTAAGACATGATATTTCCAGTTTTTTTTTTTCTTTTTCTGATTCAGGTTTTGGTCTTAAGCATATCTGGTCAAGAGAAATAGGCTAATTTATAGGTCATCAGTTAAGAAAGTCAGTTAATTGAATAAGGATCTGAATAAACTAGATGGAAAAAAAATCAAGTGTGGCATTTCCTGAAATACTGAGAGGTGCAAAGCATTTGCTCTTGTTGCCAATAGGATTTTCATCCTATTCAACAGACAGGTTGTCAGAACTTCTTCCCAGAAGTTAACATTTCCTGAATCTGCAGCATCAGTAAGAAGGAGATTAGTCAATGGGAAATTACCGTTAAAACCTACAGCAGCATGACAAAAGAACTAAACCAAACACCCTCTCAGAGACTGTCAGTAGAGACAAAGTTGGGATCAATAATGCCATGTTTTGTAAACTGAGAAACTGCATCATCCCAGCACTGCTGAGTATCTCCCCTCTTAGCAAAGCCACTAAGGAAAACAGTCTACTCTCAGATTTAGAAAAATTTCCCTTTTATTTCCTATGTTCATTGAGGTGCATTTTCTCAAAATCAACTGGGAGAGTATGTGTACCCAAGCAGATGTCATTCTTAAATAAATCAGAGCATATCTCATTTTATATCTAAAGCATTTAAACATCAAAATTCAGAGTTTTGTCTACATGAGAGGAGGGGTAAGCAAAATATTTACTGTAGATTTATAGATATAATTATTTTATCCCAGTGGCTGTTAAAAATTAAGAGGTTTTCTACTTGCCTTCCAGATTAACATTTTCAGGATTAGCAACTGAATAACAACAATAAAATTTGCAAATGAAAATATTGCTTTTATATTCTAATTTGAGGAATTCAAGAAATGTATCATTGTGATGGTGTTTGCTTTTGCACAAAATAAGCTTTATTGAAAAGCAAATGTCATTTTTATTCTACTGTGTAGGTGAATTATACGTATTCTTCTTTTCCACATGGAAATCCTGTAAGGTTTTGCACTCCTCCTATGTAATAAATATAATACTTAGCATGAGCTTCACAGTGCAATCTGTTAAGCAGTCTGTGGGATGGAAAGATTGGGAAATGAAAAGAATACACACCAGACGTTTAAAAAAGACTTAAGGCATCTTATCTATCTCAATGCAGTTTTGTCACAGCAGAGATGATTTTGCTTTGGTAAGTAAATCAGCTGCCACAAAGAAAAGGTCACTTATTTGACCTAAGTCCAATTTGTCTTTGGACAAATTTGTCTCTCCTGATTTCTACATCTCTGCATTAGCAAAATGACAGGGAAGAATAAAAAGATGCAATGCTTTGTTTTACTGGATTAGTCTGAAAGAGGAGTTTCTATGCCAACTCTATATTAGGGTCAGGATTTAATAAATTTCTATAAAATTATGTAGAAGAATGGATGAGGGAAATTAAAATTTTACAAAGCTGATATTGTCCATTACAGGTATTTTACAAGGGCAATATGAAGGTGCACCTCACCCAGCAACACAGGTGGCATCAAAAAATACAATAGTCTGCCCATAGTAGCTGAACCAGAAGCTTGTAACATGAGAATAATTATGTGTCCATACCTGGAAAGTGATTAACAGGTTTCAAGAGAATCCTTTAATCTTGGCCTTCTGTAGCCCAAATCTCTGCTCTATGAAGCCTCAGGAACTCATAAAATACAGTCTTAACTCTGAATCATAGTACCGTCTTGTAAATATATTGACTTTTCCTTCAGACAATAACGAGATGAGTACAGGGTGAAAATGCTCAGACAGAAAGGAGAGAGAAGGGTGTGTGTGTGTGTGTGTGAGAGAGAGAGAGAGAGAGAGACAGAGAGAGAGAGACAGAGAGAGAGAGACAGAGACAGAGACAGAGACAGAGGAACAGAGAGAGAAAGAATGGATCAGATAAATGACCAAAAAAGTAGAAGAAAAATTGAGAAAAATAGATGAAAACACCTTGAAAGTGATATAAAATATTGGTGCATACAGAGTTTAAAGTGCTAGAATTCAGCATCATAGCTCACACTTGTTTAAGTAGACAAGGCAAAAGAAAGAGTACAGAAGGGAATATTCAAAGAAATTATAATGCATATTAAACATCACAAAGACTACAGGAAGATTTTGTTCATTTTTTTCTACAAAAGAAAGAGAAAGGTGTATGGTGAGCTGAATAGAAAATCATTTTCCTCCAAAAGAGTATTTAAAACCAGGATGCAAGAAGCACACTAGGCAACCTAAAAGTTTCTGAATATCTGTGTGCCTAAGGGAGCCAGGATCTCAGTTAAGCTCAGGCTGTTCATGAATCTGACTCCTGGCTTTAATTCAGTATACATCTCAAGTCAGTGCAGTTATGTAGGAGTGAGAACAACAATTTTCATTATATTTTCTTTTCCTTCTGTCAATAAAGGCAGACAGTAATTTTAAAATCTAAGCTGGCATTCCCAAGAGCAAAATATCTTTCAACACTTTGCTTTATCTTAAATGTTCCAGGGATTGTTATGAGTCTACCATATAACTGTATTTGTTTTAACATAGCAATTTACCATGTGGTGCAATGGGCATTCCAGGAAGAAGTATCATGTATATACAAGGATTTGAAAGGGTAGCCCAACACTACAGGTACCAAGGAATATTCCAATCCTGTCTGAGACGAAAGGTGCTTTTGGTAATGAAATTATATATATATATAAAATGAAATATATATATATATATAAAATGAAATAATAAATAATAAATACCATTTCATTGTTGAAATGTTGGAAGCCACCATCCTAATCTGTTCCTCCCTTGCTATTTGGCTAATACAAATTTAATTAATCTTTCTGGGTCTTGTTTACTTTGTCTTCCTTATAATAAAAGATGTGTTTAATGCCTTTCTGGTGTACACAGCACACTTCTTCTCCATTGCAGCTGCTGCATGCACAGCCATGCAACCAACCAGCTCCTTCCAGCCTTCTACTCCCTACACAGACAACACAATCAACCAGGTCTCCACAAAGCAAGCAAAGACCATCTTAGACTATGGAGGTTAAAATACACATTCATCTTAACCAGGTCATATTTTTGTGTCCATTTCACAAATGAGCACACTGAATTACAAATTGTGGAATGTGGAGACGGACTTCTTCCCAGGGAGGTAGGTTCCACAGCCCTGCAAGCTAGTAAATAATAATAAAATTCTATCCAGTAAACGTCCGCTCACTGAGAGAAGTAAGGTCCTTCAAAGTCCAAAGACCCTTCTCTTCCAGCTGTGTGAATGCTTGAAGCCATTCCAATGTACAATAGTGTGGAAGGCATCAATGGGCTTGTTGGACTCTGCCAAAAAGACTGTTAATTCAGAGAGTGAGGACAAATACATCTCTTTCATTGCTCTGTTACCAAACCTAACTTGGGTCCACTCACCCTAGTGCAGTAAAGCCAATCTATTGACATGAGATTGTGATGAAGGAAAGTGCAGCTTTCATTGCAGGGCACTGAGCAAGGAGTCCAGGCAGCTAATGCTCAAAATACTCAAAGTCCCCAGTGGCTTTCAGCAAAGCATTTAAATGCCAGCAGAGGAAGGGGGGTCACAGGGTATGTGATCAGTTCATACATAGTTCTCTGATTGGTTAATGGTGAGGTAACAGGGTGGTGTCAACATTATCTATTCTCAGGTCCCAGTAGGCCTGGGTGCTATGTGCTCATGATCATCTAGTAATTAATATCTTTTATTTGGTGGTGGCTTTAGCATCTGTAAGACAACTCAGGAAATGTGCAAAAGATATTATTATCTAGGTACTTCAGAGAGGAGCTAAAGCAGAGGATATGGCGGAGGGGTCTGTCCTGGGAAGCGCTGTAGGGTCCCTCTCGGTTACAGCGTCTATAGCCTGGTCCTCATCTCAGCCCTACATCAAGTTCCTTCTCATTTGCTGTGCAGTAGCCCTGCTTTCTTGACAGGTCTCCAAATGTCTCATCTTATCAATTATGAGTTAAGAGAGTTAGATTCAAGATGAAACTCAGGGATGCTAGATTACGGCAAAAAAAAAAAATATGTAGAACATAGTAGATCCTGAAGCCAAGAAAAAGCTGAAAGTATGGCTTTACAACTACAGGCATATTTACAGGTATTCTGTGACCTCAGCCCAGCACGAAAGCAGAGCAGTAAAGAGACATTATTTTGTTGTTCTTTGCAGGAAATTGATTATTAAAAGTCATGAAGGATTGATTTTTTTTTTGAAACAGTTTCTTTTTTTTTTATCCTATAGTATTATACCAGAGGTTTTTCAGTTTTGAAGAAGGGGCCTGAAAATTGGAGAATGTTGAAGTAATAATACTCTAAATACAAATTTTTATTTATACACAGGGTAGATAGCTAAAATCAAATATTTCAATTATATGATATTTAAGATGTTAATGAGGTATCATTTCATCATTATTATTTTAACAATTAAAACTACAGGCTGAGTTTTATCTAATACCTGCTTTTTAAAATTAAATACCTATAAATAAAATGGTAATGAAGAAATAAAAAATGATCCCTAAAATAGTAGGCAATTTTAAAAAGTAAAACTTTAAACCCTCTGTAGTATATTGTAAGGGAGAATAGAGTAATTTCAGATAAAGACCCTGGAAGATATGCAATTATTACTTGAATTTCTCATTTTTTTCCAAGGCAGTTGAACTAATATTAGAGTGATATAGTAGGAAATAAAAAGAAAGGAAAAGAAAAAAAAAAAAAAACAGACAAGGAAACAAACACAAATTTTTAAAGCTCATTGATTGTGAGGCTAGAAATTGTGTCTTTTAATCATGACTGTAATTCACACTGTGACCTGGGTCAAGGCAGTTAGCCAGCCTGGGCACAGATGCCATCAGAGACAATCACAGGTGGTCTTACTCACTGGTGCTGAGCCCTGCAGGGCTTCCATGCCTCTCCTATTTGACTGTGGCACGGGGCAGAGGTCACATTCTTTGCCCTCTTTGCCCTATTCCCAATACTCTGCTCACTTTCCCTTTGATTCACTGCTACAGATGGAAGCTAGTGAAAGAAAATACCCAGTTTACTACCCACATTAGTTAATGCTGCAATTAGTTCTCTGAGGCTAATGCTATGAAAATATCAACAAATACTGAATATTTGCAGATAGGTAACATGAAACGAGTCGACATTTTAAATGATGGTTCCAAACTCAAAGGATTTTACTTTCTATCTTCCTAGTGTTTCTTTTCTGCCTCCCCTCCATCATGTTTCTTATTACAATTCAAGGAACACACAAGCCTACTCTGATTTGTCTGCCAGTTTTGTTAATGCCACCAAGAATTTCACCCCCTTGCTTATATAGTGGAATGAATAAATGATTAAACTTAACTACTTCATAACTACAATATAATACACAGACAATGGAAAATGAAAAGACTGAGCAAAGAAATAAACATTCTTGAACAAAAGCAAAAGTATTCACTGGGAACATATAATCTGCAGCTACTAAATAAATGCTTTTAAGATATTTCTTGTACACGATCCCATTCATGTAGGTAAGAACTCCAACAGACAAAGGTGTAATTTATGAACATGAAATTAACTCAAGGAATTAGTAAATTCCTTTTACTAATTGTTTTCATTAAGCAATGTTCTAATATATTCTTAATCTTATTTTATTTGTTATTTATTTACTTTTGCCGCTTTGGTTCTTTGTTGCTGTGCATGGCTTTCTCTAGTTGTGGCGAACAGGGGCTACTCTTCATTGTGGTGCATGGGCTTCTCATTGTGGTGGTTTTTCTTGTTGCAGAGCATGGACTCTAGGCATGCAGGCTTCAGTGGTTGCAGCATGCGGGCTCAGTAGTTGTGGCTCACGGGCTCTAGAGCGCAGGCTCAGTAGTTGTGGCACATAGGCTTAGTTGCTCTGCGACATGTGGGATCTTCCCAGACCAGGGCTCGAACCTGTGTCCCCTGCATTGGCAGGCATATTCTTAACCACTGCACCACCAGAGAAGCTCCGAATTATATTCTTAATCTTAAGAGTACATTTATAATGGTTATCTGTTACCTTTCTCTTGTAACTTAAATTTACATAAAGTGATTTACAGCTCATGCATTTTCTCCATGTACAGATGTTGGGAAGACCGGTAGGCTGTGCTTCCAGGGCTCTCTTTAATGACATTGTCAACAACAAATTGGCATTTGCCATCTACCTCTACAAGGATTAAATCATATGCTGCTGCAGCTGCTGATTTTAAATACCCCCTGAAAGGAGTTCAGGGTAGAGAGCAGAAATGAGGCACTCTGTGCTCTGGGAAAAACTGGCAGAACAGATATTCAGATAGTTAGATATTTTCAGGAGCAGATTTATGAGCCCTGTATCTCCTCATATCTAGAAAACGACTAAAATCCTTCATGGTGTTGACTGCTCTCATGACTAGAAGAAACCTTCTGCAAAAAATATGTGCTTAATTGTATGTACTCCCCATACACCAAAATCACATATATACTGACATTCTCCCCACCTCTTTGGAGCAGTTTCTCATAGCTATCTGAAATGCTGTCGCCTGGGCTATTGTCCTCATTTTGCCCCAAATAATACTTGATTCACCACTCTCACATTGTGCATTTTTAAAGTTGACAGCATAGTGGACAATAAACTAGGTACCTCCTTGAGAAATGGCTAAGAAAACATATTTGTTTCTGCTAGAGAGTATCCATTGAAACAGCTCCCTCTGTGAGATTTTCTTTGAGCATTGCCATGTAGAATAAAGCTTTACTTATAAATAAAGAGGATTTTAAGGAGCTGACAGCACTCAAAGTATATTTCACTAAATTTTGATGAGATATTCAAAGAACAAGACTTTAAGGTTCCTGTAACAGCAAGGGAGCTTCAGAAAGATGGAAGCAGGTCTTGGGAAGAAGCCTTCAGAGCTTGATGTAGCATTTAAGGTTCTGCTCTGTTTGGACAGAAGTAGGTAAAAAAAGGACATCTCTGTCCAGAGGTGTTGGAGGTATCTTGGTTCCACTAGAGTTGTTTCCAGCTTGCTGCTGTTACAATTCCTGTAGAGAATTTCTTGTAGATATGTACATGCATTTCCTTAGGAAGTGTGCCTAAGAGGGACCCAAAGAATATCTTTGCATATTCAACTTTAGCCGATGCCGCAAAACAGTTTTTCAAAGTAGATGTATCCATTTAAACTCCCACCAACAGTGACAAAGTTTCTCGTTTTTCCACACCCTCACACTTGGTATGTAACTATACATTTGTAACCTTCTGGATGGATATATATAGCTGATTTTAACTTGCATTTCTGTGAGTGACTAGTGTGGTTGAGCATGTTTACATATGTTTCTCAGATGCATGGATATATATTTTTTTGAATTTAATTTACTTTATATTTTTATATAGCAGGTTCTTATTAGTTATCCACTTTATACATATTAGTGTATACGTGTCAATCCCAATCTCCAAATTCATCCCACCACCACCACCACCACAGCCACATTCCCCACTTTGTGTCCATATGTTTGTTCTCTACATCTGTGTCTCTATTTCTGCCCTGCAAACAGGTTCATCTGTACCTTTTTTCTACGTTCCACATATATACGTTAATATACGACAGTTGTTTTGCTCTTTCTGGCTTACTTCACTCTGTATGACAGACTCTTGATCCATCCACGTCTCTACAAATGACCAAATTTCATTCCATTTTATGGCTGAGTAATATTCCATTGTACATATGAACCACATCTTCTTTATCCATTCAACTGTCAATGGGCGCTTAGGTTGCTTCCATGTCCTGGCTATTGTAAATAGTGCTGCAATGAACATTGAGTACATGTGTCTTTTTGAATTATGGTTTTCTCTGGGTACATGCCCAGTAGTGAGATTACTGGGTCGTATGGTAGTTCTATTTTTAGTTTTTTAAGGAACCTCCATACTGTTCTCCATAGTGACTGTATCAATTTACATTCCCACCAACAGTGCAAGAGTGTTCCCTTTTCTCCACATCCTCTCCAGCATTTGTTGTTTGTAGATTTTCTGATTATGCCCATTCTAACTGGTGTGAGGTGATACCTCATTGTAGTTTTGATTTGCATTCTTCTAATAATTAGTGATGTTTAGCAGCTTCTCATGTGCCTCTTGGCCATCTGTATGTCCTCTTTGGAGAAATATCTATTTAGGTCTTCTGACCATTTTTTGATTGGGTTGTGTTTTTTTTTTTTTTTTTAATATTGAGCTGCATGAGCTGTTTATATATTTTGGAGATTAATCCTCTGTTCATTGATTCGTTTGCAAATATTTTCTCCCATTCTGAGGGTTCTCTTTTCATCTTATTTGTAGTTTCCTTTGCTTTGCAAAAGCTTTTAAGATTCATTAGGTCTCATTTGTTTATTTTTGTTTTTATTTCCATTACTCTAGGAGGAGGATCAAAAAAGATCTTGCTGTGATTTATGTCAAAGAGTGTTTTTCTTAATTTTTCCTTCAAGAGTTTTATAGTGTCCAGTCTTATACTTAGGTCTCTAATCCATTTTGAGTTTATTTTTGTGTATAGTGTTAGGGAGTGTTCTACTTTCATTCTTTTACATGTAGCTGTCCCCACTTATTGAAGAGACTGTATTTTCTCCATTGCATATCCTTCCCTCTTTTGTCATAGATTAGTTGACCTAGGTGCATGAGTTTACCTCTGGGTTTTCTATTCTGTTCTATTGATCTATGTTTCTGTTTTTGTGCCAGTACCATAATGTCTTGATTACTGTAGCTTTGTAGTACAGTCTGAAGTCTGGGAACCTGATTCTTCTGGCTCCATTTTTTTTCCCTCTAGACTGCTTTGGCTATTTGGGGTCTTTTGTGCTGCCACAGAAATTTTAAGATTTTTTTGTTCTAGTTCTGTAAAATATGTCATTAATAATTTGATAGGGATTGCATTGAATCTGTAGATTGCTTTGGGTAGTATTGTCATTTTCAGAACATTGATTGTTCCAACCCAAGAACATGGCATATCCCTCCATCTGTTTGTATCATCTTTAATTTCTTTCATCACTGTCTTATAGTTTTCTTCATACAGGTCTTTTGTCTCCTAGGTCAGTTTATTCCTAGGTATTTTATTCTTTTTGTTGTAATGGTAAATGGGAGTGTTTCCTTAAGTTTTCTTTCAGGTTTTTCATCATTAGTTTATAGGAATGCAAGAGATTTCTGTGCATTAATTTTATATACTGCTACTTTACAAAATACATTGATTAGCTCTAGTAGTTTTCTGGTGGCATCTTTAGGATTCTCTATGTATAGTGTCATGTCATCTGCAAACAGTGACAGTTTTACTTCTTCTTTTCCAATTTGTATTCCTTTTATTTCTTTTTCTTCTCTGATTGCTGTGGCTAGGACTTCCAAACCTATGTTGAATAATAGTGGCGAGAGTGCACATCCTTGTCTTGCTCCTGATCTTAGAAGAAATACTTTCAGTTTTTCACCATTGAGAATGATGTTTGCTGTGAGTTTTTCATAAATGACCTTTATTATGTTGAGGTAGGATACCTATTGCCCACTTTCTAGAAAGTTTTTTATCATAAATGGGTGTTGAATTTTGTCAAAAGGTTTTTCTGCATCTATTGAGATGATCATATGGTTTTTATTCTTTAATTTGTTAATATCGTGTATCACATTGATTGATTTGCATATACTGAAGAATCCTTGCATCACTGGGTTAAGTCCTGCTTGGTGTACATGGTGTACACTCCTTTTAATGTGTTGTTGGATTCTCTTTGCTAGTATTTTGTTAAGGATTTTTGCATCTATATTCATCAGTGATATTGGTCTGTAATCTTCTCTTTTTTTGTAGTATCTTTGTCTGGTTTTGGTATCAGGGTGATGGTGGCCTCATAGAATGAGTTTGGGAGTGTTCTTCCTCTGCAATTTTTTGGAAGAGTTTGAGAAGCATGGGTATTAGCTCTTCTCTAAATGTTTGATAGAATTTAGCTGTGAAGCCATCTGGTCCTGGCCGTTTGTTTGTTGGAAGATTTTTAGTCACAGTTTCAATTTCATTTCTTTTGATTGATCTGTTCATATTTTCTATTTCTTCCTGGCTCAGACATGGAAGCTTATACCTTTCTAAGCATTTGTCTTTTTCTTCCAGGTTGTCCCTTTTATTGGCATAGAGTTGCTTGTAGGAGTCTCATAGAATGCTTTGTATTTCTGAGGTGTCTCTTATAACTTCTCCATTTTCATTCCTAATTTTATTGATTTGAGTAGTCTCCTTTTTTTTCTTTATGAGTCAGGCTAATGGTTTATCAATTTTGTTTATCTTCTCAAAGAGCTAGCTTTTAGTTTTATTGATCTTTGCTATTATTTTCTTTGTTTCTATTTCATTTATTTCTGCTCTCATCTTTATGATTTCTTTTCTTCCACTAACTTTGGGTTTTATTTGTTCTTCTTCCTCTAGTTCCTTTAGGTGTAAGGTTAGCTTATTTATTTGAGATTTTTCTTGTTTCTTGAGGTAGGCATGTATTGCTATAAACTTCCCTCTTAGAACTGCTTTTGCTGCATCCCATAGGTTTTGGATCATCATGTTTTAGTTGTAATTTTTCTCTGGGTATTTTTTGATTTCTTCTTTGATTTCTTCAATGATCTATTGGTTTTTTAGTAATGTATTGTTTAGCCTCCAAGGGTTTGTATTTTTTACAGACTTTTTCCTGTTATTGATATCTAGTCTTAAAACATGTGGTCAGAAAAGATACTTAATATGATTTCAATTTTCTTAAATTTACCATGGCTTGATTTGTGACCCAAGATATGATCTATCCTGGAAAGTTCCATGAGCACTTGAGAAGTGTAATCTGCTGTTTTTCGATGGAATGTCCTATAAATATCAATTAATTCTATCTTGTCTATTGTGTCATTTAAAGCTTGTGTTTCCTTATTAATTTTCTGTTTGGATGATCTGTCCAATGGTTCAAGTGAGGTGTTTAATATTCCCCACTATTATGGTGTTACTGTTCATTTCTTCTTTTATAGCTATTAGCAGTTGCCTTTTGTATTGAGGTGCTCCTATGCTGGGTGCATATATATTTATAATTGTTATATCTTCTTGGATTGATTCTGACATTTTGTAGTGCCCTTGTTTGTCTCTTGTAATAGTCTTTATTTGAAAGTCTATTTTGTCTGATATGAGTATTGCTACTCCAGCTTTCTTTTGATTTCCTTTTGCATGGAATATCTTTTTCCTTTCCCTCACTTTCAGTCTCTATGTGCTCCTAGGTTTGAAGTGGGTCTGTTGTAGAGAGTATACATATGGTTTTGCTTTTGTATTCATTCAGTGAACCTGTGTCTTTTGGTTGGAGCATTTAATCCATCACATTTAAGGTAATTATCGATATGTATATTCCTATTACCATTTTCTTAATTGTTATGGGTTTGCTATTGTAGGTCCTTTTCTTTTCTTTTGTTTGTCACTTAGAGAAGTTCCTTTAGAATTTGTTGCAGAGCTGGTTTTGTGGTGCTGAATTCTCTTAGCTTTTGCTTGTCTGTAAAGCTTTTGATTTCTCCATCAAATCTGAATGAGTTCCTTGCTGCATAGAGTAATCTTGGTTGTATGTTCTTCCCTTTCTTCACTTTACATATAGCATGTCACTTCCTCTGACTTGTAGAGTTTCTGCTGAGAAATCAGCTGTTAACATTATGAGAGCTCCCCTGTATGTTATTTGTCATTTTCCCCTTGTTGCTTTCAATAGTTTTTCTTTATCTTTAACTTTTTTCAATTTGATTACTATGTTTCTCCTTGGGTTTATCCTGCCTGGGATTCTCTGTGCTTCCTGGAATTGGGTGGCTATTTCCTTTCCCATATTATGTAAGTTTATGACTCTAGTCTCTTCGAATATTTTCTTGGGTTCTTTTTCTCTCTCTCTTCTCCTTTTGGGACCTCTATCATGCAAATATTGTTATGTTTAATGTTGTCCCAGAGGCCTCTTAGGCTGTCTTCATTTCTTTTCATTCTTTTCTTTATTCTGTTCCATGGTAGTGAATTTCACCATTCTGTCTTCCAGGTCACTTATCCGTTCTTCTGCCTCAGTTATTCTGCTATTGATTCCTTCTAGTGTATTTTCATTTCAGTTATTGTACTGTTCATCCCAGTTTATTTGTTATTTAATTCTTATAGGTGTTTGCTCTTTAATTCTTCTAGGTCTCTGTTAAACTTTTCTTGCATCTTCTTGATCTTTGCCTCCATTCTTTTTCCGAGGTCCTGTATCATCTTCACTATTATTATTCTGAATTAATTTTCTGGAAGATTGCCTATCTTCACTTCATTTAGTTGTTTTTCTGGAATTTTATCTTGTTCCTTCATCTGGTATACAGTCTTCTGCCTTTTCATCTTATCTATCTCTGTGAATGTGGTTTTTGTTCCACAGGCTGCAGGATTCTGGATACCTCTTTTTTTTTTATGAGATTTTATGCTTTTTCCTTATTCATGTGAAAATGTTATCATACATTCTTACTATGGGTTCTTTGACAATTATATGTATTATGAATGTCTTCTTCAGCTCTGTGCCTTGAAAGTTTCACATTTATTTCTATAATAATCCATCTCAAATTCGCTTTATGTTTGGTGTGAGATAGGGGACAATAGTCACCTTTAATTTTCCTGTGGATATATAGTTGGTCCATCACATTTACTGAAAAGAACATCCACCCTTTCTCATTGCATTGCAGTATGTAAAAAGTAAAAATAAAATCCTCTAAGGAAACATAAAAATAAGAGAAATTCCTTAAATAAAAGACATAGAAAATGGACCTGGTGTGGCTAACAGGGACCCAAAATAAAATAGAGCAAGGCGGTCATAGAAGACCTGGGGTTCAGTTACATATGCTGTGTTCTTAGAGAAACCACAAACAGACAACTATGAAGACTTCTGATTCTGCTAAGAGTTCTGCTACTGAACTCATATCTGGCTGCTTGCTGCTTGAAAGCCAATACCTGAAGAAAAGGTGTTTGTAGGAAAGGAAAGTTTGTTTTATTCAGGATGTCAACAACCTGGGAGAAAGCAGATTCTGTGTCCAAAGGCCAACTCCCTCCCTGCTGATCAGGGGGAAGAGATTTTAATAAGAGGTTTCAGGGGTATACGTGGAGGTAGGGGGCTATATGTAGAAACATCACAGTCAGCTTGGACTATCATCTTGAAATTGGTCATGTGGTGGTCTGATCAGTGTCATCTTGATTGTATTAAGTACAGTTAGTCTTCATTTCCAGGGTTGGCTTGTTCCCATTTCCTTGAGGCCAGTTCTTGGAATTGCAGCAGCTTACATCATGGCTACCATCTGGTCATCATGTAGTTAACTTCTTCCACCTGGTGGAGGTTTCAGTATCTATGAAACAGCTCAAAGGATATGGCTCAGAATATTATCTATAGCCCTTGAGGAGGAACTAAAGGTCCTTGACTTTGTGTAATGGGTAAACTATTATTATTTTGTCTGTTTGACTACTTTCCTTTACTTCTGCATTTTCTCACTTCTTTGATTAAATTTATTATTTGACTAAAGTTTTTCTACAGAGAATAGGCAGGTGGAGGATATGAGTTTGGGTTGGGGGTCTGTCTGGGGAAGGCCCCACAGGGTCCTACTTCCTTACAGTCCTACCTGGAAAATTTCCTATGACAACCAGTCACAGAATACTGCAATCATGCTGCAGGGAATTGTGGCCAGGCTGCAAGGGCCATCTGGTCCCCCTACAAATCTCCGAGCTGAGGTTTCTGTGGTTTTTACTATTAAAAATTTCTTACGCCCTTCATCCCTTCCTCAGAACGGACTTTCTGTTACAGCCAAAAGTCACCCTGGTTTGCAAACCCTGTGAACCAAAAATCTGTCCCTTTGCTTAGATCAAACCCAATTATTTTTCTGGTATTTATTTTCAATTTAGGAGGGTAAGTGATACCTACTATGTTTTTGCAGTTGCTGTTTGGTAAATTAGGTGATTGTATATTTGTAAGACTATTTCTAAAATTTCTATTTTATTCCATTTGTCTATTCTTTACCAATTATTTAATTGGTAATTAATTATTTGCAATTTAAAGTAAGTATTAATAAAAGGTGTATAATTCCTTCATATTTCTTCTCCAACATTTACTTAACCATTCTTGGTTATTTTTATTTACCTATCAGTTTTAGTATTAGTTTTTCAATATCCACAAATTTAGATCTGTTGCATTTTAAAGTTGCATATAGTTTTGAAAAATAACATTTAAATTATTTTTTAAGATCTATGAATCTCAGTCTTAATGTTCTCTTCCTTTCTTGATATTAAACAGGCTATATAAGTATTAGAGAAAATATTTAATAACAAAGTTTATTTTCTTTATAGATCAAATCCTGTACATTATCTACAATTTATTTTGGGTTTTCATGGAAAGTAGTGCAATGAATTTATGATTTTCTATGTTTCTATTCAACTTTCCAGACAAATTATTGAATAAAACTTTGTACAGTATTACACACATTACATATTCTATAATACTATGATGCTAGGAATCTGTTGTAAGAAAATTGAGAGATTATTGTTCATATTGTTCAAAAGGGATTATCTGATCTGGTGAGAATGCAGTGGTCACTGCTAAATCCAATATCTTATTGTTAGTGGTTTAAATATGACACATAAATTACAGAGTAAGAAATATTTGTTTTATTCAAGGTCATAGATATTGTTAATGCTAAAGTAAAAAAAAAAGTCAGATGACTGCCACTCAGAAATTGTTTGCACTGAAATAACATTAAAAATCAAGTTGAGGAAAAATTGAAGGTCTGTCCATTACAACTGCTAACTTGGTCTTAAAAATAGGTTAAAGAAAAGAATAAAGAGGACTTGAATAAACATTTTGAAGTGAATAATTTCAGGTAATACATTTAGATAAATGGAAATTTTCCCCCAAAAATTGAGTATCGGAGTTTATGCCTGAATTTAAGTGATTTTCTTTTTTTTTTTTTTCAAGCACCAACCATGCACAGTACTGGTACTTATTAAATAGTTACAATATGTAATCTTTTTAAAATCCCTTCCTTTATTTTCAAGTTCCAAAACCCCTACTATAATTGAAAAGCTACCAAGGGGAGTTGCTATTATAGTAGATTCTAATTTGGATTCAGGATTCCTTTTTTAGTTGAATTCTACCCAATAGAGGGATAAAACGAGAGAGAAACTTTTAGGGAAATAACTTCAACTAGTAGAGAAATGGGGAAAATGGCTTTTCAAAAACAAGAATAAAAACTGTTCTGGGAATGTTAAGCTTTATGGAACCTACCATTTTTGGTATTTATTTATTTAAAAAAATGCAACAGACAAATATCATTGAGACATTTTGCTCTAAGGAATAATGTCTGGGCTTAGCCTGGTTTTCTGCAGCCTCACTAATGGATTATGACTTTCTCCTCAAGGGAAGTGTTCACTTCAGAACCTTTGCTTAACCTGCTCAGGTCAAAGATATCAAAAGAATAAACAGCAACAGAGAAAATCAAATGTTCCTGTGGGAAGATACAGGAGCAAAGAGCAAATTGACAGGGCTTGAGATTCTGAGATTCATCAGGCTTATGAAAGTTGAAAGTCATGAACCTTTTCAAAGTTGTGTGGCTAAAAGTGATAGAGAGCATTTCCTGAAGAAACAGTTGGACTTCTCGCCACTTAATTTTGCCCCTCGGGTCTGTGGTGAGCATGAGTTCTCCGTAACCCAGGGCTGGGTGATATCATGCCTCTTACCAATTTGTAAAGCACTGACATATTTTATTAATATGCTTCTTATTCTTCAGCCCAGATATTAATAAAAAATGAGAAAATGAGCTTTGGTAATGTGATCTCTCTTGCACCCTGCCTGATGAGCTAATAGAATGTCTGCTGTAATCATTCACTTAGATTATATTTAAAGGCTTTTTGCTAAGTCACATTTCTGAGACACCCTGAGTTCCCTAAAATCTGATGACAACATACCAAGTGATACACTGAAATACATGTGCTTTGTTCTCTTCATTTTCTAAATATACTGATCACAATTTAGAACTGAAAATGATGGATGAGAACACCAGCTGGTTGACTTAAAAGTGTTGACCTTTTATTCTATATTTTAGATATCCTCAGTAACAAAAGTAAAAGTAAGTTTCATATCCCACTTTAGACAATGTGCATTACAACATAAATTAAGAATAATTTGAGGGGTTTCCCTGGTGGCGCAGTGGTTGAGAGTCCGCCTGCCGATGCAGGGGACACGGATTCGTGCCCCGGTCTGGGAGGATCACACATACCGCAGAGCAGCTGTGCCCGTAAGCCATGGCCGCTGAGCCTGCGCGTCCGGAGCCTGTTGCTCCGCAACGGGAGAGGCTACAACAGTGAGAGGCCAGCGTACCGCAAAAAAAAAAAAAAAAAAAAAAAAAATTAATAATTTGAGAACATGTCTATTTTGTATTCTCGATCCTAAAGTGATAATTTTATTGTGGTAATAGGCATTAACTTCAAAATATTTCAACTGTTGGCTGGTTGAACACTATGTGACAAATTAACTATTTGATGTAAAAGAGATATTTATACCTCAATAAACGTTCATTAGTACTCCAGAAAATCCTCTGTAAACCAGAAAACTCAGTGAAACAAAGACTTGCTTAGATACACTAATGTGTTGGGTTTTTACTAGAGAGAGATTATAAAATACAATTAATTATGATGTAAAAGCTTCTTCCATGAACACATACTATGTAATTCAACTTAACTCACATTTTTGACATATTTAATATATCTAAATTTGCATCTATGATGTAACATATTCCCTTTAGAGGTCATGTGCATTTTTTACACATTTGATTACAAGGAAGTCTAAGTCAGCTTATTTTTTAATTTGGAATTTGAACATAATAAGGTGTAGGCTTAGTTAATATTAGTCTCTTAGAGAATAACTCCAAAAACCATAATTTCATTTATCTTAACTAAAACTCCTTTTCAATGAGTTATGCTACTCTGTAACTTATTTTTCATATATAAAACTAAAATCGATGCTTACAAAATCATAAAACTTTCCCTTTATTCATTTACAACAATAAGACAGCAGCTTTAACTCATAACCATCATGTCCTGCCAGTTGTCTGCTTGATTCTTTTTTCTTGGCAGCCAAGGTCATTTTGGCTTATCTGTGAGTCATGCCTCTAAACCATCCCTGTGTCATGTCCTAACTTTATGGGTAGATGGGGATTTCGGATGATAGGAGTATAAATGAAATGCCCAAGCATTTCAGACTTAAAGTAGTCTGTTTTTTTATCTGTGACCAAATTCCTGAGTCAAATAGAAACTCTATAAATGGTTTCTTCGTTGTTTCCATCTATGAGGTAATTGGCTTGGTCATCTTTCTAAGAGCCCAGAACTTATTACTCTAATTTTTGACTTTACTACCATCTTGAAATAACCAATTTTCTATTTTAAAATCTTGGGCTTACGGCTGGACTATTGCTACTTAATGATGACTCTTTCTAAAACTACCTTCTTGATTCTTTCTCATAATTTTTTTCTTACCCACTTTTGTCTTATTTTTCACTGCAGAGTGTGAGAATAGTGAAATGAAGTATATTCTACATAATGTTTATCTTCCAACATCTGTCCCTATCATCTTGTTTACATAATCAGAACTTTCACAGCCAGACCTGTCAATTAAACATCAGCCCTTCTGATGATGTTGACACAACCATACATTTCATCAAATCTAATTTGCTTCACTAGAAGCTGACTTCAGACGCACTGTGCTGTTCTCTGTCTACTGGCTCCACTGGCAAATAAGAGCATTGGTGTTAAATTTAAGCAACTGACAAGCAGATAACATTCTCCCAAAAATTGTATTCCAAATAAATCTGAACAAATAAAATATTATTTTATATAGACATATAATGTATACACTGAAACATTTAGAATCATCACTAGGTACTAACCTGTCTTTTATGATAGTTGCATCAATGACATTAAGATTATTCTATGCTAGTGTGTGAAGCCATATAAGAGAAAAGAGGAGAAGAGAGAAGAAGGAAGTAAAACTGTAATACATCTTCAGTTCAGCCAAACTTTGACACCGGGGTAATGCACTGATATTTTTCATTTAGTGCTGTCAGTTTTGAAGACCCTTACTCTGCACTGGGAACTCATATTGGAAATATTACTAGCTGGAGGTTTTGTATGGACTCTAATGAAATCATTACAAGGCACATGCATGAGGAGCTCAGCCTAATTCATTTTATTCCCATGCAAACTACAAAACATTGTCATGATTGGATAATAAGAAATGATTGTTTTCCAGCCATAGATAGAAGGGAGCTGGCAAAAAGGGCTCCACATTGAGGTTTGTGATATGTCACCAAGAGAAAGAAAGTGTGGGGGGAGAAGAGGTGTGGGAGATTTGAAATGTCAGAAGCTTTCACTTTCTTGTAGATCCTTTATTTTCCTCAAGGCCACTCACTCACAAAATGCAAAAAGTGGAGTAAATGTGCAGACCAGAGCTGGTTACATCACAAAAAATATAAGAAAAACCCATGAGGCTTCTCCCACCTCATACTCTAGATTTACTGACTCTCTTCTACGTCGTGTTCTGGTTTTGTCAGTAACCAGGAAGTAAGTCCTGAAGGAAGCCTGGAAACTTTCCTCTGCCTGAGCACACATGGTGGTGTGACTTCATCCAGCCCCCTTTGCATTCCATTGAATCTTCTGGTTTGCTGACCCATGGTGTTGATTTAGTGCATGACTACAGACCTTTTACATCCCTTCCAACACTCGCAGCACTTTGGATACATTTTAGTTAGAAGCTCCCTTAGCTGACCTCTACTCCAACACCTTACCCTATCCTTCTATGCCTTGACAACAGCACTGTTAATGGTTCAGTTCCTAGAAAATTACTCCTTCTGGATTTACAATATGCTATGTGGGCCAAAAAACAATGTTTGCATTAGTCTCTACAGAAATGATAGAGGAATAATATTATGATTACTAAAGAGACTTCGATGGTTTCAAGCTTAGGGAGATTTTTTTGAAAATATAGAAATAAGTTTGTTCTTCACTAGGAAAGCTTAGGAAAAATAAATTTCCCAAAATAAATTGCAGAAGTCCAATAATTAGTTACTTTTAATGGAATTTTCCTTTTATTCTATACATTAATACTAATGAATCCTTAATCACAAGCATCTAAAAGAAGGAACAAAAGATAAAAAAGAAAAACTAACTTATAACTCATTTATAGATAGAGTTAGACCCAGGAAATAAATTTAATAGATATTATTTCTTTAGAATTTATCAAGGCAAATAAACATTGTTCAAATAAATGTGCTTTAAGAGTTAGGTCGAACTCTAGTCAAGTTTTATTTTCACTGTCTTGTGAAGAGTTAACATTTATGCCTTCTATTATGTGCCAACAAAACACTTTATGTGAATTATTTCATAAATCCTACAAAATGAGGAAAATTATACCCATCTCACTGGGGTTCTTACAAGATTATATGACATAAAGAAGAGGTAACAGTTATAGAAATGATCATTAGTTAATATAATTATTTTATAGATGATAAATCTAAAGCTGAAGACATGTAAAACACAAAAGCCTTACTATTAGAAAACAGAAGAGTCAAGAATAACACACAGAATTTCTTACTATCAATTTCTATGGCTGCAATAATTATACTATATTTTGTGGATAATTTGTAAGAATACATCTTTTTCCTTCTATCTGCACTGTTTCACCTTGTTGTCAACTTGTGTTATGGACCCTTGGGCCATTATTTATCTCAGGATAGGAAATATAAGAGGGTGACTAGAAAACAAAGGTATTAAATCTTAATGTTTGAAGCTTAAACCTGTGGGTACAGCAGTAAAATAAAATGATTTAAGAACTAGTTGTGATACCATACAATAAAAGGTAATTTTAATTTGTTTTTTCAGATTTCCTAGACTGAGTGCGTCTGCTAAGGAATGAACCAGGGAGAACGTGTAGAAGAAGGTCAAGGTACAGAGTGAGATCTCCAGGCATTTGTCATGACAGTGATGGGTCCTGGGAAAAGGTACGGCAGAACTCTCTTTCTTTGGATTTAAAGAAAGTGTGAGAAGGTCTTAGTTACTGGAGTGGCCCAGCAGATAGAAATCCAAGAGGAGAGGTCCCTTGCAAGGGGGACACTATAGACACATTGTGGGAATGGTGATGTGAGGGTCTAGTTCTGTGAGGGCTGGAGATATCTCCCTCACTTGTGGTCAAGAGTTAACACAGAAGGTATTGGCAGTGTCCTTCCTGTGGCTTTTAACTCTGGGATTAGCTGAGACAAAACTGTTTGCATGGTCCCTTGGACTGGACAAGGGAATATTGGAAAGGGAGGGATATTTTGGATTATCCCAATGATTCAATTATCTCTGAGTAGATACTGTTGATACATGTAAGGACCATATAAGTCAACTTCTATAGGGAGGAGTAAGGTAGCAGAGGATCCAGACCTCTCAGACAGGAAGTGGATGAGATCTTTCCTACAAATGGTGAGGTGACACCTGGAGAGATGAAAGATTCAGGTGGATATCCTCAGGCAAATGAAAGAGCAGAGAAATCTCCGAGTTTGACTGAATTTTCTTAGAAAAGGCCAAGCACAGTTCTGGCTCATGGAAAAATAGAAGCTCATAACAATCAGTCTATTTATAAAGAAAAAAAAAGGTACATTGCCATATAACTGAGTTCTAACTACAAAATCATACCCATTCTTTTACTCATTATTTATTTTTCTGAAATTCTGGATAAAGTTGTGCCATAATGGGATTTATTAATAATAATGAATAAAAATCACAATATTTAAGTTTTTACTTTAAAATTCCTTCTTTATCCTCAGGCAGAAAGAAAAAAAAATAACTCTACAGTTTGATTCTCAATATTTTTGATATGGTAATTCCCAAATACCAGCATGAAATACCTCACTTCTACAAAGCTTTGAAGCATGCAGAATCTTTGAATATTTCAATATCTTTTCTCTTGCATGCAGAAGAGGAATATCTGATTTCCAGAAGCCAAGGGAAAGAATCCCTTCAACTCTTATGCAATATGTAATTTCACAGAAGCTAGAAGAAATATATACAGCCCTTGGAAAAGCATAATTAGCAATAGCAAAAAAAGTGAAACTCTACCTCATGATCATTAAACAAAGTGGCTTTTTGGTCTGTATAGTAGAGGAAAGACAACTTCCTTGATACTGAAAATCCCCAGATTAATTTTAAACATATAATTGTTAAAATTTCAATAAATATTTTGAACTATTTTTAGGGTCATATATTTAGGAGTTGTTCTATTTTCTATTTTTATGTTTATTATTGCTTTCGTATTAGTCCTTGGATGAAATTTCACACTGACATAAATAAAAATCTGTATTTTGAGATGAAGACAGCAAGAAAATGTATACATAACAACTCAGTGTCCATTTTTCATAAAAATAAATCATCTAAGTAGTTTTGCTTTGAAAGAAAGCACTTGGAACTTATAGTTTTAACTGAGGTGTGTCAAATAAAGTTATACAGAGGCCTTTACTAAAGGATTTCTAAGAGTTATTAGGGCATTATAAACCTCTGAGTAGCAGCATTTACAAAATTTTTGACAATGAACTGGGCTTTTCTGTAAAGGGATGTTTATTCAGTTCTGGAAAAATAGTGTTTCTTGGAATATCATTTTAGGCAACACTTAGAAGAACTTGTAAAAATGGACTCTGATAAAGCAACTTGTAGCCCTTTAAAAAAATTTTCCCAAACTTTATCTAGTTTGTGGGGGAAAAGAAAGAGTACTGTTCTTTACACTGGAAACTCACTTATGGCCATTTCTCCTGGCCTTCAGACTTGGGTCTTGGATTGGAAATACACCACTGGCTTTCCTGGGCCTCCAACTTGCAGAGGTACTACTTAGCATCCGTGTGGCTGACAGGGTCTTTGAGCTCCAGCAAGGTGTCAGGCCTGTGTTTCTAAGGTGGGAGAGACGAGTTCAGGACACTGGTCTACAAGACACCTCCCAGCTCCATGTAATATTAAACAGTGAAAGGTCTCTCAGAGATCTCCATCTCAATGGTAAAACCCAGCTCCACTCAACGAACAGCAAGTTACAATGTTGGACACCCTATGACAAACAACTAGCAAGACAGGAACACAAACCCACCCATTAGCAGAGAGGCTGCCAAAAATCATAATAAGGTCACAGACACCCCAAAATACACCACCATACACCGTACTGCCCACCAGAAAGACAAGATCCAGTCTCAGCCACCAGAACACAGGAACCAGTCCCCTCCACCAGGAAGCCTACACAACCCACTGAACCAACCTTAACCACTGGGAGCAGACAGCAAAAACAACAGGAACATGAACAAACAGTCTGTAAAAAGGGGACCCCAAACACAGTAAGTTAAGCAAAATGAGAAGACAGAGAAATACACAGCAGATGAAGGAGGAAGATAAAAACCCATCAGACCAAACAAATGAAGAAGAAATAGGCAGTCTACCTGAAAAAGAATTCAGAGTAATGATAGTAAAGATAATCGAAAATCTTATAAATAGAAAGGAGAAAATAAAAGAAATGTTTAACAAGGAACTAGAAGAACTACAGAGCAAATAAACAATGATGAACAACACAATAAATGAAATAAAAAATTCTCTAGAAGGATTCAATAGCAGAATAACTGAGGCAGAAGAGCAGGTAACTGAATTGGAAGATAAAATAGTGGAAATAACTACCACAGAGCAGAAAAAAGAAAAAAAAAAAAGAATGAAAAGAATTGAGGACAGACTCAGAGACCGCTGGGACAACATTAAAGGTCCCAATAATCGAATTATAGGGGTCCCAGAAGAAGAAGAGAAAATGAAAGGGACTGAGAAAATAGATTATAGGTGAAACATTCCCTAATATGGGAAAGGAAATAGTTAATCAAGTCCAGGAAGCACAGAGAGTCCCATACAGGATAATATCAAGGAGAAACGTGTCAAGACACATATTAATCAAACTAGCAAAAATTAAATACAAAGAAAAAAATATTAAAAGCAGCAAGGGAAAAGCAACAAATAACATACAAGGCAATCCCCATAAGGTTAATAGCTGATCTTGCAGCAGTAACTCTGCAAGCCAGAAGGGAGAGGCCGGACATATTTAAAGTGATGAAAGGGTAAAACCTACAACCAAGGTTACTCTACCCAGCAAGGATCTCATTCAGATTATACAGAGAAATTACAACCTTTACAGACAAGCAAAAGCTAAAAGAATTCAGAACCACCAAACCAGCTTACAAATGCTAAAGGAACTTCACTAGACAGGAAACACAAGAGAAGGAAAACACCTACAATAACAAACCTAAAACAGTTAAGAAAATGGTAATAGGAACATACATATCGATAATGACCTTAAATGTAAATGGATTAAATGTTCCAACCAGAACACATAGACTGGCTGAATGGAAAAAAAAAAAAAAAAAAAAAATCCCTACGTATGGAGTCTACAATAGACCCACATCAGACCTAGAGACACATACAGACTGAAAGTGAAGGGATGGAAAAAGATATTCCATGCATGGAAACCAAAATAAAGCTGGAATAGCAATTCTCATATCAGACAAAATAGATTTTAAAATAAAGACTATTAGAAGAGACAAAGAAGGATATTGCATAATGATCAGGGGATCAATCCAAGTAGAAGATATAACAATTATAAATATTTATGCACCCAATATAGGAGCACATCAATACATAAGGAAAATGCTAAAAGCCATAAAAGGGGAAATCAACAGTAACACAATCATACTAGGGGACTTTAACACCACACTTTCACAAACGGACAGATCATTCAAAATGAAAATAAATATGGAAACACAAGCTTTAAATGGTACATTAAACAAGGTAGACTTAATTGATACTAATAGGACATTCTATCCAAAACCAACAGAATACACTTTCTTCTCAAGTGCTCATGGAACATTCTCCAGGATAGATCATACATTGGGTCACAAATCAAGCCTTGGTAAATTTAAGAAAATTGAAATTGCATCAGGTATATTTTCCAATCACAACGCTATGAGACTAGATATGAATTACAGGAAAGAAATCGGTAAAAAATACAAATACGTGGGGGCTAAACAATACATTAGTAAATGACCAAGAGATCACTGAAGAAATCAAAGAAATATGTCAGTAGGAAAGAAAACTGTAGGCCAATATTTTGGATGAACAATCCTCAACAAATTACTAGCAATCAGAATCCAGCAGTACATTCAAAGGATCATACACCATGATCAATTGGGGTTCATCCCAGGAATGCAAGGATTCATCAATATATGCAAATCAATCAATGTGATAAAGCATAGTAACAAATTGAAGGAGAAAAACCATATCATCATATCAATAAATGCAGAAAAAGCTTTCAAGAAAATTCAACACCGATTTATGGCAAAAACCCTCCAGAGTGTAGGCATAGAGGGAACTTACCTCAACATAAGAAAGGCCTTATATGGCAAACCCACAGCCAACATCATCCTCAACAGTGAAAACCTGAAACCGTTTCCTCTAAGATCAGTAGCAAGGCAAGGTTGTCCACTCTCACCGCTATTTTTCAACATAGTTTTGGAAGTCTTAGCCACAGCAATCAGAGAAGAAAAAGAAACAAAAGGAATCCAAATAGGAAAAGAAGAAGTAAAGCTGTCACTGCTTGCAGATGACATGATAGTATACCTAGGGAATCCTAAAGATGCTACCAGAAAACTATGGGAGCTAATCAATGAATTTGGTAAAGTAGCAGGATATAAAATTAATTCATAGAAGTCTCTTGCATTCCTATAAAATAATGATGAAAAATCTGAAAGAGAAATTAAGGAAACACTCCCATTTGCTATTGCAACGAAAAGAATAAAATGCCTACCCAGGGAGAGAAAAGACGTGCATGCAGAAAACTATAAGACAATGGTGAAAGAAATTGATACAAACAGATGGAGAGATATACCATGTTCTTGGGTTAGAAGAATCAATATTGTGAAAATGACTATACTACCGAAAGCAATCTATAGATTTAGTGCAATTCCTATCAAACTACCAATGGCATTTTTCACAGAACTAGAACAAAAAACTTAACAATTTATATGGAAACACAAAAAAACCCAGATAGCAAAAGCAATCTTGAGAAAGAAAAAGGCAGCTGGAGGAATCAGGTTCCCAGACTTCAGACTATACTACAAAGCTACAGTAATCAAGACATTATGGTACTGGCACAAAAACAGAAATATAGATCAATGGAACAGGATGGAAAGCCCAGAGATAAACCCCTACACATATGGTCACCTTATTTTTGATAAAGGAAGCAAGGATATACAATTGAGAAAAGACAGCCTCTTCAATAAGTGGTGCTGCGAAAACTGGACAGCTACCTGTAAAAGATGAAATTGGAACACTCTGTAGCACCATACACAAAATAAACTCAAAATGGATTAAAGACCTAAATGTAAGGCCAGACACTATAAAACTCTTAGAGGAAAACATAGACCGAATACTCTATGACATAAATCACAGCAAGATCCTTTTTGACCCACTTCCTAGAGAAATGGAAATAAAAACAAAAATAAAGAAATGGGCCCTAATGAAACTTAAAAGCTTATGCACAGCAAAGAAAACATAAACAAGATGAAAAGACAACCCTCAGAATGGGAGAAAATGTTTGCAAATGAAGCAAATGACAAAAGATTAATCTCCCAAATTTACAAGCAGGTCAATATCAAAAAAACAAACAACCCAGTCCAAAATTGGGCAGAAGACCTAAATAGACGTTTCACCAAAGAATATATACAGATTTCCAAGAAACACATGAAAGGATGCTCAACATCACTAATCATTAGAGAAATGCAAATTAAAAGCACAATGAAGTATCATCTCACACCGGTCAGAATGGCCATCATCAAAAAATCTACAAAAAAAAAAAATGCTGGAGAGGGTGTGGAGAGAAGGAAACCCTCTTGCACTGTTGGTGGGAATGTAGATTGATACAGCCACTATGGAGAACAGTATAGAGGTTCCTTAAAAAGCTAAAAATAGAACTACCATACGACCCAGCAATCCCACTACCGGGGTATACCCTGAGAAAACCATAATTCAAAAAGAGTCATGTACCATAATGTTCATTGCAGCTCTATTTATGTTAGCCAGGACATGGTCGCAACCTAAGTGTCCATCAACAGTTGAATGGATAAAGAAGGTGTGGCACATATATACAATGGGTTATTACTCAGCCATAAAAAGAAATGAAATTGAATTATTTGTAGTGAGGTGGATGGACCTACAGACTGTCATACAGAGTGAAATAATTCAGAAAGAGAAAAACAAATACCGCATGCTAAGTCATATATATGGAATCTAAAATAAACATAGAAAAATGGTTCTGAAGAACCTAGGGGCAGGACAGATATAAAGACGCAGACATAGAGAATGGAATTGAGGACACAGGGAGGTGGAAGGTAAGTTGGGAGGAAGTGGGAGAGCAGCAAGTACATATATACACTAACAAATGTAAAATAGATAGCTAGTGGGAAAGAGCTGTATAGCACAGGGAGATCAGCTTTGTGCTTTGTGAGTGTCTAGAGGGGTGGAATAGGGAGAATGGGAGGGAGACGCAAGAGGGAGGAGATATGGGGATATATGTATATGTATAGTTGATTCACTTTGTTATAAAGCAAAAACTAACACACCATTGTGAAGCAATTATACTCCAATAAAGATATTTTTTTAAAAAAGAAAGAGTACTTTATTTTTGCTACACACATAATTGTTAATATATAAAAGTTAAACTGAACAAAATACACCTACACAATGAAATTTCCATTCACAGCTAGAGTTCTCACACTCTACCTTCTAACCTCTTCGGATAATTCTTAACATTTCCAAATGCCTGGAAAAGCTCTACAAAATACCTTAAAATATGGCATAATTTTGAGATATATACTAGTTACACAAAATATTTTTAAATGAATCTGTGGTGTAAACAGCTAGGGAATGGAGCACAATTTTTATAATCAGGAAGACATTTCCATTTGCATAGAATTGGTACGGTTGGATAGGTCAAAGTGCATATCTTAGCCCAATGCAAGGCCATTTCTAATGAATGAGACTTAATATGTTTTCAAGAGTAAATGGTCGATGAATGTGTATAAAAGTAATCTGAGCAGGTTATAGCAATAACTGAGATAGACTGATCTATGTAAAGTTTAATAAAGATATTCTCTACATATAGGATTAAATGATTTTAGTAAAGGGATATAGATTTGTGATTTCACAATGAATTTAAACCAAAAGTTTCCACACAAGAAGATATAGTAATATCTGTTGTCTATTTTTGATTCAAAAAGCTACTTAGGGAACTCTGCTCAATATTCTTTAATAACCGAAATGGGAAAAGAATTTGAAATAGAATAGATACATGTATATGTATAAGTGAATCACCTTTCTGTACACCTGAAACTAACATAACATTGTTAATCAACTATGCTCCAATATAAAACAAAAAATAAAATAAAAAGCTACATAGTTATGATAAATAAGCCAAACTATACTAGAGATGACTAAAACTAAGTTTTTGGCCATCAGGACAGACCCTTCATGTAGAGAAGAAAAGAGCCTTCTTCTGTAGGGAGGCAGAGCACACAGAAAACTGCCACTGATGCATCAAAAATGAGTGAAAAAATAGGCTTAGCTTAGGGTACCATCCCAGTACAATGAAGAATCTATTTGTAATAACTAATGTTTGGAAACAGCCTGAAAGGCCATCCATTAAGAACTCCCCAATAAAGCAAGAGCATTCATACAATGGAGTACTTCACAGCCTTCAGAAATACGAGAACTATTTCCATTCAGGATATTTCATTAAGCAGTTTAAAGAAAATGCAGATGGAAGAAGGGAAGATAGTATTTTACATTTATATAAAAAACCATGGAAAATAAAAAGGCTCAGAATTCTATGTTTATTTTTTGTTAAAAATAATGAAGATTTCATACAAGCTAACAGATACAATTACATACTAGGGGAGGATGGAATAGAAATGACAAGTATAAAAGCAAAACTACTCCAGGGATGACAATTAATAGAATTTTGGCTTTTGAAACTTGTAAATGTATGATATATTCAAAAGTATACAACAGCAAATCCTAAAATAAAACACAAATGAGTGAGCATAACAGTAAATCAAATAATCAACATACCTACCCAGAGAAAAGAATGATTCTAAGGAAGTAAACACAGTGCCCATCTTTAACAGGCATGTTCCAAGCATAAGAAGACCTGCAAATTAATATGACATTTCACCCCAAAGGTCTACTGGTGAGAGTTATATTAGTATTATAACGATGTACTTTGAAAGATAAAGCACACAAGTAAATGCATCAGCTTTGTTAGAAATCAAGGTCTCACTGTAAGAGAAAAGCTAGAAAATATAAAATCAAAAGGTTCTGAAAAACATGATAATAGTATATTTGAATTCACACATTATTATCAATTTATGATTTTTTAAAATGTATTTTCACGCATGGCTCACCGAAAAAGCCAACAAAGATATCATGACATACCACATGCCTAACACCTCTACTTCTTAATCTTAATTTCTAAATCCCACTCTCTACTAAAAGTAAACAGGCTTTATTGGTGAATTTTTTTAATTTTCATTCTTTGCCATCTGAACTCAAATTATTCCATGTTTTCCTTCCCCCCCCCCCCTTGGTAGAAGAAAACTTAAACTTAGGATTTCCAATTGACTAAGTCATTTTCAGCAGTTTTACATTTTTAAGACTCCCCTCCCCTCCCTTTTCTATTAAGATAAAATGTAATTCTACAGAACATTATGTGGAAAATGCATAAAAAGATGTTTCACAACAAAATGTTTGACAGTCTATCCTTTAAAGTATTTCACACTATACTTATAAATACTATGCAGGCTAAATATAAAGAGGAGAAAAAATTACAAAAATGTTAGATGAAAGTATGAGATATTTTTGTCAAATCTATGGATTCATAGAGTTTTCTGAGGACCAGGCTAAAGTTGAGGAGAAATAGCAGAATTATTGGCAATTTTAAATTATGTTAGATGTAAGAAATTAGGAACAAATTTAAAGGAATAGGAGAAAATGTTTGCAGTAGAAAAAATATGGATTGAATTAATATCCACAGTATCTTAAAGGGGCTTACAGATTAGTGAGGAAAAAATAATCAACCCAAGGAAATAAATGGACAAGGGGTATGGCCATTCAATTCAGAGGAAAAAATGCAAATGGAGAAAATAAGATGAATTACTTCATCTCTCCATCGAGTTAAAACAATGGCAAGTTAAGGTCTTTTTGTGTTTATTTAATCAGTCAATTTTTTAAAAAATGTATTAATTATATATAACCTTGGAAAGAACTTTGAGAGTCAGTCATTCATAGACCTTTGATTAAAACTTTATATTGGGAAGTATCATTTTGCAACATAGTTTGACAACATCTAACAAAAAATATAAATGGATATTTTTTAAACCAACAAAATCATATAGTAGGAGTTTATTCTGTTACAATATGATCAGTCATGTAGATAAAAAAGTTAACATAAATTGGTATATAATTACTTTGCAAAGAACAGCTTGGCACAATTTTGTGAATTAGAAATTATACATTCCCTGTAAAACATTAGGGACAATTGCAATGCATGTCCTAAAGCTGCACTTCTCAAGGTGTGGTCTTGGCGCCCGTGAGAGTCCTCAAGACCTTTCTTATGTGGGAACTATGATTTCAAAGCTGTTTGCACAGTAGAACAAAGATGTTTTACTCTGTTTTTTCACTGTGCTAACATTTGAACTCATGGTGCAAAAGCAATGTGAGTAACACTGCTGACATCTAAGAAAAATGAAGGCATTGTCACCAATCTGTACTACTAGTTGTACTATTCTCCACCACACTTGTAGTTGGAAAAAAAAAATGCCAGCTTCACTTAGAATTTCCAACATGAGGAAGCAAAAATAATTAATTTCATTAAATCTTAACCATTGATTTTATGTCTTTATTGTCTTATGTGCCTCAAGATGCAATTGTTTGTGTTGCAAGCTGAACTAACCACTCTTTTATGGAATATTGTTTTTACTTGAAGGAATGACTGACAGGCAAACTAATGCCCTAGCACATATTTACATACAACTGAACACAGTGAGCCTGTCATTCAAGAAAAGCATTTGATAGTATTTGTTGCCATGATAAAATGTGAGTTTTCAAATGATAATTACATTTTTTTAAATTGTATATCCACCATCATGAACTTGATAGCTTCCCTACACATAAAGACTTTTCTTATGAGATCAGTAGAGATATTAACAAATTTGATCTTTTAAAAATATCTTTCAATAAAAGGCATCAACATTTGGAAGAGCTGAATTACTTGATGAGCCAGTATTTTTTCCAAATGGCCAACATATGCATTTACAAAATTATGAATGGGTTAAAGGTCATTCAAAGTTCAAGATAGATCAATAGATTTTAATGTAACAGAGACTGAAATGTTCACTAATCCCATATTGCAATTAAATTTTGAGAAATAACTACTTGCCTAGTATAGTGTAATATCAAAGTATACCCATAATTTTATTAAAAAGATATTGAGATACTTCTCCATTTGTTCTCTGAATCTGTGATTCTCTTTCTTTTTAATTATGTTTGTACATTTGTATTTTTTTTTAGATTCCACATATACGTGAACTTACACAGTATTTGTCTTTCTCTGTCTGACTTACTTTACTGAGTATAATACCCTCTAGGTCCATCCATGTTGTTGCATAATGGCAAGATTTTATTCATTTTATGGTTGAGTGATATCCCATTGTGTATATATACTACATCTTTATTCATTCATTAATTGTTGGTCCCTTAGATTGCTTCCATATCTTGGCTAATGTAAATAATGCTTCAAGTAACATAGGGGTGTATATATATTTTCTAATTAGTGTTTTTGTTTTCTTCAGATAAATACACAGGAGGGAAATTGCTGGATTGTATGGTAGAGAAGGAGGGAAACAGATGAGGGAGATTAAGAGATAAAAACTTCCAGTTGCAAAGTAAATTGAGTCGGGGTATGAAATGTACAGTGTGGGAAATATAGTCAATGATTTTATAATATCTTTGGTGACAGATGGTAACTGGACTTATTGTGGTAATCATTTTGAAAGGTATACATAATATCGAATCACTAGTTCTATAAAAGGAACTTACATAGTGTTGTAGGTCAGTTATACTTCAAAAACAAACTCATAGAAAAAAAGATCAGATTTGTGGCTACCAGTGGTGGGTGTGGGGGGAGGGGGATTGGATGAAAGCTGTCAAACTGTATAAAATTCCAGTTATAAGATAAATAAATATTAGGAATATGATGTACAACATGGTAAATATGGTTAACCCTGCTGTATGTTAAATATGAAAGCTGTTAAGAGAGTAAATCCTAAGAGTTCTCATCACAAGGAAAATATATATATATTTTCAATTTAATTTTGTATAATATGAGATAATGGATGTTCATTAAGGTTATTGTGATAGTCTTTCATGATGCATATAAATCAAGTCATTATGTTGTATGCCTTAAACTTATACAGTGCTGTATGTCAATTATATTTCAATAAAACTGGAAAAAATAAAATAAAATGCTCAAAAAAGATGGTTCTCCATTTTCCAGCTACATATCTGTGTGAAACCTGGTTTTCTCCTATTCAGCCAAACAACATATTATAGGGAATTTAGTGCAGAAGAAGATGGCAGAATAGAGCTGCCTCTATTACACCAAACATTAGAGATCTGCAAAATCTCTAGATAAAATAATTTTGTTGTTCTTTTGGAAAATATAATAGCTTTAATAAAAAGCTTATTATTTATATCAACATATAATGAGCTTATTATTTCAAATGGATGTATAAATATTTTTAAATTATTGATATTTTTAATTTGCAAGTATTGACATCATACAACTTATACAAACAGAAACTCTCTGAAGTCTTCAGTAACATTTAAATTATAATGGGGTGCATAGACCAAAATGTTTGAGAACCACTGCCTTAGACAAACTCATGCAGTTGTACAACAGGGTATATATGCATAGTAATATATGAACATGCATATTCATAGCAATATTCTTTGTGATAGCTGGAAACTGTGTACAATTCAATGTCCTACAACACTGGAATAGAATAAACTGTAGTTTATTCATACACTAGAATAGCACAACGTCAGTGACATGTGCCATACTTTGGGTGAAATAAGACATAAACACATTTAATGTAGTTCCATAGATGATAAAAATATAAAAATAATGGGCTTCCCTGGTGGCGCAGTGGTTGAGAGTCCGCCTGCCGATGCAGGGGACACAGGTTCATGCCCCGGTCCGGGAGGATCCCACATGACGCGGAGCAGCTGGGCCCATGAACCATGGCAGCTGAGCCTGCGCGTCCGGAGCCTGTGCTCCACAACGGGAGAGGCCACAACAGTGAGAGGCCCATCTACCGCGAAAAAAAAAAAAAAAAAATTAGGGATATGTCCATCAAAATTAGCCATATTAGAAATTAAAATGAAAAATTCAGACTGCATGCATGCAATAATTTGTTTTAAAATAATAATAAACCCATTAAAGGAGAGCACAAATAGCACAATTTATAAAAATTAGCTCTATGGCCAAAGTAAAAAACATATATTGAGAAGAATAGCATTGCTTTACAATTCGAAAATCTGGCTGAATCAAAGATAACTTGATTCTCAACTTTGCTTCTGCAGCCAATCTGTTGAAACAGCATGCATTATAGCCTCTGGTAAATGTCACTGTCCCTCGTGAGAGAATGAGAACGAGAAAAAAAATAAAACCGTGTTGTTTGAAAGTAGTTTTGCCCTAGCAGACTTCTGGAAAGGTTCTTGGAGACCTCAGACTCCCCAAGGTACACTTGGAAAATTGAGGCTCCAGTGTGGTTGGAGCAGGGGGAGTGAAAGAATGCACAGTGTCCACGGATACTTTGAGGCTCTGCGTAGAAATTCAGCGTGCTTGTGCTTGCTGCCTTGCCAGGCTGCAATCTCCTTAAAGACAACATCCATGTTTAATAGAGAAAGAAGTAAGGAGAGGGAGAATCAAAGGACCTTGTAAGCTGAAATGGGACTCTATACAGCTCAGATATTTTCAGCCTGACAGGCTGTGAGGCCACCCACACAGTGTTTCTTCTATCTGGCTTATTATCTTCCGCTGTTCAGTGCCTCAGGTGCAAAGCTTTAGATTAATCTCAAACTTCCTTTCTGTCAATGATCTGTCTAGATGACTAAGCAGCTTTGTTTCCAGAGTGAGCTTAACAACTTCCTCCATTTCTTTCGTCTGATACCTTCACCTGGCTATTCAAGGCAGTATTTGTATATTTCACAGAACATCACCAACACACAAAGTTGACACAAAAACCAAAAGGAAATATTCACATCTCACTGCTTTGTCAGGAACATTATAACCAGGAAGTAAATGTAAGAAGGGACATAAGATTATTGATTCCCCACCCCTACCATTGCCATGGTGGTGAATATATCATTTAAAATGTCACAGAAGTACAATATATATTGTTAGTCTTGCGACTTAAGGAGGAATGAGCAGAGTTGGGGTTCTCTTTGGGGCAGTACAGGGAAAGGATAGGAAATCAGTGCTGCTGGGTGCCCTGTGGGGGGCAGGGGGAGGGGTGTGAAAGAACCCCACGTGTGACAGGACTGACTACTGATTCATTCATTCTCCTGACATTATTCGTCTTTCTCTTTTTTCTCTTTCAATATGAAAAGACATTTGAAAATTGTGTGTGTGGGGAACGGGGGGGAACCTTATGATTTTAGTTTATTTCATCTCTAGATATTTTGTACAAAGATCCAGGGGAAAGTGGGTAGTATAGAATGGTCTTCAAGAATGTGACTGACCTTCTTTTCACAGATCTTACACAGATTTCATGAAAGATAGAGTACAGGTACACTAATAGCTCATATGCTCACATTAATTGGATCTTTAGTAACCAGATTACCAGTTTCTAAATAGAAGAGTGTTCCAATGGATATTATCATTTACATAACAACTAAAGAGAAAATGGCCCCTCTTTTAGAAGTTAAGTTAATGACCAGAGTTGTGTGTGTAGCCTGATCTTTCAAGCCTAAATTGATTTTTCTTCAAAACAAAATTGTAAAAGTAATAATGATAATAATATCTACCACATTTTGTTACTTAAATGGTTAAGGCAAAGTTCCTGGTTTGTAGTGTGCATTAACTACACATTAGATGGACAGTATAAGTTTGCAGGTACAAAGAGCAGGCTAGTTGTAGTTACAGCACCCAGATTGGCAAGTCCTTTCTGGAACCCAGCAGTCGTAAGCCCCTGAGAATTCCAGGGCACACAAGGTCGGTCTTACTACATGAGAGGAGACACTGCAGATGGCCCGTGCTTCCAAGGCCAGAAATATCCTGGACCTAAGTCCCAGATCTCAGAGTAAGGTGTTTATACTAATTGCTAATATCATGCCTAATCTGTAATTGTCCTACTTCAAAAAAAAAGACTTTCCCTTAAGTCTAAATCTCAGTGTAGCTTCACGGAGATTAGTTGAACTATATCATTTCAGATGTAACTTATACTCGAAGGTTAACCATTGAAGGAATCAGTTATTAAAAGTAATATTCATGTTCCCTATCAAGAGAAATAATCCACCCACCCACCTGCAAAGGGTCTGATTGCACCAGTGGTTCTCAAAGGGCAGCAGTGTCTGCATCACTGGGAGCCTGTTAGTTCCACAAATTGTCAAGTCTACCCAAGACCTACTGAGTCAGAGCTCTGGGCTTGAGATCCAGTAACCCGGCGTTTAACAAGTCCTCCCAGTGATTTTGATTCATGCTGAACTTTCAGAACCACTGGCCTAAGCAAGATGCCTACTGCAAGGAGACATGGCAAAGAAGGGCAGATGAATGGCTCTATGGGACTCTGGGAGGTCAGAGCCCCACAGCGCATTAGGGATGCTCCATGCATGAGACATACCAGGCTGTGATCCTCAGCAAAGTCCAGTCTGTACAGGCCCCAGGGGTTGTGAGATGCTTGAAAAATTAGGCCTCTGAAGGTAGAATTGAGGAATATGAATTATTTTACTTAAGCAGTAGGCTGGAGAAAAATTATACAGAGTGAAGTAAAGGTTGGTCACAGGGCAAACCATGTATGAAATGAAGCCTTAAATTGAGATGACCCTAACATCAATGTCAGTTTAAAAAAATGGAATGGAGAAAGAAAGAAAGAAAGAAAGAAGGAAGGAAGGAAGGAAGGAAGGAAGAAAGAAAGAAAGAAAGAAAGAAAGAAAGAAAGAAAGAAAGAAAGGAAGAAAGAAAGGAGGAAAGAAAGAAAGAAAGAAAGATGAAGGAAGGAAGGAAGAAAGAAAAAGAAAGAAGAAAGAAAGAAAGGAGGAAAGAAAGAAAGAGAAAAAGAAAGAAAGGAAGGAAGGAAGGGAGGAAAGAGAGAGAAGGAGGAAGGGAAGAAGGAAGGAAGAAGGAAAGAAAGGGAGAGACACAAAGAGAAAGAAAGACAGAGAGGAAGGAAGAAAGGGAAGGAGGGAAGGAGGCAAGGAAGGAGGGAGGGAAAGAAAGAGAGACAGAAATGAATTTGGCAGAACTGCAAATATTACAAACCCAAGCTTCTGCTGACTCAGACAATGCTTATACTCAGAGCAGTGGTTTTCAAACAGAAGCAATTTTGCTTCTCTCTCAGGGGACCTTTGACAATGTCTGGAGATGTTTTGAGTTGAGATGTTTGAGGGGGGAGGAGATGCTACAGGCATCTATTGGTTGGAGACCAGGGACACTGCTGCACATCCACAGTGCACAGGACAGCCCACCACAGAAAATGATCTGGCCCAAAGTATCAACAGTACCAAGGCGGAGGAGACCTAATCTACTTGCACATAGGTGATAGGTAAATACATTTAACTTTGCCGTTTGATCCACATCCATCTAGTTCTTTTAAATCATCCCAAGATCTTTACATTTTATTTTATTTTTATTTTATTATTTTTTAAAATTAATTAATTCATTTATTTTTTTATTTTTTTTTTTAATTCATTTATTTTTGGCTGCATTAGGTCTTCGTTGTTGCACACGGGCTTTCTCTAGTTGCGGCGAGCGGGGGCTACTCTTGTTTCGGTGGTGGGCTTCTCATTGCGGTGGCTTATCATTGCGGAGTACGGGCTGTAGCACGCGGGCTTCAGTAGTTTGTGGCAACATGGGCTCTAGAGCGCAGGCTCAGTAGTTGTGGTGCACGGGCTTAGTTGCTCCATGGCATGTGGGATCTTCCTGGACCAGGGCTTGAACCCGTGTCCCCCCTGCATTGGCAGGCTGATTTTTTTTTTTTTTTTAATATTTATTTATTTATTAATTTTTAATTTTTAAAACATCTTTATTGGAGTATAATTGCTTTAAAATGGTGTATTAGTTTCTGCTTTATAACAAAGTGAATCAGTTGTACATATATATATGTTCCCATATCTCTTCCCTCTTGTGTCTCCCTCCCTCCCACCCTCCCTATCCCACCCCTCTAGGTGGTCAAAAACCACCCAGCTGATCTCCCTGTGTTATGTGGCTGCTTCTCACTAGCTATCCTATTTTACATTTGGTAGTGTATATATGTTCATGCATTCTCTCACTTTGTCACAGCTTACCCTTCCCCCTCCCCATATCCTCAAGTCCATGCTGTAGTAGGTCTGTGTCTTTATTCTCATCTTACCCCTAGGTTCTTCATGACAGTTTTTTTTTTTTTCTTAAATTCCATATATATATATGTTAGCACATGGTATTTGTTTTTCTCCTTCTGACTACTTCACTCTGTATGACAGACCTCTAGGTCTATCCACCTCACTACAAATAGCAGGCAGATTTTTAACCACTGTGCCAGCAGGGAAGTCCAAGATATTTCCATTTTAATCACAACCTACTGTGAATTTGATAGATGAATTCCTATAATGTTAATAACATAATTAATCAGTACAGGAAATTCAAATTGGTTAGGTAAATATCAATATTAGTAAATACCACTTATTTATGCATTTTGGCCTGAGCTCAGGACTGTTCTTTTTCTTTCATTTACTCTTAGAAGTGAAAGATATAACCTGAGCAGCAGACTCACTGTTAATTTCTTAGTTTCAGAGAACGAATAGGATGGACATAGAGAAGCATAGTTTGTGGTGTATTTGACTTTTGTCTCTTGCTCATTTAGCTTCAGCAAAGATAGAAAAAATAGTGAAAGGATTTACTTACAGCAGTTGGGGACTGCCCAGCTTCCTCTTTCTCACAGAAATTGACTAATAGCCAATGTTTTTACTCCTGCTGGCTTCAATTACATAAGAATTAATTTTGCCTGGCTGGGTTGGTCGGTGCATACTTAAGGTATAATATTATAAGATTTTATTAGTAATTCATTTATATTGTCTATTTAAACAGACATAAAGCTACCTTGAATATAATTGGTAGGCCAATTTTTTATACACTGACTAGTGAATCACCGTATCCGTTTTTAAAATAAGTTGAAGGCTTCCCTGGTGGTGCAGTGGTTAAGAATCTGCCCGCCAATGCAGGAGACACGGGTTCGAGCCCTAGTCTGGGAAGATCCACATGCCGCGGAACAACTAAGCCCTGTGGCCACAACTACTGAGCTGCGCTCTAGAGCCCACGAGCCACAACTACTGAAGCCTGTGTGCCACACCCCTACTTGAAGCCCGTGCGCCTAGAGCCCGTGCTCCACACAAGAGAAGCCACTGCAATGAGAAGCCTGCACACTACAACGAAGAGTAGCCCCTGCTCGTCGCAACCAGAGAAAAGCCCACGTCGCAGAACGAAGACGCAAAGCAGCCAAAATAAATAATAAATAATTTTAAATAAATAAATAAGTTGAAACATCATATCAGGGTTACAAATACAGATGACGCTTTGCATGCTGATTATAAATGAGAAAGAATTATCACAAAAGGCCTTAAAATAGGAATTTCTCTAAGTATGTAACAGAACATAGCAATGCATTGTCACTTAGATTTTTTTTAGATAGTATAAATGTGAGACATTGGTGAGATTTTGAATGGACCATAATATTTCCCATTGAGTGAGCTAAAGTACATGTTTGATGAACTGAATTCTATGTCCCTTTAGCTCTATGAATCTCACATATATACACATACATCTCATTGTATATAATCTCTTATACATGAATCACGTATGGGTACTACACTATAATATTATAGATTTTAAAATATACAAATAACAAAACACTGGTAATTTTCCAAATATATCATGTATAATTATTCTTTCATTTGTATACGTAATTTCAAAGTCCATTTCATACCCACCAATATGACCTTTGTTTCATTTATTGCTGTTCCAATAATTCCATAGTTTTATTTGTGGTGGGTGAAATAAATAGCCGTGTGTCATCTGTGTGACACCCCACACTCAAAAATGTCTATATTTATATATTATATAGAATAACATTATTTCCCGTAAACCTTTTAGAACAGGAAAGAGACAAGGAATCTAAACATCAAGAAGCAGACATTAAGAGGACAAAAACTTTGTTTGGAGGAAAAGTTTGCCCAGCTACTGTGTTTTGCTTCACCTCAGTCTTTTGGCAGAGCAAGTGTGTAGTATCCTAATATTTTATACAGGTTTTGAGCTTGAACTTAGCACTTAAAAAATCTATATGAGAATCACTTAAAAAGACAAACATATTAAAAGATATTGAAATGTTTAAATCTTCTAGTTACTTTTGTTATCGATTTCTGTCTTAATCCCTCTATGATCTAATAAAATACTGAGAATTAATTTAATTCTTTGAAGTTTATTGAGACTTGGTTTATATGGGCCATATTTTGGTTAAATTCATAATGTCCCTTGAGCACTTAAAAGAGTGTGTATTCTGCCATTGTTGGCTAAAAGATCATAGGCAGATGATTAGATGAATAGATAGATTTATAGATATTATACTATATTTATGAATAATGCAATTATAAGTATAAATATGCCACTCATTTTGACCTGCTTTCCTTTTGATGTCTTTTCCCTTGTTAAAGTAATTAAACCAGGAAACCATTAGCCTGAGGTGGCTCTAAAGGCTTCCTACCCTAAGTAAAGCATACTGAACATAAACCTGTTTTCCTTCCTGTGAACCCCTCAAGGTTGAGAAGGAAACCAAATAACAAACAGCCAACTGAGCTTTTCCAGATGAGGGCAACAGCTTAAGCTGTAGCCAATCAAATTGCATCCTTGATCTGCTTGGGCGTCTTCTCTATAAAAGCCTGGCTCCCAGCTCCTGTTGGTGAAATGCTCCCAAGTCTTTTCAGGTTGGGACTGTCCGGTTCAAACAGGTGTCTGTTCAAATAACCTCCTGAAAATTTTAACATGCCTCATCTTTTGACACCCTCTTTAAAAATCATTAACTTGTACTTTCATATTATCATTTTTACTAACCTAAGAAACTACATGGTTTAGTAAAAACAGATGAACAAATTTACAATCCAAAAAGATATCATAAACTCCTACAACTCAACCATAATTTCACTTTTAACTTCGTTCTGATTTTTTTCTTTTTGTAAGTATTCACACATACATGATTTAGTAAAATGAAACTATCCTAGACGTCTCTTTTGAAACAGTATTATCACAAATGTAATTCTATGAATATATTCCAATGCAACCTAGATTTACGTCACCATTTGAAATGGGCACATGATATTATTTCACATGTATTTAACACTATATTCGCCCTTTATGAAACATGTATAATAAGCCAAAAACTAAGGAAAACTATCCTTAAGACAAAGGTGAGTCTATTATTTGTATGCATGTTTGTGGGGTGTGTATATGTGTGTGTTTCTGTAGTGTTAATTACAACAAAACCTTTTTAAAAAAATTATAAGTATTGATATTTCTGTTTTCTGATTTACCCTAAGAAAAGTTATCTTCATATAAAATTCACATGTACATGTAATACTCCATTTTCCTATTCATATTCATGGTATATCTCCACCTATGACAGAAGATACCCTATTTTCTTCAGACACTTTCCTTAAGTTACTGCAACTCTTTCTCCCTTCTCTCTGGTCTATGGTGAGGCCAGTTCACTTCAGAGTAAATGCCAAGGGAAACAGCTGAGGAGAAGTTGCAGTGAGAAAAGCATCAGTGGAGGATTTATTAGTTTTTAATTCACTACAGCTAAACAATTTTTCTGCCATGCCTTTCCTAGCAACTCCTCCTGGGCTGGGGGAAGAGGCGTGTGTCACTGGAAGCAGCTGAATACAAATGACTGATGGGAACACAGATAACTCTTTCTAATATGCCATTAAACAAATTTACCTTTTTCTTATAGTCAAGAGAGGACCCAGTGCATGAATTATCATAAGAATACCACAGGGTGTAAAGTTTCTTGATGAAAAATTCTGTTTTATGAGAATGATAAATGTTCTTTAAAGAAAGTAAAGGTTTATATATTTGAAATTCTAAATTTAAAGAGTTGTTGCTGTTTATTGAAATACCAGTATTTAATTTAGTCTATTTATTGTAATTTTAGTATTTTCTTAGCTGTTGAAAATAAGCATACTTATGAATCAAATTTAAAATACTAAGTTGGCTACTACTGAAGAAGAACCCACTGCTTCAGCAATCCAGAAAAATGTTATCTATATATGCATACATATATACATACATATATATATACATATATCAGAATTAGAACTAGAAAAAGTTTTGCTTAGTTTTGAATTGTGAAAGACTTCACACTGAATAGAACTCTTGGGGGTCTAACTGAAGTTATTTCAAAAACTATGACTGCTCATTTATCTATGAAATTAACTTTTTGCATATTGCTTGATCTGGTTTTGTAGAGCAAAATGATAGTTATTCACTAGAAAATGTTGGTAGCCATTTTAAGTTATGAATAGATTATCAGACATTTTATACTAAAGTCTTTAAAATACCTTCAATTGTTGAATCATAGTGAATATGGGTATTCAATTACATAGGGACCAAGAGCTAAGTCTTTCAATTCCAGTAAAAATTTAAGTCTTGGATTCCAAAGTTCAAATACAATATCTATAAATTACCACGCACCATAGTTTTGTGTCATACAAAATTAAAAGTAATGGTCATAGAAAATAATCCAGAGCATAGAGACAGGTTACCAAATAAGGAAGTTCAAACAGAGAGGCAGCTTGAGCAGAAGAAGACTGTGTACAAACTCCTATTCTCCTTCCCTATCTGATATACACCATGGCTTGCTCTTTAAGTCAAGTCTTTTTCAATCTTGATAATGGCATTTTTTATGATGTTTTCTGATGAATACAATTTTCCATCTTTTAGAGAAAATGATACTATTGATGTGAAGTGTTAATTCATATTGCATGAAGACTTTAAAAAGCTGATATAAATCTAGAGGGCTCTCTGTAAAATGCCAAACTTTTTCAACATTTATTTTGTCAGGTATGTCAATAGCAACACACATATTATGAGGTGAAAAATGACACAAGGAAAAGAAGACCTGTGTATATGATTGTAGACCTAGCATGAACATGGAAACTAGACTTGATGGTGTGTAAGAGTGAGCATGGCAGGCCTGGGTGCAAGAATTCTGAGCATTTCCAAGAATAGCCTGTTCGATTACAGTGTTTTCATGTTGGACAAGTTATGCTCAGATGGTCTATGCTAACAATATAGTTTATGAAGAATACCTGTCCTTTCTCTGGGAGCATAAAGCATGGGTAACTGAGGTCAGCCACACAGGTGCTGGATTCCTGCATGACTGACTCCCCATAAAACCCTGGACATCAAGGACCAGGTGAGATTCTCTGGTTGGTAACACTTCATATGTGTTGTCACACCTGGAGACTTTTCCCTTTGCTAATTTCACCCTGTATGCTTTTGCTGTAATAAACTGTAAGCATGACTATAAGAACTTCTGAGTCTTGACAGTCCCAGTTAATTGCTCATCTTGATGGTATTCTTGGGGAGCCCAACACAGAGGGTTTGTAGACATTCTCTACTAGCTCTACTGAGGCTCACTACCATGTCTCTAATACCAATATGTTTTTACTATTTCAATTCACTTTAGTCTTGAGATTTTTTTCTTTTTTTTTGCCTAGATTCTTATGAGCACTACAGGGTAACCCATGAATCAAAAGGTAATTATAAGGTATTAATACCTAGTGCTGAAGAAAATGCACTAAAAATAGAGCTGCCATAACCTTTAGATGTGACACTAAATTGTTAAATTTTGGGACCTTTATATTAGTTGCCTTGATATTGCTCAGTCACTTTGAATTTTGAAAGAGATTTGTCTGTAGAGAAGTTTATTAATGTCATTTTATAAGCACCTGAACAAATATCTTTCAAGAATGAATTCCTGTTTAGACAAATATTATTTTTAATGATATGGAAAAATGTTCATGATGTAATTTTTAAATGTAGTCAGTTCTTGCTATTAGCAGTAGTGTTCTATAAGGTCCTCATGAACGTTGAATTAGTGAATATTGAACAATTGCTCCTAGACAAAATACAGAATTAGATTCCTACGAGCCTCTGATCACAACATTTTGTCAACTGATCAACATATAAACTTGTTTTATGTGTATCTGTTTAAAGACACCTTATGTAATATATATATTGTTGATTTATTAACATGGAACTCACACCAAGTCGTACCTGAACATGGCTTTTCAAACACACACATTTACTCAATAAGGCACCTCACGGCCTTCCTGCTGTTCGGAACACTAGACAGCACCTCAGCACCATGCAAGCAGGGATATTTTAGACAATGAACTCACAGTGAGAATCACAAAAATGCAAAAAATGTGATACCAAATAGATCGTGAGAAAGACACTTGTTTACAGTATAAAGGCTGAGAGGAGACAGAGCATCACAATGCTCACCCTCAGCTGGGAATGTGCACATCTGGAGACTGAAGAGTCTCACCACTGTGTCTTTCCAAGAGTATTGATCTGGGAGCTAAAAATAAATTTTAACAAGTAGGAAAATATACAAATTGTTTTCTTATTATGAAAATAATGCATGCACATTGAAAAACTATAAAACATCAAACATTTCAAATGTGCCTCTCACTTTCTCAAAACTGTAATCCAATTACACTGTGGAAAACAGCATTAAAATGTGCCTTTATCCTCCCAGAAATTTGTTATTGATACTGAGATACAGGGTAGGTGTCATTTGTTTCATTATTATATTCCAAGAATGTACCATTAAAGATAGTACAACAAATTGTAGTTTCAAAAGAATGAATAATATTGAATGTTACCTACAACCTGACCTTTAATATTGTGTATTATCTTCAAAATAAAAATTATAAACACAATACAAAAGCTTTACCCACTTGAGAAGTGGAAAGTAATATCTCTTTGCTACTATGACATGTCCCATTCAATTTGGAGAGAAAATTAACAACTTTTTATATGTTTTTGTAAAATTTAATGTGCCTTCTGTCAATTGCCTATTCATATTTTGGACACTGTTTCTATTCACTGTTGCTCTATTTCTTAATGATTTGTAAAATGTCTTTAAATGCAAGGAAATCATTGTTTTGTCATAGATGTCAAAAAGCTATTTTCTAGATTATCATTTGCATTTGCATTAATGTGTACCAATGTATAATATAATTGTAACTTATACAGTTTATATGGATTATATGTCTTATACCTTCATACTAAAGTTTTCCATATTGACAGTAGCTCAATTTTTCTAAAAGTTTCAGTATTGTTTGAATATATCAGAAATATAATTAGTTATGAAAAGTAACTAATACTTTTTATTTTCTTTCTTTTTGTAATCTCATATTAAATGAACAAATTCTTTTAAAGGCCCTAAGTACCAATATTCACTGAAGAAATAAAAAACATAACCTGAATAGTTCCATATTTCTTAAATAATTTGAATTTGTGGTTAAATTACTTCCAACAAAGAAAATTCCACTCCCAGATAGCTTCACCGGCAAGTTCAGTGAAGCTTTAAAGGATGAAATAATATCAATTCACACAGAATCTTCCAGAAGATTAAAAAAAGGGAATGCTTCATTTCATAGGGACAGCCTTACTATGCAACCAACACTAAAAAAAAATTATAAGAAAATAGAACCAGACATAAATATCCTTTTTTAATAAACACAAATAATCCTTAACTTCTTATAAGACCAGCTTCAGCAATATGTAAAAAGGATAACATATGACCAACAAGAATTAATACGAGGAATACAAAGCTGGTCAGACTGTCAAAAGTCCATGAATGTCATTGTCTATGTAAATAGATTTTAAAGAAGATACCCATGGGGTATCTCTCAATAGAGACAGATAAAATATCTATTAAATTTACAATCTAGTCATGATAAAAACTATCAAGAAACTAGAAACAAAAAGTCCTCAAACTAGAATAAAGAAACTACCCAAATCTACAACTAACATCATAGTTAATGGTGGAGCCTGGATTTCTTTCCTTTTAGTGTGGAGGGAAGTCAAGAAGGTGCAGTCACCATCCCTACTGAACTCAGCATCCTGAGACAGGATAGGAATGCAAGAAAGAGACAAAGGGAACATGTAGATTAGAAGGAATGAATAAAACTTTATTCACAGATGACATGATCATGTACATAGAACATCACAAAGACTCTTGCCAGACTCATACTCTACCATTCAATTTATGGGATATTCTGGAGAAGTCAAAACTTTTGAGGTGAAAACCAGGTCAGTCATGCCAGGAGCTCAGAGAGGGAGAATAATGATCAAAGATTTTGAGGAGAAGGGTCTGGCCTGTATCTTAATGTGGTTGTGATTAAGTAACAATATCTATTTGTTAAAACTCATTTAACTGTACACGGAAGAGGATGATTTTAGTCATGAAAATTATATCTTAATTTTAAAAAGAATTCGATTTTTCAAATGGCATATTCCCCACTGATATTTTTTTCTCTTCATGGACTAAATTATTGTGTTACTCATAACTATACTATTCCTATCATTAGTTTCTCTATTAATATGCAAATCATAAGGTGTTTTTCTTACAGCCAATTTAATATATATTAATTATTGATGTTAGTGCCCTGTCAATCCTTTGTTTTTTAAAAATACTCTTGGCTATTCTCCAACATCTAATTTTTCATATGACTTTTAGAAAAAAAATATGAAGATTAAAAATATCTGCTGTTATATTATTAGAAAAATATTAGATAGATTTAAAGAGATGTAACCAAGTATTTACATCAAAAAATCTTTGTTTATAAGGATTACTTTTTGCATCCAAGAAAAAAGATATCTGCATTTATAATTATGTAAAAGTTATTTTGCTCAAATGAGTCAATATTTTCTTCATTAAAATCTATTTAAATTAGATCATGATAGGCAATTACAAACTTGGGTATTATAAATTGTGGTTTTGTTATTTGTTGTATACAACTTTGATCCTTCCAATATCATTTCCAACATAAAGTTTTGCTTATTCTATAGACTTCTAATTTTAGTCTTTCTTTTTCAAAGATAGCCTATCAAAGGTATTCATTTTAAAAGAGTCATATTCACTTACCTAGTGAATTTGGTAAACATTACATGGAAATTTGAGAAAAAAGCCTAGGATTTTTTAATTACTTTTTTTTATTGGAGTATAGTTGTTTTACAACATTGTGTTAGTTTTTGTTGTACAGTGAAGTGAATCGCTATATGTATACATAAATCTCCTCCCTCTTGGGCCTCCCTCCCACCCCAATCCCCCATCCCACCCAAATGTCTGTTCGTTTATTTGACAGAGCACTGAGCTGAGCTCCCTGTTTTATACAGCAGGTTCCCACTAGCTATCTATTTTACACATAGTAGTGTATTTATGTCAAACCTAATCTCCCAATTCGTCCCACCTTCCCCTTCCCCCACTGTGTCCACATGTCTGTTCTCTACATCTAGGTCTTTATTCCATTCCTGCCCTAAAAATAAGTTCATCTGTACCATTTTTCTAGATTCCACATGTATGTGTTAATATATATTTGTTTTTCTTTCTGACTTACTTCACTATGTATGACAGACTCTAGGTGCTTCCAAATCTCTACAAATGACCCAATTTCATTCCTTTTTATGGCTAGTAATATTCCATTGTATATATGTACCACAACTTCTTTATCCATTCATCTGTCAATGGACATTTAAGTTGTTTCCATGTCCTGGCTATTGTAAACAGTGCTACAATAAACATTGGGGTACTTATTCCTTTTGAATTATGGTTTTCTCAGGGTATATGCCCAGGAGTGGTATTGCAGGATGATATGGTGGTTCTATTTCTATTTTTGAAAGGAACTTCCATACTGTTCTCCATAATAACCGTATCAATTTATATTCCCACCAACAGTGCATGAGGGTTCCCTTTTCTCCACACCCTCTCCAGCATTTATTGTTTGTAGATTTTTTGATGATGGCCGTTCTGAACGGTGTAAGGTGATAACTCGTTGTAGTTTTGATTTGCATTTCTCTAATAATTCGTGATGTTGAGCATATTTTCATGTGCCTCTTGGCCATCTGTATGTCTTCTTTGGTGAAATGTCTGTTTAGGTCTTCTGCCTGTTTTTTTTTTTTTTTTTTTTTTTTTGCGGTATGCAGGCCTCTCACTGTTGTGGCCTCTCCCATTGCAGAGCACAGGCTCCGGACGCGCAGGCTCAGCGGCCATGGCTCACGGGCCCAGCTGCTCCGCGGCACGTGGGATCTTCCCGGACCGGGGCATGAACCCGTGTCCCCTGCATCGGCAGGCGGACTCTCAACCACTGCGCCACCAGGGAAGCCCTTCTGCCTGTTTTTTGATTGTTCGTTTATTTGATATTGAGCTGCATGAGCTGTTTCTATGTTTTGTAGATTAATCCCTTGCCAGTTGCTTCATTTGCAAATATTTTCTCCCATTCTGAGGGTTGTCTTTTTGTCTTGTTTATGGTTTCCTTTGCTGTGCAAAAGTTTTTTAACTTTCATTAGGTCCCACTTGTTTATTTTTGTTTCTATTTTCATTACTCTAGGTGGTTGGTAAAAAAAAGATCTTGCTATGGTTTATGTCAAAGAGTGTTTTTCCTATGTTTTCCTCTAAGAGTTTTACAGTGCCCAGTCTTACATTTAAGTCTTTAATCCATTTTGAGTTTATTTTTGAGTATGGTGTTAGGGAGTATTCTAATTTCATTCTTTTATATGTAGCTGTCCTGTTTTCCCAGCATCACTTATTGAAGAGACTGTCTTTTCTCCACTGTATACTCTTGCCTCCTTTGTCATAGATTAGGTGACCATAAGTGCATGGGTTTATCTCTGGGCTTTCTATCCTCTTCCATTGATCTATATTTCTGTTTTTGTGCTAGTACATACTGTCTTGATTACTGTAGCTTTGTAGTATAGTCTGAAGTATAGTCTGTAGTACAGTCTGAAGTCAGGTAGCCTGATTCCTCCAGCTCCTTTTTTTTTTTTCTCAAGATTGCTTTGGCTATTTAGGGTCTTTTATGTTTCCATAAAAATTGTACTTTTTTTTTTGTTTTAATTCTGAAAAATGCCATTGGTAGTTTGATAGGATTGCATTGAATCTGTCAATTGCTTTGGGTAGTATAGGCATTTTCACAATATTGATTCTTTCAATCTAAGAACATGGTATATCTCTCCATCTGTTTGTGTCACCTTTGATTTTTTTCATCAGTTTTTTATAGTTTTCTGAGTACTGGTCTTTTCCCTCCTTCAGTAGGTTTATCCCTAGGTATTTTATTTTATAATGGTATTTCCTTCCTTTTTTGTTTTTAATTGGACAATAATAGCTTCATTAAGACATATCTCATTATTGATACATCCAGAATGAGTATACCCATTGACTCCATAATTTTTTTCAGAAAACTTTTTCTTTTACCTTTAATTTTGTGTTTTTTTTTTTCCTTTTACTGCTTTGCTTTAGGAAAATAAATCATGTCTGACCACATTTCATATCTTCCATATTTACTCTAATTCCTTCATCATTTGCTTCCCTTTCCCATTTCCTTACACCTGATTCTAGCAATACCTATCTTTCATGTTTCTGATTTTATTTTTGGCAATATCTACTTTCCATTTTGATTTATCTAATGTTGCTTTTATTTCTGTAAAGTATTTAGTTTTCTCTTCTGCTTTTTTCCTCAACTTTGCCAGGTCACCTCTCCCTTGTACTTTGACTAAAATCTTTGAACTTTCAATTCTGAGATATATGCTTTCCCATTCTGGGAAAGGATATGTCCAACAAGTCTTTTTTTAAATGATTTTCCTTTCTGTTGTTATTTGTTTGTTTTAAGTTATGTGGTACTTATATTTTTCTTATCATTTTTGTTCATTGGCATAAAGCCATGGTTTTATGAAAGATCAGAAAGGACCTCTCTATCTGGGTCAAAAATTACTTAAAAAAAGGTGTGTGTGGTGAGTAGGGAAGGGGACTGCACAGAGAAGTGACATGAGAACAGCAAACATTTCAGATGTAGAATTACATAGAACAAAGCATCACCAGTCCTGCCCAGTCACCCTAGGGCTCCCCACACGTGATGTCATCAGACTCATCCCAAGGAGGGGAGGGGAGCCACTGGTGGGGGTTCTGTGCTTAACAGGGACAGTTTTATTAGCACATTTCTCTTCTGTTATCTGAGTTATCAGCTGATAAGATGATTATTCCCAAGGTCTCCACCACCCTGAAAAACACCAGCCTGCTTCTAAAACATGATGCTTCTTACTCCACTGCCTCCTCTGCTCTCAGAGGTCTGGTGATCTCTATAGCCCACATGAGCTGATGTCTCCATGCTGTATGAGGGTGATCCAGCAACTGGCCCTTCAGATCCATGCAGAAATCTGTGTGCACCTGGAGGAGATTGATTCCCTAGCCATATTTCTGGGACACTTTTCACCAATTTTGAGACTATCTTTTAATTTTCACCTGTAAAAATAACTTTTTCTTTGTTTTTAAATTTTGTCCCTGCTTTATTGAGATATGAATGACAAAATGTGTGCATATTTATATTGCATGATGTGATTTTTGAAAGTGTACAATATGGTTATTTAATATACAAATACATGGTGAAATGACCACAATCAAATTAATTAATATATCCATTATTTCACAGTTTCCTTTTCTTTGGGGATGAGAACACTTAAGATCTACTCTCTTAGCAAATTTCAAGTAAGCAGTATAGTATTATTAACTGTAAACACTGTGCTGTATGTCAGATCTCCAGAATTATTTATCTTATAACTGGAAGTTTGTACCTTTGGACCAACATCTCTCTGCATATTCTCCCACCTCCCCAGCCCCTGGAAACCACCATTCTATTCTCTGATTCTATGAGTTTGCCTTTTTTATGATTTCATATATAAGTGATATCATACAGTATTTGCCTTCTGTCCCTGGCTGATTTCATTAAGCATAATGACCTCCAAGTTCATCTATTTGTAACAAAAGGCTAGGTTTCCTTCTTTTATATGGCTGAATAATATTTTATTATGAAGATGTTATATTTACATATATTGTTTATTATTATACATGGTATTATATGTATATATATGGTATTATATGTGTGTGTGTATATATATATATATATATATATATACCACCTTTTCCTTATCCATTCATCCTTCAATAGACACTTAAGTTATTTCCATATCTTATCTACTGTAAATAATGTTGCAGTGAATTTTGGTGTACCCATATCTCTTGGAGACACCAATTTCATTTTCTTTGAATTTATGCCCCAAAGTGGGATATTTGGATCATATGGTAGTTCTATTTTTAATTTTTTGAAGACCCTCCATACTGTTTTCCAAGTGGCTGCACCAATTTACATTCCCACCAAGAGTGTGCAAGAGCTCCCTTTTCTCTACATCCTTGCCAACACTTGTTATCTCTTGCCTTTTTGACAATAGCCATCCTAAGTGGTGTAAAGTGATAAATAATTGTGGTTTTGATTTGCATTTTTCTGATGATTAGTGATGTTGAGCACCTTTTCATAACTCTTGGATATTTGTATGTCTCCTTCAGAAAAATGTCTATTCAAGTTCTTTGCCAACTTTTAAATTGGGTTATTTGGGGTTTTGTTTTGCTTTTCTCTTGTTTGTTTATTTATTTTTGTTGTTTTTCTGTTTTTTTTTTTTTTTTTTTGCTGTTGAGTAGGATAGATTCCTTATATTTTTTGAATATTTATCCCTTGTCAGATATATGATTTGCAAATATTTCCCACATTCAATAGGCTGCTTTTTCATTATGTTGATTGTTTTCCTTGTTATACAGAAGATTTTTTAGTTTCATTTAATCCCACTTGTTTATTTTTGCATTTGTTTTCTGTGCTTTTAACATCATATCCAAAAATGATTACCAAGACCAATGTCTAGGAGCTTTTTCCCTATGATTTCTTCAAGGAGTTTTATGACTTCAGCTCTTACATTTAAGTCTTTAAATGATGTCACAATTTAGCATTTTTAGTTAATTTTTGTGTATTGTGTAAGATATGGATCCAGTTTCATTCTTTTATGCATGAATATCCAGTTTTCCAAATATCACTTATCAAAGAGACTATACTTTCTCCATTTAGTATTCTTGGCTCTGGTGTCAAAGATTAGTTAACTATATATGTGTGTGTGTTTTTCTGGGATCTATATTTTGCTCCATTGAACTATTTATCTGTTTTACGCCAGTATCATACTATTTTGATTACTATTATATTACTATTTGATTACTATTATATTACACAAACTATATTTTGTGTAATATAGTTTGAGATCAAGAAGTATGATGCCTTTTATCTTGTTTCTTTCTCGATTGCTTTGGCAATTGGATATTTTTGGTTGGGGCCCCTGGAAATAAATTTTCTTCTCTATTTTTTGTTTTGTTTTTGATTGCTCTCAGATGTAATACTGGAGAAGAAAAGGTTTTCATCTTCTATTTTTAAATGGAAACCTGTGCTATTTTATAATCAAGAAAAATATGACTTCTAATATGACATACTATCTTTAAAAATTTAATCATGAATAACAGATTGTTGTCACATTTTTCAGGCTTTTAGGGAAACACATTCTGTGTGATAAGAAGGAGATATTATGGGAAAGATGGACTTCTTTCCTTTTTTTTTGTTTTGGAAATTCAGTGAATGTTGTGGTTAATTTGACTCCATTGAACTTATGTGTAGTAGACACTTCAAGCAGATAATTAGTGTATGTTCATAGATATGTACACTTCAATTTATATATTTTAATGCCGTATTGAACATAATACTCATGCCTTACTTACATTTTCTTTTTCCTCTTCACACCAACCATGAGACATAGATGTCTTCTATTCACAGATAAGGAGAAGCTAAGTTATTTTCCAATATTCATGAGTTAACAATGGGCAAACTGAGTTTAACTTCTGTTCTATTATAGAATTTTATCTACTTTTGTGTTCATGTATATTATACTGAAATTTAAATATAGATAAATCTTTTTTTCAAGCACAATTTTGTCAGAGAAAATAACACTTGAAAGATTAATGAAATTTGTGACAATCAACAAGTTTGTAAAATTCACTCAGTCCTTTAAATGCTTTTACTTAAAGTAACTCATTCAATTTTCCCCAAAACCATATGACTTGGGTCCTGTTATGCCCCTATTATAGGGAAAAAACTGAGACCTAATATCAGGGACTGTTGGATCTGGGAAAGACCCGGGAATCGGATTCCAGACGACACAATGTGTACCATGATGACCCATGCTTAACCATCTAACTAGTCCACAGTAGACAGTCCATCTTTAAGCAGAACATCTATACACAAGAACATACATACTTTGGAAAAGACTCTTAAAGCTTGCATTCTTATTTTAGGCAGCAAATATTTATTGAGTACACATTAGGTCTTATATAATTTTCAAACCATGGATTGCTGCAGTTAAAAAAATACAAATTTTCTGCATTTATTATTATTTTTCTGGAGATGGACAATAAGCAAGATGAATAAGTAAATTAGAGAATATTCAATGATGATAAATGTTATGAAGAAAAATAAAGCAGACATGTTAAGAAAAGTTGCAATTAAGGTTGTTGGAAATATCCTCAGAGGAAGGTGCTCCTGAAGAGGAGAGTGCAAGCACACTGTCCAGAGGTAGCTAGGCCTGGTATGTTTGAGGAAAAGCCAGGAGACTAATGTCATGAAAATGGGTCGGTGAGGTAGAGAGCAACAAGAGATGCAGTCACAGAATTAATGGGTCAACGGGTTTTCAAAGGTTTTGAATTCCATTGTAGATGAGTTGCATTTTCCCTAAGGTGAGGGAGGAGGCCATGAGTTTATTTTCAGCAGAGAATTGTCATAAACTGGCCATTTATTGTAAAGCTGACTCAGCTGCTCTGCCAGAAATGTATGCAGGAAAAGGAGGAATAGATGTGCAGGGCCAAGTAGGAGACACTGCAGTGGTCAGTCAAGAGAGAGGAGGCTGGAGCTAGGTGAACAACAATGGAGGGTGTGCACGGTGATCATGATCAGGTTGTACTTTCAAAAGATGGGAAGGCAAATCTCCTGGGCGTGTGAGAAAAATAAATATATTAAAGGAGTAAAACCACAACAAAACAAAAAAAACTCTACATGTTTTCACAAAAGAAATTGGTGGTATTTAGTTTAAAGGAACTGAGGGAAAGACCATGGGTGGGGCAGATCTTGGTGCTGTGCTCAGGCTGAGCAGTCTGACGTTCAGTGTCAATGCCTGGAAAAGTTTGATGTATGGATTTGAAGTTTGGTGGAGAGACCTGAGATGAAATAAGCATTTTAGAGCACAGATGATGTTTCAAGCATGGGATTCTATAGCTCACCAAGGAGTGTCTGAGAAGTAAAGAGTCCTAAGGGCTGAGATCTGGGGCAACGCAGGTCAGGGCATAATGAGGAACAAGAAAAAGAAACCACAATAGAGAAGCCAGGTGAATGTGGTTTCTAGAAACAGGGAATGATCCACTGGGTCGGGTGTTGTTAACGGATCCAGTAAGACAAAAGGAGAGAGTCACTGGCCAGCTTCAGCCTGGTAAGATAGATTTAGTGGATGGCACCTTTGAACCACTGATTTTAATAGGATTAAGAGGAAATTGAATTTGTGAGTTTGGAGACAATGAGACAACTCAAGGCAATTCAAGATAATTCAAAAATTCAAGAGTTTTGCTCTAACTGAAGGACAAAAAATAGCATGCTATTTGTATGCTGGAAGTGTAGTCAACTGAGTTGCTTCATTTATTTTTTCCATGATGGGGGAAGTAGCAAAATATTGTATACACTTGGGAATTAGCAATAGAGAAGTAAAAACTGATGTTGTGGGAAAGAGAGGTGGGAGGAGATGCTGAAACAATCCCTTTGGGAGGCAAGCAGATTTGGAAGCTAGTGCATAAATGAGAGATCATTCTTAGAGGGAGCTAACGTGATGGTTAGGGTGCTGACACGTGGGGAGACTTGGTGGTGGAAACTTGCTGGGAGCTCTGTTAAGAGTAAGAGAGTAAGGAGCATGCAGCCAGTGCTGGGGCCAGGAGAGAGTGAAGAGAAAATAAAGTTTAAGTGGACTGGGAGCGTGAAGAGGTGAGAAAAACAGTGCTGAACCTTGCAAAACTTCATTGCCAATAAAAACACTTTTACCTTTACTATATCATCTAGAGGCATTTTATATGCAACTTTAAAAAAACATTCCATTAGAACTTATCAGGTACTTTTTTCTTAACAATAATTTTTCCCTAGGACAAACATTTGTGGGATTATTAAGGTTTCTAACTATCATTAAAAATAATATTCTAGCCGACATCATTCTTTATGTTCTTTTAGAATCCCATAAACTTTTGTTAATAATTATTTTTAAAAGTGATTCAGATATTCAGCCATCAAGCCAAAAGATATCCCAGTCAAATGTCTTCCATTCTACCTTGCGTTTGCGTGAACTATTGCCAGGAAAAGTCTATTGGAACTGTGAGGTCCAGGAGCTCATCCTGAAACTCCCATGGACACATTAGGTGAAGTAAAATGAGAAGAAATGATATTTCCATCTCTTGGGAGAATTTAAAAATTAATAATAATTGTAAATACCTCAGCACAAATTATTGGCAGTCAATTGGATTTGAAAGGGGGAGCTTTCTAGAAGTAATGTTATTCAAACAATACAAAAAAATCAGTATTTCTTTTTGCAAGAGCTTGTTGGCAGGGAAGCATACATCTCTCTGGAAGGCATGGAAATAAAGTAACCACAGCGAGACACAGAAGTTCCTATAAGATGTTTTTCACATAAATCAGAATTTGTTGGAAGGTGGAACAGTGGGCAGATATTCTGATTCATTTCAGTGTTAAATGGTGATGGAATTCCCTTCAATTTTCCTGTAATTATTTTTTTCATAAAATAATTTTGTGGTAAAATGAAGTAAAACTTGAACAAATATCCATCAAATGAAACTTTTGGGTAATATATTCTTTGACTATATATGTGATTCATATATTGATAATATGCCAAAAATAGGACAAAATTTAAAACTCTTGTAAAACCACAGATGAAGTCAGTAGTACAGTTACATAAGATTTTACATATTTGAAATTATATTGTAATATAACTTTGAAATCACTCTCCTCACTTGACAATATAAAGGTCTAAGGATTGTATAGTATATGTTTTCCACTACCTGTGTTTTGAGAGCTGCTGTTCCCTAAGTACATATAACGTGTTATTTAATCCATTTCCATGTTGTATTTTAAATTGCTTCCAATTTTTATAATTTAAAATACTACATTGGTAAACATTCTTACAGATAAATTTTTGTTAATATATTCAAAGAAATGGAAGAGTTTGTTAAAATAATTTTTAAATAAAAAATAATTTTATTGTTATAAACAATTTTTCTTTCAAATGTGTCTAACTTAAATTGCTACTGTCAGCATAGAGTGTATGAGAAGGATTATTCCCATGAAAATTATCATTCTTATAAATAGGGACAGAAGGTAAACATGATCTTATTTTTATTGTAAATGTCTTTGATTTCTAAGTGTTTGGGGCCAATGTTATCTGGCTTACATATTTGCAGAATTGAAATTCTTGCCAGGCCTTTGACTTTTGTATGGAGGAAAAGGAATAATAGGAAATCTAATAATCCCACACCAAGTCACTGAAAAACTATTTTCCTATTAGGGTTGTCATATATTTCTTAGAGATGTTTACAAATACCTATGATCAGCATAACATTCTTACCTTGGGTAGAGTTCATTTCTCCCTGAATCCTAGCAAGATTACAAAGTAGATGTTTTCTATAATGAAATTCCTTTACCTGAAGCAAAACTTTATATTGAAAACTTCTCTTTCTCTTTGTATTATTTCATTGCATTTTGTTGGAAAAAATGATGTCATTTTTTCCTGTGTGCTCACCGTTTTTCTGGAGCTTTAGCTAGTGTTGGAATTTACTGCTAATGTCATTAAATGAGCCAATTCTAGAATTCCCCTTGGTTGTTGAGAGAATTAAATCTTCCTATTTTTTAATTTGAAATTATGTCTGATGTGCACAGTTTGTAGCCAAGATTTTGTTGGCTTCCTACACTTTATTTCATTTACATGCTTTTGCATCCTGGGTTGTCTGCTAACATTGCTCCCTAGTCTGATAAAGCTCGTTCCTCTTCCAAATACCTTAGCAGCTCATAAGGATCTTTATTATCTGGCCCCTGCAAAACTCTGCATCTCTATTTCTTTGCATCCCCCGCTCACTATCTAGGTAAGAGCTATTCTGGAAGCATTATCAGCTCCCTGAAAGTGCTGTGATTTCTCTCATCTCTAGGGTTTTGCACCTGTGTGTTTATCTGACTAAAACTCTCCTCTCCCAGTTTTCCTGATTAAAGTATAAATTCACAGAACTCTCTGTCGCTTCTCCCACAAAGTTTTGTTTTGTGTCCTTCTGACTCCAAATTGCCTTCCTGGGACTTGATTTTCTGAACTTCCTATATGTTCTCATAGCATCCCCTTTATCTTTCTCCTACTTACATTTGAATTAATTTTCCTAAAATTGACTTTTATATCTATTTTCTACTAAATTCCTTAAAACAATCATTGTTTTATTTATCTTTGTCTCTCATACTAATACAATAACATCCCTGACACATAGCACGTGTTCAATAAGTTCTTTGGGAAATATCTGTGAACATGTGCCTTATTATAAGCTAAGGAATTTATTCTTGGGCAGGCCAATTAGGATGTTTTGTTGCAAACAACAAAATTATCAAATAAAGGCAGAAAGTATATACATATTACGATTGCTAATGGAAGCCCTGGTTGATGTATATGAATCATGTTTAGAAGCCCCACAGACAAGTACAATATAAGAAGCATCTGCAGATAGGGGTATTGGAGGACCTACACTGACATGATAGGTAGAACTGTGTCACTGTGTTGTTTGTGGATATGCAATGTAACCTCCAAAACACTCATCACTGTTATCTCTAAAAGCTTGATGTCTTTCCAGACATCATTTACCAGAATGAAATTTGCTTGCACCTCCTTCTCCATGTCCATTCTAAATAGGCTCACGGCCAGGTGCATAATTGGAAGAAATTATATTCCATGCCTGAGATTTTGCTTCTACGGAGGTAGGAAAGCAAGCCTCTGGCTTAAAAGTTAATGAAGATTAAAAGATGCTTTATGGAAAAACAAACAAAACAAAACATCTACTTTAAAATTTAAAAAGCACCTCTCTTCCTGCTAAAGTCAATAAATGAAACACCAATCTCTAAGAAATATTCTCTCTCATTTTTCTAGAGACAGTCTGCTTCCAGTTGTACACTTTTGAGAGCAACTTCCATCCACTTTTGCACACAAGTAACCACATTCCATCAAATGGTTGTCTTGTGGAAAATGAAGGGAGTGCTTGTTTGGACTAATAGAAAAGCATCCTTTTCCACTGTAGCACAGGCATCAAAACTCTCTGGAGGGCGAATCCCTATATTTGTGTGTTAGCCTTCTAATTGTGAGCTCTGCAGCCAGACGTTTAGTTTCTGGTTCTATAACTTACTTGGTGTATCATTGTAGTGAGTTTCTTAACCTCTCTTTACTCATTGGTAGATTGACTGTAATAACAGTTCCTACCTAATTGGGTTAAGAGAGGATTGAATAAGATAATGCATTTAACACAATGCCTGGCACATAATAAGAATTCCATAACTATATACTGCTCATGTTATTATTATAGGAAACTACTGAATACAAATTTTCTACCTTTTCCCACTGTGCACCCCTACTATAATTGCCTCAGAACTACATACAAAGCCTTTAAGTATCCCAATAATTTGATGGATTGTGGAATAATATTGCAACATGCAGTGGATTCTACATCTTTGTATATTGTCATGAATATTTCAGTTCACATGCAGTAAAATTATAAATTATAAGCTTTCACATGCAGTTTGACTAAACTCTTTTTACAGCCTATGACTTTTCATGGATCATATTAAATCTTCTCATGCCCTGATTTACTAAGTATTTAACTTTTAGGGTAATTGTCATGAAGGAATTGGTGTTTGACTCAGAGTAATTCTTTATCTACTGTGTACAGATCTTTTTTGGTCAATGATGCTTTGGCCAGAACTGGACTATACATGCATGGGTCCACACAGTTGTGTGGTTACACAGTTATAATGACTGGATTGACTGTTATTTATCCCAATGCTAAGATTTTGCAGATGACATTCAAGGATAGAATCATGAGACAATTAGAATGAGAGAAGTTCTCATTATGAACAATCTGTCAACCAAGATTTATCCATTTGTAATTGTCACAGAATGTAATTGTGATTCTTCACACTACATGGAATGTTGAGCAGGCAAGGAAAATCTCTGTTGTAGCTATAGGCAAACCAGCAGAAACTCTGGAGTTTCTTGCTATGCTAGCATCTCGGCACTATTTTCCCCTTCCCCCATTGCTCCAGGTCCCTAGTGCCCCAGGAATTTCTTGGAAAGTATCTACTCCAAGGTTAAGGTCTTGCCCTGGTTTTCTTACTGGCAGGATTCGATGCATCATGTGATCAGGGATAGACAGCTTCCTTACAGGCTTTTACTGACAATGGTTCTTCAGTTACTGAGCAACAGATGCTCCAATCATAATTCTTTCTCATTAGAAGCTCTAAGGGTTTGGCCCTTGAACATGTATTTATTAAACACTTGCTTGGAGATCCTGCCTCTGAGTTATTTAAACTTTTAGATCCACCAATCTCTGCCTTAATCAGGGCAAATCTTCAACTGCTCTAATTTGAACATTTTCCCCACCACAATATGTGTCTACACTTAGAATCTTTGAATTTCCTACACTAACACCTCTATCTACTCAATATGCTGAAGAGAAGGATACATTGCACAATAAAATAGCATTTTTGTGTTCTATACTTTGCACAGTGTGAATTAAAATTATTTCACATTAAATGTAAAATAACGTGCCCTATATTAATCAATAAAAAAATAAAACACTGTACTGTTTGTATATTGATTTACTTTATATTATTGTGTTTTGACATCTTTACACCATTTCTAACTGGAGAGAGACTGTACCTCTGAAGACGAGACAATTCTTAGAAACATCAAAGTGCTCAGAAGAAGCAGCCCTCCATCCTTCTAGCTAATGACCAATGCTAGTGCTTCCCCATGTGGCTCTGCAGGCATGCCTTACCTACCCCTGTTTTTTTTTTGCTTGTTTTCTCTTTTGATTTGTTTTGTTTTTGCCAGGAAAGACTCAACTTGGTTCGAGTGTCCATCACTGATCCAGTCAACCCAGACCAGAGGAGGGTCTTGTAGTGTCCATTGACCTGTAATGCAATAAGATATGTTTTCCAGAACCTTTCCTACATCTCCTTTTGTGGCTGTACCTGACCAACCACCACTGTATTGGAGAAAACATGAGTTATTAGAGAAAAATTGGATACACAGTTCATTTTCACTTTAAAAACTAAACTAAAGGAGAAAATAAACATTTAACCTTATGAGTAATTTAATTTTTTATAAGAAAACATGAAGGTAGCATTTATTGTTTACTAAAATGTCAAATAACTAATAAACTCTGCCTTAGAAATTTTCAATGTATTTGGCCTATATTGTTATTATATGTGTGAAGGAGGTGGCACCCCTTGAAAATCATTTTTCTCTTTCTAAAATAGTTTTTATATTGAAGGAATATCACATTAAAAAGTCAGGCTGAGAAAGCATTTTATTTTGGGTGTAAAACTGTTACTTATGTTTCTTCTAAGAATCTTAAAATTTTGGAAAACTGTATTTTTCTCAATAAGGAGAGAGCTCTCTCTAATGTTTTAAGAAATATTGTTTGTATGCAAAGAAAAATGTTGAGAGAAAACTGCATATAATCTTAATGAACATAATTTACTTAGAAATCATATTTATTCTTTTATGATATTTATTTGCTGAAATCCATGCATTGCATCCTTATAATTTATCAATAGTAAGTTGTAAATGAGACATATGCTCTATATTTGACCACTAAAAGATATATAATTAGTAGTTCCTTATGCTTTATTTTAATCTACTATCATTGTGAGTCAGTCTACATTTTCAGACAAAAGAATGAAAACTAAGCCTATGTAGGACCATTTATCCCAATATTTTATGAGTAAGTAGAAATTTGAAAATATAAATAATTATATAGATTTGTTTCACTTTGCCTTGTTCATTCCAAATTATAAATATATATCTCACCTTTTCCCAAACTGGCTAAGTCTAAAGGTCCACCTCTAAAGTCCAAAATTAATCTTTCCTGCTCTTCTAACACTCCATAAAAAGAGCTACAATCAAAACAGGTGATATCTGGGAAGTCCTCAGCATTGAATATAAGCAATCAACAAACTAATGAAGTAATTGCTATTTTTGCATAGTTTTATCACACTTACTCTAAAACTGCTATTTTAGAAATTTCTTAAAATACATATCAAAGGATTGATTGCTTTCCATTATTTACTGTTTATTATAGGTTCTTATATTCAAATATGTGAACTAAAAATTATTTTGAACATTTGAAATAGGCCAAGAAGAGACTCAAACTGTAAGCCGGCATCCCAGACATTAAAAAAATGGCTTCTAATAATATCTTATGCTCAATAACCATATACAAAATAACTGAGGTTCCTGTCTAATGTACTGATTCCTTTTCCAGTGCATTTGCTTAAAAGATTCCATACATTTCCGACATAAAAGCCAAGTTGATAATGTATGTTCTTCAAACTCTACTAGACTATGCTATAGGAAATGATGAAATAGCTCTAATTTCTTATTACAAGTAATATTTAGTCTTGAAATTTTTTGGATCTAAACTTAAATTCACAGAATTTGATTTAATTATGTTGTTTATTATCCAGGAACTTGATTCTTTACAGATTGAAATTGATTTTCTTGTGAAAATTGAAAGTGCACAGCTACCTTAATGTTTATTGTGTTGCAAATTTTATCTAGAAGCTGTTCTGAAATTATCTTATAAGGTACATAATGTCAACATGTATACTTATGACTGAACAATGTTTACCTGTGTGAAACCTTGGACCAACAATAATAAACAAAATTCTAAAATTTTGAGATATTATATTTTTTCAGTCACAGTTGGAAGTTTGTACTTAGAAAAAAGTCTCATTTCTTTTCCATGAAAGTAATGATTCAGTTGTTGGGTCCCTAAAGACCAGGATCTATAACAAATTAAAAAAAAAAATGGACTTCAGCTTCCAATAGTATTTCCAGAGTCCCAAAATCTTTCTCCTAAAAATACTGCTGGATAAAATACATGAAACAAACATCTGAATGCATAGCTAAGATTTCAGGAATATAAGACATATATCAAAGTGGGTAGGAGATCAATACTAATATGAAACCAGAGACCTGGATATCTTTAGGATAAAAGCCCAAGAATAATAGAGGTTTAGCTTTAATTCTCAAAACACAGAAAAGATCACCAGATCTGAGACATCCACATAAATTTAGGTCATTTGAAGGGGCTACATCCTGAAATAAAAAGAATGGGTACAAATCAAACAGACAGGCAAACAAACAAACACACTCTACCTGTTTCTGTTAGAGCACAGTTGAAATGTCCTCATACTATTCCTGGTATTAATGTCTAGTCTTAGAATTTTTAAGAATATTAGAATATTAGATTATTCTAGCTAAAATCTTTGACTTGAGTCTATGAAAACTGCATACCACAAAATTTTAATAAATAGCAATCAAAACATACTCAGTGGAAAGGACAAATGTGAGAGTATACATAGTTTAAAAGAGATTTGTTGAGCTGGAGTATTGATCAAGCCATGGTCAGAAGGAACACAAAGATATAAAGAGAAGATAAATATGAGACATAGAGGCTAAGAAATATGGAGGTGAGGATAGAAGTGTTATACATAGCTCTGCAGTAAGTGAGAACAGTTATCAGAGTAAACATTTGGAAGCATAATGGCTGAGAAATTTCCAGAATGAATGACCAACTGAATTTACATACACAGGAAGCACAACATATGCCAGTAGAATAAACAACACATCAATGAAAATTTTGAAAATTGTGACACAAAGTGAAAGTGAGGAAAACAACAATTTTTAAAGTCGTTAGAGAAAAAAATTACAATAAATAAATATGAATGTGTGTGTGTGTGTGTGTGTGTGTGTGTGTGTGTGTGCATGCAAATTGGAAGTCAGGAGAGAGTGAAAAGATACCTTCACTGTGTTGATGGAAAATAACTGTCACTTCAAAATGTGTAGCAAAACAATATTCTAAAAAATTAGAGCAAAATAAAGATAATTTCAGACAAAAAAAATTGAGTTTACTTTGAAATTAATCCTACTAAAGAACTTCCAAAATTATAAGAAGTAAAAATTTCCACAGAAAATTTTGAAATAAAGGAAAAGATGACAAAAAACAATAGATGCAGACCTTCAAGATGGCAGAGGAATAAGATGTGTAGATCACCTTCCTCCTCACATATACTTCAAAAATACATCTACATGTGGAACAACTACTACAGAACACCTACTGAACACTGGCAGAATACCTCAGACTTCCAAAAAGGCAAGAAACTCCACACATACCTGGGTAGGGCAAAAGAAAAAAGAAAAAATAGAGACAAAAGAATAGGGATGAAGCCTGCATTGTGTGAGGGAGCTGTGAAGGAGGAAAGGTTTCCACACTAGAAGCCCCTTCACTGGCAGAGACAGGGGTGGGGGGGCTAGCTTTGGAGTCATGGAGGAGAGTGCAGCAACAGGGGTGCAGACGGCAAAGCGGAGAGATTCCTGCACAGAGGATTGGTGACAAACAGCACCCACCAGCCTGAGAAGCTTGTCTGTTCACCTGCTGGGGCTGGTGGGGGCTGGGAGCTGAGGTTCGGGCTTCGGAGGTCAGATCCCAGGGAGAGGACTGGGGTTGGCTGCATGAACACAGCCTGAAGGGGGTTAGTGCACCACAGCTAGCCGGGAGGGAGTCTGGGAAAAAGTCTGGAACTGCCTAAGAGGAAAGAGAACATTGTTTCAGGGTGCATGAGGAGAGGAGATTCAGAGAATCACCTAAACGAGTTCCAGAGATGGGTACAAGATGCGGCTATCAGTATGGACGCCAGAGACGGGCATGAGACAATAAGACTGCTATTGAAGCCACCAAGAAGCATGTGTGCAAGCACAGGTCACTATCCACACATCCCCTCCCGAGAGCCTGTGCAGCCCACCGCTGCCAGGGTCTCATGATCCAGGAACAAATTCCCCAGGAGAACACACAGTGCACCTCAGGCTGGTGCAACATCACGTTGGCAGCTGCTGCCACAGGCTAACCCATCATTCTGTACACCTCCCTCTCCCTGGCCTGAGTGAGCCAGAACCCCTTAATCAGCTTCTACTTTAACTCTGAGCTGTCTGAGTGAAGAACAGACCTCTCAGGAGACCTACACATAGAGGAGGGGCCATATCCAAAGCTGAAACCCAGGAGCTGTGTGAACAAAGAAGAAAAAGGGGAATTTCTCCCAGCAGACTCAGGAGCAGTGGATAAAAACTCCACAGTCAACTTGATGTACCCTGCATCTGTGGAATACCTGAATAGACAACAAATCATCCCAAAATTGAGGTAGTGGACTTTGGGAGTAACTGTAGACTTGGGATTTGCTTTCTGCATCTAATTTGTTTCTGATTTTTGTTTTATCTTAGTATTTACAACTTATTATCATTGGTAGATTTGTTTATTGATTTGGTTGCTCTCTCCCTTTATTTTATATATATATATATATATATATATATATATATATATATATATATATATATTACTTTTTCACTTTTTGTGAGTATGTATGTGTATGCTTCTTTGTGTGACTTTGTCCGTATAGCTTTGCTTTTACAATTTGTCCTAGGGTTCTCTCATTTATTTCTTTTGTTTTGTTTTTTAATATAGTTTTTAACTCTTGTTATCATTGGTGGATTTGTTTTTTGGTTTGGATGTTCTCTTTTTTCTTTCTTTTCTTTTCTTTTTTTGTAATTACTTTTTTTTTTTTTTTTTTTTTAACGGTACGTGGGCCTCTCACTGCTGTGGCCTCTCCCGTTGCAGAGCACAGGCTCCGGACGCGCAGGCTCAGCGGCCACGGCTCACGGGCCCAGCTGCTCCGCGGCATGTGGGATCCTCCCGGACCGGGGCACGAACCCGTGTCCCCTGCATCGGCAGGCGGACTCTCAACCACTGCGCCACCAGGGAAGCCCCTGTAATTACTTTTTTATTTTAAATTTTTTTTTATTTAAAAAATATTTTTTCCTTTTGAACTTTCTTTCTTTTTCTCCCTTTTCTTCTGAGCCATGTGGCTGACAGGGTCTTGCTGCTCCAGCTGGGTGACAGGCCTGAGGATCTGAGGTGGGAGAGCTGAGTTCTGGACACTGGTCCACCAGAGACATCCTGGTCCCACATAATATCAAATGGTGAAATCTGTTCCAGAGATCTCCATCTCAAAGTAAAGACACAGCTCTACTCAATGACCAGCAAGCTACAGTGCTGGACACCCTATGCCAAACAACTAGGAAGATGGTAACCCAAACCCCGCCCCCCTTTAGCAGAGAGGCTGCTAAAATCAAAATAAGTTCACAAATACCCTAAAACACACCAGGGGACGTGGTCCTGCCCACCAGAAAGACAAGATCAAGCTTTATCCACTAGAACACAGGCACGAGTCCCCTCCATCAGGGGACTACAAGAGCAAACCCAAAACAATTAAGAAAATGGTAATAGGAACATACATATCTATAATTACCTTAACTCTTAATAGACTAAACGCTCCAACCGAAAGCCATAGACTAGCTGAATGGATGCAAAAATAATTCCATACATATGCTTTGTACAAGAGATCTACATCAGGCCTAGGGACACATAGAGACTGAAAGTGAGAGATGGAAAAAGATATTCCATGCAAATGGAAATCAAAAGAAAGCTAGAGTAGACTTTAAAATAAAGACTATTACAAGAGACAAAGAGGAACACGACATAATGATAAAAGGACAAATACAAGAAAAATATATAGCACTTGTAAATATCTATGCATCCAACATAGAAGCACCTCAACGTATAAGGCAAATGTTAACAGCCATAAAAGGGGAAATCGACAGTAACACAATAATAGTAGGGAACATTAACACCCCAATTTCAACAATGGACATATCAAACAAATTGAAAACAAATAAGGAAACACAAGCTTTAAATGATACAATAAACAAGATAGACTTAATTGATATTTATAAGATATTCCATCCAAAAGCAACAGAATAGACTTTCTTCTCAAGTACTCATGGAACATTCTCCAGTATAGATCTAATCTAGGGTAACAAATCAAGCCTTAGTAAATTTAACAAAATTCAAATCACATCATTTGTATCATTCCCAATGACAATGCTATGAGACTAGAAATCAATGATAGGAAAAAAATCTGTAAAAATATGAAGACATGGAGGCTATACCAATACCCTACTACATAACCAAGAGATCACTGAAGAAATCAAAGAGGAAACTAAAAAATACCTTGAAACAAATAACAATGAAAACACTACCATCCAAAACCTATGGGATGCAGCAAAAGCAGTTCTGAGAAGTTTATAGCAATACAATACTACCTCAAGAAACAAGAAACATCTCAAATAAACAACCTAAGATTACACCTAAAGCAATCAGAGAAAGAAGAACAAAAAACCCAAAGTTAGAAGAAGGTAAGAAATCATAAAGATCAGATCAGAAATAAATGAAAAAGGAATGAAGAAAACAATAGCAGAGATCAATAAAACTAAAACAGGTTCTTTGAGAAGATAAACAGAATTGATCAACCAATAAGAAAAATAGGGACAAGAATCAAATCAATAGAATTAGAAGTGAAAAAGGAAAAGTAACAACTGACACTGCAGAAACACAAAGGATAATGAGAGATTATTAAGAGCAACTATATCCCAATAAAATGGACAACCTGGAGGAAATTGACAAATTCTTAGAAAAACACAACCTTCCAAGACTGAATGAGGAAGAAATAGAAAATATAAACAGACCAATCACAAATACTGAAATTGAAACTGTGATTAAAAATCTTCCAAAGAACAAAAGCCTAGGACCACATGTGTCACAGGCGAATCCTACTAAAAATTTAGAGAATGGCTAACACCTATCATTCTCAAAATCTTCCAAAATATAGCAGAGGGAGGAACACTCCCAAACTGATTCTGTGAGACCAGCATCACCCTGATACCAAAACCAGACAAAGATATCCCCAAAAAAGAATACTACAGGCCAATAACACTGATGAACATAGATGCAGAGTCCTCAACAAAATACTAGCAAACAGAATACAACAGCACGTTAAAAGGATCATGCACCATGATCAAGTGGGCCTTATTCCAGGAATGCATGGACTCTGCAATGTATGCAATTTAATCAGTGTGATACACAATATTAAAAGACTGAAGGAGAAAAAACAGATGATCATCTCAACATAGGCTGAAAAAGCGTTGGACAAAATTCATCACTCACTGATGATAAAAACTCTCCAGAAATTAGGCATAGAGGGAACTTACCTCAACATAATAAAGGCCATGTATGAGAAACCTACAGCCAACTTTGTTAACAATGTTGAAAAACTGAAACCATTTCCACTAGGATCAGGAACAAGACAAGGTTGCCTACTCTCATCACTATTATACAACACAGTTTTGTAAGTTTCAGCCATAGCAATCAGAGGAGAAAAAGAAATAAAAGGAATACAAATTGGAAAAGAAGAAGGAAAGTTGTCATTGTTTGCAGACGACATGATACTATACATAGAGAATCCTAAAGATGCTACCAGAAAACTACTAGAGCTAATCAATGAATTTGGTAAAGTAGCAGGATACAAAATTAATGCACAGAAATCTCTTGCATTCCTATACACTAATGATGAAAAATCTGAAGGTGTAATTAAGAAAACACTCCCATATACCATTGCATCAAAAAGAATAAAATGGGGCTTCCCTGGTGGTGCAGTGGTTGAGAGTCCGCCTGCCGATGCAGGGGACGCGGGTTCGTGCCCCGGTCCGGGAAGATCCCACATGCCGTGAAGCGGCTGGGCCCGTGAGCCATGGCCGCTAATCCTGCACGTCCGGAGCCTGTGCTCCGCAACGGGAGAGGCCACAGCAGTGAGAGGCCCGCGTACCGCAAAAAAAAAAAAAAAAAAAAAAAAAAAAAGAAAAAAATGCCTAGTAAAAAACCTACCTAAGGAGACAAAAGACCTGTATGCAGAAAATTATAAGACACTGATGAAAGAAATTAAAGATGATACAAATAGATGGAGAGATATACCATGTTCTTGGATTGGAAGATTCAACATTGTGAAAATGACTATACTACCCAAAACAATCTACAGATTCAATGCAATCCTTATCAAACTACCACTGGCATTTTTCACAGAACAAGAACAAAAATTTTCACAATTTGTATGGAAACACAAAAGACCCTGAATAGTCAAAGCAATATTCAGAAAGAAAAACAGAGCTGGAGGAATCAGGCTGCATGACTTCAGGCTAAACTACAAAGCTACAGTAATCAAGACAGTAGAGTACTGGCACAAAAACAGAAATATAGATCAATGGAACAGGATAGAAAGCCCAGAGATAATCCCCTGCACATATGGTCACCTTATCTTTGATAAAGAAGGCAAGAATATTCAATGGATAAAAGACAACTTCTTCAATTAATGATGCTGGGAAAACTGGATAGCTACATGTAAAAGAATGAAATTAGAACACTCCTTAACACCATACATAAAAATAAACTCAAAATAGATTAAAGACGTGTATGTAATGCCAGACATAATAAAACTCTTACAGGAAAAGTTAGGCAGAACACTCTATGATATAAATCACAGCAAGATCCTTTTTGACCCACCTCCTAGAAAAATGGAAATAAAAACAAAAGTAAACAAATGGGACCTAATGAAACTTAAAACCTTTTGCACAGCAAAGAAAAACTTTAAGACAAAAAGATGACCCTCAGAATTGGAGAAGATATTTGCAAATGAAGCAACTGACAATTATTAATCTCTAATATTTACAAGCAGCTCATGCAGCTCAATATCAAAAAAAACAAACAACCTTCTCCAAAAATAGGCAGAAGACCTAAACAGACATTTCTCCAAAGAAGATATACAGATTGCCAACAAACACATGAAAGAATACTCAACATCACTAATCATTAGAGAAATGTAAGTGAAAACAATGAAGTATCTCCTCACACCTCTCAGAATGGCCATCAACCAAAAATCTATGAACAATAAATGCTGGAGGGTATGTGCAGAAAAGGGAAACCTCTTGCACTGTTGGTGGGAATGTGAATTGATACAGCCACTATGGAGAACAGTATGGAGATTCCTTAAAAATATAAAAATAGAACTACCATACTACCCAGGAATCTCACTACTGGGCATGTACCCTGAGAAAATCATAATTCAAAAAGAGTCACCTACCACAATATTCACTGCAGCTCTATTTACAATAGCCAGGATATGGAAGCAACCTAAGTGTCCATCATTAGATGAATGGATAAACAAGATGTGGCACATATATACAATGGAATATTACTCAGACATAAAAAGAAATGACATTTAATTATTTGTAGTTAGGTGGATGGACCTAGAGTCTGTCATACAGAGTGTAGTAAGTCAGAAAGAGAAAAACAAATACTATATGCTAACACATATATATGGAATCTAAAATTAAAGCTTCTGAAGAACCCAGGGGCAGGACAGTAATAAAGACACAGATGTAGAGAATGGACTTGAGGAAACATGGAGGGGGAAGGGTAAGCTGGGACGAAGTGAGAGAGTGGAATGGACTTACATATACTACCAAATATTAAATAAATCGCTACTGGGAAGCAACCACATAGCACAGGGAGATCAACTCGGTGCTTTGTGACCACCTAGATGTGTGGGATAGGGAGGGTGGGAGGGAGACGCAAGAGGGAAGGGATATGGGGATATATGTAAATGTATAGCTGATTCACTTTGTTATAAAGCAGAAACTAACCCACTGCTGTAGAGCAAATATACTCCTATAAAGATGTTAAAAAAATAAAAATAAAGACAAAATAGCCATACTGTGTGAGTTAGTAAAAAAAAAGAGGAGGAGACCCAAATACCCATTAACAGGAAATGGACATAGATAAATAAATTCAAAAACTGAAATATTACACAACATTAAAATATCTAAGCATATAAATATGAATCATTTTCCAAAAAAACTAATTGAAACATATTTTAAAAATATTTATAGTATGATTACATTTATTTAAATTCAAGAACTTAGAAAATTTAATAATGTATTCTTTATTAACATAGACATATGTTCTATGAAGTCAATCAAGAAAGGAAAAGTAATGAATAATTTAGAAGAGTGATTATTTTTTGTTGTAGATGCAACTTCAGATGTGCCTGTATGTTCCAGTCCTTGAACTGGATAAAATTAAATCAATAATTAAAAAGAAAGAATAGACTGACAAGGGAGAAATGTCCAGAACTAGATTGCTTCACAGGTGACTTTTTTCAAAATTTTAGAGACAAGATAACATATATAATTCTTGATTCACTCCAAAAAATTGAAGAAGGACCACTTTTGAACTCAATCTACAAGGCCAGCATCACCCTGATACAGAAATGAGAAAAAGATAAAAAAAAAAAAAAAATACAGGCCAATATCACTGAAGAACACAGATGCAAAAGTCCTCAACAAAATATTGGCAATTCAAATTCAACAATAATTGTTAAGAGAACTAAAAATAAACCAGAAGCTATTGCAAATCAGATATCTGACAAAGATTTGTATACAGAACATAGAAATAACTCTTAAAAATCAGTAATAAGTATGGGACTTCCCTGGTGGTCCAGTGGTTATGATTCCAAGCTCCCAATCCAGGGGCCCCAGGTTCAATCCCTTGTTGGGGACTAAGATCCCACATATTGCAACTAAGCCTGTGTGTGGCAACTTCTGAGGCAGCACACTCTAGATCCTGCGTGCTACAACTAGAGAGCCCGTGCACCACAAGGAAGAGCCCATGCGCTACAAGGAAGACCCCGTGCGCTGAAATGAAAACCAGCACAGCGGAAATAAAATTAATTAATTAACTAACTTTTAAAATGTTTTAAAAAAATCAATAATAAGAAAACCAAGAGCCCAATTAAAAAATTGGGCAAAAGATTTAGAGGATTATTAAGCAAAGAAGATATATGGATAACAAATAAACACATGAATCAATAACATCATTAGTCATCAGGGAAATGCAAATTAAAATGACAGTGAGAAACCACTATCCATACACCTAAAATTTAAAAGTCTGAGCTAATCATGCAGCTCAATATCAAAAAAACAAACAACCCAATCGAAAAATGGGCAGAAGACCTAAATAGACATTTCTCCAAAGAGGATATACAGAGTGCCAACTAACACATGAAAAGATGCTCAACATCACTAATCATTAGAGAAATGCAAATCAAAACTACAATGAGGTATCACCTCAAAGCAGTCAGAATGGCCATCATCAAAAAATCTACAAACAATCAATGCTGGAGAGGGTGTGGAGAAATGGGAACTCTCTTGCACTGTTGGTGGGAATGTAAATTGATAGAGCCACTATGGAGAACAGTATGGAGGTTCCTGAAAAAACTAAAAACAAAACTACCATATGACCCAGTTATCCCACAGCTGGGCATATACCATGAGAAAACCATGTTTCAAAAAGAGTCATGTACCACAATGCTCATTGCAGCACTATTTACAATAGCCCTGACATACAAGCAACCTAAGTGTCCATTGACAGAAGAATCGATAAAGAAGATGTAGCACATATATACAATGGAATATTACTGAGCCATAAAACGAAACAAAATTAAGTTATTTGTAATGAGGTGGTTGGACATAGAGCCTCTCATACAGAGTGAAGTAATTCAGAAAAATAAAAACAAATATGGTATGCTAACACATATATATGGAGTCTAAAAAAAGAAAGGTCTGAAGAATCTAGGGGCAGGACAGGAATAAAGACACAGACATAGAGAATGGACTCAAGGACACAGGGAGGGGGAAAGGCAAGCTGGGAAGAAGTGAGAGAGTAGCACTGACATATATATATATATACTACCAAATGTAAAATAGATAGCTAGTGGGAAGCAGCCACATAACACAGGGAGATCAGCTCCATCCTTTGTGACCACATAGAGGGGTGGCATAAGGAGGGTGCGAGGGAGATGCAAGAGGGAAGGGATATGGGGATATATGTATACATATAGCTGATTCAGCAGAATCCGCTATATGTATACATATACAGCAGAAGCTAACATAACACTGTAAAACAATTATATTCCAATAAAGATGTTTATAAAAAGAAAAAGTCTGAGCTGAGTGTTTGTGAGGATGTGGAGAAACTGGATCTCTCATATACTGCTGTTGGGAGTGTAAAATGAATGGCACAACCACTTAGGAAACAATTTGGCAATTTTTAAAAAAGTTAAATATATGCTTGCCATATGATTCAGCCATTCTACTCCTGGGTACTTACCCCAGGAAAGGAGAAACAGATGAGCACAGAAAGACTTGTACACAAATATCCTTGTCACCTTATTTATAATGGTAAAAAACAAAAACCAGAAAACAAAAACAAAATACTGGAAACAATCCCAGAATTCATCACCAGGTAAATGAATAAACAATTTATGGTAATCCATACAATGGGGTACTTCTCAGGAATAAAAACAAATGAACTATGAGACCACAACAATGAATGAATATTGAATTTATGCTGAGTAAAAAGAGGCTAAAGAAAATAAGAGTATATATTTTATGATTCCACTTACGTAAACTTCTAGAAAATACAGACTAATCTATAGTGACAGAAAGTCAATCAGTGGTTGCCTGGGGATAGGAGAGACTGAAGGCAAGAGCGATTACAAACAGGTAGGAGAAAGTTTGGGAGTTATAATGGATATGTTCATTATCTTGATTATTATGATGGTTTCATGTCAAAAACTCATGAAACTGTACACTATAAATATGTGCAGTTTATTATATGTCAATTATACCTGAATAAAGTTAAGTAGTAAAAAAAAGCTATACATTAAAAGGATCATTTACCATGATTAAGTAGGATTTATCCCAGGGATGCAAGTATGGTTCAATATCTACAAATCAATGTGATACACCACATTAACAAACTGAAGAATAAAAACGTGATTATTTCAATAGATGCAGAAGAGTTTTTTTGAAAAATTTTAACAACGATTCATGACAAAAACTTTCAACAGAGTGGGCATAAAAATTACATACTTCATCCTAATAAAGGCCATATATCATAAGCCCACAGATAACATCACACTCAATGGTGAAAAACATTTCCTCTTAAGATCAGGAACAAGGATGCTTATTCTCACCACTTTTATTCAACATAATACTGAAAGTCCTGGACACTGTAATCAGACAAGAAAGAGAGATAAAAACAATCTAAATTGGAAAATAAGAAAAATTATCACTGTTTGCAGATGACATGATACTATACATAGAAAATCATAAAGATGCCACCATGAAACCAATAGAATTCACCAAGGAATTCATAAAAGTTGCTGCATACAAAATTACTATACATAAATCTGTATTTCTATGCACTAAGGAAAAACTATCAGAAAGAGAAGTTTAAAAAAATCCCATTTACATTAGTACCAAAAAGATTAAAATACATAGGAATAAATCTAACCAGGGACGTAAAAGACCTGTACTCAGAAAACTATGACATTGATGAAAGAAGTTGAAGATGAGACAAATGGAAAAAATACTGTGCTCCTGGATTGGAAAATTAATATAGTTAAAATGACCATACTACACAAAGTAATCTATAGATTCAGTGCAATTCTTACCAAAATACCAATGGCATTTTCACAGAACCAGACCAAATAATCCTAAGATTTTTATGAAACTGCAAAAGACCCTAGATAGCCAAAACAATATTTAGGATTAAGAACAAAGCTGGAGACATCACACCCCCTGATTTCAAGTTATACTACAAAGCTACAGTAATCAAAACAGTATGGTACTGGCACAAAACAGACTCATAGATGAATGGAACAGAATAAACTCAGAAATAAATCTACACATATATAGACAACTAATCTATGACAAAGGAAGCAAGAATATACAATGAGGGAGAGACACCCTCTTCAATAAATGGTGTTGGGACAACTGGCCATCTACATGCAAAAGAATCTCACAAAGTATACAAAAATAAACTCAAAACGGCTTAAAGACATAAATGTAAGACCTGAAACCATAAAACTGCTAGAAAAAAACATAAGCAGAGCACTCTTTGACAATGGCCTTAGCAATAGTTTTGGATATGTCTCCTTCGGTAAGGGAAACAAAAGTAAAAATAAACAAACAAGACTATATCAAACTTAAAAGCTTTTTCACAGTGAAGGAAACTATTAACAAAGTGAAAAGTCCGTCTACTGAATGGGAGAATATGATTGAAAAAGATATATCTGATAAGGTGTTAATATCCAAAATATACAAGGAACTCATACAACTCAGTGTCAGAAAAAACATGAAACTGGATTTTAAAAAATGATCAGAGGATCTGAGTAGACATTTTTCCAATCAAGACATACTAATGACCAACAGGTACATGAAAAGATGCACAATATCACTAATCATCAGAGATTTCTCTGATCAATCAAAACCACAATGAGATATCACCTCACACCTGTCAGAATGGTTATTTTAAAAAAGACAAAAAATGTGGAGAAAAGGGAACCAAAATACACTGTTGGCAGAAATGTAAATTGGTACAACCACTATGGAAAAGCATTGTGGATATTCCTTAAAAAATTAAAAAATGTAACTACATATAATATAGCACTTCCTCTTCTTGGTATTTTTCAAAAGAAAATAAAGATGTTAATTTAAAAAGATATATGGACCCCTATGTTTATTCAAGCATTATTTACAATATCCAACACATGGAAGCAGCCATAATGTTTGTCAATATATGAATAGATATGAGAAGATAAAGAAGATGTGGTATTTTGTACATGTAATATGTATATTTTATATACATAATATATTACTCAGCCATAATAAATGAAGTCTTGCCATTTGCAACCACATGGATAGACTCTAGAGGGGTATTATTCTAAGTGAAGTAAGTCAGACAGAGAAATAAAACTAACATATGATTTCAATTATATGTGGAATCTAAGAAACAAAACAATGCACAAACATAACAAAACAGAACAGACTCAGATCCAGAAAACAAATCAGAGACGACAGGGGTTGAAGAATAAATGAAATAGGTGAGGAAGATTAAGAGGTACACACTTCCAGTTGCAAAATAAATGAGCCACAGGGATGAAATGTACAGCATGGTGAATATAGTTAATTATGCTGTAATAACTTTGTATGGTGACCGATAGTAACTAGATCTAACATGGTGATCATTTCCTAATGTATAGAAATATTGAATCATTATGTTGTGCACCTTGAGCTAACACCGTGATATAGGTCAATTATACCTTAATTAAAAATTATGTGGATGCTAGGAGGAAATGCAGCAAAATGCTAATGATGGCTACCTCCAGGGGTGGAGATAATGGGTGATTGTTAATTTTTACTTTATGCTTTATGTATATCTAGTTGCAATGAATGTGCACTATAGGTAAAATTAGAAAAAATAAAACATAATTAAAAATGATAAAAGATTCGTTATCACAATTTGAAATAACTTTGTATTGTAGATTTTATGAAAATAATGTGGCTCTTTCTATTTAAGTAAAATCATATATATCTGTATATATATATATATATATATATATATATATATATACACATATATATGTGGTATATCCAAGTAAAAGTTTAAACTAGGACACTTGTCATTGTATTAGTCTATATAATCTTTAATATTCTAAGGAGAAGCAGACATTGGAAGAGGAAAAAAACAAATACTTGGTTTCAATCTCATATGTTAATAATATCGCATGGAAAGTTAGTCATTTTCAAATGTCCATATCCCAATGCTCTATTCAGTTTCTCAGAAAAGCTGCTTTATGTCTCTTTATCTTTAATTGGAGAACATATCTTTTTTACTTTTTGATGTGATAAGCACATATGAGAATCCCCTAATTCTCACTAGGTTGTATTACAAACGTTGTTATAAATAAATTGAATGTTTGAAGCTTGTAACAATTTCTCATAGGGACACGTTTTTATTTATTTAGTTAGTTAGTTTTGCAGTACACGGGCCTCCCACTACTGTGGCCTCTCCCGCTGTGGAGCACAGGCTCCGGACGCGCAGGCCCAGCAGCCACGGCCCACGGGCACAGCCGCTCCGCGGCATGTGGGATCCCCCTGGACCGGGGCACCAACCCGCATCCCCCACACCGGCAGGCAGACCCTCAACCACTGCACCCCCAGGGAAGCCCAGAACACGTTTTTAAATGATACTTGATTCCTATATCAACCATTAAAAAATGCATTTTATTCCTTGTGTGACTGAATCATTATAAGATAAATTTGGTTACAACATAAACAATTCACTTACTTCATTTTGTTCCCTTAGTACTTTTTATTAAGTAACTTTATGTACACACATACTGTTACCAAATTAAGTCTGGCTGCTCACCACTCAAAAATCAATACTGGAGAGAGAGACAAATGTTGGTAGGAAGGAAAGTTGCTTTTAATCATAATGCCGGCAATCTGGGGAGATGGAGGACTCAGTGTCCCCCAAAACCATTTCTGAAGATTCTGCTCAGCTGTGAAAGATTTTAAAGGGAAAAGGGGAAATAATTCTAGTTAATCATTGAGATATGGGATCAGAGTCATCACCACCCCTCACTGTGTGCAGACTTGTGTGCAGGCTTGTCAATTTCTTGTGATTTTTCTTTAGATGCTATCTTGTTCACACAGTTTGGTCACAGTTTGTTCATGAGATTACTGAAGGGGAAGCTAGGGAAAAGGTCTGGTCATTGTTAATTGCTTATTCTTCATTTCTACTTCTTTGATGGAAAGAACCAACAAGCTGGTTGACTCCAATCAATCCTATCTCCATAGTACTATGTTACTCCAGAGTCTCTTAGCTCACGATTTTACTGGCTCAATTCACTCTACTTGGTGATCACGTTGATTAAATTTCTTCTATATTAATTGTTTACTGCAGGAAACCCTAAGAATCTGTCTTGACTAAGAGGCAATGAGTCTAGATTGCAAGTGTTCAATCACACACACCTCTGATCTTTGCCCCTAATCTCTTTCTCAGAGAGAGAGAAGGGCTGCCCACCAGAGATTAGAAACAGTAGCTCACGGCCGGGAGGAATGCAGACTTGACATGCAGAAACAGAGGGGCCCCTTCCACCACTGCTGGATTTCTAAGGCTGAAATAAACCTGGGGCTGGGAGCTGAGGAGGGGCTGGTGGTGGAGAAAAGCTGTACTTGGAGAAGGGTGTGGAGCTATATAACTGCTAAGGTGGACTTCACCTGTCTTTATCTGAGAGCAATCAGAAAATGATAGTTACTGCCTGAGTGTGCCTGAAAATTTTGGGAACCTGCCAGAAAATCCAATCAGAGGCAGAGAGAAGACTATCTACAGAGGAAGTTTTAAAAGAGCTAGTGTAGGGAAGGATGAAAGTATTCTCTGCAGTGAGTGTAGCCCAGCTCACTTAATCAACGTAGCTTTTCTCAGAATTCTTACTTCCGAAGTTCTAGGTGAAAAAAAAGGAAAGATCCTCTGGTATTTCTACCATTGCATCTTCTTCCTCACCTCTTGGATTCAGTCAAGGAATCTGCTGATTGAGTTTATGCATGACACTGATCTTGACTTGCTTCTTTTGCTGGCATCTCTGCCTTTGTTCTCCAGCAAGCACTGATTCTGTCTTACTAAAGGAGCCATCATCTCCTTCATAAACTACTGTAAAAGGCATTTACATACAGATTCTGAAATTTCTGTACAGTTTATCTGTCTTCCCTGGTTAAGGTCAAAATTCTCTTCACAAGGGTTAGCATAATTGAGCAATCTCCAGAAAAGCAATTACCCCAAATAAAAAAGTAAAATCAAACAAATATAAGGCCAAATAAAATAAGTTATCCCCCAAGTTATTTTCCAACTGAATAGATCTAACTTATTATTTGGGCATTTAAGATTTCTCTTTGTTGGCCCTAACTTGTCATTCTTTGGTATTTATTTGGATAATTCCCATTATGTTCTAGCTGTGTGATACCTCTAGGCTGCAAGTAAAATATTACATAATTTTATCTCTATTGTTAGGAAATTCAAGGAATCTAAAAAGTGGACACTCTTCATTACTTAGACAATTATAGCTCAGTCGCTTTCTACAGAGTTACTCTTGGCATTTCCTCACTTTTTAAGATAGATGGCGATGACAAATTTCAAGTTCTAGGGTGTGGGTTAAATCAGATAATATAAACAGAAGTTTAAACACATCATTTGTTCAATGAAAAAACAGCTGCACTAATTCCCTGACAATACTTCTAATTCTTTGTTTCTGAAATACTTGGTAAACCTTCTCTTTACCTTGTAGAGACCCAGCTCCAATATCATCTCCTCTTTAAACTGTTTCATCTTTGTATTCCCACCAGAATTTTACCTCATACCTGTATTATATTTTGCAACAGTAAAAAAAAATAATTTTTAATTTCCTACTTGCACATGAAATCTTCTAAGGCATGAATAATCTTCAAATTTGTATTTTTAGAGTCCCTGTCCCAATAGAAAGGCTCAGTTAATTGTATTTTCAGGGACTGATATTAATTTGGTCTATTCTATGGTAAAATTCTAGAAAGTCAGCAGAACCCTGCTCCATGTAACTTCAGATATTCCTATTGTTTTTGAGCCACCTCTTACTTTGCTGGTATGTTTTTCCGACATCCCAGCAAAACAACTTTGGTTTGACCACCTACCTGGTCATCTCCAATAACAGCTCCAAGCTCAGTCTCCCAGCATCTGCATCTATATCCCTGGGAGGAATATTCTGGTGTGTCGCAGCATAAAGGGGACGGTCGATCCATCCTATGTATACGGGTTCAGCTGAAGAGAAATACAGTCCTTGAAACACAAAAGAAAAAGTGATCCCTTTGTTGCTTTTGTCCAGTCTCTTTACATTGCCATATCCTGCCTTTCTTCTTCTACTTCCTCAGCTTTCTAATCTCATCCTTCTCTTTCTTCCTATTTATCCATTTCCTTCAAATGTCTCAGGCAGGGCTTCTCTGGTGGCGCAGTGGTTGCGAATCTGCCTGCCAATGCAGGGGACACGGGTTCGAGCCCTGGTCTGGGAAGATCCCACATACCGCGGAGCAACTAGCCCCGTGAGCCCTAATTACTGAGCCTGCGCATCTGGAGCCTGTGCTCCGCAACAAGAGAGGCCGCGATAGTGAGAGGCCCGCGCACCGCGATGAGGAGTGGCCCCCACTTGCCGCAACTGGAGAAAGCCCTCGCACAGAAACGAAGAGCCAACACAGCCATAAATAAATTAATATTTAAAAAAAAAAAAAATGTCTCAGGCAGCTCTGAGACATGTCCTTATTTTCTTCAACTTGAAAATATATTTCTGTGTCATTCTGCTAATGTTCAATGACTGTTTCTATTATAAAATTGTTTGACTTAAACCACACTGTGCTGTGCAACTGTTTTAGTCATTCAGAAGGACAGTGGGGTCCTCCAGGTAGACTGCACAAGAGGTTTTGATCTGTTTTATGTTACTGTGTCTGCACCTCAAGTACAAAGGATTGAGTTAGCTTTACTACTCAGTTTATGTCAGAATGTAGGGCTGTACCAATCTACACTTTCACTGATGTGAGAGTTCTACTATGCCCACATCTCCACCAATATTTGTCAATATTCAGCTATTTCTATCAGTGTAAGAGATTTAAATATATATATATATATATATATATATATATATGATATTACATACAAACACCATTAGTTTATACATGCAAGTTTTTATTTTTACTGATGGCTTTGAGCATCTTTTTCACTAGTTGGGTGTTGGGCTTTCTCTTGTATTCACTGCAACTTCATACCCTTAACCCATTTTTGCACTAAATTTGCTGTCTGTCTCTTCTTGGTATGCAGGATTCCTAATTAATTTCTTCTCAGTTTTAGACATTCCAAATCACTTTCCCAATTTGTCATCTTCCTATTAACTTTGAAAATTATGCTCTTTTTGAAGATAAATCATTAATTTTATATAATCAGATTAATAAAATTTTGTCTTAGAGGTTTTTCTTAAAATTTCTCCCCTATTCACACTCAAAAAGATTTTTCTACATTTTTATATTAATTATATAGTTCTATATATCACAAATCATTTTAACTTACTTAGATTCCACTTTTTAAATTTGTATTCATAAAGCTCAAGTTGTTTCTACAATGCCATGAAAGACAGCAATTTTTTTTTATCTTAATAAGTTCATTGTACATTTAGTTCCCATAGTACATTGGTCTTTTCCTGAGCTCTCTATTATCCTCCTTTAGTCTATATATTTATTTTTTGTTGCTACTATAACATATCAATCCAATCCATGGAGTAAAATGTGTAGAGAATGCATAAGAATCAATAATATTTTCCAACTGACAAAGCAATATAGAAATACCTAGAAATTGAACAATAGATCAGATTTTTATTCCATAATGGACAGGAATTTCAAGATTTCAGGTTTGTCACAAATGTGTATTTCCCTAATTGTATTGAAGCCCACATATAATGGGTTAAGATGACTGATAAAAAGAAGATAAACAGTGATTTATGAGAATGTGTTCAGGAGACATATTCATATTTATAAATAAGGTGTTATGTGGAAAACATGTAGTCTTGGGTTCCAATACTTACACATTATTCATCAACAGAATAACCAGTTAATCAGATAAATATGCTATTTTGAAGTACTTTATCACATGATTAAAAATCAGATATCTGAAAGGTTATAATTTTACCTCTGAATAGTGATAATACTTTTATTGTCATTCTCATAAAATATCATTTTATATAACTTCTAACTCTTGCATAAAGTGTAATTTTAACAAACAGAAGTAGATATTATATTTTTTTAATGGTAGTTGGATCGGGTTTTTTTCTTGAATGCAAATTCCCATTATGTCAGAGACAATTGTGCTGGAGCACTTGTATGTGTGACCTACACAGGCTCTAGGGCTTCTTCAAAAGGTCATCAAGAACCATGATTGCCCATAGATTGCTCTGGCCTTTAGGGACAAATTTCCAAATAAAAATATGTCTAACTTTCTGTCCTTTCAATGAATATATTCTCTTTTCCAACTTTTCCCAATATCAAGTTTTCCATTGCTCTCTCTCTTTTATTAATTTTAGAATTTTATTTACTTTTTTTATAGAGCAAGTTCTTATTAGTTATCCATTTTATACATATTAGTGTATATATGTCAATCTCAATCGCCCAATTCATCCCACCAGCACCCCCGCCACTTTCCCCTGTTGGTGTCCATATGTTTGTTCTCTACATTTGTGTCTCTATTTCTGCCCTGCAAACCAGTTCATCTGTACCATTTTCCTAGGTTCCACATGTATGCATTAATATATGATATTTGTTTTTCACTTTCTGACTTACTTCACTCTATATGACAGTCTTTAGATCCATCCACATCTCCACAAATGACCCAATTTCGTTCCTTTATATGGCTGAGTAATATTCCATTGTATATATGTACCATATCTTCTTTATCCATTTGTCTTTTGATGGACATTTAGGTTGCTTCCATGACCTGGCTATTGTAAATGGTGCTTCAGTGAATATTGGAGTGAATGTGTCCTTTTGAATTATGGTTTTCTCTGGGTACGTGCCCAGTAGTGGGATTGCTGGGTCATATGGTAATTCCATTTTTAAGGAACCTTCATGCTATACTCCATAGTGGCTGTATCAATTTACATTCCCACCAACAGTGCCAAAGTGTTCTCTTTTCTCCACAACCTCTCCAGCATTTGTTTGTAGATGTTCTGATCATGCCCATTCTAACTGGTGTGAGGTGATACCTCATTGTAGTTTAGATTTACATTTGTCTAATAATTAGTAAGGTTGAGCAGCTTTTCCTATGTTTCTTGTCCATCTGTATGTCTTCTTTGGAGAAATGTCTATTTAGGTCTTCTGCCCATTTTTGGATAGGGTTGTTTGTTGTTTTGATATTGATCTTCATGAGTTGCTTGTAAATGTTGGAGATTAATCCTTTGTCAGTTGTATCATTTGTAAATATCTTGTCCCATTCTGAGGGTTGTCTTTTGGTCTTGTTTACATTTTCCTTTGATGTGCAAAATCTTTTAAGTTTCATTAAGTCACATTTCTTTATTTTTGTTTTTATTTCCATTTCTCTAGGAGGTGAGTCAAAAAGGATCTTGATGTGATTTATGTCATAGAGGGTTCTGCCTATGTTTTCCGCTAAGAGTTTAATAGTGTCAGGCCTTATATTTAGGTCTCAAATCCATTTTGAGTTTATTTTTGTGTATGGTGTTAGGGAATGTTCTAATCTCATTCTTTTACATGTAGCTGCCCAGTTTTCCCAACACCACTTATGAAGAGACTGTCTTTTCTCCATTGTATATCCCTGCCCCCTTTGTCATACATTAGTTGACCATAGGTGTGTGGGTTTATCTCTGGGATTTCTATACTTTCCATTGATCTATATTTCTGTTTTTGTGCCAGTACCATATTGTCTTGATTACTGTAGGTTTGTAGTATAGTCTTAAGTCAGAAAGTCTGATTCTTCCAGCTCTGCTTTTTTCCCTCAAGACTGTTTTGGCTATTCAGGGTCTTTGGTGTCTCCATATAAATTTTAAGATTTTTTGTTTTAGTTCTGTAAAAAATGCATTGGTAATTTGGTAGGGATTGCATTGAATCTGTAGAGTGCTTTGAGTAGTAGTCATTTTCACAATATTGATTCTTCCAATCCAAGAACATAGTATATCTCTCCATCTGTTTGTATCATTTTAATTTCTTTCACCAGTGTCTTATAGTTTTCTGCATACAGGTCTTTTGTCTCCCTAGGTAGGTTTATTACTAGGTATTTTATTATTTTTGCTGCATTGGTAAATGGGAGTGTGTCCTTAATTTCTCTTTCAGATTTTTCATCATTACTGTATAAGAATGCAAGGTATTTCTGTGCATTAACATTGCATCCTGCAACTTTACCAAATTCATTGATTAGCTCTAGTAGTTTTCTGGTGGCATCTTTAGGATTCTCTATGTATATTATCATATCATCTGCAAACAGTGACAGTTTTACTTCTTCATTTCCAAATTGTATTCCTTTTATTCCTTTTTCTTCTCTGATTGCCATGGCTAGGACTTCCAAAACTATATTGAATAAGAGTGGTGAGAGTGGACATCCTTTTCTTGTTCCTGATCTTAGAGGAAATGCTTTCAGTTTCTCACCATTGAGAATGATGTTGGCTGAAGGTTTGTTGTATATGGCCTATAATATGTTGAGGTAAGTTCCCTCTATGCCCACTTTCTGGAGAGTTTTTATGATAAATGATGTTGAATTTTGCCAAAAGTTTTTTCTGCATCTATTGAGATGATCATATGGTTTTTATCCTTCAATTTGTTAATATGTTGTATCACATTGATTTATTTGCACATATTGAAGAATCCTTGCATCCCTGGGTTAAATCCCACTTGATCATGGTGTATGATCCTTTTAATGTGTTGTTGGATTCTGTTTGCTAGTATTTTGTTGAGGATTTTTACATCTATATTCATCAGTGATATTGGTCTGTAATTTTCTTTTTTTGTAGTATCTTTGTCTGGTTTTAGTATCAGGGTGATGGTGGCCTCATAGAATGAGTTTGGGAGTGTTCCTTCCTCTGTAATTTTTTGGAAGAGTTTGAGAAGGATGGCTGTTAGCTCTTCTCTAAAAGATTCGTAGAATTCACCTGTGAAGCCATTGAGTCCTGGCCTCTTGTTTGTTGGAAGATTTTTAATCCCAGTCTCAATTTCATTACTTGTGATTGGTCTGTTCATATTTTCTATTTCTTCCTGATTCAGTCTTGGAAGGTTATACCTTTCTAAGAATTTGTCCATTTCTTCCACGTTGTCCATTTTATTGGCATAGAGTTGCTTGTAAGAGTCTCTTAGGAAGCTTTGTCTTTCTGCAGTGTCTGTTGTGACTTCTTTTTTTTCATTTCTAAATTTATGGATTTGAGTCATCGTCCTCTTTTTCTTGATGAATCTGGCTAATGGTTTATCAATTTTGTTTATCTTCTCAAAGAACTGGCTTTTAGTTTTATTGATCTTTATTATTATTTTCTTTGTTTCTATTTCATTTATTTCTGCTCTGATCTTTATTATTTGTTTCCTTCTACTAACTCTGGGTTTTGTTTGTTTCTCTTTCTCTAGTTCCTTTAGGGGTAAGGTTAGATTTTTTTATTTGAGATGTTTCTTGTTTCTTGAGGTAAGCTTGTATTGCTATAAACTTCCCTCTTAGAACTGCTTTTGTTGCATCCCATAGGCTTTGGATCATCGTGTTTTCATTGTAAATTGTCTCTAGGTAATTTTTGATTTCCTCTTTGATTTCTTCAGTGATCTTTTGATTATTAATAATGTATTGTTTAGTCTCCATATGATTTTTACGTTTTTTTCCCTGTAATTGATTTCTCACCTCATAGCATTGTGGTCAGAAAAGATGCTTAAAATGATTTCAATTTTTTTAACTTTACTGAGGCTTGATTTGTGACCCAAGATGTGATCTCTCCTGGAGAATGTTCTGTGTGCACTTGAGTAAAAAGTGTAATCTGCTGTTTTGAGATGGAATGTCCTGTAAATATCAATTAAATCTCTCTGGTCTATTGAGTCATACAAAGCTTGTGTTTCCTTATTAATTTTCTGTTTGGATGATGTCCAGTGGTGTACATGAAGTGTTAATGTTCCCCACTATTATTGTGTTACTCTCGATTTCCTCTTTTATAGCTGTTAGCTGTTGCCTTATGTATTAGGGTGCTCCTATGTTGGGTGCATGTATATTTATAATTGTTATATCTTCTTCTTAGATTGATCCCTTGATCATTATGTAGTGTTCTTCCTTGTCTCTTGTAACATTTTTTATTTTATTTTTTTATTTTTTATTTTTTTGCTCTATGCAGGTCTCTCACTGCTGTGGCATCTCCCGTTGTGGAGCACAGGCTCCGGATGCATAGGCTCAGCAGCCATGGCTCATGGGCCCAGCCGCTCCACGGCATGTGAGATCTACCCAGACCGGGGCATGAACCCGTGTCCTTTGCATCGGCAGACGGACTCTCAACCACTGCACCACCAGGGAAGCCCACATTCTTTATTTTAATGTCCATTTTAGCTGGTATGGGTATTGCTACTCCAGCTTTCTTTTGATTTCAATTTGCATGGAATATCTTTTTCCATCCCCTCACTTTCAGTCTGTATGTGTACCTAGGTCTGAAGTGGGTCTCTTGTAGACAGCATATATATGGATTTTTTTTTGTATCCATTCAGGGAGCCTTTGTCTTTTGGTTGGAGTATTTAATCCATTCACATTTACGGTAATTATTGATATGTATATTCCTATTACCATTATCTTAATTGTTATTGGTTTTGTTTTTGTAGGTCCTTTTCTTCTCTTGTGTTTCCTTCTTAGAGAATTTTCTTTAGCATTTGTTGTAGAGCTGTTTTGGTGATGCTGAATTCTTTTAGCTTTTGCTTGTCTGTAAATCTTTTGATTTCTCTGTCAAATCTGAATGAGATCCTTGCAGGGTAGAGTAATCTTGGTTGTAGGCTCTTCTCTTTCATCACTTTAAATATATCATGCCACTCCCTTCTTACTTGTAGTGTTTCTGCTGAGAAATCAGCTGCTAATCTTATGGGAGTTCCCTTGTATGTTATTTGTCATTTTTCCCTTGTTTCTTTCAATAATTTTTCTTTGTCTTTCATTTTATCATTTTAATTAGTATGTGTCTCCACATGTTTCTCCTTGGGTTTATCCTGCCTGGGACTCTCTGCACTTCCTGGATTTGGGTGGCTATCTCCCTTCCCATGTTAGGGAATTTTTTGACTATAATCTCTTCAAATATTTTCTCAGGTCCTTTCTCTCTCTTCTCCTTTGGGACCCCTATAAAGTGAATGTTTTTGCATTTAATGTTGTCCCAGAGGTCTCTTAAGCTGTCCTCATTTCTTTTCATTCTTTTATCTTTATTGTTTTCCACAGCAGTGAATTCCACCATTCTTTCAGGTCACTTATGCATTCTTCTTCCTCATTTATTCTGCTATGGATTGCTTCTAGTGTATTTTTCATTTCAGTTATTATATTGTTCATCTCTGTTTGTTTGTTCTTTAATTCTTCCAAGTCTTTGTTAAACATTTCTTGCATCTTTTCGATCTTTACCTCCATTCTTTTTCTGAGGTCCTGGATCATCTTCACTATTATTATTCTGAATTCTTTTTCTGGAAGGTTACTTATCTCCACTTCATTTAGTTGTTTTTCTGGGGTTTTATCTTTTTCCTTCATCTGGTACATAGCCCTCTGCCTTTTCATCTTGTCTATCTTTCTGTGAATGTGGTTTCTGTTCCACAGGCTGCAGGATTGTAATTTTTCTTGCTTCTGCTCTTCTGTTGCTCTCTTTGTCACTTAATTTCCCCTCTCTCCACAGTTCTTTCCGACATTCAGGATCCACATCAGTAGTTTACTGTTGTGTTCCTATTATCATTTTCTGTCTCTGTTCTTGATCAATCCTTCTCATTGAGAAATACCATCCTATGCCTTTTGTATTATTTTGTTCCTCACATCCTTGTAGCTTTCATTCATTGCACTAATCAAAGTCCAAAATTACAGAATATACTAATATTTAATAAGTCACTATCCACTCCCCTAGAATATACATCTATAGAGGGTACATTTGCTCCTTATTATATACCCAGTACACAGCATGATTATTTGCATATTGTTGGGAGCCAATAAATATTTATTGTATATGTGAATGATTGAAAGTGACAAAAGCAACCAAAGCCAAGCTCTAGTTAATCATTTTTCAGGTTAGTAAAATTAAGTTTGATTGTTTGAAATTTTTAATATAATATATAGCATTCATTTATCTACATGAATATATATTTCTTATTCTATTAGTCCCAGGCAATAAAGTTATCAAACTTCTTGTAAGCAGTAGAGAAAAATATATTAGAATGTAGAAGCAATTATGTTAAGGAGTCTTTAGAAATCATCTAAACTCCTTCACTTTAACTATGAGGAAGTGGCTGGCTAGAAACACATACAGCTGCCCCATTTTTAAGACCAGTGAAGGCAAGGCCCAGATCTCTCCCTTGACAATTCAATGCTACTCCACATGTAGCTTCTGTGTGAATAAACTGAATCTGAGTTAGACATCCAGAATTCTGCCCTAGTTTAAAGTACACTATTATTGACATTAAAAATTCAGAACCCTAACTCCTTCCACAGCTCTCCTCATTTTTCCTTTCCTATTGTAGGTAGTTTTCTTTTTGCCCTGTAGCCAGTGAATCATAAGTAACTTTTCCACATAATTTATCAGCTACAATCTTTTCTTCCAAAAGAAAAATGTGGATTAAATCTCATGCTCACAATTCAAAAAAATGTGTCAATTTTTTCATCCATTGTGAATTGCTCTAATTTAATTTTTCTCTTTAATTATATTTGCTGTATCCCCTTTTGATCATCTATTATGTTTAGGGACTTTACAAGCATCACTCCATTTATTTCTCAATATAACTCTGTAGTAAACATATAACCATGTACAGCACATAGATGAGGTCATTGCAATTCAGACAGCACTAACTTGCAGTAAGATTCTGCAAACTGCTATCTGTGTTTTTGTTAATTATAGAACTTGTAAATTGTCCTTCTTAAAGTTATATTATGCAAATGAGAGCAGACTTGGTACAGAGGCAACTCTTAAGCTTCAGGTAAAAGTCAGAACTCTATTCTCATTATTTACTGAGAAATTTGTGGCTGGAACTCTCTGAGGTTCTAGTCTCAAATCTTATTTTCCAGCATTTCTTGGATCATGTATGATGTACCCACAGTACATCATAGTTGTATCCACCTGTGGATGATGCATCACGGATACACATGAGTAGATACACCAAGATGGCCGTTCTTATCATCCATCCACATCTCAAATTCAATGAGTCCATTTTCCCTCCATCTTTTTTTTGATATTAGTTTCCATGTCCTCTTTCTTAATTTTAGGTTTTGAAAAAAAAAAAGTATATATATATATATATATATATATATATATATATATATATATATGTAAAGCAAGGTTCCCCACATAGTCTAGTTCTGGTGTGTTGAATATAAAGAAAATGGCCAGCCCATAACATACTGTAATTATTTAGCCAACATCAATTTTTAATAAAATACTCTCTCCTCTCCAATTATATGGCACTTAAAAAATCATGGGAAACTATGTTCTCCTTTTTCTATAAAAGTAGTCAATGGATTATCTTCCTTCTCATCTAAGAATATGGATTTTGGATATAGATCCTTTCCTTGAGGGTTTTTGAAGGCACAGAATAAATTTATTTCAACCCCAGACTTCCCAAGCACCATTTACCTGAACTTAATTAATTGGTCTTTCTCCCTCTCTTGGCCTACTAAATCTGTTCCTCTTTTTTTTCTCATCCCTGATTAATGAACACAAATTATGCACATACACCCTCACAGTGGCAACAAGACTCATAAGTATTTATAAGTAGCTTATGATTCATTATAACTCAGTGTTGTACAAAGGCTCAGAAGGCTCTGCTTAGAGCCTTCTGAGTCTCCAAGGTATGGGTCCAGACAAACTGAGCATTGTGAGATGAAGAAAGAGCATCACACCCCTGTTTTACCTGTGTATTATATCTTCATAGATAAGTCGCAGTCAATGCCCAACACCTTTTCTAGAAACACGTCTCTCTCGGACTTTCTGAATTGAATCCAAAAAGCCCATATTTTCCCCAATGTGTTTCTGTGTCCAGCTCTCTCCCAAAACAGCTAAAATACTTTTTTTTCTGAAGCCATAGATGAGAACCACTATGTTTGTTAACTTATATTTCATTGAACACAGACACCAGAGATCCACAGCCCATTTGCACAGTGGTTCTTTCTTTCACTGTGCTTCTTTCACCTTGCCGTGGGTCTTTTTCCCCTATGAACAAGAAGAAATCATCCCCACTGAATGTAGCAAAATTAAATTCTACTAACATAATGCCTACAGCTTCTGCACAGACATTTCCTAACCCAAACATCCCTCTTACAGACATCACAGTGTGCGTGTGTGTGTGTGGTGGAAGTGTCCTGGAGGACGTAAATTCTCATAAAGGGAAGCAAATAGAAACACATTCAATGTGATCAAACTCTGGATCTAGAAAAGAGCAGAGAATCTCAGTGGTTGACACATTAGACATAAAATGTGTGTGTTTGTATGTGTGTGTATGCAAATAAAATGAAACTGTGATATTTTTCTTTGACAACAGGCTTAACTCATTCTGTTTCATGAATTTAAACATCTGTAGCACCTCCAGGTTCTAGTTAGAATATAGAAAGCTGGAACATCCTTATATAAACACAACAAAAATGGTAGATAATCTACAAAATCACAACTTTTTTCAATCTGTTAGAGGGCTAAGGACAGGACAGTCAACTAAGGAAAGACTCCAAGGAAACACAGAAGCAAGCACTTGCTTACCTGGAGCAGACACTGGACAATATGAGAGCTGGTAAAAAGAATTCTGCTAAAATTTATACTGAATTACTTAAGGCCAGATGGGGGTCAAGGTGAGAGTGCAGAAATTCTAGGCACTGCAACCACAGGGGAATTCATATTCTCAGTCATTTTCCACACACCTCACCACTACCTCATGAGAAAGAGTGGAAGCAGATTTAGATATAAAAGGAAACCTATCTTGTGCGCAGGTATCAAGGAAGAGATCAAGGACTCATGGGAAAAACCAAAGCCCCACTAAGGTCCATCACTCCTATCTCTCCCAAGACACAAAAGCCCAAAGCTTGTCAGGGGAGGTTTTCAAACCTGTTCTTCCCATTGAAAATCTATTCTCCCTGTGGTAAGGGGAAAGATAGAGATAAAGAGAGACAGAGACAGAAAAAGAGATTGAGAGAAATGAGGGAAGGAAGGAGAAAGGGAAGAAGGAAGGAAGGGAAGGAGAGAAGGAAGGAGGGAGGGACGACTCTACCTTTGGTGAAGGACTGGACAAATTCCAGGTTCTTAGACACCCCATGTGACCAGAGTCTCTGAGAAATCCTCTCTGCTGGGAACAGGGACACTGAGTCTGCCTGAGATTGTGGTTGAATCAAAACGTTTCTTGGATACAATAGCTTTTTCCCATCCCTGCTTTTATTAACAACAACAAAAAAAAAAATTATAGGAAAACATACTCTAAAAAGTTGTCTGTGGTACAACTGTAAAGATATAATCTATATACTCAAGATATAGTTAAATGTAGGTAATGAAAAATATTTTTAAATGAGTACAAGTCAATTGTTTCAGAATAAAGGAATAACATCTATTTTTGATAAACTGGAAAAACATTTTTGAGAGAAATAGCATTTGCTGTCAGACTTTAAGAAAAGAAAGAGTTGTTAGTGACAGATATGAGGACTGAATAGTTCATGTAGGACAAGTTTTCAGACAAGAATACGAAGGGAGTACTAACAAGATGTGAAAGGACCAGTTTGGCTAATGCATATTGTATGTTTTCCAGAGAGGAGGTGATGTTGAGCATGGTTTGGTTGCACATCGGGTGAGGTCTCAGACCAGTTCAAGGGATGCATTCAAGGAAGATAATATATGGAACAATGCAATTTCTCCAATTAATCCTTTTTTTTTTTTTTTTTTTTTTTGCGGTACGCAGCCCTCTCACTCTTGTGGCCTCTCCCATTGAGGAGCACAGGCTCTGGAAGCGCAGGCTCAGTGGCCATGGCTCACGGGCCCAGCTGCTCTGTGGCATGTGGGAACTTCCCAGACCGGGGCACGAACCCGTGTCCCCTGCATTGGCAGGCGGACTCTCAATCACTGAGCCACCAGGGAAGCCCTCCATTTTTTTTCAACCTTTTAATGTAATGCCTTATATGTTCCAGGCACTGAGAATAGAATTGGTGATAAAATACTTATGCATCCTGCTATCATTGAATTTTAATGTATTAGGAGAGAAATATATTAATAAAAATAATCACTGAAATAATTCAGTGTGATACATGCTAAAAGAAAAAGATAATAACAAGAAAGTAGAGTCAGGATTAAAAATAATATTATGCTTAGTCTTCCATGAGAGGATCAGACATTCTGTATTTATTTGGAGTCAGTGTGACAGTTCTGTAGGTTACTATTGGATTGGTTATGATGCCTTGCCCACTGGTGCCACGCAACACTAGTATTCAAACCTCTGTTTTTCTTGAGTCAAGTTTGAGAATGTGTGTCCTTATAGGAATATGTCCACTTCACGTGAATAGGGAAATTATTGGTAAAAAGCTGTTTAAAATATTTTTTATCTCACTTTCATTCTACTGGATCTGTAGTGATGTCACTACTTTTGTTTCTTATATTGGTAATTTGTGCTGCTTCTATTGTTTTCTCTAGGGTCTTCAAGATCTGTCTAGTAAGATGTTAAATTATTTTAATAATTTTAGAGAACTAGCTTTTTGTTTTCTTTTTCTTATTGTTTTTGTATTTTCTATTTATGCATTTTCTGCTCTTGTTAATTCAATCCTTTACTTTGACTCTACTCATCTTTTTAATTGAATTTGCTTTACTGATATTATTTGGTTCTCTTTTTCTAAAATAAGTGTTTAAGTAATAAAACTCCCTCTAAGGACTGCTTAAATTGCATTTTACAATTTTGATATGTTATGTTTTATTTTCACTTAACAACCAAAATAATTTCTAATATGCTTCGACCCACAAGTTATTTAGAAATGTGTGATTTAATTTCCAAATATTTGTAGATTCTAAAACAAATATTTATGTTATTGATTTATAAGTTAGTTTTGTTTTGTTCAGAAAACATGGTCTGTATGATTTCAATTCTTTTAAGTATATTGAAGAGTGTTTTATGTGAATATTATATGTAGACTTGAAAAGATGTATATTTTACTGCCTCAAGTATTTTATAAATATAATTTAGCTAAGAATTCCATGCAACACTGAGAAGGGAATGGCCCCTCCCACTGGTCAGAGGTATTTCCAAGTTTCAGTTCAGCCATGATACAGGTACAAAATGTGCCATTTTCAGACAATCTTACTCATGCACAGAGCACTGTAGTCCCATGTCCTAAACCTGGACATCATAAAACCTAAATCTCTTCATTTGAGAATTCATTTCTTCCCCATCACTTTTTCTTTGGGGATCATTTTCTAGGTTCAATTACATGTAGTCTATTAATCTCCCTCTTTAATTCAGATTGTTTGCCCACTCTTCCTCTCAAATTTTGAGATATTACCTCTATAGGAATCTAAATGTAAACATTCATTCACTTAGTGAAATCTAAGAAAACAAAAGAGAGGATTATACTTCTTGTGTTCGTTCTTTTCCCCTCCACCAATAGCTACATGCCTGAGAATCCCACCAGGGAAGAGGGGCAGAGAACCAAGACTGCTGCACTCATTGGACCTGCAGCAAACACATCTATTCTCTCCTTATAAACAATCCACCAATGAGGGGTAGTTTATTAAGATCTGTCATCTGGCATGTACCCAGAACATAATGACAAGCAGAGCTAGTGAAATAAGACAAAATGTAGTTACTAATAGTCCAGTATCTAGAAACATTATGCTAAGGCACGAAAGATAGATGGAAAGCATTTTCACCTCGTTAATATCAATGAGCAGCTGAATTTATCAATACTACAACCACTCTACATCCAGATTTCTTACAGTGTGACTGTGAAACCTCACTCTTCTCAGATGGGACTCAAACCCAGCCAAAACTCAGGTTGGGACTTGAACCCATGATCCCTGAATTAAGAGGGGACTCAAACTCACTGTCTTTTAGTTGAAACCACTCACCTGGTGTCAGGATGTACTGAAGCTCAGGTCCTTTTGACTTGATGCAGAACGAATTCAGCGTGAGGCCAAGTGGCAGGTGTAGGATGCTTGTGAGAGATGGAAATGGGCAGGCAAAGGAGCACAGCCCCGAGAATAAAGATGACTACATTTTTTTTTTTTTTTTTTTTTTTTTGCGTTATGCGGGCCTCTCACTGTTGTGGCCTTTCCCATTGCAGAGAACAGGCTCCGGACGTGCAGGCTCAGCGGCCATGACGCACGGGCCCATCCTCTCCGCGGCACGTGGGATCTTCCCGGACTGGGGCATGAACCCGTGTCCCCTGCATCGGCAGGCGGACTCTCAACCACTGTGCCACCAGGGAAGCCCCACGGCTACATTTTTATAATCAAAGAAAAAGTGGGGAGGGGATAAGACCACTTTCTTCCTCATTTTTGGGTAGACATCAAGGCTTACATCATTAGTTCTTCTTTAACCCTATATGGTCTAACCAAGACTGCCATGGCACTATTTAAATCATATGCATATCACCAGAAGGGTGGTAACATAGACTAAAATATAGTAAATCATCTCATGTTTCGGTATAACATCCCCTCTCACCTAGTTTCTGTCCCTTTTCACCCATATTTCTGTCTTGGCTACATGAAGAAATGCTACTCTTCAAGGACCATTACCTCCCTGACTTCATGGAACAAGATGTAAACCTCATATTTATTGTCTTGGACTTGAACTATCTGGACTTCTGGCTTGAGTGTGCCTGGTGCTTGAATGCATCTGGCCTTCCTTCAAGGTAATGTAGATTGTTGCTAGGTTACCAGATTCTTTTCTTGAGTGGTCTTTAGCTTATAACAGTCTCCCAAACTCCTTTAAAATTCCTTCTCTGTCTTTAATCCCCTAGTGGGATTTCCAAACTATCTATTTAATTATCCTACTCTATCCCTAACAACTGAATACATATTCTTATCATTTAGTATAATTTTAGTTCAATATTCTCTTATTCGAGTTCAAAATACCCTATGTGACACAGAGTGATTTAATTCCATGTTTGAATAGACTATCTTTGCCCTGACCTTGGGAACCATATAATATCTCTTAGTCCAAGGAAAGTTCTATCTTTGCAGAAGCCTGAATACTAAGATGACCCCCAAATCACTACCCACTAGTATATATGCCTGTATAATCCCCTCCCCCTGAGTGTTGGCAGAAAAGATGAGTATAGTGGGATAGGCACCCTCTTCCATAGATCATGCTATATAAGACTGTTGTAGTAAAATACAGGGATACTTTTCCTGTTGACTTTCAAGAAGTAAGTTACCATAGTGTAAAGAGGTCCATGTGGCTAGGACCTCTCATCTTGAATTAATAATTTTACAAAAATTCATGTGAAACTACACCTCTGGGGTTTGCATAAATATCAAATACTTAGACAATGAGAACTGAGTATAAGTGGTAATTTTGTACTAAACGCTACAGCCTTGTTAACATTTATTTTCTAACTTGATATGTTATACTTATTTCCTTAACAGTTACCTTTAGTTTCAACTATTTTACATATGACATGTGGTTTCTACTACTTTACAATTCAACTCATAATGTCCTAATTCAGGTATAGAATAACAAAATTAGCACTACCTATTCTTTTGAAATTCCTAAGCAAATTTAGGTGACAGGTGTAGAAATTGCATGACTAATTCAGAAGGTAAGGGATTTGAAAAGCTGTATGCTAGTTGGCCCGTAAGATATTTCCATTTCATTCAATTCAGATAGTGTAGACCTTAGAATCACCTTTTATTAGCAAAATGTTTGAGGACTGATGTAAATTTGAATAAGTGGCAAAGCAATTTGTCATAGATCAAAATGGCTTTCCTCTTTTCCTACAGAGGCATTTAAAACATTCTTGAATGTTTATAGCCATTAACTTCACTGCATGGGCATAGCACAATAAAGCATTGGGAAAACAAAATAAAATATTTAATAAATACGTTACTATGTCTGCAAGCTATAAAAAATTGTTTGTGTGAATAAGTTTCTCCTATTACAGAAGGAAACAAATTTTAGTGAATGTGGAAAAGACAAATAAAATAAAGTGGTAGCAGTATTCCTGGAACTCAGTTTTAAACATTCTTAGTAATTTAAACTATATCTGTAACACATTTGAAAATAAGCAATTTGTGGATTAGAAATCAAGTCATTTTGTATGTTTTTGATTCATAGTAAAACTGAACATTTTATATAACATAAACATTATTCTTTCTACCCTACTGTATTTGTTGGCAAAATGGTAATATATTTTACTTCTAGTGGGGTATTCATTATAAAATATGTAAGAATATTTCCTAGTTGTTTTTCTTTTTGCTATTGTTTTGCTGTGTGAGTATTTCTGTGTGTGTGCGGTTTGACATTTAGAAGTTTAAAATATTCATGTAGTAAAAAGCTACTGGTGTAGTATTTTTGATTTTTAGCTTTGGTTTCACAGTTAGAAAAATGTTCTCCATCACAAAGGTAAATACAACATTCTAGAATTCCTAGAACAGTGATCAGCACATAGAAATTCCTTGAAAAGCCGTCGAGTCCATTCTCTAGTAGGTCTGTGTCTTTATTCCTGTCTTACCCCTAGGTTTCTCTTATTTATTTTTCTTAAATTCCACATACATGTGTTAGCATATGGTATTTGTCTTTCTCTTTCTGACTTACTTCACTCTGTATGACAGACTCTAGGTCCATCCACCTCATTACAAATAGCTCAATTTCGTTTCATTTTATGGCTGAGTAATATTCCATTGTATATATGTGCCACATCTTCTTTATCCATTCATCCAATGATGGACACTTAGGTTGTTTCCATCTCCTGGCTATTGTAAATAGAGCTGCAATGAACATTTTGGTACATGTCTCTTTCTGAATTATGGTTTTCTCAGGGTATGTGCCCAGTAGTGGGGAGGGGGAAGGGTAAGCTGTGACAAAGTGAGAGAGTGGCATGGACATATATACACTACCAAACGTAAAATAGATAGCTAGTGGGAAGCAGCCGCATAGCACAGGGAGATCAGCTCGGTGCTTTGTGACCACCTAGAAGGGTGGGATAGGGAGGGTGGGAGGGAAGGAGATGCAAGAGGGAAGAGATATGGGAATATATGTATATGTATAACTGATTCACTTTGTTATAAAGCAGAAACTAACACACCATTGTAAAGCAATTATACTCCAATAAAGATGTAAGGAAAAAAAAAGTCTACATAGAGACTTCTAGGTTGTTGGATGTATTAACAGCTTTAACAAAAATAATACTGTCATGTCCACTGTTGAGTCCTATGACTCACTAAAAATGAATCTCTTAGAAGTTTCACTGTTGGATATTAGTTTGTTTGATTCTCTTGATAAAAGAGAATGAATCTTTGGGAGAATGAGTTTTGTTGTTTAAATTAAATGCTATAAAATAATATCATGTTTGTCTTTCTTTAATTGAAAGTAGATGTGAACAATGACTTATTAGGTGACTAAGTTTATTGACCTAACTAAATGTTCTTTTTCTCTTTTTGATAGAACAGTAACACTTTTACATTTTGCTATTTTGTCATTTTGTTCATCTGTCAAGAACCAGATTATTGAGCAATCTGCTTATTGAGCAAAACGTTCTGTAAACCATTTGTTCCATTTGGGGAGTTAGAGAGCTTTTATATATTTGTTCTTCACGTTTTTTTTCCTTCTTAACTTTGAAGTTTCTGTTAATACCAGCAGCATAGGGTTTACTTGGTATTTTTGTTACATTGATGTAGCAAGAGTTGAATGGTATAAGACAGCACAGAAAACTATCAGGTGAAATATCTCTGGAGGGTATGCTTTACGTTTTTGGCCTGAAACAAATTAGAAGCTATTTTTCTTTTATTGTTTGGTTGTTTGTAATGGTTTGTTCATAATTGTTTAAATAATAATCTGCTAAAATAAACTGTGGAGACACTGAAAAAAAAAAAAAGCCCTCATCGATCATTTAACAAGTAAATGCCATCAAAACATTTTCAAGAGGTTTCACTGAAGGTAAAGCTTGCTGCAGTGTCCCTAAAGAGTGGATTACAAACCCACATTTAAACCCTCTCCCCCTTTATTTTTTCTTTTTTTTACAACTATGCTTTTTTTTAACCTTTAAGTTTTGATGAATCTGGAATTGAATTTGTGGATTGTTTAAGGTAGTAAACTAAGTTTTTACCTCACAATTTTTTTGTCTGTTTGTTTATTTAAGGAAAGATTGAATTCTAAATACCCTTTCTAATTCAAGTTTGCGAAGTATTATGGAAGACCTAATGTTCATATTTTCTATTTATTTTTAATGTATGCTTTAGTAGGGGAACAAAATTTGCCACCCCAAAATGTCTTGTTGGCATGCGGATCACTTCAAGATTTAGACTGTGGATTATTTTCAACAATCAAGGCCCAAAAGATTCAAAGATATTGTTCACCTTCCCCCATCTGCCTAAAGAATGTACGTAGAGGATCTGGTCCAGGAAGAGAGCTGTCACCATAGATCACCAGTAGTATGAACTAGGTGTGTAGACAGGGAGGAACCTAGCAAAGTCTGTTTTTTAAAGCACCTCTCTGTGTCCCATTGTCTCTGCAGGCCCAGCAAACATTTGTTTACCAAGCATTTGCTTTTCCATCTCCAGGTAAATTGACTTCCTCCACTTTAAAGTTCCAAACAACTACCCCCAACATACTCCTTGGTTTTTAGCTAAAGATGGTATTTAAGGTGAGGATTTCAGCAGTTTTGGTGAGTTACTCAGTTTTTCTGATCTCTCCCATGTGTACACGTTGTTAAAATTTTATTTGATATTCTCCTGTTAATCTGTGTCATGTCAATTAAATTCTCAGACTAGCCAGAAGAACCTTGAAACGTAGAGGAAAATTTCTTTTTCTCTGACAGTTTCTAAATATTTTACTTGAATTGGCAATAAGTATTTGAGAGGCTATTAAAACAATGTCAAGTAATTCTGTTCTAAATCAAAGAACTGTTAAGAGGACATGCACGCTTGATTTTTTGCCCCCAGAAACCCAGAGAATCTCCTAGAATCATGTGGGAATGAGAATCAAGGAAAGAGCATAAGCATTCTGAGTAATCCATGGGATCTTTGATGACTGTTTCATTTAAAAAGTTGTTTATTTTCATGTTCTTAGTATAAAAATAAAACTTTAATCATATTGTATAACACGTAAAAGTTCTGTCAAATAGAATAAAGAAGAAACTTTATCATAAGCCTGAAAACAATCTTTCTGGATATTGGCAGTCTTTTGAGAAGGCAGATAAGTCAAACCTCATGCAATATTTTTGGAAGGTTCACACAATATTATGAATTATTGTTATTGTGATGATCATCTGTACTATTGTTATCATTTAAGTTACTTTTCTTTATCTGTAACTGTATGATGAAAGAGAAAACATATTTTTTAGTGTTCTAAAGGTTGTTTTGTTGTTTAAATTAAATGCTATAAAATAATGTCATGTTTGTCTTTCTTTAATTAATCCTTACCTGTTTTATTTACCTCTGTTTTTTTTTTTATCTCTGGTTCTTAAGTTTCTAAGTTATAAAAGATGCTTTAGAAATACTTTTAGAAGAAGTGGTCAGTTTTTAGAAATTTATAAGTGTCTGCTAATTTTACAGAATGGTCATGTGGTAAGAGACATATGTGAGATAAAAGGATGGATCACTCTTCAGTTTTTATCCAAATCCTAGAAGTATGAAGCAATCAACTTTTGAAAATATTATATCATAAACTTTACATGTTTCAACAGTAATCAAATATTCATTGAACCAATCCTATAAAAATGCTTAATCTCCAGTAATAATATGGAAAATAAATAGAAGCTCTAATTGATCTTACATTTTATACCTGCATTATGGAGCACACAGGCTGTTTTCATAAATAACTTAAAATTTGTTTATCTGTTAGAGAAAAATAAGAGTCCTTAACCCTTTGAGCAATGAACTATTCTTTGTTTTTAATTAAATGCTGGTTGCAATAAAATCTCTTTAAAAATCAAATGCCACCTAATCACTAATAAGTCCATATAATACCCAGTATAAAAGTAACGTCTAATTTGAAAGGAAAAAGGAGTAAAACACTTATACCAAAAGTATGAAGTCTTCTTTGTCCAATTAAAACTTGGTATTAGGGATAACAGAAGAAAACTACTTCAGTCGTGTAGATATAATTATGTGAAGTCATTTGTCACTGGTTCTATGGTGTTCACACAAATTAATGGGCTCAGATTCACAAAAGCTTGCATTAAATGTGAGGCATATGATAAACCTTAAATAATGTTGAGTTTAAAATTAATTACCTTCTTAATAAATCAAATCTGATGATTCTTATATTCACTGGTTCTCAGTCATTCTCCCTGCTTCTATAGAAATTAGTTTCTAACAAACAAAAAAAGTCTGTTCTTCAATCAATTGCTCTTTATGAAAAATTACAAGACCATGCCAGGAAGAGTGATATGAAGAGAGTGCTATGAATAAGCTACATTTCAGGTCTCCTCATCCTGAGATTAAACATGGAAATCAAATCAATCACATGTGTCATTCAGTCATCATTGCCAGTAACTTCTCTTTCTCTCTCATTGGTTCAGGTACCTTAAGTATTTGAGCAGAGGCTGTTGCTTTACTGACTTGAATTCTTAATGCAAACTAAGTTGGTTACCTGCAATAACAGGACAACTTATCGCTCATGTAGTGTTCAAAGTGGAAAATTATTTGTTAGCTGTGTGACCTTAGCAGGCTCTTAACCTCTCTTCGTCTCATTGAGCTCTTTGTTGATGTATGTAACAAGTGTGTATGTGTCTATTTACCTATCTATCTACTTACCTATCGAGAGAGAGAGAGAGAGAGAGAGAGAGAGAGAGAGAGAGAGAGAGAACCAGCTCTGTGTTGGATACTGCAGCAGGCTCTGGATAGGGCACAATAAACATAGTACATAAGAACACCCATGCTTACTGAATATGCCAGATAAAGACAACAGCTATCCATGGAGAAAAATGGATAGTGGAAAAACAATGCAGCCTAAAGAAAAAATATGAACAAAGAAACTTCTGGCTTTTCTTTACTGTAATTTTCCTATTGTCAAATTGCTTTTTCTCCTTAAGGCTGAAAGCTCTGATGTCGTTAGTGTGGTATCCTGCAGTCAGCATTATGCTGATAGGCCAGGCATCCTTGCCATCCATTTCACGAAGTGTCAACCAGAAGAAGAGTCCCTCTGATGTTCAGAGAGGTTCTTTTCTGTCTAAACTCCAAGATATCATAAGCCACAAGGTTTCCCTGTGTTATGGAATTCAGGAGAACATTTCTCCACAGGGGATTTCAATAGGCTTTTGATACTGGCTCAGAATCAAACATTTCTTTGCATGCTTTTTTCCTATTTTTCTAAGCTCTAGTAGTGTTGTGATGGTGCAGGTGCTTTGCACCATAACGACACCATCTTGCTACCATCTGCTATTCTACTTGTGGCCATCAGATCCAGGAGGAAGCTTGCCTGCCTGCTCACACCAGCCTCTTATTTCAGGAAGCAGTCTCATCATTTTGCTCTGTTTGTGTTGCTGCTTGATCCACCATCTAATGTCACCCCTTTTAATTACAAAGACTTTATTAGGTTTCCTCCAGTTACTACCTAGATTTTTCACAGAAAAAAAATTTACAACATCCTATTATGCCTCACTAAATCTATTCCACTCTGTACTATAGTTACATAAAATGTTCTGTGGACACTGCCTTAACTGTAATAATAAGTAATAATAAAGTAAAAACTGTAATAATAATGAAAATTTATTAAATTTTTATTTTGCTAGAATCAGGACATGAAAATTAAAATCATTAGCATACACTGGCTCCAAGAATCTTTCCTCTCTTTTATGACCTACAATGAAAGTCTCCTTCCACTGGTTGATGACTTTCATTACTGAGAGTAGTTAATAAAGAGAAATGCTAATGAGGATTTGGGATTATGGTCTTAACTCTCTTAGAAAAGGGTTTCCATCTAATATCTAATTCACTGATTGGCTTATAAATTGGTGGGGAACTAGTTTCTATGAAATATGATAAAAAGTAGACATATACAACAAAGTGTAACTACTGTGATTGCTCTACTAGATTAAATTTACGTTGCTCTTCCTTTCCTCTCCCCATGATGTTTTATATAAGTTCCTGGAAATGTAAAAGGATATAGAGGTTGGAGGATTTCAAGAAATCTCGTTGAAGCTTCTCTTCTTTTGAGTCACTTTGAAATGTTACCAGCTACCTCCATTAGAAACATAAGTGCCAGAGCAAGATTTTGAAGTTCCCTGAAGCTCTACCTGACAGTGGGGAGAAGAGTTGGGTACTTCCTGTTGGCACCAGCCACCCTGTAGCTTCCTGAAGCTGTCAGTCACCTGGAGAAGACTGAGTATGGGCATTGGAAGCTATCATCCCCTGAGATGTCACGTCCAGTCACTCCAGTCACTTAGCGTGTGGGAGAATTTTGATTGCTGGTTTTAGGTAAACTAATGATATGAACAAGCATAGTCTTTGACCTCAAAGGGTTGACTAGAATGAAGGAGACAGAAGAGCAGTTCAAACAGAACAGAAGGATTTCTCTGCTTGGGTACATCAGGATGCACGGAACTCGGCTGTTCAGACAATATATGATGAAATAAGTGCCATCTTGACTAAGGGATGAAGAATTTGTAGACGGTATACAGACAGATGAGACTCAAGAAGTGAAGCATTTTCTAGAGAGAGAGAGAAATGAATGGACCACAGTGTCCTATAGTGAGTCAACATCATTAGCATTAAGAGCATCGGGCAGAGGTGATGAGTGAGGGGTGGCTGAAAATTAACCAGGGCCTTGGGAGCCAAAGTCAGATGTTTGGCCATTATCCAGAAAAGAAAAAAATAAGTCATTAACACATTTTAGCAAGGATTATTCTGTGGTGCTGTAATAGTAAAGTTTAAAAGTTGGAGGGGATATTAGATGTTATTAGCTTTTCAATATCTAAACTTCTTCACATATTTACATAAAATGTAATTCATCAGCAGAAATAAACATATGTCTTCTCCCCAACCAGTTCCATGCACTAGAATTTTTTACAAGATTTACTCCAAATCTCATGGCTTCTAGGAGCTTCCCCTGATTTCATCCAATAGGTATTACCTGTTTTTGTAAATCCTGTAAAACTAGTTTGTATTGTACCTTGTGTTATATTGATAATACTTTATATTTTATCTATTGAGAACTTTAAGCTTTTCATTTTCTATCCCCATAACACCCCATACAATGTTTTGTAAGTATTAGCCTTCCAAATAACACTGAACTAATAGAGAGAGAAAATGTGGAAAGAAAGAAGGGAAGTAAAAGGGAGTGGGGAGATGGGAAGGTAGACAGAACCAAGGGAGAGAGCAACACATTTTTCAGATAACCTGTATCCTACAACATAGAATTTCACCTAGCTACTGAAATTAAATAGATGTTATTTGGGACACAATGTATAATAAATTCTATTATACTTGTTTACATTGTCCTTGTTGCTTCATGGCTGCAACAATTCTTCCAATTTTTTCTCCTTATGTCAAACTTTTAAACATATGCATTTCTTATCTTGAGAGACATCATTAATTTAACTTTCCTCATTCATTAGAGTTCATTCTCTATTTTCATTCCTTTCAATTATTTGTTATCATAACAACTTCCTTGTTAGTTTCCTTACAAATTTTGGCATATTTTGTGTCATTTCTTTTTCTTTAGGCTCTGATTTACATCTCTATATTTTATGTACAGCTAGACAAATTTTGGTAAGATTTTCTCTAATTAAGATATCCTAAGGGGATGCAAGCTAGTCAAGCCCTTGTTATATTTTTTAAAAGTCTAGTTCCTTTCTATTTCTTTTAAATGTAAGTATTTTATCATTTAAATGTAGTAACATACGTAATACAGAATTTAACTAGAGAACGTTTGCCAAATAATATGTACTTTCTTCTCCCAGTTGATTAGGTCATCATTTCAGTGCAGCAAAGGCTGCAATTCACAGTTCTGCCCATTAGCAGCTTTCCACAGTTTTGCAAAATACCATTGTCCTAAATTTAGTAAATTAGCTTTTGAAAACTTTTCATAAATATTTCATACCTAATAGTATTAAATATGGAAAAGTTTGTGAAATCCTGGTACGATCATGAAATAACATTTTGAAAAGTTATCTTAGCTCTGACAAAGCATGTGTCATTATCTTTTATATAATTGACAAAAACACTCATTATCATTGAAACAGTCATTGATACTTGTTATGTTTTCTGAATATTCAACATAACTTACAAATGTACTTGATTTCTTTTTTTTTAATATCTTCATTGGTATATAAGTGCTTTACAGTGTACTGTTAGTTTCTGCTGTATAATAAGTTAAATCAGATATATGTATACATATATCTTCATATCCCCTCCCTCTTAAGTCTCCCTCCCTCTCTCCCTATCCCACCCCTTTAGGTCATCACAAAGCATCAAGCTGATCTCCTTGTGCTATGCGGCTGCTTCCCACTAGCTATTTTACATTTTGTAGTGTCTATATGTCCATGCCACTCTCTCACTTCGTCCCAGCTTACCCTTCCCCCTCCCCACGTCCTCAAGTCAATTCTCTATGTCTGCGTCTTTATTCATGCCCTGCCACTAGGTTCATCAGTACCTTTGTAGATTCCATATATGTGCGTTAGCATAAGGTATTTGTTTTTTTTCTTTCTGACTTAATTCACTCTATATGACAGATTCTAGATCCATCCACCTCATTATAAATAACTCAATTTCATTTCTTTTTATGTCTGAGTAATATTCCATTATATATATGTGTCACATCTTCTTTATCCATTCATCTGTCGGTGGACATTTAGGTTGCTTCCATGTTCTAGCTATAGTAAATAGTGCTGCAATGAACATTGTGGTACATGTCTCTTTCTGAATTATGGTTTTCTTAGGGTATGTGGACAGTAGTGGGATTGCTGGGTCATATGGTAGTTCTATTTTTAGTTTTTTAAGGAACCTCCATACTGTTTTCCATAGTGGCTGTATCAACTTACATTCCCACCAACAGTGCAAGAGGGTTGCCTTTTCTCCACACCCTCTCCAGCATTTATTGTTTGTAGATTTTTTGATCATATGTCCATTCAAACAATTTCTTTTGAGTTTTCAACTCAGGTTAAGATTACACTTGCAAGGTATATCTCTCTCAAATCTCTCAGAGTTTCTCTTGGTGAAGACACTTGCGTTATTAGGAATAAAATATGTTAGCTGATAAATGCTGAAATTACATGTTTGGATCATTAAAATATATTTCTTGTACACGTCCTGGTCTCATTAATATAATAGAAGTGTATGGATTTCTACTTCCAGCAATAATTCAAGGTCTCAGTTTTTTCCAGTTTCTGTCTGTACCTGTTCATCCAAGGAATGAAGACAAAAAATAAAAAAAAAAATACAAATAAAAATGACAAACACACATGAGGTTTTTATGGTTAGGTTTAGTTGAGGTGCACACCACTTCTGCTCATGATTTATCAGACAGAACCTCAACTCATGGTGTCCAGCTAATAGAGGAGACTGTGAGATGTCTTCTAAGCCCAGAAGGGCTCCAGTCATTGGGGAGCAGAGCTTCTCTGCCAAGATGCTAGACATTTATTTCTTTATTAAAATGGCCACTGTTGCCATTTCTCAAGAATGCCCTTTGCTTTTGCATTGTAATAAAGTTTTTGTTTAGAATAGTTTTAGATTTACAGAAACTTTGCCAAATAGTAGAGGAAGATCCTATATGTCTCACACCCAGGATTTCCTCTAATTAACATCTTGAATTAATACAGCACCTATATCACAATTAATAAATCAATACAATGAATTCTTATGAACTACTATCCATACTTTATTCAGATTTCTTTAGTTATTTTACATAATGTACTTTTTCTCTTTCAGGATCCCACCCAAGATACCAAATTGCATTTAGTCATTGTATCTTCTTTGGCATCTCTTAACTGTGAAAGTTTTTCAGAATTTTCCTGTTTTGGACAACTTTTTGGTATGCAGTACAGGCAGGTATTTTGTATAAAGTCCACAAGTTTGGATTTTTGTGATCTTTTTCATGATTAGACTAATGTTATGGGTTTTGTGAAGTAAGACAACAGATGTAAGTTGCCATCAAAGGGGCATATTATCAATAGAAAATCCCTATTTATTTTAATCTTCATCCCTTGGCTGAAGTAGTATTTGTTATGTTTCTCCACTGTAAACTACTTCATTTCCCCTTTCCACCCAGTGTTCTTTAGAGGGAAAATTACTGTAAGAAGCTCACACTTAAAGAGTGGAGAGTTATCTTAACCTCCTAGATGGGGAGACATAAGTTATTTAGAATTCTTCTGCAGGGAATATTTATCTATTCTCCCACATTTGTTTAGTTATTCATAATGTATTTCTGTATGGACTCATGGATATTTGTTTATTTAAATTATCAACAATACTATTTTAATTATTTTGTTTTTCAAATGGTTTGAGCTTTGGCCACTGGGAGCACTTTCAGTTGTCTCCCTCTGTCCTTTGACATATACTCGTCATTGTTTTGTTGGTTTTGTTTCATTTTGAACATTTCCTTGCTTTCTGACACTACAAGATACTCCAGTATCATTCTGTATAATGCTGCCTCAGCCCTAGAATCAGCCATTTCTCCAAGAATCCTGGTTCCACTTATGGGAGAAGGGTTTTAGAGAATAAGATCTAGGCACTGGTGTGCTCTTTGCTTCTGGAGTGGTGTTAAACTTCTGGCTCATCTTAATTCACAGAGCAAGGAAATATATGTGTGTGTACTAACCTATGTACATACACATACCTATTATTATTTATATGAATATATCTATCAGTGTGTGTATTAAAATACATACTGATGTCTCCAAATCTGCATGATCATTCTGTCCCATGATTGTCTGTAACCTGTTCCTCCATCAGTGAGAAATCAAGTTCTTGCCATCCACTGTCCACTCTCTTAATTGTCCAGTTCCATTATACATGTGTCCTGGTTTCAGAACTGTTAACCTATGAATCTACAGAAAATACCATTACCAACTAAAGTGCATTGCTTGTGTGCAGTTCCCTTTGTTTTAAGTTTTCCACACTCCATTCATTTTCAAAGTTGCTTATATCCACACCTTTTGCCCTCACCCACTTCAGTGAAATTATTTCATCCATTTTACTTCAATTAGACTATTTTGTTACAGTGAATACTTAGTCCTCAGATCCCCTAAGCTGTTATGTAACAGTTAAAAGTTTTTCATACACTAAGGTTAATGCTTTGTTCTGTAAAGATTTTAGCAATGCATGGTGTCACCTATCCAACATTACTCTATGGTAAGGAATGGTTTCACTATTTAAAATATTCTTCCTGTGCTTCATCTGTTCAACTGTTCTCCCTACTCTCCACAAACATACCCTGAACATAAGTGATATTGTTATTGTCTTTAAAGTTTTGTCTTTTATAGTAAGTTATCTAGATGGAATTATACAGAATGCAGGCTTTTAAAATCATATTTTCACTTAAAAATATGATTCTTCCATGTCTTTTCAGAGCATGATTTTGTTTTAAATCATTGAATAGTATTAAGTTATACGAATGCACACCAGTTTGAATAACCATTCATCTATTAAAGGACCTCTTGGTTGCTTCTACTTTTTGGTAATTATGAATAAAGCAGCTATAACTGTGCAAACAAGTTTTTGTGGATGTAAGTTTAGAATCAGTTGTGTAAATACCTAAAAGAGCAATTGCTAGATCACATGATATTAAGTTTAGCTTTGTTAGAAACTGTCAAACTGTCTTCCAATGTGCCTATACCATTTTGCATTTTCATCAGCAACGAATGAGAGTTCCTGTTTCTCCATAACCTTGGCAGAATTTGGTGATGTAAGTATATTGGATATTAACCATTCTAATAGTTGTATAGTGGTACCTCATTGTTTTAATTTGCAGTTTACTAATGACATATAACATAGAGCATTTTTCATATGCTGTCTATACAGCTTTTTCAATTAGGGTCAATTCAGAAATTTTGCCTATGTTGAGTTGTTTTCTTGCTGTTGATTTTTAAGAATTCTTTGAACATTTTAGATACAAATCACTTATTATATGCTTATTTTGTGAATATTTTACCTCCAAGTCCATCCAAGTTGCTGCAAATGGAAAAATTCATTCTCTTTTATGGCTCACATTTTTAATCCATATATCTGTTGATGGACACTTATGTTGCTTCCATATCTTGTCAATTGTAAATAATGCTGCTATGAAGATTTTGGTGTGTGTATTTTTTTCAAATTAGTGTTTTTGTTTTCTTTGGATATACACCCAGGAGTAGAAATGCTGGGTCATATGGTAATTGTATTTTTAGTTTTTGAGAAACCTCCATAATGTTTTCTACAGAGGGTGCACCAATTTACATTCCCAAAACAGTGCACAGGAGTTCCCCTCTCTCTACACCCTCGCCAACATTTGTTCCTTGTGTTCTTTTAGAAGATAGCCATTCTGACAGATGTGAGATGATATCTCATGGTGGTTTTGACTTGCATTTCCTTGATGATTAGTGATGTTGAGCATCTTTTCATGTGCCTGTTGGCCATCTGCATATCCTCTTTGGAAAAATGTTAATTCAGGTCTTCTTCCTATTTTTTAATTGGGTTGTTTATTTGATGTTGAATTGTATGAACTGTTTATATATTTTAGATATTAACCCCTATTGATCTTATCACTTGGAAATTCTTTTTTCCCATTCAGTAGGTTGTCTTTTTGTTTTATCAATAGTTTCCTTTGCTGTGCAAAAGCATTTAAGTTTACTTAGGTCCCATGTGTTTATTTTTGCTTTTGTTTCCTTTGCTTTAGGAGAGAGATCCAAAAAAATACTGCTAGAATTTTTGTCAAAGAGGTTTCTGTCCATGTTTTCCTCTAGGAGTTTTATGGTTTATGGTCTAACATTTAACTCTTTAATCCATTTTGAGCTTATTTTGGTATATGGTATTAGAGAGTATTCTAATTTTATTCTTTTACATGGAGCTGTCCAGTTATCCCAGCACCACTTGAAGAAACTGCCTTTTCTCCATTGTATATTCTTGCCTCCTTTGTTATAGATCAATTGACCATAAAAGTCTGGGTTTATTTCTTGGCTGTCTATTTTGTTACATTGATCTATGTATCTGTTTTTGTGCCAGTGTCATACTGTCTTCATTACTGTAGTTTTGTAGTATTTTGGAATCAGGGCATGTGATACCTCCAGCTTTGTTCTTCTTTCTTGAGATTGCTTTGGCTATTAAGAGTCTTTAATACTACCATACAGATTTTAGAATTATTTATATTCATTCTGTGAGAAATACCTTTGCTGTCTTGGTAAGGTTTGCATGGAAAATGTAGATTGTCATTTTAACAATATTATTTCTTCCAATCCATGAATATGGTATATCTTTCCATCTGTTTATGTCATCTTCAATTTCTTTCAATAGTGTCATAATTTTCCAAGTACAGGTCTTTTACTCCTAAGGTAGGTTTTTTCCTAGGTATTTTATCCTTCTTAATGTGATTATAAATGTGATTGTTTCCTTAATTTCTCTTTCTGATATTTTGCTGTTAGTGTATAGACATGCAACAAATTTCTGTTTATTAATTTTGTATTCTGTAACTGTACTGAATTCATTGATGAACCATAGTAGTGGTTTTGGTGATGTTGTTAAGATTTTCTATGTATAGTATCAGGCCATCTGCAAACAGTGAGAGTTTTCTTTTTTTTTTTCTTACCAATTTGGATTCCTTCCTTTTATTTTTCTTGTCTGGTTTCTGTGGTAGCACTTTCAATACTATGTTGAATAAAAGTATTGAGAATGAAAATTTGTCTTGTTCCTGGTCTTAGAGGAAATTCTTTCAGCTTTACATTGTTGAATATGATGTTAGCTGTGAGCTTGTCATAAATGGCCTTTATTACGATGAGTAACATTTCCTCTATCCCCAGCTTCTGGAGAGGTTTTTTTTTATTATAAATCAATGTTGAAATTTGTCAAAAGCTTTTACTGCAATTGTTGCAATGATTATATACAGTTTATTGTTGAATATATTAATGTGATGTATCACATTGATTGATTTGTGGGTATTGAACCATCCTTGCATCCCTGAGATAAATCCCATTGATCATGCTGTATGATCCTTTTCATATATTGTTATATTCATTTTGCTAATATTTTGATGAAGATTTTTGAATTTATGTTCATCAGTGATATTGGTCCATAATTTTCTTTTTTCGTGATATCTTTGTAATGTTTTTATGTTAGGGCGATGCTGGTCTCACAGAATACATATGGAAACATTCCTTCCTCTGAATATTTTTGGAATAGTTTGAGAATGATAGGTTTTAACTTTTTTCCAAATGTTTGGTAGAATTCACCTGTGAATTACCTGTTCCTTTTGTTTGTTGGAAGTATTTAAATTAATGATTCCACTTTATTAATGGAAATCACTCAGTTCATATTTTCTATTTCTTCTTGCTTTAGTCTTGGGAGATTGTACATTTTTAGGAATTTGTCCATTTCTTCTAGTTTGTCCATTTTATTGATGTGTTCTTGTTCATAGTAGTCTCTTATTATCCTTTGTATCTCTGTGGTGTCAGTTGTAACTTCTCTCTTTTCATTTCTGACTTTATTGATTTGGGCCCTCTCTCTTGTTTTCTTGATGAGTCTGGCTAAAGGTATATTTTATTTATCTTCTCAGAGAATCAGCTCTTAGTTTCAATGGTCTTTTCTATTGCTTTTTCTTGTCTCTATTTTTTTTTCTTAATATATTTAATTAATTTATTTATGTATTTATGGCTGTCTTGGGTCTTCGTTGCTGCACATGGGTATCTTCTAGCTGTTGCAAGTGGGGTTTACTCTTCATCATGGTGTATGGGCTTCTCATTGTGGTGGCTTCTCTTGTTGCAGAGCATGGGCTCTAGGGTTATGGGCTTCAGTAGTTGTGGCACATGGACCCAGTAGTTGTGGCTCATGGGCTCAGTAGTTGTGGCTCACAGTCTGTAGAGCACAGGCTCAGTAGTTGTGGTGCATGGGTTTAGTTGCTCCACAGCATGTGAGATCTTCCTGGACTAGGGCTCAAACCCATGTCCCCTGCATTAGCAGGCAGATTCTTAACCACTGTGTCACCAGGGAAATCCCCTAGTCTCTATTTCTTTTATCAATATTTCTGCTCTGATCTTTATGAGTTTGCTCCTTCTACTAACTTAGGGCTTTGTTTGTTCTTCTTTCTCTAGTCCCTTTAGGTGTAAGGTTAAGTTGTTTATTTGAGGTTTTTCTTGTTTCCTGAGTTAAGCTTCTGTCACTATAAACTTCCCTCTTAGAACTTCTTCCACTGTGTCCCCTACAGTTTAGGACACATGTATATGTTGTGTTTTTATTTTCATTTTTCTCTATGAATAATTTGATTTTCTTTTTGATTTCTTCAGTGATTCATTGGTTGTTTAGATGAGTATTATTTAGCCTCCATGTGTTTGTGCTTTTTGCAGTTTATTTCTTGTGGTTGGTTACTAGTATAAGAGAGTTGTGGCTGGAAAAGTTGCTTGATATGATTTTAATATTCTTTATTTTTTGGGGGGGGGGGCTTTGGCCACACCACATGGCATATGGGGTCTTAGTTCCCTGACCAGGGAACAAACTCACACCCCCTGCAGTGGAAATGTGGACTCGTAACCACTAAACCACCAGGGAAGTCTGATTTTAATATTCTTAAATTTACCAAGGATTGTTTTGTGGCCTACCATGTGTTCTATCCTAGAGAATGTTCCATGTGCACTTGAAAAGAATGTGTATTCTGCTGCTTTTAGGTGGAATGTTCTTTATATATCTGCTAAGTTCATTTCATCTAATGTGTCATTTATGGTCTTTGTTTCCGTATCGATTTTCTGTCTGGATGATCTATCCATTGATGTAAGTGGGGTATGAAAGTCCCCTACCATTGTTGTGTTAATTTATATATCTCCCTTTATTTCTATTAATATTTGTTCTTTCATTTAGGTACTCTTATTTTGGATGCATATATATTTACAATTGTTTTAATTCCTTGAATTGACCTCCTGATCATTATGTAATGCTTTTCTTTGTCTTTTGCAACAATCTTTGTTTTAAAGATTGTTTGTTTGATATAAGTATTATTACCCCAGCTTTCTTTTGATTTCCATTTGCATAGAATGAAAATTTCCATTATTTTTCTTTCAGTTTGTGTGTCTCTTTAGATCTGAAGTGGGTCTCTTGTAGGCAGCATATATATAATTCCTGTTTTTGTATCCATCCAGCCACTCTGTGTTATTTGATTAGAGTATTTAGTCCATTTACATTTAAAAGTAATTATTGATATGTATGTTCTTATTCCCATTTTGTTAATTGTTTTTTTTTTTTTTTTTTTTTTTTTTTTGTGGTATGCAGGCCTCTCACTGTTGTGGCCTCTCCTGTTGCGGAGCACATGCTCCGGACTTGCAGGCTCAGCAGCCGTTGCTCACGGGACCAGCCACTTCGTGGCATGTGGGATCTTCCCAGACCAGGACACGAACCCGTGTCCCCTGCATCAGCAGGCAGACTCTCAACCACTGTGCCACCAGGGAAGCCCTGTTAATTGTTTTTGTGTTGTTTTTATAGTTCTTTTCCTTTTCCCTTTCTTCTTTTCTTGTGATTTGATGCCTATATTTAGTGTTGTGTTTGGATTCCTTTTTCTTTGTGTGTGTGTATCTATTATACATTTTTGTTTTGTGATTACCATGAGGTTTTTATACAGCTATCTATCTATTTATCTATATCTATCTATCTATCATCTATGATTGTTTTAAGTTGCTGATATCTTAATTTCAAGTGCAGTTTAACAACACTGCCTTTATACTCTCCTCCCCTTATGATTACTTTTTTCAATATCATATTTTAAATTTAATTATTTTCTGAGTCACTTAAGTGCTTATTGTTGATATAGATGATATTACTACTGTTGTCTTTTAATATTCCTACTAGTTTTGTGAGTTGATGTTTTCCTACATTTACTGTACGTTTGACTTTACCAATGAGATTTTTATGTTTCTAGTTGTAGTCTTTTCTTGTTCACTTATAAAAGTCCCTTTAACATTTGTTGTTAAGCTGGTTTTTGGTGGTGCTGAACCTTTTAGCTTTTGATTGTCTGTAAAGCTATTTATCTCTCCATTGAATCTGACTGACAGTCTTGATAGATAGAGTATTTTATCATTTTAAACATATTATACCAACCCTTCTGTCCTCCAGAGTTTCTGCTGAAAAGTGAACTGACAGTCTTATGGGAGTTCCCTTGTATGAAACTTGCTGTTTTTCCCTTGCCACTTTTAATACTCTCTCTTTGTCTTTAACTTTTTCCATTTTAGTTACAGTGTGTCTTGGTGTAGTCCTCTTTGGATTAATCCTGTTTGGGACTCTCTGTGCTTCCTGGACCTGGAAGTCTATTTTCTTTCCCAGGTTAGGGAATTTTTCAGCTATTATATCTTCAACTATATTCTCAGGTCCTTTCTCTCTTCTCCTTTTTGTTCTCCTCTAATATGAATATTACTGCACTTCATGTTGTCACAGAAGTCTCTTAAACTGCTCTCATTTCTTTTTATTCTTGTTTCTTTTATTCTGTTCAGCATCAGTGATTTCCACTACTCTGTCTTCCAGCTCACTGATCCATTTCTGTATATCATTCAGTCTACTATTGATTCCTTCTAGTGTATTTTTAATTTCAGTTATTATATTCTTCATGTCTGTTTGGGTGTTCTTTATATTTTCTTTTTGTTAACTTCTCAGCTCTGTGCATACATTGTTCTCCTGAGTACTTCTATCATCTTTACAATCACTGCTAATAGTTATTATATTTCTTCCCTTGGGGTTTTACCTTGTTCCTTCATTTGGAATGTGTTCCTCTGTCACCTCATTTTGCCGAACTTGCTGTTTTTTCTGCTTATCTGGTATGTTTGTTACATCTCCAGACCTTAGGGAAGTAACCCTCTGTAGGAGGAGTCCTATGATCCCTGCAGTGTACTCCCCTCTCATCTTCCAAGCTACATGCTCTAGAAGTTTCCCTTATGATGGCTGGTTGGATCCTTCTGTTAGGGTGGGCTGACTATGTGGGCAGTCTGGTAGGCTTGATTTGCCTCTAATCTGGTGGATGCCCAGCCCTGCCTTGTGCAGAGTCTGTCAGCTGCTGTTTGATGGGACCAAGTCACGAGGCAGCTGACTGAGGAACTCTGGAAGGCTCCAGAGCTAGGACTGGCTCACTGCTTGGTGGATTCATGGCATAAGAGATTTGGGGGCTGTTGCCCACCCACTGATGAGTGAAGCCAGGTCCTGGGGCTAGTGCAAACCCACTGGAAGGCAACATCTTTCCTAAGGTCTGGCTGCAGGGCCCTGGGGACCCACAGCACATTACATATCCCTGCTCTGGGTAGGGCTATGATGGGTAGGACTGGTTCATGACACAGTTGGCTGCAGGACCTAGTGTGCCTAGAATTTTGTGGTCACCTGCTAATGGGCATAGCCAGGGTCCATGTAGTCTCAGGGAAGTTTCTTGGTCCACAGGTTGCGGGGCTGTGATTTTCCCAAGGTTGGTGTCCACCTACTGGTGGGTGAGGCTAATACAGTGGCTAGAGCAGGCTCTCTAGTGGGCAGGGTTGGGAACCAGGAGATTCTGGGGCTGGTGCCTGCCCACTGGTTGGTGGAGCTTTGTCCCAGGGTCTCTGACTACAGGGTCCTGTGGGTCCTGGGTCTAGGGTTGTATCCAGGGTCAGCTGAGGGCTCATGGGTTCTGGTTTCTTTTGTGCCTTACCATGGTACTCTTGTTTCTTTTTTTAATATATAAACCTATTTATTTATTTATTTTTGGCTGTGTTGGGTCTTTGTTTCTGTGCACAGGCTTTCTCTAGTTGCAGCAAGTGGGGGTTACTCTTTCATTGTGATGTGTGGGCTTCTCATTGTGGTGGCTTCTCTTGTTGTGGAACATGAGGTCTAGGTGCACAGGTTTCAGTAGTTGTGGCACACAGGTTCAGTAGTTGTGGCTCGTGGGCTCTAGAGCACAGGCTCAGTAGTTGTGGTGCATAGGCTTAGTTGCTCCACCTAATGTGGGATCTTCCCAGACTAAGGCTCAAACCTGTGTCCCCTGCATTGTCAGGCAGATTCTTAATCACTGTGCTACCAGGGAAGCCCTCATGGGTTCTTTAAATCATTAAACTTTGACCTTTAAGAGAAAATGAGTTTGAGGATTTTGTATTTTAATAAAAATATTATTGATTACAATTATTAAATTGATTTGAATATACTTACTGAGTTTCTACTCTGCACCACTGAGTCTTAAGGTACCTTCTGTAATAAAAAATGCTTCAATAAAACTGGTTAATATTTATTTGATTAAACATTTGGCATACATAACTGTGACTAAAATTATCAACCAGATTCTACTGTTGTACATATGAATATATAAGAATACCTACAGAGATTCTTTAACCCTAATGTTTAAAAATGTCCCCAAAGAACTACTTGAGACTTAGACATAGATTAAGACAAGTTACAATTTATTCTACATATATATTAATCATAATAATATCTATTTGCAAAAATTAACACATAATGTAAAATTTTACTCTGATGCTAACCTCTACTCTTTAGAAAAAAAGTTTTTTTTTTTTTATCTGAAGTTTTAGTTAATACAGAATGCAAGACTAAAGATTCCCTGTATGAATAAAACTAGGTGCTGCTGATTAACCAAATATACAGAAAGTAAAATAATAAGATGTCAAAAGAGATTTTGCTTCATCATACTTAGTGAACAATTTTTATTCCTTGTTAAAAAGAATGTGGAAATCAATATCATAGTATAATTTTAATGCAGTTAAATATTTCACTGATTCATCAAGAGACTTCTTTTTATAAAATTGTGGTCAGATACACATAACATAAATTTTACAGTTTAACCAACTTTAAGTGTAAGTTTATTATTGTTAAGAATATTCACATAGTTCTGCAACTAATTCCTGAACTCTCTACTGATTAAACAATTCTCCATTCCTCCCTCCCTTATTAGCAACCACCATTTTTCTTTTGTTTCTACTAATTCAACTACTCTAGATATCTCATATATGTGGAATTATACAGTATTTGTGTTTTTGTAATTATTTCACTCAGCATAATGTCTTCAGAGTTTAATCATGTTATAACATGTGTCAGAATTTTCTTTACTTTTAAGGCTGAATGTATATGTAGACCACATTTTGTTTATCCATTCTTCTGTTGATAGATACTTGAGTTGCTTCCACCTTTTTGTTATGGTAATTAACATGGATATACAAATATTTATTCAAGACACTGCATTTAATTTTTATGATTTATACTAAGAGATGAAATTGTTGAATCATATAGTAATTTTATTTTTAATTTGTTGAGGAACCACCATAATGTTACCCATAGCAGCTGCATCTTTTTACATTTACACAAACAGTGCACAAGTGTTCCAATTTCTCCACATTCTTACCTCTGGTTTTTGATAGTAGCCATTCTCATGAATATGAGGTGATATTTCAATGTGGTCTTGATTTGCATTTTCCTAATGATTAGTGAAGTTGAACATCTTTTTAGATGATTGGTGTCTATTGGTGTATCTTCCTTGGAAAAATGTTTACTCAAGATCTTTGTCCACTTTTTAAATATGTTATACCTTTTTCTTGTTGGGTTGTGTATTTTAAAATATTTTGGATAGTAAGCTTTTAACAGATATATCATTTGCAAATATTTTCTCCCATTCTATAAGCTACATTTTCACTCTTTTGATTGAATCCTATAATGTATTAAAGTTTTAAATTTTGATATAGTCCAATTTATTTTTTTTTAACTTTTGTTTTCTAATCTATTAGTATCATATCAAAGAATTCACTGCTAAATCCAGTGTCATAAAGATATCTCATATATTTTCTTCTAAAAGTGATATAATTTTACATCTTATGTTTAAATCTTTTATCTATTTTAAGTTAATTTTAGTAAATTGTGTAAGGTAAGAGTCAAACTTCTTTTGTATGTAAATATCTAGCTTTTTCAATATCACTTGTTTAAAAGACTGTCCTTTTCCCATCAAATGGCTTTGGCAACTTTTTTGAAATAATTTTAATATATGTGTACATTTTATTTCTGGACTCTCCTTTCTATTCTATTATTCTATATGTTTGTCTTATGCCAGTGCCACACTGTTTTGATTTTTGCATCTTTGTAATAAATTTTGAAATCAGGAAATGTGAGATCTTCAAATTTGAACGTCTTTTTCAACAATGTTTTAGCTATGAGAGATCCCTTAAGATTCCATATAATTTAGTCTAGACTATAAATTAGTATAGACTTTTCTATTTCTGAAAAAAGTGCTGATAGGATTCTGATAAGGATGATGCTATATCTATGTGTTACTTTGAGTAGTATTAATATTTTAGCAATATTAATTGTTTACATCCATGTGCACAAGGTGCTTCTCCATTTATTTGCATCCTCTAATTTCTTTCAGAAATGTTTTAAAGTTTTCTTTGTAGAATATTTTAACTTTTTAAATTAAGTTTATCCCTAAATACTTTATTTCTTTTTATGCTCTTTTAAATTGAATTATTTTCTTAATTTCCCTTTTGGATTGTTTATTGTTAGACTATGTAAACACAACTTATTTTTTGTGTATTGATTTTGTATTCTGCAACTTTGCTGAATTCATTCATTATTTAACACAGATATTTAATGACATCTTTAGGGTTTTCTATACATAAGATCATGTTGCCTGCAAATGGAGATACTGTTACTATTTTCTTTCCAATTTAGATAATTTTATTTATGTTTTCTTGACTAATTTTTCTGACTAGGACTTCCAGTAGTATGTTGAATAGAAGTGGTAAAAATGGACATCCTTGTGTTGTGCCTGAGATTAGAGGAAAAGTTTTCAGTCTTTCACCACTGAGTATCATGTTAATTGTGGACCTTTTACATATGGTCTTTATTTCGTTGAGATAGTTTTTTTTCTATTACTAGTGTATTGAGTCTTTTTAACATGAAAAGGTGTTGAACCTTTTCAAAAACCTTTTCTTCATTAATTGAGATAATATGTTTTTCAAAAGAATATTGTTTATTCTGTTAATGTAGTGTATTGCATTGATTGATTTCCATGTGTTAAACCATCATTACATTCCAGGAACAAATCCCACTTAGTCACAGTATATAATCTTTTGAATGATCTGTTGAATTCTGTTTGCTGGAATTTCGTTTAATATTTTTATATCAATATTCATCAGGAATATTGGTCTATAGTATTTTTTTTTTCTCTTGAGATGAGTTTCTCTTTTTTTATTTTTGTTTGGTGTCAGGGTAATGCTGGCCTCATAGCATCAGTTTGTAAGTGCCTTCTTCAATGTTTTGAATGGCTTTGAGGGAGATTTGTTTCAGTATTTTTAAAGATGATGGTATAATTTATTAATTAGCCACCTGCTCCTGAGTTTTTTTTGTCAGGTTTTGATTACTTTTTCAATCTCTTTAATAACTATAGGTTTGTTCAGATTTTCTGTTTCTTCATGATTCAGTCTTTGTAGGTTGTGTGATTTTAGGAATCCATCTATTTTATTTAGGTTATTATTTGGGGTGCATACAACTGTTCACAGTATTCTCTTATGATTCTTTTAATTTCTGCAAAATGTGTTGTCATATCCTCACATTATTTCTGATTTTTATTTGATTTTTCACTCTTTTTTCTTAATCAGTCTAACTAAATGTTTGTCATTAAAAAAATTGTTTTTCAAAGAATAAATTCTTGGTTTTGTTGCCTTCTTCCCTTATTTTTCCCTTCTCTACATTGTTATTTTAATCTTTATTTTTTATTCCTTCTGTTAACTTTGAGTTTTGTTCATTCTTTCCCTCTACTAGTTTCTTAAGGAGTAAAGTTAGGTTGTTGATTTGAGATATTGCTTTTTTTAATATAAAAATTTACAGTTTTATATTTTTTTCTCTTTGAACTGTATCCTGTACGTTTTTGTAGGTTGTGGTTTTGACTTTCATTTGTCTCAAGATATTTAAAATTTTTCTTTGTGATTCTAAAAATGTTTAAATACTGACTGCCACAATATTGCCATTGTTAATATGATCTCTGTGTCTTATTCACGACTATTTTTCTAATGCAAGTTTAAAGATAGAGATGTTTACCTTCTTTTGTAACTTCCATTGCCCTTTGGTGAATATTAAAGGATGCAGTGAGTCTGTGAAAAATGCTAACTAAATAAAAGTTGAAGAGAAGTGGCTAAGTCTGTTTATTTTCCTTATGTTAGAAATATGATGCTTTTTCTTTCTGCATTTAGATAAAGTCAAAATTTCTTTCATTTATACTTAGGATTTATATTTTAAGGACCACATAATTTTAAAATAAATTGTAGTTGCCTTCCAAATGCCTTCCTGCTGCACTAAGCTTTTTGAGTTGATTAAAGTTGTTCATGAAGTTAAAACATCCCTGACATATTAACACTCTCTCTGGGTGAGAACATCCCTGGGGTTGGAACGTATTTCATATATTTTTCTCAGCTGCTACTAACATCTTTGAAAATGTTTTAAAATACGTAGAAATATATTTTCTGTTTTATAAAAAGGTATATGACATAATTGAGATATCTATGCATTTAAAATACATGTACAAATTCAAGCTGAAAACACATATAAATTGTTGAAAATTCACCAGAGATTGTAATGTACTATCAAAATTCTTTCATTCACTACCATGTTTCTAAAGTTTATTATTTAAGAGTAATATTAAATGTTAATAATGAATGCAGAGAACATTCATTCCAATCAATAAAATTTAATTGAAATTGGGAAGCTTGTATGAGGATTCAAGGTGGCTGGTAATTCAAAACATTTATATTTATTAAACATTCTTATTTATCAACATTTTTTCTAAATTATTTTTGCCTCTTGTTTTCATTTATTCATATAATACATAGTAAGCAGAGACAAGGAAAAATACTTTTCTGTGAAATTATTTATTATATATATAATAATATGGAGACTTATAATTCTGTCTTACTTTTGTCTTAGCTCCTAAAAAGCCAGGACAATGATGGCAAAATTATTTGTGGGATGTTGAAAACATCAATATATCATGTACACAATAAATACATTGTAATTTTGACTGCATTGGTTTATAAGGAATATTAAAAACAAATAAAAACCCAAATGTACAAAAAATATTTGTATTATGTTTATAGAGAAAAATTATATATGGAAGTCTTTAATTTCACCATGCCTGGCAGATAGTAGGGGTTTCAGAGCTGTAGATTCCTCTCTTTTTATAAATTAAAGCAGCATTTCACACATCTTTCACAAGAAAATTAAGCCCAACACTAAGTGAGAAATTGTAATAGTCCATTTCCTGCCCATATTTCCAACTCAGACACTGCAGTTCATTCTTCCTTCCCTCTTTGCTTTCTTTCTTTGCCTTTGGATAATGGTTGCTATTTCCTCAATTAGAACTAGTAATAATGGCTAAGTCAATTTACCTATTTAGGTCATTTTTCTCTTTTCAGCAAAATGATGAAAACTAAGGATTTGTTAATATGTCTCTCTATATCCCAAACTAAATACACAGTACATTAAATCTAGTTTGTCGTGAGAAGTGCTTGGGATTGATGCTAGACTAGGTGAGCCCCCCAAAATCTATAAATACTATAATGTTTTTCAATTGATCAAAGATCATATCACGTGCAAATGACTTTTGAGTAGATAGTGAAGAACAGAGTAACACAGATAATGAATATGTATGTTTTAGGTGTTCAAACATGAGTTACATTCTATTAATAGATCATTCAAAGAACAATTCAAAGCTCAGGGGTACTTAGCCCCTATGTGAGAATTGTCTCAAAGAAGGAAAGATTCATCAATTTCCTCCCAAATTCTCAATGCCACAACAGTACATCTGTTTATAATAGGTACAGCCAGGTTTTTCTAGAGGGCTAAATAAGGCTGCAGGATAATTACGTAAACTGGAATTTACCAGTATACCATTCATTTTTAGAAATCAAGGAATTGCCAGATTCAATTTTAAAACAATTGTTAGCTTGTTACAAATAAATGTATACCCACATTCCTGGGTTTGATGTTGGGATGAGATTGTGGAAAGCAAGCTAAGCTATTCTAGGAATATTTAAGTTGTATGAAATGAACATTGAATTATGTTTCAGAGGAGAAAATAATTTGTTTTTTTAGAGAAAATGTGAGAAGGCCTTCAGCATAAGAGTAATACTGAGTGTGATTGATAGGATATAATATTATGTGAATATGTAAAGAAGGTGAAGAAATTTTATTAAGACAGAAAATATGAATAAAATGCAGTATCAAAACTATTGGTAAATTAATCTAATGGTAGTGGGAAAGATAGTTTTAACCCATGATTAAACTTTTATTCAGCTACATTTGATAAAATGTATACTGAAATTAAGCCAAAGTCTACAAATTGATTTGAATTAATTATGCAAATAAGGTGAGTATAAACAGTATTGTAAAGAATATCTTTATATTTTCTCCTAAACAAAGATTCCTAAAAAACAAAGATTCCTAAAAAATTTCAAGTCAGAAAGTAAAATAAGAACAAAGGAATACCTTGTTGGCTCAGATAAGTGGACTTTGTGTGGTCCAATGATGGATATATGGCAAGGACAACATGAGGCCATTGAAATAAGACTTATGTAACTACATAGAATTGTCACCATTTTTATGATTTTATCTGACAAAATGATTTAATTTACTCTATAGAGCTTTAATACTCCAGGTCCTAACAAAATGTAAGATACCCATTAATTATATTGATATTTCATTTCTGAAAATATTTCACATCTTCCAATTTCACAAAAATTTGAAAATATGATCTTCACAATTTTACCCAAAACCCAACCATGCAATGCTTATAGCTAACAGAAAAAAAATCCTAAACCTATGGCTTAATATATATGGTCATCCACAGTTGCTACCATTATCCTTCCCAATTTAACTCCAGACACCCATGAGGTTTAAAATCTACACTCATCCTTAATTGTTTATTTTATGTCTCCTGAAAATACTTTGTATATTTCCATCCCCATATAGTTTTTTGTGCTCTTATTTGGTATGTGATCATCTCATATTTTCACATCTTATCAAATATTGACTTCCTTTAAGGTCCAGCTGATACATGAGCCATCTATGGAATCTCCTCTCATCCTAGGAAGGATTGATTTCACCAGGGAAGGAATGCTTTCTATTCTCTCCAAATTCCAGTTTGGGGTAATGATAAAGAACTCATTACATAATTACACAGTCAACTTAATAAAAAAAAAAAAACTTCAGATTGATGAAAATTTTACACTTCCATATTTGTTCTTCCTTTCTGTTTTCTTCAATTAAAAAAATGTTCAATTCTTGTTTTACAAGAGACCCTCAAAAATTGGGAATTTTACTATAAATGTCTCAAGTTGCTATTTTCCAGACTAAACACATTCATTTGTCTTTGTGACATGATTTATAGACTTTTCAATACCTGGTCACTGTCTCCTTAATGTATTATGATTATGTTCATCTGGTGTAATAAAATAGTACGGACCTTTCTGAAGATGTGATTAAATGGAGAAATATATCAAGGTCATTAATGATAAATGTAATATTATTATAAAAATGTCAAACTCATTCACATTCATGTAAAATTTTAATAAAATTATAATTGAATATGTGATTCTAAAATTGAGATGGAAGAATAAATACCCAAGAATAAAACAATAATATTTTTAAAAGCAGAGCAAATGTATAGGAGTTAAATATCATCAAATCTCATAATTAAAATAATTTGTTATAGCTCAGAAATATACAAAATTTAAATTGTATATTTGTGAATGTATATATAGTATTATATGCATATTTATCTGTATTAATGTGATAAAAAATATTTCAAATCAGTAAAAAAAGAAAATATTTCTTCCTAAATAGTGTTAGAATATTGACTACTTATGTGAAAAATAAATAGAATTTGTTTTGGAATTCATCCCACTTATTTTCCGAGTACATAAAAACCTAAATATTAAAAGGACAATATCCCATGGAATTATAATTATATTAGGTCAGTCCTTCAGCTTACTTCTTTGCTCTTCTGTCTTCTCAAGCTTTTGTGGACTTTGTCACTGCAATGAAAGTCTTCTTATATATGGGATTATTACTTTCACTATAAAAACAAGCCTCATATCATATATATTTAATACTCTCCCTTGAGCCCTCAGTTCCTCCATTACCTTCTATTTCTTTTCTTTCACTTAGAGCATAACATCTCTAAAAGCTTTCTCTACCCCTACATCTAACTCCTCAGCATCCATTTTCTCTTCAACTCTTTTCAATCTGTATTTCATCCCATCTTCTGCCCTTTTTGCCTATAACTTGCCAATAACTTTGGTCAAGTTTCTGCCATAATTGTACTCAGTGTCTCAGCAACAATTGGCAAAGTTGACCATTCCTGTCTTGATTACTCCCTTCCTCACTTCCCATGACCCACACTGACCTAGTTTTTCTCCTAATATTTTGGCTGTCTTGATCTCCTTTCTCAGAACTTTAAATTTGGCATGTCCTAAGACTTTTTTTTTTTTTTTTTTTTTTTTGCGGTATGCGGGCCTCTCACTGTCGTGGCCTCTCCCGTTGCGGAGCACAGGCTCCAGACGCGCAGGCTCAGCGGCCATGGCTCACGGGCCCAGCCACTCCGCAGCACGTGGGATCTTCCCGGACCGGGGCACGAACCCGTGTCCCCTGCGTCGGCAGGCGGACTCCCAACCACTGCGCCACCAGGGAAGCCCCGTCCTAAAACTTTATTCTTAGTTCTTTTTATTTTCTTTATGTGCATTCTCTTTCTAGGTGATCTCATCAGTCTCATGCTTTTACATATCACATATACACCTTAGAATTTCTACTTGAATCTTGTATTTAGTTGTCTCTTAGGCATCGCCAACTTAACAAACCTCTCCATTCCATCCTATAAATATACTTCCCATAGTGTTTCCTATCTCCATAAAGGGATCCTCTATCTATTTATTATCATGGTGCAAACTTAATTGTCACTCAGGATTTTTATTTTCTTCTAATACTATATACAAATATGACAGTAAATCCTATTTACTATGCTCAAATAAGAATATCCTTAAACCTAGCTGATCTTCTAAGCTCTAGAACTAAAATCCAGTCTCAGCAACCGTCTCCTCAAGTACTCCAAGATGAAACACAAAGACATCTCTGAAAGGAAAGCATAGCATAGCATCTGAAAGCACTGATGCTGAAGCCAGATACCTGCATTCAAAGACAGATTTGCTGATCACTAACTGCGTTAGGTGACTAACATTCATATTTTTCTTCTATGTGCCTGTACTTCTGTGCTTCTGTTTCTTCATGCATAATATGGGGAGAGTAATAATACCTACCTCATTAGGTAATTTGAGATATTAAATGTATTAGTTTATATATAAATTGTATAGAACTCTATATATGTAGTATGCAAAGGGAAATTCTCTAAATGTCACCACTTCAAAAATAACATTCCTATACCATAAAAGATCTATTAACCTAGTTAAAAACAAATTAATAATAATAAAATTATAGGATATCAATGGTTAAAATAAGGATATAATATTTAAGTGAGTGTCATATTGGAGCAACAGAAAAAAAATTCAAATGTAGTCCAGATTTAGACACTGGCATATGTAGAGAAATGCCTGATGTATAAAAACGACATAAAGAATCCATTGCAGTGGTTATCTGGATTTACCTTAGGGAGACTAAGCAACACAGAATAAAAAGCTTTGAAAAAAGACATTTGTTTTGTCCTAAGAACAACAATGAAAATAGATGGTCTTTTAAATAAATTATACTCGATCAATTGGATATTTATGTAGAAAAGAGTATCTTTATTACTTATCCACAAGATACAAAAAATCAATCCAGGTGGATTGTATATCTAAATAAAATAAAATATCACTTTTGGAAGATAATGTAGGGGAATATATTCATGCCAGTGAAGGAGATAAAGATTTCTAAATCTGGTTGAAAAAATACTAACCATAAGGAAAATAATTATATTTATTAAATCAAGAAATTACATTCATTGTAAAAAGCATAAAATTAAGCAAGCCACAGAGTGAAGTGAGAGTGACAGTCTGCATATAAAAAATTGACAAAGAGCTTGTATCCATAATATGTAAGGAACTCAACAAACCAGTAAAAAAGAAAGTGAATGAAATACATGAAAATCCACTTGACTAAAGAAGATACCTAAATTGACAATAATACATGAAAAAGGTGCTCAACATCATTAGACATCAGGAGAATGAAATTATAATTTAATGTGCACTCTCTACACATCTTCCAGAGAGAATAAAATTAAAGAGGCAGCAAATATGTAGTGTTTGGTAAATATGGCAATATGTATTGAAGCTGAATATATGCCTTCCTATGATCCAGTAATTCCTCTCTCAGCATATATGTATGCACTAAAACTCATGTAAAACGATGTTCACAACAGCCTTATTTGCATTAGTCAAACACTGAACAAAAGAATAATGCCCATTTAGTGAGATAATAGGTAAGTTAAATGTATGCTTCTTACAATGAACCAATATACAGCAATAAAAATGATTTAAATACTTCTCAGGGTCCATGTCTCAATCATAACAGTGAAGGAAAGAATACAAATCAGAAAGTACATATGCATATGACTCCATTTATATAACTTACAAATGCAAACCAAAAACCTTAAAGTCAGATGGTTACCCTTGAAAAGACAAGTAATTATCAACTTCAAAGGGAATTTGGGGGTGTTGGTAATGCACTATTTCTTTCAGAGGGAGTTGTATACACAAGAATTTCTTAGTGGAAAATCATCAGCTGTACACTTAGCAATATGCATATCTGGAATAAAATGTATTTTAAAAATAAAAAAAAAGAGTAAAAGGTAAATAAGCAACTGGAGACAGTATGGGTGGATGGATAATTTCTGAATGTTTGGCTGAGAAAGTAAGTAAATAAGTGGAATTGTATCAGCTAACAGAGGGATGTGGGATCTGAGAAATGTTTTCTATTTGGTTGGGGGCCATATATTAGGAAAAGTTTATATGTAAAGCAAATCACTCAATAAAGTGAAAGGCTAATGATCAGGAGAAAGATGGATTAACAGACCCAAGTCTTACAAATTCAAGAGGGTATAGTATCCAGAGATTGGCCATTGAAGGAAGGAAGAGGAGAATACATATAATCTATATAAATCAATATAAAATGTTGCATATTAATAGAGGTTTTTAATTTAAAATATTTTAACGTGTAAAAAGACTTTGGTTATAAATTGACTCTGTCTTAAAACTCATTTAAATGAAATCATTCCCTGAGGTTTATAAGTGGGTTTCATTAACTTGATTTCACACAACGGAGGTGGTTCTAAATGCAGTGGCCTTCAAGAAGAGTATAAAACTGACACATTCGTGTGAATAAATTATTTATTCATATATGGCATCCTTCAATTACAGTACATTTCAACTTGTTTGTTTTTCCTTATTCACACAGTAATCTTAGAACAGTGGAGTTTTCTTTAAATAAATTCTGTCCCTTATTTATTTCCAGAGTTCTCACCTCTTTTTTTCTAAATTTTAACTTAAAACAATTATAAGTTCCTCTGACATACTTAACCCACCTGTTAATTACCTAATTTGATAGGAAAATAGTTCCTCTCTTCCATGACATACACTGGTAAATTCCCTTCTGACCATTCTAGAAGTTCCTTTATTATTCCAAATCGTATGTCATCCATATTCATCACTTTGCTGACAAATTTCATTTTTTTTACCTTAAGTTCTCTCTGAAAAGCCCAGGTTGTCAACCAACTGGACTTTTAGACTAGAAGGCATGTTTAAGTTTTGCCAAGTTTTATTTTAATCATTATCTTAACTCTTTTGCCAATTTCGTAATGCAAGCATCTAGTGCCTTCTCTATAAAATTAGAATTCTTTCTCCCTAATTAATCTCTGCCTGTACAACAGATTAATAGTGTTATTCATACTTTGAAAAAAATCCTTCACAATGTTTTATTTGTAAACATCAACTTCAGCAAAGACCTTTCTTTCTTTCTTTCTTTCCTTTTATACCCAAGCAGTGTTTTGGAAAGTATCACTCCAGAAAGTTGGCCTCAGTTTTCTGCATCCATACTATGGATCATCCTATAACACTATCCCATGACTCAGTCTTCATATTTCATAAACTAGAACTTTCTCATACCTCCAAAATAGCCTATAGGCAGTCTATTTGTATCATTAGCAGATGAAACTTGGCCTGTCCACTTGTAAGAATTTCAAAATAGGGCTTCCCTGGTGGCGCAGTGGGTGAGAGTCTGCCTGCTGATGCAGGGGACACGGGTTCGTGCCCCAGTCCGGGAAGATCCCACATGCCGCAGAGTGGCTGGGCCCGTGATCCATGGCCGCTGAGCCTGCGTGTCCGGAGCCTGTGCTCCGCAACGGGAGAGGCCACAACAGTGAAAGGCCCGCATACTGCAAAAAAAAAAAAAAAAAAAAAAAAAAAGAGTTTCAAAATAAAGAGCATAATTAGGGAAATTAAATGTGTGTACTGCAAGGAAGGCAGAGCATATACTTCAGCTCAGATGAACCTATAAAGAACCTGAAAAAAAAACAACAAAAAAAGCAAATATTTAAGGGTAAAAGGTAGACCTAGGTGACTTTGGAGATCACAGGACAGCCCTTTACATAGATGACAGATGTGCCCTCAAAGTGTAGAAGACCAGGTTTGGACAGTGGAAGGAGTGTGAACAGAAAACGTGATTTCCAGTTACCATACAGCACCCATAGGACTCCGTGTCTTCTTTTTCCTCCTTCCTTCACCCTCTTTATTTGCCCTTCATGTCTTCAGTTTCAAGCTCTGAGTAGCGTATAGTATTTTATCTCATAGTTGCATATTTCTCCCCTTTTTTCCTGCAAATCAACAAGAATAACAATTACAAATGGATTATGTGTGAACTTTTACACCAAGAGGAGTGCTCTAATAAACAGCCTTTTTGATTTCTTAAATTCTTAAATGGGTTAGACTTAGGTGGAACAACAAAACATATCATAAAAAAAAAAAAACTTGCTTAAAGTATTGATCTGAGGTTGATGCTGATTTGAAAAAAGAAGTTCTAGAATTTGGGCTTGAAGAACAGTTAGGTTAAATAATTTGAACTAACTTGTACAGTGAGCATAGCCAGGAAGGTCATAGATTTCAAGGATTACTCTTAAGTTAAGCAATAAACAATTAAACTTAAATCCCCATGCACAGGGTTTTGTGCCATTTTGAGTGACATTGATATAAAATCATTTTTTGTTACTATTCTAAAGGGAGAGATGTAAAAGTAATGTGACTGACATTTTAAATGTATGGACTTCTGAAGAGATGGTGTTAACCATAACCAGTTAGTTTGTAATGACCGTAAATTATCACCAGCTTTCCAATTCCAGGACACTCAGGACTGGGCAGGAATGAAGACAAGGCTGTTAGTCTGAATAACAGCAATTTCTGATGGATGAGAGAACAAGAAATACACAATATTTTACTTTTTATTTAAAGCACTAATCTTACATATTATGATCAAATATTCTCCTAGGTCCATCATATACCTATTTTGATTTCTCTTTAATGCATGCTTAAAGTTTTTAAATTCTTCTAGCAATTTCTACAAGCACAAAGCAGTTGGCATTTTAAAAGCTTTTACAGAAATTTGGAACAAGAAATAACTGATTGAAAAATATATAAAGAATTTTGACTTTAGTGATTAAAAATATATTACTCAATGGGAAGTGAACTCAGCTAAATATGCCAATTAAGTTTGATTATTAGGTAAATTAAAATAAATCCAGACTTCAAAGTGTTTCAACATGAAAGTATTTTTCTGGACTTTTAAATTATAGTTAAAGGTTAAACTTTTCTAAGTAATAATTTATAAGTTTGTAAGAAATTCTTGGGGAAAAAGAGAATAGTTTGGATTTTTATACACACACACACATACACACATTATACATGCAGAACATAAGAATATATAAGTATACACAAGTATATATAAACATATATGTATTAGGTACATGCTTATAATATTTATACATAAACACTATTTATGTTATCATGTACAAAATGGTATATTTCCACCTGAAGGCTACATATTGTTATATTTGTTAAGGTTCTAAGATGTAAAAATGAACAAATTAATAAAATATTGAATATATATATCAATAATTTAAATTTGGGGGTAGAAATCTTATTTTCAAATGCAAAGCAGTATGTGGGCTGGAGTGAAAAACAGAATATTTGTTGCATATAAAATTTTAATTTGAAGAAATAGGAGGGTTTTCTGAAGGTTGACTTAAAATAAAATTTCTGGAAATTTGTAAACTCCCAATCCACTTCAATTTGGGGTTATTTTGTATTTTTAGGTTAATTTTTCTAATATATAATTTTCTTCATTTCTCATCTAAGCTGTTTTCCTCAGCTCAGTGGACTAGTAGTTATGACTAGTCAGTACTTACTTAGCTTAGTGAATGCAGATAGTCTATTCAGAGAATGAAACTCACACAGTATAGAATACAAAGAAAATATAATTATTTGCAAATTTCTGATTTCAGTTTGATGACTTTAGTTTGTAGGGTTAATCAAATATCATTCCTTTAAAGCAAATGGAAAGGACAGTTCTTTGCCTTGTTTTTGTCAAGCTGTTTGGAAAGCTTGGTGAGGGCTGAAAGTGAACCTGTTATATTTAGCAAATAATTTCTATGGCACTTTCCTTCTTGTGACCAATTTTCAGATGCAAAGAAGCCATTAGTTAAGAGTCTGGCCTTTCCTTAGAGAGGCTGAATAACACAGAACAGTCTTGATGAGAGGCCTTGTTCCTTCCTTGGAAACTCATTACTGCATATCCTTAGGCAAGACCCTGAGCATCCATCTTCCACAGTCCTTACTTGAACATGCAGAGGTTAGACTAACAAATCCTCTAGTTGCATCTCTATAGGATGGTGTTTCCTTTCTCTGGGAGCACAGACCAGGAGCAAGTTGTTTTCTGTAAGCTCTTCAGCACATGCCCGTCACAGCTCAAGGGGCAGTAAGACTTCTATCTGAGAGATTAACTTCATTTTAAGGGTAAAGGAAAGGCTCTTCTTGCCCTTGAATTTCTTGTAATCATTGCTCCGGCTTCAGCAAATCCTGCCTTTCACAATTTTCTAGTGCATTCTAGTCCTTTCTGAGATATCAATATCCAAGTCCCCTTTCAGTTCTTTTAATTTGCTTATCAGGTTTATACCCACATCGTGCCCAGCTGACCTACTGTTAAATAGAAGTAAGACGTGATGCCTTTGGTCATGGAATTGAGTACAGAGCAGAGCAGATGCACTGATCATGGAGGAAAGAATGGCACCTCTCCCCTAAAATGTCTAAAATTAAGTGTATTTGACACATCACACATCAAGTGACCTCAAAGCTCTCCTTCAGGGTCTACATAAAAAATTCCTAACTTTCTGACTTGAGATTTTAGGAGTTTTGACTGTGTCACTCTTTGTATTCTAAGTTTCTTTAAACCTCTTTCTGGCTTCATTCTGATCACAGAACTTGTCACATCGACTTGCCAATGAAAAATGGCTACTCAACTAACATTGCTATTGTCCCTAGGAAGGCAGGGGGTTGGGGGGGATGGCAATCAAGAAGGAAGAAAGTTAAGTTCACTTCATTAAATCCCTTTTTCTTTTTCTTTCTTTCTTTCTTCCTTCCTTTCTTTCTGGTAGCCACAGAAAAACAGCCTCTGCATTTCACTCAGCTTAAATTCATTGTAATTACATGAACATTTCAGTTATATTTCTCATGATGCTATCTCGCATATATCATATAATTACAGTGTTTATTTAATATTCTACAAGCTATAATTAACCTCTTTATTTTAAAGTATAATAATGTAAGAATGAGGGAAGGCAATGAAGTTTACAGATAAAATTTTAAAAGACACAGAGCTAATAAGTGGCTAAGTCATGGCTTAAACTCAAGTTTTGTAATTCATGGTTTCAAGTGTAGGTTTTCTTTATAACAGATATTTATTTATTTATTTACTTATGATCATCCACCATACCTGGTTGAAAGAATGGCAAATAAGATTCAGCCCATGCCTAACTATGAACCATAAAAACATTTATCTAAGCTCAAATCTGTAAGAACTGTAAGTTTTGTGTAGAATAGTAAATTGAAATAAGAAAATTAGGATCAAAGTGAGAGAGAAAGAGAGAATGTGTGTATGAGAAACTCATGCTGTTGGAGCTCTATAGAATGTACCATTAACTCTACCTTTCATTTAAAACTTGAGCTGAAAATATGATCCATATTTCTCAGCTTATTTTCCTTTAGGTCAATGTTATTGTGTAAGGTAAGCTCACCCAAATGTAATAAATAAATCAAGCTGAAGTATAGCTATTGGTGTCAGAGTTTTCCAGCATTTGTGACAAAATCATCAACACATATTAGTGAGCCTATCATATGCAGTAGTCACTTGCAGGAATCTAGGTGCCATGTCATGCCCAGTTTTCAACCTTGATTGCCAGTTTATAAAGTCTGTGCTGTACCCCAAAGACAAGGGCTTGTTTAAGGACCATAAATATCAATAAGATGTGTCAACCCAGTGTCCTATCCAAGGACAAATCACTTAGCAGCCAGGTCATTTAAATCACTTAGCAACCAGGTCAGAGTTGGTGACCCCCAGATTTAAATAATTTGGAGAAAAACCTCCCATCCTAAACTGGCTCTCCTTTACAGGTGCTGTCATGCCTAAATGTCAATAATACCTACTTTTTAAATTAATACACTTTTCAAAGATGTGTTAGGTTTACAGAAAAATTGAGCAGGAAATACAGAGGGTCCCCATATACCTACTCACTCTCAATTTTCCCTATTAACATCTTGCATTAATATGGCATACGTATTACAATTGATGAAAAAATATTTATACATTATTGTTAACTAAAATCCAGAGCTTACATCAGAGATCATGATTTGTCTTGTACAGTCTTGTGTGTTTTAATAAATGTATAGCGATATGTATCCACCACTACAGCATCACACAGAGTAGTGTCCCTGCTCTAAAATATCCACTGTGGTCCACCTATTCCTCCCTGTCTCTCTCTCCTCTATGAGCCTCTGGCAACCACTGATCTTTTACTATCTCTGTAGTTTAACCATTTTCAGAATGTCATACAGTTGGAATCATACCATATGTAGCCTTTTCAGATTGGCTTCTTTCACCTATTAATACACATTTAAGATTTCTCCATGTGTTTTCATGGCTTGATAGCTCTTTTTTTTTTTCCTTTACTTAGAATAATAATGAATTTTGTCATTTTGCATAATTGGATGTCAAGGGTTTGATCAAGTTCCAGGCACAGTACAATCATCTAGCTCCATGGTATCATTACAAATCCAGGTTCCTTCCATCACTTCCCTCTGGCATCCTCTGTGAGATAACTTTGCCCCAGGGTGTCTCCTTTCATGACTGTGAAATTACTGCAGCATTTTCAAGTATTATGTTCATATATGATCCCATCTAGGGAAAAAGACATGGGATCATCTCTTTCTTTTCTTCTTCTTCTTCTTCTTTTTTTTTTTTTTTTTTTGCAGTATGTGGGCCTCTCACTGTTGTGGCCTCTCCCATTGTGGAGCTCAGGCTCCAGACGTGCAGGCTCAGCGGCCATGGCTCACGGGCCTAGCCACTCCATGGCATGCGGGATCTTCCCAGACCGGGGCACGAACCCGTGTCCCCTGCATCGGCAGGCAGACTCTCAACCACTGTGCCACAGGGAAGCCCTTTTTCTTCTTTTTTATTTAGTTTGTTTCCCTTTTTTATTGTGGTAGTTCAATGGCATTAAATATATTCACATTATCAGACAATTGTCACTACTATCCATCTCTGGAAATTTTTGTCCTCTCAACCTGAAATTTTGAGATTCTTACCATTGTATAATAACTCCCTTGTCTTCCTCATCCCAACCCCTGGTAACCACTATTCTACTTTCTGTGTCTATAAATGTGTCTACTCTAGGAACAGCAATCACATGAGTATAATTATACAACATTCTCTCTGCTTGTCACTGGTTTATTTCACTTAGCGTAATGTTTTCAAGGTGCATCCATGTTATAGCATGTATCAGAATTCCATCCCGTTTTAAGGCTGGATAAAATTCCACTGTATGGATATTCCACATTTTGTTTATCCATTCATCTGTAAATAGAATTTTAGATTGTTTCCAGCTTTTTCCAACTGTGAATAGTACTACTATGGACATTGGTGTTCAAATGTCTATTTGAGTCTATGCTTTCAATTCCTTTGTTTATATACCTAGAAGTGGAATAAATGGATTGTATGATCATTCTATGTTGATTTTTTTTTTTTTTTTTGAGGAACGACTGTACTGTTTTCTACAGCAGCTACACCAATTTACTTTCACACTACCAGATGGGTTCCAATTTCTCCACAGTTTTTGTGAGCATCTCTCATTTTCTGTGTTTTTAATTTTTTTTGTTTGGTTGGTTGTTGTTTTTTTGCTAGAATAGTCAGGACACTGTGGGGTCTTTCCAGGAACAGACCCTTCACATCCTCTACCCACCTCTTGTTTGTCGAAAAGCTTTAGCCTCTTAGATCTTCCTTGAGTGCCAAAGGGGAGATTTTATCAGAGAAGCGAGGAAATGTAGAAACAAAGGAAAACAATTAAGTAGAACAAAATAATAATAGTTGAGATATAAAACAAAGTCAAGAACCTTTATTTCCTCTTCAAAGGCTGTAATATTCTGCACCAGGTTCTTGAGTTGTTTTACAGACCCTGAAACCCCTACCATGTCGAAGAAGTTAATTACATGCTGACCAGAAACACATAGACCCACACTGGTTGGAACCAGAAGGTTAATGATGTTGACTCCTGATTACCTCACCACAAACCAGTCAGAAGAATGAATGTCTTTGAGCTGATCAGGCACTATGTACCCTTCTCCCGCACCTTGCCTTTAAAGATGCTTCCCCTGAAAACCACGAGGGAGTTCAAATCTGTTGAGCATGAGCTGCTTGTTCTACATGCTTGGCCCCGAGTTGAGTGCCTTGCGATAAACACTGTACTTTCCTTCACCACAACCCAGTGTCAGAAGATAGGCTTTACTGCCCAGGGGCAAGCAAACCTAAGTCTGGTTCCATAAGAGCATATTAATGGAAGTGAAATGGTATATCATTTTGCTTTTGATTTACATTTCCCTAGTGATTAGTAATGTTGAGTATCTTTACACATACTTATTGCCCATGTATATGTCATCTTTGGATAGATGTCTATTCAAGTCTTTAGCTCATTTCTGAATTGGGTTTCTGTTTTTGTTGCTGTTGTTGAGTTGAAGGATATGTTTATATAGTCTGGATATTGATGCTTTATATTTAAATTGCAAATATTTTCTCAAATTTTACAGGTTACCTTTCAAGTTTCTTCAGAGTCCCTTAATGCACAGAAGTTTGTAATTTGGATGAAATACAACTTCTCCACTTCTTTTTCTTGTCTGTGCTTTTGGTGTCACATTTGAGAAATCAATGCTAAATCCTATGATATAAAGCTTTCCCTTAAAATTTCTTCTAAGATTTTTGTATAAAATTTTATATAAAATTTTATAATTTTAGCTCTTATGTTTAATTTGATCCATTTTGAGCTACATTTTGTATATGGAAGAAGGTAAGATTTCAACTTCACTCTTGCATGTGGATATCCATTTTCCCAACACCATTGCTGAAAAAACCCTGTCTTTTCACAATTGCATCGTTTACACAATCTTGTCAAAAATTATTTGAAAATATATGTGAGGGTTTACTTCTGGGCTTTCCATTCTATTCCATTGGTTTATGTGCCTGTCTTTATGCCACGCATGTTGTTCTGATTTCTATAGCTTTGTATTAAGTTTTAAAATCAGGAATTGTGATGCCTCCAACTTCATATATCTTTTTCAAGATTGTTTTGGATATTTGGGTGTCCCTTGATATTTCCTACAAATTTTAGAATAAACTTTTTCATCTCCACATGAAAAATTGGGGCTTTTGAGAGGTTTTTCATTGAATCTGTACATCTCTTTGGGTAATATTGACATCTGAACAATATTAAGTCTTCTAATCATGAACAAGGGATGTCTTTCCATTTATTAATGTTGTATTTAATTACATTCAGCAGTGTGTTGCAGTTTTTAATGTAAAAGTATTTTGCCTCCTAGGTTACATTTACCTTATGTATTTTTTCAATTTAATTATACATGGAATTATTACTTAATTTTCTTTTCAGATTGCTCACTGTTAGCATACAAAAACACAATTGATTTTGACCTGAAACTTTGCTGAATATGTTTATTCATTCTAGTAATTTTTGTGAGGGGTGGGATATAGAGGGTTTTCTACATATAAGATCATGTCATCTGCAGACAGAAATAATTTTATTCCATTGTGATTACAAAAGATAGTTGGTATGATTTCAGTCTTTTCAAATTTTTAAGACTTGTTTTGTGGCTTAGTATATGGACTATTCTGGAGAATGTCGCACTTGAGGCAAATGTGTATTCTGTTGTTGCCGGGTGAGGTGTTCTGTAAATATCTATTAGGGCTAGTTAATCTATACTGTTTTAAAGTCCTTCATTTGCTCATTGATCTTTTATTTGCTCTATTCATTATTGAAAATGAAGAATTAAAGTCTCCAATTATTATTGCAAAGCTGTCCATTTCTCCCTTAAATTATGTCAATGTTTGCCTTATCTATTTTGGAGTTCTGATGTTTAGTTCATTTATGTTTTTAATTACTATTTCTACTTAGTGGGTCGACCCTTTTATCAATATATGATGTCCTTCTTTGTCTCTTATAAGAGTTTTGAGTTAAAGTCTATTTGATTTATTATTAGAAAACCACCCAGCTCTCTTTTGATTACCATTTACATAATATATCTTTTGCCAGTGTTTCACTTTCAGCTTATGCATGTCTTTAGATCTGAAGTGAGTCTCTTGCAAGCCCATATACTTATTTTTTTTTCTCCCTCATTCTGCCAATATATGCCTTTTGATTAAGAACTTTAATTCACTAACATGTAAGGTAATTTCTGATAGAGAAACCTTAATTTTGCCTTTTGTTATTTGTTTTCTCTATGCATTATGGCTTTACAACCCTCCTCCCCCAATTCCTCCATTACTGCCTTCCTTCGTGTTTAGTTGATGTTTTGTAGTGACAGTTTTCAATTCCATTTTCATATCCTTTTGTGAATGTTTTATATAATTTTTTTTGTGGTTACCTTGTGGATTGCATATAAAGTCCTAAACTTACAATAATCTATTTTAAATTGATATAAATTTCTTTTCAATTACATACAAAACTTCTACTCCTGTATAACTCTGTTCCCTCCCACTTTATGTTATTTATGTCACAAATTGCATCTTTATACACTATGTACCCATAACATAGATTTATAATTATTTTAGGCATTTGTGTTTTAAATAACATAACAAATAAAAAGCTCTACTTTGTAACTCTATTACAAATGAAAATTGCAACTATTTAGGCCTTCCAAACATTTTTTGATTGGGTTGTTTTTTTTGTTTTTTTTTTTTTTGATGTTGGGCTTCATGATCTGTTTGTATATTTTGGAGATTAATGTCTGTTGCTTCATTTGCAAATATTTTCTCCCACTCTGAGGGTTGTCTTTTTATCTCGTTTATGGTTTTGTTTGTTGTACAAAAGCTTTTAAGTTTAATTAGGTCCCATTTACTTATTTTTGTTTTTATTTTCATTATTCTAGGAGGTAGGTCAAAAGAGATCTTGCTGTGATTTATGTCAAAGAGTGTTGTTCGTATGTTTTATAGTGTCCAGTCATACATTTAGGTCTTTAATCTGTTTTGAGTTTATTTTTTTTGTATGGTGTTATGGAGTGTTCTAATTTCATTCTTTTGATTTAGTTGTCCAGTTTTCACAGCACCACTTATTGAAGATGCTGTCTTTCCTCCATTGTATATTTTTGTCTCCTTTGTCATAGATTAGGTGACTACAGGTGTCTAGGTTTATCTCTGGGCTTTCTATCCTGTTCCATTGATCTATATTTCTGATTTTGTGCCAACACCATACTGTCTTGATTACTATAGCTCTGTGGTCTAATCTGAATTCAGAGAGCTTGATCCCTGCAGCTCCACTTTTCTTTCGCACAATTGCTTTGGCTACCATGTGTAACATAGATAGCTTGTGGAAACCTGCTGTACAACACAGGGACTCAGCTTGGTGCTCTGTGCTGACTTAGATGGGTGGGATGTGGGGGAGGTAGGGAGGTCCAAGAGGGAGGGGATATATGTATACATACAGCTGATTTGCTTTGTTGTACAGCAGAAACTAACACAATATTGTAAAGCAACTATACCCCAGTTTAATATATATATTAAACTTACCCTTACCCAGCTTACCCTTCTGCTTCCCCGTATCCTCAAGTCCATTCTCTAGTAGGTCTGCATATTTATTCCCATCTTGCCCCTAGGTTCTTCATGACCTTTTTTTTTTTTTTTTTCTTTTTTAGATTCCATATATATGTGTTAGTATATGGTATTTGTTTTCTCTTTCTGACTTACTTCACTCTGTATGACAGACTCTAGGTCCATACCCCTCACTACAAAAAACTCAATTTTGTTTCTTTTTATGGCTGAGTAATAATATTCCATTGTATATATGTGCCACATTTTCTTTATCTATTCATCTGTTGATGGACACTTAGGTTGCTTCCATGTCCTGGCTATTGTAAATAGAGCTGCAATGAGCATTGTGGTACATGACTATTTTTGAATTATGGTTTTCTCAGGGTATATGCCCAGGAGTGTGATTGCTGAGTTATATGGTAGTTCTATTTTTATTTTTTAAGGAAACTCCATATTGTTCTCACTATTGGCTGTATCAATTTACATTCCCACCAACAGTGCAAGAGGGTTCCCTTTTCTCCACACCCTGTCAAGCATTTACTGTTTGTAGATTTTTTGATGATGGTGATTCTGACTGGTGTGAGATGATATCTCATTGTAGTTTTGATTTGCATTTCTATAATGATTAATGATGTTGAACATTCTTTCATGTGTTAGTTGGCAATCCGTATATCTTCTTTGGAGAAATGTCTATTTAGGTCTTCTGCCCATTTTTGGACTGGGTTGTTTGTTTTTTAGATATTGAGCTGCATGAGCTATTTGTAAACTTTAGAGATTAATCCTTTGTCAGTTGCTTCATTTGCAAATATATTGTCCCATTCTGAGGGTTGTCTTTTTGTCTTGTTTATGGTTTCATTTGCTGTGTAAAAGCTTTTAAGTTTCATTAGGTCCCATGTGTTTAGTTTTGTTTTTATTTCCATTTCTCTAGGACGTGAGTCGAAAAAGATATTGAAGAAAAAAGAAAACCCAGAATTTTGGGCTTCCCTGGTGGTGCAGTAGTTGAGAGTCTGCCTGTCGATGCAGGGGACATGGGTTTGTGTCCCGGACCGGGAAGATCACACATGCCATGGAGTGGATGATCCCTTGAGCCATGGCCACTGAAAGTGTGTGTCCAGAGCCTGTGCTCTGCAACGGGAGAGACCACAAGAGTGAGAGGCCCACATACCACAAAAAAAAAAAAAAAAAAAAAAGATCTTGCTGTGATTTATATCATAGAATGGTCTGCCTATGTTTTCCTCTAACAGTTTGATAGTGTCTGTCCTTACATTTAGGGCTTTAATCCATTTTGAGTTTATTTTTGTGTATGGTGCTCCAGAGTGTTCTAATATCATCTTTTACATGGAGCTGTCGAGTTTTCCCAGCACCACTTGTTGAAGATGCTGTCTTTTCTCCTCTGTATATTGTTGCTTCATTTATCAAAGATAAGTGATCATATGTGTTTAGGTTTATCTCTGGGTTTTCAATCCTGTTCCATTGATGTATATTCTGTTTTTGTGCCAGTACCATACTGTCTTGATTACTGCAGCTTTGTAGTATAGTCTGAAGTCAGAGAGCCTGATTCCTCCAGCTCTGTTTTTCTTTCTCAAGATTGCTTTGACTATTCGGGGTCTTTTGTGTTTCCATACAAATTGTGAAATTTTTTATTATAGTTCTGTGAAAAATGCCACTGGTAGTTTGGTAAGGAATGAATTGAATCTGTAGACTGTTTTAAGTAGTATAGTCATTTTCACAATGTTGATTCCTCCAATCCAAGAACATGGTATCTCTCCATCTATGTGTATCATCTTTAATTTCTTTCATCAGTGTCTTATAATTTTCTGCATACAGGTCTTTTGTCTCCTTAGGTAGGTTTATTCCTAGGTATTTTATTCTTTTTGTTGCAATGGTAAATGGGAGTGTTTTCTTAATTTCACTTTCAGATATTTCATCATTAGTGTATAGGAATGCAAGAGATTTCTGTGCATTAACATTGTATCCTGCTACTTTACCAAATTCATTGATTAGCTCTAGTAGTTTTCTGGTAGCATCCTTAGGATTCTCTATGTATAGAGTCATGTCAATAGCAAACAGTGACATCTTCGTATTTTCTTATTTGGATTCATTTTATTTATTTTTCTTCTCTGATTTCTGTGGCTAAAATTTCTAAAATTATGTTGAATAATAATGGTGAGAGTGGGAAGACTTTTCTTGTACCTGATCTTAGTGGAAATGGTTTCAGTTTTTCACCATTGAGTGCAATGTTGGCTGTGTGTTTGTTATATATTGCCTTTATATGTTGAAGTAATTTCACTCTATGCCTACTTTCTGGAGGGTTTTTTATCATAAATGGGTGTTGAGTTTTGTCGAAAGATTTCTCTACATCTATTGAGATGATCATATGTTTTTTCTCCTTCAATTTCTTAATATGGCATATCACATTGATTGATTTGCGTATATTGAAGAATCCTTGCATTCCTGGGGTAAACCCCACTTGATCATGGTGTATGATCCTTTTAATGTGCTGTTGGATTTTGTTTGCTAGTATTTTGTTGAGGATTTTTGCATCTATGTTCATCAGTGCTATTGGTCTGCAGTTTTCCTTCTTTGTAACATCTTTGTCTGGTTTTGGTATATGGGTGATGGTGGCTTTGTAGAATGAGTTTGGGAGTGATCCTCCCTCTGCTATATTTTGGAAGAGTTTGTGAAAGGTAAGTGTTAGCTCTTCTCTAAATGTTTTGTAGAATTCACCTGTGAAGCCATCTGGTCATGGGCTTTTATTTGTTGGAAGATTTTTAACCACAGTTTCAATTTCCCTGCTGCGACTGGTCTGTTCATATTCTCTATTATTCCTGGTTCAGTCTCGGAAGGTGGTGCATTTCTAAGAATTTGTCCATTTCTTCCATTTTGTCAATTTTATTGGCATATAGTTGCTTGTAGTAATCTCTCATGATCCTTTGTATTTCTGCAGTGTCAGTTGTTACTTCTCCTTTTTCATTTCTATCAATTTGAGTCTTTTCTCTCTTTTTTTTGATGAGTCTGGCTAATGGTTTATCAATTTTGTTTATCTTCTCAAAGAACCAGCTTTTAGTTTTATTGACCTTTGCTATCATTCCTTCATTTCTTTTTAATTTATTTCTGATCTGATCTTTATGATTTTTTCCTTCTGCTAACTTTGGGGTTTTTTTGTTCCTCTTTCTCTAATTGCTTTAGGTGTAAGCTTACTTTGTTTATTTGTGATGTTTCTTGTTTCTTAAGGTAGGAGTGTATTGCTATAAACTTCCTTCTTTGATCTGCTTTACTGCATCTGATAGGTTTTGGGTCATCATGTTTTTATTGTCATTTGTTTCCAGATATTTTTTTGATTTCCTCTTATATTTCTTCAGTGATCTCTTCATTATTAAGTAGTTTATTGTTTCACCTTGATGTGTTTGTATGTTTTACAGATTATTTCCTGTAATTGATATCTAGCCTCATAACATTGTGGTAGGAAAAGATACTTGATACAATTTCAATTTTCTTAAATTTACCAAGCCTTGTTATGTGACCCAAGATATGATCTATCCTGGAGAATATTCCATGAGCACTTGAGAAGAAAGTGTATTCTGTTGCTCTTGGGTGGAATGTCCTATAACTATCGAGTCCATCTTGTTTAATGTATCATTTAAAGCTATGTTTCCTTTTTTATATTCATTTTGGATGATCTGTCCATTGGTGAAAGTGGGGTGTTTAAGTCCCCTACCATGACTGTGTTACTGTTGATTTCCCTTTTTATGGCTGTTAGTATTTGCCTTATGTATTGAGGTGCTCCTATGTTGGGTGCATAAATATTTACAATTGTTATATCATCTTGGATTGATCACTTGATCATTATGTAGTGTCCTTCTTTGTCTCTTGTAATATTCTTTGTTTTAAAGTCTATTTTTTTCTGTCTATTCAGCCAGTCTATGTCTTTTGTTTGGAGCATTTAATCCATTTACATTTAAGGTAGTTATCATTATGTATGTTCCTATTACCATTTTCTTAGTTGTTTTGGGTTTGTATTTTAGGTCTTATTTCTCTTGTGTTTCCTGCCTAGATAAGTTGCTTTAGCATTTGCTGTACAGCTCGTTTGGTGGTGCTCAATTCTCTTAGCTTTTGCTGGTCTGTAAACGTTTTAATCTGTCCGTCAAATCTGACAGATCCTTGCTGAGTAGAGTAATCTTGATTGTAGGTTTTTCCCCTTCGTCACTTTAAATATGTCCTGCCACTTCTTTCTGGCTTGCAGAGTTTCTGCTGAAAGATCAGTTGTTAACCTTAATGGGGTTCTGTTGTTTGTTATTTGCTGTTTTTCCCTGCTGCTTTTAACATTTTTTCTTTGTATTTAATTTTTGATAGTTTGATTAATATGTGTCTTGGTGTATTTCTCCTTGGATTTATCCTGTATGGGACTCTCTGTGCTTCCTGGAGTTGATTAACTATTTCCTTTCCCATATTAGGGAAGTTTTCAACTATAATCCCTTCAAATATTTTCTCAGTCCCTTTCTTTTCCTCTTTTTCTGGGACCCCTATAATTCAAGTGTTGGTGTGTGCAATGTTGTCTCAGAGGTCTCTGAGTCTTTCCTCAATTCTTTTCATTCTTTTTTCTTTATTCTGCTGTGCAGTAGTTATTTGCACTATTTTATCTTCCAGGTCACTTATCCATTCTTCTGCCTCAGTTATTCTGTTTTGATCCCTTCTAGAGAATTTTTAATGTAATTCATTGTGTTGTTCATCACTGTTATATCTTTAGTTCTTCTAGGTCCTTGTTAAATGTTTCTTGTATTTTCTCCATTCTATTTCAAAGATTTTGGATCATCTTTACTATCATTATTCTGAATTCTTTTTCAGGCACCCTGCCTATTTCCTGTTCATTTGTTAGGTCTTGTGGGTTTTTACTCTGCTCCTTCATCTGCTGTATGTTTCTCTGTCTTCTCATTTTGCTTAACTTACTGTGTTTGGGGTCTCCTTTTTGCTGTCTGCACATTCGTAGTTCCCATTGTTTTTGGTGTCTGCCCCCAATGGCTAAGCTGCGTTCAGTGGGTTGTGTACGCTTCCTTGTGCAGGGGACTAGTGCCTGTGTTCTGGTGGTTCAGGCTGTATCTTGTCTTTCTGGTGGGCAGGTCCATGTTTAGTTGTGTGTTTTGGCATATCTGTGACCTTATTATGATTTTAGGCAGCCTCTCTTCTAATGGATGGTTTTGTGTTCCTGTCTTGATAGTTGTTTGGCATAGGGTGTCCAGCACTGTAGCTTGCTGGTGGTTGAGTCGACCTAGTCTTGGCTTTGAGATGGAGATATCCAGGAGATTTTTGTCATTTGATATTACATGGAGCTGGGAGGGTCTCTTGTGGACAAATGTCCTGAACTTGGCTCTTGCACCTCAGAGGCACAGCCCTGATGCCTGGCTGGACCACCAAGACCCTGTCATCCACATGACTCAGAATAAAAGGGAGAAAAAAAAAAAGAAACAAAGAAAGAAGAAGATAAATCAAATCAAATAAAATGTTATTAAAATAAAAAGTATAAAATAATTATTACCAAAAAAATTTTTAAAGTAATATAAAAAAAAAGAGAGAAAGAAGAGAGCAACCAAACCAAAAAAACAAATCCACCAATGATAACAAGTGCTAAAAACTATACTAAACAAAACAAAACAAAACAAACAAACAAACAAAAAAACACGGGCAGAAAGAACCCTAGGACAAATGGTAAAAGCAAAGCTATACAGACAAAATCACACACAGAAGCATACACATACACATTCACAAAAAGAGAAAAAGGGGGAAAAAAAAAAAAATATATATATATATATATATATCATTGCTCCCAAAGTCCACCTCCTCAATTTGGAATGATTCGTTGTGTATTCAGGTATTCCACAGATGCAGGGTACATCAAGTTGATTGTGGAGATATAATTCGTTGCTCCTGAGGCTGCTGGGAGAAATTTCCCTTTCTCTTTGTTCGCACAGCTCACAGTGTTCAGCTTTGGATTTGGCCCCGCCTCTGTTTGTAGGTCTCTTGAGGGCACCTGTTCTTCGCTCAGACCTGATGGGGTTTTAAAGGAGCCGCTGATTCAGGGTCTCTGGCTCACTCAGGCTGTGGGGAGGGAGGGGCACAGATGCGGGGCAAGCCTGCAGCAGCAGAGGCCGGCATGACGTTGCACCAGCCTGAGGCATACCGTGCGTTCTCCAGGGGAAGTTGTCCCTGGATCCTGGGACCCTGGCAGTGGCGGGTTGCACACGCTCCCAGGAGGGGAAGTGTGGATAGTGACCTGTGCTCATACACAGGCTTCTTGGTGGCAGCAGCAGTGGCCTTAGCATCTCATGCCCATCTCTGGGGTCCGCACTGATAGCTGTGGCTCACGCCCGTCTCTGGAGCTCCTTTAGGCGGTGCTCTCAATCCCCTCTCCTCACTCACCCTGAAACAATGGTCTCTTGCCTCTTCGGCAGGTCCAGACTTTTCCCCGGACTCCCTCCCGGCTAGCCGTGGTGCACTAGCCCCTTCAGGCTGTGTTCACGCCACCAGTCCTCTCCCTGCACTCCGACTGAAACCCGAGCCTCAGCTCTCAGCCCCGCCCACCCCGGCGGGTGAGCAGACAAGCCTCTCGGGCTGGTGAGTGCTGGTCGGCACCAATCCTCTGTGCGGGAATCTCTCCACTTTGCCTTCCGCACCCCTATTGCTGTGCTCTCCTCCGCAGCTCCGCAGCTCCTCCTTCTGCCACCCACAGTCTCTGCCCCTGAAGGGGCTTCCTGTGTGTGGAAACCTTTCCTCCTTCATGGCTCCCTCCCACTGGTGCAGGTCCCATCCCTATCGTTTTGTCTCTGTTTTTTCTTTTTTCTTTTGCTCTACCCAGGTACGTGGAGAGTTTCTTGCCTTTTGGGAGGTCTGAGGTCTTCAGCCAATGTTCAGTAGTTGTTCTGTAGGAGCTGTTCCACATGTAGATGTATTTCTGATGTATCTGTGGAGACAAAGGTGATCTCCAGTCTTACTCTTCTACCATCTTGAAGTTCCTCTCTTCATGCTATTACTTTTTCTGAAAATATTTTTGTTTTCATATAGCTTCAAGTTACTTGTCTGGCTTACTTTCATTTCACTTGAACATCACCTATGACATTGCTTGTAGTGTAAATTTAGTGGCAGTACAGTCTTTCGTCTTCTGCTTATCTGGGAATGTTTTAATATCTCCCTCATTATTGAAAGAAAGATTTGACAGGTATAGAAATGTCAATTGTGAGGTTTTTAGTTTTATTTTGTTTTCATCATTGTGTCTGGCCTCCAAAATTTATGCGGAGAAATTATCGATAAACTTGTTGAGGATTTCTTGTATGTGATGATTGACTGTTCTCTTCCTGCTCTCAAGATTATCTCTTTGTCTTTGAACAGATTGATTATAATGTGTTTTGCTGTATGTGTCTACGAGTATAAGGTATATGGAATTTGTTGAGCTTCTTGAATTTGTAGATTCAAATACTCCACCAAATTTAAATGTTATTAAGCCATTATGTCTTCAAGTAATTATTCTCTTTCTTTCTCTCTTCTCCTTACTCTGAAAACTTGTATATTTATTCGTTGGATTGTGTACCATAAATCCCTTAGGTTTTGTTCATTTTTCTTTATTCTTTTAACTTTCTGTTCCTCAGACAAAATAATTCAAGTATACTACTTTAACTTGACAGATTTTTTTTTTTTCTGTTCAAATCTGCTTTTGAACCCTTTTAGGAAATTTCCAGTTTAATTATTGTATATTTTTATCTCCAGAGTTTCTGTTTAATTTTTATAATTACTGTCTTTTGTTTTTGATATTCCCATTTTATTTACACATCATTTTCCTGATTTTCTTTTATTCTGTGTTAATGTTTTCCTTTAACTATTCAAATGTATTTAAGATGCTCATTTTAGGCCTTTGTCTCATGATTTTTATGTCTGTATTTCTTCATGAATAGTTCTGCCAACTTATTCTCTTTCTTTGAATAATTTGTGTTTGACTATTTTTTGAGTGCCTTGTGATTTGGGGCTGAACACTGGGGTTTTGAAAAAATAAACAACTTTCTGAGTATGTGCAGACTGCCTCTGTGCTTTGGGCCTCTCCTGAACCTAAGTATCAGCCCTATGTAAAAGCATATGCTTTTTCTCAGGTTTTTCTTTTGCGTATGCATCTAATTTGTATTTTCTTTTTTTTTTTGCAGTATGCGAGCCTCTCACTGTTGTGGTCCCTCCTGTTGTGGAGCACAGGTTCTGGACATGCAGTCTCAGCAGCCATGGCTCACGGGCCCAGCTGGTCCGCAGTATGTGGGGTCTTCCCAGACTGGGGCACAAACCCATGTCCCCTGCATCAGCAGGCAGACTCTCAACCACTGTGCCACTAGGGAAGCCCTAACTTGTATTTTTGTGTAGCTTTTTTACTCCCCCTTATTTAAGGCTGTTTTTGAGTATCTTAATGTAACAAAATCTCACCCCTGCTTCTCTTCAGGCCTTATATGGTCTATTAAATGTCTCAACCCATAATTTCTTGCCACCAGTGATTGCGGGTGTCTAATCCTCATGTATATAGCTTCCATGAACTGCTGCATCTACCACCTGAGTTCCAAGCTAGGTGAGACAGAGACCTGTCCTTCAGGCAGACTCCTGACAGTTTGGATTGTTGCAAAGAAGGTCATATCTGCTCCCTCTGGTTCAAGGAGGAAATTGAGAACTAGACAGCTGCCACCTCCAGACCAAGACCACATCATGCCTAGGAGGGGCTAGGGCAAAGGTGAGTTAAGACAATACAAAAGTTTCTAAATTTTAAATGTGGCTTTTTCTTCATTGGAGGTTTATATGGTTGCTACAGACCTTTGATTTGTTTTCTTAGCTCCTATAAAGTTATTTTAGTAAGTTTCAGAGGTTTTTGTTGTTTCCATGGGGATGAAGACTTGGCACTTCCTAGTCTGCCATTTTGCTGATATTACACTCCAGATTATTTCTTTGTATTACTATTTTGTGGATGTACCATGGTTTGTTTTTCCATTTACCTATTGGATATGTTGGTGTCTTCCAAGTTTTGCCAATTTTGAATAACATTGCTATAAATATTTATGTACAGGCTTTTGTGTGAACATAAGTTTTCAACTCTTTGGGTAGCTATCAAGGAGTGCTTTTGGTGGATAATATGATGAGAACATGTTCACTTTTGTAATAAGCTGCCAACTGTCTTCCAAAGTGGCTGCACAATTTTGCAACTCCACCAGCAATAAATGAGAGGCTGTTTTGCCCCACATCCTCAGCAGAATTCGCTGTTGTCGTTGTTTCCTCTTTTAGCCATTCTAATAATAGTTGTGCAGTGTTACCTTATTGTTGTTTTAATTTGAAGTTCCATAATGACACATAGTGTTGAGAATATTTTTATATGCTTATTTAGAATCTGTATATATTCTCACGTGATGTGTCTGTTCAGATCTTTGGCCCATGTTTTAATTGGATTATTTGTTTTCTTTTTTTTTAATGTATTTTGGATACCAGTTCTTTATATGAGTTTAGAAATATTTTCTATTAAATGGAGGTATTTTTTCAATCTCTTAAAAATTATTTTCCAAGCAGGATTTTTAATTTTGATATTGATAATGATAGTAATAATAATAAAAATGATCAAATTTGTTTTTTATGCATCATGGCTTCAACATTGCATCAAAGAAGTTATTGCCCATAACCAAAGAAACCTACATTTTTCCTTCTAGGAGTTTTATAGTTTTGTTGTTGTTGTTGTTTAATATGTAAGTCTATGATTCATCTTGAGTGAAGTTTTTCTAAAGGGTGTAAGGTGTGGTTCTAGGTTCATATGTTGGTATGCAGATGTCCAGTTGTTATATAATCACTTGTTAAAAAGCAAAACTATTCTTCTCCATTTAATTGTTTTTGTTCCTTTGTCAAAGATCAGTTTGCTATATTTATGTCTGTCTATGTCTGGGCTCTCTATTCTTTGTCATTGATCTATTTGTCTATTTTTTCAATGACACCAAACTGTCTTGGTTACTGTAGCATTATAGTAACTCAATGTTAGGTAGTGTCAATTCTCTGACTTTGTTCTTTTTCTTTAATATTGTGTTAGATATGCTGGATCTTTTGCTTATCATATACTCTTTAGAATCAGTGAATAAATATCCACACAAGAAGATACTGAGGTTTTGTCTGGAATTGCAATTAATCTATAGAGCAATTTGGGAAGAACTGACATTTTGATGTTCTTGAATTATCATCTAAGTATGTGAAATATTTCTTCATTTAGTTAGGTCTTTGATTTATTCAACAGAGTTTTTGTAGTTTCCATATATATCTCATGTATATTTTGTTAGATTTATATCTAAGCATCTTATTTTGTTAGTGTTAATGTAGATGGTATTGTGTGTATAATTTAAAATTTTGACTCTTCAGTCCTGCTATGTAAGAAAGCAAATGATTTTGTATACTAACCTTGTATGCTCCAACCTTGGTATAATTGCTTATTAGTTTTTCTTCTTATCTAATCCAAATTTTATTTACTTTTTTGGTTTTATTGCATTAGTTCGAATTTCCAATATAATAATTAATAGATATGGTTACTGTGGATATCCTTGCCTTGTACTTGATCACAAGCATCTAGTGCTTATTAACCATCACATTAACTACCAAATTAACCATCACATATCCACTCATTTCAACCTGGCATCAATACACATCTCCTTAAACCATGCTTAACGATACTTAAACACTATGACATACATGTTATGTTCCATGATACTAGAATAAACAAAGGAAGAAAATAAAGATATTTGTTTAATAAATATAAAAACATATATATCTGTAACAAAATAAGAAAAAAAAACTCATAAACATTACAATCTTTACTGCTGGTCACATGGTCATAGCTGGCGTTTATAGCCACCTTCTTAAACCACCCATTCCACATTCCCTTTGACTTCAGCAAACACCTCAGCTGTTCTTGGTTCCTTTTCTGATGGGTGACCCAAAACTTTATTCCTGAAGAGTATGGGCCATTAGTAGTCCTGCCTGGACTGGCTTGCTGTAGTTTTCCATTGACCTAATCACAGGCATGACAATACTAAAAGACACCCTAAGAAATCTCCTGTACTCCAGACATACTCTTTCTTACCTCCATTGTGCAATAGAAGTCCAATGTCTCCTTGGTAGTTAAGAACAGGCACCTGGCCAGCATAGTAACTTTGTCTATTCATTTAAAGACATGAGGGGCCCTAAGTGGTTGAGTGACGATCCTAATATTGCAGTTCAATGGAATTATTTTTGTATCTTCTAGCTGAGGCATTCCTCTCTCTGGAACTAAGACCTCTAGTACAGAAGAGCATAAAGGCAGGAAAACAGAAAACAGAAATGTTACTAGGGGGTCACTAGGGTTAACAGTGAGTGATATCACTCCCATTCCCATCTCTTGATTCCGTAGTCTGTGAATCTTGGCTATGGAAAAAACAGCACATATATGGTATGCTGAGGCAGAGCATATAGAGTCTCCTGGAGAACTTTCCTCAGTCCTGCAAGGCATTGCCATGGAACTGGCTCTGTAGCTGAGTTTCAAAAGGTCATCCTAACTTCCTGTCAAGCCAATTGCTTCAGGATGGTGAGAAACATGGTAAGTCCAGTGAATTCCATAAGCCTGCGTCCAATGCTGCTCTTCCCTTATTATGAAGTGAGCTTCTTGATTAGAAGTAATGCTATGTGGAATACTATGACAGAGGTTAAGGTATGCTGAAAGTCCATGGATGGTAGTTTTGGCAGAAGGAATTCATACAGTAAAGACAAATCTGTATACAGAGTGAGTGTCTATTATAGTAGGAGCTGTCACTTCCCCACTGAAGAAAGTAATCCAGTTTAATCAACATGCCACAAGGCAGCTGGTTGATCAGCCTGAGGAATGGTGCCATATGGAGGTTCAGTACTGGTCTCTGCTCTAAAGCTTTAAGAGTCTGCTATGTGATTCACTCCCAGGGATCTCCCAAATGCTCCAAACTCCATCGTTATGTGCTACTACTACCTCAAACAGCATTGGCACTGCTAAGTCATATTCCCCTGGTCACAGAGCAGCTTGCATGGCAACCTAGACCTGCTGCAGAGCATTCTCTTAGTTCACATTCCATTCAAAATTAGTAGCTTTGGAGTCACTTGGTGAATGGGCCAGAGAAGAACACCCAAATTAGGAATATATTGCCTTCAAAATCCAAAGAAGCCCCTAGACATTGTGCCTCTTTTAGGTTGTAGAAAGGGCCAGATGTGACAACTTATCCTTACCTTAGATGGGATATCTCAACATGCTCTACACTTAGAAAGTTAACTGAGGTAGAAGGACCTTGACTCTTGTTTGATCTATTTTCCATCTTCTGGCTTGCAAATGTCTTACCAATAAGTTTAAAGTTGTGGCTACTTCTTGCTCAATAGGTTCAGTCAACATAATGTCATCAATATAATGAACAAAAGTGTGATATCTTGTGGAAGGGGAAGATAACCAAGATCCCTGCAAACTAAATCATGTCATAGAGCTAGAGAGTTGATGTGCCTCTGAGGTAGGATAGTGTAGGTGCATTGTTGTCTTTGACAGATGAAAGCGAACTGCTTCTGATGGACTTTACTAAGGGGGGTGGAGGGTAAAAAATGCATTTGCTACATCAATACCTGCATAGTAGGTACCAGGGGCTGTGTTAATCTGCTCTAGCAAAAAAACCAGATCTGGTACAACAGTTGCAAACTGAGTCACCACCTGGATAAACTTACAACAGTTCACTGTCATTCTCCAATATCCACTTGTCTTCCTTGTATGTCAAATAGACAAGTCGAATAGGGATGTTTTGGGAGTCACCACCCCTATATCTTTCAAGTCCCTAGTTATGCTCACCTCTGAGATCCCTCCAGGAACACGGTACTGCTTTTGGTTTACTATTTTTCTAGGTAGGAGCATGTCCAGTGGCTTCCACATGACCTTTTCTACCATAATAGCCCTCACTCCACAGATCAGGGAAGCAATGCGGGAATCTGCCAGTTGCTGACTATGTCTGTTCCAATTATGCATCCTGGAAATGGTAGAATCACCACAGAATGGGTTTTGGGTCCCTTGAGACAGACCTGAGATAAACTCCATTGATCACCTATGCTCAATAAGCCTGTACTCTGACTGGTGGACCACAGGGATGTTTTGGGTTTCCTGAATTTGTTAGTTCAGAGGCAATGTTGAGTAAGCGTCCAAAGGGAGGATCAGTTCCTTTTTCCCCAATCCACAGTTGCAGGGTAAGAGGCTGTAGGTTCTTTTGGGGAAAATGGAGGTTAAAAATTAACAGTGTAAATTTTTGGCAGTGTACTGAGCTCCTTCCTCAAGGGGACCTGGCCTCTCCTTCATTTGCGGGGTTCTATGTCTATAAACTGGCTCAAATCTGGGAACTGATTGACAGGCTATGACTCTCAGTTTTTAAAATTTAAATTAGATTTTTATTTGCTTGACTTAGAACATTTCTGCACATATAGACCATGTAAGAATTTAGTAGGCTTTATATCTATTTCCCTTCTAGAAATAGCATGATGCAATGCTACATGGCCAACAGCATGGGTCTACACCAGCCAGACTATTCTGATTGGTGCTTTAGCTCTGTTGTCTATTATGATAACTGTGCTCACCTTGCATTTGGCAGTTGAATGCCAACACTTAGCCCCTGCATTCTGAGATCCAATTACTCTCATTGCATTAAAGTTTCCCACTTCAGTGGCAGTGATTCCAATCATAAGTTCTGGCTTATAGAGAAGAGGGTTAATTGAGCTCTTCAAGGATGTTGAGGCTCTCCTCAAAAATTTACCTCTCTCAAAAATTTATCTCTCACAGTATAATGAAATATGTTTCCTCTGGGCTCTCTCAGGGAGGGTGATTAATTCTTAAATGACAAATATATTTAACCTTCCAGTCGTTCCAAAGTTTTGAACCCTTCCTCTACACTATATTATGGTGGCTTGGCATTTTGAGGATTAAATGTTGACCACTTTTCCTCCCATGTTTCAGCAAACAACACAACCTAATTGAATCTTTTCTTACTCTCCAAACTGCAAAATTAATTGCAGAATCTTAGCTTAGTGGACCCATATCAGTAAATTTGACCTGACCAAACTTTATGTTTCTTCCACCATGATTACACACCCTTAATATTCACTCCCTCACATGTTCCCCAGATTTCTGTACGTATAACCTAGCATTTGCTAGGTAGTTGTTTTGGAGTGTTGCATACCTCCTCTTGGGTCACACTTTGTACTTCACTTTTAAGGTCTTGCTTAGACTTAAGTCTAGCTCTAACTCTAGAAACAAAGATGCGTGGTGGAGATGGCTGCTGAGGAGAATAAACTATGTCTAGCAAGAGCTTTCTCAGAGGAGACCATTAAAGTTTCCTTAGGCAATGCAGGATTAATCTTCTCATACAGAGGCTGGAGCTGCTCCTATTGGCGAAGAACACTCATCAGAATTTAGAATCTTAACATCCCCCCCTTTATCGGAGTCTTCTCACACATCCCCATTCCATCTTTCAGGATCCTATGCCTGCTCTCAGTGCCCTCACTTTAACAAGAGACACCCTGAGAGGCTGGCAATTCCATTTGTGTTGTAACTCAGCCTCTTACATAATGGAATTCTGAGTTTAGTTTTTAGCAATCTCAGCCTTGCAAGTACAATAGAGAAGGAAGTGTCTCTTTCAGGGCATACATAGAAATTTACAGATCATTTTTGTGGTGCTCAAGCTTGCAGTTTGAATCCCTACACACATCATTTCTTCCCGTTTTGTCCAATTTTATTGGAAGCAACCAGCTAATCTCATAGTGGTTGTTCATTTGACAAAGGTGTTCAAAGTTATCATATGTATAATTACCCAGATCCTTTCTTCTTATAGCTGTTTTATTAGGAGTATCCAGTGGCAATATATTGTAGAGCTCTATTTACCACAACAGTCCATGCACATTTTTTAGGACAGTGATGTGTCTCATTACTGTTAAATTAACTTGATAAAATTTCTGAATTTGATCTTTTAAAAGTATTCATGCTATTTAGAACTATATCTGCTTTTTTTTTAACTCCCATATGCTCTCAGCCGTAAACTTTAATTGACTTTAATGTGATGGTATTTTGAAGGGTGCAAAGCACAAAGATAGTACAGTGTACTGTTGTAATTGTGTAACAAATGCTCTTTTTGATAATTTGATGCTCTAATATGAGAAGATATGGTGCTGAAATATAGAATATTTGTTTAAGGTGTTAAAAACAGTAACAGTAAAACAAAAATGTCAAGTGGTCTCTTTACTACTGGAAATAGATTCATTAATGTATTTCAATCTAATCTGATTAGAGAGCCAACACCCGGAACCTTAGAACCAATTCAGAAAACTCATCCAGGATTCTCTTCCTCTGGAACCATCCCTAGTACCAAAATCTCTGTTAGTCAGGGTTCTCCAGAGAAACAGAACCAATAGGATTTTATTAGAATATATACATAATCTCACAGAGAGACAGAGATATTTATCTTAAAGAGTTGGCACACGTGGTTATGGAGGCTGTCAAGTCCAAAGTCTGTATGTAGAGTTCACTGCTGGGCTGGAGACCCAGAGAAGAGCCAATGTTGAAGTTCAAGTCCAAGTCCACCTGCTGACAGAATTCCTTTTTGCTGGGAGAGGTCAGTCTTTGTTCTATTAAGGCTTTCAACTGATTGGATGAGGCCTACCCTCACTGTGGAGAGCAATCTGCCTCGTTTAAAGTCAACTGATTTAAATGTTAATCTCATCCAAAAAAACATGTTGGACTTCCCTGGTGGTACAGTGGTTGAGAATCCACCTGCCAGTGCAGGGGACACAGGTTCAAGCCCTGGTCTGGGAAGATCTCACATGCCGCGGAGCAACTAAGCCTGTGCGCCTCAACTACTGAGCCTGTGCTCTAGAGCCCATGAGCCACAACTACTGAGCACATGTGCTGCAACTACTGAAGCCTGAGCACCTAGAGCCCGTGCTCCACAGCAAAAGAAGCCACTGCAATGAGAAGCCTGCACACCACAACGAAGAGTAACCCCCGCTCGCCACAACTAGAGAAAGCCTGCACACTACAACGAAGACCCAACACAGCCAAAAATAAATAAATAAAATAAATAAATTTATTTAAAAAAAAACATGTTTGGGGCTTCCCTGGTGGCGCAGTGGTTGAGAGTCTGCCTGCCGATGCGGTGTACGCGGGTTCGTGCCCCGGTCCGGGAGGATCCCACATGCCGCGGAGCGGCTGGGCCCGTGAGCCATGGCCGCTGAGCTTGTGCGTCCGGAGCCTGTGCTCCACAACGGGAGAGGCCACAACAGTGAGAGGCCCGCGCACAGAAAAAAAAAAAAAAAACATGTTTACAGAAATATCCAGAATAATATTTGACCAAATAATTGGGCACCATGGCTCAGCATGGTCAACTGCCACACTGTCTTTAAAGCCTCTGTAGCTGTTATCACCTCCCTCGCAGTGTCAAGCAGAATATATTTCCTAAATAATAAAAGAAGGCCTGAATGAGAGGGAAGGAGTATATCGTCCTTGGAGCAGAAAATATTTTAATTTTGATGAAGTCCAATTTATCTGTTTTTTTCTTTGGTCACTTTCACTTTTGGTGTTGTACCTAATAGGCTTTGACTAATCCATTGTTACATAGCTTTCTACTTATTTTTTCTTCTGAGTTATATAGTTTTAGCTCTTACATTTAGCTATATGATATATATGGAGGGATTTTTTTTTTTGTCTGTGGGGTACAAAATGGTCCGACTTCATTGTTTTACATGTGGATATCCAGTTGTCCCAACACAATTTTTTGCAATGATTTTTCACCTCCTGTCCCTTTGAATGGCCTTCGTATCCCTGTTAAACATCAATTAAACATAAATGTGATGTTTTATTTCTGTACTTTTCATTATATTCCTTTGATTCATCTCTACCATTATTCCAGTTCTACACTCTCCTGATACTGTAGCTTTTATGCAAGCTTTAATATCAGGAAGTGTGAGTCCTCCAATTTTGTTTTTTTAAAGATTATTGTGGCTGAGCTCCTCATATTGCCATATTACTTTTAACACTAGCTTGGTAATCTCTATAAACTGGAGCTGAGATTTCCATAGTAATTGTGTTAAAATTGTAGACCAATTTAGAAATCATTGCCATTTTAACAATATTAAGCCTTCTGATCCATGATTATGAGATGTCTTTTCATTTATTTCACTTTAAAAAGTTTGCTCCAAAAGCCCTATAGTTTTAAGTTTTAAAATTTTGCACTTCCTTTTAAGTTTTATCTGAATTTTATTGCTAATGTAATTGTTCTCTTAATTTTATTTTCTGATTGTTTACTGCTAATATAGAAATACAATTGATTTTTAAATATTTATTTTGTGTCCTAAAATCTTGCTGAATTCATTTACTAGCTTTAGTAGATTTTGTTTTGTTTTGCTTGATGCTTTGGATTTTCTATAAACAAAAAACATGACACCTACCCACAGAGATAGTTTTATTTATTTCTTTTTTCATTCTGGATTATTTTATTTATTTTTCTTTCCTAAATGCACTGGTTAAAACCTCTAATACAATATTGAATAAAAGTAGAAAGAGTGGACATTTATGTCTTGTTGTTGATCTTAGGTGCCAACCTTTCTGTCTTTCTTAGTAAGTATGATGTATGCTTGCTATGGGTTTTTAAATACACTTGATCATGCCGAGAAAACTATTGCTAGTTATTTGTTTTTTCTTTTTATCATTGTATGGTATTGGATTTTTGTCTAATGTTTTTATGTGACTATTGAGATGATCATGCTAATTTATCCCTTATAATATTAGTATAGTGTCTTACATTGGTTTTCGTATATTAAACCACTCTTGCATTCCTGGGATAAATCATATTTGGTTATGGTGTAAAATTCTATGTGTATTTTTTATGAGTTTGGTTTGAACATTCTTTTTTTTAATCTACATTCATAAAGGATATCAATCTCTAGTTTTCTTGTAGTGTGTGTCCTAGGATTTTCTTTGTAGGATGTTTCTTGATTAAAAATTCAGTGTCTTTACTTTACATTCAAATACTCTTTTTCTTCTTGATTCAGTTTTGAAAATTTGTGTCTTCTAAGACTTTGTTTATTTGCATCTAGATTATTTAATTTGTTGGTATATAATTGTCCATGACAATCCCTTATATTCCTTTTTACTTCGTAAAGGCATTAATGATATCCTCTTTTCATTACTGATTTTACTAATTAAATATTCTTTTTCAGTCTTTGCCAGTCTAGCTAAAGGTTTGTCAATTTTATTGATCTTTTCATAGAACTAACTTTGCTTTTGTTGATTTTTCAATTGTTTTTGTATTCTCTATTTCAGTTATTTCTACTCTAATCTTTATTAGTTTTTACTTCCACTAGTTTGGTTTAGTCAAAACTTTTTCTAGTTTTTTAAGGTATCATAGTGGGTTTTTTATTTAAGATTTTTTTTCTTTTTTTAAATATAGGCTTTTACAACTAGATTTCCCTCTAAACACTATTTTTGTGCATATCATAAGTTTTTGTATGTTGTATTTTCATTATCTCTGTATTCTAACTTGTGATTTTTTTTTTCCTTTGAGACATTGGCTATTTAGGAGTATAATTTTAATTCATTTGAGGATTGTCAAATTTTTTGTCATTAATTTCTAATTTCATTCTATTGTGTTTAGCTAATACATATTTTATTATTTCAACCCTTTTAATTTTAATCCTGCTAGGCTGCTGTCTTTCATAGCTGACATAGTTTGGCAGCTGTTAGTTTCAAGGAGAGAAGGCTAGAAATCAGGCAAGGTAAAATGTCACATAACTCACCATTCATACAAAAATTTAGTCCTTTTCAAAATAAACCCCCCTCAGTTGTTGCATGCCTTTAGTTAATTTCCAGAGTTATGAAAAAGTAGATTTGATGATTTTTGTCAGTGTTCTAATTATTTCTATGGAGGAGCAGATTTTGGGGTGTCTATACCATTCCATAAGTGTTTCTTCATATTAATTATTAAACTGATTAATAATCTAAGTATCAGAGACCTTTCCTGTTTAACTTTAGTAATATACCCTGGCAACTTTCTCCCTAAATACCAGTTTGGAAAGAGTTAATAGATACTATCAAATACTATGGCAATGTAGCTATTCTATTGTTGGCTCCAAATTAAAATGCATTTCAGGGCTTTCAGAACACATCTAGATACATTTTAATTTCAGTTAAATTTCATACACATATATTGCTGATTTAAAATTTATTTGTCTATTTAATGGTGAAGGCAAATATTGCCAAAAGTTTCTGAGGAGTTTCAGTAATAAACTCCAGACCAAAATCTATGTATGATCCAACAAGACCCACCTTAGGCAACGGCCAAGGCTTTGGGAGGCATGGCTCATGGAAGACAGCCGCCCTCCTCAGTCAGGGCTTGGTGCGCCATCTGGGGCGCGTTGCAGTCTAGGACTCCAGAGACCCAGGATGCACGTGCTCTCACACTTATCTGCACTCCTAGCTCAGACGCCTCCCAGTCACGGTGCTTTCAGCTGGGGCCCTTCTATGGCATCTCATCCCAGTCCTCCCTATTGGAAGGCTTGCAGACACTTTTCTCCCCTTTGACTGAGTACTTTTCCATCCCAGTGCTTTCTCCTCTTCCTTACAGACGGTGGGTCCGAACAAACGCAGGCGCCTCTTTTTCAGTGCCTCTTCAGCAGCGAGGTGGTCCTCTCACTTGCTCCCCTTTTCCTGGCTGATCACCTCAACACCTGGTCACTCTCTCATGACACCTTCAATTCTTACGGCCTCCTTAGAACCTAATTTATCTAAAAATCCTTCTTAGTTTTACCTCTAAACTGCAGTGCTATGGTATGAATAAACATACGTATTTAGCTTTTCTGTAAAAGGCATGGGATATTCAGAATCATCTGCAGTCTTCTCTCTATGCCAAGATGCAAGAAAAAGTTCTGAAATCCCAAAGCCTACCTCTTCCGAGTTTCCCTGAAGCTTCCGGCTTCTCGCTACCTACTCTACTGTGTGAGCCCAGATGATCTTTATTATTTGGGGACATCGTCTCTGGTGCAGCTGCCCAAATCTGCATGCTACCATGCCCACTCCACAGCCTCAGCCGTGATCTAGGGCAGTGGTCCCCAGCCTTTTTGGCACCAGGGACCGTGCCAAAGACAATTTTTCCACGGACGGGGCGTGGGCGGTGGTGGATGTTTCAGGCGGTAATGCGAGCATTGGGGAGCGACGGGGAGCCGCAGATGAAGCTTCGCTCACTGTCTCGCTGCTCGCCTCCTGCTGTGCGGCCCGGTACCAGTCTGCAGCCCAAGGGTTGGGGATCCCTGTTGTAGGGAATCTCTATGCTTGGAGTGTTTCTTCAAGACGGCAACTGCCATGGATGGTGGATGCCTTTTATGTGATCTGCTTCTGTATTATCTGTTTAGCAACTCTAGCCTTTTTGACTCTGGCCATTCCTGGTGCCATGACGTCACACCTTTCAGATATCCCTGGCAGGGCTGCACTGCCTAGTGTTTTTCATTCCTCTGAGCAGCAGTGATCCAGTTAACACTGATGTATTTTTGTTTAATGGCCCATCAGCTTCGGGTGCTTCAGAGTAAAACTAGGCAACTTTAGTCTCCCAAGTTGGGAGACTAAAGCAACCATGAACATTTGGAAATGCTCAACTCAGCAACCAGGAGTGGACCAAAGCTTCTCTCCTCAGGTCACATCTCTGCAGCCCCAGTTCTTCACAAATATGGGGAATGTCTCTTACCACAAATTTCACTACTAACCTCTTGATTCTTCAGAGATTTCTCTTCTGCTCACGTTCCACTCCACATCAGAACCCCACACACAGACATGTCAACAACACATTTGCAAGTATTTTGGTTTTCAGCTAAAACTGCATGAATTCACCTACACCTAAAAGTAATACTGAATTCAAATGATATTTTTAAACAAATCATTTGAAACATTCAAACATCAGATTATTTGTTATATGTTGACATGTACAGATGTTAGAAAAGGGGAGGCAGATTGCTTAATCACACAAAAGGATTTGCAGATACTGAATGAATTAGCTTTATTATAAGGGGTACTATTTTTCGTGTCATCTTTACTCTAACAATAATCAGTTCTTAAGTAGCAAAGGCTTTGACCAGCTGGGCACATTTGATAGCAATTTGCTTAACATTTTAAAACAGGTAATGTCTTGTTTTAACACTTAGAACTTGGATTATATTCAACATCCCTTTTTATTAGAGATATATTCATCTATTCACTTAAACAGAGGCAAGTGTCTGAACAGCTGCTGATTTCAAAGTTATTTCCTGCACTTATTTATAAACATTCTGAACACATTTCCCAATGCTACCAAGGCATTGCTATAAAACTAAAAATAAAAAGGGAAAAAAATTCTTCCAGTTGCTGCAGACTCTTAAAACAGAGCTACTGTAGAGAACAGGCACATAACTCCAGTACTGTGAACACAGTTTTCAGTGAACCTTGTGAAGCATCCTATCCACCTGAAGATTAATTGAAATTAAACAGTAAAAATAATAAAAAAACCAATCTGTTATGAGGATTGTCACAAATCAAAATGTGAGTTATTGTTTTTTATTTTGAAAGAAACAGAAAATGCAGTTAGTGATTTAATGATCTAAATAATTCACATTTCCTCAAGCTTCATGCTATCTTTCTGCAGTATCTTTATTTCAACTTCAAGTGTTCATGAAACTCATATTTTCAAAGCTGAACTGTTATACTGTGCTTTAGTTCATAGAAATGGCTTGATTGATCAACCATGAAGAACCAATTTAGCACAATATAAATTTTTGTATCATATTTAAATGATAACTATAAAACACATCTTTCTATTTAAAGGAATACTGACGATATTGCTGTGAAAATGTAATTAATAAGCATGCACTCCTGCCCTCATAAGCATAACCACATAAAGCGTATGGTAAAGGAAAATTTGATGTTCTATTATATATTATAGATTGATGTAAGATTGCATATCCCCATTCCAAAATGTGACCCAGATTATAACAAGCTCAAAAACATAGAACTATTAAATCGAATTTATATATACACAAAGACATGTTTTAAAATCTCCAAAATGCATGCACTGCATTTGGAAGTAAGTTTGGCTATGAATTTTATTTAATCAGAAGAAAAAGGGAAATTAATTATGCAATTGGTCTTGTCTGGAAAAACTTTTGCCCCAATGTTAAATTACAAAAATAATATATAGCATAGTAAATGTTCTTTGATGCTATCTACATAAAAGACACAGATATTTTATTTATTTGAATGTTTCTAGTAGTGACTAAATAATAGCTGAAAGTAATATGTAAACTTCAACCCATTGTTAGAATAAGATGAACTGTTGCAATGTATCATGGTGTAGGTAGTCATGACTCATGTAATCAATCTGAGCAATGTTATGTTTATTTAAAAAGGAAGATGGCATTTTTGAAGTTGGGCAAAATCTAGGTAGCTCATGAAAAAGCAGTTATTCTTTTAATTTAATAAGACTGCTATGAAATGATTTTACCATACTGTTTTCATTTCTTAAAGTTTGTGAAAATTCCACTGAGACATTTAATATATCACTTACCCTCAAGAGTCTGTGTTTAATAAATAGGTAAAATTTTACATTGTATGACCTTCATTTACCCATTTTTTCTCTAAAATCTTCTCTTTTTGGTTTTAAAAATTACCCTTTGAAAAAGATCCTCAAGTTTTACATAAAATGAAAGCTGATGTTTAGCACTATTCCTGCCAGAAACTATGCTAAAAGCTTTATGCATTTACATCATGTAATTCACAAAAGAATCCTGTTAATCTTGATTTTAAAAATTAAAAAGAAAAGTAAAGCACATAAAGATTTAGTAACTTTCTCTGGCTACACAGTTCAATTATATCAGAGTCTAGAACATAAACTCAAATCTGTTTGAAAAGCTTATATTCTTAACCGTTAGAGAATATTGCAATATCATTGTTTTTAACAGTTTATGCAGTGTACTAAATATATAAGAAAATTACTCTTTCCTAACTAAATATGCAAAAATTGAGAAAGATTTCAAAATCAAATAAATGATGAACTTTCTTCATAAGGAAACTTTGTAGAGTGCTTTAACTGAAAATGTCAAATTAACCAAGCAAAAGAGTTCAGTGATCTAATTTATATCTTTTACTATAATAATGTCATTGATGGAGTTTTTAGTCATTTTTTACATTAGAGAAAGCAAATTCCTTGATAAACACAAAACATCACAGACAAATTTATAAACAGACCAGTTCTCCTTTCCTGGATCCCATAGAAATGCTACAAGTAGAATAAGTTGCTCTTGGAAAGGATTCTTTTTTTTTTTCCTCACTGAATTCATTTAATTTATTAATTAATTAATTTATTTTTAACATCTTTATTGGAGTATAATTGCTTTACAATGGTGTGTTAGTTTCTGCTTTATAACAAAGTGAATCAGTTATACATATACATATGTTCCCATATCTCTTCCCTTTTGCATCTCCCTCCCTCCCACCCTCCCCATTCCACCCCTCTAGGTGGTCACAAAACACCGAGCTGATCTCCCTGTACTATGCGGCTGCTTCCCATTAGCTATCTATTTTACATTTAGTAGTGTATATATGTCCATGCCTCTCTCTCGCTTTGTCACAGATTACCCTACCCCCTCCCCCATATCCTCAAGTCCATTCTCTAGTAGGTCTGTGTCTTTATTCCTGTCTTACCCCTAGGTTCTTCATGACATTTTTTTTTCTTAGATTCCATACATATGTGTTAGCATATGGTATTTGTCTTTCTCTTTCTGACTTACTTCACTCTGTATGACAGACTCTAGATCCATCCACCTTACTACAAATAACTCAATTTCATTTATTTTTATGTCTGAGTAATATTCCATTGTATATATGTGCCACAGCTTCTTTATCCATTCATCCGATGATAGACACTTAGGGAGGGATTCTTAAATTTTTTTTCTTGCTGTAAGGTCCTAAATAGCAGGAATGTGACCTGTATCCTCAGGAAGTTCTCAGTGTCTTAAGCAGAGTGGGTGCTCAGTGTGTGTTAGTTGAATCTATAAGTTAAGTAGTCAGTGAGTAGGTGTTTCACTATAACAAAATTGTCAATTCCGTTGTGGCAGAGAGCTCTACGTGTTCCCCAAATCCCTCTTTCTTCTCTCCTGTCTGCAGAGTTAGACCACTTATCCCAGACTCAGTGTGGGTGGGCCACGTTCCCATTAAGGGAAAACCCTACAAAAGTTATACATACATATATATGTGTATGTGTGTGTTTGTGTGTGTGTGTATATATATATATATATATATATTAAACAGTAGCTTTGTATATCTCCAAATCTCTTTTTCACTGTGTCTTTATTTCTGTTCTTAATGATACAAGATGATGTAATTATCAATAATTCATCTTCACATAGAATTTTCACATATTTACTTGTATCTTGCCCTTTTCCATATAAGTTCAAGGTGGACCAACTTAAGTCAAATGAACACACACTAGGTTACTTTGGTTTCGTGTGTTCTACACAGTTTTATATATAAAGGAAATGTAAAATATATTCAAATTATTAAAGAAACAATCTCACTATATAATTAATAAATAAACATAATTTTTAACAAATGGACTGCTGTCTGGAAGGAAATATCTAAAATGTGATAAAATGATGGTTTAAATTAGTTTTAATCATTAACTCATTCTTCAATATGGTGTTTAAGAAGTCTCAATGCATAACATATAAAAATAAGATTGGGGCTTCCCTGGTGGTGCAGTGGTTGAGAGTCCGCCTGCCGATGCAGGGGACACGGGTTCGTGCCCCGGTCTGGGAGGATCCCACATGCCACGGAGCGACTGGGCCCGTGAGCCATGGCCACTGAGCCTGCATGTCCGGAGCCTGTGCTCTGCAACGGGAGAAGCCACAACAGTGAGAGGCCCGTGTACCACACACACACAAAAAAATATATATATATATATAAGATTGAACATAAAACCTCATATAGAAAGAAAAGGCTACCCGTATATATTTGGAGACACTCCTGTATGTTATGACATGCATTGAAGATATATTATGCTTTGGAACTTAGGGGCTTTTCTGTATCTTGCTAACACATTTTTCTCATATAAATTGTTAACTCCATAAATCAACTCGGTTGCAACTCTGAAACACAAATATTAGTGAACTCTGTCTGATATCCAGATTTATTAACACCATTGAGAAGCAATTTTGAAGAATTTCCTGAGATGACAATCCTGTATTATAAGCAATGTGGGATAGGAAGAATTTGGCATTGCTATCTTTGTTTTTAAATACATTTTTATTTTGGAATAGTTTAAACCAGAAATTTGCAAATGTAGCTGGAGAACTGCATATACCCACACTCTGTGTCTTCCATTATTAACATGTTACTTTAAGTACCATCCATTGCGCACAGCAGATTAAACAACTTGACACATTACTTAGCCGAGTTCATACTTTATTAAGGCTTTCTTAGTCTTTATCTAATGCCCTTTTGATGTTCTAGTATCCTATCCAGGGTATCATTTACATTTAGTCATTATGTCTCCTGAGAAGACTCTTGGCTTTAACCATTTCTGAGAATTTTTCTTAATCTTGATGACCTTGAACATTTGAGAAATACTTCTTAGGTGTTTTGTAGAATGATCCTAGAATTTGTCTAGGGTTTTCTTATAATTAGATTGAAATTTCTTATAATTAGATTAAATTTATAATTCCTTATAAATTATTAGATGGAAGACTATAGACTGAGTCATTTTCTTCACATGATATCACACGTACCTACCATCAATATGACTCATCACAGATGGTGCTAACTTGGTTACCAAGCTGAAGCACTGACTATTAGATTTTATTTAATTTTTATTTTATATTGGAGTATAATTGATTAACTATATTGTGTTAGTTTCAGGTGTGCAACAAATTGATTCAGTTATACATATGCATGTGTCTATTATTTTTCAAATTATTTTCCCGTTTAGGTTATTACAGAGTATTGAGCAGAGTTCCCTGTTCTATAATGTAGGTCTTTATTGGTTGTCTATTTTAAATATAGCCCTGTGTACATGTCAATCCCAAACTCCCAATCTGTCCCCATTGTTAGATTTTCATACTGTGAAGTTAATTCAACCCTCCCTTTCCCTACCATACTCTTTAGAAAGAAGTCACAGCTCACACTTAAGTGGTAGGAGATAGACGTTATCTCTTGGATGAGGAGAGTCTATATAAACTCTTTGGAACTTTTCTTCATGGAAGATTTGTCTATCCTCCCACATTTATTTAATGATTAGTTCAAACATTTGTTTATATTAGTATGGACTCAAGGATATTATAATCCGGTACTATGTTATTTATTTTTTAACTCAAAATTTTCAGCTTTGGCCACTGGGAGGTCTTTCAGTTGACTCCTTTCTGTCTTTGATGTACCCCAACATTGTTTTCGCTTGAAGACTTGCTTAATTTTTGGTACCACAAGATGACCCAGACTCACTTCAGACATTTCTTGCCCCAACCCTATAATAAACTATTGGAGAAACAAGGGAAAATGCATCTGCTTTCTTTTATTGGAGACTGGTATTACTAAAAATGATCTGAATGTTGGATCTGATTTTTGTTATTCGATAGTCTTACCTCTAAGTCCTGTAACCTGATACAGCAAAAAAATAACATGGGTGCACATTAACCAGTGCATATATACGTTTCTACAAACATGGTTGTAAAGTATATTCAGAAAAATATGCTCAAAAAAGGAATTTCTTATTAATATTGAACAGATATAGCTCTGTTAAAGATAGAGTAACTCATATCTGATTTACCTTTCAGACTGAAAAAAACAACAAAAAAAACCCAGGATGAAATATATGAAAAAATGGTTTTGTAGACACTGATCAGGCAACAGTGGATGAAGACCTTTGAGAGATGGGAGACATAGAGGAGAGCCCTCTGATTTTGCTAGTTTACAACCCTGAGGTCATAGGCTGCTGTGTAGATATAGGTAACTTTGGGCAGAGTACAATGGACTCTGAGTTTAGAGATGCAGATGAGGGTCTAGGGAGAATAGTGCAGCTTAGCCTTAGAATTCACAGGAAAAAGCAACACTGAGAAAAGAGCTGCAGAGAAAAAATACTCACTCTGGTGGTCTAGTAGTAGAGCATGGGTGAGCAAATGGGTGTAAGGGGACTCCACTGGGGGAAGGAACCATTCAAAATGATTAAAACTTACCATGTCTAGAATACACATATGACTGAGAATAGTACTTGTGCCCACCAGCAAAATAGAAAATCTCATGATTTGGGGGGTTATATTGTACAGTGATCTGGAAAGCCTTTTCTTATTAGTATGGAATAGTCCACACTAAATTAGTCCTAGATTGAACACTATGCCAAAGCCCTTGTCATTTTATAAAAGAAAGAAAAAATGGATCAAGCTGTCTCCATAAACTTCACTGCATCTCAGAAAAAAAAATAAAGAAAGAAAGAATATTTATAGAAATATACAATATCTAAAATCCAGCAATGTCTGACACCCAATCAAAGATTAGTAGGCTTGCAAAAAGAACAGGAAAACACAACTCATAATGAGAAGAAAATTTAATTGCAACTAATCCAAACTGACACAGACATTAGAACACTAGGATATTAAAAAAAAATCTTATAACTTCAGTCCATATGTTCAAAAAGTCTAGTAACAGCATTCAAAATACATTTAAAAATTATAGACATGAAAATGACAAGGTCTGTAAATATACATATATATATATATATGTATGTATATATGTATGTATAAAACACTTAACGGTAGCTTGGAAGATTCAGAAGGAAGGATTAGTGAACTAAAATACATAGCAATAGAAACTATCTGTTATACATAGAGAAAAACACTTGAAAATAAGAAAAAAGCATCAGCATAGTATATATGGAATTAGATTTCTTAAGGTACAGTAAGGAGAATGCAGAAAAAAATTGAATAAATAATGGCTATGTTTTTTCAGATATTATAAAACATATACCAAAATTCAAGAAGCTCAAAAGTTTCCAAGCATATAAGGAAAACAACTCCAAGGAACATAACAATGAAATTATGGAGAACCTTTGATAAAGAGAAACATTAAAGCAGACAAAAAAAATGTGTTGCAAAGGAATAAATATAAGAATAATAACACATTTTACATTGGGAATACAAGCCATGAACATAGATGCAAAAGTTATTTAAAAATAGAAATTTGAATCCAAGAGTATATGAAAAAGATAACATTGCATGGCTGACTGGAGTTTATGTAGGAATACAAGTACGGTTTAACATTTGAAAATCAATAAGTATAACTTATTTTTAACAATTAAAAAAAATCCAAACCACATAATTTTCACCATAGATACCTAAAAAGCATTTGACAAAATCCAACATCCATTTCTAATCATTGCTCTCAATAAGTTAGGGATATAAGGAAGTTTCTCAAAATGATAGAAGGAATCTACCAAAAACCAACACCTAAGAGATGAATAGTACCTGGCTTAATTATTTTCTCCTAAAATCAAAATCAATTGCTCTCACCATTTCTACTCAAAATGTGCTAGAGGTTCTAGATAATGTATTAAGTAAGGCAAGACAGAAAAGGTCAAATGCATCCAGATTAAAAAAATAATAATAATAAGACTGTCTTTATCATAACTAATGTGTTAATCTAGGTAGAAAATTCAATAGAATCTACAAAAAAAGCTATAAGAAATAATCATTGAGTTTATAAAGGTAGCAATAGTTACCAATATTTCTATATAATAGTAAACAATCAACTCAAAATAAAAAGAGTTATTTATAATATTGTCAAATATAAAATATGGAGACATAAATCTGAGAATAGTTATGAAAAACTTGTACATTAAAAACTTGAAAATGTCACTGAAAGAATTTAAAAATCTAAATCATTGGATGATTTACCAGGCCAATGAGTCAGATGACTCAGTATTGTTATATCAATTATCTCAAAGTTGGTGTATAGATTAGACAAAATATCCATCAAAACCCTGGCACATTTTTTGTAGAAGTTCATAAAATGATGCTAAATTATATAAGAAAATACAAATGCTATATAATAGAATAGTCAGTCAATTCTATAGACTTGAAAAAGAAGAACAAATTAGGAGGACTAACATCACCTGATTTCAAAATTACTGTAATCCAGAGCATGTGGTCTCAATAAAAAAATATGCAAATAGATAAATACAACAACATAGAGAGTCCAGAAATAGATCTCCACAGCTTTGAATAACTGATTTTTCACATGGGTGTTAATTTTAGTTCAGTGAAAAGACAGTAGTTTCTTCAATAAATGGTGCTGGAACCATTGGATATTCACATGTAAGCAATCAAACAAAAAAAATAGACAAAATTTCTTCAATCAATATGAAAAGATTAATTGAGGTCCAAATGTAAAACCTAAGAGAGTTAGAACTCATAGGAGAAAATATTTGTAATCTTAGTTTAGATAAAGATTTCTTAGACATGAGATGAAAAACATGATTAATTATGCTGAGCTTCATCAAATTAAGAACTTCTGCTATTCAAAAAACCACTAAGAGAATTAAAAGTTAATCACAGATAAAGACACTTGGCAGTCATATGGTTGATAAATGACTTGCATCTAGATACATAAGAATTCTCAAAATACAAAGATCATAATCATAGTCATAGTAACCAATTTTTTAAATGTGAAAAAAGTATTGAATAGACACTTTACAAGAAGAGATATACAGATGGCAAATGAGTACATGAAAGTATATCCAACAACAATAATCAGTAGGGAAATGCAAGTTAAAACCATGATGAGATTCCAATACATAGCTACTGTGGCTAAAATTAAGAAGACTGACAATATCAAATATTGAAAATGATGTGGAGGAACTGGAACTCTTATATGCTGGTATTCTCAATGTAAAAGGGTACAACCATTTGGAAAAGTTTAGAGTTTCTTTAAATATTACATGAATACCTACCATATGATCCATCAGTTCTACCTCTATATATTTATCCTAGAGAAATATTTGCAATAGAAAAAAACAAACTAGAAACAACCAACTTATTCATCAACAAGTGAATGATCAAACAGATGTCATTTATTCATGCAAGGGAATACTGCATAGCAGTAAACAAGGAATAGATTATTGGTATTCACAGCATGGATATATCTCAAAATAATTATGCTGCATGAAGTAAGTGAGAAAAAAAGCATAGATTTTTTATGACCCCATTTCTATAAAATTCTAGAAAATACAAACTAACCTAGAGTGACAAAATAGAGCCATAAGTGACTGGGAATGGGATTTATGGGAGGAACAGGAAGATAGGATTGTGAAAAGACATAAGGAAACTTGGAGTGATGGCTATGTTCTTTGTCTTAAATGTGAGGATCATTTTAAGACAGTATATATTGTGAATATATGTATATATGTGTATATGTATAAATCAAAGCTTATCAATTTGCATATGTCAATTAGACCTCAATAAACATTTAAAAATATTATGACAGGGATCCAAAATATCATTCATCTCCATCAATGTAAATTGACATAGCTCTTTTATTCAAAGTAAATTATTTTCAAATTTGCTTAAATAATTATGCTGTATGTAAAATACTAACCATAGAAAAATGATTCAGAAACACTCAAACTAAACAGATGGACAAATATGCTTATCACGCAAAGAGTAAGCAATATTCACAAGACACCTGATACCACGTAAGTTGAAATTACATTATAAAAGCATTAAGTGAGAAAAAAGGACATGCACCGATGCTAAAAGTGACAGTTCTACTTGATGCATATCTATGCGCCAAATCACATACAACCAAACTTATGGAGAGAAATGAAAAAGAAAATACAGAAGATGAAAGGAGAAATAGAAAAATAATTCATAATGGTAGATTTTAACATACCACTTTTGGTATACAAAAGGGCAAAATAAGAATAAGTGTGGATATATAACATTTTACTAATATAATCAAAATATAGACCTATAACATTAATTAACAACTTTAATGGAAAATACAAGTTCTTTAAACTGCATATGGAAGTCACACAAAAAATGACAAGATATCAAGACAATAAGAAAATCTCAAAATGCCATAATTTAGGAATAATACAAACTGTTTTTATCATGGTGTGGTAAATCTAGTTATTATTATTCGCAAAAATACAAAAATAAAAATTATCCTGTTTGAAAATTGGGGAAAAAACTTTGTTAAACAACTCCTTGGTAAATGAGAGAATATAAGCTAACTTGTAGAATTTCTAAGAAATAATGATGATGAAATACTACCTATAAGAATTCTCAGAAAACAATTGCAGCAACTATCAAAGAAAAATGCACAGCTTTAAATTTTTACACTGATCAATATAAATCATAAAAATGAATAAATTGAATCCATAACTCAACAATCTAGAAAAATAATAATTCCAAATGCAAAGATAAAAGCAGAAAATGATAAAGGTAAAAATAGAAAAGTAAAACATATAAACGCATATTTATTTTTCTTTGAAACATCAATAAGATACCAGGACACTAACCAAAATAATTAATAAAACAGAAGTCATAAATACTTTAAAAATATATTTCAAGGGAAATGATCATCGTTACAAGATACTATTTAAAAAGTGGGGCCATTTTGAAAATGCACATAAAATAGAAAAAATGTAAAGTAAAATCTGATTTACCAGAACTGACCCAAGTGTAATCAGAACATCAAACTATGCCAATCCCCATAGATAAAATAGAAAAAGATATAAAGATTTACCTCACACAAAAAGCCACCAGAATCAGGTTAATTCTCCAAGGATTTTTTCCAACATTTCAAAGACTAGGTAATCACAGTGTTACTAAATTTGTCTAGAAAATAAAATAAGATGTTTCTGAATTGTGTTTATGTATCAAAGAAAACATACCTCAACCTTATTAAAAAAAAAAAAGGGCACAAAACCAAATGTGCACAAGGCCAAAATATCATAAGAATTTCAATGCAACAATCCTATACAAAATTATTTAAAAGATCACAAAAATATGTTATGGAAATATAATGCACTGTGTGTGTAAGAGATATTAACTACAACAATGTAAAGGTGTTATATTAATCAATTATTATAGTTCACAACTTAAAGGAACTACGGTGAAAACATTATGTGATATTATAAAAGTTTAAGTCAGAAGATGTAATACAGGTGCATATGAAGGTAAAATTTATCCTTTTCATAAATGTAGAAAATCTGAGAGTTGAGTTCCTATCTTTATGCTTCTTTTACTTTATGAGTTTTTGAATAAACTTGGTCAAAGTAAACATCTCTACATGCACAAGTACTACAGTGTGGCTGTAATTCTACCGTGAGTGGACAGCTAAGTTCCATCAGTGAAAGGATACTACAGCTTATCAAGTTTACAAGAAAGAGTGACAGAATGCTATAGCGAGACTCTTGAATTTGAACAGCCAGTGTATTTAAAATGATTAACTCCAGAGTGTTGTAGTTTGATACATGGCTCTGAATGGGAGTGTAAAGCTCCCACCTTGACATCCTGACTTCACGCCAAAGAGGAATCACTTGTACCTTGGACTGAGTCTGCAGCTCATGCTTCCCACCCACTGATACAGGGAACCCTGTTCCCATCATGGTGCAGCATCTTACCAGGATGAGCCTGGGACGGCCCTCACAGGAAGGAAAGAATTCCTGGGAGTGACGAATGACTGGCAGTTTGTATTCCATAAAGAGAAATACTGTCAAGAGAAATCTCGTCGCAAATACACCTGATGATTATGAAAATTACACGACTTCTACGAAAAGAAATTCATCAATATCCACCGAAGCTGAAGATGCAGATTCCCACAGGTTGAGCAATGCAACTGCTAAAACATTCTTCCATGTGTGTCCAGGGCAACATAAACATGGATGATCACTTGTAGCATTTCCCATAGTAGCTAGAAGTCTACATGCCCTACACTGTTTATAGTGAGTCAATATTTTTAAATGTTTATATGATGAAGTACTATGTAATGTGAAAATGAATTAGTAAAGCTATAAGTATCAATGTAGAAAAATCTCAAAGTAAAAGCCCCGTGGGATAAAGTAAAGCAAATTGCAAAATGAAACATGCAATACAATGGTATTCATATAAATTTTTAAATTATGTAAAATAATTCTATATGTGACTGTAATGTATTCAAAGGAGTGAAAAAATTTAAAAAAAAGAATGCCCACAAGAGTGAACTATTGATTCTTTGGGGGAGAACTGAGGTAGATTGGAGAATCTGATGAGGAAGAGACAAAGGGATACAAATATGTGTGATCTGTCTTAAATTGGGCATTCAAATTTTTTGCTATGTTTGAATTATTTCATAATCTGTTTTTAAAAGAAACAGTTTAAAAATACAATAGGCAAACTACTAAAAATGAATTCGGGGTTAAAATTGAATTTTATTTCTAAAGAAGATTACTGGAAAATATAATCATTGGGAAATAATTAAAATAATTTCAACAGCAGTGCTCTTCATCCTTAACCTGCATTCTTGCTGGGCCCATGAGGGATGAGTGCACTACACAATGAAGCCATTAGAATTTGTACAGAAGAGACAGTGGATAATGTAGTCATAGATTATTTTTTTTAATATTAGTTTAACTGGGGGATGTACAGCTATTTCTTTAATTGGAGGAACTCTGGAAATGGAGAAATTGTGCACCAAAGATTATAAGGTGATGTTTACCTGGTAATCCAAAAGAAGAGGATATAATTGGACCTGCAAGAAAGATGCAGGAAAACCCAGAAGAAATGAAAAGGTTTTTCTACTTAGTTCTTATTCTAAAGCCTCTTTTACTTTATGAGTTTTTAAAACATAAAGAAATTTAGTCAGTGTATACATCTCACTTATATAAATGCCCTTTTGTGAGTACAAGAACTTTAGAAAGTACTGAAAGTTGCAACTGTAAATTACAAAAAAATTTAATGTGGAATCAGGCATTGGTTCCTAGAATAAATTGTACTTTGTCATAATTTTTAATATACTGCTGAATTTGATTTGCTAGAATTAAATTAAGATGTTGGCAACTATATTTGGCTGTGAGATATATCTGGAGTTTCATTGTTCATCCTGTCAGTTTTTGATATCAAGGTTATTCTGGTATTCCTTAATGAACTAGGAAGTTTTCCAACTATTTCAATGATACAGAACATTTTGCTTATAACCTGAGAATTTTATGGCTCCTTAAAGAGTTTTCTCAGAATATTCTGGATATTACCTTTTGTTATTTAAACATTTTTACATTAATTATTCCACTTTGTTTCATTGTTTGGTATAGATTTCTATTGTTGGTGGGTTAATTTTATTAATTTCTTTACCTAAAAATGTCATATATTTAGTCTACACTTTAAAACTCATCAGTTTAGTGTTATCAATATGTGTCTATGAACACTTGGGGAGCATTTGTGCTTTAGTTTTATGGAGTGCATTATATCTAAGAAAAATTCAGCTACATTCACAACAAAAAAATTTAGCGAATTTTTTTTTGTAGAAGTTTTCTACTTATAGATTTAAGTTTTTGATCCTTTTCAAGTCAAGTTTGTACATGGTGAGAGGCAAAGATTGAGGTTTATTTTTTCTTATGGATATCCAGTTTTCCCAACACAAGTTCTTGAAAAGATTAGCCTTTCCCCATTGAATAAATTTGGCAGTTTTGTCAAAAATCAATTGGCCATATATAAATGTGGATTTATTTCAAGGCTTTTTATTCTACTCCACTGATCTCTGTGTCTATCCTTTTGCCAGTAACATACTGTCTTGATTATTGTAGCTGTATAGTAAATCAGAATCAGGTATTTTAAGTCATAACACTCTGTTATTTTCAAAATTGTTTTAGCTATTTTAACTCATTTGTATTTCTAAATAGCTTTACAATTTGTTTTCTTTTTTTCCTAAAAAAAAAGAATCTGATGGGATTTTGATTTGCATTTCATTGCATTGATTTCTGAAAATAAATTTGGGAAGAATCTTAGAAATATTGATTTCCCCCATTCATGAAAATAGTATCTCTCTTCATTTAGTTAGGGTTTCTTCAATTTCTCTTAGCCATGTTTTATAGTCAGCCATGTCCTAATCTTGCCTTTATTGTATAAATTAGTCCCTAGATGTATTGTTTTTAAGTGATATTATAAATGACAATTTTATTAATTTTTTAAAATTAATAATCATTTTTGAGTAATTTTATGTTCACAGCAAAATCAAGCAGATAGTACAGAAAATTATCATGTACCTTCTGTCCCCAAACATGCACAACTTTCCCACACTATCATAATTCCTGCACCAGAGTCTGCATTTGCTACCATCAGTGAGCCTGCATTGACACATAATATTCACCCAAAGTCCATAGTTTACATGAGTTTATTTGGTGTTGCACGTTCTACTGGTTTTGGAAATGTATAGTGACATGTGTCCACCGTTATAGTATTGTACAGAGCAACTTTTCTGTCCTAAAAATGTCTATATTCCATCTATTCATCCTAAATAGAAATTTTTCAAAGTATTGAAAAATGTAAGACATTACAGAATAAAACTGAATGAACTTTTTGGCCAGCCCAAAACAATTTGCAATTGTTTGGTAAATCAATTGACTGCCAGAAAAGCTTCAACTTTTTTTAAAGATGTTGGTTATTTATATGATTCTTATAATGTTTAGCTTTGAAAAACTCAGTGATTAATCCCAGAAATCACTCTGAGGAATCCATGAGATTTTCTATGCAAAGGATTATTTTATCTAAGGATAAAGGCAATTTTACTTCTCTCTAATCTCTCAACAACTGTTTTTTTTTGTTTTCAATAAACAGGTGTAATGCGTATTTGATTCTCACCCTAAGTATTTCATGTTTTGTTGCTTTTGTAATATTTATTGTTTTATTTCATTTCAATTTTCTAAGTTTTTTACTAAAATATGGAACTATAATTACTTTTTGATTATTGAACTTGTATTATTTTTTCCTTGACAAATTAGTTTAAATTTTCTAATGCCTCCTTTATAGGCAATTAGAAATTTCTATGTATGAAATCATGCCATTTGTAAATAAGCCATTTTTACTTCCTACTTACTGATCAGTATGTTGTTATTATTTTTTTCCCTATCACACTACATAGGACTTTGGAACGCTATGATTAGAAGAGGTAAGAGCAAACGTCCTTGCCGTTTCCCTGTCTTATAAGAATAACGTTCAGTCTTTGTCGCTATATATGATGATAACTATTGGTATCTTGCGGATGCTTTTTATCACTTTGCATAAGTTTCCTTATACTCCTGACATGCTGAGATTTTTGTCATAAATGGGCATTTAATTTTATCAGATTCTTTATCTGAGTCTATTGAGATGATCACATGATTTTCCTTTTTTACTTTGTTAATGGTGAATTTCATTGATTGATTTCTGAGTGTCAAACCAATCTCATTCCTAGAATAAACCCCACTTGGTCATGGTACATAAATTTTTATATATCATTTGTTGTGCTAATAAAATGTTAGTGATGTTGAATCTCTTGATATATTTCCACAGGCTACTGTGACTCTGTTTTTCTTATTTCTAGTCTGTTTTTTCCCTCTCCTTGCTTCATCTTGGATCTTTTTATTACTATTTCTTCTAGAACATGATTATTTTCTTTTGTATTTTCCAATCAACTGTTATTCACATTCAGTAAATTTTTTCTGATCTAGAAATTCCATTTTCACATCCTTACTATGTTTATATTTGTTTATAAATCCTGGTATCTATTTATAATAATTATTAAAAATATCTTGTCTCATCTTTTTTATTTTTGAGTCTGTTTGTATGGACTAATTTTTCTCCTAATTATGGATTACATCTTGGAGCTTCTTTGTAAGTTTAGAAAATTTTGATTGGATGCCAAATACTTTGAATATGCTGCATTTTTTGTCTTCTTTTAAAGGGTGTTAAAGTTTGTTCTAACAGGCAGTTGATTTGCTTTCTGATTATCATGGTCATTTTGTGTCAATATTTATTCTAAGGTAGTTTTGTCCTACTCTTAAGACATAACCTTTCTTGCTTCTCTGCTAAATGCAAGTGTTCAACCAGATAAATTATTTTCTGGTTGGTAGGGTCATGAATGTCTTCCAGCCTTGTGTGAACTTGGGGAAATTTTAGCTTAAAGCTCTGCCATCCATCTTGCCCAGACTTTGGAGTTTCAGTTTATGCATGAGTAGCTTTTACTCAACCACATATTTAAGAGGACTCCCAAGCAGATGTTTAGAATTATTCTCTATCTAGCTTCCTCTTCTGGTGCCCTGCCCACAAATTGCAGCCATTTTGATCTCCTGCACAGCTCAGCTCCAACCCCTGAAATCACTGAACCACTGTGCTTTACTTAGATTCTCTCTCCTACTCCATGAACTTGAGGATGGCTCTAGACAAAACACTTTTATTCATTGTACAAAGAATTGTTTCAAATATTTTGTCAAGATTTCTAATTTTTTTATGGCTAGAGGGTAAATTCAGCTTGTTACTCCATCTTGGCTAGAAGCATATGTTCTAACATATACTTATTTCCCCTAGTATTAATACTGTTTCTTTGGGGCTTTTTAAATTGAATAAAATTGCAACTTTTGAAACTGTATACCCTGATCAAACTTTTATTTTCTAAATTTTCTTCCAAATTTATGACCAACTATAAGGTCTAACTTGTTGAGGGTGTGGGCAGAGTAAAATGGGTGAAGGTGGTCAGAAAGGGCAAGCTTCTGGATATTAAAAAAATAAGCCCCAAGGATATAATGTACAGTGTGGAGATTCTAGTTAAAAATACTGTATTGTATATTTGAAACTTGCAAAGAGAATAGATCTTAAAAGTTGTTAACACAAGAAAAAAAAAACTGTAACTATGTGTGATGATAGATGATAACTAGACTTATTGCAATGATCACTTAGCAACATATACGTATATGGACTGATGTTGCACATCTGAAGCTAATACAATGTTATATGCTGTCAATTTTATCTCAATAAAAAAGAGACATGATAGTGCTGTTCTAGATTCTTATGTATATATGAAGTTTATCCTGAACCTAGTTTATGTGTTGGATTCTCTATCACAGTTAATAATAAGTATCTGGTGTCTGTTGCTCAATCAGATACCAGAGGTTTAGCCAAAGATCTTCCTTCTCTCCTCTTGTGCTATACCTCCACTTATAAACAAGATTAAACATAAGAAACAGAATGGTTTGTGGTTAAGAGCATGGATTCTGGATCTATGCTACCAGGATCTAAATCCTAACTCTACCTTTCACAAGGTCTGTACCATTAAGAAAATGGTTTAAGCTCTCTTTGTATGTGTTTTCATCTGAAAATGGTTGATGATAATATGGTTATTTCACAGAATACATGAGTGTGTGGTTATAAAGCAGACACACAACTGGCAAAATATAATAAACCAATATGTTTTTCAAAACATTTAAAAATACATGTTTACTTTCTATAAATACCTTCCCACTGTTGATGCCTATATTCAAAACCATTATATTCTTATGTCGCTTTCATAACTGGTCTTACTGGCACCAAACTTTCCTCACTTTTTCTAAATTTGATTTCACACTGAAATAAACTGATTTTTAGTAAAATAGAAATACTGTATTTATTATACTTAACAACTCTGTTTGCTCGTATCCCTAAACTTCTTACCATGACATACTTGTTCTTAATTTGACCTCTAATTCTCCTCCACGATGCATTGATTATCCATTTCTCTTTTTCTTTGTATATAAAGTTATTTGCTGTTCTTGAACTATAACACACTATCTCGTACCTCCGTGTATTTGTACTTATTTTCTTATTAGCTCCTTCACTTACCCAGTAATCGCAATTACTTTTCAACTCTTAGCATGGCCATCATCTCTGCTCTGCAGTTTTTGTTGTTGTTGTTGGTTTTCTTTTTGATTGTTTAATTCCAACAATAACTTTTCATCAGATGAAACTTTTTCTTTATATCCAAAACACATTTTTATGTTACAGTTACCACTACATATAAGTACATATACTATGTACTTAAGTTATTTGCTTACCTTTCATAGGAAACAATGCATTTCTTGAGGGTCCTGAATTTTACTTATTTTTCCAATATTTACAATGTATCCCCTATGTATAGCACAAATGTTTGCCAAACCAAAAGTTAATTGAATGTCCAGTAAAATATGAAGTGAAAGAATAAAATGTAGGGTGATAAAGAGTGTTCCGAAAAAATAGCTCTAATTTATCATAGGATTAGGCATCATTACAGATAGTTCACTAGAAATTACCATAGTTCTCTTAGCATAGGAATATCCTCTCAGTTCTGACCATAAGACTTATGAAAACACATACACACACACACACACACACACACACACACACACACACGTGCAGATGTAATCATAAGCAGGTAAGAAAAGGAATTGCTTTGTTTTGTTTTTCTTTTCAATGATCAGATATGGTACATGGATGCATATTTATTGTTTTGTACATAGTCTCTGATATTTTAATCACCTTCAATTATGTTATAAGAATACTTAAAAGGTTAGCAGTATGGAACATTAAGCTATTCAATATAGACTAACTCAGCAGAGTGGAAATTTCTTTAATAGCAATCTCCTACGTAATCACTCTATGGTAAGAGATGGAAAAATAAAGATTATATTTGTAACAAGGTGCTGATAAATAAGTAAACATATTAATTTGATTAATTACATTTCTTTTGGTAAACTAGGAAAACTTCCAGTGGAAAAACAAATAGCTCTGTTTCCCTGATAAACACAAATATATCAAATCAATCTGTAAAGAGGTATTTACATGGAATGTTACACTTCCAGAAAAGTAAATGAAAGTCTCCACAAATTCTTCCTGTCACTGCTTTGACTCAGCTATAATTACCACGATACTAACTCCTGATTTCTTTGTCACTTGGTTCTCTGGAGGAAGCTAAATATGTTTTTTTTTTCTCTACTTATAAGAGAAAAACAAAAGAAAACAAAAAAAAATCCTCTACCAGAAAGTAAGTTCCAGAAGTGGAAAAACAGCAAAATAGGCATCAAGGAACGTGTCAATACATCACTGTGTCTATTGCCTTGTGTATACATTCTTTGACAGCCTTATGTATTAAACAACTTTTTGTTAGAGAAATCACTTCCCCTGGTTACAGTGCTGCACCATTACCAAAAGGAAGTGGTGTCTCTCCAATAAGCTACTTCCTAGATAACATAAAATGATCAGGTACTCACAATTTAAACCTAATATACTCAGGATTTTTTCCATCAGAATTCCACGTTGATAATATTTATATTTTAATAATATTAAATACTAATGAAATTTCAAAACAAAATTTTACCATCCATAGTGGGCCCCTATCCCATCTACCCACCCACAAACACAATTGAGAAGTACAGCATGTTAAGATGATGAATGATGAATAAAATGTGGTTGGAGTTTCATTTAGGATGTAGTAGAAATATGAAAAATAAATAACATTGAAGTACTGCCAAGGCCCTCATCCCGTCACTTGTCAGCCACCCAACAAAAGAGCCTACCACAATTCAAAGAGCCTACAAACTGTGACATATACAATCATTGACATGGGATCTGGAACAAGGATCTCCTCCAGGTGATGGGATAAATTTGAAAACACTCACAGGAAGAAGCTAGGTTTGAATGACATATTGGCATTAGCCAAATTGACGATGGAGCAAAGTGCTTTCCAGGCAAAAGAAAAGCTCACGTGTCATGCTTTCAAGGTATATGTGTGTCAGGGATCTGTGTGTAGGTGCAGCTAAAGCAAAGGCCCATGAAGTATACTGAAGTTAGAGTCAGTGCCGGGCTACCCCAGGACAAAACCTGAACCTATTGCTGAGGATTATGGGGAGTGATAGAAGCTACAATATGGAAAATGCTGCCTGAGAGGCAAGAGTATAGTCAGCGATTAAGCCTGAAGTTAGGCACCAGGCTATTGCACTAGTTAAAAAAGAAAATAGTAAGGGTTCTAAAGGACATTTTATAGTGAGTTGCAACAGGTCAAGGATATATATATATATATATATATATATATATATATATATAATTGAATTGGGTAGATTGGAATGAATCACAAAAAGAGATTTATAGGTGAAGTAAGTGTTCATCTGGGACATTTTGAGCTTGAAAAGCAAATTAATATAAAATGTGAATAATATGAGAGAAAACAGAAGATATTTGATACAAATCAAGTTAAGTTAGAAGGTCATCAACAAAGGGGTAACATTAGAAACACAGTGCCAAAATATTTTAATAGGATGTTTTATTAAATATTTGCCTGCAACTGAGGAAGAAAGACATGGAAATGTGAATAATACATTATAACAATTAAGTCACTCACCAATTTACAGCTATTTTGATGACAATCAGGGATGATGTTCCAACTATGGCTAGCATAGCCCACACATCTTGCTGTCAGAATAGACACTGATTATAACCCTGAAACATTGCCATCAATACAGTGAGAAAATATATATTTGTACATATTGACAATTAGTTTTTGGAAAGCATCAAAGTTGTCATCATGGGACAAACCAGACTTTGCTGGACATTATTACACTTCATGTAGTTTATAATTTACGACTTTTATTTTGAATAATGTATGTGTGTGTTGGAAACAGGGGTTGCTCTCATCAAAGATAAAATCTTGCACAACCCTCTCTCCCAGATCAGATGTAGAGGCCTCCCTTGTGTTGCCAGCATCACTGTGGGTTCTTCAGATAGGAAGAGGACTCTCCATTTTCACTATTGTCCAAAGTTTTGTCAAGAACCCTACTCTCAGAATTGTGGAGTCTCTGAGATTTTTCCCTACTGATAAACTAACAAGTGAGTCTTCCACAGTTTCATAGATACTGGCAGAAGACCTGAGAAGCTTAGTCAGAGACAAAAGACTCTATTATGCCTGGCCCAACAGGCAGTCTAAGCTTCATGTTTACACTGGTTTCCTTGCATCAGTCCCTTCTGGGAGATGCTGAGTGGCCCAGGTAGATGTTGCCTACATACAGACTTAGGAAACCAGAACTTAGGAAACCCCCAATCTTATAATGGAGCTGCTGGCAAATCTGCCTAACCTTCAGTTTAGAGGAAGTATTGTCTTTCTTATCCTGGTCAGGAAACAATTTGTCTTCTGCCTAGGAGGGAGACATTTTCTTGTAAGACGTTTGCTATATATCACTGACATGAATGCCTGTAACAAAAGCTGTCAACACCTCTTCACAAGAAGGGCAGAAACAGAGCTTCATGTAGGATTTTCTCCAAAACTCACCTTTAACTCTCTGCTACACACCTTAAGAAAGTCTGCAACATTTTATCAAGAAATTCAAAACCTTAGAAATGCTAAGAAGACATTTTATAATAAAAGAAACTTATCGTTGATCTTACTGTGACATGCATGGACCTGGAGGCTTTTCCTACTTAGTATCTGGCTTAGATGAACAGAGAGAGGCTCACTAACCCCCAACAGCAGAGTACCTCGAAGCTTCTTTTATTTTTTTAATTTATTTTTTTTTATTTTACTTTTTTTTGTCTATAAGGAAGCACCAAGATGCAAAAGGTTAACAAAGAAAAGCTCTTTAACCCAATAAAATGGCTGTTGTCAGAGTCTTCATTTGATTTCTAATTATCAGTCATTTCTATTGATTAAGGTGGGGGATGTATATTCCCTTCAGGTGGAAACACCCATTCTCCATAACCACAATCCCATTATCTTTGCCACACAGACAGAGGCAGATAATCACAGCAAAGTTCATTATCCCAACATGGATATGTCCTTCAGAGGCGGGTTACTTAGGTTACACCAGAAGTAAAACATCAATATACAGTCATATCAACCTTTGTTCTATGGCACATCTGTTTAGATATTGCTGAGTTACCCACAGAGGATGTCCAGGTTGCTGAGGGTGATAAGAAAGTGCAGCCACTTAACTTAGACCATGGAGAAAGGTTTAAAAACCTACATTGTCCAGGACATTGTCTGTCACTCTGGCTCTAATTGGATACCATGCTGCTATGGTCTGTATGTTTGTGATTCCCCAAATTCATATGTTGAAATCCTAACATCCAGTGTGATGGGATTAGGCTATGTGGTGGGAGTTTCGGGAGGTGATTAGATCATGAGGACAGAGCATTCATGAATGAAGTTAACACTGTTATTGACATATTAGAGGCCTGAGAGAGCTCCATTACCCCTTCTACCAGGAGAGGACACAGTAAGAAGTTGGCAGTCTGTGAGTGCCCTCATCAGAACCTAACCAGGCTGGTGCCCTGATCTTGGACTTCCAACCTCTAGAACTGCGAGAAGTAAATGTCTCTTACTTATAAGCCACCTAATCTATATTTTGTTAAAGCAGCCCAAATGGACTAAGACCCATGTACAACTTCTCTATCATTCAGGAGAAAGTTTAGGGTTATCTATACATTCCTTTTTTATTCTGGAAGCCTACAACTTGTGCAAGAAGTGGCATACATGTACCAAATACTGTATATCACAATGTCTGAATTAAGTTAAATACAGTACATCCATATGCTATCTTTCTTTTTCCTGTATTCATTTAAAACATATTTACAGAGAATTTATAACCTTCTGATTACTACCCATTTTTGTCCATTTCTACTCTTCCATTCCTCAAAGTTTAATGTCCTTCTCTGGAAAGGAATGAAGATCTGCCGTGAAGCTCCTTCTTTCCATTGTCTTGACTTAATTCCTGGTCTCAGGAACAAGTGCTTGAATAGTAACATCACCTTTCCTAGGATCAACAGTGGTTTGCAATCAGAGCTTGGCCTAAATTTATGTTTAGAAAAGAGTTATTTCAAAGAGTTTTGACACTTCTAAAAACAGATAACCTTTATAACATGAAATAATTCAGTTGTTCTGAGCATCAGAGAAACTCCCATTGAACTTTTCAAATGTTCTCATGCTAGAATAGGTCTTTGCTTTGCAGTTGAATAACTCAATGGCAAATGTTCATGGTTTTCCCAGAGCAAAGGAACAATGTTTATGTTGAACCCAACTCTTCAATCCTATCCAGAACAGAAAAATTCAGATATTTAATCAAATATTTCCTGGCTTTTACCATTTTGATAAGATTCCAAAATCTTACTTCTCAGTTCCAGTCAATTTTTTAATTATACACATTGATGATTTAACCTACTTTTTTTTTCCTCTCTGCTTTATAAAAGAAATAATTTCTGATAATTGCTAAATGGTCTCAATTAGACAAGATGATGATAATCCAAGAATCCCAAAATAGATTGTACAGAGATCGTAGCAGAGATCAAATGAGTACAATATTTCACCCATGCCCAGTGCTTAAAAAATTAAATTAATCCAAGTAAAATTTAAAGATTGAATTGGCTTTATTAAATGATTCCTGAATCAAGCAACATCCCAGTCAGCAGATAGAAAGGAACACTGCTGAGATGTAGACAAGGAAAGGTTTTTAAAGGCAGAAAAGGAAATTATTAGTAAAGAGTGTATTGTTTCAGGCAAGGTCGCCTTAATTTGCCTAATTAGCCAGGTATTAAGACTTGGTTTGGTGACGAGGGCTTAGTAAAGTGACTCCATTTTGAGTGTGTGTCTCTTTTTTAACAATTCCACCTTTTGATCAGACTCTCAGCTTAAGTGAAAAATGTGCTCAAAATTTAGGGCATTAGTGTCTCTCCCAGATACTGCTCTGTAGTTCACACAGCACAGGTCATAACGTTTTTGCATAATCTCTGTGATATTCATAAGCCACAACTTCAGGCTCGCAAGTTTTTAAGTTGGTCTCTTTGTTCCATTTCTCTCTTTGACCCTTTTCTGACATCTGTCTTAGGGAGATCATTTGTTTGGTGGTTAGCAGCTATGAATATGCATTTAAAGCCTTTGAGAAAATACAACATGCCAGGGAGATCACTATGACTATTACATTATAAACAAGATAACTCCCAATATTGGGGTATACTTGAGAGCCATGGACCCCAGGACCCAAACCAATCAAAACAAATAAGTCAAAGAAAGACCTGCTGAAGGAATCACCTTTTAAGCCAAGTGGCTTGCTCAGAAATCTTATGTAACTGAGTCTCAACTTCCCCAGAAATGTCAATCCAAGTGCAGCAGGTGGTGTTGGCCACTGCACAACACCTCCTTGCTCAGCTAGAAGATAGCAAGAGCTGTCTTATTATCAGAACAACCTTGTCCAGGGAGTCTAAGAATTTTGTTGAGCAACTGTTGTTTTAGCAGCAGATTCTGTAATATTTTCAAGAATTAAAGAAAGGATCCTGATTATAACCTCGTTTATGTTTACTCCTAACTAGAGCTATAGCGCCCTGCCAAAGGATGAAATTGCTGAATCATGAATACCTCCTCGTAATTACTTTTTTATTTGGTGATGTAAATTCAGGGGAGGAAACTAATGAGGTGTCTTAGTTCATTTGTGGAAACTTAAGGACATGACAGTGGCCAGTTATGTGCCAGCCATCTATGCGTTTGTAGGCCCAAGGGAAATGATAATCACCACAGACAGAGAAAAGTCTGTTGGGGCACAAACCATTTCCACTGAGGTAGTGTCACTAATGGATTCATTCAAAGGGATTGTTGCACTTGTCTGTTTAAGCTAGGGGTCATCTAAGTTTTATTCTGACTTGAAATACATACTTGTTCTAAATTCTAGAGGTTATCACCCTTAGCAATGTACTAGGAGGTACAGATGAGGATGTTATCTTTCTAGGCCAATGCCAGAGTAATGGAAAGAAATAGAAGAAGGAAGCCTTTCATGTTAGTTAAAATATGAACTCTTGATATGGTGTCTTGGTGGAATCAGCCTAAACAAATACTTCTCTTCCTAGTTAATTTTGGGTCCCCAACCTAACCAGTACCAAGCCAAATTTCTGTTGTCTTTAGTAAAATTTTGGCCATTTTTGGTAGACATTTTTAGCTTCTGAGACCATAGTTTTTATACAGAAGGTGGCACGCTTGACTCTAGAAATTAAGGATCCCATTAGCTAAGCCTATTGGTTTCTCAGAGTTGAATTAATACCCCAAATGGTTGTGCCACCAGTTTGGGGATTGTGCATTTTAACAGTGTACTTCATTGCACAGAAATTTTTTTGAGGTTGGGGTGGGTGACCTAATGTCAGTCTACCCCATTTGATGACCATCTTATCCTAACACAAGAGTCTTTGAGTTAGGTGGCAAGCACTCCAACTGCCTTTGGGTGTGTAAGATGTGCTCACTATGCTTATTTACATAAAACAAGACAAACAAACATGCACTTTAACACACCAGCAATAACCAATAGGTATTACTGTGAACTGGCCAAGATAAGGCCATGAATACCACCAGCAACTCCCAGCATGAACTAAACCAGCAGACCCAGTACATGGGGACTGTGAACTGGAACTGGGAAGGGATTCTAAAAGACTGGGGAATGGTACACTGAACCAAGGTCTAGGGACTTGGATTCCAGATTAATCGTCTGCCAGCTCAAGCTGACCATTTGGCTCTTGAAGCCAGTTAGATTGAGAGCTCAATGCAAAGTGACTGGAGCTCAGAACTGAGGGAAGTTACCACAGCAGGTGGTCAGAAACAGCAAAGTCCATGAGGGGTTTGTAAGTACCATGCCCATATTTCTCATTGTCCTTGAAGCCACAGGAAGCCTCTTTTAATCCCATCACTGCCACAAAATCTGTTAAAAAACTAAATTCAACAAGTACAATTTAAAGACTTAATTGGTTTCATAAATAATTTATGAATTGGACAGTATCCCATCTAGCAGATAGAAAAGAACTCCACCAAACTGTAGAATATATTCTTAAAGGTGGAAAGAGGTGATAAAGGGAAATTATTAGCAAACAGGTGTTTTAGGCAAGGTGGCCTTCCTAAGGGGAATGGAAGGGACCTATGGGCAGGTTACCTCATTGAGTGTTGACCAGGTAATCCAAGTTGACTCATTAAAGGTTACATTCCTGAGGGAGGGGTTGAGACTGCTGCTAGGATGGGTAGTAAATCTTAGTTTTGTGATGTGGGCTTAGCACAAGTGACTATATTTTGCGCCTGTTTTGTTTCATTTAGCACCAGGTTGTATGCACTCAATTAAAGCTGATTAATTAAAACATATTTTTATCAAGTTTAGTATCATAGATACAGCAATGCATAGCTTATGGCTAGTTTTCAAAATATAAAAGTAACTTAGTTCCTCAACCTTCTCTCTCTTTTTTCCTAGTAAATTCACAAATGTAATTTACTATTTAGACAGGAATAAATTAGTATCTTCAACCAAAACATAAAAAAACAAAATTACTCCTTTACTTTATATAAATAATCTTAATTTTAACTAATATCCCCATCCCACCAGGCTGGTGAGACATTTAGCTTCAGGTGAGTCCAAGGTACTGGGATCTTACCCACTAAGAGAGTCTTGGGAGTGAGCCAGGGGGCAGGTGGGACCCTGATCAGGTATTAACAACACACCCGGGTCCCTTAATGCCCCACCCTCTCTGGCCCTCAGCTTCCTCTACAAGTTCCTCAAGTAGTCAGCCACCATGTTTCATCCAGATTCTTCAGGCTCCTCACTTCTTCTGCCTTGTAAAATCTTTTAATTTTCTCAGAAAACCCATAGCCTTCCCCTGACTTTTCCCATTTCTCTTATTTTCCTCAACACTATCCACTCATTATTCTTTCACAGAATATTTATTTTATCCAGGCCAAGGTCAGACTCATTAGGAAGCTGACACTGTCAGAGATAAACACAGTGAGACCCTAGTCAAAGGCAGTAAATACTGAAGCAAAGAAGAGGGTTCATATGAACTCAGCTCAACCTCCATTTGCATAGAGGTGAAAGGGCATTTTAAAGGGAGAATGAGGGAATATGAGAGGAGAGGGTGGGGGCTCAAGTAGAATCAGGGAAGTGAAAAATGATAAAAGACAGCTAAGAGGGCTTGTCAATGTCACTGCAATTAAGCCAACCAGGTCTGGTCACTGGCACTTAATCAAAGTTAGAGTCCTCCTCTCCCACAGGGAAACTATCTTTCCTGATGGAGAAACTTCAGAGACATGGTTTTTGGGTCCTTGGATTCAAAGAGATACATATCACCTGGAAGAGACAGAGGACGCATTTATCATTTATCATAGGATTCATAACGCTCTAAGAAAGGGAGGTCACAGACCTATTTTCAGAGTGCGGACCAGCACAAAAGGTAATTTACTGGGGAGCCTTGGGCTTTTCCAGACAGGAGGTGAAGGGGAGCTGGGTTTTCCCAGGGACTAGATTTTAGCCTGCTAGAAGGTTCACTCGAGTTGGGTCAAGGAGACAGTCTTTGTCAAAATCAAATACTCTCGACTTTAGCCATTCAGCACTCCTAACAGGAAGCAGGAGAGGGGGTTGGTAACCATTTGGATTCTACCTTTCTAGTGAGGAATAAAGGCAAAAAATGTGAGCAATGTATAATTATTTATCTGTTGATACTACTGATATTTGAAAATTCTTATGAGCATGAGTTTCTTCCTGGCAAGCACAGATTTTTCCCTCTTTATCACTCACACTACCAGACAGTAATTATTTCTCCTCATTTCTTTATCCCAGAATTTCATCTCTCAAGTTCCCACACTTAAGAAGAAGTTTCTGTGGCCTTTCAAGAAAGGCTTCCCTTAATTGCCAAGGTTTGGGAACTGCATCAGGAGTTTTATTGTTTGAAGGTTCCCAGGTACTTATACAGTATATTTCAGGTCAGAAATTAACCATAATATTTCCCAGATTTAAAGTCCTATCTAGTTCTCACAGTTTTAGACTTTCTTCATTGAGGAGTATTATCAGGCCTTTTCATATCACATATTTTACATTTTAAGAAAAGGAATTAATTTATGTATTTTACCAAAATTTCTTGAACCTAAAGCATATATAAATTTTGAGCAACAAGAATACCTTAAAATGAACATTACAAAGAAAGGTGAAAAAATTAACCAATCTTAATTTCTTTGCAGAGAAAAAAATTTTGAAAGTGGATTACTTTGTCAAACAAACATTTCATAATCAACGGCATTTTGCAACTCCTGAAACATCTGAAAAAGCTGAAATGTTTATTGTATCTTGAATGCCTAGCTTTTAGAGATGAAATATTACACAGTTTAAATATCAGGGTTTATGTATGAGTATCCAACTTAATTCATTGATAAAGTTTTAGAGAGGATACTATAATTATATTAGAAACATACTGGGATAATGAAATTGTGAAAACATTAGTGAAGATATACTACACTACCCATAATATCACTCTGAGAGCCAGAAGGACATTATGAAAATCTCTACTCATATAATTAACCCCCCAGGTATAATTATAATTTTAAAATTCATCGTTATTCACAGGGCAGATATAAGTGATACCAGTTTGAGACTGTGATGTAAACTTTAATGTAAATTCATAGGATATCTGAATATAGTTAAAACATCAATATTAATGAGAAATGACCTAGACTTTTAGTTTCAGCTCTGATTCACAGAATAGAAATGGGCATCACTCTCACAGTTATAACAAAAAAGGCTGGACAAATACAAAGTAGCAATTTTTCTTGAACTCTTCAGAGAAATGTTGTTACAAGATTAAAAAAAAAATCAACTCAAAATCTAGACAGGAATCTACAAAGAGAAACAGGTCAGGTCCTGGGTATTTGCTTGTTTGGAAACTATATACACACCATATAAACCGTTAAGATTTAGCTAGTGTGTTAGTCAGAATAATGCCCTCTGTCACAGATGTCCATGACTTAGAACCTGAAACCTATGAATATATTATATTACATTATGTTATGTTATATTATGTTATGTTATGTTATGTTATGTTATATGGAAAAAGGAACTTTTCAGATGTACTTAGATTATAGGTCTTAAAACAGGAAGAATATCCTGGATTATATAGGTGGATTCAATCTAATCACATGAGCCCTTAAATAGCAGAAAATTTTCTGGCTGGAAGCAAGAGAAATGTGGCAGAAGCAGCCAGATTCCCATCAATCCCCAACCCCCCAAGCAACACGCCTTTGCTGACTCAGAGATGTCAGGCGCATGTGTAAGTACTGAAGAGAGGCCTCTAAGAGCTCAGGGTGGACCCTAACGAGCAGCCTGCATGGAAACAGGGGCTTCTTATAGAGCTATGGGTTAGCAGTTCTAAAATGGCTATGCCTGTATACTGGGACTGAAAAAATAAGTGTATGCATAGACAATGGTAGAAAGCAAATTTCTCACTGTAGAAAAGAGTGAAGTAATATATAAGCAAGGGAAGGAGGGCTAGAATAAACCCTGTGCTACTATATTAGAGTCAGGAAAATGAACATGAACTGGTTATATGTGACATATACACATATGTGATATACAGATCACATATATATGTGATATATACGTGTCACATTATATATGACATATATACATATGTGATATGTGTGTATATATCAATAGGGGCAGAAACAATTATAGATATATTTGTATACCTGGGCTAGTATAATACGTACAATACCCAGCTCTGTTTATTGAGACGGCCTGGAAGTAGTGACACCCCAGTAGGAATGAGTGCACCCCATACCAGATCCTGGTTTCTAAATGTCATTCACCAATAAAAGTAATCAGCGTTCCCTGGAGAACTGGGTTATTCTATTATTCTAGGGAAAATATGAGTTTAGAAGATATTTTTAAGGCCATGAATCAGGAAGAGGAAGTGTTAAATAAACAAAATGATGGAGATATACCAAAGGAAAATATAGCCCATCCAGAAAGATCTCCCAATGGAAAAACTAAAACAATTTGAGCAATAAAATAATCAATGTGGTATTGGCTTATAACAATAATTCAGGCTATGCAAGTTTGGATGAAGCAACCAAAGTATAATGTAACTATGTGCACATCCATACTGATAGAAATAACTGAATAAATAAATCAGTCCCTTTAGATGTTGGCTGGGCTTAGTAACTCACCTCCAAATAATAAAATTATGGAAGGGGAAAAATTGTGACTTCATAGCAGAGGAACATGGTGTACTCCACCTTAACCAAGTAATCAGGCTGAACGTTGTCAGAAATAAATCATATTGATATGTTCCCCTGACATGATGTGATGAAAAGGGTACTTCACCTATGTGTTATTCTCCCCACAAACACATGCCCCCAGTGCAATTATGAGGAAATAGCAGACAGACCAAATTTAGGGACATATTACATAATATCTGACCAGCACTCCTGAAAATATTCAGCGCCTGATAAACAGAGACTGAGAACCAGCCATTAGAGGAGATTAAAGAGAAATGCTGATTGGATGTGATGCTGTGATATCCTGGATTGGATCCTGGAACTGAATAAAATAAATCAACGGGAAGACTAGTGGAATCAAAATAAAGCCAGTAGTTTATTTATTAATGTTTTGAACAAAAGTACTGTACTTACGTAAGATGTTAGCTTTAGAGGAATTGGGTGAATGGTACTTTCTACTATTTTTATGAGTCTTTGTAAATCTATTTATTCAAAAAAATACATGTTTTTAAAAGAATTTGGCCAAAAGAACCAGAAAGTGCCAACAAAGTGCATGTGAAAAAAAATTACACCTATTGCTAATCTATGCCAAGCAACATTGCACAGTTTACCAATGCATCTTATAATGAAAATTTTTAGCTTTTGAGTTTTAATTTACTTTTTTTAGATGACCTACATATGTCAAATACAGAAAACTGTGTAAATTGCTATGGCCTCTAATGTTATAAATTATCTTATCCATAATATTTTCCTCATTTCTATATCAGTTAATTTTTTGGCACATATGAGGCCCATCAAACTATAGTATCATATGCTATTCATTTTGATATGTAAATGTGATATTTTCTTAAGAGATTGTGCACAAAATAGAACATAAAGCTAATATGAGCTAAAACTATGAAACATCTATAAGAAAGTCTAGCAACAAATACTTGCAACTTTAGTTCAAAGATTTCTTATGTGATACCAAGAGTATGACCCATTAAAAAATTAACATCCAATTGGAATTCATCAAAATTGAACAGTATTTTCATTCAAAAGATATATCTAAGAAAATTTAAAAGATAAGACACAGACTGAGAGAAAATCTTGCAAATCATCTGATAAAGGATTTTCATGTAGAATATACAAAAATTCTCAGTACACAGAAATAATGAAAGACAAAACTAAGAAAATGGACATAGAATTTGAACAGATATTTCATCATAGTAGTTGTATATATGGAAAATAAGAACATACAAACTTGCTCATCACCAGTAAGTATGGAAATGCAAATTAAAAACATTCATATACCAATTGGAGAGCTAAAATTACAAAGACTGAGCAAACCAAGTGTTTTCAAAGATGTGGAGCAACTAGAAATCTCTTACACTATGGAACACAGGGTAATATGGTAGCACAAGTACTTTGGAAAATAGTTTGGCATTTTCTTAAAAAGGGAAATGTGAACCTACTATATGTTCCAGATGTTCCAGTCCTAGGTATTTACCTAAGAGAAATAAAAGCAAATGTTTATAGAAATACCTGTACAAGATGGTTCATGGCAGTTTCATTAGTAGACAAAAACTGAAACCAACCCACATGTCCGTTACAGGTGTACAGATATGAACACAATGCAGTATATCCACAGAATAAATATTGCTCAGCAATAAAAATGAATGACTTATTAACACATGCTACATGATGGATGAATCTCAAAATAATTATGCTGAGTGGAAACTGTAGAAACTGCAATTCACCCTTAATGACAGATTACGGGTTGCCTGGTATCAGGAGAGAAATAGGGTAAAAGCCAGTGAGTGATTCCAATGTAATTATAAGTTACTTATGTGACCCTAAATTTTAGAGGTGATAGATGTGCTCATTATGCTGAATGTTACGATAATTTTACAGTTGTATACATACTTTGAATGTTTCATTCATTTGTAATTATTTTACTTTGACAATTGTTTTATTTTACAAAGTTTTATTTTCACAAAGTAATTGATGGTTGAGTTCTATTTTCCTAGCTGGGTATGTCTGATAAGGAAACTACTAGTTTAGGTTTACATTGCCCAACTTTCAGAACTATTTGTATTGTATTTCCTTCATCATATTTTGGTTGTTGTGTCTGTTTCAGATGCAATATTGTTCATTAAGATAAAATTTAACTTCTTCATCTAGTACTTATACTATTTCTCCTTTTCTCCTCCCTCCCAATTAGCTACAGCCACCATGAATAAGTTACATCATACTGTGCCAGGGAAGACATTCTTAACTTCTAATTCCATAAATTAATGAATATATCATCCCATATAAATATAATTTTAATAGTTGAAATATGAAGATTTTCTTCTCCTCCTTTGGATATGTTGCATGTTGCTGTGTGCTTGTATGTGTAATATATTCACAGTTCTTAAATTTTAATAGCCTTAAGAACACTTAGTTTTCCAGTGTATAAATGAAACAGTTAAATGTCCTCTTTAGATGATAAAATTTCATTTTGAGGAATACCTTTATAATACTAATGATAATTTTAACAGTAATTGTAATGAATATAGTGGTAAGTTATTCCTTATCATATCTTTCTGATTAGGTAAAATCATGTTTGTGATTTTATATACAAAGAAACTAAGTCATTGAGGAATTGAGAGGTCTACCTGTTGTCACTAGTGAATGTAGAACTTCATGTGAAACCAGGTGATGTCAGTTCACAACTCATTGCTGTTTATCAGTTCACTCTCTTGTCACCTAATAATCTGTTCATATAGATCTGTTATAGATGAGTTGATGTTAATATAAATGTTCGTATTAAGTATTGGGAAAAAATAGAGCTATGAAAGAATTTAACTTTTTTGGAGAAATCAAAGGTAGAAACCATGAGAAAGAACCTAATAAATAAATGTAGTCGTCTTCTGAATGTTAGGAAACAGAACTATAAAGGACCATTTAATTACAACCACAATTTAAAGGAGCAAAGTAGCTTCACTGATGTCACAGAGATCCCAATAGAGCTGGGAGTAAAGTGCAATTGTTTTGAATTCCCAGTTGTATATTATTTCCACCACACTATAACACATGTGAGAAATAGCTCATAATGTGACATTAATAGCAAAGAATTATTCAAAGTTACCAGAGATAAATATATATATACATTGAGAAAGGCATATTAATGAAGTAATCTGATATTCTATCATTAAAGAGGCTGTGATATTCAAGACAGTCTGCTCAGGATCCTTTAATCCTGAAAATGCCAGAGCAGAATTTCAGCATGGATTCACTGAATCTGAAAGGCTCTTTCTTGAAGAAGTTCTGACGTGTTGGTTATAACACTAGAATTTGTTCAGAACATTAACTAAATGTATTGTGCAGCTATCTATTTGAAAGTTTTTACTTAAAGTCATTTTTACTTAAAAAGTTCTTATCCTGATTGGCTATGTTGAGAAAGATATGTATGGTATACATACATGGTCTAACTCTAATATGGTTCAGACATATTGGCCCTGGACCCCTGGACATTTTTTGAGTCAAAGTAGTTATTCCAAATAAAAAGCAACCAGGAATTATACAGCAAGCAGGATTATACATCCATCAATTAATGAATCAAAAGACACACCAATTTAGTGAGGCACCCAGGAAAGGATATGGCAGGATAGTGAGGTTTATTTCACACTGCGGACTATTCTCAGTGAATTTTAGATTTTCAATTTCTACACTGAACTTTGGTATTGTCCTTTGAAATTTACGTTCAGATAAAATTGAAAAACATTTATTGAACACTTACTGAGTGCAATACATTATGCAAATTACTAAAATCTCTAAATTACCAGCATATGGAGAGATAAAATCAAAAATTTATAGCAAGGTTTGCTAATCAAATGTTATAGACTATCCTGGTTTGACAAGTTAAATAGTTATAAAAAATGGAAACAAAACAACAATATATTTTGCTGGGGTGCTTGTATAAATTTATTTCACATACTTTAGTGGACAATGTTTTTCACATACAGTGCTATTTTCCCTCAGGAAATATGTAATTAAATACAATCTCTTCTGCATTACAGGTAGATATAATTTTTTAAATGTTTTACACTTTATACTTGTTTTTTGATTAAAGTTAATCAGACTTATATGCAACACAGTGACTGGACTCGTAATGTCTTTTTCTGTATTGATCATGCTTCAAAAGAGAAACAACTATTTCAATAATAATATATTTTAATTAACTTCCTTTCATTGAGCACCTTCTACTTCTAAAAGGTCAACTCTTAACATTTTAGAAATAATTATTATTTACTGAAGACATTTGAAACTAATTACTTCAACTTCTTTATCATTTATTTTGGGATTTAGTATTAGGAGCATTGCCTGCTTTGGCAGAAATTGGGGCATTAATATATTATCTGGAACATAAGGGGAGAGGGACATTTTCACCGTGAATCCCACTTTCAGCAATTATAACATGATTATTTTGAACTTTTCCATGGAAATAAAGCTTAAAATCTCATCTTGTGAAGGCAAGTAAAACACTTTAGAAAATTCACCACATTAAAGAATTGAAAGATATTAGGTAATTTCACATTCTTGTAAGTAAAACTCTATCTTTTCCATTTGAAACAGGATCTGAATTTAATTATATAAGTGTATGCTTAGACTCTCCAGGGCAGGAGATTCATTTAAAATAAATTAGGTGAGACTTAAAATATATTTGCTAGGAATGTACATTGTGGATCATTTAAATGTAAAGAATGGGAGGAAATAGAGAAGTTACACACACACAAAAAAAAAAACAAGGAAGACTGACGTTATTCTAGAAAAATCAGTTACAGTTGTATGTTAATATACATTTTGTCATATAATGACTTACTCAATTTATAATTAATGACACTTTAAAAGAAATCTGTATTTTAAAATAATGCCAATACAAACCAATCTAAGAAATATTTTTTTTTCTTTTTAAAAATGATGCATAGTTTATCTCAATGGCATTTTTTCATTCATTCATTATTAATTGATTGAGCGTCCCCTATGATGATGGAGATACACCAACAATTTAGTCCTTGTCCTCAAAGAAGTTATAGTCCAGGACACACAGACTCTTTCCTTTGATCCTGTGCTTCTCGAGTTTTCTCCTACCATAAATTTGGTTGCCTATTTCCTTCTTATCAGAACTCTTTCATCAGTCTCTCTCTGTCTTTACTGGGTATAATTATTCTTGCAGCTACTACTACTTTCAACTATAATATTTCTCCATTTTCTCTCCCATTCTCTCAGTTGCAATCCACTCCTTTACAGTCAGGTATCACCTTCCTGCCATCAAAAGGAACATGCAGCTCTGGCCGCCCAGAGGAACCAACTCACCATTTCTCTAGTCTGTGCTGCATTCAGAAAACTCCAATGAATAGACTATTGGGATTTATAATATTACCATGTAGTTATACTTAACTGTTTTCACGTAATTGCTCTTAATGTAGTGAATCAACTGTGTCCTATAACACCCTTCTCCGCATGGTGCTGTTTCAGTCAGTGTCTTAGATCTCAAAGCCATGGGCGTGTCTTGTACCTCTGCTTCTTGAGACAATGGATCAGTCTCCCATTGTCTACTCTTTTTCAATCACCATGATGTTTTCATATCCACACTTATTCTGAACGACAGTTATTCTTATACTAGCAGTTTTGTACTTTTGTCCGTGTTGCATGTTTAATTTAAACTGAATGACAAAGTCATGTCATTCTTCTACTTTAAAATACATTTTCTGATTTGTTTTCATCCTAAATCTGAATTTGCTTTTAGGTTCTGTTTTTCTCTTTATTAGAAAAGTCATGTTGTGCCACATCCTTGCTCATGGTCACACAGCCAACACCTGAGGGCTATAATTTGAGACCAGACAGTCTTCAGAGTCTGTGTTCTTCTAATAATGCAGGAATCATAACAGACTTGCTAGTAGAGAAGCTATCACATCACCAAATACTTGCGTGCAAATAATATTTTAACTGGAAGTCTGTTTATGCACCTCAGTGAAAGTGATGACAAAATGAAGAACACGAAAGAAAACTTCAATCACTGAAGACTTACCCATAGTTCTGGAGGGCTTGATTGATTTAGTTTTTATTCTTCTCCATTTTCTTGAATTTATAAGAGAAATACCTTTAATAAAGTACATAATGGAGATGGGAGGAAAAAAATCACATGTATTTCCATCATTCACTGTTCATTACCCGCATGTGTGGTTGGTAGTTAATCTGTAAAGTATCCTTCTGTCTCCATAACCACCCCCATGGCCTCTTTATAAATGTCACCACACCAGGGTGATGTGTACAGGGACTGTCTCTCACATGGGTGTATTTCCATCATTCACTGTTCATCACCCCATTTGTGGTTGGTAGTGAATCTGTAAAGTATCCCTCTGTCTCCATTACCACTCCCATGGCCCCTTTATAAATGTCATCACACCAAGGTGATGTGTGTAGGGCCTGCCTCTCACATAAGTGTATTTAGGTGTTATATATATATATACATATATATATATATATATATATGTATATATATATATATATACACACACACACACATATATATACATATATATATATAAATCTATATAATATGCACACATGTAATGGCTAGACACACACATACACATATACGTGTACACACACATCATGGCTGTAACATATTTTATCATATGCCTGTCATAGGTAAGAGCAGAAAAAAGTTGAAGCACTACAAACAGATTTTATTCAGAAATTACTGACAGTAATAGAAAAATGTGAGTTTCATTCTGATTTGTGCAGAGATGGCTGGATGTTTTCAAGGGAGAAGTGGGAGGGGGATTGGTGGGGATGTGCAGTCAGGGAGTTAAAAAGATTACCAAGTGTGGTAAGAGGAGGTTGGTCCATGTGAAACCCACCCAGGTTGCTAAGGGGAGCATGGAAGTTAGGTTGCTCCCTCCCCTGAGGCTAGGATAAGGTGTCCACTCTTCAGGTGTTGACTGGAACAAACACTGAACTAGTAAATTCTCTGCCAGCCTTGAGTTTTCTCAGGCAGACACTTTCAGGGGGGCTGGGGCCACCCTAGGGATGCAGCCTTGAGCTGTTAGAAACTATGTCATTGTTTGTTCTCAAAAGCCAAGAGGCAGGTCTTGTGGAGAAGAGCCCAGCTAGAGTTTGGTCAAGGGGAAAATCGTTGTGATGACTAGAAATTATTTTACATGAAGAAACTTTTAAACACACATTTTTAGATTTCACATGTTTTCCAAATTACTCTACAGATTGATTATATTAATGTGAGCGCCAACAGCAGTTTCTGAACATTTTTATTTCCCTCGTTACCTTTTACTTATTAATTAGCTCGTATATTAGGGGTAGTTTTTCTTTGATATTTTTTCTATACTACTGCTAGAAATTACTTTGTCTATGATTTCCCATTTGCCTTTTTATTATTATACCAATTTTTCATAAAGTTGGTGCTGTGGACTGAATTGTGCCCCACTGTCCCCAGGTTCATATAAAGCCCCAATGCCCAATGTGACTATTTGGAGACAGGGCCTATAGGAAGGTAAGTAAGGTTAGATGAGGTTACAAGGGTGATATCCTGATCTGATGGGATTAGTGTCCTTATAAGAAGAGACACCAGAGAGCTTCCTGTCTCTCTATTCTCTCTTTCTCTCTCTCTCTTTTCCCACCTGTGATGACACAGCAAGAAGGCAACTCCCTGCAAGCCAGGAAGAGAGCTCTCACTAGAAATTAAATCCTGTTGGACCTTAACCTTGAACCCAATCTCCAGCATGGTAAGAAAACAAATTTATGTGGTATAAGCCATACAAACTCTGGCAGGGTAGCAGATTAAGACAGCTGGTAATTTTCATGTGTTTTAATTTATCAATATATTATTTTCTACTATTTATGTTATGGCTGTTGGACGTATATCAAAAGATTAATAACGATGAAATGGGTGTATTACTAAACAGTTAATAAATTGCTACCCCATTGTGATATAATTGTTATTCTTGATATATTATCCTATTATATTAAAATAAGACTTTCTCATATACACACTAGAGTTTGTCCTGGGTTATTGTTTTAGTCAGCTGACCAAACTGTTCTGCCATTTCCACATTATTTCATGTTGTTACCTTATCATCTGTTTTAATAGATGAAGGCTCATGTCCATTTCTATTATCTGCAATCAATCTAGAGCAGTGCTGTCCCATAAATATATAATCTAAGCCACATATGCAGTTTTAAATTTTGTACTAGTCACATTTATAAAGGTAAAAAGGTATATGGAATTTAATGTTAATGCTATTTTATCTACTATTAAATTTGTATTGCAATGTATAATCAATATAAAATTTTTAATGAGCTATTTTTTGTTCTTTGTTTCATACAAGACTTTGAAATCTGGAGTGTATTTTACACTTACTATATCTACAGTTGTGTGTGTGTGTGTGTGTGTGTGTGTGTGTGTGTGTGTGTGTGAATATTCAGACTAGCCAGATTTCAACTGCTCAATAGCCACAGGGAGCTAGCTGTTACTATATTAGAAAGTGCAGTTCAACACTGTATATTAAAGAGGAAAGTTATCATCATTTTGCCCAGTAGTAGAAATATTGTTTAATGAAATTATGCTAGGGTTGTAGGTAAAATTTAAAGGGATTTGTAAGTTTATACAATTTATCAACATAAAATGACTTGATTAATATTTCAGGCCTGGGTTAGACACATCAACATACAAACAATGCTTACCTCTAAAATGATAGTGATAGTAAGTTTAATGTTTTGTACCTTTTTGTAACTTACAAGTTTTTCTATGTAGATAGATAAATGGAATGGACAACTTAATATAATTTTTTTAGATAGAGCACAATTTTCATAAGGCTGACATTCCATAAAAGGATTTGGGTAGCAATTGAAATAGTGAAAATTCTAAGATAAAACTTTTCTCAACTACTGTAAAATGAAAATAAACATATAATAAAACACCTGAGGCCAGCAAAACACTGTACAAGAGGCTATTCAATAGATTAATGAAGAATCACTTTATTGTCATTCAATTATACTAGTATTTTCAGTAACTAATGCTCTCACTAACCTGAATATAGAAATTTAACAGTCAAGAATTTGAGTTGCATATTTAACCACTATTATTAAATATCACGGCATCAGAGTTACATAAGATAAAGACAACTACAACTTAACCAAGAGCATAAATTTATGTTGAGAAGGTCACTGCTATTCATGACCTGGAATGTTTAAGGATTGTGACATAAGTAAAATGTCGGGAACCAGAACCACTATGTTAATCTTAGTGGTGCCCTGCCATGAGTTTAATGCTGTTTCTGAGTCAGTGTCAACAGATAATACTGATTCACCAAACAGGGCTTTAAATAGAAATTTGAAAATGCTTGGTTAGTATTCTTATAAGGAACATTGTCTATTTTACCATAAAAAATTGAATTGAAAAATGAAGCCAAAATATGATATTTTGGCTGCACATATTTCATTATTAAATTATTTTTATCTTTCCATTAGATTTGTAAAATCTTTCAATTTTATATCTTTATTTTGCTTATGTGCACTAAGACATTGGTCGCTGCTACTTGTTGCTACAGGACCATTTTTATTCAATCAATGCTTTCATCAGTCCTTAACAATTGATTTTTTCACAGCCAGTTGGATAGATCATGCAGTTAATAAAATTTAGTCTGGGCAATAGACAAAAGAGTCACAGCAACATTCTGTCACCCAATGTTATATTTTTATTAGAGACAGAAATGTAGCTGTTCTGTCCTTTTGCCACCCACTTATTCTCTTAGAAATATGTCACAATGAGTGATCCTTTGCTTTCATCCTCTGAAAACTCCCACTACATATTAACAGTGGCTTAGTCCTTAGCTGAGTTCTAGGCACATTTCAACTATCTTTTGAACTAGGTTATTGCTCATTATTCAAAGTTTGTTTATTCATATCTTTGGTCATTTTAAAAATATCACATTCATTTTATGTCCCCACTGTCTAGGACAATGTCATGCCCATAGAAGTTGTGAAATGCATATTTTCAAAATGAGTGAATCATCAGTCAATCAATGCAAGAGGACTTGTTACAAAATGACACAATATTTCAAATAAGTATATGGTCTAACAGTGAACCAATTTTAGATCTATCATGATGGAAAGGATGAGATTTTTCCCATCTAATCTTTTCAAGCTGCTTCTGTGCTAGCCCAGTCTCTGTTGTTCATATTCCATCTGAGAAGCAACTGGAAACCCTTGCTGACTCACGGCCTTACTGTCCTCACTACCAGAGAAGACCTTCTCCATAAGTCTTCTGCACAGCAGGTAAATTACCTTTCATGCAAAGATAAGTGACTTTAAAATCTTCACTAATTTCTCTGCTTACATGACAAACTTCTGACTGTGGCGGACAACACATTTCACCTCTGAGGCCAGAGAGGTAGGACTCCACCTCCACCATGACTCCAAAACAAAGCCTCTACCTAAGGCACACTGGGTCCCCTACCGTTTATAGCATCCAGTGGGGGTCTTATGTGCTTAAGCTAATTTCAGCATGGAATTTCTTCCCTCCACTCTTTTATCAAAATGGCCAACAGAGTTTTATAAGTGATTATGGACAAATATAATTTCCATTTTCTCTCTTTGGTTGAATAAATAGAATGATAATTGATAAAAGTTCAGGGAAATGACAACTAAATATCATGATAGTAATGATATCAGTAACGATAACTGATAAATTGCCAGGGAAATAACTATATTTATATTTTTTTTCCCCAAAACTACATGCCCCACCCCCCTGTAAGAACTTATACAATTGTTCATTCAACACATAAGCATTGAGCATCTATGATGTGCCAGGAAAGCTGATGGAAGTGGATAGATATGTTCCTATTTTGATGGAACTTGCTTTTTCAGTGGACAAACTGATGGGAAGGAACGGACACAGATAATAAGGCAGCAAATCAATAATGTAATTTCAGATGTTATATCTTTGCTGACTCTTGACTGAAAAGAAGGAGATTTTACAGGATAATCTGGGAATGAATGTGAAAACAAATGCAAAAAGAGGCCCACCTTGTGTGAGATCAAACTTGGAATATTTATGGAATGTCAAAGTCAGGCCTGTGATAGGCTGAGGAAACTGAGGTGCTTACTTGCTTCGGGAGCAAAATTTAAGGAGATTCAAAAAACTCTGTAATCCAGATAGATATTTTTGTGCAATATTTTAAAACATAAAGAGAAAATTAATGCTAAATATCTATGATGAACAGAATTTAAAAATGTTATAAAGACAGGCTGTTATTATTTGTCTCATAACTCTTGTTATAGTGCAAAGTAGATGCATTCCCATCAGACATAGTCTCCAGCTGCATGACTGAACTGTCCTCTACATGTAGGTTTATGAAGGCTGATGATGACAGGACAGTAGATTGGGCAACAGAGGGATTTGATCATAGAGCTTTTATGAATTCTTCCACTTGGTTCAAGATATGGAAGGATATTTTGATAGGTGTATGCAACCACGCACATTTCCCTTTGCCTCTGGGTCCAGAGTGGCTCAGCAGCTCACTGGAGCATCACAGCTGAGGTGAAAGGCCACAAGAAAGAAGGTGGAGATACAGGTGTCCTGACAGGCACTGTTACGAGTTCAGGGGAATCTTACTCTTTGTGATTTTCCCCTGTACATTTAGAGGGTAAAGATGAAATGAGATTTCTCTAGGAGTGATGCTAAGTCAGTTGACATTCAGTGTTCTTCTGCTATTTTATTTTGTTTCATATTTTAAGATTATAGCAACAGCTTATCTGTAAGTTCAGAATGTAACATATTTTGCTATATATCTGCTATTATCTTTGACTTGAATTCAAGTGCATAATCTTGTGTCCAGTAGGTAGAAGTCTAATAAATCTTTTTAAAAGATGATGTATATGGTTATAATCATTCCTGTTATTTTTTAAAATCATTACATCAGTTTAATACCATGCCCTCTGATAGTGTTATTTGTTAAAATATTTTTTTATATTTATACTTCAGCTTTTAAAAATTAATGCATAAACAAAACATTTTGTTGCCTGAACTTATAAAGATAAAATGTGGAATTATTGAGCATTGGGTTTGACCACTCTTGGAAAGTTTTTTTTCAATCCGGGAGCATCTTGTTCTTATTCAACAATACATCTGAAGTAATATCATTACATAAACACCTGGAATCACAAAGAGCAGATCAAGGAATTGTACAATTGCTTAATTGGCTAAGAACTCAGAGAATAGCAAGGAAGATTTTGACATACACTTCATTCTATAAAATGTGATGCAGAACATCTCCATTTTGACTTCATTTCATAAACTGTCACCTAGGAAAATTAAACTGTAACCTTATTCACCTCCATCATAGAGAAAGCAGATGTTTAAACTTTCCCAACCTAAGTATATGGAGAGTCACACAATTTGAAATCTAATTAGTGTTTAATAAGCCATTTGAAATGATGTCATTCAACACTTACAAATTAATCCTGCTCTTTCAACACCTGCTGGTATTTTGCAACAGTAATTATTTCATGACAAAAAGAGGCTTGAACCAGTCTATATTAACATGACCATCTCTCATGACTGTTCCATACTTTGGATGCTAATAACCTCCTCCTGGCCTAAGAGGAAAGAAACTGCTACAGACATAATGAGACTTGCTCTTACTGGAAGACAGTTTACTATTCTAAAATATAATTTCTGAAGGTCAATTGGAGAAAAGGACCTTCCCCAACCTATTATGAATCTTTCAGAGATTCCTTTACTAAGCCCTTGTTTACCTATTTTTCAAAAACAGACTTGCATTGATGGCATAGTAGACAGGAAATTTAACAAAAAGTACTCTTTCACTAAAAGTTGAAATTTGTAAATGGAATAGAATATCTTCCTTAAAATAAATTAAAACCTGCTATAACTAAAACTGTCAAACCCTTGTCAAATCTTCCCTGAACCAGTGTTTAACATCTCAGAATAACTGACTGCTTTGGTATAACTTAAATTCAACTGAGCTGTTACCATTTCCTTATTGGTAGTATTAGTTATAAAGTTACCAGTAGCAAAAAAGAATAATACTTTCTTCACAAAGTCTTTGGGGTTATTAGTTAAAGTTACAAATGTGAGAATTCCTCCCACATACTAATCATTCATCAAATGCCTGTGCTTTTCTTCCTTCGGCCCAGCACTGCTGTAGAAGTCCCAGGAACTTCCAGAATTAAGACAAACACTAGGGAAAGTGCATGTCCATAAATTTGCCTCTGCACAACAACCATACCTATATTTGAAAGAAAATTCTTTCTTATTCTCTATGCATCTAAGTGATTTGCTTCCTTTTACCCAGAGTTGAAATCCACCCTTCTCTGTGGTTCAGTTCCTAATGTTTGGGACATTCATAGTTTCTGATCCTCTGCATTCCTCCCATCTATAATATTCTCTGGATTAATATCTATAATATTCTTTAAAATGTTATAGAGAATTTTGGGAAGATCATTTTAAACATGTATAACGCATCTTCTCAGTGAAAAAGAGGTTTGCAACTAAACTGGAGATATGTATTTTATGCTTCCATTTACTCTTTTTCAAATTTTATCAATTAATATTATCCATTATACTATTAATTTATATCCTCATCCAAATTCATATTAAAGGATATTTTTTCTCTGTTTTGATTGTCAGAAAGTAAAATTTCTGATTTTCTATCACAGTTGTGGTTTTATTATTGTTACTCAATGAAGTTTTTGTTTGTTTTAAATACATATTTATTTTCATCACTAGGTGCAATCCACCCCTAAGAAGTGGGGAGTTATAGGTTATATTCATCTCCTTCAAGTTGGAGTATCTGCAAAAATTATTTGGAATTATTTTTCACAAGAAATTTGTCTATTCTCCCACATTTATTTATTTACTTAGTCGTTTAATTTTATCAGTATAGTTTCATAGATATATATTTCATATATTGTATTATAATCAAATACTATTTATTTATTTTGTTGCTCAAATGGTCCAGCTTTAACCATTAGCAATTTGTTCACTTTCTTCCTGTGTCCCTTTGATTTCTCCCAACCATTTTGTTTTTTTGTTGTTGTTTTGTTTGTTTCTTCTGTTTGTTTTATTTTTAACAATTTTTTACTTGCCCTGTAAGATGCCCCAGGCTTATCATGCGTACTTCTTGCCATGACCCTAGATTTAGTCATTTCTTCATGGAATCCTGTTGTTTTTATTGTCAACTGAAATGTCAGAACAGGTTTATATTAACACATATATTTGCACATATTGTATTTATAAATATTTCTTTCTTTAACCATCTATATCTATATTAATCTAAATATGATCTCATTCTTACCCCTCCAACTCTAATCCAGTATCACATGGGTTATTCTAGCCTCTTCTCCTTTCTTATTTGTATCTTATTCCAGTTACAGCAAGAAGCCTAGTTTGCACCTTCAATCAACAATTTACTTAATTGTTTTAAACCAGTATGCTTGTACAGTTGTTTCACAATTAATAAATTTCCCTCTGGGAAACCATTCTATGTAGTAGAGCACAGTGCTTATGTACAGGTCCTCTTGCATTTAGTCTTACAGTCTCCAGCAATTTCCAAAGTTACTGAGGTCACCATCATTTTCCCCCATCCCTTTCAGTGCCTATATTTTTAATACAGTTACACACTTATGTCAGGTCTGCATTTCAACCCAATATGCCTGAAGTTTCTAAATTATTTTTCTAATCTACATTTGTCAAGGTCTACTCTTTGTTCTGTAAAGTTCTACAGATTTTCACAAATACATAGTGCCATGTATCCATTATTACAGTATCATTCATTCCTTTCTAATAATCTCCTGTGCTTCCTCTAATCAACCCTCACATCTTCACCCTGGAAACTGCTGATCTTTGAATAAATGTGTAATGGTGAAAAGGACATTATTTCTGTGTTTCAGTTGAAAGGAAATGTTTCCATGCTCTTATCATTAATATGATATTATCACATTAGCTTTCTCTTCTTTCTTTCTTTCTTTCTTTTTTTGGCCGATATTCTTTGTGAATTTGAGACTCTTCACAATTTGCTGACAGTTTTTATCCAGATTGCACTTTAGATTTTGCCAAGTATCCACTGATGCTTGCTCAACATCAACTGATATTATCATATGATTTTCTCTAACCTGTTGATGTAGTGTGTTGCACTGACTGAACTTCCAAGGTTGAAATAGCCTTGCATATCCCATTTGGTTGTGGTGCATAATTCTTTTTATACATTTTTGAATTTGATTTGCTAATATTTTTGAAGATATTTGCAATTATATTCATGAAAGACAGTGGTCTGTATTTTTCTTTTCTTATGATGTCTTTATCTGATTTTGGAATTAGAATAATACCAGCTTTTTGGGTTGAGTTAGGAAGTATTCCTTCTGCTTCTATTTTCTGAAAGATATTTTAGCAAATTGATACCAACTATATCCTTACTGATTTTCTACTTACTTGATCTATCAGTACTGAAAGAGAGGCATTGAAGTGTCCAGTGGTATATTTGTCTATTTCTTCTTGCAGTTTTTTCAGCTTTTGCCTCATATATTTGGATGATCTATTGTTAGCAACATAAATATTTAGGATTGTTATGTTTTCTTGGAAAATCAACCTCTTTATCATTATACAATTCCTCTCCTTATCCCTGGTAAATTTCCATGTTCTAAAATCTGTTTGTATGGAAATTAATGTATATGCTCCAGTTTTATTTTGATTAGTATTAATACATCATATCATTTTCTACCATTTTATTTAATGTTTCCTAAATTTATATTTAAAGAGCATTTCTTACAGGCTACATATAACTTCATCTTGTGTTTTGTTCACACAAACAATCACTGGTCTTTTAATTGATCTGTAGGCTGCTCACATACAAAGTGAGTATACAGTTTGTTAATATTTACCATATTTGTAATTGTGTTATACTTATTTCATATGTTCTTTTTTATTTTCCTCCTTCTTATTCTGCCTTCTGTTTTTAACTAGTCATTATTTGTATAATTCTACTTATTTTACCTACTCTTTTTGCACATTGATTACACAGATCTTTAAAGTATATTTTGGTCTTTTTCTAGAGTTTGCAATATGCATTTCTAAATATGAGAAAATCTGTATTTATTCTTCATATTTGAATAGATACAGAATCCTGTATTGGTGTGTTTATTTTCCTCTCATCACATTAAACATGTTACTCTGTTCTCATTCAGTTTGCATGATTTCTGAAGAGAAGGTGCTATAATTCTTAATTCTTACCCATGTTCCTCTATAGGTAAGTTGTTTTTGTTTCCATTTTTGTTTTCACCTACATCTGGTTTCTTTCAAAATTTTCTCTTTGTCTTTGGTTTTCTGAAGTCTGAATATTGAATGCCTAGGTGGAGTTAATATTTATCCTGTGAGATGGCTTTCTGATCTTCCTGGATCAAAACATAGTTCTATTCATATTCCTTTACATATTTAGGCTTCAAAAATATACACAGGTCAACAAAATTATTTAAGTTTGATTAAAAAATATATCTTTAGTGATGAAAATTAGTTATTTAACTGGATGTTAGGGCTAAAATAAATTACATATCTAACCAATATTAGATGGAGTTATACATATTTTATTTATTTATTGAGGGAAACATATACTAAAACAAAAATAAAAGATTTGTGATAATATCTTTATAGTATTTCAGTATTGCTGGTAAAGTCATACAATGTACAACAGAGGGACCTTACTGTAACTAAAGTAATTTGATGTCAATCTCTCATGTTTTAGGAGCAGCAGCTTTCTTCATCATTAATAAACTGTAGAATAAAATAGTCTTGTTTTTCATTCTTTTCTGTAACTAAGGAAATGGAGATATAAACAAATGAGAGTTTTCTCATTGTCCAGTTCAATACAAATCTCGTAGAGTCATATATCTATGTGTGTGCACACGCACACACATACACACACACACAACTCAGCACTAACACATTTACTTATGTAGACATTGCCATGTATCTATCCATTTCCAATTTTATCCCTATTTTACCAATAGAATACACTTAATTTACACAGTAAAAGTAATATGCTCTCTTACTCCAATTATGCTACAAGTTTTCCTTTTTGTATAAGTTTCTTTCAAAACATATTTTAAGAAGCACATAGAGCTGTGAAACAAAATATTTTTAAAGAGGAAATATCATCTATGCATCTATTATTGGTTAGATATGTAACTTTTTATAGTGTCCACATGCAATGAAAAGAATAATTCATTATTAAAGATATATATTTTATCAAAACTAACCGATATACTTGTGTACTTTTAAGCTTAAATAAGTGAAAAACACTTAGAATTACACCTTGTAATTACATGATGTAAATAATTATGACTTTTTTCTATATATATATATATATATATATTTTTTTTTTTTTTTTGCTGTACACGGGCCTCTCATTGTTGTGGCCTCTCCTGTCACAGAGCACAGGCTCCAGATGCGTAGGCTTAGCGGCCATGGCTCATGGGCCCAGCTGCTCCACGGCATGTGGGATCTTCCTTCTACTAACTGAGTTGTTTCTATGAGATATTCCTTTTTTAATGTAGATATTTATTGCTATAAAATTCCCTCTTAGAACTACTGATGTGGTATCTCTTAAGTTTTGATATGTTGTGTTTCTGTTTTCATTTGTCTCAAGATGTTTTTGATTTCTCTTTTTATTTCTTCTTTGACCCATTGGTTGTTCAGGAGTATGTGCTTTATCTCCATATATTTGTAAATTTTCCAGTTCCTTTGTAATTGATTTTTAGCTTCATTCTATTGTAATTGGAAAATATACTTATATAATTTCAATAGCCTTAAATTTGTTAAGACTTCTTTTGTGGCCTAACATATGATATATCCCAGAGAATGTTCCACATGTGCTTGAGAATAATAGTATTCTGCTGCTGTTGGATGAAATTTCCTATATGTCTGCTATGTCCATTTACTACTAAATTAACATGTAGTCTAAGTCTAATATTTCCTTATTGATTTCCTGTCTGGTTAATCTATCCATTTTTGGAAGCTGGATATTAAACTCCCTGCTATAATTGAATTGCTGTCTGTTTCTCTCTTCTGATCTGTTAATATGTGTTTTACATATTTAGGTGCTCTGATGTTGGGTCAAGAAATACATACAATTGCTATATCGTCTTGATGAATTAACCCCTTTACTATTATATAATAAAATATTGCTGGTTTTCTCTTGTTATAGTTTTTATCTTATAGCATACAATTTTTTCTGATGGAAATATAGCTATGCCTACTCTCTTTCTCTCTCTTTTTTTTTTTTACATGAAATATCCTTCCCATCCTTTGATTTTGATTCTATGTGTGTCATTAAAGCTGAATTAAGTCTCTTGTAGGCATCATAGAGTTGGTTCTTGGCTTGTTTGTTTATTTTTGTTTTTAATCCATTCAGCCACTCTATGTCTTTTGATTGGAGAATTTAGTCTCCATATATTAAAAAATATTATAGATAGACATGAGTTTACCATTGCCATTTTATTCAATATTTTCTTGTTATTTTGTAGCTCCTTTCTTCCTCTCTTCCTGCCTCCTTGGATGATTTTATGCAGTGGGGTGCTTTGATTCCTTTCCCTTTATCTTTTGTGTACCTCCTATAGATTTTTGTTTTAGTTACCATATGGTTTATCTAGAACATCTTATGGCTATAACAGTTTATTTTTAACTGATAACAGCTCAAATTCAAATATATACAAAAGCTCCATATTTTATGTTTTTTATGTCACAACTTACATCATTTTATGCTGTTTATCATTTAACAAATTATTGTACTCATAGTTATTTTTAATACTTTTGTCCTTTTCCCTTTACATTAGAGTTATAAGTGATTTATCCACCAATATTACAATATTAGTGTATGCTGAATTTAACTATATATTTATTTATACCAGCAAGTTTTATACTTTCATATGTTTTCATGTTACTAATTAGCATTTTTTCATTTCAGCTTAAAGAACTCCCTTTAACATTTCTTGTAAGGCAGGTCTAGTGATAAAATCTTTTAGCTGTTTTTAATCTGGCAATCTGTTTATTTCTCCCTCAATTCTGAAGGACAACTTTGCTGGGTAGAGTGTTTTCAGTTGAGGTTTTTTGTTTGTTTGTTTTTTTCTTTCAATATTTTGAATATAACATCCCACTCCTTTCTGTCCTGTACAGTTTTTGCAGAAAATTCTACTGATAGTCTTGTGGGGGTTTCCTTTTGTAACAAGTTGCTTTTCTCTTTCTGCTTTTCAAGATTCCCTCTTCATCTTTAACTGCAACATGTCTCAGTGTGGACCTCTTTGTATTCCTTTTATTTGGTATTTTTGGGTTCCCTGAATCTGGATGTCTGTTTCTTTCCCCCAGGTTAAGAAATTTTCCAGCCATTATTTCTTTGAACTAGCTTTCTGCCCCTTTCTCTCTCTCTTCTCCTTCTGAGACCCCTATAATTTATTTATTGATCTTTTTGATTCCCAAAGGTCCTTTAATCTATCTTCACTCTTTTCCTTTTTCTTTTTACTGCTCTGACTGGACAATTTCCAATACCCTGTTTTCAAGTTTGCTGACACTTTCTTCTGCTTGATCTAGTCTGCTATTGAACGCCTTTATTGAAGTTTTCAAATCAGTTATTGTATTCTTCCACTCTATAATATCTCTTTGGTACGTTTTAACATTCTCTATATTTGCTAAAAAATCATTTTGTCCATAAGTTTCTCCCCTGACCTTGGTGAGCAACTTTATGACCATTATTTTGAACTCTCTATCAGGTAAATCACTTAACTCCATTTCATTAAGGTTAGCTTCTGGAGATTTATCTTGTTCTTTTGTTTGGGACATATTTCCCTGTTTCTTCATTTTCCTTAACTCTTGTCTTCCCTTCTAGGCATAAAATAAAACAGCCTCCTCTCCCAGCCTTGAAAGATTTATCCTATACAAGAGAAGAACCTCTTCAACCAGGCTAGCCTGAGCTCCTATTTAGCATTGAAATCTTTGTGATTTTTCAAGCTGCCATCTTTGTTCTTATTGGTTCCCAGTAAGTGAGAGTGTACCCATCAGTGTCCCAAAGGCACATTTGCCTGTTCAGGCTCTCAGAAGATTACTAATTGCCTGCCCATTCAGCTCCTTGAGGCAGGCTAATTAGAACTTGACCTTTTGGCCACAGCTGAGAAAGTCAGGATGTTAGATATGAAGTATTGGTCCCTCTTAGGAAGGGTGTTTTTGTTTTGTTTTTGCCTATTCACTGTTGAGTCATGGGGATATTGTCTCTGCAAGTGCTTATGAACCCAAATAGAACTACCTTGTTGTTATCCCAGTGAACTCATGAATGCTGAGTCCTGTCAATTGCTCAGTTGGGACTGATTTGGGAGCCGGTCCCCCTGGTGGTAGCCACAGTAGCTGGGTTGCTAAATATTTGGACAAGTTCCTTGCAAGGAGTAGCTGGAAACTTGCCTGTTGAAATGAGCCATGGGGAAATGGCAAGAGACTTATTCAACCAGCTCTTTTAGGCTCCTTGGAGGATCCTTGTCAAAATCACATTCAGGATGATTAGAAGCCAGACCCTCTGGCAGCAGGAGAGAATTGTGTAGTCAAATCCTTTCTAGGGAGAAACTAGGAGATGAGCAATTTTTGCCTGTTTCCTCCATCCTGAGCCTTTAAGAAGTGCTTGCACACCCATTTAAAAAATGACTTTTTTGTTTAATATGGTCCTGTGGAACGTGTAAATGCCAAGTCCCATGGGTTATAAGAGCCAGGAGACTCAGGGGCTTACCTCTCACGGGGAAGTTTTGAAAGTTAATTAGCTGTGTGGACAAGCTCCTTCCAGTGAAAAGCTGTAAGCCTGGTTTTCTTGTTGGAGATAACCAGAGGGAAAATGTGGGGGAAGTACCCACCAGTTTTGTTGGGCTCCCAAGAAGATCCCAGTCAGCACCTGAATGCAGGCTGATTGGAAGCCAGGCCCCCAGACAAAGTTGGTAAACTATGCAGTCAATCCCCTTTCAGGAAGAATCTGGGAGATGGGTGTTTTTGCCTGCTCCCTCAACCCAAAATCATAAAACTCCTAGAGGAAAACATAGGCAGAACACACTTTGACATAAATCATAGCAATATTTTTGGATCTTCTCCTAAAGCAAAGAAAATAAAAGTAAAAATAAACAAAGAGGGTGTAATTAAATGTAAAAGTTTTTGCACAGAAAAGGAAGCCATCCACAAAACAAAAAGTCAACCTATTGAATGGGAGAAAATATTTGCAAATAATATGACCAATAAAGTGTTAATATCCACAATATATAAACACCTCATGCAAGTCAACATCATAAAAACAAACAACCCAGTTTAAAAAAATGGGCAGAAGTTTTTAATAAACAATTTCCCAAAGAAGACATGCAGATGGCTAACAGATACCTGGAAAGATACTCAATATCATTAATCATCAGACCAATACAAATTAAAATTGCAATGAGATATCACCTCACACATCAGAATGCTTATCATCAAAAAAACCATAGATAACAAGTATTGTCTCTAGCCCATACTTCATGCTTCAACTAGAATGAATTTTCTAATATCTAGCTAATAATGTCACATCCCTGATCAAATCCTTCAATATTATCAAATTATCTTCTAGAGTAAATTCTGATTATTTTACTTACTATACAGTGACTCCATGCCTTTGACATCTTCACCATCTGCACCTTTATCATGGCCTTTCGTTGAGTTATTACTCCATGCTTATCAACTAGTTTTACTCTTCAAATTTTAATTGATTTTTATTCTATTCTTTCCATTCTTTTCCATTTTTCCAATTCCAAAATATTTTCAGGACCTTTCTCAAACATTAGCCCTTTTATCATTCCCTGAATCACAAGTTCTACTGAATTTGGATACTCTTCCTCTGAGGAAAAAATATAAAAATAAAAATAAAAAATAAAAAAGCCTCCCTGATAATCATTTATTATAGGGATATTATAACACTGTAATCTTAGATTTTTCATCTCTTCTTCTCTGTTATACTGTGCATTTCTTGAGACTAGTTCCTATGACACAATTACTATCTATCCACAGACTCTGAATTTTGCAAAACAAAAAATAGACGCTTAACACATATCTGATATATGAAATATCTTGACACGACTTTGTTATACATTGATTAAACTTTTCCTAATTTGCATCTTTATGAGAATTGGATAAAATTTGATTATAACTAATTAGTAGTTTTTCTTTATTAACTTCTTATCATATCAAAATTTTATAAATATAATTATAATTCATAAATATAATTCTTTATTCAATATAACAATTTGGTGATCTTACTTTTTGAAAAAGTTCTGACAACGAGTTGATAAACACTGCTAGGTTATCATCTTCTTAGACAACAGAAACCAGCAGAATTCTCAGGAAGTTTGTTATTTTAAATGTTAAACCATGTGTTGTAATAATATGGAACCCCATGAAGCTCTGTGTATGTTTGTGTGGCAGGTGTGTAACGTGAGTGCACACTCATCCCTCCATCACGAGAAGGCCTGAATACTGAATTTCCATCATACTGGTGAGAACTTCAGTGTAAAAACTTGAATAATTTTACACAATTTATTTTCTGCAAGTGGGCAAAACTTTATCACATTTTAATTGAAATTTTAAAATTTCTGCCACCACCTACAGGAGATAACAGTCTCATAGAAATGATCATGTCTTATTTTCCATGATTTTCTCCCAAATATTTGACACATGGAAGATGTTCAGAAATGCCTAATACGTAAATGTAGTAATCTGTTTTATCCAGCACTTTCTGCTATACTTTCCTACTCAAATCAAACACATATAATGTAGAATACAGTATGCTAAGGAATACTTACTCTTTTGTACATATTGGTGGTGGGATAGGATTGATTAATGTACAAGAGTTTTTTGAAGATCGTTTCATCAATAAGTTTGTGTTTGCTTTAACATAGCAATATTTTATCTTTTGTGTCCTTAGGTAATATTTTAATCTCTTTTATCTCATTTGCATTTCTGACCTTGCAGGTAAATTACGTAGCTCAATTGCATCCCTAAACTAAGACACAGGATTTTTATGGAGAACACATTGTGGTCAGGTCAGCATGTGATCTATTGGCTCAAGCATTGGAGCTTTGTTCCTGTGTTATTGTTCTTATTTTTAGATGGGCCAAGACATCTTTTTACTATTGATGAAAAAATAAAAGAAAGAGTATTAGTTTTAAAAATATAAATGCTTTTAAATCCTATCGTTTTGGTAAAAAAGAAAATAGTTCTGTGTGTGTGTGTGTGGTGGTAGTGGTGGTGGTGGTGGTGGTACTTGTGAGGGGGTTAATAAAATGCTTCCGGGTTCAACTCTTACACTATTCATTTGAGTAGGCCCTTTGCAATCTGCAACGCAACTTTTTTCTTAAATCCATAGCATTGACAGAACTCTTAAATACATAGATTTATTTTTTAAATTGTGACAATACCTCTGGCAATATTGAGAAATACAGACTCCTTTTTCCTAGTCCATGATCAGAGATGTTTTCTTCAAGGGTTATATATATTGGCTTCATCCAAATTCTACCATTCCTTAAGACTCACCCATAGTCATCTATGTGGAGAACCAATGTATCATTTTTGATCAGAAACTTAATTATTGCATCAGATTTTCACAGTTAGCTATTTCTTTGGTCAGGTAGAAACTTTCCAGAAAGACTTCAAATACTGATTAAAACTGCATCCAACGTAATGAAATTGATGGTATGTGATCTGTGAGGGAGGCGCTGGTCTTCCTGGCTGCTGGCTTCAGGAGCACAGTGTGTTTTAAAAAAGATTGGACCCATTTGTCATAACCCAGACTTCTCCTCTCCACCTTTTTAGAACCTCTGTTACCCAGCTTGGATAACGGCTATGAAATGAAAATTGAGTACAATACATTTTATCCCATTTCATCATATCAATTCCCATTTCCCAAAACAATCTCCTCTGGGCATCACAATGAGTGATACCACTTGTAATCACTTAGAGCAGCTGACAGAAAAGAGCTTCAAGCTATTTCGAAAAGCCCTTTTTTTCTCGATCAATTTTCAAAATATGTAACAGTCTATACGTACAATAGATATTATTCTCCTAACAACTATATGTACGATTTCACACATTTTGTGAATGCATGTCTCTCCTTTGTCATGTCTTTTTTCTTCTCTACTTCTAATAACCAATAACAAAGCCTACTGCAGCTTTTAAATATACTTGATATTAGAAATGAATTAAGTTATATGAATAAAAACAATTCAAAATTGTGAGAAATCATAATAATTATGTTAATTTACATACACTCATCTACCAAAATTCCAGCAAAAGTCAGGCTCCCACACCCACCGTATTAGGAGTTAAAGATTTGATGAGACCCTTGTGAAGCATTGGAATGATATTCTGCTTTAAGAATCTGAAAATAAAAGCCAAGTTTTCCTGATTCCATAATGGTCAGGGTTTTACACTTCATCTAGATTATAACAATCAGATGTATCCTCAAGAATCACAGGGGTGGACGTGAATTAGCTAGCAAGTGGGTGAGCTTGTATGTTTTGTAAACTCTGTGGCAGGGCTATTCAGTCATCCTTGAGCAACTGAGATGGAGCATCAGACAGTAATACTGATGTGTTTGAAGTGACAGCCCCATGACATATTCAGGAGTTTTCTTGAGCTGCTTTATTCCTGATCAATGTTATGGTGTAAAATAACCAATATATTTTATGAATTTCTAAATGCTTAAATCATGTTTAAGCATTTAAGTATATGTACACTATAATATATTCCATGAGCAGGGCTACACATTGACCTTGTTTTTTTGTTTTTGTTTTTTTCTTTATGCCTAATGAGAGAGTTGACCAGTGAACATCAACTTGAATCAAAATTTATGTTTGATGGGTTTTTGTTTAATAAGTATCAAAAAGAAATAATTTTGACTAATAGATCTGAACTTTAAAGTGTCCAAATACCTGTGATTAATCCTTAGGCAAGACAGTATGATTCTTCCCATGGTGGAGCTTTAAAAAGCTAATATTTTAGGCCATAGTCCACATGACATCCAGGAGATTGGAGTGGAGGCCAGAGGAGCAAACAGGAGAGCCGGGAGGAAGATCAAAGGAAGAGACTGGGTTACCCAATGCCCACCTGAGGCTGCTTTTTTATGAACCAGAAGGCAGATCAGTGAGAAAAATGATTTGTTTCATTCTCTGGCAATGGTGAGTATTTACCTGTCTGTGCACACATTGTAAGGCAGAAGTGAAGAGATATTTAGTTACAATGAACCTAACATTACAATGCCCAAATAAAAGCAAAATCTGTGATAATCAAAATTAATTTAAAAATAATATCAAAAGTTGACTGTCGGGGCTTCCCTGGTGGCGCAGTGGTTGAGAGCCCGCCTGCCGATGCAGGGGACATGGGTTCGTGCCCCGGTCCGGGAAGATCCCACATGCCGCGGAGCGGCTAGGCCCACGAGCTATGGCCGCTGAGCCTGCGCGTCCGGAGCCTGTGCCCCGCAACGGGAGAGGCCCCAACAGTGAGAGGCCCGCATACCGCAAAAAAAAAAAAAAAAAAAAAAAAAAAGTTGACTGTCTAGAAGAAATATGTGTGAGCTGGAGTGTTGGTAGAATGTCGAGTGTTAGGGGGAGTAGGGATTTCAAACAGCTTGCCTTTCAAACTGAGGCATGAAGGTAAATCATGACAGCTATAAAAATGGTGTTCTGTATTAATGTTTATATACAACAAGAGAGTACAGCCCACTGAAACTGGGGACAATAAGAAATAAAATCTCTGCATAAAATAAACTTGACAGACAACTTCAAGCTGTCCAGTTGTGTCCAGCTGGCACCTGAAGAGGAAAAGCCCATTTGACCTCACATCTCAACTGAAGGAGCAATGTTTCCTTTCAAGCTGTCTGAATGGAACAGTGCTTGGGTGGGACTTATGGGTGGTGAATCAAATTCAAACAATGGAGTGGGATTTAAGAAACTCAGCTTGAACTTTAAATAATGTTAATATTTAACATTTCCTTGCACAAAATAGAATGAAACCAAGTCAAGGAAGGGCATTTATAAAGAGAAGAAAAGATAGTGGCTAACTGGGAAAAATAAAAACAAATGTGTGAAGCATTGAATATGTATGTGCTGTATTATATAGAAAACAGAACAAAGACATAGCCAAGGGGGAAATTATTTTGTGTAGGCTTAGTTTTGTTTCAATTATTTTTTTGCTTAATCTGTGACCTTCCTCTGCTAATCTTCAACTCCCAGACAATCCATCCACTAAGAATTTACCATATGTTCAAAAGTATATTCTAGTATTTCAAAGCTCTACACTAAGATTATTGTTTATCTAGTAAACTGAATAGTAACAGGGCTTGTTGAGACTGTAAAACATTTTCACACATTAAAGATAGAAGCAGTAATTCAGGTTTTATAGATAATCACATCCTTTTAGAGATGAGGAATCAAGCATCTTATAAAGTTTCATAACGTTGGCTAAATGCTCCCAAACTGGCAATAATTCCTGCTCTACCACCTGGAAATCCTGGCCCACTTCACATAATGGATATATTTTCTACCATTATCTTAAATATATATATATATACACATATATATTAATTTTAGAACATTTTTGTGGAATAATTGGAAAGATAATGAGTTCACATATTCCCCACACACAGTTTTCCCTAGTATTAACATCTAACATTAGCATGGTGGATTTGTTAAAATTAGTGAAGAACTAAGTCTTCCTCCTTTTTTCATACTATTATAAGTGTTTTTATTTTCTTTCAAATTCAAATTCCAGTTGTTATTACTGATATATGGGTATATTAATACTTTACCCTTGACCAAGCTACACTGACTTATTAGTGCCAGGGGTTATTTAAAGATTCTTTGGGACTTTCTTTAACCTATAAAATGTCACATGTGAAAATGATAGTTTTAGTTTTTTCCTTATAATCTAATAAGAAATAGAAAGAATAAGAAATAGAAAACTGTAGCATAACTAAAACTAAAAACATATTTAAAATGAAATAATTTTATTAACAGGAACTTTGTATTTTATCTTTTATTGCTAGTTTGACATTTGATAACTCTTGTATGGTTGAATGAATGGCTTCTCATGAAAACCTGAAATTATCTCCTTTCAAGTTTCTAGTTCCAGCCGTTGCTCTAGTGACCAGCTCCAGCAGTGGCTTCTTTTTTGGTGTGAATGCTAGGAATTCTCTGCTAGGTTTTCATGCATTTGTGACTGGAGTTAGCCCATAGGGAAAATATTTGATCAACGGGAGATGGGAGAGGTGAATAAATTCTCCTTTTTTCCTACCACCATACAAGATCTCAGGATGCCTTTAATGAGGTGTCTCTGGAAATGTGCTGTGGAACCAATGATCAGTTTCACTTAGCAGTTAGTAACTAGATAATATGCTCCAGGATGGGTTCTCTCCTTTCCTGCCTCAATCTGTCCCTCTTTCCTGCTACCTGGGAGTGTAGTTCTCAATGATAGCCTCGGTCTCTGCTTTGTTGACAACCTAGTCTTAACTAAGTCAAGTCCCAGATAATAGTTTTGCAAAAATAGCAGTAATTAGCCCTAAGTAAACATTAGGGATACCTAATGTCACCTGCTCCTTCCCAAGGCCAGATTGTTGAATCTAACCAAATGCAAAGTTAGCATGTAAAATAGATGCTGATTAAGACATGGGAAACATTGTTTCTCAACTTTAAAATTTAAGGGAAATTCAGATGCCTTTAATTCTCCTGTTGCATATCACTAATCACTTAATCAAGTAAATAAATATGCACACAAATAAATGAAAGCCACTAGTCTAAAATAGAGTTCATGAAGCACTTTCTCCCATCCAAAAGTCTATTATGACGTGCAGAGTCCTTCTCTCTCTTTTTTTTTAAATAAATTTATTTATTTATTTATTTTTGGCTGTGTTGGGTCTTCATTGTGGTGTGCGGGCTTCTCACTGCAGTGGCTTCTCTTGTTGTGGAGCACAGGCTCTAGGTGGTTGGACTTCAGTAGTTGCGGCAGGCAGGCTCAGTAGTTGTGGCTCACGGGCTCTAGAGCACAGGCTCAGTAGTTGTGGCGCACGGGCTTAGTTGCTCCGCGGCATGTGGGATCTTCCCGGACCAGGGCTCAAACCCGTGTCCCCTGCATTGGCAGGCAGATTCTTAACCACTGTGCCACCAGGGAAGCCCAACTGGCAGAGTCCTTTAATTTCATATTGGTGTGGCCTTAGTACACCAAGGGCATTGTCCCAACTAGCTGGACATAAAATGGCATCTATCCCATTTTTGAAATAGAAAACTTACAAATTTCACTCCCAGTTGAGCACCCATTATTTTATTCACACTAAAATATATGCCAGTCTAATCCTCCACAGATTGTATGTGTGGGTTTTGAGGTCACCATTAATCACATAGAGCAGGAGGACCAGGGCATGGCTATTCTTTAATGGAACATAGTTATATTTCCCATCATTTTTCAGGATCTAATCCTAGAATTTTGTAAGATCAAAATATGCATTCATCATTCAAACTTTAATTCTGTGGACACAGATTGATACAGGGAAAGATGTAATAAGTCAACATGATCCCTAAATTATTTTTATATAGATATAGAACTTGTATTTAATAAAAAGGGTCAAAATTAATAGTTTCAGAATACATCAGTTAATATTTTTAACATAGTGCATTGTACCCTACTTTATTATTTCTACATATTTTAATGGCTTAAACCTACCTTAATTATTTAAACTCAGTTTTGAATTAACTTAAAGCACCCCTTCCTGCTGTGAGGTAGAAAATTATATGGATTTTCTTCAGTGCTAAGTGTAAGGTTTTATTTTCATACTGTCAAAGTGGACTCAACAGACAATTAGCTCTACAGCCTCATCAGTTGCAAACAGAATGGAAAAATGGCACAATGTCAAGTATATTTAAACCATAATACTTATTTTGGCAGATGTCATCCAATATTTAATTGGCATTTTTCCAACAAGTGCATAAACTATATAAAATCTATAAGTTATCTGAGGGTAAATGTATCAAATAATTCATCTTGGGGTTCACCGGAAAGTAAAATTACTTAGCGACAATGTCTATAGGTTTAATTCAGTTTTCTTTATGTGCGTTTGACTGCAATGGGCAATCTTAATCAAAAGTTATCAATTGCAATATTGAAAATTCAATAATGCAGAATTTCAGTTCTTCAATCATTATTTTTGAATTATTAGAGACAACCTTGTACTGTATCCTTAGAATGAAATCATATTCTTTCCCTTAAATCCATTCTTTAAAGTAAAGTGGCTCTCTGTTTAGGAATATGCTTATTAATGTAGCTTGATTTTCAAAAGAATGTTAGAATTTCCGACTGTGATTGTTTGAAAATACATATTGATCTACCTGAAGCAAGATCTTTAGAGAAAGCATAACCTTAAACTATCTGCCTGCTCCTCAATCATTATTATAATATGTTTGGAGAAATAATATTTGTGGACAATTTTCTTTTTTTGTTGTTTTTTTGTTTGTTTGTTTTTGCAGTACGCGGGCCTCTCACTGTTGTGGCCTCTCTCATTGCGGAGCACAGGCTCCGGACGAGCAGGCTCAGCGGCCATGGCTCACGGGCCCAGCCGCTCCGCGGCATGTGGGATCTTCCTGGACCGGGGCACAAACCCGTGTCCCCTGCATCGGCAGGCGGACTCTCAACCACTGCGCCACCAGAGAAGCCCTTGTAGACAATTTTCTGACATAAATGTATAGTGAAATATTTTCTCAACTATTCTAAAGTTTATCCTTAGATTAAATCTATATCATTAAAGAGTTGTTTCTTTGGACCTTTAGTCCTTCACAGAATGTATGCTATTAAAATTTAATTTGGCATTATTCTATACTTACCTTAAGGAACATTACAATAAATAGCTCTATAAAATCTCTATTATATAAATTTTAGCAATTATATCAAGAAGATTTTTCCAGTATCATTGCTCTTCATAATTTTGTCTGCACAGGGGTTTAGATCCACTAAATTTTGTAACCATTTCATGATTAGAGAAGGACCAAAATTCAGAGTAACCATTTAGAAAATTTTATAGAAACTTAGAAATTATGACCAAGTACTTTTATGTTTGTTGTAATATTAAAAACAGGACTTTTATATGTCTTTGATATTTTAATTTTTATTGCATTTTTCAAAAATATTATCTGCAATGATTGGAATTAATAAAAAGGTTGATTCAAGATTGATGAGAATGGCTTCACTGCCTCACATGGTGTGTTCCTGGGCAGAACTCACAGAAACTTCCCATGGAATACTTCCCCCGCCCCATCCCCCAAAATAAAATGGCAACGTTTTACTTGTTTATTTCTTGCTTTACTTCTGCTGCTTATTTGGATGATCTTATTGCTAGAGTCTGAAGATCATTTAACATTTTGCCTGATTCACTTATTTGTACAACAGAAACTAAGACAGTATTGAGAAGCAATTATATTCCAATAAAGATCTATTAAAAAAATTGTTTTACATTCATATCTGGTATGATAGCTGATACCAGAAGAAATATTTAGCAAAGAAGAAGGGTAGTCAGGAAAATTTTCAAGTATTCTGATAACTCACCTTGGATTTGAAACGTCCATTTCTTTAGTTATGGGAATTTAAATTTAAAAGGGGGATCAGGTCACTGGAAAACCTTGGACATATGTAAATTCCTCTGATATTAAGTTGTCTCTGAAATTGGATTTAATATGTGGTAAGTGAAAATCTCATTACATAATACAGAATCCTGAAATCAAAGTCTGGGGGCTGTGCTAAGTATATGAGGATAAAATAAAAATATGGTGCATTTAAGTTTTCTGGTTACATTTAATAGCAATTAGCTATTCCTTTGTTTGTTTTAGCTAGAACTCACCTCACTACTTCTAGAATGTGCTCCTTTCTGTTTTAAGGAATTTTTAAGTCAAAAATGATGTATTACCATTTCTTAAAATTTGGTGGTGGATTTATTTCAGCCCAAGACATTGTCTGATAAATATGTGTTTATGGTTGACATTATTCCATATGCATGGAATTGTATTGTTTGTTTCTTTTACTTTCATAGTATATGCCCTTCCACATGTGGCAGATGCACTCCAAGGTGATTCCCAGTGAGCCACATAATTGTATGATCTCCCTGAGTAGAATGTGGGCAGCCATGGGTCTTGTTTCTATTCTATTCAATAGAATATAGCATTTACATCTTATAGTTTTAATTATCATTTCAATTAAAGTATGTGGAATAACTTTCTATTCGTCTCTATGTATTAGTTATTTACTAAATTTTAGTAGAGTTTTGTAGTATTTTGGTTTGAATTTTTGTTGTTATTGTTTTGTTTTTTATGTAGGGCTATCATGGCTCTTTTATATGCTTTATACATTATGTTATCTATGAATGAGATTCTTTTCAAATATTTTTAACAGGCTATGACAAACTTAAAAAAATAAAGTAATAACTATATTTTAAAATCCATTTAGCTGTAACAGTTTTTTTTTGTTTGTTTTTTGGAAGAAATGAAGAGGAAAGCATACTTTTCCCTCTATTTCACTGTATATCTACTTAATTTTTTACCATATATATGTTATACTATGCTGCACAATAGATTAAAAGAAAATTAAATTTACTTAGTAGAGAGTGTGCAACTATTTCTAAAATAAACATACTAGGAATTCCTTATTCATAGATTCAATCTTTTAGTTTATCTTTTGTACGGATAAAAAAATGTCCACCGGGCTTCCCTAGTGGCGCAGTGGTTGAAAGTCTGCCTGCCGAGGCAGGGGACATGGGTTCGTGCCCCAGTCCGGGAAGACCCCACATGCTGCGGAGCGGCTGGGCCCATGAGCCATGGACACTGAGCCTGCGCGTCCAGAGCCTGTGCTCCGCAACGGGAGAGGCCACAACAGTGAGAGGCCCGCGTACCACAAAAAAAATAAAGTCCACCGTGTTTCTTTTTCCCTGACCTTGATCTTGTCCCAGCAAATATAGTTGGGACCACAGTCATCAATTAATTCTCCATCCACTTATCTTTGGTTTTTTGAATCCTGCTGGTGTATGCCTCAGAGCCTGTCACCTTTCTTAATACTTTCTGACAACAATGTGTTGGTTCTGATTTTCAGTGATAAACTCCATGACTTTCTTCAGAATGACCCACAATAATAACTGTGATGTTAATAAAATATTACAAAAGTTTCCAATTTTTATTGTGGTAAACTACACATAACTTAAAATTTACCATCTTAACCACAAGTGTAGCCCTCAGTGGTACTAAGGACATGCATATTATTTTGTAACCACCATCACCGTCCATCTTCAGTACTGTTCTTCTTGCCAAACTGAAACTCTATACTCATTAAACAATAACTCCCCATGAACCCATCCTTCCAGTGCTTGGCAACCATCATTCTATTTTGGCTCTTCAGTCTATTTTTGTCTCTATGTATTTGCCACTCATGTAAGTGGAATTGTACAATATTTGTTTTTTTGTCACTGGCTTATTTCACTTAGCATAATGTCCTCAAAGTTCATCCATGTTGTAGCATATGGCAAAATTCCCTTCCTTTTTAAGGCTGAATCATATTCCATTGTATGTAGATGTCACATTTTGCTCCTCCATTTATCCGTCATTGGACACCTGGGTTGCTTCCGCATTTTAGCTACTCTGACAATGCTACTAGGAAAATGGGCGTGTAAAAATGCCTTTATAAGACCCTTCTATCAATTATTTCGGGCAATATACTCAGAAGTAAGTGAGATTGCTAAATCATATGGTAGTTCTATTTTTAATCTTTTAAGGAATATCCATACTGTTTTCCACAGAAACTGCACCAGTTTACATTCCCATCAACAGAGCACAAGCTTCCAATTTTTCCACATCCTTACTGACATTTATTTTAGAAGTCATCCTAATGGGTGTGAGAAATTACATTTTCTCAATATTCAGAAAAGCAATATTCACAAACTTTTTCTCACTTACTCATTATAATATATCTATACTCTTTTGTCTGTATTCTCATTATGTCCATTTAAAGTTGGTGAAATTCATTTATTTTACTTAGAAAGTCATGCAGCAAGTTCTACTATCCAACTTCTGTGACCCAAAACACTGTATTCTGTCCACCATGCTATTTTGCAGTGTCTCCAATGTCTTTGTGTCACAAAAGGGCCTTAAAAACCTCAGTGATTTACTTAAGTGGCAGTGTTTTAACTGTAATTTAGCTAATGATAAAGTCTGAAGTTTTAACAAAAGTAGAGAAATTCCTGATTGAATAGTATGTACCAGTTTTCATGTTTCTCTCCATATTTTGAATGCAGTCAGTCAATTCTTTTCAACTGCTTTTCAGAGAAACATAGCAGGAAGCAAAACCACATCTTCAGTGTTCTAAGTAATAGCTTGACACACTGATTAAAAAGAATCCCAGCTGTGTGGTTATATGTCTGAAAACTTCTGCTGATTTTTCTACATGTGGGGAATGGTTTTGCCTTACTTGCCACTCCAACTTGCATGATTTCAAACATTCTGCTCAAAGAAAATTTCAAGCACTAAGCCCTTTTCAGAAATCAGGCACACCTGCTCTGCATAGAAAGGAATGTCACCACCAGCAAGAGTTTTCCTTGGATGAGTTTGCCTTTCATGACAAAATGTGCTCAGCTCTTTTGTTCTTTCCTGGCTCTAGCTACTTACCATCACTCAGCTCTGGGGTCACTGAGGCACATTCTAGGGAATGATTGGAGCTGCGATTAGAAGTCCTCTTACTTCTCTGACTTGGAAACTACCTGACAGTGGCATATGGCACTGTAACCTCACCCTCACCACTGTAAGGAAAATGAAGGTTTATGATTTCAAAAGGAGTTTCTGCTTCCTGAGGGTCCACGTTTTCCAGTTGTGCAAATCTTCAATCCTCTATGTTCACGGATATATCCAGATTGAAGTATAGAATTGGCAGCACTATAAGAGGAAAAACACTTTCAGTTTTTAGTTTTCCACTTTTGCAATCCAATGATATATCAGCAGATTAAAAAATTGTACAGTGCCACAAGCCTGTGTCTACCATGTTTTCTCACTTCCTCCAGTTCCTTTAAGCTCACCATGTGCAACATTTCTTACCAGATTTAGCGGCAGGAGGCACTTCATATTAGATTACTTTTTCTAAAGAAGTGAACTCTGTATTTATGGTCTCATATAATTAATAGAGGAGAAAATAGAGTTTGAATTAGAAAGCTACTGTTGAAGGAAGTAATATGATAATAAAAACCAAACTCAAATCCACTTATATATCCAGGTTATTCATGGGTGAAAATAACTGTCATTTGGAAGTTCTGAAAAGCAAGTGGTCACTCATTTATTAAATTTTTTTCTTGAAATATTTCAATAAATATATTAAGGCATGTACTATCAAATATATTACTATAAATATATCTTAAATATTTTTAAGGTAAGTATAAGAAGATAGGAACCAACTGTGAAATCAAGAAGAGTGTTTCTTAATCTACTTTACTTCCCACGTACATTTACTCTTACGAACTTTTGTTTTGAGACAAGATGGAGCTTAAATGTGGATCTCCCCCTGAATCTACTAATCTAGATTTTTTTCCTTCTCTTCCCAATACCAAAGTCATAGTGAAGAGATATTTACTGTCTGACAAATCTGTACCTCAGTTCCAGACTTCTACCTGAAATGCTGCCCTGGGTCTATCTGTTTGCTTGAAACTGCCATTCAGATGTCTGTGTGATGTCTCAAACACAGCATGTGCAAAGAGTCACTCTGATCTTATCCCAACCCTGCTTCCCCCACCAGCTTTCCCTAAGCCTGTTCCCGATTCCTTCATTCATGTAATGTTCATGCTCACAGCTTTTCACCCATCATTTTCTCTGGCCCTCCAAATCCAAGGCTGATAGGAAACGTCACTTCTTTCATCAAAATACATCCAGAATTGATTTCCCCTGCTCTACCTAGTCTGTGACCCGGGTCCCTCCTATGATCATGGCTATCACTGTCTCACCTGGATCACCACCTTGGCCTCCTAACTGGTCTCCACTCTCCTACCACTCCTCCCATATCACACACAAAGCATTTCCAACACAGCGGCCATAGTGATACTTTTAAAACTTAAATATACAGGTCACCACTCCTCTCTCAAAACTCTGCAATGACTTCCCATTTAACTCAGAGTAGGGACCAAATTCCTCACTTTGGTTTAAGAGTCGCATGTTACCTGAATTCCCATCAACTCTTTGACATCCTCTGCCGTTCTAGTGGTGACTTGCTCCTTCACCTTCCTCAAGTTAATCATCAAGTGTCATATTCCCTGGGAAGCTAACAGTAACCAACCACTTTATTTAAAATTTCAGTTGGGCTTTTCATGCCTTTTCCCTGCTCTATGCTTTTATTTTCCTATTCCATCACATTTGTCTCTTTAAAATATACTATATAGTTTTACTTGTTTGTTTATTTATTCATACCATGTATTTATTTTATTGCTGCTGTCCAACTCCCCCTGCTAGAAAGTAAACCACAAGAGTGGAGATCTATCTCATTTTATGTCACAGCCCTTAGAAAGGCACCTGTACACAGTAGGTGATCAATCAACAATTCCTTAATTACTATATATTTTTCCATAGTGATGCTAAGCAATGTGGATAAAAATATAAACTAAGCACATTTTATGATACCCATTTATTCTTGTGAAAAGTATTTTTGGAAAAATTCTCCTAATTTCCCAGTCCCATTTATATTCTGGAAAATCTTTTACTTTTTCCTGAGAGAAAATAAGGGGTTGAGTGAAAAATTTTGTGGATCCATTGTTCGTAAATGTTTGAGCAATTCATACTCCTGAAAGCAAGCTCTTCGGAAGAAAGAATGAGTGGACAGATGATTGGGATAATTCTTTATAACAACAATTTGTCATCCATCCACAGGCAAAAGTCCTGATGTGGGAGCTTTGGGATTCAGGTAAGAGACTGTGAAACCCACGTGCATCCCAAGACCAAGCAGAGACATCTTGGGAGGGCAGGCTCACAAAGTACAGACCCACAAACCATGGTCCTCACTGGAGACCTCGAAACAGCTCCAAACTCCTGAGGAATCAGCTACAGCCCCATGTGGCTTTGGTCCTGTCACCAGTGACATATACCAAGAGACCGAGAGGATTCATGCCCAACATGTATCAGGTAACAGACTTCCAGAAATCTGTCTGGGCTGTGGTCTCTGAAACAGCCTGGGAACTAGCTCTAGTCACTCTCAACCATGGTCTGAGAGCCTTGGAGGTAAGTTCACCAAACTCATTCAGACTGTAGATCCTGAATGGGGCCTTTAACTGGGCCCCAGCCCATTCCAGCCACAGTCTGTGAACAGTCTGCTGGAGCAAGGAACCAGCAGGAGACATGCCCATTTGTGCCCCCAGAGACCCTGAGAGGGTCCTGTACATGACTCCAGCCCCCCTCTCAGTCACTGTCCTCAAGTAGCCCTACTGGAACAGGAACCAGGCTGGAGAAACTCCTATGTCCCCAGAGATCCTGAAAAAAACCCTATAAGTGGCTTTAGACTCCTGACAGCCACAGTCTGACATAAGTCCTGAGGTTCAGGGTCCCAGTGGGAGACATGTCCATTGGTAACCCCAGAGATTCTGAAAGAGCCCTATAGATCCTCCCAACTGCCGTCTGTGAACAGCCCTGCTGGCACAAAAATTCAGCAGGAGACACTTCTGTCTGTACCACTGTAGATCCTGAAGGGCCCTGTATTTGGCTATAAACACATCAAAAGCACAGTCTGCCATCAGACCTGCCAGCCCTGGGATCCTGTAGGAAACACTCCCATCTGCGCTCCCTAAGATGCTGAAAGAGTCCTATACTCATGTCCAGCTCCTCATAGCCACAGTCTCTGATCAATACCACTGGCCCAGAGAACCAGTGAGAGACACTGTTATCTGTTCTCCTGGAGATCCTGCTCCAGTCCCTCCAATCACAGTCAGGCACCAGTCCAACCCACCTAGGGATCTAGTAGGAGACATATCACTCATGCCTGCAGAGCTGGATCTGTAGACCTCAGTCTTGCCTGTGGAACCTTCAATAGCTCTTGGGCATAGTCCCAGTCCCTCTCAGCCATGGTTAAAGGCAGTCCTGCCAACTCAGAAACCATCCAATGACCTGGCAACAGCCATTCCAGAGACCTGGTGGGGGTCATAACTGACATGCACCAGGGAATAGGCCCATTGTCTGAAGACCCAACTGTGGACCCTGAAGTAAAGCCTTGTCCCAGGCCCACCCTACCTAGCAAGATGCTGGAGGTGGTCCCATCCAGCAAAGGGACCAGACAGGATCCATGCCCACCTAAGCGCATGTTAACTAGCCCACTGACTATGGACCCCAGTGCAGGCCTCGTGAAAGCATTTTAACTGGCACCAACCCTGCAAGGCTGTAGCTCCAGAGGTAATTCCATCAGCTTGGGGAACAGACAGGAAAGACTACCTGCTGAACCCAATCTGCAAAGACTGAAAGAGGTCTTTGTTCCTTCAAATGCATAGATTACAAAGCAAATTACATAGATCATGAAAGATCAGGCAAACATGACATGACCAAAAGAAACTTATAAAGCTCCAGTAACAGGTTCCAAAGGAATGGAGATCAACAATTTTCCTGATGAATATTTCAAAATAATTTTATTAAAGACATTCAATGAAATGAAAAAAAAGACAACTAAATGAAATTAAGTAAATAATGAAAATATGAAATGAGATGTTTAATGAAGAAAACCATGAAAAAGAGAAACACAGAAATTCTGAAACTGAAGAATATGATCATACAATCAAAAAATTCAACAGAGGGCTTCAACTACAGACTTGATCATGCAGAGGAAAGAATTAGTGAACCTGGAGACATATAATTTGAAATTAACCAGTTAGAGAAACAAATATGAAAAAAAAAATGAAAAAGAGTGAAGAATACCTGCATGAATTATGGGAGACCAACAAGAGAGCAAACATTCACATCATGGAAGTCCTAGAAGGAGAAGAAGACAGAACATCTATTTAGAGAAATAAGAGATGAAAATTTCCCAAATCTTGGGAGAAAAATGGGCATCCAGCTACAAAAAGCTCAAGGACCTTAAGCAAGATCAACCCAAAGAAGATTACACTGAGAAATCTTATAATCAAAATGTCAAAAGTGAAAGACAAGAAAATGATTTTGAAAGCAGTGAGAGAAAAGTGACTCATCACATTCAAGAATCCCCACAAGTGGATTTCTCAGCAGAAATCTTGCAGACCAGGAGAGAGTAGGATAATATATCTAAAGTGCTGAACAAAAAAAAAAAAAAAAAAAAAAAAGAGAGAAAAACACAGCTGCTAACCAAGAATACTGGCAAACTCTCCTTCAGAAATGAAGGAGAAATAAAGACACCAGATAGACAGAAGCTAAGGGATTTCATCTCTAGACCTTTCTTCTTTTTTTTTTTTGAATTTTATTTTATTTTTTATACAGCAGGTTCTTATTAGTTAAATATTTTAAACATATTAGTGTATATATGTCAGTCCCAATCACCCAGTTCATCACTAGATCTTTCTTACAAGAAATGCTAAAGTTGAAATAAAACGATGTTAACTAACACCATGAAAACAAATAAAACTCACTGGTAATGGTAAATATATAGTCAAATTTAGAATATCCTAATAATGTTTTGGTGGTATGTAAATTAATTTCACCCCTATTATAAAAGTTTAAAAAAAATGATAATATTAAAAATAACTAGGGCTTCCCTGGTGGCACAGTGGTTGAGAGTCCGCTTGATGATGCAGGGGACACGGGTTCGTGTCCCTGTCTGGGAAGATACCACATGCCGCGGAGCAGCTGGGTCTGTGAGCCATGGCCACTGGGGCTGCCCGTCCGGAGCCTGTGCTTCGCAACAGGAGAGGCCACAACAGTGAGAGGCCCACGTACTGCAAAAAAAAAAAAAAAAGAAAAAAGAAAAGAAAAACAAAAACAAAACTATAGCAGCAATAATTTGTTAATGGATACACAGTATAAAAAATGTAAGGTGTGACATCAATACATAAAATCTGTAGGGTGAGAAGTAAAAGTGTAGAGTTTTTGTATGTGATTGAAGGTAAGCTGTTTTCAGCATAAAATATATTGTTATATGTATAAGCTGTTTTCTGTAAGCTTCATGGTGACCACAAAGAAAAAAACCTATAGTAGTTACACAAAAATAAAGAGAAGGAATTAAAGCATAAACAATACAAAATATAAATTACAAAGAAGATAATAAGGAATAAGGGAACAAAATACTTTTTAAAAGTCATAAAATAATGAAATGACCATAGTAAGTCCTTACATATCATTAATTATTTTAGATATATTTTTTGTATATAATTCAGCTTTGAGAGAGAAAGGAACCCTGCGGTTTGTGACAATGTGAACAGTCCTTGAGGGCTTTATGCTAAGTAAAATGTCATGTCAGACAGAAAAAGACAAATATTCTCTAATCTCACTTATATATGGAATCTATAAAAAAAGTCAAAATCATGGAAACCTAGAATAGAATTGTGGTTTCCAGGGTCACAGGGTGTGGGCAAAATGGGGAGATCTTGCTCAAAGTACTAACTTCCAGTGGTGAAATGAGTAAGTTCTGAGAATCTAATACTCAGCATGGTGGTGACTATAGTTAACAATACTGTATTATATGCTTGAAAGCGGCTGAGAGTAAATATTAAATGTTCTCACCACACACACACCCACACACACACACAGATATAATTAAGAGTGTGATGAAAGTGTTAACTAACCTATTGTGGCAATAATTTAGCAATATATACATGCATCAAATCACCATGTTCACTTTAAATTTACACAATGTTATATGTTAATTATATCTCAATAAAGCTGAAAAAAATTCTTCAGGAGAGATGTCTTTGTCCCAGTTTTAAAAACATTCCTGCAGTATATAAAATTCATCCACATTGTTTTTAGAGCAGATGTTATTAAAGATTTTGCATTTGGCAGTGTCAGAAATGCCAAACAAGAAGGAAAATTCTATTTCTATGGCTATTATATTCCAGCATGATTAACAAGCATAAAGTAAGAATTTCCAAATCCATTTAAAATAACATTTGTGGCTAGTGTTACAACAAATGTTGCTGACTAAGACTTTAAGTCTCTTTCCCTTACGTGGGCTGAAAGGTATGGGAAAGATTCTTTAAAATAAACCATTGAAATAAAATTTGAAAAATGAGTAGATTTTCACTGCTCAAAATAATGCTGGTAGAGGGCTTACTTCAGACAAAGAAATGGCATCTCCACTCCCAGCATTTACAGAGTGCCTCATAGAAACCGGAGAATAGAATCTTCCTCAGAATGCTTCCTCTACCACCATAAATGTATGCTTTCACTATTGAAAAGTGATGGTCTCAGAGGCGGAAAAAAAGAAAAAAAAGCTTAAAGAAACTGCTCTTGGGCTTCCCTGGTGGCGCAGTGGTTGAGAGTCTGCCTGCTGATGCAGGGGACACGGGTTCGTGCCCCGGACCTGGAAGATTCCAAGTGCCGCGGAGCAGCTAGGCCCGTGAGCCATGGCTGCTGAACCTGCACGTCCGGAGTCTGTACTCTGCAACGGGAGAGGCCACAACAGTGAGAGGCCCGTGTACCGCAAAAAACAAAACAAAACAAAACTTCTCTTGTGAATAAAGCAGGCCTTAATCTATACAGATATACCGGTTTTTTTTGCGGGGGTTGTTTTTTCTTTTTTAATTTATTTGTCTTGTTTTTCTTCTTCTACTTCAGATTTCAGGCAAGTAGTTTGGCTCCTTCGCTTGCTTTCTCTCACTCTGCAAAGGTAAATTGAGAAATACTTCTTTAAAAGAAAGACTTGCAAGTGAATATATGGAGAAATATAAAATACAAAGACAGATTTAAGCAGTATGCAACCTTAAGTTCTTAAAGCAAAGAAAGAATAAAACATAAAATTAAAACTACAGACAAGGGACTGCCCTGTCAGTCCAGTGGTTAAGACTCTGCACTTCCATGGCAGGGTGCACAAGTTCGATCCCTGGTCAGGGAACTAAGATGCTGCCTGCCGCATGGCAAGGTCAAAAAAAACCCCAAAAAACAAAACTACAGACCAATATTTCTCATGAACACAGATGGAAAAATCCTCAATAAAATATTAGAAAATCCCAGGTATGAAAGGCTGTTTCAACTATTGAAAACCAATCAATGTAATCTATCATATTAATAGACTAAAAAAGAAAAATCCATTGATCAAATCAATAGATGCAAAAAACCATTTTGACAAAATCCAACAACCATTCATGATAAAAACTCTCTGTAAACTAGGAAACGATAAAGAATACCAAGCTGATAAAGAATATCAGCAAAAACAACAAAAACTACAGCTAACATTCTACTTCATAGTGAGAAACTTAAATCTTTCTGAATCAGCTCCAGTACAAGACAAGTATGTCCTCTCTCAACACTACTTTTCAACTTCGTACTGGAAGTCCTTGCTAATACAATAGGCAAGAAAAGGAAATAAAAGATATATAGATTGGGAAGGAAGACATAAAAATGTCTTTGTTTTCAGATGACATAAATGTCTATATAGAAAATTTAAAAAATAATAATAAACACACCCAAATTCCTTGAACAAATAAGCAAGGATACAAGATTAATACAAAATAGTTGGTTGTTTTCCTATATACTAACAATAAACAAGTGGAATTTGAAAGTTAAAATACAATACCATTTACATTAGCAGCCAGATTAATGAAATAAGTATAAATTTAACAAAATATGTTCAAGCTATATATGAAGAAATTTATATAACTTTGATAAACAGAATCAAAGTAGAACTAAATAAACAGAAATATTCCATGTTCATGAATAGGAAGACTCAACATTATCAAGTTGTATGTTCTTCCCATGATCTATAGATTCAATGGAATCCTAATAAAATCTCAGCAAGTTATATTATGGATATTAATAAACTGATTTTAAAATTTATGTGGAGAGGTAAAAGACCCAGAATAGCCAACACGATATGGAAGAAGAACAAAGTTGGAGGACTGGTGCCACCCAACTTCAAGACTTAGTATCAAGCTATAGTAATCAAAACAGTGGGGATTCCCTGGTGGCGCAGTGGTTGAGAGGCTGCCTGCCAGTGCAGGGGACACGGGTTCATGCCCCGGTCCGGGAAGATCCCACATGCTGCGGAGCGGCTGGGCCCGTGAGCCATGGCCGCTGAGCTTGCGTGTCTGGAGCCTGTGCTTCGCAACGGGAGAGGCCACAGCAGTGAGAGGCCCGCATACCGCAAAAACAAAACAAACAAACAAAAAAAAAAACAGTGTGGTACTGGCAAAATAATAGACAAATAGATCAATGGAAAGAGAATAGAGAGCCTAGAAATGGACTCATATAAAGATAGCCACAAGATCCTTGACAAAGGAGCAAAGGCAATAAAAGAAAACAAAGATACTTTTACATTTTCAACAAATGATGCTGGAATAACTGGATGACTACATGCAAAAATATGAATCTAAGCACAGGCCTTACAGCCTTCATAAATATTAATTCAAAATTGATCATAGACCTAAATGTAAAATACAGAATGATAAAACTCCTCAAAGATAACACAGGAAAAAACCTACATGACCATGGCTATAGTATGCTTTTTTAGATACAAGACCAAAAACACAGTCTGTGAAAGAAATAATGAATAAGCTAGACTTCATTAAAATTAAAAACTTCTGCTCTGCAAAACACAATAAGAAGAGAATGAGAGAATGAGAGTTTGGTTTCCTACAAAATTAAACATACTCTTACTTACCATATGATCCAAAAATCACACTCCTTGGTATTTACTCAAAGGAACTGAAAAGTTATGTCCATACCAAAATCTGCATGATGACGTCTATAGTAGCTCCATTTATAATTGTCAAAACTTGGAAGCAATCACAATGTCCTTCAGTCAGTGAATGGATAAAGAAACCGTGGTACATTCAGACAATGGAATAATATTCAGTGCTAAAAGGAAATGAGCTATCAACCATGGCAAGACATGGAGGAAACTTAAATGCATATTAAATAGATGAAGCCAATCTAAAAAGAACACAAACTGTGTGATTAAAATATATGACATTCTGAAAAGGCAAAACTATGGAGACAACAAAATTTTCAGTAGCCACCAGGAGTGTGTGTGAAGGAGATGAATAGGCAAAGCACAGATAAATTTTAAGGCAGTGAAAATACTTTGTATATTAGAATAATGGATGCATGTCATTATATGCATGTCATTATATGCATTATATGCATTTGTCCAAACCCATAGGATGTACAACAGTAAGAGAGAATGTTAAGATAAACTATGGACTTTGTGCGTTATGATTTTACAGTGTAGGTGTGTCTTTGGTCAAAATGATACCATCCTGGCAAGTGACGCTGATGATGGAGGAGACTATGCATGTATGGGGTCCAAGGCATATATGGGAGATCTCTGCACCTTACTCTCAACTTTGTTGTAAACCTAAGATTGCTCTGAAAGTCTTAAAAATGAAATAAAATTAAAAAGATTTAAAGAAAAGCTGCAAATTTAACAAACTATTTTATACCTTGTGCTTAAGCTTCTCATTGACTTTTTTTTTTCTTAACAACATTGCTCCAGGCCAGCTTTCAAGAATAGCCTCCTGTCTCTTTCCTAATCACGCAGAGAAGGCAAATATTTAACCATTCCCTTTACATTAAGAACATACCTCTTACACAGTCTTTTGGGAAGAGAAGCAAGAAGATCTAGCTTTCCATGTACTTCTCAATCTACACCTGATCCCATTTTACCAGTTCATAGGTCAGTGGTTTACCTCACCACAATTAGAGATTAAACAGTCAGCATATGTAACTTTTCTGAGCCTGTAAGTCTGATAGATTCCACAAATAACATAGCCAGTGAAAAGACCTGAGTTTAACTCTAGACTATGGCACAGTTGGTTGAGAAACTTGTGTAAAACTGAAATTTGATGTCTGTGTTCATTCATTTTTCCATATACCAACAATTGAAAGTAAGTGACAGATAAGGTTGAAGAGGCATTATTAAAATACAGAGAAAAAATCATCATGAATTTATATTTCTGCATAAGTACTTGTATGTTACCTTTCACAAACTTTTCATGGAAAACTAAATATTTTCAGGAAAGGTGATTGAACACATCAAATCATTTTCCTCTACTGCTGCATTTAAAAATCACAAAATAATAATACACATTCAATTAAAATAAAGGAAGAGCCACAGATGCCCATTATAAATAATCTACCTGGTAGTGTAATCTTTGAACTAAATTAAGGGAGAATGTTAGGAGCCTGTGTAGATCTACCAATATATGTATAATGATGTGAAAGTTTCTCTCCAAGTTTGTTATGTGGTATGAATAACCCAAGTCAGGATGTCACTTACAAAGCAAGTTGGAACAAAAGGATTAAGAATGCCAACTTGGATTCAGATGTACACTACAGAATGTCAGAGATTTGGATGTTGAGAGCTAACATTCAACTCTTGAGATACTTTACCTTTTTCTCCATCCATCCTTTTTCTCCATCCAGACATTTGGACTTTGTTGTTTTGCTTTGTTTTTTCCCCATGGAATCATTGGAAGGTAAAAAGGAAGCAGGAGAGAACAAAATCAAGAGTTAACTATGCTGTCACTGACCAGAATCATTAAATGCATGCAAATAAATTTCTGTATGCTGAACAGAAAGCATTAACATCTAAGATTTGATGGTCGGCTTGCAAATCTTTGTGGCAAAAGAAGCTGTGTGCCAGCATGGAGAGATTACAACAAGTGAAAGAATTAAAAATGGACATAGATTAGAACAAATTTTATGAAAGAAATCTCTGAAGAACTCAAGTTGCTTTTTGTGCCACTTCATTTTTTCTCAAATGTTTAACAAATGCTTATTGGATATAACTGATTAAGTTGATTATTATAGTGAGTTAAAAAAACTAGAACGTATCTGCAGGTTTTATACATAAGACACAAAAAGTAAGAATTTAATGGATAAATTACTAATGAAATAAAGAATCTAATAAATAAATAATGAAAAATATGTGATAAGGAATTGTTTCAGCAAAGTGAATTTTCAGATAAAATTTCTCCTAGTAAGTCTAAGGGCCAAAAGATTAAAAGCAGATAATGTGTCAATGAAACCATCGTGCTGACAGAGCTCAAGAGGAATCAGAAGAAAAAAAGATAACCATTCATGAAATCCAACTTGAATTTCAAGTGCACAAACATAAAATTTACTTACATGAAAATAGTGTCTGGAACATAATAAAGATTTTAAAGGAAATTCATGAGAACATGAAAAAAGTTAGGATTCATATGTATATGAATTCATATGTATGCATATTATAAAGAAGAAATTTAAAATGAGACAGACTAACCTGTGGCATGTTAGACATAAAATATAGACCTAGTTCATTCAAAATTGGAAAATTATCTGAAATTTGTAGATATCTTTTATAAGATTTTTATGAATCGTCTTCTACAATGATTAAGCATAAATCCCAGTGTGTTAGTTTTAACAGATATAAAAGCGGTTATGTTACCGGGTTGGCGTGCGCTGTGTCAAATTGCTTCAACCGAGGAGGTTAATGGAAGACCCAGACCAGCAATCTCGGTCCTTGCGATAGCAAGCAAAGAATTGCTGACTACCACTTCAGGCTTAAGCACAAAGCAAAGTTTATTTAAAGCATAGTTACACTCTCAGAGAGAGAGAGTGGGCTGTTTCTGCAAAGTGTAACCAGCATTCCTGTACAGGCTTAAGCGAGTTTATAAGGAGCCTTCTGCAGGGAGGAGGGGTGAGTGACAGGGGAGCATTATTTGGTTGACAATCCCAAACTATGCAACAAATTCATTATTGCACATGCCCTTAACCTTGATTCACTAAGAAACTCCCATGGGGAGGGAGAGCAAAACCACATGTAAATTTTATTATAATGATGGTATAATGAGTTTGGGTGCCTGTCTAGTCTAGGCATGCGCAGCCTGTGGAAGTCCCCTTGTGTTATTGTGCTTCTCTTTATCAAGATAATTTTCCCACTACACGACCATAGTTTCGCCCATTCTGGGTGGGGTCAGGAGAGGGTCCCCAGATGGTTGGGATGTGACTTGATTATTCCCCTTTTGTCTTTTCGCCTCTGTCACCTCCTCGCTGCTAATGCCTAACCACCTAACAGTTATGTCGTGACTACCTATGGGCTGAACACAATTAGGGAGAATATAATAGAGGGCATATAAGAAGGCCCCCAGACCAAGTGATGGTGTACCCTAGGCAGTGGCCATTACAAATGAGACAGAAAGTAAAAAATAGGCAAAAATACATAAAGCTGTCATTAGATTAGTGAAAATCTCACCTTGCATATTGAAAACTCCTACACATTTCAAAACAATTTTGGAACCAATATGTATCTATGTTAGACTGAAGCTATAAAACATTACAGATTAAAAAACAAATATATTTGGTTTAAAAAAAAGGGTGACAAGAAAAGCAGAACCTAAGGAACAAAATCAGTTCACTGTCAGACTCTTCCCAGCACTGTTTAAGGCCAAATTGTGTCCTCACTCACATAATAAGGTAACCCTCTGGTGTTCACAAATATGCAAAATTCAGGAGTAAGTTTTTTGAGACTCCTTTTTTGAATTAACTGCATGATGAAGACTTGCGGACAATGAAGACATGGAGGAGGATTTGGAGGAAATGGAGAGAATGTTAATCTCTTCATCTTTAAAAGAGAACACCAATAGATACTAGCTTATTTTTACAGTTCTTAATAAAAAAAAGAAAAGAAACTTAAGGGCAAAACCACTATAAGGATTAAAAAAATCTTTCATAGCCAATGGGCCCAAGGGAAGAAATTTTAGGAATGAAAAGAAAGAAATCCAAACTATACTATAAAAGGGGGAAAAATAAAGAAATGAGGATTTAAGAAAAAAAAAATTAAATGAGGAAAAATTAGATCAAGCATAACTAGTCTATTAAAAAAGATTAAAATGCCTAACTGCATATGTTTAAAAAGTCAGATTTTATTTCTTTTTAAATACAGCAATATGTTTGTGATGAGAGCCAGATATAATAACAACTTGAAAGTAAAAATACAGAAAATTCCTGACTATAAATTAAATGATACTTTTATGTATCTTACTGAACAGTATAGTAAAAGCATCCTATATATAAAGAAAAAATGCCATAAATTGAAAAATAAATTTTAAAACATCATGTTCTATACTATATCAAATAGACACATAAAGGAATCAGGATGTAGAAATCTAAATAATATAAGTATCTGATTAAAATTAATACATATGCATGCTAAATGTTGATAATTTGTTCTTGATAATCAAATATTATGCATATAATTGCTATATGAGCCGTATTTTCCATAATTTCAACGGGGAGAAGTTAGAAAACACACAATAGTTAACCATGACATAACAGTAGTAGCAAGTTGCCCTGCTGATGTAAAAGATGCTTAATGCTCTCCTTGTCACCTAACATATAGGTCTAGGCAGGTACTTGCCTGCAATAACACGGCCTCTGCAATTGTAAACTCTTTTCTCACTTACTGTCCTTCCTCCTGCACAGTTGTCTTTAGCACTTGCTGATCTTACTATCACTCATTTTATAACACCAGGCAAAAACAAGAGCTCTGTATGAAAGCCGCTTCAGGACCAGCACACAAAACAGCTGAGAATGTTCTCAATGAGCGGCCCCTTGAAGCTTCTAGTGGCAGCCACTGCTTAGAGACATTTTCTTTTCTTTTCTCTTCTCTTCTCTTCTTTTTTCTTGTCTTTTTTCTTTTTTTCTCCCAGTTTTATTGAAATATCATTAACATATACCACTCTATAAGTTTTATATGGACAGCATACTTGTTTGACTTACACATATTATGAAATGATACCTCAATAAGCTTAGTTAACATTCATAATCTGATACAGTTACAATAAAAATTTACAAAGAAGAAGAAAAATGTTTTCTCCTTGTGACGACAAATCTTAGGATTTAGTATTTTAGTAACTTTCCTATATGTCATACAGCAGTGTTGACTGTAGTCATCATGTTGTACATGGTGTCCTCAGGACTTACTTATCTTAAAACTGGAAGTGTTTTTTTAGAGTCCACATATCAGTGAGATCATGCAGTATTTATCTTTCTCTTTCTGACTTTAACTTAGCAAAATGCCCTGTAGATCCCTCCATGTTGCTGCAAATGGCAGGAGTTCCTCATTGTTTACAGATGTGTATGTGTATATTATAACTTCCCTATCCCTTTGTCTACTGATAGACATGTAGGTTGTTTCCACGTGCACTCGATTCACATCTTTCACGTCTGTGAAGGATTTCGCCATTCTGTGAATCATATTCAGAATGTTAATGCAAACTTTTCCTACAGTATTTTTTATTACGATAAAACAGATACAACATAAAATTCACTATTTTAACCATTTTAATTGTATAATTCAGCAACACCACCTCATCCATGTCTAGAGCCCTTTCATCATCCCAAACAGAAATCCTCTACTCAAGGAACACCTCCCACCTCCCAATTTCCCCCTCTACCAACCCCAGGAAACCTCCAATCTGTCTCCATGATCCCACCCACCCTAAGTACCTACCCCACACAAATCGAACCACACAATATCTGTCCTTTGTTGCCTGCCTATTTTCACACAGCACAATGTTCCCAAGATGCATCCATGTTTTAGTGTGTATCAGAACCTCACTCCTTTTAAAGACTGAAATATATTTCATTGCACTTTGTCTACCCATTCATCCATTGGTGGACACCTGGGTCACCTCCAGCCTTTGGCTACTGTAAATCATGCTGCCATGAACTCTTTTGAGTCCCTGTTTTCAATTCCTTTGGTTATATGCCTAAAAGTGGAATTGCTCATTCACATAGCAATTTTAAGTTTAAATTTTTGAGGAATCACCTGTTTTCTACAGCAGCTCACCATCTTACTTTGCCGCTAGCAATGCAGTAGGTTCCAGTTTCTCCACATCTGACCAATACTTGTTTTCCTTTTTTTTTGTTAATAGGCATTCTAATGGATATAAAGTGGTTCTCATTGTGGTTTTTATTCACATTTCCTTAATCACTACTGATGCTGAGCATTTTTTCATGTGCTTATTGGACATTTGTATGTCTTCTTTGAAAAAAGTTCATTCAATCCTTTGCCCACTTTTAAATTGGTTGGGCTTTTGTTGCTGCTCTTGAATTGTAGTAATTATTTATATATTCTGAGTATTAATCACTTGTTGGTTACACAATATACAAATATTTTCTCTATTCTGGGGCATATCTTTCACTCTCTTGGTAGTGTTCTTTGATGCAAAACTTCTCTTTTTTAATTTTGATAAAGTCCAGTTTATCTATTTTCTTTCTTTTTTGCCTGTATTTTGGTGCCATATCCAAGAAAACATCACCAAATTCAATGTCGTAAAGATTTTCCCCTATGTTTTCTTTGAAAATTTTATAGTTTTAACTCTTACATTTAGGTTTTTATTCCATTTTGAATTAATTCTCATATATGAGGCAAAGTAAAGGTCTAACTTCATTCTTCTGCATATTACACATGGTTTTGGGATGAAACATTTTAAAATTGTATAAAACTTAAAAGTCTCCCTTTATCGACACTGGCTGAAACACTTATTGAGAGTTTTTAATGTACTGGCATTGTTGAATTAAGAACTCAAGAGACCCTATCCTGAGAAAACATTACCATGGGAGACACTGTATGGGGTATTTCTGTTAATAAAATTCTACAATGGTAAAAATGTTTTACTTATGGTAAAAATGTCTTACTTCAAGAGCACTTGCAATACTATTTTGTTTTCCTTTTTTTACAAAGACCATATCAGATTGCTAGGAAAACTAAGATGCATTTCCCAAAATATTTATGATACAAATTACATTTGGTTTATGTCCATGTAATAATACTTAAAATAAAAATAGAAGGTAAGAATAAAAAAGATTGGCAAGTCACAGTCACCTTAAAAATTTGTGTTTCAAAGAGTAAATTTATACCCAAATTACAGAATATCTAGAAAATAATTATAAAGTCAATAGTGCATATCAATTTTTATAATGCCTCAATTTAGCCTGGGTTAGAGGAAATTCCTCTGAATATTACAATAGTCCCAGAGCATATAGCCAGGTTCTCCACAATAGGAGGCAACATGTCTTGAACCAGCACTATCAGGGTGAGAGAAAAAGAAGCCTGGCTCAGGATTTCGGGATGCTTGGGTCACACTTCACAGAGGCCCAGAGAACAGACCAGACCAACACATGTCCACCGAGCTCAAGAAATGGAGAAGAATATATGTACATATATCTGATGCCCACTCTTTTCCACCTCCACAAAATAACCATCCAGGCATGTGTAGAAAAGAAGAAATACCAAAATATAGATTATTTATAAGAAGAAATACTCACTCGAAATAGCCTGAGTGAGCAAAGTAGCTGAGATGCCATCCATATATCTGCTGATCTTACCTCTCATCACCAGACTCCAATCTCTTTGTTTCCTCTGTTTCTCAAGGTGTGATCTGAACCACGTGTGTCAGGGTGACCGGGGATGCTTTCAGAAATGGAGGTCTGGATTGATCCCATACCTACTGAGTCATGGTCTCTTTGGATGGAGCTCGAGAGCCTGCATTATTTCCAGGCACCCTGACTCTATTGTTTGGAAACTAAAAGTCTGAGAATTGCAGCTCTGTATTCTTGTTTATGTTTCGCATGCCTGAGATACTAAAGACTTCTCTCACCTATTAGTATCTCTTCATGTTTTAATTAAGTTTCTAGTTTTTTAGGCTATAGTCATGTTTTTTAAATGCTTTGGTGTTCACAAATATTTTCCTACTTTTCTCCAGGGTTGGATCATTGCTGTAGCTGGGCTTTGGCTTCCAGTCAACTCAGAGCTATAGCATGGACAGTGGCCCCAGCCATCTGCACCAGACGTGTCTTAAGAGATGGAGCCTCAGGTGAAACTTACCTGCTGATCAGTTGCACAACAGATGCAACTCTTGGAAAACATACCCCTACTGCCTTTGACAACTATTCTTTTAATGTTACAATACATTGGAAACCAGTAAACCTGGGTTTATGGGATACAAGAGACAAGATTATTTTATCTGAAAACCTGTGTGTGTTCTGCATGATTTGAAAATATCCATGACTAGTGGTGTCTTGTAGTATGGTGCCTTCATCAGAACTTTCCCATCATCCAGGGGAGCTAAACTTGAAGTGAGGAATAACAGAGGCACACTTGAGAAAGAAAAGGAGAAGAAGTTGACTTGAATTACCCATCCTCAGAGCTCAGCTCTGGAGGAGGAATCAGTGCTATGAAATATCTGAATACTCAGGTCTCACCCAGTGGGTCCTCAATAGTGTTTGATGACAACGTTAGAGCAGTTCTATACCCATCTTTGTAAAAAAATATCGAAGAGACAATGTTTTCTGTTGTAAATGCCAGAGCCCTGAACTTTGTTGCCCTATCCTGCCCACAAAACCCTTGTAGCTTTACTTTAAAAATGGTAAAGCTATGCCCTAACTTACAAAATTTATCACAGATTTTTTCTCCAGGAAATTATTTTGAACCCAAGAGTAATTTCAAATTTTCATTTGAATAAAGTGTAAGAATTCATACTTTCACATTGTATTAAAATTCAGTCCTAAAATGACAAACTTCATAAAACCTTATTTTTCAGAACACCTGTTCTTAATCAGATGAAACAATACCCAAATATCTTCTGAAGTTAGCTAAATTGTACTATGCGTACTAAACATTAAACTATGTTAAAGACTTTCATTGTTAAATAGACAAGACTATGCCTTCTGAATTTAGGAAATATAGACACTTTCTAAGTAACTTTCACATATGTAAAAAGTATATTCCCCTGTCTACATGAACTCAATATGCCAGGACTAAAAGACTCCAAGTCTACCCAGGGACTATATGAACTTTCCCCCAGGGTGGACCACATTAACCCTCCCACAGCATCAGGGGAGTTGTTCACGTGGGCCGTGGACAGAGCTGGTACATATGTGCTGCTGGGTCCTGACATGAGTGTGACTGACCCATGATACACGGAGAAGGCGTGCTGGCTGTGAGACTGCAGGGAGTCCACATTAAATTGTTACCTCATCCTCTGGATTATTATGAAGATAAATTTGCCTTATATGTTGCAGATTATTTTGACTCTTTTTAATTTCCCCATTTTAGTTGCATCAGTTATATACAATAATAATAATAAGAAAACATTACCCATATGGATGCTGTAAAAATTATAGTAGTTATTATATATTACATCTACTGTACATACATAATTGCATAGTGTTATTAAATAAGCAATATTATATTATTAATGTTAATAAATAAATTATAGTAAATAAACATAAATGATTAGAAAAATATCTCAAATGACATGTGTTAGTATAAAGTATTACTATACAAGAAATATTGCCTCAGTTGAAAATGCTGAAACTCAGAAATCCAGAAAAAAAATATACAGGTAGCATGGGGTGCATATAAAGACAGAGGGAAGAAAGGAATTGAGGAAATAGAGTCACGATTTCAGAAACAAGATTTTAAAAAGTTATTTTGTTTTTGGAGATACAATATTCAGGGAACAAATAATATTGGGTTCAAATATAAAAAGACAGTTATGAAGATGTAGAGATGGCTTTATTCAGACTAGAGCTAAAAGTAACAACAATGACACTCTTTGGGTGGCCCTGGAGACAGATTTCTGCATGAGGACGATTCTTCCACCAATTTGAGTCCATGAATAAAAGTAGTGAGCTGCCCGTAACTGAAGTGGATCAAACATAGATCCCATATTTTCCTATGGAAGGACTTCAAACGTTGTTGACAGTTGATCTTGAAGGTGTCTTCAAACCTTGAATGTTTCTGATTTTCAGAAAACTTGAGAGAATTCTTCTACTTTAAATAAGGCAATGCCTTTTGATCAGGATAAATCACTTTCCTATCATATGATGTGAGATTGATGGATTTTAAGGAAGTAAAGATAATATGTGATATGTTAGATTACAGGAGAATGAAAATAGTGCTCTAATTAAAAAAAAATATGTGCCATAAATCTATAAGTTAGCTTAAAGTGATTCTTAAGCAGAAGTCTAAAGCAATTATCAATATTTTGAGTATTTTTAGAGAAAAGCCCTGATATGGAAAAAAGCTAAGCTGTCTAAATAAAAGTCCAGATACGTTAGACTAATTTTCTTTTATCAAATGATCACTAGATAGGAAAATCAAAGCCATGATGTATATGAGTATGTGTATGTGTGTGTGTGTGTGTGTGTGTGTATGTGCGCACCTATACCTGAAAAATAATTGTTCTTATTAATTCAGTAGGAGCACAAGCTCATTTTTTTTTTCCAATGAATTCCAGCTCATGAAATAATTACCAAGAATTGTTGTAAAAATGCTATCATGCCATTTCCAGAGCCACTAATTCCTTCAATGGGCAATTGGTGATTTTAAAGCTATATTCTCAAAGCTTCTAAGAAGCTACTGAACTATTTTAGGAGAACAGTCAGTAAGAAATCTTCCTCAAGGAAGGTGACCCACAGTCAGTTCTCTTAGGAGGAAAGCTGATTGTTCTAAACTCCATTAGATTTTTCTGTGAAAGGCAAGAATCTCATGATGGTTTTAGAATTAACATTAACATACATTAAGAGCAATAAAAAGATACATTCTCAGACTCAGTGAAGGGAAAGCAGTATTTTAAAAGAGGAACACAGCCTTGAAACACAGTGTTTATTAATTCAGATACCAGTTCTACCACTTCTAATTCTGTAATTTGGATGAAATGATCAACTCTTATTGCTTCTTTTTCTAATTTGGGATATAATAATGATATTACAAGTATAAAATGGTTAAAATAAAGATTAAGTAAAATGAAGTGTGTAAAGCCCCTGACAGAAAGAATGAGATCATGGTGTGAATTGCTTTTCTTTCTTCACCTTCAGATTTTATCAAACATTGTACTGAGAATGAAGTGAGAATTTTTATTATTATGTCCTGTGGTTAACAACCTAACTTTGCTTTGCATTATGAATTTTAACAAAAATCCAAAGCCAAGACCCTATTTTAAATATTCTTAAAATTTATTTTATAAATGTTGAAAATAAAATGAAATCGACCTGGATATATATGAGCAAATTTGTATCCTTCTACAGTAAATGATAAATGGATATCTGGTTTCCTGACATGTGAACAGGGAAGAGTTTTCAATGTAAATAACTTATTTTAACATAAGGAACTAAACATAGACTGAAGCAGCTTCTATATTTGTTATTTCATTATCATTAGAAGGAAAAACTAAATTTTACTGTTTCAAAATCAAAGTTACTTTGAATTGAAATATATATTGTATATCAACATATACAACATGAAATAACTTCATCCAGCAGGTTAGCTCAATGTTATATTTGGAATTCTGTTATATTGATGACATATCTTGGTGGGCCCACATAGCACTGCAAAACAAAAATAAGTATTTATTTTGGTATAGAGGAGCAATGAGTGGCCCTTGTCCTAAATATAATCCAGGACCAAATCATCCACATGGTATAAATTCTGTGGGACTGAAAGTGAACTACCTGTCTGGGTATTTGAGTACACCCACAAAAGTGTTTAATTTCAAAATAAATAAATAAATAAAATTATAATATTTCTGTTTGTAGTAGTACATAAAGCAGGCCTTTTTGTAGTATGAATGATCATTTGATTGAGAAGAGATATAAAGATTGCTATTTTGAGTTCATTATCTACTTTGCTCCACAGTAAGGTATGATAAATCATTTGTTATCAAATTTGGTGATGATGACTTTCTGAGGGGTTTCACCCTTTACCAGATAAATTCCAGAATGATTAGACTCATTTTAATAGCCACAGTGGACTGAAAATTAAGTTTAAAAGGAAGAAAATATTAAGGACCTGGAAGAATATTAATCCAAGTGGATTAACATAATGAAAATCAGAAAATTTTAGAAACTAATTTTCCTTAAATGAGAGGTTTTCTCATGTATTAGAGAAGGATATAGGACAAAAATAAAACAATGATGAGTTGCAGAATCTGAAAAAAATAACATTTTTAGTGAGCATTTTTAAGAGACATAAGTATACTCATTCATATATAAGCTTTATATAGTGAATAATTAATATAATTTATAAATAAGTACATATATAGTGAAGATTTAAAGTGTAAATTGAAGATTTAAAAGCATACTTGTAAATAACTCATGAATTAAAGATCTCATAATTGAAACCTAAATAATACTTAGAAATGAATAATAATCAAAACATATTGAATCAATTACAGAAGAATGCAGTGAAAATGGTATTTAAAAGAAAAAGTATAGCTGATAAATAGTTTTATCAAAACACAACAAACTGGAAATAAATGAGTTCAGCAACCTATGTAAGAACAAAGAAATGGAATGGAGAAAATAGAAGAAAGAACATAAATAAAATAACAGCAGAAATTATTAAAATGGAAAACTAATCTATAAACGAATCAAAAGACAGGAGTTGGTTTTTGCATAAATAATTTAAATATATTCATATAAATAAACAAATAAATGAATGAATGAATAAAAATGGAGGAATGAAAAAAGAGAAATCTGTGCCACATTTAAATAGAAGAAGAAAAAATTTAAAAGGAGAAGGATCAATTAAACAAAATTAAGAATGAAAATAAGAGCATTGTTAAGGACACAACAGAGATTATAAAGATAAAATAATTCTAATTACATTAAATTGATAAATTTAAAAGCCTATAATAAATAAATCATCTAGCACATTGTAACTTATCACAATTGATTCATGAATATCTCACTAATCTCAGAACATTTTAAAATTTTGAAGATTTATATATACCATTTCTTTCTATGAAGATAGTGTAACCTAAATATCAAAACTTGATATGGATCATGTAAGAAAAGAACAAGTATTTCAATTTTAGTCATTAGCATAAATGCAAAAAATTCTAAATACAATATTATCAAACCAAGTATATTAGCATATAGAGTATATCACCTTTGTATATAGTTAGTTGTATACTATAATCAAATGTGCAGATTAAAAGAATAGGTTTGAATAAAATTGATATATTTAACCTTTTTTGACTTAACATGACTATTTTGTCATATGTAATTAACTATTAAATGAAATTCAACACCAATTCATGGTAATTTTTTTAAAAAAATTAAATAATTTGAAAGGAACCTCTTACTTGAAAACAAGTTCTATAAATGTGAACATCTACCCAACCCTATGGAACACATATCCTCATGGATTAAATGTGAGAAGCAATCTTTAACAAATCAGGAGAAAGATGAGGATGTCAACAAACACAGCTTTTTAAAATATGTTACTGAAGTTCCTAGTCAATGCAGTGAAAATAACTTCATTTAAAAAAATAAAGGGCTTTCCTGGTGGCGCAGTGGTTGAGAGTCCGCCTGCCGATGCAGGGAACACGGGTTCGTGCGCCAGTCCAGGAAGATCCCACATTCCGTGAAGCAGCTGGGCCCATGAGCCATGGCCGCTGAGCCTGCGCATCTGGAGCCTGTGCTCCACAACGCGAGAGGCCACAACAGTGAGAGGCCCGTGTACCGCAAAAAAAAAAAAAAAAAATGTACATGACTAAAAGTTTTAGGCTAGTTTTAACAGTGTGCTGTAAGTTCACAGAGTGTAGTTTTGGCTGCAGCATTGCATGCAAGGATGACAAATCTGTATCCTGAATAGGTGTCTATTCCAGAAAGAACAAAGTGCTGTCCCTTTGATAATGGAAGCAGTCCTATGTAGACTACCTGACACCATTTAGGTGGTTATTGACCCTGGGGTGTGATGCCCCCATATCATGCACTCAGTGTTGGTCTCTGCCACTGGCAGGTTGCACACTTAGTGGTGGCCATTCCCAGGTTAGCCTTGCTGAATGGAAGTTTATTCCACTGAGCCACACATAGCTTCCATACCTACCATAGGGCCACTTAATTTTTTTTTTCATTTTTGAAATTGAAGTATAGCTGATTTTAAATATTGTGTTAGTTCCTGGTGTATAGCAAAGTGATTCAGATATACATAGATAGTTACATAGATACATAGATAGATAAATAGATGATAGATAGATGATAGATATATAAATATAGATAGATATAGACATAGATATATCCATTCTCAAATTTTTTCCATTAAAGTTTATTGCAAGATATTGAATATCGTTCTCTGTGTTGTACAGTAAGACCTTGTTACCTTGTCATTTATCAATTTTATATATAGTTGTTTGTATCTGCTAATCCCAAATTCCAATTTATCCTTTCCCCCCTTTCTCCCTGGTAACCATAAGTGTGTTTTCTATGTCTGTGAGTCTGTTTCTGTTTTATAAATAAGTTCATTTGTACCATTTTTTAGATTTCACATATATGTGATATCACATGATATTTGTCTTTGTCTGACTTACTTCACTTAGTATGATCATCTCTAGGCCCATCCATGCTGTTGGAAATGGCATTATTTCATTCTTTTTCTATGCCTGAGTAATATTCCATTATTGTATATATGTACTATATCTTCTTTATCCATTCATCTGTTGATGGGTGTTTAAGTGCATCCATGTCTTGACTATTGGTCACTTTGATCATGATCCCACTGGGTGATGACAGGGGTGGCAGAGGAAAGAGACTTACTGGTCCATAGAATGGGTCATTCTATCCACTTGCCTACTGTAATCTTTCTCTGCCAAGGTCACCTTTTGATGAGCATTCACATGGGACACAAGTATCTTTACATATTTTTGCCCATTTAGACAGGTCTATCCATATACCTTTTCCCAAATTTCTTTGTCACCAATTTTTCAACTGTGTTTCTTCCAAGTCCCTGATCATTCAGTCAAATTATCGGCCACAGCCCAAGAATTTGTATATAATGGCATGTCTGATCATTTCTCTTTCCAAGCAAAGTGCACATCCAGGTGCACTGCTCCAAGTCCTGCCCCCTGGGAACATTTCCCTTCGCCACTCTACAGGGATGGCCCAGAAAGGGGCAGTAGTGCTGCAGTTGTCCACTATCAGGTGGTACCTGTGTATCATGCAGAACCATCCATAATCCAGACCCAAGTCTTTTCATCCTCTGTCAAATGGTCATAGGGAGCTCCCCATAAAGCCCTAGGTGAGGCTGGAAGAGAAAAAACAGTGTAGCAGGAGTGGGGACCATGGGCCTTTGGGCCACTTTTTAATGTAATTTACTTGTGCCTTCAGGGTCTACTCAAGCTTGATCTCATACACACCACTTCCATCTGGTGATGGAGGGCTGCTGAGCACACCCTACTTTATGGCTTGTTGGGTCACGAAACACTCAGCTCATGGTGGGCAACTGAGTCATATATATATGGTAACCTGGTGGCCCACAGTTAAGCATTCAGGCTCTACTAAGACTCAGTAGCAGACCAAGAGCTAGTTCTCAAACAGAGAGCAGTTATCTGTGGAGGATGTTGGGGCTTAACTCCAAAATCTTATGGGCCCGGTGGTGATTCACATGTAGACACCTGACAAAGGCTCCAAACATCATCCACAGGATGGATTCTGGGACCCAATGGACCCACTGTGAGACAGACTGAACTAAAACTTCATTGATCATCTGACTTCCATAAGCCCCTACTTTGATTGGAGGACCAGAGTGACTTTTTTGATCTCCTGGAATGAGTGTCAATTCAGAGCCAGTATCCAGTAGTCCCGATAAGTTTGATTATTTCCTTTTCCCCAATACATAAGTACTCTGTAAAAGGTCATAGGTCTATTTGGGGAAGGATGGGAAAAGATTAACCGTATACATTTTCAGTAGTGTGCTTGATTCCTTCCTCAGGGGGGACTTGGCCTCCCTTTTATTCATGAGGCCCTGGGTCTATAAACTGACTTCAGTCTAAGAATTAATTGAAAGATCATGACTCTCTGTTTTATGATTTATTCAGGTTAGACTTTTGCTCACTTGACCTAGAATTTCTCTGCTTATACAGATCAAGTTAATAATTTAGTAAGCTTCCCCTCTATTTCACTTCTAGGAACACCATAATCAACTAGACACCGTAGGTTTCTGGAACTCAGACTATTCTGATTGCTGCTTCAACTCTGCAATCCATTATGATAACCACACCTGCCTTGCCTTTGGTGGTTCAGTGCCACAATTGACCCCTGCCACCTTGGGAGCCAATTACAGCCACTGCATTTACGTTGCCCAATTAATTCACAGTAGTTCTCACTGAGGTCTGTCCTACAGAGAAAAGCAATCCCGGAGCTATTCAGGGATGCTGAGGTTCTCCTCCCAAATTTCTTTCTCACAATTGTGGTGAAAGGTATGTCTTTTGGACCCTCCCAGGGTGGGTGAACAGGTCTCCCATGACAAATTCCATCTCCCTAAGCCCCTGAATCTGAATCCCTTCTTCCACAGTAAATGAAGGCATCTCTGGCATTTCCAATTCACCGAGGGTCACCTTTTGGCCATGTTTCAGTCAACCAACAAACTAAACTCTTAGAGCCCTTTCTAAGCTGAATGCTAAATTCAGAATCTCTGCTTAGTGGGCCCATGTTCATAAATTTGGCCTGATCCGAATTTATATTCCTTTCACAATTAACCCACACTGTTAGTATTGTTGACTTAAAAAATATTCACAACATATGGACTTCCCTGGTGGAGCAGTGGTTAAGAATCTGTCTTCCAATGCAGGGGGCACAAGTTTGAGCCCTGGTCTGGGAATATCTCACATGCCATGGGGCAAATCACTCCATGTGCCACAACTACTGAGCCTGCTCTCTAGAGCCCATGAGCCACAACTACTGAGCCCGTGTGCCACAACTACTGAAGCCCATGTGCCTAGAGACTGTGCTCCACAACAAGAGAAGTCACCACAATGAGAAGCCTGTGCACTGCGATGAAGAGCATCCCCCACTCTCCACGACTAGAGAAAGCCGTGCACAGCAATGAAGGCCCAACACAGCCAAAAAGAAATAAGTAAATAAATAAATTTATTAAAAATATATTTGCAACCTAAAAGCTGAGAGTTATGCTTTATTTGATGGGAGTTTTTAAGACTTCAAGCCCAGGAGGCAGCATCTCAAGTAACCCTGAGAGAACTGCTCCAAGGAGGCGAGGGGGAAGCCAGGATATATAGGAGTTTTTCAACAAAGGGCAGTTTGCCTGAACATCAGAAGATTATTGTAAATTAAAGAAAACCAGATATCCCAAGTTAAGGAATTTAGTGCATTTCTATGTATGGCAACATCTTATGTAAAAACCCAAACAAACTTTTTGGCCAACCCAGTACAAGAGTTTGGGCTCAGTGAAATCATTCCTTTGATATGCACCTCAGCTATCTGGGGCCAACATCCTGTATTTTCTCATCCTGAGTTTCTTCAGGGCTCACCATGGGGAGTAGCTGCAGTCTGATGGCTGCTAGATGGCAGGTGTTCTTTCCTTCCTGAGTTTCCCCAGGGCTCATGTTGGAGGGCTGTGATGCTGATGACTGTGACATCCTTTGTTTACTCACATGGCAGGAAATATTCCATTCCTAAATATCCATCTCACACGGGTTACTCAGATTTCTGTCTGTAGAAATTAAAGAATTCAAATAGTTCTTTTGGAGTATAACACAATTCCTCATTGTTCTTCACCTTTAGGTGCCTGTAGGGACTGAATTTGGTTGAATGTGTAACAGCAGAGGGGTGGTGTTGGAGGCGGGATCCTGAGGAGAATCAGTCATGTCTTGCAAGACAGCTGCCTCAGGGGCAGCCACTAGAGTTTCCTCAGACAGCACAAGGTTAATCCCTTCAGACGGAGATGGAGAAGCAAGTATCCCGGAATGGGAGTTGAGAGACTTCTTCCACTGGCAAAGAAGATTCACCAGAATTCAGGGGCTCGGTGTCCTGAGCTTCATTCTGGTCTTCCTGCAAATTACCATCCCGATTTGTAGGATCAGAGTCTTTCCCAGACAATGCCCTCACTTTATCAGTGGAAGCTTTGAAAGCCTGGGAGTTCAACTTTTGCATAATTCAGCCATTCACAGGGTGAGAGTTCGCATTTGAGTTTCAGTAATTGCAAGCCCTGAAACTTCAAGAGATAAGAGTCTCCTAGGACTCAGAGAGAAGTTTTGAGGTCGTCTCTGTGGCCCCTGAGCTGGGAAATTGAACCCCTGAGCTCACCTTCTTCTCACCCCACTTTGTCCAGAGACATGAGGAGTAACCAGCCAACATTATTGTATTTGTTAGTTTTCAAAAAATGTTCAAATATATCAGATCCAGAGTCACTCAGCTCCGTGCTTCTTATAAGTGGTTGGTTAGGAGAAAATGCAGATATTTTGTGTATCTGTATTGCTAGAACACATCTATGGATTATCAGTGCTCTCTCTTCTACTGGAAATAGAGTCATTAGCATCTTTACACCTAATCAGATTAGAGGATGTATTCCAGAAATTCAGGAACTAATTCAGAAATTTCAACATTCTCTTCCTCTAGGATCACTCTCAGTATCAAAAATCTGAACTAGTCAGAGTTCTCCATAACCTTTGTCCCTTGACATGGAATATTCTCACAGCTTCAAGGAGAAGATAGCCCTGAAGTCTATATAGTTTGGCACCAGTGTCAAGTCTAATATCTATAATTATACAGTCTTGCGAGCTTAACGATAGACAATCAACCTCACAATGGTGAAGCATGAAAAGAATAATCTCAACAAAAATCTTGTTCAGAAAAAGAGTGGAAAACAGGAATCTGTGGCTGATGTAAATTATCCTGGTCAGGAAGAGAGAAAATGCTCATTTCTGAAAGGAGACCCAGTGCCTCAGGATGAAGGCTGGGAGATTCTGGCTTTCTGGGAAGAGCACCCTGTCCACAGTTTATGTTCACAATCTACAGCCACATCTTTATTGGACCTTGGAGCTAAATATCCTTCTCTGAGGCTGTCCAGCTTTCACACCAAGTTCTACTTGCATGGCTTCAACAGCAATCAGCTTCTCTAAGTTTGAACATCATTGACTACAGACCTTTGTGTGTGCCTGTGTGATTATTTTTAATCTCCTAATTCATTTTCTTAAGAATCAACTGGCTTCTTATCTATTTGCTTCTGGTCAATTTTATGCATAAATAACCAGAACTAAAGACCACTTGGAGATCTCCTTATTTGTTCCTTTGCTACTTCAATTTCCCAAGGATGAATGGTTCAAAATGTGGGGAATATTAATAATAAGCCACTCAATTCCTCTTCTGTTGCTTTGTGTAACACCAAAACTTTCTTTTCCACTAACTCTTGAGACATTACTTCTTCAAAATACCATAGCACTGAACTTAGTCTGTCTCTCCTTAGGTGTTTGTTTAGTGTCAAAATCTTTGGCTTATTTACTTTTCTCTCATTTTATTCTCAAACAAATATCTGAGACAGAAAGGCCTGGCATTATTTGTAGATGTGATTGTGGAAGACGTCAAAGCTCAAAGTGTTTAACAGATGTCCCAAGGCAGCATAGCTGGATGTGTGGTGGTCCTGGGATGAGAATTCTGTATACTGTTTCCTAATTCAGGATCCTTGTGCTCTACCACAAATTGTACTAATACTGAAGTTTACTGGCCATCCTCAAAACTTCCTATTACTGGCAATATTAAATACACACCTTGAAAATTATTCCTTCTGAGGAATAACTACTTCAACTCCTTGAGCTGAAAAGCCATGCCAGTGTCCTAGTGCAGACACAAGCTGAAGGGAATGCTCTTACAATCTCTTCTCTGACCAGCTGAGTTTCCATGGGAGTGAATTACATCTGAGAGAATCATTACTATTGGCTCTCCATCATTAGTTTGCATCAGAATCACTTGGAGTGCTGGTTAAAAGGCAGGTTGCTCTGTCCCACCCTCAGAGTTCCAAAGTCAGTAAGTCTAGGGTGGGACTTCAAAAGGTGCCTGTCAGGTCTCCAGATGTGTTACTCCCAGGACCACACTTTGAGAAATTCTTTGTTAATATTTGTTATGTATTAAATTGACTGGACCATGGTGCCCAGATATTTGCTCAGACATTATTCTAAGGTGAAGATATTTCTGGATGAGATTAACATCTAAAGAGCAAAACAGATCATTCTCCCTGATGTGGGTGGCCCTCACCCAATCATGTGAAGGCTGTAATAGAACAAAAAGTCTGATCCTGCCCTGCTTTAGAGAGAATTCCTCCTGTCTGGCTGTTTGAAACTAGGACAATGGCTTTTTCCTGCTCTCAGACTTGGACTGGAATGACACCATCAACTCTCTTGGGTGTCCAGCTTGTTGACTTACCTTTCAGTTCTTGCGATGTGTTAGCCTCTATAATTATATATATATATATATATATATATATATATATGTGTGTGTGTGTGTGTGTGTGTGTACACATACACACACACACACACACACACACATACACACCCTATTAGTTCTGCTTCCCTAGAGAATCTGACTAATACACTGCCACTAAAGGAAACTTGTCCAGGTCACAATGAATATTGGAAATGTGAGACAGGCTGATATTCAAAAAGAGGATGACAGTTAGATTAAAAAAAAAAAAAAAGGAGCCAAGTAAGCAGCAGAGGCAAGGCTTGGAAATCCATAGGCTTTCAGTTTCTGTGCAAACATTCTTGTTTTATTTTCCCCCAGCTCTTGGTAATCAAAATGACCATTCACAGAATGCATTTGTCAACACAGCTGTATTTGAGGGATATTTTTTTTTCTCACAGAAATGAATGGCTCCCTTTAAACAAGCCCCTTCTCAGTTCCCACCCTAGATCTTTGAAAAGCATATTGATTATATACGATGCAGTTGCAGCAGGCAGACTCTCCCACCCGCTCCATTGGGACTGTCTATCTACCACCTTCTGGCACTGCTCACCTTCTCACTCTTTGCTGTTCCTCAGTCTTTCTTTCCCCTGTTACAACACAAACCACATTGTGCCATGCTATTGTTTTTCTGTCTCTTCCACTGATTTTTGGACACTTAAGGGCCGAGTCCGTATTTCTTCACCTTTGTGTTCTCTATGCTTCTCGATTGCCAAAGAATTACTCCTGATAGATTTTACATGTGCAGGGATGTATCGGAAAAATCATAAGAATGAACATGGGTTCAATAACAGAGATGCCATATATGCCCAATGATCCTAAACTCAATGAATAAATAAATAAACTATTGAATAAGATTATTACTTAAATGTAAAACTTAAGCAAAGGGAGTCAGCATAATATAGTGATTTTAATCCTGAGCTTTAGATTAAGATAAGTGGGAATTTAGCAAGTTGTTTAAACTCTCTCAACCTCAGTGTTGTTATATAAAAAATTAAGGCAATACCAGTACTTCCTGGTACAATATAGAGGAATATTGTATGTATCAGGGAAGATGAAACACATAAATCCCTAAGGCCAGGATCTAACCAGTATTTAAATATTAGCAATTATGATTTTATTTAATTTCCTGTGGCCTATAAATTGCTTTGACTGCTCCGTCTAAGATATAAGTATTCCTCACTACTCTGATCAAGGGTTAAAAGTAACAGAACTGATTGTCAAAAGTTGAGAGTGTTCTGCTGAATTCAGAATATTTTGAGTCCTGTGGTACATTTGCTTAGGCTTTGCAATAGTTTAAAAATCAGATCAAAATATGTATATATATTTTTCAGCTGAGTATACTCTCTTCCCTATATGCAAATGTATTAAGTCTGAGGTGGGGATGTGACTAGAGGAGACCTTTGGGGTGACTATTAAAAAATGCAGATCACAATATACACTACAGATGAGCTAATAAATTTGGTTGGAAGTACTCCTTGTCATGAGCCCTCCTGGAGTCCACCATTAGTCCCATCAAAGAGCCTGTAGGCTCCAGTGCTGCATCACCTCAGGTCAAACAACCAACAGGGAGGGAACTCAGCCCCACCCATCAGCAGTCAAGCAGATTAAAGTTTTACTGAGCTCTGCCCAACAGAGCAACAACCAGCTCTACCCACCACCACTACTTCCCATCAGGAAACTTGCACAAGCCTCTTAGATAGCCTCATCCACCAGAGGGCAGACAACAGAAGCAAGAAGAACTGCAATCCTGCAGCCTGTGGAAAGATAAACACATTCACAGAAAGATAGACAAAATGAAAATGGAGAGGACTATGTACCAGATGAAGGAACAAGATAAAACCCCAGAAATGCAACTAAATGAGTGGAGATAGGCAACCTTCCAGAAAAAATAATTCAGAATAATGATAGTGAAGATGAACCAGGACTTTGGAAAAGAATGGAGGCAAAGATTGAGAAGATGCAAGAAGTGTTTAACAAAGACTTAGAAGAAGTAAAGAACAAACAAACAGAGATGAACAATATAATAATGGAAATGAAAAATATACTAGAAGGAATCAATAGCAGAATAACTGAGGCAGAGGAAAGGATAAGTGACCTGGAAGACAGAAAGGTGGCATTCACTGCTGCAGAACAGAATAAAGAAAAAAGAATGAAAAGAAATGTAGACAGCCTAAGAGACATCTGGGACAATATTAAATGCACCAACATTCACATTATAGGGGTCCCAGAAGGAGAAGAGAGAGAGAAAGGACCCAAGGAGATTTTTGAAGAATCGAAAATTCCCTAACATTGGAAAGTAAATAGCCTCCCAAGTCCAGGAAGTGCAGAGAGTTCCAGGCAAGATAAACTCAAGGAGCAACATACCAAAACACACAGTAATCAAATTGACAAAAATTAAAGACAAAGAAAAAAGCAACAAGGGAAAAATGACAAACAACATAAAAGGGGACTCCCATAAGTTTAACAACTGATTTCTCAGCACAAACTCAACAAGCCAGAAGGGAGTGACATGATATATTTAAAGTGATGAAAGGGAAAAAAAACTACAAACAAGATTACTCTACCTGGAAAGGAGTTACAGGGGGAAAAATGTAAAAAAACACAAACACATGGAAGCTAAACAATACATTACTAAATAACCAAGAGATCACTGAAGAAATCAAGGAAGAAATCAAAAAACACCTAGAGACAAATGACAATGAAAACATGACAATCCAAAACCTATAGGATGCAGAAAAAGCATTTCTAAGATGGAAGTTTATAGCAATGCAATCCTACCTCAGAAAACAAGAAAAATCTCAAATAAAGAATCTAACCTTACACCTAAAGGAACTGGAGAAAGAAGAGCAAACAAAACCCAAAGGTAGTAGAAGGAAAGAAATCATAAAGATCAGAGCAGAAATAAATAGAATCTGAAAACAATAACAAAGATCAATAAAACTAAAAGCTGGTTCTTTAAAAAGATAAACAAAGTTGATAAACCTTTAGCCAGACCCATCAAGAAAAAGAGGGAGAGGACTCAAATCAATAAAATTAAAAATTAAAAAAGAGACATTACAATGGACACCGACGAAATACAAAGCATCCTAAGAGACTACTACAAGCAATACATTTTATTGTCTATGCCAATAAAATGGAAAATCTGGAAGAAATTCGTAGAAAGGTATAACCTTCCAATTCTGAACCAGGAAGAAATAGAAAATATGAACAGACCAATCACAAATAATGAAATAGAAACTGTGATTAAAAATCTTCCAACAAACAAATCCAGGATCAGATGACTTCACAGGTGAATTCTACCAAACATTTAGAAAAGAGCTAACACCCATCCTTCTCAAACTCTTCCAAAAATTTGTGGAGGAAGGAACACTCTCAAACTCATTCTACGAGGCAACCATCACCCTGATACCAAAACCAGACAAAGATACTACAAAAAAAGAAAATTACAGACAAATATCACTGATGAATATAGATGCAAATATCCTCAACAAAATACTAGCAAACAGAATCCAACAACACATTAAAAGCATCATACACCATGATAGAGTGGGATTTACCCCAGGGATGCAAGGATTCCTCAATATACACAAATCAATCAATGTGATACACCATATTAACAAACTGAAGGAGGAAAACCATATGATCATCTCAATAGATGCAGAAAAAGCTTTTGACAAAATTCAACACCAATTTATGATAAAAACTCTCCAGAAAGTGAACATAGAGTGAAGCTACTTCAACATAATAAAGGCCATATATGACAAACCCACAACAAACACCATTCTCAAAGGTGAAAAACTGAAAACATTTCCTCTAAGATCAGGAACAAGACAAGGATGTCCACTCTTGCCACTATAATTAAGAACAGTTTTGGAAGTCTTAGCCATGGCAACCAGAGAAGGAAAAGAGATACAAGGAATACAAATTGGAAAAGAAGAAGTAAAACTGTCACTGTTTGCAGATGATATGATACTATCCATATATAATCCAAAAGATATCACCAGAAAACTACTAGATCTAATCAATGAATTTGGTAAAGTTGCAGGATACAAAATTAATGCACAGCAATCTCTTGCATTCCTATACTCTAACAAAGAAAGATCAGAAAGAGAAATTAAGGAAACAATCCCATACACCATTGTAACAAAAAGCATAAAATACCTAGGAATAAATCTACCTAAGGAGGTAAAAGGCTTGTACTCAGAAAACTATAAGACACTGATGAAAGAAATTCAGGATTACACAAACAGACGGAGAGATATACCATGTTCTTGGATTGGAAGAATCAATAATGTGAAAATGACCATATTACCCAAAACAACCTGCAGATTCAATGCAATCCCTATCAAATTACCAATGGCACTTTTCACAGAATTAGAACAAGTCTTCTACAATTTGTATGGAGACATAAAAGACCCTGAATAGCCAAAGCAATATTGAGAAAGAAAAACAGAGCTGGAGGAATGAGGCTCCCCAACTTCAGACTATACTACAGAGCTACAGTAATCAAGACACTATGGTTCTGGCCCCAAAACAGAACTGTACATCAATGCAACAGGATAGAAAGTCCAGAGATAAACCCACGCACCTATGGTCAACTAATCTATGACAAATGAGGCAAGGATATACAGTGGAGAAAAGACAGTCTCTTCAGTAAGTGGTGTTGGGAAAACTGGACAGTTACATGTAAAAGAATGAAATTAGAACACTCCCTAACACCATACACAAAAATAAATTCAAAATGTATTAAAGACCTAAATGTAAGACTGGACACTATAACACTCTTAGAGGAAAACACAGGAAGAACATCCTTGACATAAATTACAGCAAGATCTTTTTTGACCCACCTCCTAGAGAAATGGAAATAAAAACAAAAATAAACAAATGGGACCTAATGAAACTTAAAAGCTTTTGCAAAGCAAAGGAAACTATAAACAAGACAAAAAGACAACCCTCAGAATAGGAGAAAATATTTGGAAATGAATCAAGTGACAAAGGATTAATCTCCAAAATATATAAACAGCTCATGCAGCTCAATATTAAAAAAAACAAAGAACTCAATCAAAAAATGGTCAGAAGACCTAAACAGATATTTCTCCAAGTAGACATACAGATGGCAAAGAAGCACATGAAAAGCTCCTCAACATCACTAACTATTTGAGAAAAGCAAATCAACAATACTGTGAGGCATCACCTCACGCTGGTTAGAGTGAGCATCATCAGAAGATGTGCAAACAACAAATGCTAGAAAGGGTGTGGAACAAAGAAAACTCTCTTGCACTATTGGTGGGAATATAAAGTGATATATCCACTATGGCAAACAGCATGGAGATTCCTTAAAAAAATAAAATAGAATTACCATATGGCCCAGCAATCTCACTAGTGAGCATATACATGGAGAAAACCATAATTCAAAAAGACACATGCATCTCAGTGTTTATTGCAGAACTATTTACAATAGCCAGGTCATGGAAGTAACCTAAATGCCTATTGAACATAGATAAGGAAAGGTTAAAGAAGATGTGGTACATGTATACAATGGACTATTACTCAGCCATAAAATGGAACGAAATTGGGTCATTTGTAGAGACGTGGATGGACCCAGAGACTGTCATACAGACCAAAGTAAGTCAGCAAGAGAAAAACAAATATCATATATTAACGCATATATGTGGAATATAGAAAAATGGTACAGATGAACTGGCAGAAATAGAGACACAGATGTAGAGAACAAACATATGAACACTAAGGGGAAAAATGGGTGGGGGGTAGTGGTGGTGGGATGAATTGGGAGATTGGGATTGACATATATTCACTAATATGTATTAGATAGTTTAATAGGAACCTGCTGTATAAAAAATAAAATAAATTCAAAAGAGATATTTATGAAATAAAAAAAAATTGCTGGGTGGGTTTACCACCCAGTAAAATAAATAAATAAATAAATAAAAGTAAAATAATATATTAAAAAGAAATAAATTATTTTAAACCTTGTCAATTGTGAAGACTCCTGTATGTTACAGAAACTGAGGACATTGAATAACATTACATGTATGAAGTCTTCCCCTTGGAATCTCTCCATCTTAACATCACTGGACATGTGATGATGAGTGATGGCCTCAGCAGAGCATGCAACTTCATCATCTATGCATCCTGGTTTCCATCTGGTTGATTATGACCATCTAATTAATTTCAGCCCTCCCATATGACATAATACTTGCCAGGAAGATGTTCTATGATGCAGAATTTTTAATGACTGTGCAGAAACCCTGATGTAGCTTATGAATCTTTTAATCATGTGTTAAAGATTTCTCAATATCATTTAGGATGCTTAACCTGCTGTTTTTAGTTCAGAGAAACAAAGATGTGATAAATCAGAAACAGTTCCTCAGATGCACCTGGTTTACATTTTAAAGTTCATATCTAGGCTTCGGTTTTAGGCATTGAATGGGAGAATCTGACTCTTGGGACAGATAATGAGATTTTTATGAATCTTGGGATACACACTCTAATTTTTAGTTCCTCACTAGGTACTGAGAAACTTAGGAGCAACTTACTAACTGTATTCCACCATGGATTCACCTGAAGTGCTATTACTTCATGCTCTGTAAAGCCTGTTCTCAACTCAGGGAGCTCCATGTGGCATTTAAACATTTGAATGTAAACTTTACTTGCTTACCATGAAGCAAGTAAAGACTAAAATGGAAAGTAGGAAAACTCTTCTAAGGCAATGATTTCACCACTGGTAACATCGTTTTAAAACCTATATGAAATAAGTTCAATTTAACCAATTTAATCAATTCAATATAATCAATTCAATTTAATCCAATGCATGCCCTCCCTAAACGCTGGACATCTACACATGCCATGGTCTTCATGCCTACAGCACTCCACTGCACACTCAACACTCACTCCTAACATGCTAATCCCCATTCATCCAACAGATCTCAGTTTAGATTCTTCTACATGACCACAGAGAGGCTTACTTCACTCTCAAAAGTGTTAGCTGTCTCTGCACATCATCTGTTTTTCTCTGCATCCCACTCTGTTTTCAATACACTTCTTTTCATCTATGACTGGCCATGAAGCTCCCAGAGTACAACTCATGTCTCAGTCACTGCTGTGGCCTCAAGTTGAGTGGTGTGTCTCCAAAGAGAATATGTTTCAATAAATATCTGTTAAGTGACTAAGTGAATGTCTGACAAACATTTGAGAGAACTTACAGTGTATTAAACATTCTGTTCAAGATGAAGATGAAATATCTATTGGGTTTTTTTTGAAAGTACTACCACTTCAATGGCAAGAGGGATCTTAATCTCAGTTGGCTTAGTGACTCAATTAAAATTCATTTACAAGAGGAGCTTCAAGATGGTAGAAGAGTAAGATGTGGAGATCACCTTCCTCTCCACAAATACATCAGAAATACATCTACATATGGAACAACTCCTACAGAACACCTCCTGAATGATGGCAGAAGACCTCAGACCTCCCCAAAGGTAAGAAACTCCCCACGTACCTGGGTAAGGCAAAGAAAAAGAAACAACAGAGACAAAAGAATAGGGATGGGACCTGCACCAGTGGGAGGGAGCTGTGAAAGAGGAATGGTTTCCACACACTAGGAAGCCCCTTCACGGGAGGAGACTGCGGATGGTGGAGGGGGAAAGCTTCGGAGCCACAGAGGAGAGCACAGCAACAGGGATGCAAAGGACACAGCGAGGATATTCCTGCACAGAGGATCGGTGCCGACCAGAACTCACCAGCCCGAGAGGCTTGTCTGCTTCCCGGCCGGGGTGGGCGGGCCTGGGAGCTGAGGCTCGGGCTTCAGTTGGATCCCAGGGAGAGGGCTGGGGTTGGCTGCATGAACACAGCCTGAAGGGGGCTAGTGCATCACAGCTAACCAGGAGGGATTCCAGGAAAAAGACGAAGAGGCAAGTGAGTTTTTCTTGCCTCTTTGTTTCCTGGTGCACGAGGAGAGGGGATTAAGAGCGCCACTTAAAGGAGCTCCAGAGGACAGGCATGAACTGCGACTATCAGTGCAGACCTAAGAGACGGGCATGAGACACTAAGGCTGCTGCTGCGGCCAACAAAAAGCCTGTGTGCAAGCACAGGTCACTCTGCACACTTCCCCTCCCGGGAGCCTGTGCAGCCCAGCACTGATGGGGTGCCGTGATCCAGGGACAACTTCTCCGGGAGAACACAGGGTGCACCTCAGGCTTTTCCAACGTCATGCTGGTCTCTGCTGCCACAGGCTTGCTCTGCATTCTGTACTCCTTCTTCCCCCCAGCCTGAGTGAGCCTAAGCCCCTGATTCAGCTGCTCCTTTAACTCCGTCCTGTCTGAGTGAAGAACAGACGACCTCAGGCGACCTACACACAGAGGCAGGGCCAAATCCAAAGCTGAACACCAGGATCTGTGCGAACAAAGAGAAAGGGAATTTTCTCTCAGCAGCCTCAGGAGCAGTGGATTAAATCTCCACAATCAACTTGATGTACCCTGCATCTGTGGAATACCTCAATAGACAACAAATCATCCCAAATTGAGGAGGTGGACTTTGGGAGCAATGATATATTGTTTTTGTCCTTTCTTCTCTTTTTGTGAGTGTGTACGTGTATGCTTCTTTGTGTGATTTTGTCTGTATAGCTTTGCTTGTACCATTTGTCCTAGGGTTCTGCTGTCTGATTTTTTTTGTTTGTTTGTTTTTTTTAAGTATAGATTTTAGTGCTTCTTACCATTGCTGGATTTGTTTTTTGGTTTGGTTTCTCTCTTCTTTCTTTCTTTTTGTTTTGTTACTTTTAAAAATTTTGTTTTAATAATTATTGTTTATTTTTTATTTTAATAACTTTATTTTATCTTCTTGTTTTATTTTTTTCTCTCTCTCTTTTATTCTGAGCCAGAATAACAGGCTCTTGGTGCTCCAGCCAGGCGTCAGGGCTGTACCTCAGAGGTGGGAGACCCAATTTCAGGACATTGTTCCCCAAGAGACCTCCCAGCTCCACATAATATCAAGTGGCAACAATCTCCCAGAGATCTCCATCTCAATGCCAGGACCCAGCTGCACTCAACAACCAGCAAGCTACAGTGCTGGACACCCTATGCCAAACAACTAGCAAGACAGGAACACAACACTACCCATTAGCAGAGAGGCTGTCTAAAATCAAAAAAGGCCACAAACACCCCAAAACACACCACCAGATGTGGACCTGCCCACCAGAAAGACAAGATACAGCCTCATCCACCAGAACACAGGCACTAGTCTCCTTTACCAAGCCTACACAACCCACTGAACCAAACTCAGCCAGTGGGGGCACACACCAAAAACAACGAGAACTATGAAACTGCAGCCTGTGAAAAGGAGACCCCAAACACAATAAGTTAAACAAAATGAGATGACAGAGAAACACACAGCAGATGAAGGAGCAACGTAAAAACCCACCAGACCTAATAAATGGAGAGAAAATAGGCAGTCTACTTGAAAAAAAAAATTCAGAATCATGATAGTAAAGATGATACAAAATTTTAGAAATAGAATGGAGAAAATACAAGAAACATATAACAAGGACCTAGAAGAACTGAAGAGCAAACAAATAGTGATGAACAACAAAATAAATGAAATTAAAAATTCCCTAGAAGGGATCAATAGCAGAATAACTGGGGCAGAAGAACAGATAAGTGACCTGGAAGATAAACTACTGGATATAACTACTGCAGAGCAGAATAAAGAAAAAAGAATGAAAAGAATTGAGGACAGTCTCAGAGACCTCTGGGACAACATGACACACACCAACATTTGAATTATAGGGGTCCCAGAAGAAGAAGAGAAAAAGAAAGGGACTGAGAAAATATTTGATGAGATAATAGTTGAAAACTTCCCTAATATGGGAAAGGAAATAGTTAATCAAGTTCAGGAAGGACAGAGGGTCCAATACAGGATAAGTCCAAGGAGAAACACACCAAGACACATATTAATAAAACTATCAAAAATTAAATACAAAGAAAAACTATTAAAAGCAGCAAGTGACAAATAACACACAATGGAATCCCTATACGTTTAACAGCTGATCTTTCAGCAGAAGCTCTGCAAGCCAGAAGGGAATGGCAGGGCATGTTTAAAGTGATGAAGGAGAAAAACCTACAACCAAGATTACTCTACACAGCAAGGATCTCATTCAGATTCGATGGATAAATTAAAACCTTTACAGACAAGCAAAAGCTAAATAAATTCAGCACCACCAAACCACCTTTTCAACAAATGCTAATGGAACTTCTCTAGGCAGGAAACACAAGAGAAGGAAAAGATCTACAATAAGTAACTCAGAACAATTCAGAAAATGGTCATAGGAACGTACATACTGATAATTACCTTAAATGTAAATGGATTAAATGGTCCAACCAAAATATATAGAGTGGCTGAATGGATACAAAAACAAGACCCATATATATGTTGTCTACAAGAGAACTACTTCAGACCTAGAGACACATACAGACTTAAAATAAGGGGATGGAAAATGATATTCCATGAAAATGGAAATCAAAAGAAAGCTGGAGTAGCAATTCTCATATCAGACAAAACAGACTTTAAAAGAAAGACTATTTGAAGACACAAAGAAAGACACTACATAAAGATCAAGGGATCAATCCAAGAAGAAGATATAAAAATTGTAAATATTTATGCACCCAACATACAATCACCTCAATATATAAGGCAAATACTAACAGCCATAAAAGCGGAAATCAACAGTAATACAGTCATACTAGGGAACTTTAACACCCCACTTTCACCAATGGAAAGATCATCCAAAATGAAAATAAATAAGGAAACACAAGCTTTAAATGATACATTAAACAAGATGGACTTAGCTGATATTTATAGGTCATTCCATCCAAAAACAACAGAATACACTTTCTTCTGATGTGCTCATGGAACATTCTCCAGGATAGATCATATCTTGTGTCACAAATCAAGCCTTGGTAAATGTAAGAAAATTGAAATTGTATCAAATATCTTTTCTGAGCACAATGCTATGAGACTAGCTATCAATTACCAGAAAAAAATCTGTACAAAATACAAACACATGGAGGCTAAACAATACACTACTTAATAAACAAGAGATCACTGAAGAAATCAAAGAGGAAATCAAAAAATACCTAGAAACAAATGACAATGAAAACACGATGACCCAAAACCTATAGGATGCAGCAAAAGCAGTTCTAAGAGGGGAGTTTATGGCAATACAATCCTACCTTAAGAAACAAGAAACATCACAAATAAACAACCTAAACTTACACCTAAAGCAACTAGAGAAAGAAGAACAAAAGAACCCCAAAGTTAGCAGAAGGAAAGAAATCATAAAAATCAGATCAGAAATAAATGAAAAAGAAATGAAGGAAATGATAGAAAAGATCAACAAAACTAAAAGCTGGTTCTTTGAAAAGATAAACAAAATTGATAAACCATTAGCCAGACACATCAAGAAAAAAAGGGAGAACACTCAAATCAATAGAATTAGAAATGAAAAAGGAGAAGTAACAACTGACACTGCAGATATACAAAGGATCATGAGAGATTACTACAAGCAGCTTTATGTCAATAAAATGGACAACGTGGAAGAAATGGACAACTTCTTAGAAAAGCACAACGTTATGAGACTGAACCAGGAAGAAATAGAAAATATGAACAGACCAATCACAAGCACTGAAGTTGAAACTGTGATTACAAACCTTCCAACAAACAAAAGCCCAGGACCAGATGGCTTCACAGGTGAGTTCTATCAAACATTTAGAGAAGAGCTAACACCTATCCTTCTCAAAGTCTTCCAAAATATAGGAGAGTGAGGAACACTCCCAAACTCATTCTACGAGGCCACCATCACCCTGATACCAAAATCAGACAAAGATGTCACAAAGGAAGAAAACTACAGGCCAATATCACTGATGAACATAGATTCAAAAATCCTCAACAAAATACTAGCAAACACAATCCAACAGCACATTAAAAGGATCATACACCATGACCAAGTGGGGTTTGTCCCTGGAATGCAAGGATTTTTCATTATATGGAAATCGACCAATATGATACACCATATTAATAAACTGAAGGAGAGGGCTTCCCTGGTGGCGCAGTGGTTGAGAGTCCGCCTGCCGATGCAGGGGACACAGGTTCGTGCCCCGGTCCGGGAAGATCCCACATGCCGTGGAGCGGCTGGACCCGTGAGCCATGGCCGCTGAGCCTGTGCGTCCAGAGCCTGTGCTCCGCAACGGGAGAGGCCACAACAGTGAGAGGCCTGCATACCGAAAAAAAAATAAATAAATAAAAAAAATAAACTGAAGGAGAAAAAAACATATGATCATCTCAATAGATGCAGAAAAAGCTTTTGACAAAATTCAACACCATCTACGATAAAAATCCTGCAGAAAGTATGTATAGAGGGAACTTTCCTCAACATAATAAAGGCCATATATGACAAAATATTACAGAAAAAGAAAAGTAGTGCTCAATACATCTTATAAACACTGAATCTTTAGGAAGATATTAGAAAACTAAATTCAGAAACATATAAAAAGAATATACACAATGACTAAGTGGGATTTTTTTTTAGGAATACAAAGTCACTGTGACATCTGAAAGTTAATTGACATATCATATTAATGAAGAAGAGAAAAAAATATGATCACTCAGACATAAAAATCAGTTGACATAACTCAATACCTCATGTATGTAAATTATATAAAATGTCCATGATAAGCAAACTTATATATAAAATTAACTTCAATGTAATTCAATTTGCAGTAATAAACTGGAGTTTTGTACATTTAAAGGAAGTGATCACATTATTTGAAGCATTAAATTAATTAGTTTTATTTGAATGTTTATTATATTTCTAAAATTATTCCTTTTCTATAAACCTGCAGGATGAAAGCAAAAAAATATTCATTTTTAAATTCATTTAAAGGGTGAAATTAAACTGTCAGGACTAAAATAAACCACCTAAAATTAAAAAATACTCTAGTATTTCTATCTTCTAACACAATTCAATATATTATTTTAATTTTTGCTTCTATTAAAACAAATTTGCTGAACACATTTATTTGTTGCCATCTAAGTGAACACCATGGCACAGAGATAACACAGATGATAGATGATAGATAGATAGATAGATAGATAGATAGATAGATAGGTTTCCTGCATATTGGGGATATTGATCATGCTTTCTGTCTGTGATTTAATTCTTCAACTAATAAAAACAAACAAAAAATTCAGTATGCTTATTTATGTAATGCTTAACTGTAACTTGGAGTATTTCAAATTTCATTTATACCTCTTAGTATAGTTTTGAAAATAAAACTAAAGGAAATTTGTATTGGAGAAAGAATTATGTTGCCAGTTTAAAATGTTGGGAATATTAAGATGATCTATAAAGTTACTTTTATTAATTCTATTCCTATTTAAGTAGATGGGAAAAACTTATTTCCTAATCTCAAAAAAATGTTTTTTGGTCTTTTGAAAATCTTATACACAGCACAATGTTTTGAAATTATCCACTTATCACATGGTATTGAAATTATTGCTTGCTTATATATCTTCTCTCCTAAATGTATAGTAGGAACTGTGCTTTTTCACCATTATATCGCAATTACTTGGGCAGATATGTGGCTTTCAATAATGTCTGCTTAAAGAATAAATAGTGACTACATTCAATACATTTTTGGCATAATTTAAGCTAAATATTGAGTACATCCTAGAGTTTCTGAAATAATCTTGGTTTTCATAATGGGCAACTTGATTTTTCCAGGTGAATTTTATTTATCTTTAATAATTTTACTGGTCCTTGATTAGCTGTATATTTCATTTTCTCAATTACATAAAAAATTATGAACTCTACTTTTAGATCAAATCATTAACATCTTAGAGAAAAAATATTTTATTATATTTTTGACAACGTTTAGTTGCTTTTTCTTTATTTTCAAGAATAGCTGTCATTTCCATAAAACATATATCAGATATAAAGTTCTGCTAAAATTTTTACTCACTCTATAAATCCTTACCAAAATTTGATTTGATTTTATGAGAAAATACTTTAAATTTTATATTCTTAAGATCTTTGATTATTCATGATCTTCAGATATCCTCTTTCTCTTCTAATAAATACTATGCATGTTTGGCATAATTATTCACATATTATAGATGGATAAGCTGAATTTCCCAGAAGTGGTGATTGTTGAAATCAAGAAAATGCTAAGTGTCAGAGCTACAACTGAAACCCAAATGTGGACGACAAGGTACCAGCTCTGTGCTCCTCATGGTTACCTTATACTACATACTTAAAGATGGTTAAACACAAAATTACTTTTATCCACTTATCAGATGATTTCTGACAATGTTTATAATCTATAGAGGTTGAAATATATTTTAGATTGTATTATCTATCACATATTTAAAATCTTCTTTTCCTTGGTTGATTTAGATATTTTTCTGCCTTGGAAATTTCAACTGTATGAATAGAGCACAAAATGAGTGGCTAAATAGAAGCCTTTTGATTAATTTGATTGACGTAGACAGGTAATTAATATCCAACTAATTCTTATATCTTTCTTCAGCTTACTTGAGAGGGATGGATTTCTCAATACACCCGACATCTTTTAGCATCAGTGATCAATATATATGAATTAAAAAGCAGTGGTTGTGGAATGTCAAACATATTCTTTCCTTCTCCAGGTTGCAAGTTAAAGAAAGGAGAACTGTCACAAAATATTGGAATTTGTATGACATACTGATAGTTTAAGTGTACATGTAAAGAGAGTACTAAACAGAAACTTTCTGGAAATCTAATTTTCTTTATAATCCCTCTGAAGAGGCATTAAACTATAGTGTAAAATAACAGAATTTGGTTTAATTTAAGCCTTCTAAATGTATGTTTTCTACTAAGTATAATCCAGAAGTCAGATTACATTATACTGAAATTTGTGATTAAATGAAATTGGCTTGGTTTTTCCATCCCTTACTCTGTGTGAAGTTCATCATCTTTCCAAGATTTCTGCTGTAATTAGACTTTGCATTGCTGTGGTCTCTCCTGGATCAGAGATTTTGCTGACACTGAACTTACTCATATTTCCAAACAAGATTGTGCTAAATTCAAAATGATGTTTCTTATTTTATATAGTGAGACATCAATCAATCTCATTATTAGCAGGGATTTGCAAATCTATGGATAGAAATTACTGGACATACTTTTTCCTTCTAATTTCCTAATTTAACTTTTTATTGCATCTTTGATATGTAATTTTTCATGACTGCAATTATAACACTATTCTATCCTCTTGAGTGTGTACTCTTCATTTAAATACATTTTGAATGCTCAATATAAGAAAGAGAATCTAAACTTCTTTGCTTAAAGAAGTTGGGATGGCAGAGAATCAAGGTCTCTTTCAATTTCTTATAGTTTCTTTTACCTACTACTGCAGTCTACCTTTGGAACCCACAGGAAACTTCACATCCATGAAACCCCAAGAGTTCTACACAGTGCTTTGGCATTTGCCTTCATAAAATAGTAATAACTCATGTTAAAGCTATATTTTGTTTTGTTTTTATAAACCATTGAATTACATACAGTCTACTGCTATAAGAATACCCAAACCACAATGGTTTAATAAAATAAACATTCATTTCTTACTCGTTAAATAGCCATCTAGGGATCCCACAAATGCTATTGCTTAGATATCATGAAAGTCTCTGTAGGAGACTGGGAAAAGTCTTTGATTAGTCCCTGATGTTACCTTTCACAGTTCCCTTGGGAAGCCCTTGCTCATCTGCTGACCACCCTGAGCTTTTCTCAACTGGTCATTGATATACATGTTTTCTGCAGAGCTCTACAGCTTCACAACTGTTTTCCTGCTACAGCTTCTAGCTAGAAGGCTGTTTCAAACTTGAAAAAGAAAAGACTTTTTAGTCGAGGCTCTTGTCACATTTAACTCCATATTTACTACTGATGTTGGTAAACATAACCATGTTCTTTGAAGACATAATTACAGTCCATGATTTTACCCTTTCTTTCTTTACCTCAATGTGTGGCATTGTCTGTTTCTGTTTCTCCCTCCTTCTCAGTTTAATGGAGGTTACCAAAATCAGGTAGCCTTTTCAACTCTTCAAAGCCATGAATTCTGAACTCTGTTCCCTTTCATTCTAGCCTGGAAAACAGACATTTCTTTCCTCTGCCCAAATCCTTCCTCTATTATCTTGCCATATGCAAATCCAGAAGTTTTGCTCAGCGTATGAATCTCTACTCATCCTGTCTGGTCTGTCTTCTGGTGCCTGCTGCCCTCCTGATAAAGCAACATCACATATTTTAGGTGTTTTTGAAAATAATACTGCTTAGTGTGACTGTCAGGAAACCACAATATTGACTTCATAAATCAGGAGTACAAGTCCAGGCATCTATGTAATAAAACCAACTGTTTTCTTAATATAGGAATTTATGGATAGTAAGAAAAATAAGATCTGTTTAAAATCACCAAATTTACATAATAAAATAAGTATAATGATAATGATCTTTATAATTTTGTAGCCAAACTATGTGCCAAATACTATGGTAAATGCTTGAAACATTGTTTTTCATTCTATGCCAGCAAATTTATGATACATGTTCAATTAGCCTTATTCTACAGATAAAGAAATTAAACCTCAGTTTAATAAAGACTGTTGTTCAGGAGTACACCCTGCTAAATGTTCTTGTTCATAATCTTTCCAGTGAACAATATTGCTTTGCTTCAATTATCATAACAAGCTACTGTAAATTTGATCTGAATTTCTGGTAGATGGAATACTAAGATGATATCTATGGCCCTTGTATTAATCTTTTTTTTTTAATTTTCTGTATATTATTATAGATTGATGTCTTGGGAACCTTGCTGACTGAGGAGAGGATGCCCCTCCTAGGGTTAGTTAATTCTTAGAGATAATAAACAACTTGCCTGAGGACATGCTTTAACATCTAATCAAACAATCCAAAGCCCTAGCTTCAACCACCTCCACTGTCTAACTCACACTCCAAGCCATTATTTCCCATACTTTTAATCACCTCAAGGCCAGGTACTAAAGACACAGAAACCATCTCTATATTCCAGAGCCCATCAGAATTATTCAAACTATCTAATCCTAAACCTACTCACCTGCTTAGCCAGCCTCACCTCTTCTTTCCCACAGAAAACACAATAAAGACCCTGGGCTGTTTTTCCACTCACCCCATCTGCCTCCTGGCCGACGGTGGTGCTTCCCATGTGGCCCTGTGTGGCATGGTATGCTTCTCTTCTCTTGGAAACTGTAAGTAATAGATTCTTCTTTCAATGGTATTGACCTCAGTCACCACAGTAAATTAAAATCCCATGGGAAAAATTGAGACAACCTTGTACTGTCTCCTTTGTACTGTCCTCTTCCCTTTGAGTGTGAGTGGAAATCTGTGAATACGATGAGACATCACTCCCTTGATTATATCATGTAATATGGCAGAAAGGAGATTATACTGGGTAGACGTAACCTAATCAGGTGATCACTTTAGAATCAGTGTTTTCTCCATGATTACAAAAAATAATTCAGAGACATACCCTGGCTAACTTAGAAGATAGCAAACACCCATGTAGTGAATTATCTATGGGGTCAAGTGGCATGTAGGCAGCCCCTAGGAGCTGAGATAGTCCGTGACCAATAGCTAGCAGGAAACCAGAAATCTCAGTCCTAACGCCTGCAAGAAAATACATTCTCTCAAAAACCAGTGAGCTTAGGCAAAGGATCTTGAGTCCCAGTAGGAACTGCAGCCCCAACTGATACTTTGATTTCAACCCAGTGAGACTCTAAGAATGCAGCAGCACTGTGCCTAGATTGCTGACCTACAGAAACTAAAATAATATTTTTTAGCTGCCAAGTTTGTGGCAATTTGCTGCACAGAAATAGAAAACTATTTTAGAAATTCTACTCTATTGAGTGATTTATTTTTTCTTTTGGCTCCCTCACACTCCAATATAAAATTATATTACACAATGATTCCAATATAATTGTTATTATTATATGCTTCAAATCCTGCCAGTACAGGCAGAAATTTACTATTGCTATTTTAAAATTTTGCCTTTTTTTCATTATTTGAGAGGCAGGCATATGGATCTATTTCTTTATAATTTTCTGTATAATATATTACCTGTTTTAATTTTCTTTTGCACTATTTTTGTCTTATTCTATCACTCTCCCCTTTTCAAGACTATTTATAATACTTAATCCCTTTGTAACTATTCAAAAATTAACACAAATCCTTGAGAAAATATTTAAACTTTATTTCCAAAATCATGAAGTTGCTTCAGCTTCCAATAGGAAATTATTGTCAGTGATCTCAATGTTACATAGTTTAAAGCATTTGAACATTTTCACATATTTTGTTTGAACAAACTTTACAATTACCAGATTAAAAAATGAAAATTAAAGCATCCCCAAATAAATAAAAGCATCATAGTAAAAGTTTTAAAATAATCTAGCTATTAAAACAAAAACTATAGCATAAAATATGATAAGGGAATTAAACAAAGCACAGTTATTATATCAACACAATTTAAAAGGTTAATCTCAAGTATTTAAAAGGGCAACTTTGTAGTACTCTGGAACAAGTAATGGTTAGCTTCATTCTGATGTCAGGAAATATATTAAACGGAATAAAGAAGAGTAATCTGTAATTACCAAAGTAACACAAATTTAACAGGGAGAAATAAATACTGTAAATATTCATCAAACTTCAAACTATAGTTAAGTTAAAAATAATTATGACAATATTTTAGCAGTTGGAAAATGTTATTTATCTCTCCCAGTCTATTTGATAATAGACTATTATTTTTCTATTTAATGATAAGGAGAAAACTAATAAGGATAAATTAGATCTTAGAAATAATATGATATATAAGAACACATGAACAAACTCTGTATTCTGAAATCTTGATGCCAAAAGCTCAGCTTCTGTACACTGGTACTGAATCAAATCTTGGAGACAGAGTTTTGGGTGAAGTAGAAAAAAAGAGTTTTATTTCTTTGCCAGACAAAGGGGGACCCAGTGAGTTCTTGCCCTCAGAAACTATGTGTCCCAACCCAAGTGAGTTTGGTGATGAGTTTTATAGTAAGGATTCAGGGGTGGGGTGGCTGATAAGATTATGGTGTGTATAAGACCTCCACTCCTTTAATCTGGTCTCAGGTAATCTTCTTGATGAGCTTCTGTGGTTCCTTTATTTTTAAATTCTTTTTATTTTAATTTTTTTTTATTACAGTGTATGTTTATAATAGAAAAGTTAGAAAATATAACCAAAAGCACCTGTAATCTTTTTCTACTTCCCTCAGTCTGTGGTTCCTTTAGTCTGGCCTCAGGTGGTCTTTCTCTGGAATGAAGAATGCTGACACCTTCCATTTGTTGGGTTTTAGTTCTGTAAAGAGCTTAAAGACATTGTTATGTGTAACCCTTGAGGGGGAACCAAGACCTGCCCCAAGGATGCACTATTGCTTTTTGGCTGTCCCTCCTTTGTCTCTGCATCCCCTCCCTTCCTGAATTAACAACTGTTCAAATGTGCCCTTTGGAACTCAGGGAAAGTCATAGAGGCTGGAGTCAAGAAATGGGAGACAGAACGACTTCCATGCCCAGGATCCCCACAGGGTCCTGCTTGGTTTCAATCCTAGATTACACAACAAAACAGTCACAAAAATTGACATTGAGGATAACATAAATATATGGACAGTAAGTAAAATGCTTCAGGAAATTTCCCATGTTTACTATAAAATTAACTAAATTTAATAACAAAACTAGGAACAAAAATATCTCTACCACATAAATTACATATACCATAAAAACTTTTCTCAATAGTCTGTAGGGTCAAAGAAGAAATCAAAACAAATTATGAAATTTGTATAAAATATTAATAATAGTAATAATAATCCCACATGAAAGACCCTATAGAAAGCAGGTAAAGCTTTCCCCAGAGGAAAATGTATTGCCTTATTTCATATATTGATAAAAATGAATAAAAATGAACTAATTTAATTCAAAATAGTAATGGGGAATGAGAAAAGAGCTATAGAATAAAAGTAAAAGAATTGAAGGAGAAATTATTGCAAATAGTAAATGGATTTCTTATGTGTACAAGTGAAACCAAGAAGGGCCCTGTGGGCCTCCTGGGCATGGAAGCCTTTTTGTCTCCCATTTCTTATAGGCAAGACTCCAGCCTCCATGACATTCTCTAAGTTCCAAAGAGCAAATTCAGAGGGTTGCTAATCAAGGGAGGAGCAGCCAAGAAACCACCTGGAGGCAAGATTAAAGGGACCAGAGAAGCTTATCAAGATTAGGAGACCTACCATCTAAGACCCTGCACACATCCTAATCTTGTCAGCAACCCCCCCTTGAGTTATTGCTATAAAACTCCTCATCAAATCCTTCCAGGTTGGGACCCATAGTTTTTGAGGGCAGGAACCTGCTGTGTCCTCCTTTGCCTGGCAAAGAAATAAAGCTATCATTTTCTACTCCACCCAAAACTCTGTCTCCATGATGCGATTTGGCACCTGTGCAGAGAGGGTGAGCTTTCAGCATCACCAGTACATTTGAAAGTGTGGATCAAATGATAATGTTATGGTAAGATATAAATCTTCTAATGGATCTAAGTGAAATAGAAAAATTACCCAGAAGGCAAATGTCTAATATATCTCTCCCAAACCACAGTTTATATCCTGAAATTTTTCCAGAAAAAAAATTTTTCAAATCTTCATAAAACTGCTTATGACACTGTTATTACAGTGTTCCACAACATATCAACAAACATAAAATTTCCAAATTATTTTGGAATAATTTGGCTCACGGGCCCAGCCGCTCCACGGCATGTGGGATCCTCCTGGACCGGGGCACGAACCTGCAATTCAACCCAGTATACTTATGCACATCCAACAGCAGGTCCAGGACAGAATTGTTAATCTCTATCCTCTTCTTGACTCTGAGGTTTTTCTCCTACATTCTTGCATTCTTATTCATTCCTGCCCTATTTCTTTCTTCTTTCCTTCTATTAACCCCAGAAGACCTGTGTGACCACCAAGGTCTTCTTTTTGCTTTTACTCCCCTCCCTCTGATCCTTACAAGTGCTGACCCTTTATTCCCAACTTATACCTAGACCAACTCCCACTCATTGTCAACACTGCTGGGGACATCTGTGCAGTTTCTTTGCAACAACTTTTTGGACTAAGACCTTGTTGGGAGACTACCTTGGAAAGGATAGCATCTAAAATCATAAGTGAAAATCTTGACCAAATTATGTGGTGGATTTTCACTTAAGAGTGGAATCTTGTCTAGCATAGGATTTAGAAACATCATCTCAGGTTTGGGTCTGAAATGGATCAGGTTGCATCAATCCCAACCAATACCCTCTGGACCATATCCTCCAGGATTGGAAAAAAATCAGACACAGGAATTAAGAGAAAAAACTTATTAGGTTATGTAATTAGGTTTGACCACAATATGAGTTAGGAAGCCAAGAAAAGTGGCCACTAAATGGGTCCCTGAGTTATGATATTATATTGCAGTTGAATTTACATTGTAGAAGGAAATTTAAAAGGAGTGAGCTTCCATACATTCAAATGTTCACTGCCTTGTATTTAGGCAATGAGACCCAAAAAGAATTTAAGACATGTGTAGCTTGGAGAGATAATTCTAGTAAGGACACAGAAGTTATTTTAACTGATCTACCCTACGGGACTATCCGAAGGTAAAACCCTCTGCAAGGAGGAGCCACTGCTCCAGCCAGAGCTACTCCCCAACCACAGGGAGGAGCTATTGTCTGGGAGGAAGCTGCTGTACCAGCAGCACCTGTGGTTCTAATAAGGGCCACCCTGCAGGCGGGAGCCCAGCCTCCAGCCAAGGCTATTGCCCCAAGGGAAGACACAGCTAGGGATGAAAAGAGGCCCCACCCATATTCAGGAACCGCTTCTTTGTCTATTAGAACAGGGGTCCCCAACCCCTGTGCCACGGACTGGTACTGGCCAGTTAGGAACTGGGTCGCATAGCAGAAGGTAAGTGATGGGTGAGCAAGCACAGCTTCATCTGTATTTACAGCCGCTCCCCATCACTCGCATTACCTCCTGAGCTCTGCCTCCTGTCAGCATTATAGTGAACTGTATAATTATTTCATTATATATTACAATGTAATAATAATAGAAATAAAGTGCACAATAAGTTTAATGCACTTGAATCATCCCCAAACCAACCCCCCACCCCCCACCCCCCACCCCCAGTCCATGGAAAAATTGTCTTCCACGAAACCAGTCCCTGGTGCCAAAAATGTTGGGGACTGCTGTATTAGAAGACAGTAATTAAACAATTCTCTATTTTGGTTTGGTGAAGGTGATAATATACTTCCTTTCTGGGAAATAAAGAGTCAACCATTTTACAGAAAAAAGTGTTGGAACTCATGTGGACTTTACAGTCTTCAAACAGACATTACTCTGCCATTTTCTAACCTGTTAACTTGGAAAGACTCTCATCTGTGTAAAATTAGGGGTAATTTATAATTAATACTCAGGTTGGAGGAATATTGACTAAGAAACTGAGTGTCAAAATGCCTAGCTCCTTAATGACATAGTGTTATTCATTAAATGGATTTTTCCTTCTTTTTTGTTTCTTCATAGTTTGGTCTTCAAATTTATGGCCTATATACAAAAACAACAACAACAACTTTTCATCAAGGATGATGGAATATCATTAGAAATTGATTTAGAGCTGAGTTCACTTGAAGGTTAGGCCAGTATCACTTTCCCCATGGGAGGAGACACAGGACTCAAAACCACTCTGTTATACACACCAGGAATAGATTACAAAGTTCTCGTTAAAATAAAGCCTCTGTTTTCTTAATTTATAGCCTAATAAACATCCACATGAGTAAAATTAAAAAAAAAATCAAGCAACTGCATATTTCACATTAAAGTTCCATTTTTAAGATGACTTAAGTGAATTAACAAATATATTAGTCATTGTTTTCAAGGGAAGATTCCCAGGTATGATTCAACAGACCATTCCTGTTGATGCTGTGATGAAGCATTTCCTCACCTTCCAGCCAGGCAAGACTGCAGGGATGACTCTAATCTCTGTTCTGATGCTGAGAGCAGCACCTGCAGTAGAGAGTACCAAAGGCCTGTGGCAGCAAAGATGCCTGATTGGATGTGAAAGAAATTGTATTTCCCAGTCCAGTGGCTTGAGGGTGCCTGTCAAGTGCTGCTTCCTGCTTACTTCAGTGAGAAAAGAGACTTGAGTCTAAAAGAATGCAAACCTTCCCTGCAACAAATTAGCCAGCAGATAACTCTTTGCATTTGAATAATTGCTCCGCATGTCCTGAGCTAACTGCCCACACCCTTCTCCCCCGCTTCTCTTCTCATACACATATTTTTTTTCCTATCTCCTAAACTCTGGCCAGGTAGGAGTTTATTAAAATAAAAAAGAAAGTTATTATCATTGTCTGATCACTTTAACATATACATGTTACAGACATATACCCAAAATCTTCATTCATTTTTCTGTTACATTGTGCACCACTCCACTGTGAGCTCACTGGATGAACTGGGATTCTCTCCACACTGGTTTTGAGACAGGAAGGAAGGAGTCAGGGCACAACTGGTTTAAAAAAATGAGGGGAACACAGCCATTGAGAAAAACAAGATATGACAAAATCCAGCTGGAACCAGCTAAAACCAATATGGCATCTAGGATGGCCTGGTCATTAGCTCATTATACCTTCATTTAATACTGGAAATCACTCCCATTGTGCCATGACAGGCACCATACCAATTCCAGGACTGACCATAAAAGGTCAAAAGTGGGTGGTTGCCCAATTCCTGGAAATCCCCACCCTTTCCACAAACTAGGAAGAATATTCCTTCCACTCATTCACATACTAAAAACTAATATGTTAAAAACTAACAACCACATACCCCCTGGGGCTGCTCTCACTTTCTAAGATGGTCCTCACTACCTATGGAATGTGTATCTCTCTAAATAAACTCGCTTTCACTTTACTATGGCTTGCTCTTGAGTTCTTTCCTGTGTGAAGCCAAGGACCCTCACTTGGCAGTCTGTCCCAGGGTCTCACATGCATCTCAGGACATGATATTTCTCCTCTGCAAGAGTTCCTCTCCATCTTTACCCCAAAAGTCTCCTAACTCAGGTATCATAATCTTTTTACTCCTTCACATTACTTTTATTTTAACTTAACACTCGGTGAAATAATTATTTTATTGATTGATTGATTGATTTACTAAGAGACTTTATTTTGTAGAACACTTTTACATTTGCACAAAAAAATGAAGATAATGCAGAGTTCTCATATAGCCCTTGCACACAATTTTCACTATTATTAACAAGTTGTATAAATATGGTTCCTTTGCTACGGTTAATGAACCAATATTGATACACAAAGTCCACGGTTTATTTAGCTTTCTTAAGTTTGTACCTAATGTCATTTTCCTGTCCTAGGAACTAATCCAGGATACCTTATGACATTTATTTGTCATGCCTATTTAGGGTCCTCTTAGATGTGACATTTTCTCAGACTTTCCATGTTTTTGAAGACCTCGAAAATTTTGAGGAGTACGAGTCAGGTGTATTTTAGGAAACCTCTCAATTGTAATTTTTCTGGTGCTTTTCTTATGATTACACTGGGGTTATAGGTTTTAGTTAGAAAGATCACAGAGGTAAAGTGCCCTTTTCATCACATCATATCAAGGGCCATACTATCAACATGATTTGTGACCATTGATGTTGACCTGACTCACCCAGCTGAGGGAGTGTTTGTAAGGTTTCTTCCCTGTAAATTTACACTTTTTCTACCTTTTTCCATTCTACACTGTTTGGAAGGAAGTCCTATTCAAAGCTGACATTTAAGGAATAAAATATTGTGCACTGTGCCTTTTAGAGTGGAGTATCTACATAATTCATTTAGAATTTTTCTGCACAGGAGATTCATCTTCTCTCTTATTTATTAATTTATAAAACCATTTATCATAACTTGTATGAGCCCATAGATATTTATTGTAAATTTTAGATTTAAATCCAATAATACCTCATTTATTTTGTTGCTCAACTTGTTTGGACCTTCAGTTTGCTTTTGTGTCCCTTGCATACGTTCACATCAACACAGGTTTATCCAATGGTTTGTTTGAGCACTCCCTTACTTTCTGGTGCTATGAGATGCTCAAGTCTCATCTTGTATAATTCTTACCACAGTCCTAAAAGCAACCGTCTCTTCAAGGAACCCTGGTTCATCTTATTGGAGAAGGGTATTAAAAACAATGAACTGGGCACTAATATTGCTCATTACTACTGAGATGTCATTTCTTTTAGGTCCTCTCTGCTTGGAAGGAAAATAAGTGTATGTATACAAACCCACATATATAACACATTTCTATAAATATTTCTATATTTTACCATATGTATGCATTTTATATTAAATATAGGTTTCTGCTGAAGTCTCCAATTCTGGAGGCTATTCTAGCTTCCACACAGGCCATTCTAGCTTTTCCCTTTGCTTTTCTGTAAACTGTCACTCCAACAGTGAGAAACCTGTCTCCCATCATCCACCAACCAACTACTTAACTATGCAATTCCAGTAAACATATTTAGTGGGATAAGCCCTTACCCTTGTAGGAAAAACTTTCCCAACTAGAGTGCAGTGCTTATACCCAGTTCCATTTTGCCTTTATTTTTGTGTTTCACTCATTTCCAATGAGTGAAACTTAGGTCAGCTACTTTTCCTCCTACGTGCTTCACTGAGGTTGTTTCATATACTTGTAAAACAGAGAAATTTTGTTGTCAGTCTGCCTTCCTTCCTGGGATGCCCCAAACTCCTCAACGACTTTTTTTTTTTTTTAATTTACATACATCAAGTTTCAATCTTTGTGCTGTGAAATTCAGTGGGTTTTTTGACAAATGAATAATGTCATGTATCATGATTACCATGTAACACTGAATAGCTTCACTACCTTAAAAAATACCCTGTACTTCTCACTTTCAGATTTCCTCCTCAAACCCCTGGTGATCAAGGACTTCTTACTGTTGCTTTAATTTTACCTTTTCCAGAATGTCATATAACTTGACTCATTCAGCATGCAGGCTTTTCAGATTTTCATCCTTCACTCAGAAGTATGCATTTGTTTCCTCCATGTCTTTTCATAGCTTGATAACTCATTTTTCCTATAATTTGGTGCTATTGAAATGCTATTTTTTTTAATTAAATTCTGTTTTTTCCTTGCTACAAGATTAGCAAGTGTCCTTTGAATATGAACCTTATATCTTGCAACCTTGTTATCCTCACTTATTTGCTCCAGGACACTGCTGTTGTTGGTGATCGTTTTGGATTACAGTCAAGTCATCTGCAAATAAAGATAGTTTTAATTATTACTTTCATATCTGTATACTTTTAATTTATTTTACTGTCTTATTCACTGACTGAATTTTGGTATGATGATGGACAGCAGTGGTGAAAGAGGGCCATATCCAGTACACTGGTGAGATCATCGAAGTCATTCTTCTTTCCTAATACAAGGTTCTTTATTTCCATCTCTGCTTACATTATCCATCTGTTTATCCACATTGTCTACTTTTCCCATTAGGGTCCTTAACATACTAATCATAGTAATATCAAATTCCCTATTGGATAATTCCAAAATCTAAGTCTTATATAAGTCTGTTCCTGATGCCTGTTTTGTGTCTTTCTGACTGTGTTTTATTCTTGACTTTAGTGTGCCAGTTTTCTAGGAATATTTCAAAATAGTTACTCTTCTCCTCCCCTGTGCAAAACATTTTTTCATCAATGAGAAACTGGAAGTAAAACCCATGAAAGTGTGGGAACTTCCCATGATGTCTAAATACCTAGGAGCTTCTCATTCTCAACCTAGTCTGCACCCACCCTCCAGAAATTCATAGAATTTATAATTTTAGTGCTCCCACAAGTTGACAGCACTGGCAGTTTCTCACTGAGGCAAGATGATCACAGCAGAGTGAAGGGTGGCATTTTGCCCTGTGACCTCAATTTTCTGATGGGTCTAGAAGAAGACGTTAACTTTTCAGTTTGTTCAGTTTTATTTTCTCTTGTATGGATCTGACTGATGACTTCCAAGCTCTTTAAATGTTGAAGGTAAAACTGGGACTCCCCCCTGTGCATGATTTTTTAATGTCCCAAGGATCTGTAGGCATCACATATTTTTCTCTATTGTTATTTCCAATTAGTGCTTTCTAATTTTTTGATCAGTTGAGAAAAGATTTATCAATTATATTGCTCTTTCAATATGCTGCTATTAGTATACCTTTATGGTGTGTGAATAAAAAAATTTAATTCTTTCCCGATTTTGCTTATAAAAAGTGATGATCACACATGTACAGATTTTTAAACCTAAGAGTAAAGTGTGAGATCTTGGAATTTCAAAAGGTTGGCTTTACACAATAATGTCAAAATATTTCTGAAGTAATTTATTACTTTTTACTCCTATCAGAAGTATATAAGGGCATACTTATTCCACATATATGTCAACACTTAGACTGTAAAACCTCTTTAATTTTGGCAACATTGTCACTGTAGAACTGCATATCTAACTGTGATCTTCATTTGTATTTCTCTGATTTATAAGAGGTATGTGTATATTCCAGCTACTAATTCTTTGTTTTCTTGGAGAGGTGAGTTTCAGTGCTTCCTGTGTGCCATTTTCACAATTAGCACCATTTACACTGCTTTCATCAAATTTTGACTAAGAACTTCGGCATGACCTTTTACAATTTTTAGTGCTGATGGAGAAGTTTTTCTTCCTCTTTTTCCAAGCACAGCCTGAGATATATAAATTCAAATAAAGTGGAAGCTGGTCTAGGATTCTCCCCTAAAGTCACTGATTTTCTCCCACATTTACAGTGTTGAATGGCTTTCTGGAGCCAGCTGGGATGGTACATGGCACAGGTGAAACTATAGCTGAATGTCTTCTAGAGACAGCTAACCAGATTAGGAGATGTTCACTAGCCTTAAATAAGAAAAGGAAGGGCTTCCCTGGTGGTGCAGTGGTTGAGAGTCCGCCTGCCAATGCAGGGGACACGGATTCGTGCCCCGGTCTGGGAAGATCCCACATGTCGTGGAGCGGCAGGGCCTGTGAGTCATGACTGCTGAACCTGCGCGTCCAGAGCCTGTGCTCCGCAATGGGAGAGGCCACAACAGAGAGAGGCCCGCGTACCACAAAAAAAAAAAAAGAAAAAAGAAAGAAAGGGAGATTTTAGTACCAAGTATGTTAAGAGCAGGACAAAAAGAAGAAGATGCGATTTTCTTACTAGCAAGTACTATGTCTGTATTTATTGTTTTCCTCATTAAAAAGGTGTAAACAAAGCAAATCAGGAAGAGCTATAAACAGAGATGCAAAAGTTCCAGCACTTGTGAACAAAGCATTGTATGTTCGTTTCTCAGATGACTGTGTAGCATTGATGGAATGAACCACACTATGCTAAGGCACTTGATTCACCCAGTCATGATGTAAATGTTCTGAAAATGATATTTGGTACCATTTAGATGCCCCTGATTGGTACACAGGCATGTGGCAAAAATTTGCAGCTCAAAGGGTTATGGTACAAAAGTGGAGGCACCAGACTCGAATAAAGAAGGTGGAGTGGGAGGGTGCAGAACACTTCTCCCCCCTATGAACATATCAAAAGTACATGCACATGTGGAACAATTCTCACTGAAACCTAACTAGAGAGTAGCAGAGAGACTCCTGTACAACCAAGGATGTAAGAAAGGTTATGGGGAATTGGTTAGGAAGAGAAGAGAAGAGATCAGGTCAGAGCCTTTGGCCCTGGGAGGGGACTCAGAGGAAAAAGGAGATTACATGGGCAGAGATCTTCCCTGGGATGTGAGTGTTTAGAGGCACACACAGGCTGCCCTAACCTCGGGTGCTACATAGGGAAGATGATCTCCCTTGGCTGGTTGGAAGGCTGGTGGATCTAACAAACAAACAAACAACAACAACAAAAGAAGTAATAAATGAATTCAGTAAAGTTGCAGGATACAAGAATTATATGCATAAATCAGTTGCTTTTCTATACATTACTAATAAACTATCAGGAAGAGAAAGTAAGTGAACAATTCCAATTAATATGACATCAAAAAGAATAAAATACCTAGGAGGTATAAACTTAACCAAGGAGGTGAGAGACCTATAGTCTTAAAACTATAAAACATTGATGAAGGAATTTGAAAATGAAATGAAGAAATGGAAAAATATTTTGTGTTCTTGGATTGGAAGGATTAATATTTTAAAAATGTCCACACTCACCCAAAGCAATCTACAGATTTAATGCAATACCTATCCAAATATCCATGACATTTTTCAAAGAACTAAAAGACATACCCTACAAAAGACTCTGAATTGCCAAAGGAATCTTGTGAAGAAAAAACAAAGCTGGAGGTATCACACTCCTTGACTTCAGACTATACTACAAAGCTACAATAATGAACATAGTATGGTACCAACACAAAAACAGACACAAAAATCAATGGAACAGAATAGAAATCCCAGAAAGAAACCCACACATTTATGGTCAATTAATCTATAACAAAGGAGTCAAGACTATACAATGAGGAAAAGGCAGTCTCTTCAACAGGTGCTAGGAAAACTGGACAGTTACATATAAAAGAGTGAGATTAGAACATTTTCTCACACCATATGGCAAAATAAACTCAAATGGATTAAAGACCTAAATGTAAGACCTGAAACCATAAAACTCCTAGAAGAGAACATAGGCAGAACACTCCTTGACATAAATCATAGGAATATTCTTTTGGATAGGTCTCCTAAGGTAAAAAAATAAAAGCAAAAATTAACAAATGAGACCTAATTAAACTTAAATGATTTTGCACAACAAAGGAAACCATCAACAAAATGAAAACAAAATCTACTGAATGTGAGAGAAGCTTTGCAAGTTATTACCTATAAGGGATTAATATCTAAAGTTTATAAACAGCTCATACAACTCAATATCAAGAAAACAATGGACCCAATTAAAAACTGGGCAGAAGAACTGAGTAGACATCATTCCAAAGAAGACATACAAATGGCAAATGGGCACAAGAAAAAGTGTTCAACATGGCTAATTACTAGGGAAATGCAAATCAAAACTACAATGAGTTATCATCTCACATCTGTCAGAATGACTACCAAATGTCTACAAATAACAAATATGGGAGAGGATGTGGAGAAAAGGGAATCCTCCTACACTGTTGGTGGGAATGTAAATTGGTGCAGCCACTCTAGAAAACAGTATGTAGTTTCCTCAAAAAACTAAAAATAGAACTTCCATATTATCCAGCAATTCCACTGCTGGGAGTATGTCCAAAGAAAATAAAAACACTAATTTTAAAAGATACACTCACCCCAGTGTTCAAGTAATGCAGCATTATTTACAGTAGCCAAGATATGGAAGCAACCTAAGTGCCCATCAACAGATGAATGGATAAAGTGATTTGGTTGTGCATATATATACAATGGAATATTACTGAAATGAAATTCTGCCATTTCCAATAATGTGAATGGACCTAGGGGGTATTATACTTATTGAAACAAGTCAGACGGAGAAAGATGAATACAGTATGTTATCACTTAAATAGAGTATAATCTATAAAAATACTGAATCATTATGTTGTACGCTTGAAACTAATGTAATATTGTAAATCAAGTATCCTTCAATACAAAATTAAATTAAAATTAAATAAAATCAATTGGTTTATCTTGCACATTGAAAAAAAACAAAACATAACAAAACAAAAACAGAAGTGGGGGCAGGAAGAAAAAAATCTTGAGAAAGGGACAGAACCCTCACTGTATGAGCTCTGGCAATCAGCTTCTATCCATCCTGCAGAGGAGAAGGAAAACAGGAAAGCCAGTCTGTGATCCTGTAGCTCTGTTTCCTCATTTGTGTAGCCTGAACATATAGGTGTTTCCTTGTACTTTGTTTATAGCTTTTAAATATTTTTCGTTTATTTGTGTCAAAAGCATTTTCATTTTTCTTTGACACACATGCTTATAGAAAACAATATTTCTAAGAAAATGTCTGTATTACATATTCCATAAATATTAACAGTAAGAATTGAAAGTTACAAGGATATACTAGAAAGGAAACTATCTCAGTTTTGACTGAGAAACGAACAAAAACAAGGAGCTTACTGAAATAGGAAAAAAAATGGTGGTTTTGATGGGCAGGATTGAGTTATCAGTTATTATTTCCAGGCTAAAGTAATGAATTTCACAAATGCAGACACCACTGTCTTTTCTCCTTTGCAGTGCTGCTTGCTCAGAGTCCATGGAGCAATGCCTATAGAATTTTGGCAAGAAAGCAGACTACCTGAAAAACTCTATAATTAGTCAAAAGCTATTTATGTATAAAGATGGCAGAATATATTTCTCCAATACTCAACGACACAAAAATATATTATTATTATACCTTTCCTTAAAGACTCATTTCATATGTACTCAAAACTTATTGCATAGGTTCAAGTAAAGCTACAAATACTTGATTTTAAGGCAAAAACTGAAACAAAGAACTGAAGTTAGCAGAGATGTAAACTTCATATGTAACATAAAGCCTGATCCATCACACACTTGATTTCAAGTCAGGAACATGGATTGCTGTCTCAGTCTGTTCAGGCTGCTATAACATAATACCATAGACTGAGTGGTTTATGAACAACAAAAATATATTTCTCACAGTTCTAAAGGCTGAGAAGTCCAAGACCAAGGTGCCAGCAGAGTCAGTGTCTGGTGAGAGTTTTCTGGTTTATAAAGTATTTTTCTAGAAACCCTTTTCCTGTAAACTCACTTAGTGGAAGGACCTGGGAAACTCTGTGGGATCTCCTTTATGAGTGTTAATCCCATTGGTGAGGGCTCTACTCTCACTGACCTAAGCATCTCCCAAAGGCTTCATCTTTTAATACCATCCTATCGGGCAGTAGGTTTCAACATCTGGATTTAGGGGGTGGAGGTAAACATTCAGTGCATTGCAAATGTTAAACCCTGAGTTAAACCATTTGAAAATGTACATCTATTCTGAAAAATTAATAAAAATCAAAATTTGTTGAAACAATGTAAGAGGACTCTGATAACCACTGATGCCAGTTAGGTACAGAGAGTTACATTTAAGTAACTGTTGGAAATTGTAACAACTGCTTAGTTTGTTAGTTGGACAGATTTGTGGTTCCTTAAGCATATCATAGTGGTATTAAGCTTTTTTATATTTCTTCCAGGGGGTGGAAGTACTCTGTGCTGCTGATAGCAATTTTTTATTTGATATCAATAAAATTATACTTTTAATTAATTGCATAAATTATATGCCATTCTTACCTAAGGTGTGAATATGTATATTTCTATCATACATATTTCAACAGGAAATGTGAGAATACAGAACCAAAGGCTATTATTAACAAATGCCATATGAAATAACAAGTTCTGCTTTTCCTAAACACTAAATACTCCTCTACCTTGATACTCCAGTCAGATTTTTTACTTTTATTCTTTTTTGAAAAATATGGAACATCTTTTAAGAGAAGTATAATTTCAGAGAAGTTACCTAACATACAACTAAGTACTGCACATTACATTGGTATTTAGTATTTTACTATTATAAACTTTCATTTGATTACATATGACCAATATTCTCCAATATTTTAAACAAAGGGGTAAATAATTATCTTCAATACTGGGGATTATTTCCTCCCTTCAATCTTTTTTTTTTTTTTTTCTAACTCTACCTAAGTTTTCATTTTGTAAATAGCATGATGCTTATAATTGGATATCCATCCACATCCCACATCGTCGTGAAAATGTAAAGCAGGGTCATCACTGTTTTATCTTCTTAATGGGATTTGCCTTTAGAAAGGGCTTCCCACGTTACTTGCTGTGCTTACATGCATGTTGCTGTATCATTTGGAGGACACATCTCAGAATCAGACTGTTAGAAACAGTGCTGCAATTTCACATGAGCTAGAATTGCTGTGCTCTAACACGTTTTTCTCAAAGGCAAATATAATCTTAAATTGAGGCAATTTTCCAGAGAAAAAAAGAAAAAGCAAAAAACAACCTATTGAGATAATGTAGGCATTTTCCTTAAAATAAGCTGAATAATTGCCCCTATTCACTGGCTTATTTGACTCAAAATTTTATAAAATTTGGCTCCCAATTTCATCCATATTGGTTCTTTTAACTTTCTGTCAGTGAAGAAAATTCATAGGGAGGAAACATCAATTTTCTTTTAGTTTCATATCATAAAATACAACTTTTAAATACAATACGAACTTTAAAATTTTTCTTAATTGATTTTTTCTTAACCTTTTTAATAGCTTTAGCTAATTATTAAAGTTGAAACATAATTAAATAGCTACAAAATGCATTTATTTTGTTCACACATGAAAAATAGAATTGTAGTCACAAATATATTTAGCCAAATTTAAAAGTGGAATATTTCCAGAAATGAATATTTTGAGGAAATTTATTGAATTTTCATGGTGACATATTTATTTTGAGTATTTTCCTTATAAAATAAAATTTGATCCTTCATAATTTCTAATTATTTCATTTGGAATAACAAAAAATGTATAAACCAAATGCCCACCTCTCATTTTAATTCAGTAAACTTCACATTGTATTCTAAGCAAAAAATCCATGGTTCCTTCATTTTTGCTTTATCTGTACTGTCTCCCTGTTTCTTACTCTCAATGTATCCTTATCTAAAGATGCTATGATGTTTTATAAAATTATGTTTTATTATGTGGATCACAAAACGGGATATCACACTAAAGTCTGATCAGTCTTTGTAGCACAACTATATCATGTCCATTTCTAAAACTGTTTACATGATCTATAAATATATTTGATGATGATAAATACTGAAGTTAAAATCAAGGAGAATGGTAAGGAATTTTAGAAAATAAATAATTTATTATTTGAATTAAATCTGGCATAATTATTTTTTACTGAATTAAAAAACTGCTTAAGATTCCCTAGAAAAAAATATGTGTATGTATAAGTATAATGAATAAATGTTTAGCATCAGTTTGACTTTAAAAAATATTTTCTACCATTAAATTCTAATTGTTAATATACTATTGACTAATATATAATGCACTATTTTTACATTAATTTCTTTTTAAAAAATTAAATTAAATTTTATTTTATTTTTATACAGCAGGTTCTTATTAGCCATCAGTTTAATACACATCAGTGTATACATGTCAATCCCAATTGCCCAATTCATCACACCCCCACCCCCATCCCTCTGTGGCTTTCCCCCCTTGGTGTCCATACGTTTGTTCTCTACATCTGTGTCTCTATTTCTGCCCTGCAAACTGGTTCATCTGTATCACTTTTCTAGATTCCACATATATGTGTTAATATACATTTGTTTTTCTCTTTCTGCCTTACTTCACTCTGTATGACAGTCTCTAGATCTATTCATGTCTCAACAAATGACCCAATTTCATTCCTTTTTATGTCTGAGTAATATTCCATTGTATATATGTACCACATCTTCTTTATCTATTTGTCTGTCAATGGGCATTTAGGTTGCTTCCATGACCTGGCTATTGTAAATAGTGCTGCAATGAATATTGGGGCACATGTGTCTTTTTGAGTTATGTTTTTTTCTGGGTATATGCCCAGTAGTGCGATTGTTGGATCATATGGTAATTCTATTTTTAGTTTTTTAAGGAACCTCCATACTGTTCTCCATAGTGGCTGTATCAATTTACATTGCCACCAACAGTGCAAGAGGATTCCCTTATCTCCACACCCCCTCCAGCATTTGTTGTTTGTAGATTTTCTGATGATGCCCATTCTAACTGGTGTGAGGTGATAGCTCATTGTAGTTTTGATTTGCATTTCTCTAGTTAGTGATGTCAAGCAGCTTTTCATGTGCTTCTTGGCCATCTGTAGGTCTCCTTTGGAGAAATGTCTATTTAGGTCTTCTGCCCATTTTTGGATTGGGTTGTTTGTTTTTTTTAATATTGAGCTGCATGAGCGGTTTATATATATTGGAGATTAATCCTTTGTCCATTGATTCATTTGCAAATATTTTCCCCATTCTGTGGGTTGTCTTTTCATCTTGTTTATGGTTTCTTTTGCTGTGCAAAAGCTTTTAAGTTTCATTAGGTCCCATTTGTTTATTTTTGTTTTTATTTCCATTACTCTAGGAGGTGGCTCAAAAAAGATATTGCTGTGATTTATGTCAAAGAGTGTTCTTCCTATGTTTTCCTCTAAGAGTTTTATAGTGTCCAGTCTTACATTGAGGTCTCAAATCCATTTTGAGTTTATTTTTGTGTATGGTGTCAGGGAGTGTTCTAATTTCATTCTTTTATGTGTAACTGCCCAGTTTCTCTAGCACCACTTATTGAAGAGACTGTCTTTTCTCCACTGTATATCCTTGTCTCCTTTGTCATAGATTAGTTGACCATAGGTGTGTGGGTTTATCTCTGGGCTTTCTATCTTGTTCCACTGACCTATGCTTCTGTTTTTGTGCCAGAACCATATTGTCTTGATTACTGTAGTTTTGTAGTATAGTCTGAAGTCAGGGATTCTGATTCCTCCAGCTCCATTTTTTTCCCTCAAGACTGATTTGGCTATTCGGGGTCTTTTTTGTCTCCATACAATGCCATTGGTAATTTGATAGGGATTGTATTGAATCGGTAGATTGCTTTGGGTAGTATAGTCATTTTTCACAATATTAATTCTTCCGATCCAGGAACATGATATATCTCTCCATCTGTTGGTATCATCTTTAATTTCTTTCATCAGTGTCTTATAGTTTTCTGCAGACAGGTCTTTTGTCTCCCTAGGTAGGTTTATTCCTAGGTATTTTATTCTTTTTGTTGCAATGGTAAATGAGAGTGTTTCCTTAATTTCTCTTTCAGATATTTCATCATTAGTGTATAGGAATGCAAGAGATTTCTGTGCATTAATTTTGTATCATGAAACTTTACCAAATTCATTGATTAGCTCTAGTAGTTTTCTGGTAGCATCTTTAGGATTCTCTATGTATCTGCATGTCATGTCATGTCATGTATCTCATGTCATCTGCAAACAGTGACAATTTTACTTCTTCTTTTCCAACTTGTATTCCTTTTATTTCTTTTTCTTCTCTGATTGCCATGGCTAGGACTTCCAAAACTATGTTGAATAATAGTGGTGAGAGTGGACATCCTTGTCTTGTTCCTCATCTTAGAGGAAATGCTTTCAGTTTTTCATCATTGAGAATTATGTTTGCTGTGGGTTTGCCATATATGACCTTTATTATTTTGAGGTAGGTTCCCTCTATACCCACTTTCTGGAGAGTGGAGTGTTTATCATAAATTGGTGTTGGATTTTGTCCAAAGCTTTTTCTACATCTGTTGAGATGATCATATGGTTTTTATTCTTCAATTTGTTAATATGGTGTATCACATTGATTGATTTGTATATATTGAAGAATCCTTGCATCCCTGGGATAAATCCCACTTGATCATGGTGCATGATCCTTTAAATGTGTTGTTGGATTCTGTTTGCTAGTATTTTGTTGAGGATATTTGCTCCTATATTCATGAGTGATATTAGTCTGTAATTTTCTTTTTTCATTGTATCTTTGTCTGGTTTTCATATCAGGGTGATGGTGGCCTCATAGAATAAGTTTGGGAGTGTTCCTTCCTCCAAAAATTTTTGGACGAGTTTGAGAAGGATGGGTGTCAGCTCTTCTCTAAATGTTTGATAGAATTCACCTGTGAAGCTATCTGGTCCTGGACTTCTGTTTGTTGGAAGATTTTTAATCACAGTTTCAATTTCATTACTTGTGATTGGTCTGTTCATATTTTCTATTTCTTCCTGATTCAGTCTTGGAAGATTATACCTTTCTAAGAATTTGTCCATTTCTTCCAGGTTGTCCATTTTATTGGCATAAAGTTGCTTGTAGTAGTCTCTTAGGATGTTTTGTATTTCTGTGGTGTCTTCTCCTTTTTCATTTCTAATTTTATTATTTTGAGTCCTCTCCCTCTTTTTCTTGATGAATCTAGCTAATGGTTTGTCAATTTTGTTTGTCTTCTCAAAGAACCAGCTTTTAGTTTTATTGGTCTTTGCTATTGTTTTCTTTGTTTCTATTTCATTTATTTCTGCTCTGATCTTTATGATTTCTTTCCTTCTGCTAACTTTGGGTTTTGTTTGTTCTTCTTTCTCTAATTTCTTTATGTGTAATGTTAGATTGTTTATTTGAGTTTTTTTTTTTTTTTTTTTTTAACTGAGGAAGTGAACGGCACCTTTATTCTGAGGCTGAACAGCAATGGATGCCCTCCCTTGTTAACTGCTCCACCCTCCATTTGGGGGGAGGTAGGGGAAGGAAACATGCAGCCACCTCTCCTTTTCCCTTCCACCCTCCCAGGGCTCACTATCACCCCTCTCTAAAGTCACCCTCCTCTCTTTTTCTTATTTTTTGAGGTAGGCTTGTATAGCTATAAACTTCCCTCTTAGAACTGCTTTTGCTGCATCCTATAGGTTTTGGATCATCGTGTTTTCATTGTCATTTGTCTCTAGGTACTTTTTGATTTCCTCTTTGATTTTTTCAGTGATCTCTTGATTATTTAGTACATATTGTTTAGCCTCCATGTATTTGTGTTTTTTACGTTTTTTTCCCTGTAATTCATTTCTAATCTCATAGCGTTGTGGTCAGAAAAGATGCTTGATATGATTTCGATTTTCTTAAATTTACTGAGGCTTGATTTGTGACCCAAGATGTGACCTATCCTGGAGAAGGTTCCGTGCACACCTGAGAAGAAAGTGTAATCTGCTGTTTTGGTTGGAATGTCCTATAAATATCAGTTAAATCTATCTGGTCTATTGTGTCATTTAAAACTTGTGTTTCCTTATTAATTTTCATTTTGGCTGATCTCTCCATTGGTGTAGGTGAGGTGTTAAAGTCCCCCACTATTATTGTGTTACTGTCAGTTTTCTCTTTTATAGTTGTTAGCAGTTGCCTTATGTATTGATGTGCTCCTATGTTGGGTGCATATATATTTATAATTGTTATATCTTCTTGGATTGATCCCTTCATCATTATGTAGTGTTCTTCCTTGTCTCTTGTAACATTCTTTATTTTAAAGTTTATTTTATCTGATATGATTATTGCTACTCTAGCTTTCTTTTGATTTCCATTTGCATGCAATATCCTTTTCCATCTCCTCACTTTCAGTCTGTATGTGTCCCTAGGTCTGTAGTGGGCCTGCTGTAGACAGCATATATATGGGTCTTGTTTTCACATCCATTCACCAAGCCTGTGTCTTTTGGTTAGAGCATTTAATCCATTCACGTTTAAGGTAATTATTGATATGTATGTTCCTATGACCATTTTCTTAATGGTTTGGGTTTGTTTTTGTAGGTCTTTTTCTTCTCTTGTGTTTCCCACTTAGAGAAATCCCTTTGGCATTTGTTGTAGAGCTGGTTTGGGGGTGCTGAATTATCTTAGCTTTTGCTTGTCTGTAAAGTTTGTAGAGTTTCTGCTGAGAAATCTGCTGTTAACCTTATGGGAGTTCCCTTGTATGTTATTTGTTGTTTTTCCTTGACTGTTTTCAATAATTTTTCTTTGTCTTTAAATTTTTACCAATTCGATTACTATGTGTCTCAGCATGTTTTTCCTTGGGTTTATCCTGTATGAGACTTGCTGGGCCTCCTGGACTTGGGTGGCTATTTCCTCTCCCATATTAGGGAAGTTTTTGACTATAATCTCTTCAAATATTTTCTCTGGTCCTTCCTATCTCCCTTCTCCTTCTGGGACCCCTATAATGTGAATGTAGGCACGTTTAATGTTGCCCCAGAGATCTCTTAGTCTGTCTTTGTTACTTTTCATTCTTTTTTCTTTACTCTGTTCCACAGCAGTGAATTCCACCATTCTGTCTTCCAGGTCACTTATCTGTTCTTCTGCCTCAGTTATTCTGCTATTGATTCCTTCTAGTACAGCTTTCATTTCAGTTATTGTATTGTTCATCTCTGTTTGTTTGTTCTTTAATTCTTCTAGGCCTTTGTTAAACATTTCTCGCATCTTCTCCATCTTTGCTTCTATTCTTTTTCTGAGGTCCTGGATCATCTTCACTATCATTATTCTGAATTCTTTTTCTGGAAGGTTGCCTATCTCCACTCATTTTGTTGCATTTCTGGAGTTTTATCTTGTTCCTTCATCTGGTACATAGCCCTCTGCCTTTCCATCTTGTCTATCTTTCTGTGAATGTGTTTATCTTTCCACAGGCTGCAGGATTGTAGTTCTTCTTGCTTCTGCTGTCTGTCCTCTGCTTAATGAGGCTATCTGAGGCTTGTGCAAGTTTCCTGATGGGAGGGACTGGTGGTGGGTAGAGCTGTGTGTTGCTCTGGTGGGCAGAGCTCAGTAAAACTTTAGTCTGCTTGACTTCTGATGGGTGTGGCTGGGTTCCCTCCCTATTGGTTGTTTGGCCTGAGGCACCCCAACACTGGAGCATACCTGGGGTCTTTGGTAGGTCTAACGGCCTACTCTGGGAGGGCTCACGCCGAGGAGTACTACCCAGAACTTCTGCTGCCAGTGTCCTTGTCCCCATGGTGAGCCACACCCACCCCCTGCCTCTGCAGGAAACCCTCCAACACTAGCAGGTAGGTCTCTTTCAGTCTCCTATGAGGTTACTGCTCCTTCCCCTTGGTCTCGATGTGCACTCTACTTTGTGTGTGCCCTCCAAGAGTGGAGTCTCTGTTTCCCCCAGTCCTGTCAAAATCCTACAATCAAATCCCACTAGGCTTCAAAGTCTGATTCTCTAGGAATTCCTCCTCCCATTTCCAGACCCCCAGGCTGGGAAGCCTGACGTGGGTTTCAGAACCTTCACTCCAGTGGGTGGATTTCTGTGGTATAAGTGTTCTCCAGTCTGTGAGTCACCCACCCAGCAGTTATGGGATTTGATTTTACTGTGGTTGCACCCCTCCTACCATCTCACTGTGACTTCTCCTTTGTCTTTGGATGTGGGGTATCTTTTTTGGTGAGTTCCAATGTCTTCCTGTCAATGATTGCCCAGCAGCTAGTTGTGATTCTGGTATTCTCACAAGAGAGAGTGAGAGCATGTCCTTCTACTCCACCATCTTGGTTCAGGGTCCCTATAATACACTATTAACTATACTCTTACATATTATATATAGTATATGTTGATATACTATTATGGTGTTGACTAATATAATTGAAGATGAATGTGATAGTTATTTTGCAGAGGTTATAAAACTAGATATAGTCATAGATATAGAATTTTCCATCATCCAAAATTTTTGAAATAATTATATCAAATAAAAATTTTCAGATATAATTCCAGTGGGGAATTCAGCTCTTGTCATAAGTCATGATGCTTTTGAAGTTTGAAACCATATAAGCATTGATCTTTCTGTATTTACTTGGCTATGTGGAATCCTACAATTAGTCCCTCTTTTTTATTGAGAATATAATATCATTCCAGATTTTGATGTAACTACAAATGGGCTTGTTTTATAAATTTCCCCTTGATTTCAAAATTTGATTCTGCATTTTCCTTATAATATTTGCACCAAGACAAATTGGGATTTCTTCCTATTAAAAAAAATAATAAGTTAGGTGAAGTGAGAAAATAATCATAAATCATGTCCTTGTCTAAATTATTTATGACAGCAGTCATGAATTTTAAGACTTAAATATTAGATACTTAATAAATGAACAGAAAATTTTTGTTTATGGCTAACTTCTTAAATGTTTAATCATTCATCTCTTCTTTGAATTGTAAACATTCTTCTGAAAGTGTTTCTTTACAACTTTTAATTAGCATTGCTAGTTTTCAAAATTATAAAGTTAATAAAGTAAAAATATATATACATACATGTATACTTATACATATATATATATATATATAATTCCAATTTTATAAGTTGCAACAAAGACATTTACTTTCCTTATATTCCAATGAACTTTTTAGTACTTAAGTTTACTTATCACATATAAACTTGTATTTCCTTTGTCAGAAGTCTTTGTGAAGATTATCAGAAACATCTGTGAATGATGTGAAAAATAGATTCAATATAAGAGTTTTAATCAGAATAAATTTGTATGTATTAAGACTTAGATTTATCATCTGTTTAATTCAACAGTAGTGAAAACAGTTCACAATAGCTAATGTTCACACAAGATTTGATACATGCCACTTCTGTACAGTGAGATTTACACATATGATTCAGATTTTCTTTTCTCCATCCCCAAGTATCCAGAATTTGTAGATAGAGAGCAAAATTGTCTCCCCCAAAGTGAAAATCTGTCCAGGGTCATAGCAGCAAATTGGAGTGACAGGTAGTGGGCTTCTGGTGCCTAAGGCTCTCTGCCCTGAGGCACCCCTGTCTAATTCCTAACACAACCAGAACTGACACAAATTATGATGTAGCTCTCAGCACTTCCAAAGGTACACGTGACCAGGCAGAGTAGATGACACACAAGCGAGCATCAATTCATGGGCCAAAATAACTAAATATCTGAGAAAAAAAATTCCCTGAAAGAAAATTAACTGAATACAATATAACCTCTGATTCAGAATTATTAGAATGACAATACCAACAGTATTAAAAAGGTGTGATATTAGTGATCTGTCACATGACAAGTTCTTAACAGGAAAAATATGAACTATTACTCATAAGTACATAAAAATTAAAATAGAAAATACAATAGGATAGATCAAGCTGTATAATAGTACTATCAAGCCCCTCTATTTAGTTGAGAAAATAATATTATTCCAGCTTTGATACAGCTGCTGGCATTCTTGCTTTATAAAATTATTTACCATTTTCTCCTTGATTTCAAATTTTGATACTGCATTTTCCTGGATTTGTCCCTATTTTTTTTTAATAGGTGAGGTAAGAATAAATGAGGTAGAATGTAAAAAGTTCAGATTGAAAAATTCTTCTAGAGACAACAAAAAGGTCAATACAGTGTGAACTAAATATCTAAAAAGAACAAAATCAAGCATAATGGAAAGGATTGATAGAAAAGGTGTATTAAGGCAAAAACAACGTTTTAATTTTAGAATCTAAATGGAGGCACATGCAAATACACTGTACGATGCTTTCAGCTCTTAATTGGATTGTAAATGTTCATAATAAGCTGTTGGGGTGGGGAAGAAGAGCTCAGAGGAGGGCTGGAGGAGGTGAGACAATGTCTTGCAATGAAATTTCCTGTTGGAGGATGTGTGTTCATGGTGAGGAGACATTCTGTTAATAAATAATGAAGACAATGCAGATAAGTTTTTTAGAATTTAATAAAAAATAAAAATCTTAGATTCAAAGTTAAAAAATAAGAACCTCATTGAAAAAAAATTGTCTAAAGTTTATAGAGAAAAAGAGCAAAATAACAATCAAAGAGCCCTGTCAGACCAACACCAGTCTACTCAACAGATACTTTAGAAATAAGACAACTAGGAAATGTTCTTTAGACACTAAAAACCTTAGCCTTATAATGTGATATCCAAGTAAGTGTCATTCCAATGTGAGGAAATAATATTATCCTCAGACAGAAAAGGTCTCCGAAAATTTGCCATACCATGACATAGGACATTGTAGGACGTATATTCAAAGACACTGGAAGCATCCTTGACAAAAGTATTCTAAAAAGATAAATACATAGAGGAGATGGTACAAAAGGTCTGGTAAGGGTAATTGAATATCATAATGTGTATACTATGATTTTTTTTCTAAAAAGAAGAGAAACTTGTCTGTCTCATGTAAAAATGCCTTTCTAACCAGCTACTGCATTGAAGGCAAAGGGTTTGGTATAGTATTTACTCACTCTCACTCTGCCTGACTCATGATGGGTCTACAGATATCTCTCTAATAAATAATCCAAAATATGTTTCTTAATAATATATTCAAGTTTTTATACAAGTCATTTGCAAGGGCTACTGATGAAACAGTGCTTAGCAGATAAATCTTGGTCAAAGGACTGAATGATTGACAGAACTATGGACCTACTGAATTAATGGTTAAATACAGCAAATTATATTAAAATACAGCAGTGAAACATCTAGAACCAGGACATGACATGAACTCAAAAGGAGTGGGGCGTGGGTTAGTTGAGGGAAACAACAGATGTGAATTAATTATCTTGGATCATTATAGGCATACAAAGAGGAAGAAAACCTAACAGATTTATGTAAAATTAAAAATTAATACAAATATCTGAACAGACTTAAGTGTACATTTTTTAATTTGAAATATCCTCTAAACTCTGCAAAACATACTGTACAGCAAATTTGAAGTTTATTTTATTTACTGGTTCATTTTATCTGTACTTCTATAATTTTCATGGCCCAACGTATATTTGCGTTGAAGGGTAATTGTGTGAACACAAATTCACGCGTGGATCAACATGGTCAAAACTACTGAACAATAATAATATACTTTTTAAGGAAAGAAAAGATTATGATGACTCATCTTGAAAATCTAAAAATGTAAATAACAAATTAATCTGCTCACTAGATTCTAAAACTAATTGAAAACCTACGCTGCTTTTGACCAGCCAAAAACTACTGCCTAAAACTTGTGACATACTAAAACAACATAGTAGTTTAACATGATTACAACATATCTTTAACATTTAAATTTAAATAGATTAACAGTGGCAGCCAGATACTAGGATTAAACTCCCAATCAGTCTGTCGTTCAAATAAGCAAAGACTAAACAAGAAATATAAGGATACAGCAAAGAATATGAAACCCTGAGACTGAAATTATTTAACAATATTCATCTCTTTCTAAAATGTCCCCATAAGAGTGACAATCTAATTTATCCATGTCTTGAGCTCTTCTTGTACATAACTATGATTTTTAGACATAGGGAAATATTTCAAACTCACTTTTAGTAGGAAAATAATGTGAGTAGGAAACTAGCTTTATTAGTTTTGAGAAAAAAAATGTAAAAAATTGAAGATGCTGAGAGACCTGGGTAAAGCAGAAGGGCAACCCCAAGGACTCCATGGTATTCAAAAGAGTTCCCTTGCAGAGACTTACCTCAGACAAATCATGTAACCTTTCAAAACCACCATGGACCTGCAGGAAGGATTTGTGTAGCCCAGTTGTATTTTGTACCTCCGATGTCTGTTTTCTATAGTTTGTGAGTGAGACTAGTCACTGAATCACCAGGAAAGGTTAAATGGCAAGTGTAAAATCATTGTCCACTTTGTCACTGCTTTTATTCTGAACTATCTAATGCTCTGAACAGATCCAGGGAAACAGATTATATTACAGCCTCATGCCATTAGCCCTGCATCCAAAACCTAATTTCTGGAAATATCAAGCTTGGTTAAATTTTTGATATATATGGCGTGTATTTATAATATCCTTATGTTAATCAGGTAAATGAAAACAAACTTGGCTTTTAACTTTCTCTGACACACAGGCACTCAATTCAAGATGATGACTTATTTATAGACAAAGAATTGAATGCTAAAATTAAGTAGAAACATTCACTTTGGTGGCTCTTTGCTCAGAAAAGTAGGAAACAAACTAAAATATTATATAATAGTGGCAGTATAATATAACTTTAAAATAATTTTCTTTGAAGTTGATACAGAGAAAAAAAATCTTCCTCAGGGTCAATAGAAGTGGTGTTACAATAGAATAAATATCAATCCCTATTACTTTCTATAATTTCATCATTTTCAAAGTTCAGACCAAAAATTCTTGATTTATTGCTGATGGATATATCCTTAACTGTTTAGATTGATAGATAGATGATAGATAGATAGATAGAGATAGAGATGTATAGATATATATCCCAATTGCTTTCCTCTTCCACTGCATCTCTCCTACCCTGGTCTAACCGACCCTCGCCTTCTTGCAGCAGCTTTTCTCTGCCTGCTGCCTCTGCTTCTACTTCTCCTACTGTTGATTCTGTTATTGACTTGAAATCAGTGGTTCCTTTATTATGGAAGTCAGATCATATCATCCCTCTGCTCAGCCTTCTCCAGTGGCTTTCATTTCACTCAGTGTAAGTGTTAAAACTCCTACAGTGACCTGCAAATAGGATGAATGTATGTCCCAGTTTGTTTGGGGCAACCAGGTTCACACTTGGTTTCCAGTCATAATTATTAATCCTATCATTCTTAAAAGTGATCGCTCCTTAATGCTCAGTTTTGTGACCAGTCTCCCATGGGCCCTTTGCAATCTGTCTCTGGTCCATCTTCCTCTCTGCCTCCCTCTTCAGACACACTCCCCTCTGCTATTCTTTAATTACTTATGGGAAGATCTGTCCCCATTGCCCTTCCATTCACTCTTCCCTGGGCCTGGGATACGCATCACTCAGCTTTCTCCAAGTGTCCTCTCACACCACTGTCAAGCCTTTACTTCCAAGCAGCATTCTCAGTGAGCCTTCCCTAGTGTCCCCACCTCACCACTCACAATTTTTTTTCTCTACTGAACTTTTCTTCTTAGCACTCATCAACATTTGTGTGTCTGTATCCATCAGAACATAGGGATCATGTGGGAAGAGATTTAGTTGATATGTTTATCCTGTTTTTCTAAAGTCTTGCTCATGGTAAATTCTCAATAAGTATTTCATGAATGAATGAATGAATGAATGGACATAAAAACTGGCCCTTAATTATTTTTAATTAAAAAATATTTTATATTGGAGTATAATTGATTAACAGTGTTGTGTTAGTTTCAGGTGTACAGCAAAGTTATCCAATTATACATCTACATATATCTATTCTTTTTCAAATTCTTTTCCTATTTAGATTATTATGGAATACCGAGCAGAGTTCCCTGTCACTATGTAATAGATCATTGTTGGTTATCTATTTTAAATATAGCCATGTGTACATGTCAGCCAAAAACTGCCTCTCTGTACCCTAACCCCCTGATAACCATTAGTTCCTTCTCTAACCCTGTGAGTCTGCTTCTGTTTTATAAATAAGTTCATTTGATCTTTTTCCTTTTTTTTTTTTTTTTTTTTTTGGGAATTCTATTTAAGCTTCCTTGATGCTTGCTCTTCGCTGTGTGGTCAGGCTAGTACTTTTCACACTTACCTTTATTTATCCTACGGGCAGATTAAAGGGACTCAATACTCACAGGTTATGTTTACATAAAGCATTATGTTACAAAGGGAATGTTCTTTAAACTCTCGTAGTTTATTTTAAAATGTTATTCCATTTCTGCATTGTGCTCCATTATAATTATATTTTTAATATATAAACACTATTTTAATTTACTTACCATCAATTAAAGTCCATGTGGGCTTAATTCAATAAACATTTATTGGCTGTCTACCATATGCCGGCTGCTGGGGATACATCAGTGAGCAAAGCAGATAACACTGTTCTCTTTGATGAGAATTTTCAGTAAGGGAAAACAGCATATTAGGTTTGTATAGATACTTAAAAGAGTTATGTGTTATCAAAAACAAAAGAAGATTTGATATTGGCGAGTGTAGGGTTTGAATGAAAAAGAAGAAAAAAATAAATGCAAAATTTTTGACTGGAAGCACTGTTACTGAAAGTGGGGTCCAGCTGCTCAAAGCTCAAAAACCAATAAAGAGGCAAGCTTGGTGGAAGAGAGTCTGCTTTATTTCAGATGCCAGCAACAGGGGGTAAGGTGGGGGAGGGAATGGTGGATTCCTGTCCAAAGCCTTACTACCCCTACTGATAATCACTGGGAAATCACTGCTTTTATAGGCAGAGGGCTACGTGCAGAAACAGTACCATCAGCTGACAGTCATCATTTTTTTTTTTTTTTTTTGGTACGCGGGCCTCTCACTGTTGTGGCCTCTCCCGTTGCGGAGCACAGCCTCCGAACGCGCAGGCTCAGCGGCCATGGCTCATGGGCCCAGCCGCTCTGCGGCATGTGGGATATTCCCAGACTGGGGCACGAACCCGTGTCCCCTGCATCGGCAGGCAGACTCTCAACCACTGCACCACCAGGGAAGCCCGTGACAGTCATTTTGAAGCTGGTCATGCAATGGTCTGACCAGCATCATCTTGATTGTTTTAAGTACAGTCAATCTTCAGTTCCAGGGTTGTTTTGTTCCCATTTTGACAAAGTTCAATTTATCTTTGTTTTGTTACTCACATTCCATGATATTTTGGTAGCTTCTTTAAGAAATATTTGTCTAGGCAAATGTCACTAACTTTTTTTCCTATGTTTCCTTTGAGTTTAATAGTTTTTGCTCTTGAATTTTAGTCTATGATTCATTTTGATTAGATATTTGTACATGGGATAATGATTAAAAAGCAGTTCATTTTTTTTCCCATATCAACTGTCTCTGCAGAACTTCTTGATAAGAATTCGTTCTTTTCATATTGCATTCCCTTAGCACCTTGGTTGAAAATCAATTGGCCATCTCTCTCTGTCTATTTCTGAACATGGTATTCTGTTTCATTGATCAATATATCTCTCTTTATGGCAAAACCATACTCTCATGCTCACTGTACATTTACGATGTTGGAGAGGAAGAAATTTTTCCTCTATGCTTCTAGGTTATTCTGGCTGGTCTAAGAATTTAATTTGACATGAGACAGATTAACAGGAGAAAATCAAACAGAAGTTTAATAACATTGTACACACGGAAGAGACCCAGGAAAACTAAGTAACTCCCCAAATGGCTGAAGCCCTCACTTTAAATACCGTCTTCAGCTAAAGACAAAGGAGAATGTTGTGAATATGTGGATAGTGAAATCCACATGGGGGACAAGTTGGTAGAGTAGGAAGATCGGGGCTCACGCCCTCTCATGTACACCAAAATTACAGCTACATGTAGAAAAACTATTTCTGATAATGACCTGACAACTAGCAGAGAAAATTTTTCACAACTAGAGATAAAAAAGAAAGCCACATTGAGATAAGTAGGAAAGATGGAGACACGGTCTGACCGGGACATCCGCCTCTGTCACTGTGACCCACATAAGAAGGGATAGCACAACCATCAGAGTTTCCCCTGAGAACCAAGGGCTCCAAACCCCACATCAGACTCCCCAGCCTGAGAGTCCTGCACCAGGAAGGTGAGCCACCAGAACATCTGGCTTTGAAAACCAATGCGACTTATATCCAAGAGAGCCAGAGGGCTGTAGGAAATTAAACTTCTGCTCTTAAAAGACAGAAGAGAAACTCACTTGATCCAAATCCCAGCACTTAGGCAGCAGCTTGAAAAGCACCTCTTTCTTACGTGAAGGAGATTTATTGACTAGTTTTACATTACGTGTCCGAGAGGCAGGGATCTTTCGGAAATTTCTTTGCATATGGCTGAGTTGGTGGGTGTCAGTTTTTGTTTGTTTGTTTTTTGTTTGGGGCTCACATCCTACCTAGCTGGTCTGGCACTGGCAGCACCATCTATGACTCTCCCCATCTAAGTTATTAGCACTGCTCACCTTATCCTGGGTTCACTTGTGGACCCGACACAGTGATGCCAAATCCAGCCTCTGTACACTGACACTGAATTAAATCTTGGAGACAGAGTTTTGGGTGAAGTAGAAAAAATAGGTTTATTCCTTTGCCAGGCAAAGGGAGCCACCAGGTTAATGCCCTCAAAACTGTGTGTCCCAACCTGGAGTGGGTAGTGAAGAATTTTATAATAATAATTCAAAGAGGGCATGATCAGCTCGTGGACATTTTTCTGATTGGTTGGTGGTGAGGTAAGTGGGAGTCAGCATCATCAACCATCTGGTTCCAACCAATCTGGGATCTACATGCTTGTGGGCAGCACACAGTTAGCTTCTCCCACATGGTGGGGGTTTCAGTCTCTGCAAAAGAGCTCAAATATATTGTTCTGTGTATCCCTTGAAGGAGTACCAGGACCCTGCCTCAAGGCTGCGCTATTGTTTCTTGACTGCTCCTCCCTTGTCTCTGAATCCCCTCCCTTCCCTGAATAGCAACTGTTTGAACCTGCCCTTTGGAACTCAGGGAAGGGCATGGAGACTGAATGAAGCTTATTTCCTGTAATCAAGAAATGGGGGACACAAAAATGCTTTTGTGCACAGGAGCCCCATAGTGTCCCGCTCAGTTTCAACAGCCAGCCTCCTGCTCCCTCCACCATTCCTGGTAGCCACCCTCAGCCAGCAGCAGAGACCCTCTAAAGCAGTGCCCCCCAACCCGCTAGACCTGGTGGACACCATCAGCCAGCACCACCATTCCCCCAAATAGGATCTCAACCTGGGGGTCAACCCTGCACACCAGAGCACCCACAACAGTTGTGACTGGACCTTACATAATCTTTCAAGACTGAATCAGGAAGATGGAAAATCTGACAGACCAATTACTAATAGTTGTCAACTACAAATTGGCAGTTGCCATTGACACTTGTCATCTACCTCTACAAGGATTAAATCACATGCTGCTGCAGCTGCTGATTTTCAACACCCCCTGGAAGGAGTTCAGGGTGGAGGGCAGAAATAAGGCACTCTGTGCTCTGGGAAAAACTGGCAGAACAGGTCTTCAGATAGTTAGATATTTTCAGGAGCTGATTTTATGAGTCTAATTTTTATATCTCTTCATATCTAGAAAAGCACTAAAATCCTCCATGGTGAAAACTGCTCCTTGTGACTAGCAGAAACCTTCTCAAAAAAAATATGTGCTTGATGGCATGTACTCCCCCTTCACCAAAATCACATATATACTGACATTTCCCCCTACCTCCTTGGAGCAGTTTCTCAGAATTATCTGAAATGCTGTTTTCTGGGCTACAGTTCTCATTTTGCCCCAAATACAACTTAATTCATGACTCTCACGTTGTGTATTTTTTAAGTTGACATAGTGATATTGAATAAGTAATCAAAAGACTCCCAACAAACAGGTGAATTCTACCAAACATTTATTTAAAAAAAATTTAATACATATTCTTCCCTAATAATTTCCAAAATTTGAAGAGGAAGAAACACTTCCAGACTCTTTCTACTACAAGGCCAACATTATCCTGATATCAAAACCAGACACTACAAAAAAGAAAACTTACAAGCCTTCATCTCTATTGAACATAGATGCAAAATTCCTCAACACAATATTAGCCAAATTCAACAATATGTTGAAAGAATCATACATCATGATCAAGTGAGTTTTATCTCAGGGATGCAAGCATGATTCAATATTTGCAAATCAATCAGTGTGATGCAGTATGTTAACAAAATGAAAAATAAAAATCATGTAATCATCTCAATTGATACCCAAAAATATTTGCCAAAACTCAACATCCATTTATAAAAAAAAATAAAAACAAACTCTCAACAAAATGGGTATAGAGGGATATTAACTCAAGATAATAAAGGCCGTATGTGACAAAACCACAGCTAACATCATATTCAAATGTGAAGAGATTAAAGAATTTCCCCTATGATCAGAAACAAGACAAGGATGCCTACTATCATTACTTTTATTTAACATAGTATTGGGAGTCCTGACCACAGCAATCAGGTAAGAAAGAGAAATAAAATGAATCCAAATTAGAAAAGATGGATGAAAACTGTTACTGTTTGGAGATAACAGGACACTATACAGAGAAAACACTATAGACCCCATGGAAAAAAACAACAACAACTATTAGAACTAAGAAACATAGTAAAGTTGCAGGATACAAAATTAATATACAAATATATGTATAATTTTATAAAGTAATCAACCTTTCAGAAAGAGAAATTGTGAAAACAATCTCATTTACAATTCATCAAAAAGAATAAAATGCCTAGGAATACATCTAACCAAAAGAGTAAAAGACATGTACTCTGAAAACTATAAGATATTGATGAAAGAATTGGAAAATGATACAAATAAATGAAAAGATTGTTCTCATGGATTGGAATAATTAATACTGTTAAAATGCCCATACTACCCAGAGCAATCTACAGATTCAGTGCAAGATGTATTAAAATACAAATGGTATTTTTCACAAAAGTGAAGCAAATAATTCTAAAACTGGTATATAAACACAAAAGACTCCACATAGCCAAAACAATCTTGAGAAGGAAGAACAAAACTGTAGGTATCTTACCCCCAGTTTTCAAACTATACTACAAAGCTACAGTAAGCAAAAGAGTTTGGTACTGGCACAAAAACAGACACAGAGATCAATGGAACAGAATAGAAAACCCAGAAATAAATCCATTTTTATATAGTCAATTAATCTACCACAAAGGGGGCAAGAATATACAATGGGGAAAAGACAGTCTCTTCAATAAATGGTGCTGGGAAAACTGGACAGCTGCATGCAAAACAAAAAAATAAAACTGAAATATATTCTTACACCATATACAAATATAAACTCAAAACGGATTAAAGACTTAAATATGAGACCTGAAACCATTAATCTCCCAGAAGAAACATTGTAAGTATGCTCTTTGATATTGCCCTAGCAATAATTTTTTGGAACTGTCTCCTCAGGCAAGGGCAGTAAAAGTAAAAATAAACAAATGTGACTACACCAAACTAAAAAGTTTTGCACAGTAAAGGAGTCATCAATGCAACCAAAAGGCAATGTACATAAATAGGAGAAAGTATTTTCAATGATATATCTGATAATGGGTTATATGAAAATTATATAAAGAAATTATACAACTTGATCTCAAGATAAACCCCCAAAAATCTGATTAAAAATAGGCAGAGAATCTGAATAGACATTTTTCCAAAAAAGACATGCAACTGGCCAACAGATACATGAAAAGATGCTCAACATGACTAATCATCAGGGAAATCTCTACATCCTTGCCAAAACCTTACACCTGTGAGGATGGCTACTACCAAAAAGACAACAAATAGCAGGTGTTGACAAGGATGTGGAGAAAATGGATTTCCTTCTGCACTGTTGATGGGAATAAAATTTGAGGCAGGCTTCATGGCAAACAGTAGGAGATTCCTCAAAAAAATTAAAAATAGAACTATTATATGATCCAGCAATTCCACTTCTGAGTACTTACCTAAACCAAAAGGACTAATTCAAAAAGATATATGCATCCCAACGTTCTTTGCAGCATTTACAACAGCCAAGATATGGAAGCAACATAAGCATCCATAGGCGCATGAGAGGTTAAGGAAAATGTGACAGATAGAATACATAGATGAATAGAATAGATAGAAGACATACCATAGAATATTACTTAGACATAAGAATGAATGACATCTTGCCACTTGTGATGACATGGATGGACCTTGAGGGTATTATGCTAAATAAAGTAGGTCAGATGAAGAAAAACAAATACCATATTATCTCACTTATATGGGGAGTCTAAAAAAAAAACATAGGAACAAACAAAGCAAAACAGACAGATATACAGACACAGAAAATAAAAGGGTGGTTGCTTAAGGGGAGGGGGTTGGGGGATGAGCGAAATGGGTGAAAGGCATTAATAGGTTCAAAATTCCATTTATAAAATACATAGGTCATGGGGATGTAATATGCAGCATCAGGAATATAGTTAATAATATTCTAAAAATTTTGTATGATGACAGGTTTGCTGGACTTGTCATTGTGGTCACTTCACAATGTATTTCATTGTCAGATCACTATATTTTACATATGAAGTTAACATAATATTGTATGTCAACTAAACATTACTAAAAAAAGAAATCCACACACATACGGGAATAGAAAAATAACAAGTAATAAGAGAAATACCAATTTAAGCACAGTGATTGTGTATAGTGGCATCTGGATTTAAATGTGACATTTATTTTATTACTTTTACCTTTTTGTGGTTAATTTAAATAATAACTTCTAGTTTTTCAGTCAGAAAAATATATTTATTTAAGTCATGTCAATATACATTTAATATAGTTCACAGGCAACTTTCTTTTCCAGTCCATGTAATAATCCTTATTATTTACTGTATTAACTGCATAGCATCGTCATGACCAAACCTATAGTTGAGTCGTTTTGTGGAAATAACAACATGGATGCATTGAAGATCTTTGTATTTTTTTCTAGCCATATTTCTGATAATGTTTCTGTAAGATTAATTTCCAGAAATATATTGCTATTCAATGGATATAGATGTTATTTCCATTCCAACAAGCAAAAAACAAAGATCCTTTCCTTGGTATGTGCATTCAAAATGTAGAACAATTTAAATTTCTAGGTGCACCATTTTGTGTCTCTCTTTGAAAAATTATTGTCAAAACTCACACTACAGTCTACTTTACTTTTTGTATGTTGGAAAAGTTGGGACAAACAAAATTGGTGAAAACATGCTTGTTGGCACTGTAATTTGAAATTCTGTGTTTAAATTATATTTTTGCCTGAGTTACCTCAAGAGCTAAAAAGAAGAGCAGTTGCATACAAATAGTAGAACCTCCTACTTTATCCCATGACTGCACTTAGATTCATGAGGAAGTGTATCATCTAGAAAGAGCAGAGAAGAGTGGTAGGTTTTGCTGCATCTTGCAATATAAAAATGCATGCAACCACATGATTTGATGTATTATCACCATATTTATACTGCTGGGAACAGGACATTTTTGTTATTTTTATTCTAATTGTCATCCTTGCTGTTAAAAGATAAGATTTTCATAAACATATATGGATTTTTTTTTTCCTTTCAGAAATAAGATTTTTTTGTTTTGGACTTAGGATCATAAAAGAGAAAACTTACCTAAACACCATGCAGTTCATAATATTATGTGCACATAAATCCCTACAGTAAAAGAAAGTAGAACCAAGTGGAACAATTTTTCAATTATTTGAACCATAAATATGCATAAAATAATCAGTATTTTGTATAATAAAGTGGTTTTGATATAACAGATTTTCAAATATTTGATACAATGGGCATATATATTAACTTTATAAGCATATATATGTATAGCATTGCATGTGAAAGTAAATTACAGACTTTAAAAGTGCAACTCAACTGAATCTTTATCAAAATGAGAGTCTACAGTAAAATTTATTTTTCTAAGATTTAGCACAATTTTATTATGATGAGAAAGGTGATTATAAAATTAATTTTGAAATTCATCCACCTTGGCATTTGCAATATTCTCACACTTGCTGTTGAAACCTATTGATTGTTCTAGGATTTAGATAAAAATATTTCAGAAAGTGTGAAGAGAATAATTTTAGCCAGTTTTGAGTTGTTCAACATAAAGAAATGACATTTCATTGATATTTTAAAAAAATTCTCCTTATGAATTCAAGTGTTTGAAAATACTTTATTCTAAAACAGTAAAGTAGGAATAGACTATAAAGGGCTGGTTTTAAATAATATGATACAATTTTCTGAAAGCATAGGCATATAATAATAGCGGCTCTTACAGAATATCCAGCCAGGTTCCACTGAATTGCAGTGTCTTGATTTTGTAGGTGTTTCATCATTGATATTGAATTAAAATTTTAACCTTTTCTAGACATAGGGACTTATTGAAGAATTATATAGAAACTTTGCAAGTATTGAGAATCTACAGTGATAAAAATTATGCTGATTTCACATAATATATTTTATATTAAAGATAAAAGAATGTTCTATATACAGTTTGAAATAAATAGCTGAGGTTATTAATTCAACATTAAGGTTTGGAAAATAAATTGTTTGAAATACTCTAATATTTTTTGAAAACACTTGTGTGTGTCTATGTGTGTGCGCACAGTTGTTATTTGTTTTGCTGGTTTTCATTGTGATGGTAATTGCTTAGAAAACTAAAGGAAACATGAAGACATTGTTTTCCTAACTGTATAAGGAAAAGAATGTCATTAACTTGGGGGCTAGGTAGATATAGGCTTGAATTTAGCTCTTCATTTTCTAACTATGTAGTTATAATTTTTATAATACAAACATTATATATATTCTATATATATTCTATAACTTGACCATTGTGAATAATGCTGTAATGAACACAAGAGTGCAGATAGCTATTTGAGATAGTGATTTCATTTTCTTTGGATATATACCCAGGAGTGCGATTGTTGGATCATACAGTAGTCTGTTTCTAATTTGGACGGGAACTGCCACACTGTTTTCCATAATAGCTGCACCAGTTTCCATTCTCACTAATAGTGTCCAGGATTCCTTTTTCTCCAGACCCTCACCAACATTGCTTATCTCTAGTCCTTTTATAATAAACATCCTAATGAGACTGAGGCGCTATGACATAGTTTTGACTTGCATTTCCCTGATGAATAGTGATATTGAGCACCTTTTCATATTCCCTTTGCTGTTGGTATGTCTTTTTGGAAAAAATGTATTCAGGTCATTTGCCTATTTTTTAAGCAGTTTATTTGCTTTTTGTTTTGTTTTGTTACTTGATGAGTTCCTTATATATATATATATATATATATATATATATATATTTTATTTTTACTGTTGTTGACTGACAATATTATTTTAGTTTCAGGTGTACAGCATAGTGATTCAAACTTTTCATAAACTATATTCCATTTAAATTTATAAAATGTTGGCTATATCCCCTATGCTGTACAACATACCCTTGTAGCTTATTTATTTGGACTTCTTAATTCCATAACCTTATCTTGCCTTTTCCCCTTCCCTCTCCCTGTTGGTAACCGCTAGTTTCCTTTCAATACTGTGAGTCTGTTTCTGTTTTCTTATATTCATTTGATTGTTTCATTTTTTAGATTCCACATGTAAGTGATAACATAGAGCATTTGTCTTTCTCTGTGTGGCTTATTTTACTAAGCATAATACCCTCTAGGTCCATTCATGTCATTGCAAATGGAAGAATTTCTTTTTTTTTTTTTTTCTGTTTTTTGTTTTTCTTATGGCTGAGTAGTATTCACTGTGTTTAGATACCACATCTTTATCCATCCATCTGTTGATGGACACTTAAGTTGCTTCCATATCTAGGCAATTTTAAATAATGCTCCTATGAACATTGGGGTGCATACATTTTCAAATTAGTGCTTTTTTTTTTTTCAGATATATAACCAGGAGTGGATTTGATGAGTCATATGATAGTTCTATGTTTTTGTTTTTTGACAACTCTCCATACTGTTTTCCACAGCGGCTGTACAAATTTACATTCCCACCAACAGTGTAGGAGGGTTCCCTTTTCTTCACATCCTCACCAGCATTTGTCTGTAAGCCATCTGTATGTTTTCTTTGGAAAAACATCTGTTCAGATCCTCTACATATTTTCTAATCAGATTGCTTAGTTTTTTGTTTTTGTTTTTTGCAGTACACGGGCCTCTCACTATTGTGGCCTCTCCTGTCACGGAGCACAGGCTCCGGACGCGCAGGCCCAGCGGCCATGGCTCATAGGCCCAGCTGCTCCGCGGCATGTGGGATCTTCCCGGACCGGGGCACGGACCCGTGTCCCCTGCATCAGCAGGCGGACTCTCAACCACTGTGCCACCAGAGAAGCCCAGACTGCTTAGTTTTTGCTGTTGGCTGTATAAGCTCTTGATATATTTTGGATATTAACCCCTTATTAGATATATCATTTGCAAATATTTTATCCTATTTCATAGGTTGCCTTCTCACTTTGTTGATGTTTCCCTTTGCTGTGCTGCTCAATATAGTTCCACTTGTTTATCATTGCCTTTTGCCTTTCGTTTTTGGTGGCATATCCAAAAAAATCATTGCCAAGTCTGGTGTTGTACTACCTACATTTTCTCTTAGCAGTTTTATGGCTTCAGGTATTATGTTCAAGTCTTTAATCCATTTTGCACTGACAATGTAAGGTAGGGGTCCAATTTCTTTCTTTTGCTTGAGGGTTCCCTTTTTTCCCAACACCATTTATTGAAGAGACTATTCTTTCCCCTTTGTATATCCTTGCCTCCTTTGTTGCAAACTAATTAATCATATATGTGTGGGTTTATTTCTGGGAAGACTAATTTTTATGTTGTCCACTAGAGGTTAATTCAATCTATAGACAATCATTAGTTACAAAATTTTTTAAAAATAAATAAAACATGCAATTATTTATCATAAGAAAGATAGAGGGACATACCAGTATAAGAGAAATTAAACTTCCAAAAAATATATGTAAACAAAGTAGACAGATGATTAAAACAGTTAATTCATCAATAAGACAGGCAGTTTTTCAATAATATATAACACATCTTTAATGCATATATACCAAATAATAGATTTTCTAAATATATTAACAGAAAATGAGATAAATGTTCAAAAAGTGAAAAAGAAATACCAATTATAGCTGGAGATTTGAACACTGTACTCAGTAATAGAGTAAATATATAATATAAAATTACAGAAAATTTGAACAGTGTAATCATCCAAATTAGTGTATAGAACATTTATAAAGCACAATAGCAAAAACTATAAAATTCAAAGCTTTTCAAGCACACAGAAAACATTTACCATTTAGGCCTTATTCTGGGCTCTAAAACAAATCCTAATAAATGTAAATGATCATTAAAAAATGCCAGCAAATTTCCCAAATATTTGGGAATTAATTAACATTTTGTAAATAGTCTAAGGATACAAGAAGTAAAAAAGACATTGAAAAATATTTGGGAGTAAATAGTAATGGGACTACAATATTTCAATATTTTTCATGATGATATTGAAACAGTACTTCAGGAAAACATGTAGAGCATTAGATATATTCATTAGACATAAAAAGTTTAGTGTTATTATCTAAGCTTTCACCTTCAGACACTGGAAAATGAAGAAAATAATCAAATCCAAATTAAGTAGAAGGAAGAAAATACAGTAGCCTCCACTTTATCTGCGGTTTCACTTTCTGTGGTTTTAGTTACCTGTGGTCAACTGTGAGCTAAAAATATTAAATGGAAAATTCCATAAATAAATAAATCATAAGTTTTAAACTGCATGCCATTTATGAGTTTTATGAGTAGCATAATGAAATCTCTCCATGTCTCATTCCCTCCCGCCTAGGATGTGACTCATCCCTTAGTCCAGCATCCTATGCCCTTTAGTCCCTTAGCTGTTTTGGTTATAAGCTAGGCAGTTGTGGCAACAGGGTGCTTGTGTTCAAGTAACGCTTGTTTTACTTAAAAACAGCCCCAAGGCACAAGAGTAGTGATGCTGGCAATTCAGACATTTTCTTACTGTGCCTAATTTATAGATTAAACTTGATCATAGGTATGTATGCATAGGAAAAAAATATTGATAAATTCAAGGACTTTACACAGTGTGATATGTGATTATTGCTGTGATAGACTAACTGGTAACAGGTTTGACATTTCTTTATAAAGAACTAGAAAATGGTAAAAAATAGGGGACACATATTTTAGGAAATTGAAGGGTAAGTGGTCCAAGACAGTGATGACTGAGAGGAAATAAGTAAGGTGAGCCCTAAGGTCACCCCAAATTGCTTCCTGTAGCACACGTCAGACTGCGTGAACAGTGGAGAGGGGTAACACAAGCAGACACACACTGATTCTAAAATGGAAATTCAAGGGGCCTAACAGAGCCAAAATAATTTTAACATAGAAGAACAGGAATGCTTACATGATCTGAATTCAAGATTTACTCCAAAGTTATTCAAATCAGTATGGAGAGTTTAGAGAAACAGACTAATGAAATTGACTAAAGAGTCCACATAAATGATCAGTCCACACATATACCAACAACTAATGTCCAAAACCAACAAACACAATTCAATTAGGAGAGAAAAGATTTCAAGAATTAGATTAATCTCCAAAATTTACAAGCAGTTCATGCAGCTCAATAATAAAAAAACAAACAACCCAATCCAAAAATGGGCAGAAGACCTAAATAGACATTTCTCCAAAGAAGATATACAGACTGCCAACAAACACATGAAAGAATGCTTAACATCATTAATCATTAGAGAAATGCAAATCAAAACTACAATGAGATATCATCTCACACCAGTCAGAATGGCCATCATCAAAAAATCTAGAAACAATAAATGCTGGAGAGAGTGTGGAGAAAAGGGAACCCTCTTGCACTGTTGGTGGGAATGCAAATTTATACAGCCATTATGGAGAACAGTACAGAGATTCCTTAAAAAACTAAAAATAGAATTACCATACGAGCCAGCAATCTCACTACTGGGCATATTCCCTGAGAAAACCATAATTCAAAAAGAGTCATGTACCAAAACCTTCATTGCAGCTCTATTTACAATAGCCAGGACATGGAAGCAACCTAAGTGTCCATTAACAGATGAATGGATAAAGAAGATGTGGCACATATATGCAATGGAATATTGCTCAGCCATAAAAAGAAACGAAATTGAGTTATTTGGAGTGAGGTTGATGGACATAGAGTCTGTCATACAGAGTGAAGTAAGTCAGAAAGGGAAAAACAAACACCGTATGCTAACACATATATATGGAATCTAAGAAAAAAAAAAAAAAAAGGTCATGAAGAACCTAGAGGTAAGATGGGAATAAAGACACAGACCTATTAGAGAATGCACTTGTGGATATGGGTGGGGGGAGGGTAAGCTGTGACAAAGTGAGAGAGTGGCATGGATGTATATACACTACCAAATGTAAAATAGCTAGCGAGAAGCAGCTACATAGCACAGGGAGATCAGCTCGGTGCTTTGTGACCACCTAGAGGGGTGGGATAGGGAGGGTGGGAAGGAGGGAGACGCAAGAGGGAAGAGATATCGGAACATATGTATATGTATAACTGATTCACTTTGTTATAAAGCAGAAACTAACACACCATTGTAAAACAATTATACTCCATTAAAGATGTTAAAAAAAAGAATTAGAGGAAAATAGCTTTATTTCTTACTATACAGAAAAAACAAATTTAAGTTTATGATAGATCATCAAAAAATGTAAACCTAAAATGATAAAACTTTAAGACTAAAATATACACATGCAATCTGAGGATAGACAAAACGACATGAGACACATGTCAGAAGTAATTAAGAAAAAATGATATATTTGTACAAATGAAAAATTTGAATCTTCATATGAAAATGTTAAGAAAATGAATGAGACAGACACAGAATAGAATAAAATATGGCAAAACATATATCTGATAAATGACTCATGTCCAGAATATATAAAGAACACTTTCAAGTCAAAAAATTAAAAACTATAAACAACACAAACGTAAGTAGAAAACATTTTGAATAAACTCCTTACAAAGATGTACTAAGGGTCAATATTTTCAAGAAAAATATTCTCAACATAACTGGTCATTGGAGAAATAAAAATTAAAAGCACACAAATATTACTACATAGACTAGAAGAGCTAAAACTTAAAAGACTGATCATATCAAAGGTTGGTGAGATACAAAATAAGTGAGGAGGAACATCTTAAGATCTATGAGAAGAAAAGCATGAACCAAAAACTCTACATTCACCTATCTTATACATGGAGATGCACCAGCTAATACTCTTTCAAGGAAAAACTTTCTGCACAGGTAAAGAGCATAGTCAGCAGGCGCTTCCTGTTGTCACCTTCTTCATCTAATGCAGTCACCAAGTGCAAGGTCATACCTTTCCTGGTGCCACCTACACACAGAGACTGACAAGGTAGTTAAAAAAGTCTGGCATTAGGACAACCCTGATGAGTCATACTCACACGACAGGATCATGCTCTGTTTTCTGAGGACTTGTGGCTTATATCTCATTCCTTCCTCTTCCTCTTCCTCTTTTTTATCCTGCTTCCCTATTTCTTTTCACAGGTAATGATCCCAGATAAACATCTTGCATCTTGAATTATGTTTGAACACAACCTGCAGGGCAAGCTACATTTCAAGCACTAGGGCTAAAAAATGTAGTTTTAAACATGTAAGTATTTGAAGCTTTCTCTACTCATTTGATTTTCCTAAAAGGTCTATTAGAAGTTCCTCAAGCAATATGTGAGTAGGGAAATTTTGGCAAAGTAATTGATTGTAGTACTGAATATATTTAACAGCAGATCTAAAATTAACTGGTGAACTGAATGGGAAGAGTATGTAATGTTACATGTGTGACAAAGAGAATGTAGCACCTCAAGTCCTGCTTGCTTGGTTACCCTCCTCTGCCTGCAGTCATTTTATTTACTTTGTTCAGGTTTTATAGTTGATTTCATCAAGAAGGTTGGCCTAATATAAGTAATTTTATGACTGCCAGAATGGAAGGTCTTTATTATTGCTTAATGTCTAACACATAGTTTTACAACACTTTTGTTTTCTGGGAGAGTTATTCTAATATATGCTACTCCATCATGGAAGGACTGAAAGTCATTATCATTAATGTGTGTAGCCGCTTGTGGTTGCTCTCTGTTTCTATTCCAGATAATGGATGTGTAGTCTCTTTATTTTTCTTCATCAGTCTCCCTACAGGTTTGTTTTATTATTCTTCTCAAATAACCAATTTTTGGATTTTTAAATATACTTGTCTCTAATTTCTCCCCTTTTCTATATTATTTCCTTCATTCTTTGTGTTTATTTTACCAGTTTTCTCTCTCTCGCTCATTAATTCATTTTATATTTTAGCTTCATTAAGCAATTGTTTGTTTCATTTTTCATATATTAATTGTTCACCTTAAAATATATTGTAATATTTATTATCAAACCTTTTGACCCATATTATTTAGACTTGCGTTTTCTAGTTTTCCTTTTTATTATTGCTTTCTGGCTGATTGCTATTTGTTCAGGAAACATTCTCTGTATTACTTTATTTCTTTGAAAATTATTGCAATTTACTATATGATCTAGAAAAATAAACATTTTTGTAAGTATTCCTTATGAGCATGAAAATAACATAAATCACACCATACAATTTGTGTTCTCTATATGACACTTCATTAATTTTGTTAATTAAATAGCTTCTTTTAGCACTTGCTGCCTTAAGTTTTTCTCCTATTACTGAAAGAAGCATGTTTGAAACTTCTACAATTATTTGAAGGCTTATCCCTTTCCCATTGCAGTTCTGAAACTTTCCTTCATATATATGTCAGACTAATGCACATCTTCCTAATAAACTTTCTTACAGAGTAGACTTCCTTCTTTCAATAAATGTTTTCAACTTTAAGTCTGTTTTATTATTGCTATAAGAAAATCAGCTTTTTACAAAATTGTATTTCTATAGTATGTCTTCTATTGCATAAACTTCAAGTTTTCTGTATTTTAATTGTGTCACTCGTGACCTTCATAAATAGATTAAAAACACACACACACAAACTCTCTTCTGCCAATCTTTGTATTTTAATGAAAACTAATTGCTTATATTTAAAATAATCTTTGATAGTAAATGCTTATACTTTTTTTTCTTTTTTCTCTTTCTTGCATCTATTAAGTCTTATTTTATCTCATTTCTACATATTATTTCCTCTCTTCTTGTTTTTAAATTATTACTTTAATTTTTTCCTACATTTTTTCATGGATACAGTAGAAAAATACACAATGTGTAACTTGCCAAAGTTCCAAAGTCCTACATAATGTTATCTTCTTCTCAGACAATGAAGGGATCTTTAAACATTTTACCTCTATTTATTCTTCTCCAAACTTACATAGTGTAGTGCCTATCTATTTTAAATGTTTTAGTTTTAATACCAAAATAATTTTTATTAAGATTTATCCATATATTATAACATATTTTGATCTTTATTCATTCTTTTATTTCAGAGCTTCTACCTCTTTGAAGTGTATTTTTTCAGTTTCTTTGAAATTTCTTTAGTGAGCTTCTGCTGGAGCCATTTGGTTTGTCTACAAATGTTTTTATTTGGTCCTAGGTTGATGTATACTTTGCTTAGTTGAGAATTCTAGAATGGCATTTGTGTCTTTTATCTTCCATTCTTTCAGCTAGAAAGTCAAGTTTCAATATATTAAAGGTAATTTGATTTTTTACTACCCCTAATAAAAATATCTTCTTTCTTCTTGGCCACTTTCAGTTTCACTATGAAATATTTAGATGTAGGTTTTTCTTCATATATCTTGCTTGCAATTGAATGGATTTTTAAATATGTGAATTAGTGTTTTTCAAAATTCTGGAGAACTTTCAGCCAGAATGTCTTCAAATATTGTCCTTTCCCATATTTTTCCGGTCCTATTAGAACATCCATTAAATGCATGCTATATTTTTCACTTCATCCACTATATCTCTTTTGATTTTATCCACATTTTGCAGCTTTGAAAATTATCTGTAATGTGTTCTGAAATATTTATTTTGATTTTCATTGCAATTTATTAATTCTCACCTTGGCTATGCCTAATCTGCTAAACCATCATTGACCTTTTAACTTAAAATACTATCTTTTATACAAGTTATTTTTCAAATTTGCTAGGTCATTTTTACTCTCCTAAAGATATATTTATGTTTTACTTTTTAAAGCAGACTTACTCTACAATCTAATCTTACTTTATAATCTAATAATGCTATTTTTAGTAACTGAAGTCTTTGTGGATCTTTTTATGCTTTTTTACTTGCTCTTTTTTTTAATGGTGGAGCATTATTTTCTTGTGTACGTAGATATTTTTGAATGGCAAATGCTCAATTTCCTTAGAAAATTTTTTGTGTGCATTTTAAGGATTAGTGTGAAGACGATTGACCAAAAAATACTTGAATTTGCTTCTGAGAGTCTCCTAAAGGAACTGGGACCACAATCTGGGACCACAGTCTGGGACCACATTGTATTAATTCTTGGCCTGTAAGTGTTTTGGACTTCCCAGTGGTATAGATTTGGGCTAAGCATTTAAACAATGCTAAAATTGCTGCTGTTAATTCTTAATGATTGTTTTTTTCTTTTAATCTGCTCAGTCTCAAGTCAACTTATTCACAATTTCTGGCTGTGTGGGATAGAGTAGATTTACTCTGATTCGTCATTACCCTGAGGGTATCAGCTTTATGGGGCAAGATATCTTATATGACCCCTATCTTGGGAAAGGCCTGGTGCTTGTTTACTATCCTTTGTGCTGAGACACTAAATAAAACCAAGCCTGTGCATTTCAGCATATTTAGTTCTTACAGCAAAACCAGTTACAGTGTAAGACATTTTTCTCTGCGTCCTTGCATTTGCATAGTTTTGGTCTAAAGTTCTTGGGTGAGGGCTTCCCTGGTGGCGCAGTGGTTGAGAGTCCGCCTGCCGATGCAGAGGACACGGGTTCATGCCCTGGTCCGGGAAGATCCCACATGCCGCGGAGCGGCTGGGCCCGTGAGCCATGGCCGCTGAGCCTGCGCATCTGGAACCTGTGCTCTGCAAAGGGAGAGGCCATAACAGTGAGAGACCCGCGTACTGCAGAAAAAATTATAATAAATAAAATAAAATAAAATTCTTGGGAGAATATCAGTGCTTTTAAAAAATTGTGTGTGTGTGTGTGTGTGTGTGTGTGTGTGTGTGTTTCAGCTATAGGGTCAACTATATTATCAGAATTAGAAAGATAGAGACATTTTGATAAAACACAAAATCCCATATTCCCTTACCCTAATTGGCTTTTAGGTATAAAATTTCTTTGCAGTTTTTGGCTACTTCTGCCCCGCTATTTCTGTTAGTTTATTTTTCTCCACAGATATACACTTAAGGAGTTTTGTACACACTTATGTTTCAAGCTTTGATGTTAACAAAATTTATTCTGTGAGATTCCATGTATAGAACTCTAATTTTAAAATTTGTCCCTGCACTTTTGCTTTATTCTTAGTCTCAACCAACATTATCATTGCCTGTGCAGAAGCACAAAGCATTACTTTAATTATTCACAAACTTCTCACCCATCAGAGTGCATATTCAATTTTCTAGCTCTACTTAAATACTCTAATTTCTCCCTGCTTTTATTTTCCAACCTAACTCAGTTCCAAATATTTCTATGATACTAGTATATTGCAAAAGTTTCCTAATTTTGCTTCTTTGTCCCAGTTTAATTTCTTTGTAGTCTCTTTCTCACCCTGCTAAGCATAAATATTAGATATGCTGTGTAAATAAGACATAGTTTATATGTTAATAGATCATGTGATTATTGTCTTTGGTTGCCAAAGCTAATATTTTTGTTCATTTTCTATGTTCTAATTTCCCTTTAGCATATACTATATCTGTTATAAAAAAAATAAGCTTTTATAAACTAAAGCAAAAATATCACCTAAGAATAAAATACACAAATGTAATGTGTACAACATACCTATCCAATTTTTTTAGACCTCTAGTTTTAGTACATTTTCAATTAAAAACTATGCATTATTCATTATTCCTTCTTAGTGATCTATTTCTTTTTCATAATTATCTTACATCCAAAAGTCTTCATGTCATTGTAAACTATCTTGGCAGGAGTTGAACTCTGGAGAATTATTCCTGTCCCAAACTGTGTCAATCAGAATATTTCACCATACCATAATTATTTTGATCCTTCTCAGAGGAATAATAAATTTCAAAATTGTTTAAGGTACTCATTTCTAGTTCGAGCATAATTTGATAGGTGTAAAAACTGTAGGTAGATTATAGACACATTTTAATTGACTCAAAAATATATGGATTTTTAAAAAATCTGCATATATCTTGTCAACTTTTACGTGTGCTCCTTGTGAAATAATTATTTTTTATTCTTTAAATAGAACAGTCAGCTTAATCTTCAATCCTTCAGTTTTCTGTTATAAATAAAAGTGTTATGTAAAGAGATGTTTATAAAATGAGTCCATGATGAGATTTTCAATTCAGGGATATATGTGTAAAAATCTTCACATATGCAGTATTTTCTAAGGAAACTGTATTAATAATTTATTCTGTATGTTACAATTTTTCCTAGAGGCAAATCTTTATTTGAAATAATCATGGGTGTTCAAGAACTCATGTTAAAGGAAAACAATGACTGGCTTTGTTTTTAAAAACTTTAAATTTGAATATACATTTTTTATTTATCTTAATTAATTTGACATCATGGATTCACCACCTTAGTGTATTACAACATCCAAGGTAGGTATGGTAGAAGATTATGGTTTTCAAGTGTTGTATATTTGTACAGGGAGTTCAAAAAAAGAAATAAATGCATTTGTTTGGAATGTGATCTCAAAAGCAGAGAGGGCATCATGAAAGTAGAACAAGGAAGAGAGAAAAAATAAAACAGGGAAGGTAGAAAAGCTAATAACGCATATGTTAGTGAGTAAGATCTTGTAGAAGAGAGCTGGACTCAATCCAGTTGGAACTATACCACCAAAGGGCAGGGGCCTGGGCTAGTTACCCCTCCTTAGTTGTGAGGTGCCCTTAAGATGTCAGCTTACCCATTCTCCCCTCCCCATGCCCAGCAACAAGCTCTGCTTCCGCTGAAGAGAGTTACTGGGTAGAACTGGAAGTGCACATGCTGGAGATGACGCTACCAGGGTGTCGGGAATCATTTTCTCCCCAGCAGCTGCAGGTGAGCAGATCCAGGACAGGCCATTGGAACATCTGCTACAAACACAACTATATCCTTATCCTGTTTGTGGTGATTCATATTGAATTTTAGAATTCAGACGACCTAGGAATGCTGCAGAAAATAAACAAAAAAAAAAAACATTTAGTTTATTTTTATTTATTCCATCAATGTGAGGAAACTGTTTTGGGAGTTGCTGGCATAGAGAATGTAGCAAAGACATGTTTTAAGCAGGGGTGATTTCATCAGGGGAGGGCAGAACCTGGAAAAAGCAGAAGTAGCTGCTGGGAATGATGTCAGTGGTTTTCCCATCTTTTCCTGTACATGACTCTGCCATCATGCTGGAGATTTGTTTTAAAGGACTACCTCCCCTTCCTCCTATAAATTAAAAGAACACAAATTAAGAAATTGAGTTTAGGAGAGAGGAGTAAATTACACTGCTCTCAGGTGTCACCTCAGTTTTGGAAAGCAGTCTTTCAAATTAACTGATCCCAGATCATCTGCAGAGAAGTGTGACGCTTAATGCTCACTTTTGTCACCATTGGTGAGGCTGCGTAGTAGGGAGCACCAAATAGTCTCTCACAGCCTAGTTTTTTGGAACTAACTAAATCTAATAGATTTTTAATTTTATCTTTGGCTTAGGTCATTGAAATTTTACAGTGTGGATTAAAAGAGATTCTACATTTCTGCCCCTATCTTTTCTATTATTATTATATTGCTATGTAAAATAGCAAAACTGCAGAACCAAGAATATCTGGGCTCTAGGAATTGAATTTTATATTAGGTAATTTTTTTTTTAAACACTCCCTCAAACAAGCGACATAGTTTTCCTCATTAAAAAGAAGAATCAGAATTTAATTAAACTAATTTTTACTGAAATTGATATACACTGCTCCAGCACGATAATAATTAAAATTAATGAGTAATCAAAGTTACTGAGTAGAGAAACTTGAGGTGTCACCTATATTAACAAATATATAGCAAGTCTATAAAGAGTAATGATTAAATACTAGTATTATATAAATATTTTATAGCACTTTGAAATATATTTGAGTACCTGGGGAACGCTTAAATCGTTCAGATATTCAATTAAAGACTTACACAAATAGCTATTTTTTTGTCTCATTTTGCATATAATTAAAAAGTAATCTTCATTTAAATGTGCCCTTGTTATATAAAACATTACAAATTAGCGAATATTTAATGATATTTTTATGTGTCTGTAAAATCTTCAAAAGATTTGCATTTTATTAGCAATCAATGTATGTTTTGTCAACAACAACAAATACCATACGCATCATTTAAATTGAAAATAAAGAAATAATGTACTTATTAATTAATATAAAATCATATCCAAAAGTGCAGATAGATTATGATACTTTGAACATGTAAAATATATATACAATGGATACTTTATATGTTAGCCTATATAATGAAAGAATATAAGTAAACATTCTAAAACCTATTACTATAAATCATAAATTAGTTAACTTTTTGTAGTCATTTGTCAAGATACTGCATATCTTAATTTGGATGATTATTAATAAAATAGATAATAAAGAACAGGACAAGAAAACTATTTATAAAGTTTTATGATTTTTACTTCTGTTTTATTAGCTTATACCCACTATTTCACTTTAGGATGACCTGACTTGATAAATTATTAATGTGTTCATCTTAATAAAATTGTGGTATTTGCATTTATTAAAAAAAAGTAACACAAAATTTTAATCATTCACTCTATTTCACAATAGGCTTATAAACTGGGCCAACATCTAATGATTTAATCCTCGTTATCAAGTAGATGGCCCTACTAGTTGTATAAATTTATTGTCTTTTCCCATCTCTATCTTATTAAGGTCATTCACTCATTTTTCTTATTGTCCCTACTGTTGGCATTAACTTGTCTGTAGAGTAATCAGTAGTATATGTTATGGGGTGGGAAAAGCACAGTGATCCACCGGAGCTTTCTCACAAAAAGAAAAGTGACCTTTCAGGGATTAACGTATTGGTGATGAGTGGTTTGATTAAATCAGAACCCAAAACACCCTTGTGATTCAGAATGTATGTGGTATTTAATTTCTTTTAAAGTCAATAATTGTTGGATAACATTAATAAATGTCAATATCTTCAGAAAATGTTCCAGTCAAAATGCTCACAACATGTAAGAGTTTCAGAATCCCAGTTAAAGGTTAGGGATTGAGAAAAATGTTTTTTATCTAGAAGTTTACTTTGTATGTAGACACCATTGCAGGTTTTGCAAGAAACACTTAAAGTTAGAGAAAGCAAAGATATGTGCAAAAAGTGAGTTTAATAATGCCTGGATATTTTTTACTATTGTATATTTATTAGATAAATGCTTTTTATACACATCATCTAAAGATATTAAATGAAATACTACAATATGGTAGGCAAGGGCAAATGTTAAGAGGCACACAATCACATTTTACATATACATACACATGCACACACACTCACAGATATATATGTATGTTTGTGTATGTATAGATATAAATTTACTAATTGATTTTAACTGATATAACAATATGAGTCAGCAGGTTGATGACATGTGCTAGTGAACAAGTAAAATATATATTATGTACATATCTAAAATATAAAAAGAAATACATTGTTATTGAACTGAGCATTAGAAATGCTACAAATATCCACTTTACTTTTGAATATTTTATTATTTATAAATTCTGGCACTGCATGATATTAATTTTAAAAATCAATAATATGTGTGTGCTTGTGTGTTTTTATTGTTTACTGTTTTATTTGTGTTATATACTAAAATAATCTAAGTATCAAAGCCTTCCCTCAGATTGCCTTGCTGTGAAATATAAATCCCTTTCGCATGGCCTGCTCATATTTGCAAACCCAGAGATTCATGGTAAGGAGGACGTGCTGGTTTCTGTGGGCTGATTTTATTACTCTCCACCAGAGAAACCCGTTAATGTCCCAAATACGGACCACTTGCACAGTGTTAAAATATGAGTCTGTTTGCTGGGAATGTACCAAATGGAAGTAGGGAGTGGTTTTCAAAAGATATCTTTGTTAAATTTTAGTGACTACTCATAGTCTCCTCTGAATAGCAAGCTAGACAGCAGTCCTGTCTGACTGCTGTTGGTGAAGTTGCTGAGGTTTAGTGGAAGCAGCATGAGTGAGATGGCCAGCAAGAGCCTACATGGGCCACTTGTCACATATTCACACGTTGCAGTCAGCTGGTTAAGTCTCCCAATTTTGATTTCTAGGTGGAAGAACATGGTAACTGGAGGGAAGGCTTCAAAGATTTAATGAAACCAGGTGTACCAGAGTTAGCCAAACGGGGAAGTTAAGAATACAGTGCTCCAGACTAGGCAAGTCTGCCCAAGACTTCTAACCCAAATGGCAGAGTTAGAATCCAATAGCAAAGTTCAAGTGGCGAGACCATCTACAACCGATCCCTCTTCTGAAATCAACTGCAAGTTTGAGGGTTTCCCAAGCCAATCTCAGTTTCAATAATTCACTATCAAGGTTCACAGAACTCACTGAAAGTTGTTATAGCCACAGATAGAGTTGATTACAGGTCCAGGACCCAAATTATAACCATGTAAAGGAGGAGACTCATAGAGCCAAGTCTACGTGGATTCCAGGTATTAGGCTTCCTTTGTCTTCAGGGAGCATTACCCTGTGGACCCTGATGTGTGGCAATATACAATATACAATATACATTATTATTACCAATCTAAGAAGCTCACTGGAGCTTCAGAGATATTGTGGGGGATTAATTACATAGGCATGGTTGACTGACACATTTCCTTGTGGTTGAACTCAATCTCCACCCCCATCCCTTAAAAGTCAGCCTGATGCCATGAATCACCATGTTAACATAAAACATCAGATGTGGTCCAAGGGCTCCACTATGAATAACAGACATACTGTTTTAGCTTGAAAAGTGCCAAGGGTTTAGAAATTAATTTCCAGAAGCTGGAGATGAAGGCCAGACCTCTCTTTGGGCAAGGCCAAATTCTTTATTACACAAGCTATTTCTACTAATCGAGAAAATATTTAAAGATGGGGCAAGTATCCCTCACAGTTTCAGCAAGGAAGAGCAGAGAGCTGGTCCTTTACTCCACCCTATGTTCCAAGGAATCAAACTACAGTGCTCCAATTTTCCTGCCAGTGTCATCTAATTGGAAAGGAAGGTGCTTTTCCTTCTGAGCTTTGCTAGGGAGCAAATGTCTCATGATATATTATCTGAATATCTATTATCCAGTAAAACATCACTTACCATACCAAGAACCAGGGAAATTTAAAAAATGAATAAGCAAAGAAAATAAAATATGTTAATACTTTACTAAAGAGATGAATCAGATGTTAGAATTATCTGACAAGAATTTTCAAAATCCATCATAAAAATACTTCAAAGAGAAATGAAGAATATGATTAAAACAAATAAAAAATAGCAAGAAAACAGCAATGAAATAGAAATGAAGAGGGAGTTATGAGAAAGAATCAAAAGGATATTGTAGAACTTAAAATTAGAACCAGAATAAAAAATTGCTTGATAGGTTGATCAGTAGTATGAAGAAGACAGATGAAAGTGTTAGTGAATTTGAGGATAAATACATTTAATCAAACTGAAAACAGACAAGATAGAGCAAAAAAAACCCCAAATGAATAAAGTTCAGGGATTATGGGACAATAAAAACATCTAATATTTGTAAATTGGAATTCCAGAAGACAGCAGAGAGGCAGTGGAACTAAAAAAAAGGTATTCAAAGAAATAATAGTGAAAACATACCAAATGTGATAAAAGACATAAACTTACAGAATCCAGAATGTAAGCAGACCCCCAAAATAATAAACCCCAATAAATCCATGCCAGGGTATATCATAAATAAATTTCTGAAGACAAACCAAAACTTTGAAAGAAGTTAGTGAGAAATGACACATTACTATATGAAGAAACACGAATTCAAATGACACCAGATTTCTCACCTGAAAGCATGAAAGACCGAGGAATTAGCACAGCATTGCTTCAAGTACTAGAAAAATAAAAACAAAAGACAACAAAAAAGAAAACCATTGTTAACTGAAAATTTTATATCCTTCAGGAATAAGGGGAATCAAGATTTGCACAGACAAAGGAAAATTCAGAAAATTTGTCAGCAACAAACCTACTTTTAATTAATAATGAATGGAATTCTTTTAAAACAAAATGGAACTGAAAATAGAAAGCTTAAAACTTCAGGAGGAAAAAAAAAAGAACATCAGAAAGGGGAAGGATAGGGACAAAATATTAAACTCTATTCTCATGAGTTTCTTAAAATGTAATTTATGGTTGGAACAAAAATTATAACATCTAATGCAGTGCTCAGTGTATGCATAAAAATAAATATATTTAAAAAGTAGTCAGAGTAAAAGGACTAAAATGGAAATAAGTTTCTACACATTACTTGAAAGGGTAAAATAGTGACACAATTACACTGTGAACGGATATATATGTATCATGTTGTCTCTTTGTCTTTCATATACCTACATCCGTCTATCTATCTATCTATCTAACCTATCTATCTAGTGGAAGAGAGCAACCACAAAGAAAATATTCAAACTGATATACTGAATAACACTAAGTAATAAAAATAAATCAAGATGAAATATTTTTAAAAATGTTTAGGTAACCCACAGGAAGGCCAGAAAAGTTGTTCAATCAAGATACAGAGGAAGCAAACAGAAAAAATAAAATTAAAGACTTAAGAAAGACCTGACATATCCATAATTACCTCAAATTACATAAATAGTTTAGCATACCCCAATTAAAAGACAGAGACTGACGGCATTGAAAAAAAATATAGCATGACTCATCAATGTGCTATCTTAAGGAAACACTTCAAGTTACAACAATATAGGTAAATTTAAGTAAGAAAAATACATAACACAACATTGTAAACCAACTATACTTCAATTAAAAAGTCATCATGGCAAGCATAATATTGGGAATCACTCTACTGTATACTTGTAACTTCTGTAACTTCTATAATAATGTACAGCAGCAATACTTAAAAAAAGGAGGGAAAAGAAAAGAAATACATACCATTTAACTTTAGTTTTTTAAGATCTAGACATGTGATTAAATTGCATAAAGCTAAACAAACACCCATAAAAATGACTGCATTTATAATGGATGAGTTGAAAAAAATGGATCGATTACATCAATATCTATTTCCAACTCGTGATATATTACAGTTATGCAAGTATTACTATTGTGGGAAACTAGATATAGAATATAAGGCATCTGTGTCTTTTTTACAACTCCAAGTGAGCCTACAATTAACTTGTAATTTAAAAGTTAAGAAACTGAGGCGTTTGGAAGACACTCCACAGCCATTGGATGAGATTTCAGTTATCATTCACAGAGTTTCAGAAACATCATGATGTCTGAATTTTTCTAATATGTGAACAATGGAAACAAGTACAAATCAATAAGAAAAAAAAAAAGTCATCTGAGAAATTTACAAATTATACAACACTCCCCAAAACAATAGACCAAAGAAGAAATAAAAATGAAAATAAGAAAATACCTTTGATTACTGAAAAAGAAGATACAACATACCAAAACAGGGATGCAGATAAGGAAGTGCTTAGAGGGAAACTTATTGTTCTAAGTGTCTATATTAAGAGTAAAACTACATTTTTGCACTGTTAAGGAAATGAAAAGAGAAGCCACAGACTGTGAAATAATGACCTTTGCCATTAAGACACTGGAAAAATGGAAACAAACTAAACCTAAAACAAGCAGAAGGAAGAAACTAATAAATATTACAGCAAAAATTAATGAAATTAAATTATATATCTAATATAATGTGGAATATCAGAGACAACAAAAGATAGTTTTCTTGAAAAGAGCAAGAAAACTGACAAAACTTTATACTAGATTGATCAGAGAGCGAGAGAACTCAAATTACCATAATCAGCATTTAAAAGAGGAAAATTGTTTCTGACCTTACAGAAATAAAAATAATTATAGGGCTTCCCTGGTGGTGCAGTGTTTGAGAGTCCGCCTGCCGATGCAGGGGAGGCAGGTTCGTGTCCCGGTCTGGGAGGATCTCACATACCATGGAGCGACTGTGCCCTTGAGCCATGGCTGCTGAGCCTATGTGTCCGGAGCCTGTGCTCTGCAACGGGAGAGGTCACAACAGTGAGAGGCCCACGTACCGCAAAAAAAACAAAACAAAACAAAAAATTATAAAGAAAATCTACAGACAACTGTATGCCAATAAATTAGATAACTGAGATGAAAGGGTTAAATTCTAGAAAGACAAAAGCTACCAAAGCTGATTCAACAATGTAGACAATATGAAAAACCCTATACCAAGTAAAAAGATCAAATTATCAACTAAAAAACTTTCCACAAAGAAAATTTTAGGTCCACGTCTTCATGACTTCGGATTTGTCAACAAATTCTTATGTATATCTGTATATATATATCCTAAATATAAAAAGGACTCATAACTCAATAACAAAAAGACAAATCCCAGTTAAAATTCAGCAAAGGATTGAAAAGACATTTGGCTCAGGTAGATATAGTAGTCTTCAATAAGCCCATGAAGAGATACTCAACATTATTAGTCATCAGGGAACTGCAACTCAAAACCACCAATACCCACTGGGATGGCTAAAATCAGAAACTGTGGAAAAGAGTTTAGTAGCTCTTTAATATGTTAAATATAGAATTGCTATATTGTTGGGAGCCAAGAAGTTTTCGCCATTAGAAGATGGCCGACATCCTGCTTCTCTTCCTGCTTAATGAGATAAAAGCCCGCGCCTAAAAACGAAAGCCCGCGCTTCCAACGAAAGCCCGCGCACGCAGCACCAATGATAATTTGCCAAATACTTCCCTTATTCTGGATCCCGCCCCCCTTTCTCTGTACTGTATAAATACAGCTACTGCAGCAATAAAAGTTTGAGGCTTGATCAGGATTTTGTCTTGCCTCCATTCTTTCGCGTCTCCTGCCCCTTCTTCTCTTTTCAACCCCTACAGGTTCCTCCTCGGACTCACAAGGATTTGTCCTGCTGGTCGGGACTCCCGGGGACGCCCGGGGCCGAGCACAATTGGCGCCCAACGTGGGGCACGAGGAACGGATCCTAACGGAGGTAGCACGCTTACGAACGCCTGGCCAGGCACCCACTGAGCCGCCGCGAGAGTGAACTCGAAAGTGCGGCTCGATTAGGTCCCCGGAGGACTAGCCGCCCTTCGGCAGTTGTGACCGGTAGAGAGTAAGGTAAGTGGAGCTTAAAAATGGGACAGGAATTGAGTTCCCACGAACTCTTTCTTCAGGGGATCGAGGATTCCCTCAAGATGCGAAAGATTAAGGCTAGAAAAAAAGATTTGCGTGATTTTTTTATATTTTTGTCTGATGTTTGCCCATGGTTCCCACAAGAAGGGACGATAGATAAAAAATGTTGGAATCGTGTAGGAGATTGTTTAAATGATTATTATAAGACTTTTGGGCCTTCTAAAGTACCTGTGACTGCATTTTCATATTGGAATTTAATTAGAGAGATTCTTATGGGTCATTTTTTTGACCCCGATATCCAAAAGGTTGTTGAGACCGGAGAAACAATTCATAAAGCAGCCCCTATGATTCCAATGAGGCTCAGGCTGCTTTTCCCCCTGGTCTGTTGGCTCAAATACAAAATGCTGGCCTTAAGGCCTGGCGCCGCCTTCCGCCTAAGGGTTCGGCCACAACTTCTTTGGCGAAAATTCGCCAGGGACCAGAAGAGCCTTATTGTGAGTTTATTAGCCGCCTCACGGACGCCACCGAACGTCTGGTGGGCGACAGTGAAACTGATAACGCCTTTGTTAAACATTTAGCTTATGAAAATGCTAATCCAGCCTGCCAGGCTGCCCTTCGGGCTCATCGTGGTGGTAGCCTTGCTGATTATATTAAATTGTGTTCCGGAATTGGTCCCTCCCATTTTGTTGGTCTTGCAATAGGAGCCGCCCTAAAAGATTTTATTGAAGACACATCCGCCCTAGACAAACAACAAAAAACTTGCTATAATTGCAAACAACCTGGACACTTTGCCCGGGATTGTCCACTATATAGACAAGGACAGTCATCAAAGGCTAACCCACAACAACCCCAACATCAATCCCGAGCTCCTCCCACCACCGTTTGTCCTCGCTGTAAAAGAGGCAAACATTGGTCTTCGGAATGTTATTCAAAAACGGACATAAATGGCCAAAAAACAGGGAAACTTTTCACGGGGCCAGCCCCTGGCCCCTTCCTTGGAACCGAACCAAGGGGCGATTCGGTTTGTTCCTCAAAAATCTGGACAAGTTCCACTCACCCAGACGTTGGCTGCCCGAGCGTCTTATTAAACCTATAAATTCTATGAAATAATGAAAATTATCCAGGGCCCTTTTCCCTGAGATTGTATTTCTTTTCCTTTTCCGAAAAAGATGGAGATCCTCTTGGGCATTGAAAAGACGACAAAGACAACAAGGACTATCCGTTGTGACCCTGATCCTGTCATCTTTGCTGGTTGTCAGCCAGGCTGAACCCCCTCCACACTTGCCTCAGAATTTAACCTGAAGCAGAACCAAAAGATGATTCTGGCTGCCCCTCCACTGGAGCGGCATGAGACAGAGACATGCCTACCCCCCTCTTTGATGGGAGGGTATGGGTACCGAGTTGAGTGTGACAGTAAAGCATGCACAAGGGAAAACCTTTATACATAAGGTAATCTCTGTTATTCCCTGTGAGTATACCTGAATTATGAAAGAGGTTGGTATCTAAACATTGTTTTTGGCTTCAGTATCTAAGATTATTCTCGGCTCTGCCTCTCCTCCCCAAAAGATACCAAGAGCCAGCAATGGTGGACACACATACATTGTCCACGGGAGGATTCAGGTCACTACTCCCTCACTCGGTTAATGCCCACCTCCTTAAAAGAAATAAAAAGGGAGGAGATGTTGGGAGCCAAGAAGTTTTCGCCATTAGAAGATGGCCGACATCCTGCTTCTCTTCCTGCTTAATGAGATAAAAGCCCGCGCCTAAAAACAAAAGCCCGCGCCTAAAACGAAAGCCCGCGCACGCAGCACCAATGATAATTTGCCAAATACTTCCCTTATTCTGGATCCCGCCCCCCTTTCTCTGTACTGTATAAATACAGCTACTGCAGCAATAAAAGTTTGAGGCTTGATCAGGATTTTGTCTTGCCTCCATTCTTTCGCGTCTCCTGCCCCTTCTTCTCTTTTCAACCCCTACAGGTTCCTCCTCGGACTCACAAGGATTTGTCCTGCTGGTCGGGACTCCCGGGGACGCCCGGGGCCGAGCACACTATATGATCCAGTAATCCACTTGTAGATATATGCCCAAAAGTATTGAAAACATGCATTCAAACAAAGAGTTGTACACAAATGTTCATAGCAGTAATATTCACAATAGCAAGTAGATGGGTACAACCCTAATGTCAATCAAGAGATGAATGGATAAACAAATATGTTATATACACACAATGGAATATTATTGAACTGTAAAAGGAATAAAGTGCTGATACCAGGTACAACCTTGAAACGTTTGTTTGAATGAGAATATATGGATTCATTCATTATGGATGAACATTGAAAACATTAGGTTAACTGAAAGAAAACACACATGAGATACCACATATTACATGATTTCATGTGTATGGAAATGTCCAGAATAAGGAAATCTATACAGCTAGAAAGCAGATTGTGATTGTGGGGTATGGGTGGAGGATGGGTACATAAATTGTTGATAGCCAATGTGTTGGGGTTTCTTGTAGAGGTAATGAAAATGTTCTGAAATTGACTAGTGATGGTTGCACTTATCTGTGACTACGCTAAAAACCATTGACTTGTACACTTCAAATGTATGAACTGTGTGATATGTGTCTGTATCTCAGCAAAGTTGTTAAAATAGAAAAGAAATGCAGAGGAGGGTAAGAGCCGCTCGAGTGTTGAATAAGAGAGGCAGTTTGCAATGTTGTATAAGGTGTACAGAATAGGTCCCACTGGGAAGGTGAGACTTGAGTACAGACTTGAGGAAGGTGAGGGAGCTGGTCAATAGGATGTCATTCCAGGGCGAGAAATTAGCTAGAACATAAGACCTAAGGGATTGATTGCATCCACGTGGTCAGGAAGCTGCAAGGGGGTCAGAACCACCAGGAAGATCAAGGGTGGAGTTACGAAGGAAGAGATTGTGGAATTAACCTGGGGCTCAGATTATAGAGGGTGTATAGACCATAGTAGGAATTTTGGCTTCTACTCTAAATGAAATGGAGACAAATTAATTGCCTCATTATCAATATTTTCATAAATTTGAAGCATGGGTTAAATTCAGTGCAATTGAATTAATTGGTAATATAAAAATGGTCAATTAAATTTACAAAAATCACTGCAAATTTCGTGACAAGAGAAGTGTGACTCTATCAGTAATGATAAAATAGTCTGGGTGTTAATTGGAATGAGTTAAGATTAATTGCAACATGTCATGCATTATGATATGACAGATTAAAGGAAAATAAGATGTGATCGTAGGCTACATCTGCTACTATTTACAACACTTAAGAATGTAGACCAGCTCTATTATTTTCAAAGCCAGTTTATAAGACAGCAACGTGTTATGCAAGTTTACTGTTTTCTGGCACACTGAACTTGCTCAGCATGGACAAATTGTTTTCATGAGTTACTTGGCCCAAAAATGGATCACAATGGATCCTTTAGAAATAGCCTTTAGAAATATTATCAATGACTTCCAATTCAACATGGACATATTGTCAAAGGAAATGTATAGACTGTAGAAATGCCAGTTAGCTTGGATCTACATTAAACAAAAATGTGCTTTTTATTACATTACATAATTGCTTTACATGACTTTTGGTACCTCACAACTTTGGACGAAGAGCAAAGAGATATGAAGAGATTAGGTCTTCACATATGAGGAAATGAAGGGAGAAGGAAGTAACCTTCATCTCTGAAGGTTATTGACTTAGCATTTATCATAGGTTGTCACATTTTCCATCCTTCCATGTGTGCCTATAGATAGCTTTCACTCAAGTTCATAAAGCATGTAATGACTAGCTATCAGTTAACCCTTATAGAGGGGACTTCATTCCTAGCAGGACTCAGCTCATGCATTCTAAAGAGGTGTTTTAGGAAGTGTTTATGTTATAGTGGGCCCTTCTTAAGTATATGAGACACACATGTTTATTTGTTCAATATGGATTAAGATAGTCCACTAAGGAAAAATATTTAGTAAAAAGTTAAATAGCAGGTAACACAATGGAAAAATTATGTTCAATTCCTTTTCCACTTGCTTTCTACATCTCATGCAATCCAACTCGATTCGCTTCAGTTTCCAGTTAACAAGGAAAGTGCCATTTTCATTATTTGAAGTTTCTAGAACAATGAAATAATTTCCTTTTTCCACGAAATGTGTCATAACTGAAAGGTAGGAAGAGTATCCTACATCATATTTATTGTTAAACAAAATACTATTTCTTAGTTTAAATTCAATTTAAAAACTTTATTGAGCATATAACACATAAAAGGCAGAAAAGAAATGGAAAGAGACCAGGCTTTTGAGTTATATAGGCTTTAATGCTGAGTTCTCTGTCTTAATTTACTTTGCCTTGCAGGGGCTCAATTTCCTCCAATTTAAGACAGGGATGTTAATGAGGGTATCGTATAGGTGTATTATAAGTATAAAAATTCTATATTAGAGATAACTCTATAAAGCTTAGTAAGAGCCAGGAAATACAGAGATGTAATCTTAATAAACAGCTTATTACATCTGCACACTACATACTGAGTAGAGAAAGCAAGACATACAGTCACTGTGTTTGATCAGCTTTATACTCTCATTTTGAATATAGATATAAAAATATAAACACTACAAGGCTATACATAATTCATTAAAATGAGTTTTCTATGAGTGATTCTTTCATGGAAATTTCTTCTGTTCTTCTTTCATGGAAATTTCTCTTAGGGATTTTGATTTTGTAAGAAATGTCATTTTTAACCTTCTGTTTCTAAAGTGTGTTTTTCAGACAGAAGGAAACAATCCCAGATGGAATCTCAGAGGTGCAGGAAGGAATGAGAATTGGAAGCACAATGAATGTGAAAATCTAAATAAATACTGACTGTAGAAGACCGTAAGAATGATGATTTCTACCTCTATCTATCTATCCATCCATTTATCCATCCATCATCCGTAATAGTAATATGTTATATTTAGAGCACAGAAAGAATAGGAGTGAATGAATTTAAAGGTTTAATATTCTCCAATAGCCTATCATCATTATATAAAAGGAAATTTGTAGGCCAATATATAGATAAACATAGATAAAATAATTCTACAGAAATTATTCAAGTATATAGACTTGTAGAATGAATAATATATCCCAATCAAGTTGGGTTTATTTTATTCCAGGCATGCAAAAATGAATGTTTAATTTAATAATAGAAATTAATACATGTGAAGATTATATATATGTATAATCTTGTATAAATATTATATAAATTCTATACATAATTTAGAAATGAATTTGTCCAGGCCAAATATTTGTAATGAAATAAAATTGAAAATACTATCATTAGATAATACTTTCCTAATAATTGTGTTAAATAAGAATCAAAATTTCAGGTAAATTAATAAAATCTCTAAGAAATTTTAAATGTTATTTAGTTCTGTATACTTAAGTTCAATCATATTATTTCTTATGTTTCCGTTCTATTTCTTCAGGGTTTCTCTCCTGAAATACATACAAGTCTAATATTTGCACACCTTTATCTCATACTTTTAATTTAGTTATACTTCCTTTCTGTATTCTTACTGGAATTTTCAAGTTGGTACTCAACCACTTCTGAGGTTTCAAGTTATTAATTCATCTTTTTACCTCTTTATTATTGGAAGATTCTTTTCCTTATCACTATTTTTGCCCACCCAGTTTTGTTTTGTTTTGTTTTGTTTAATTTTTATCTTGGATAAGTGTCTACATTTCATCTGGCTTCCTTTCATGTACCACATTTCTTCTCATCTTTAGCTATTTTCCTTTTACATTTTGATACTGTTTTGAAAAGACTTTGCTTCCTTGTATTTTACAGAAGCAATCAAAGAGTGTGCTGAAATTTTTTAACAATCCATTGTTAAGTTATTTTCATAGATGCACTCTTAATTTAAGTACTGAGGTAACTGTCTTCTTTTCTATGCTGTGCACTATTGTTGTTCATACCACCTAAGTCAGTTTTTATCTCTTTATATTAATATGCTATCAATAAGAAGACATTTGTCCAGATCCTTGCTTTAGCCAAGTCACTCTGGTGATTTCCCATGGCCATGTTCAGATAACATCTGTAGGGTGGTCAAATTTCCTAAATGATAGAGGTGGAGGTTAAGATATTAGCTTGGCTCTGGGTGCTGCCCCACCCCACCCCCACCCCCAACTCCTCTATCTGACAGCCTGAACCTATGCAGTGGATGAGAGGGAGTGATCGTGAGTTGACACTGGGTCAGGATACACTCTCTCTGATCACCAACCAGACCATGAAATGCAGTTGTTGGGATATCCCACTCAACTAAAATGTATCCTACCAAGTATGTGGGTCTCCCTTAGTTTATGCTTTTTGATTTTCTGCAAATCATCTCCTCAAAATGACCGTGAAAAGAGAGCTTGGCAATCCAGTGCTATGAAATCCTTAAAATATAGCACCCATGCCATTGGGAGATTTACAGATTATGGG